>NW_026522049.1:0-1215000 GCF_021234435.1 Artibeus jamaicensis | reverse complement strand
AGAAGTGGACCTCCAGGCGCGCTCAGAATTCCAGCCCCTGGCGTCGGCCCAAGGACGGAGCGCGGGCGTCCGAGGAAAACACGCTCTGGGTGGGCCAGGGTGGCTTTCGTGAAGTCACCTTCATGCCTGACAGGTGGAAGCAGACCCTCTCTTCCCAGCGCTGATGCCACAGGGGGCTGCACACTTCAGAGGACCCTGCAGGACCGGTCCTCTGCCTGACGTTCTTCTGCCGGAGGGCTCTCTGCACGGCTGAGCTTGAAATGCCTGTGTCCTTGGACCCTTCTGCAAAGTGTGAGGCAGGAGACCCAGCTGCCTCGGGTGGGCTGCGATGGAACGGTGACCACGGTCAGCTCCCTCCATGACGTCCCCGTGGCATCAGGCACTAGCCTGGGCTTCTGCATTAGCTGGGTCCTCACCGGGTGACAGTGCGGGACGCCCTCCGGTCCTCGCTGTCTTCCTGCTCCGCCGGGGAGGGTGCTGCCTGGTGACCCTGAAAGCCTCCTGCCGAGCCTGGCGCTGCAGAATCTGGGGTGATGCGTGGACTTGTGGAGTGAGGTCCAAGGGCCACCGCCCCTTCCCTGTTGCGGGCAGCCCGTGCCCTGGGCAGCGACCTGCAGACAGTCTCCTCCTCCCGCTCCCCGACCAAGAGATGCAAGCTGGTCGGCAGCATCCTGGGGCCAACGCCAGCAGGTCCCGGCACAGAGGTGCCCCCAGGACAACCTGCTAAATCCTTGCCTTGAGGCCTCTTCACTGACAGGTGCTTGTAAGTCCCCGGCGTCCACGAGACTGTGGACCCTGAGGGAGAGGCCTGGGATGGGGCTTGGGACATGGTGCTTCTCAGACGCTGGCCCGCAGGGCACATTTGCCCAACGTCACCAGGCGCCCCTTCCAAGGACAAACACGTTGGCTTTCAGGCTCATAGTCAATGAGACATCGACTCCTCTTTGTGAGGAGAGGAGTTAAAGTCAGAGATCAAAGGGCCTGGCGCACCCCACGCTGGGGAGGACGCAGTCCAGGTGACTGGCTTCCTGGAACCCCTGGTTCTCAAACTTCAGAATGACCCAGAGGGCAGGTGCAAATGCAGATCCCTGGGCCCTGGGAGCTCTGCGTCGGTGGGTCTGGGGTGCAGCCAGGAGTCTGCCTCTCCAGCAAGCTGACAAGTGACATTCACGCAGCTGGCCCAGGGACCACACTTGGAGAGTCACTGCCTCCCACAGGAGCCTGGAGATTCCTGGGACGTCCGGCTGCAGTCTTGGAGCTTTGTATCGAGAGGGAGGTGACCTCTGTGCTGGTACCTGACTGTGGTGAGTCACGCCACCTCTTTCTGGGCTGAAAGACCACGTGCCCAGAGACAAGAGGGCTTGAGAGAGAAAGAGACCCTTATCCCATAATCGAAGGCTTCGGGTCATCCCTGGGGTTTTTCAGTGCAAGTTTTTATCACACCTTTTTACTCTACAAGCTTTTACCGCGTGTTTTTCTGCACTTGGGTTGGTTATGAAGCCTTGTTGTCAGCACCAGCAAAGCCTGAGGCCCGTCCGAGAGTGAGGCGCGCTGCTGTGACCTGCTGTACGTCCTCGAGGGGTCCCGTCCCCATGCCAGCGGCTCCCAGGGGCCTCTCTACCGCCCCGGTGGGCCCACCGGCCTGGTCCACCGGGCCCGGAAGGGGAGCTCGGAGGCCCGGCCGCTCCCTGCTCCCAGGTCTCCACCCCCTGCACTAGCTCTGCTGCCACGGCCACCACCCAGGGCCCACGCCAACGACAACACCTCTCCCCAAACGTGGGCCGCACTGTCTTTTGAATCCGTGCCAGACGCATGAAGGCTTCCCACGGACGGAAGTGTCCACCCGGCCCTGGGGAGCCAGCCGCTGAGCTAAGCCCTTGGCCAGAGCCCGGCCGGCCCCTGACCATCCCGTCCCGGCCATCTGCCCCAGCTGGGCCCGCTGACTGAGTCCGGAAAGCCACATCCTGTGGGCAAACACAGAACGCGGGGCCCAGCTGCCAGTGCCGTGGTGACCTAACCTCCCTGCAGATGCTGAGCTCCGGCAGGCGGGGCCCGCGGGGCTTCTGCCTGGGCTTTTTGACGCGGCCGCGGGCTCGTCTCCTGGAGTCATGTCAGCCTCGTCTTTGACGCCCACGTGGCGCTCGGGGCCAGGCCACATCCCCGCCTCCGGAGACACACGGGCGAGACACCCATACCCCGTCCCCACACCTTCACCGTCTCCCCTCCACCCCCCTCTCGTGCCAACACCGAGAAAACCGCTGCTCCTTGGCCGTGCGGGACCACAGCCGACTCGGTCTCACTGTAAGGGTTCAGGGCAGGGCGTGCCCCCGCCACTGTCGGGACCTGGAAGCCCTGGTGCCCGGGACCCCAGGACAGGCCTGTTCGTGGGCCTGGGGCCTTTCTCCACGGAGGCGGCAAAGGCTAATGAACGCTGAGCTCCCATCTTTATTAGACTCCCATGTTTGTTTCCCCCCGTCCCTCCCAGACATGTGAGTGCTGTGTTCCTGACCCACTTTTCCCTGTGGGCCCTGTGGTTTCTACCGCACAATTCTGTACACTGCAGATTTTTTTCATATAACATGAGGCACAAACCTCACTGGTTACAGAGCATGTGGTTCCGGCTACTACATCAACAGCGCCTCCTTGTGGCAGTATCTCTAATTGCAGGTAAAATATAGAGCAAGGAAAGCGTCGCATTGAAAATGAATTTTTATGGGATAGGATCCCCGAAGCCAAGTCCAATACACCCCCTCCCCTGGAGGCAGCTCCCTCTGACCTGCAGCTTCCTGACCTGTGTGCTGAAAGAAATGTGTCTCGAGGGTCCCACGGCGCCCCCCCGGAGGGAGCCACACTGACCTGTCATGGAGTTTTCCGAGGTGCACAGCTGCTCTCTCAGCTTCTCCACGTCGTCGGGGTGCACCTGCTCGTAGAGGGTGCTCCCGAACCACTCCGACTGCGGCTGGTTCAGCACGGGGGTGACGGAATCAGACACGTAGATCACCCGCCCCGTCTCGGCCGCCACGACAAACAGAAACCCATCGGCTGCTTCCAGGATGAGATGCTTCAGTTCCTGCAGAGAAAAGGGCGTGGCTAGGAAAAAGCGCCGGCAAACTGCGGCCAGTTCAGTTTCCTTATTGGCGACCTTCGCCTTTCATGTCGGCATTTGTGGTGATACAGACATATTTTGGAGAGTTTGATTATTTTCCTTTTTATTGCAAAATGAATTGTTTAAAAAGCACAGAGCTTTTACCAGCCCTAAGATGCAGCCATTGTAAACGCCGCCAGCCCCACCCCCTGTGGGGAGAGAGGACAGGCCGGCTCAGGGGGGTGAGAAAACCAGGAGTGGTCGCTGGAGGTGCTGGGTTGCCCCTGGTGTGAATGGCCTCGCCGGCCTATCCCAACGGCAGCCATGTGGTTGGAGCAGAAGCAGGAAGGGAGCGAAAGTGACAGGACAAACGGGGGGGGGCCGCAGGGCCCCCTGCCCCCTCGCTTCCCGGGCTTTCCGAGCCGAGTGCTGACACTGGGCATAAGAGCATCACCTTTCGTCTACCTGTCTGTCAAACTTCCAGAACAATTTGAGAGCCGACACAACAGAGTCTCAGCGTAATCCCAGGGGGGTGACAAGGCGTGTGGCATCGTCCACGTCACCTCCCAGTGAGGACCAGGGGCTGTGCGCCAGCCCCGGAACCTCACCAACTCCCTGGCAGGGGACGCGGGAAGGAAGCTGCGTGGGGTCAGGGGAGGGGGGGCAGAAAGCCTGCCCATCCACCCGAGAGGGACGTGGGGGGGGCAACATCAGCTTGGTTACCGAGAGGCGTCTTTTCTCTGCGGTGCTGAAGGCGGCCAGGAGCAGCTGCCCCCCGAGTCACCCTCACATCACACCCAGGAGCCCTCTGCTGCCTGTGCCGTGGCCTCTGTGCCCGCCGGAGTCGAGGAACTAACTCTGCCTCAAACACGCGAGCCCCCAGGTGTGCCTCCCACCACCTCGCCCCTGCTCAGGCCCCAGACGACAAAGCCGTCCTTCTGGGCCGGGGGCTGGCAAACGCCCTCGATGGGAATCCTTTGCTCCAGATTAACTGTGTGTGTGTGTGTGTGTGTGTGTGTGTGTGTGTGTGTGTGTGTGTGTGTGTGTGTAAACCTCTGCAACGCAGGGGAAGGGCCCACTGCACGAGGCCAGGCCCCTCCTCCATCCCAACGATTAGAAAACACTGACTGGCTGGTGAGTGGAACCTGGGGGCTTCGTGAGGGGTCACCGAGCCCGAGACTGGGTCAGAATTCTGACATCCTCTGCCTGGGAAACGAGCGTGGAAGTGGGCTTTTAAGGAAGGGTTCGTTTTGCTCATTTCTCTTGCTCTGCATTTCTGCTTCTCTGCGCGTCCGAGACGCTGACTTAATGCCGAGGACCGGGTCAGCGTTTCTATTTTCGGTGCTGGGAAGACCTTCCCGACAGGAAGGGCTGTGGAAATGGCGGAGGCCGTCTGGGAGCCTGCTGCAGAGGCGGCCGCGGGGGCTGGTGACTTCATGTCTTCGGTTTTGCCCAGTTGGCTGGACTGTGGGAACGGCTCAGGGGCCAGAGCCTGGTGCCCGTCGCAGATGGCTCTCCCTGCCCCGCATCCTCCCGGCTTTGCCTTCCGGGGCCACGTCGCCCACCACCGGGGCCCTGTGCCCGGACGTCAGAACCAGTCTCCCCTTGGTTCTCGTTTGAACCGACAGTGAGGCAGACAAGCACGGACTTGGGAGGAACGGACACCCCAGTCTGGGCTCGTCCCCTGTGTCGCTGGGGGGGGCCCTGCCTTCACCTCCTCAGCTTGTTTTCTCACACTTCTTTTTTTCCCCCCAGTGAGAGTTCGTGAGGTTAAGCGAGATCTTGTGTGTGAGGGACACAAAAGGGGCTCACCGATGCGGCCATTATTCGTGAAAAACGCACCAGGCCACTGAGAGAGAAATATGGGGGGAGGGAGCCCACACCACCTGCCCGGCCGCCTTCCCTCTCCACTCCGCCTTCGAAATCCTTGCTCACTCACAGACAAGGGGGAGAATTAATTTCCTAAACGGACCCAGCAGGATTTTTGTAAAAATTAAAGAAACAGAGAGAAAAGGCTTTCTGCCCACCCCCGCAGTGAGCGGACGCCCGCCGCACCTCCGCCTGGCTGCCCACCCGCTCCTGCCCGCTCTCGGCACTCGGAGCCTCCTCCTCCCGCTCCGTCCTCACCGTCACCACAGACGCTCCAGCTCGGAGCCACCTGTGCCCTGAACCACCAGGCTGCCTGTCGTCCCAGCCACGGCCACGCCCCGGCGCCTTCACTGGGACGATGAGGAATGCGAACACCAGCCACATGACAGGCATGGGGGGCCATGTGTCTCCGTGTCCCTTGAGCTCTTTCTGACCCTCACTCCTGGTCCGTGAACAGACTCCGGGCAGCTGCCGAACACGCCTCTCACCTCCACGCGCCCGCCTTTTCCACGACCGCCCTACGCTCCCGGTCACTGTCCTCTTGGAGCCCCACCCCTCGGCCCCCACACACATCCGGGGCTCCTCCCCAGGGGCCCAGGCTGCCTCTCCCCCAGGAAGGGCCCCCGGGGACCACAGGCCACCTCCGCTCTGTCACTTTGGGCACAGCTTGAATGAAACGAGGATGAGGAACAGTGGCTGCTTCCTGGGGCCGGAGTGAGGGGTGAAGGGCCCTGCGCACAGACGGCTCTGACCGACCAGGCCCGGAGGGAGGGCCGAGGGCCCGCTACAGCCACGCTTGCCGCCCCCTGAGCGGCGACGGGGGTGGGCCGTACCTGCTCGGTGAGGAAGGAGGGCTTGTAGGCGCCGTCCGTGGACTTGTTGCCGGTGCCCCGCATGGACTTCATGTGTGACACGGCCATGCGCAGGATGGTCAGCTTGTCCGGCTTGCGGGCCAGCGCGCTGCAGGTGGGCACCATGTCCGACAGCTCCGTGATGTACTGCGTCATCTTGTTCCGCCGGCGACGCTCGATCTCACTGTGGTTCTCTCTTCCCGGGAGCAGGCGGGGAGGGGCCGGGGGAGGGGGGGAGAAAGAGAGGCGTCAGGCAGGGGTTACAGCTCCTGCTCCCGTTGGCCACAGCCAGTGAGTGACCGGGGAGCAGGACCGCCAGTGCCTGACGGCTGGGTGCCCTGGGCACACCCTGGGCGGCCCGTCTCCCCGACACCCGAGTGAGGTGGTGGGGGGCGCGGGCTTCCGCAGGTGCCTCCATCTCATCTCTAAATAAATGTCCTGGAATCGCCCCCCAGGAATCCAGGGCCCTTGTGAAAAGCACCAAGAACTCACAACCCTTCCCTGCACAGCAGCCACAGCCACCGGCAAAGCCCTTGGGTGGGGGGCAGCCTCAGGCACACCCCCAACTTGGAGCAACTCGAAGCAGCTCTGAGCACCCACTGACCTGGGGGCCAACAGCTGCCCTGCGGGATGGAGGCGGGGCCCTGGGTCACAGGGACTCCACAACGGGAAGTCTGTCTGTCTGTCTTATCTCTAACGTGTGGGGGAAAGACAGAGGCCGAGGTCCCATCTCTGACAGAGGGTCCCCAGTCAATCGATGGGCCCTGACTCAAGGGCTCCTCGGTCACCCTGCCGGGTGTTTTCGTCACTGACACGGCCCTTCAACGTCACACAAACTCAGTTCTCACGTCTCTGCCTCTTTCCGAGACCCCAAGAACAACGGCTCCCTGAGTTGCCACAGTGTGGCACGTTATCGAGAGGGGGGTTCTGACCCCGACACAGAAAGGCACTGCTGCCCCACAGACGGGTGGCCATGAGCATCGCGGGCCCTCGGGGACGGGGGCAGGCGCCCTCCTTTCCGAGGTCGCTCCCTTCCGGGAACAAAGCAACACCCCTGCCCAGGAAATGGCTGGGCCTGCCCGCCCAGCCGGGGTCCTGCCGGCACCGAGGGAAAAGCAGGACACACTTCTGTTGTTACATTCATGTCTCGTTTTGATTAGAAGCGCGAGCGTCGTCAGAGGTCAAGTGCAGGCCGTCCCCTGTCCTCCTCCCCAGAGCCGCAGCAGGAGCGGGGAGGGAACGGTCTCTGGGGGCCTGGTGCGTCCAGGGACGGGACGTTCGCTGTGGGTGGGAGGCCCCGGGAAGCAACTGCCGAGGTGCTCGCTCCACCTGGGTTCAGGGAGCGTGAGCTGCACCCACAACCACAGGGGGGAGGGACCGCCACCAGAGATGACCGCCACGGGACAAGCCCGACGGGGAGGTCTGTGGGCCCAGAGCTCCACCCCAGGGTGCTGCCCTTCTAAAAACGTTTAAGAAATAACCGACGCTGTCGACCTGACCCGCAGGAGGGGCGGCCGGAGGAAGGTACCTGCCGGCCAGCTGGGGCAGGTGTCTCAGTTCTCCCACAGCCGAGAGTGAGGAACGTGTGGGTGACGGGTGGGGACGAATGTCCAGGCAGCCCTGCCACAGGGAACGCGAGTCCAGAGGGGCACTTTGCTAAGACCGATGGGGGCGGTCTGCGCCTCTCCCTCGGCCCCGCTAGACTTCCCGCTGGAACTCACAGAACCAGAGACAGTATTTAAAGGAAGAGTGAGCCGCCGTGGGGCCAGGCCACTGTCACCTTCCTGCACATAGCGCACGGGCCACCGCCAGCACCTGCCGGCCAGTCCCCCGTCTGCGGGTGGCCTGCACTTGGGTGGCAGATGCTGTCCTGGGTCCCCAAGTCACACACTTCCTAGGAACCCAGGGTCCAGCTTCATGTTCCACACCCAGAGTGGGGCCACCCAGGTTTCTAACATTTCTCCTTATTTTCTGTGGCAGAAAAAGAGGCCTTATCTCAATGGGTTACCTGAACTTGAACTCTAGGTCTATCTTTTATGACGAAATGCATTAATGTTGGCAGTGACTGTTCTCTAATCAGTGACAATGCGGGCTGGGAAATGGCAGGGCTGCTGCGGGTCCCCCACAACTGGGCCCCGAAGGGGGGCCGGCGTGGGGGTCGAACTCACTGTCGGTGACCAGAGCCACTGAACCCTGAGTGTCTCCCGGTCAGGGGAAGGGTGGCCATGGGCGCCTTTAGGTCTAAGGAACATAAAGCGAACTCACCTGGAGAATTTGCTGGGACCTTCCCCATCTTCGTCATCGAAGTCCATTCTGCAAAGTCAAGGACATGGGTGAGCATCATTCCAGGGAGAAGGTCTCACCGGTCACACGAGCAGTGGACACAGGGAGGGCAGGAAGGGGCTCCACTCGGTCCAACAGCCGTCCGCCCGGCCCAGCCCTTGGCAGAGTGGGAAGCGGTGTCTCCACGGTCATCACACAGGGTCGGGATGGGAAAAGGCCAAGGGACGGGCCTTCCGGTCCCTTGTGTGGGTGTCTGCTGCTGCGGGCCCCTCCTCTCCCCCGTCGTGGGGACACCGCTCCCCCCACACCACTTCCTCTGCCCTGAGCCTTCCTTTTTTATTTCACTTTGCCACATTAACAGAGTAAAAAAGCTCAAGGGGGGTTGAAAGCGGGAAGTTTTGAGGGTGATGAAGGGATTCTGAGTGAGACCCCC
This sequence comes from Artibeus jamaicensis, assembly GCF_021234435.1. Taxonomy (NCBI): domain Eukaryota; kingdom Metazoa; phylum Chordata; class Mammalia; order Chiroptera; family Phyllostomidae; genus Artibeus; species Artibeus jamaicensis. The sequence continues at coordinate 1,206,479 of NW_026522049.1, read as the reverse complement.
CGCTGCTGGTGCTCCCCGGGGACCCGGCCAGTCCTGGGGAGTCCCCCCCAACCCCGCTGGTGGAAAGGACACTCGGGGCCGCCCTGCCGTGAACTCCGGGCCCCCGTGTGCGGATGTGGAGCGAGAGGTGGCCGTGTGGAGCCTGGGCCCCTCGGCACGGCTGCCTGTCATGTTGAAACTTGCTAAATAAACACTCAGGTCCCCACGTTGCTGGGCCTCTCGGTATACACATAAAAAAAAATCTTGATAGATATTTGTTTAAATAACATCCCAAACTCTCCCCAACAATCCACTTGTCTCTGGAACCCGCAGCGTCGCCGCCGAGGAGGTCAGGTGCTTAATTAGCCTGAAGGGCACTCGGGAACGATGGGAGGGCCGGTTCGGACAGCTCGGCTCTCGGGGCCTCTGGGGGTGGGGGTCCGTGGGAAGGAACGTCTCAGGGCTGCCATCCTCCCCGTCCTGCTCTCAGTGGGGCTACGGGAGGCGCTGTTCCCAGGAAGCTCGAGCAGAGGGGCAGCCGGGCAGCCAGGCGGCCAGGACCGGGAAGGTCCCCGTCAACACAGAACGGAGTGGAGTGTGTGAGAGAGGCCACAGCTGCAGACGCCGGAGCGGCTGGCCTCACGGGGACACGGTCCCCACCCCTGGTCCCAAGGGTGGGGCTCCGTGGGTCATGGTGACTTGGGAGAGGCACAGGACACCCAGGCCACCAGGAAATGGCCCAGCTGCCCTGCCCAGGAACAGCCACTCCGTCCAAGCACATCCCTAATGAGATGAGGCGCATTCCCTACGCTTCGGGGTAACTGGGGGACATAGGGACCGGGATTAGACAGGGCAGAGGAACATTTTCTTCTTTAAAACAGTACCATGAGAACCCCAGGCGGGGTAGCTCAGTTGGTTGGAGCACTGTCCCACACAGTAAGAGGTTGCGGGTTCGATCCCCAGTCAGGGCCCACGCCAGGAGGAGGGGGGCAGCCAACAGATGTTTCTTCCTTACGTTGATGCTTCTCTTTCTCTCCCCTTTTCTCTCTCTCTAAAAACCAATGAACGTACCCTCAGGTGAAGATTAAAAAACATTTAAATAAAATGGTATCGCCCTGGCTGGTGTAGCTCAGTGGACTGAGCACCGGCCTATGAAGCAAAGGGTCCCCGGTTCAATTCCCAGTCAGGGCACATGCCTGGGTTGCAGGCCAGGTCCCCAGAAGGGGGCGCACGAGAGGCAACCATACATTGATGTTTCTCTCCTACTCTTTCTCCTTCCCTTCCCTTCCCCTCTCTCTAAAAATAAATAAATAAATATATTTTTTGTATCATGGGTTTGCTTTTGTTTAGTTCGTATGTGGTGTGGCCTAGGTTCTCATCTGGGCCTCAGTCTGGTTGGGGGGACCTGCGGGAGGCCTGACTTCCGGGAACAGAAGAAGAAGGGAGTCAGACGCCCGGGAGAGAGGGCAGTCAGGGCCCCGAAGAAACCGGGACAGAGAGACTCGGACGCAGGAGGAAAGGCAGGCAGAGTTGAAGACCACAGACCAGCCACCGGCAGGGACAGACATGCCCTGACCACGCGGTTGGGGGCATCCTGGTACCAGCAGCTGCAGAGAGTCCCGATTGCTCCGCTTTATAAGTGAAGCAAAGCCACCACTATTCTGCACCGTGACTCAGCCGCCACCTCTTCTTTCCAGACAGTTAACTTCTGGGAGAGGCCGCTGGGTTCTGCACAGACACAGAGCCACAGCGCCCCCTGGTGTTCATCCGGGAAGCAGCAGCCCGGACTGTCAAAACCGTCTCAGATGTGGCCTCTCGAGTCTTCAAAACTCCAGTGGCTCGGGGAGAGCACTGAGCCAAGCCGCAGTGGACACGGGAGGCACACGAGCTTTTCAGGGGCCTTTTCGCTCTGGTTCAGAGGAGCGTGGCTCCCGCGGGTGCGACGAGCCAGCCCTCCCTCCCCGGCCTGGAGCATGGCCTTCTGGGGGATTTTGGGTGCCCAACCACCCTGATGCTCCCGGACGATCCTGGGGTGCAGGATTTCGGTGCTCAAACGGGGAGTCTCAGGCCCACCGGGATGATGGGTCACCCTCGTTTTCATTAGGACAGCTCTGTCCTCTGCCCAGATGGCCACGGAGCAGACAAGCAGGGAAGCGAGAGCCACACTCCACTGGGACACCCATGGGGTCCCAGCGTGGGCCGAGGCCGCGCACTAGAGCACAGGGTGTGAGAAGGAAACAGGGCCTGGGGTTTCTCAAGGCCTCTGGGAATCTCGAGGCCCCCTCGATGCCGGGGCCTGAGCACCGAGCAACCAAGTAAAGCCTCTGCTCACAGAACCACGCCTTTCGTTCCACCCCAGTCCTGCAGCCCTGGGGTGGGACTCGGGTCTAATGGGTTGCAGGCAGTTTAGAAATAGTTTTCCTCAGAAGCCCGGCACTGGACTCCCGGGCAGCGGGAAGGGCCTGGAGCGGCCCCGCCTGCAGCCTCCACCCTCCAAGGCTGGCTCAGGGGGTGGCACCACCATCTAATGCTGCCGCTCCCCGGCGACCTCAGCAGCACCAGGTGTGCCCCTGTGGCTGTGACCACCCTTTGCCACCCCATCGCAGAGACCAGGAAGGTGGGGACCGGGCTGCCGCAGCACCCTGGGAGGGGGCCCTGGCGCAGGGAAGCTGGTGCAGCCCCGGCCCTCCCAGTGACCATCGGGCCCTCCTCCGAGGACCGCACTGGGCCAGCAACACAGTTTTACAGCCCAAAACTGTGATGCCAAACCGGAACGTGCTTTTCCCTCCAAACCCACTCCATTCCCGTCTCCACGCATTGTAGCACCTCCCCCCTGCGCACCCGCCTGGGGGGCCTCGGACCCAACAAGTGTCTTCTGCTGTCACCATTGGGGGGGGGCTGTGCTATCAGAAATTGCATTAATAAGACAAACCGATCCCAGTTCAAGAGAACCATTGTGCATCCAACATTTCATTGAAAATAAAACTGCCTCCAGGAGGGGAAGGGTTGGGCCGTGGACGGAGTCTGCAGACATTGGCTGCGTCCTTCCCGCGGGGCTTTCTGTCCCGACTTTGAGCTCTACGACGGGACCCACTCAGGCAGAGGCACCGTGGGTTCCATTAGCTCAAGAGGGAGGATCTTTCGGGCCCTGCGGGAACCCACTGAGTTGCCTGAATACCTGCAGAGCGCTGCACCCTGCGAGCCGCCCCGTCCCCGCTGCAGGTGCCCATGCACTGAAAGGAACGGTTTCTGCACATGGCACGGCAAAGACCGGCCACCCAAGGACAGGGCGGGGGCTCTTGCAGCTGACTCGGCTGGGGCTCAGGGACTGGATGTGTGTGTGGGGGAGCCCCTCCCTGGGAGAGATGCCCTGAGCAGGGCCCAGGGTCACGGAGCTCATGTTCCCCACGAAGAGAAGCCTGCAGAAGCGCCCGGCAGGGTGCTGGAGCCCAGAACACTTACAGGCCAATCGTGCGCATAGTTGGAGATCTTGCAAAAGCTAAACAGGATGCAAACCGCTGGGCTTTTATTGTCCAGCGCAGGGAGGGGTAGTATTTTCCTAAAAGGTCAAGGGTGTTGCTCATCGCGCATTAAGCCCAGTTCCAGGAAACGTTGAGGCTGCTTACCCGGAACGCCGCTTCCCTCCGCGGGCAGGTATGGCCCCCGCCATCCGCACCTGTCCGGAGGCCGCCATGGGCGCCACGGGCAGCGACACCGAGCCGGGGATGTCCGAGGCCATTTCTGGAAGTCAGCAAAGACAAGAGCTTTTGTCAACCCCAGAAAAACAAGAAAGCAGACTGACCGCACCAAAAGCACCACCCAGAGGAGGAGGAGAGCCCAAGGCCCCGCGGCCTGGGGCGGCCCTGACCGTCGTCACTTAGGTGACTCGGGGGGACCCTTCCCGTCTGGATGAGGGTCTCCCAGGCAGCGCGCCAGACTTAGTTCAGGTGGTTGAAAATCATTAGCAGGGTTGGCAACTTTGGTGACAGACCCATGCCCCGGTCACCTGGGGGCAGGTGAGACGTCCAGGAATCCAGGCACCTCACAGAACCAGCCTGGCAGCAACCCGGTAACCCCGACGGGCAAACCCACCGAGGGTCACGCGTCAGTCCCCGAGGCAGCACCCGTGGGTGCTCTGCCCTCGCCCTGGGTGTGCACCTTCGAGTAGAAAGGCTGCCCCCCACCCTGAATTTGGACTCGGAATTCTGAATACAGAGCCCTATGAACCCTGCGTTCGTGATGAGGACAGTGAGGTCCTCAGTGTGAGGACCTGCAGCGTGAGCCAGGACAACGGCCCTGCAGCCAGGCGCGGTGTCCTAAATTTAAGGAGTAGAACAGTCGGGTGCTGGCTGAAGCACATTCCCCGTGTGCTGCTGTGTCCCCGTTACCTCTGACCAACGGGACACGCGGGGAGGCCCGCGGAGGTGCCATTAACGCAGGCAGCCCGAGTGTCGGCACTCTGGGCCAGGAAAGGACATGACCAGCCCTCGAACCGCCTCTCTGGGTCTGGCCAGCGTCCTTGGGAGTGACTTTCATGGTGCTGGCTTCTCTCACCCGGAGCAGGAGGGAAGGGACGGGCCACAAGGACATCTTGGGAAGAGGCAGCGTGGGGAGCAGGTGCCCAGGGCCCTGGGGTGGGCGCGGTTCTACTCCCTGCCCACACCCCACCCCGGAAACCGGGGTGGGAGGCTCTGACGCCGACCCACGGTTACGCCCAAAGGCGTCATGTCTGATAAACACACCCTGACGTCGTTTTCAACTATCCGCCTCGGAACTTTCTGGAGAATTTTACGATGCTGATAAACAAAATCTTAATTTAGCTACTCCGTGACGTTCCCAAAAATTTGTAAGTGACTACAGTTGGGGTTTTTTTTTTAAACCAACGTAAGCATTTTAAAATATTCAAGGGAAAAAAATGCCTTTCTTAAAGTCACCCTCTGCCCTTTGGACAAGCACTGGGTTGGGCGGCTTGACCTCGCACCCTGGCCACCAGCTTCCTGCAGAGGAGGCGACTGTATTTTCTTCTGAAACGGAGGCTGGAGCGTGGCGGGTTCATTAAGCCCCCGAAAGCCACCACTTCCCCCGCCCCACGGAACACCAGGCCCTCAAGATCCTGCAAGCAGAGGGTGCCGTGGCCACCAAGCCGCCGCCCTTCTCGGAGACGCCAACGTCCATTAAAAACATCCCGAGAGTCCCTTTAACCGTGCCCGTCGTGAAGGCCCCGAGCTCGGGGGCGTGTGGCACTGGCATCTGCAGGGCCCCTGCACTGTGTGACGCGTTCACGCATTTTGAGCCACTGCCTCACGCCTGCCTTGGAGCTGAGGAGGGCTCAACCTGGACGGCACGAGTCCATGAATGCAAACCCACAAAGGCCCACCCCTTCCCTGCCCCAGTTAGGCACCAGCTCAGTCGGCACAGAGGGGCGGGGGGGGGGGCGGGGGGGAGGCTGCGGGCAGCGTGTAGTCAGGACAAAATGATGTTCATCCCATTTTATTCAGGGACAGCTTAGGAGGTGAGTTGTTTTTTCTAAGACGAGCTATAGAAAGTGGAGCTCGGCAGAAACCGTGGCCCTGGGGCAGGGTCGTCGGGCCCTGGAAGCCCCTCAGAGGAGGGGGCAGGAGGGGAGAAAGGGTGGGGGACCCCCTCAGGCAGGCGCCCAGGTGCACCGGGGCCACGCCCAGCCTCGCCGCCGCATGCACACGTAACTCTTCCCCCGGCGCGTGCAAGGCCGAGCTGACCAGAAGGCCCCGGGTCCAAGTCACGTCAGTCCCCCGAACAGGCAGGGAACGTCCGAGGGGAGGAGAACACGCCCACTGTGGGGGCCGGGTCACCTGTGCCCCTCGGCCTCTCACCCCCCTTCTCCCTGCAGCCCTGGCCTCGGACCTGCCCCTGCCTCCCTGCAGCGAGCTGCATGCACACGCGGGCTCACCTCTGGGCAAGGCAACCGTCCGTCCCCCGCCCCCTCCCTCTCCGTGGGTGCGGCCCCCACGGCCCATCTGGAGCATCCTTCCCTGGTTTCCAGGGGCCACCTGCCCCGCCTCCCGCCTGCCTCACAGCCCAACCCCCACTCCCCCCCCAGACCCCCACCCTCCACGGTCCCCTCTGCTCTGTCCAGTCTCAGGCTGGTGACCTCACTCGGGCACCTGGCGCCTGTCCCATCTCCCTGCTGACTCCCAAACACAGGCCCCGCTGTCCCCTCCTGAAGCTCTGCCCCTCCTCGGGTGGCGGCTGCTGGCCATTCTCAGGGCCCCCTCGGTCTCCCCACACCCACTGTCTCCCCCCATTCGCTCCCCATTGGGAAGCCAGGTCTGGCCACTGTTGGCTCTCGGCACAAAGACGGACTCCCTGCCGGGGTCGCCCCCTCTGGTGTGCGGCCAGGGCACTGCCCACCTCCCCAGCTCCGGCCACACGGCCCCTTCCACCCCAGGACCTTTGCACACGCCACGCCCTGTGGCATCAAAGCCCCCTTCCCTCTCTTCACCAGATTTGCTCCCCACAGTCTCAGCTTTGGCTCTAACACCCCCGTCTGGAAGAAGCCGGCCCCGCCACCCCCTTCCCCGCCCGGTGGAGGGCTGGCTGCTCCCCGGTGAGCCTTTCTCATGGTACCTGCTGTGAGTGAAGGAAGGGCACCGCCGTCCAGGTGGGAGAGGACACGGCCCGAGCGGCAGAGCTGAAAAGAGGACGCCCAGGAGGAGGGATGATGATGTCAGAGCCGAAAAGGGAAGATGCTACAGAGTCTGGTCACCTGACCCTCCCACACGGAGCCTGCACGGGCGACCGGGTTCCGGAGGAAGACAGCACGGCTGGGGGGGCTCCCTGCTAGACCCGCCACGCCCTGCGCCTCAGCCCGGGGACACCGCGGAGCAGAGGCGGCAGCATCTCCGTCAGCCTCCCTCCGTTTATTCAGGGGAGGGCGCATGCTCGCAAGGGGCCTGGCGCTAGCTCTGGCTCTGTCACGCTGCCACGCGGGGTCTCCATCTGTGCCCCGGCTAAGCGATGGGGCCACCGGGGACACGCCCTCCGCCCAGAGGTGGCCCTAAGAAAATGCGGACTCAGCCTCCAGCGTCAGGCAAGCACCTCGGCAAAGCTCTCGTCCTAAGTCGGCAGTTGTGCTAGAAGGTGGACAGAGGTGACAGCGCCCCACCCTGCCTCTGACGGGCTCCGTCTCGAGTGTGATGCAGACTCCTGGCTGCACAATTTCACACCGAGAGCCGCGTGTTGGGTGAGAGTGGGGACCACTGGGAGCGTCCAGGAAGGCTTCCTGGAGGAGGCCCCCCCCCCCAGTGCTATCCAGGCAGGGCAGTGCAGACAAGCAGCAGGAGCAACCAAGCAAGACAGGCAAGGTGCCCTTTTCCTAAATGTACTCTGCACGGCTCCAGAATTTCTGAGCAGACCCCTTCGTGCTCACTTGCTCAGGCCCTTTTAACCCACGACTGCAGCTCTGCAAGATCTAGAACCATCCCCCTCCTCACATGCCGCCCTCCGCCCTCTTGTATCTATCTCTGCTCAGGGCCCAGATCACAGCCAACCACAAATGCACAGACCAGCAGAAATCGCTCCGTATGCGCAGCAGCCAGACACCAGGGCACATAAATACCAAGCAGCCCCAGCAAACACTGTTTGACACAAAGTTGCTACAAGGTTTCCAGCACGGAGGATTTTCAAAGCTTCGCCATCATCGGGAAAGCACACCTGGCCCGTGATGCAGCAGCCGCCAGAGCTGCCTCCCAGGGCGGTGCAGAATTCCTGGGACTCACGGCAGGCAGGCCGCACAGGCTGGGGCGACCCAGAAACTTGAGAGGATTATGTACGGAGCAGGAGGAAATGAGAATGCACTCTGCCCCCCACTCTCTCCCATGGGTCATTTAGACACCCCCTTCATCTCCTCTTCGGAAAAACAGTTGATGACATGCAAACTTTCACAGTGCAACAAGGCAGAGTATTTTAATGATGATTCAAACACACGAGGAAAACCGGGGAGGTGTTCTCTGTGAGAGGGAAGGGAAGTGGGAAAGGCAGGGAACCCAAGAACACCCCCCTCACCAGGCCTCTCCCCTCCATCATGCCTCGCACAGAGAGCACATCCGGACGCCACAGCCCTACCTGGTCGGGGAGATTTCACAGAGACCTTTCTTCCCTGTGACTGGCGCCTGCCGGGAGGGTCTGCGACCCGTGCAGCAGAAATGCCAGGAACCTCTGGGCAGGAACGCTCTCCATTTGTATTCTGCCCAGAACGTGTCGTCCCCAGATCTGTTTACCTTGACTGTGGACCATGATTCAGCCGTGACAACTGTCTTGCATACTGATCAACGTATTTGCAGCAAAATTTCTAACGTTAACTGCTTAGGCTCTGAAAAATCGGTGGCAGATTTCTGGTGCAAAGCACAAGACACGTTTAAAACACCTAGATTGTCAAAACCCCTCCGGGAGATCAGAGAGGGGCGGAATCCCTTCTGGCAGGCACGGGAGGTGGGGCACGTCCCCAAGGCCCCCTGTGGGGGTGGGGTTTTCGTAGCACTGTGAGCAGAAACATTAGTTGACAGAGAGCCAGGGACTGTGACTCCAGGTCCTCACTGGGCTTTAACCAGCTGTGTGCATCCTCTGTAAGGCTGCCTTAAAGTCAGAGTCGGGGGGAGAGGAGGGGTGGAGGGTCTCCGCAGGGCAGGAGGTCACAGACATGGGGAAAGGTGGCCAACAGACCCAGGAGAGGAGGAAGGAGCCAAGTTCTGCCTCTACCAGCCAGTGCCTCCAGCCTGGAACAGCCCTGGCTGCAGGCCTGAGCTGCTCCCAGCAGGTCTGAGCTGCTCCCAGCAGGCCTGAGCTGCTCCCAGCAAGTCTGAGCTGATCCCAGCAGGCCTGAGCTGCTCCCAGCAGGTCTGAGCTGCTCCCAGCAGGCCTGAGCTGCTCCCAGCAGCCCTGGCTTTAGGGACCTGGAATGACCTCAGCTAACAACGCTGGCTTAGGCAGAGCCCTGGATCCCGGACCCAAGTGGGCATGGTTTTGCCCTCTGTAACAGGGACACCACACCAGAGCCCACTAGAGTATTAGTGCCAAATTCCCACTCATGTTCAAGCCCACCCTGCCGGCTCAAGTCCCAGCATCCCTGCACCGAACTTCATAAAAAGGGTGAAAAGCACCAGCCAGCAGGAAGGTGGGCAATGAGCAATTGCAGCTGGCTGAGGAAGGGAAGCGAGGAAGGGAGGAGGCTACTGTAGAGGTGACAAATGCTGAGCAAGATGACAAAAGTGACCTCCACACTCGACCTGGCCCCTCTGGAAGAGATGACAAGTGTCGAACTACACGGAGGGACACCCCCTCCCAACCTGTCTCCTGCTCCAGTCACATCCACCAGCCAGGGGCCATCAGCGTGACGTGCGTCTCGTCACAACACAGATGACAGGCCAGGACCCCTGGGCTGGGAGGCGGGGGAGGGGGCGGGGGGAGTTCGTCCACAGCCAGGCAGCCCCCAGGCTGTGACCCACCCTCCTGAGTGTGCAGGACCAGAAGCCCAGCTGCAGCAGGACAGAACTCCCAGGAGAAAGCGCCGGGTGTGGTCTGCCGGCGGGTGAGCTAGCGAGGGTCTCAGGGGCTAAGGGTCCAAATGCTGCCGGGAAGACAGCCCACCAATGAGGCAAAATGCACCTGTCCGACAGAGTCCCTGAGGCAGGAGCAGAGAGTGTGTGTGCCCTCCCCAGGCCAGGGCAGGGGCCGGTGCCCGGTTCCTCCAGGGCTGGCCATCAAGGAGTGAAGAGCCAGGAGAAAAACGAGTGACTCAGAGTTTGTGCGGATCATCTACCTACAGCCTGAAGCTCACCAGGAACCAAATCAGTGAGAACATCTGACGTGAAGAGAAAAGCTCATAAATTATGGAAAATCCACAGTGATAAAAGCCACTCAGGCGTTAAACAACACGACTTCGGAGAAGGATGTCGCCGGGACGTGCTGGGGGCAGACGAACAGCGCAGGGGACAAACGCTCCCACACGGACACATCACCGCCGTCCAAGTTCGGCTCCCTCAACCAACCCCCGGTGGCCCCGTCTCAGAAGGACGGGCTGTGGGGTGCCTACTTCAAGGTCGTGTCTGCCGGTCTTCTACTGTGCACCAATGACACCTCATAAAGTTGATTTAAAAACTAAAAAAAGAAAAAAAAAAGAAAAGTCTCGGCCGGACGGCTGAGTTAGTTGGAGGGTCGTCTCCTGCACCAAAAGATTGTAGAATCGACCCCTGGCTGGGGGCTCGGATGGGAGACAACGGATCAATGTTTCTCTCTCTCCCCCACCCCCACCCTCCTCTCTCTCTCTCTAGAATTAAACGTATCCTTGGGTGAGAAGCAAAAAAATTAATTAATTAAAAAATAATACCATTTCTGGCCTCCCTGAGCCCGTGCTGAGAGGGCATAGACTCACACTGGCCACGGCCAAGGTCACACCCACGCTGTACAGTAGGTCAAGGTCGACTCCACAAACAAGGTCTGCCTTGTGGTCACAGTACTCGGGGCCAAACACGCCTTGTCCCATGTAAATGCGCCTTCCGGATGGACTGCGATGGAAAACCCCCTTGTGCGCCTGAGACGTCTCAGTTCTCCCAGTCGGTGGTCCCCAAGCACAAACGTGTCACTGCAGGCACATCATCTGTGATAACCCAAGACCACGCAGCAAACCCTGTTCGCTGTGCACTCAAAGCCAATTATTAAGAAGCTTCAGCACCCCAATGTTCACAGAAGCACAGTTTACAATAACCAAGAGCTAGAAGCAACCTAAGTGCCCATCAGTAGATGAGTGGATCAGAAAACTGTGGGTACATTTGCACAACGGAATACTATGCAGCAGAGAGAGACAGAGAGAGAGCTCCTACCCTTCTCGAGAGCATGGATGAAACTGGAGAGCATTACGCTTAGTGATGAAATAAGCCAGGCTGCGAGAGACAAATACCATATGATCTCACCTTTAGGTGGAACATAATCAACAACAGAAAAAAGAAAACAAAATATAACCAGAGACACTGAAATTAAGAACAATCTAACAATAACCAGAGGGGAGTGGGGAGGGGACATTGAGGGGAAGGGTTTTCAGGAACTACTGTAAAGGACACATGGACAAATCCAAGGGGGACGGTGGAAGCAGGGAGGGAAGGGGATGGTGGGGCGTGGTGAAGGAAAATGCAGACAGCTGTCACTGAACGACAATAAAATAATTATTTTAAAAAAAGAAGCTTCAAACACCTAAATGCAAAAGGGCATGGGGAAACTCCACGTGTGAGGACGGAGTTCAGCGGCGTGCTGACTTCGGGAGGACCGTTACAGACTTTCTGAACCAAGACGTGTACAGAAGGATAAATGGCAACACGGAGCAGAACAACTCAGAGTATTTGCCATTAACATCTTGCTGGAATTGTCTGTGATACCGGCCTTCGTCACAATAACCCATTGGGATTTTTCAAATTAAAAAAAAAATTATCTTGTTCAGGGCATGCATCTTTCCAGAGAAAGTCTTACTGATAAGTTTTCATGCGTTCACAAGGATGAATTTCTAACCCACTCGTTTGATTCTGCTTCCCCGAAAATACACAGGCGGGAACCTGTATGCCTGAGTCAGTCACCGTCAGGACGATGCTGACCCTTCCTCCCTGACCTCAGCGGGCCCGGCCCTGTGCCGGGAACATGGAAAGTGTGGAGGAGTGAAGGGAGCAGAAGGCGGGAGGAGTTCTGCACCAGGTTGGGTTTCTGAATGGTCCTGGGTGGGAGAACTGGTCCCGGCTCCTCCGGAGAGAAATGAGGCTCCATTCTCACCACCCTGCAGGCACCGAGGAGGCAGGTGGTGGGGAGGGAGGCACACGCCCACTCTCCTGGCTACTGTCCTCCTTTGCCCCCACCTCTGAGCTGGCGGCACGGTCCCTCCACCTGGAATAACTAATTTCCCAGGTGTTCCTTGCTGGAATCCCACCTTCTCCATCCCTTATTCTACGTTGTGAGGTGCTAGCAATAATCCATGCTTATCCTAAGAAGCAGCACAGATCACAAGAATCCTCTACACCAGCTGCAGAAGGAGCTAGGCCACGAATCACGTTTCTGTCTTTTCTCTGTCATCCAAGTGCCCCATACAGGGTATTCCTGTCTTTTTTTTAAAAAAAAAAAATCCCCAGTTCCAAAGAGTACTTCGTTCGGGCGAGCCTGGTGGACCGAGCCGGGACCTCCAATCACCTGCGGAAATGCTATCGAAATGGCAACCTCCGCGGAAGATGGTGGAAAAGAAGCGCACGCCCATCTGGGTTCTGAGTTAGAAAACGGGCATCAGGGAGCCCTCCTTGCAGAAACAGGGAAGTCTGGAGAACACCCAGTGCACGCCACACCCCACCCCGCCGCGGGGACGGTGGAAAGAGAACACGCTCAGGATGAGAATGAGCGGTGGTCCCGACCAGCTGGGCCTCCAGTTGCTCATCTGTGAAATGGGCTGCTATGCCCAACCATTGGGAAGATGCGGTGAGTTTGTGGGCCCAGGAGCCCCGAACCAGGTCAGTGTGCTGGCAGTGGGCACAGGACTGGCTTCGCTGCCTTGGTGGCCCTGAAGGGTGGTCGTGGGGCTGGCAGCATCAGTGTCACCTGGGGACTTGTCAGACATGCAGGTCTCACCCCGCTCGACCCACATCCTGAAAAAGCCCTTGGGACTGACTGATCTGCCCTCCTGGTGCTGATTCTGATGAGGGTGAGGTTTGAGCTGCTGAAATACCTGTGTGAGGGTGCCCCCTGGTGGTGACAGGCCTAACAGCCTGGGCCTCCTAGAGAAGGGCTGCCTGCCCCTCACTCAACACAGCCACAGACAGGCCACCGACCAGAGGATGGGAGGGCCCAGGAGGGAGAGTCACCCTTGGGCGAGGGGACCCTTCCCCTCCTCGCTGCCGGGGAGGATGAGGACAGCAAAAGGAGTGGTGACAGAGCACCCCTGCCTGCACTCGGGGCAGGACCAGAGCAGAGAGCAAATAGGAAGTAGGGTGGGGACGGTCACTACAGGATGGGAGGAGGCAGCTGGAGTCCAGCAGGGTGGGGGCGACAGGCGGGGACAGCAGAGGCCTCCCAGGGCGTCTCCCAGCCTGACACTGGAGGCGAAATCTGGGGTGGCTGCACCGTAGCATCCCTGCAGGCAAGAGAGCCCACACCCCCACCCCCACCCCTAGTGCAGAAGGAAGAGGGGGCTTCCTGCATCACCGGACCCCCTCCTCCTCCTCCACAAGTGCATTTGCCTATCTGCTCCCCAAGTGGCCCCCGCCGAGCTGGAAAGCTGCCCTGCCCTTGGGAACCCTGCACCTGAGTTCCCACCACCGTGACACACCCTTCAAAGAAGGCAGCTGGGGTGAGGAAGGGCACTGGGCACTGCACTGGGAAGTATCACCCCTCGCCGTGACGCACCAAACACGGAGGCGTCTGACACGTGTGTGAGGAAGCGGCGGTGATGGGAGGGGCGCCCCGGGCCCTGCAGCCAGGTCGCTGGGTCCGCACGCCGGACTTGCCTGGAGCTCGGGGACAGTGCCGCCGGCCTCCGGCCTCTGAGCACACAGAAGGGCCGGGAACACGGAGGCCTCGCCTGCACTGTCTCCTAGCAGGTGACCCCAGGCAGAGGGGAGGTACGAACGAGTGACTGGGGCAGATGGAACATTTCTCCGTCTGGTCCTTTGGGTCTGTGATGAAAGAGGAGAGGAAGATGAGGAGGGAGAGAGGACGAATGGAGGAAGGGGAGGAGGAAGGGGAGGAGAGGGACAGAGAGGTGGAACAGGGGACTCTTTGACTTTGGGAAACCCATCAAGTTTCTACAGGCAAATGATGCAAAAAAAAATCTGTTTTCCAGTCACAAGGTTCTTCTTTATGAAACCTCAGTAACAGGAAAACTCCATTTGGAGTGAAACGTAAAGGAGGGAGTGCATCCACTCCCAAAAACGAATGTTCACACACAGCTGGACGGGGACCCGCCCCAGCGCCCAGGGACTGGGCAGGCTTCAGGCTGACTGCTGCCCGGACGAGGGGCCAGGTGGGCCCTGCGGCGGGTCCCAGGCACTCCCCGAGGGCAGCCAGCCTGAAGGCGTTTCCACCTGCAAGTCCCAGGAGCCCGTCATTAAGCCCTTATTGCCTGGATCACCCTCCCGTAGTTGGACTATAATTACCTGTCAAATGAGGTTGATGTTTAGTTTATGGAAGTACGCCACTTTTTTTTTTTAAACCCCTGGGACCTGCATTGGTTAAGCAGCGCCTGACCTGCCTGCAGGTGATACAGTGGACGAAGGAGAGGTTCCCGGCATTTGGGGGTGGGCCCCGAAGCCACTGACCAGCTCTGCAGAGCCCGGTCAGGCCAGGACCTCGACTTCATCGACCCAGACGCTCACTCTAAAGTCATCACTGCTACAAACAGTCTCGGGTTCCAACATCCCGTCTGTGGTGCGATAGAAAATCTACACAGCACCACCTCGATGCAATCGTGAGGCAGCATCAAAAAAGAAAGAAAAAGGAAGCAAACTGAGAGAGATGAAGGAGATCTCACGGTGCGGACGCCGTCACAGGGATGTGGAATACAGAGCGCGGAATACAGCCGATGGCATCACCATCCCCCTGGTGCAGCGACAAGTGGGCGTGAGGCTCCCTGCGGCGACCCCACTGCAGGGCACGGAAATGTCCATTCGCTGCGGTGCACGCCCAAAACTAACGTGCTGTGTACATCAACTGTACTTCAGTACAAAAAAAAAACTTCTAAACCAAACGCAGAGATAGTTTACAGAATGCCTGGCCTGTACTTAGCAAAGATGTTAGGGCCATAAAAGGTAGGGGCCGGGGAAGAAGACTGAGCGATTCTTCCAGAATTACAGGAGATTAAAGAAGCATCACAACTAAGTGCAATTCATAATCCTGGGTTGAACCCCGGGCCAGAAAAAACAAACAAATGGATGTGGTTTTGGCCACAAAGACCCCCTGTTAAAACAGGAATCTGGCCAGTGGGTTGGGGGATGCTGTATCGTCAGCGTCAGCCTCCTGACCATGGCCCTGAATTTCAGTCATGGGGGAGATGTGCTTCTCCTCCGGAAACAGCCCCCCGAGGTGTCTGGACCCAAAAGGCGGGCCGTATCTCCCACGCGTCCTCGAACTGCGCAGGGGAAGGTTGGAGGCACAGCAGGAAGGCCGAGGTGTCTACGCTGGGGACCCGGGTGACAGGCCCACAGGAGACCTCGCTACCTTCCTGCCAGTATC
Organism: Artibeus jamaicensis; assembly: GCF_021234435.1. Lineage (NCBI taxonomy): Eukaryota > Metazoa > Chordata > Mammalia > Chiroptera > Phyllostomidae > Artibeus > Artibeus jamaicensis. The sequence continues at coordinate 1,191,272 of NW_026522049.1, read as the reverse complement.
CTCTCAGCCTGAAATGACTTTGGCATCAAAAGTTACCAAAGACAAAAGAGTCACCTCGGGGTGGGTGGACCTCTTCCCGCTGGTTTGCGGCGTGGGGACTCGGAGTCCAGACCGCCTACCCTTCAGTGGATGTTCATCAATCGCCGATAAGGAGCCAGGCCTGGTTCACGGTCCTGGGGTTGCCACAGTGACAGGGAAATGTCCCAGCTCCGAGAGAAATGAAGTGGCCCCGAGGGTTCTGGCCAGGCCCCGTCTCGCTGGGGCATCTGGACCTCAAGATTCCTTAAACTCACCACGCCCAAGACCAAACAGCATGACCCGCCCCCGCTGACATCCCCTGTGATCCCCCCAGAACCTGAACTTCCTCAGCGTTCTCTGGCATGGCATCCTAGCCCCCCAGTGATGAACTGGGGGCCCTGCCACCCCACCTGTCACCTACCAAGTGCCGGCTCCCAGTGGGTGGCATTGCCGTTCCCTCCTGAACAGCTCAGGGACCTGAGTGTTCCTCGCCACACCCACTGTCCCTGCCTGGCCGGCCTCACTCAGCAGCCAGAGATCTTTTCAAAACCCGCCTCCCGCGTCACCTCACACCCCCCGCTCGCCACACTTCAATGGCATCCTGTTGCATTTGGGAACAAAGACCTCTTTTTTCCGTAACACTTGCTGGAAGGGACACCCTCACCCACGTGATCATCTGGCCGCACAGTGAGTTCCCTGAAAGCAGAGACCCCGCCCCCGGCTTTTGCCCACCGCGGCAGGCACACAGCTGGCATTCGATTAATATTTGTTTAATTAGGTGGATAAGCAATTAAAATAATTAACGTCTGGCGTGGGCCAGTGAATGGAGAGTGGTGCCATTCACTGCCACAGAGGACGGAGGGCAGGGGGGACGAGCAGGGGGTGTGGCTCTGCAGAATCTGTGGGGCACAGGGCGGGGGGGCGCGGATGCCCCCGCAGGCAGCTGGAAACTGAGGCCCGAAGCCCGTGAGGCTGACCTGCTCTGCCTGTCAGCAGGGACTGGTGGGGTCCGCCCTGTCTTCCTCTCCGTGGTCACCTGCAGGAAGTGGTCCCCACGCTGCCTGCGTTAGAGTCGGGCGGAACTCACTCCTGGTGGACGTCCTGGACTCGGCGCTTGGGCACCGCACCCTTTGTCGGGGGGCGGGGGGCAGGCAGGGGGGTGCTCGGGGAAGGCTGGCCGAACCCGGCTGACTGCCTGCCTTCTGGGTAGGACACTTTCAGAGAAGAAAGAGCACAGCTGTGATCCCTGATCACATCCATTCATTCCATCCTTCGGAGAACTTGGGACCCACCGAGCACGTCGAACGAGGCCGGATGATTCCAGACGCCGCCTCATGCCAAACTGCTGATCTGATGGAAGCGTCAAGGCCGCTCTAAAAATAATTCTTTTTAAAAATCTTGCTGTTCCGTCAGTTCACATTTAAATGAACTTCCGCCACAGACATCGTAATCATCTGAAAAGTCTCGTGTTGTTTCTGAAGCCACCCTGAGGTTTTTCTTACACTGGAAAGGTGGTCATCCCTTCACGCTCCGCCAGCCAGAGTGCTCTGGGGGCCAGCCCACTGCCCCTGCCCCAAGGCCTGGGGGACCAGGGCCCCGAGACATCGGGGGTGGACGGCTCTGCCTAGTGGGCACAGCTGTGAGCACCCTGAGGTGTTTAGCAGCGCCCCAGCCTCAGCCTCTGAGATGCCACCCCCTCCCCCCTGTGCCAGGTTCTCAGAGGTCCAGGCACTGACTCAGTCAGGGGTCTTTCCGGGTTGAGAAAGAAAACGCCCTCTGGGTGTGGATGTGCGTAAAACTGTGGGTCAGGACTGAACCCCGCGCTTCCTGCTGCCTCTGCGCCTGGACTGACGTCTGCAAGGGGCGCCAGGGCCAGGGTCTGCCCTCCCTTCGCTCACGTGTGGGTTTCAGGGGCCTTCTCCTGAACCCCTGTGCGGGCAGTGTGGCAGGCCAGGCAGGAAGTGGCCTTACTCAACAGGCAGAGAGCTTCAGAGGGCCAGACGGGGTCACCGCAGGGTCCCTCCTTTCCTGGGGTCCCAGCCAGACACAGCAGGCCCACCGCAGACCTGGCTCTGGGAGGCCCTGGGGCTGCCCGCCGAGCTCGGGTTCAGCCCGGCTGACTCCCCTAGACCCCACCCCCTGAACTGAGCACCCCGAACCCTCGCAGCCTGCTGTGCCCCAGAGCCTTTCCTTCCCCACCCTGTGGAAGAGAAGCAGGGACCCTCCCGGATCCAATGCAAAGACACCCACCCTGTTCCTGAAACCTCCTGGCTTTGGACCTGAAGCAGGAGTGACCGCCGGGACCAGTCCCAGGCCACAAGGACCACATGCTCTCTCAGCCCTGAGGACTATTCAGCCAGGTGTCTGCCTGCAAATCTGCCCTCGGCCCGAGGAGGGCGTGTGGACCGTAGCCAGTGACATCAGGGGTCGGGGACAGTTAGTGGCACCTGTGGTTGGGAAGGCCACATGGAGGAGGGACAACAGAGGCTGCCCGGGTGACGCACAATTCCTCACGGTCGTGGGTCTGAACGGGTACTGACCCCTCGTGCTTCGGTCACAAAAGACCAGGGCGGCCCCGGTCCTGAGTCTCTCCAGCTGCAGACGCCCGACACGCCTCCAACCAATTCAAACCTGCGGTATTTCCCGCACTCGGAGCTGCTCACGTTCACCCAAAAAGGAGATAAAGCAAGTAACACAGAGATTCGGAGCGGAAGATGCCAGGGGACTCTGCTCTCTGGTCTAGAGAACACAGGGGAGCCCTGTCCAGAGAGAATCGAGAAAAGTAGCCAGTACGACAGTAGCAGTGACCAGTGTGCTGGAAGGAGGGAGGGGCCACAGGCCACAGGTGACAGGGCCCAGACCCCGGGGCAGACGCCAAGAGGAACACATCCAGGAGCAAAACCCTTCTTTTTCCAGAGACCCTCCCCTCCCCAAGAGTAACTGGTGGGATCCTAACCTGAAACCCAACCAGGGGACCTAGAAGGGGGTAGATTGGAAGTGCACACCTGGCTCACGTCACCTGAATCACTGAGAGTGTGTCACCTGTAGCCTCCTCTGCCATCGCCCAGACCCGGAGTGAAGGGAGCCTGCTGGTGTGGGGGGGTGGGCTGGGACAGCAGGACCCAGGCAGGTGGAGGTGCAGAGGGGACAGGCTCTGACTTTTGTACCCCAGGCCTAGAAGAGCCACAGAAATAAACGCTGGTGCCTCCCAGCCCATGTACCTGTGTTTACTGAGCTCTTATTCTTTGTAAGGCAATGACCTCTGGGGAGCCGGGCGAGGCCGGGGAGGCGGGAGGCGTTCTGGCCACACGCTCGTGCGTCCTGACTGCAAGTGAACCTGAAATCTCGCTCGGGCTCACCCTCAAGCTGTGTCCCTCGAGAGAAACTCCACCTTTTCCCCGGCAGAAGAAGTCAGAGGTTCACTCTGAGCAAGGGCAGCGCGCCCCACAGACCTCAGCGTTGCCGCAGGGGGCTGGCTGGTCAGAGAGAAGGTGGTGGACTAGAGGCGAGGGGACCCCTCACAGAATGTCACTGGAGAAGCTGTCACCAAGGTCAAGATCTCTGGTGCCTGGGCCGGCTGTGTTTCCAACCCCCGCCACTACACGCCCACTCAGTGCCCGGGGGGCAGAGAAGCCCTAACCTGTCTTTGCAAGACTGATGATGACTGTTCCAGAAGCTTCCTCCTTGGAACCATTCAGGTTCCTCACCTCCGTGCCCCTCCCTTGTGCCTTCCCTGTGACCCTCACCCCAAATCTCAACAGCACCAAGTCTGAGTCCCTCCACGGCCCCCTTCTTCTCTGTTCCAAGCGGGGGCCGCTGATCCCAGCTCAGCACCGGCCTCCCATGTTTCTTACACAAACGTGGCTGACTAGTTAAATCTTCCAGAACCGTGGTCATGTGCCTTCTGGTCCAACACCTGTGAGGGGGGCTCTTTGTGTGGAGGGAGCCTGTCCTCCCAAGCCCTCCGAAGCCTGGCCGCAGCAATTCAAGTCTGAGGAACCCAGCTGCTCCCGCTTCTCTCCCCAGCGCCCCAGCTCGGAAATGACATCCACGCTCAGAGCAGGTCCACCTGCAAGTCCCCTCGGCCCCTGGCTTCCCCTATCCACACCATGGAGTTATTCAAAGTCCGGTTCTGACAGAGGCGGATGGGACGCTTCACTCCTAACCCTCCAACCACACTGTTCACCCCACCCCACCCTCTGGGTGCCCACCCCCGCCCCGCGTCCTCCCAGGGACCTGGCACCAGCCTGCCCACGGCGGTCACCGCTCAGCCGCACACACTTCGGAGCAGTCGGCCTCCCGTTCTCGGCCCCGAGCCTGAGGCAGTCCGCACAGGCAGGGCATTTCCCCACTGAAACTGGATTTCCTGACTACAGTTGCATAACAGGTGACTATTCCCACCCGCCCGAGGGCTCTTCCCATTCTCCAGCTCCGCGGGAGCGAGCTGTGGTCACAGACCTGTGGATCGGAGGACAGGAGCCCAGGAGGCCGGGACGTTGGGTCTGTGCGCTTGTAACACGCGTGGAACACGGGGACACACAGTGGCCGGTGGTGAGGGCGCCAAGGACCAGGTGGGCGGGGAGAACGCGCCACCCCACTGGGTCCCAGCCCCAAACTTTCCCTCCCCCGGGTCCCCGCGCGCGAGGACAGAGGCCGAGAGTCCGGGCAAGAAGAAGAGTGGCATTCTCGGAGCTTGAGGGCGTCCATCGGCCCTGCGGGGTCCAGGTACGCCAGGCCTGGCCGCGTTGGGGATGCAGCCGCAATGCCGGAGCCCAGGCTGCGCGTGCTGACAGCCGCCCCACCCGCCGCCCGGCCCCCCGGCTGCGCGCTCCCGGCCCGCTACTCACCCGGAGGGTTGACGGCCGCCGGGGTGGCCATGTCGCGCTCCCGGCCGGCTACTCACCCGGAGGACGAGGAGGCCCTGCGCGCGGAGCCCGGGCGAGCGCGGCCCGCGCACTACACAAAGGCCGGCAGCTCCGCGGCCTCGCGCCGCCGCCTCTCCCGGTCCCGCCTTTGTCGCGCGCCGGGGGGCGCGGGTCCCGCCGTAGCACCGCGAGACTTGGAGCCGCGGGCGGTGGGCCCCCGCGCTGGGGGCAGGGCTGCGGGGAGGCGCAGGTGCCGCGCCGGACCACGGCGCCCCCTCGCGCAGGCGCTGCTCAGCCCGCCCCACGCCCCGGGTCCGGGCGGAGAGGCGCGAGCGCCGTGCCCCGCCCGCACCCGGCACCCAGCACCGGCACCCAGCGCCCAGCGCCCTCAGCCTCCGGTGAGGATGCACCCTCTGCGCCTCCGGGTGGGATCCCTGAGGCCGGAGCGCTCAGGACCACGCGACACAGGCAGCGTCCCGGGGGCCTGAGCAAGGCACTCAGCTCTGCTCCCTCATTGCCTTGGGCACTGTCCCAGGCTATTGGTTGCAACTGCCTTATTGACACAAGGAAACTGAGAATTAAAAAAAAAAAAAAGTAAAATGGTTTTATCTGCATAACTTGCTGGAGTTGGGCTGCAGACAGCTCCGAGCGGGTGTTTTAATGCAAGACCCTGGGGGGCCCCTGTGAGAAACCATGGCTCTTAGGCCGGAACGGCCACCACAGCAGGTGCCCCATGAAGGTGACTTGGTAGAACGAGTACATCCCAGGTGGGGACCCAGAAGGACAGGACAGCCCCTAATGTAGACGTGCTTGCCAAAACACCAGGCTGTTGTAAATCTTTAACGAGGAAGCATTTGGGAGGGTGTTGGGGCACAAAGCTTGGGATGTATTTTCAAAAACGCATGGTCTTCGGGCAGCATTTGTCATTATTGATCTGACTAATAGGCGCTTAAAGATATTCATTTGTTTATCGATTCGACAGACCGTTGCCTTGCACAAGCTAGGTGTTGGGAGACTGGGAGGAAAGCTGCAGCTTGGTCTGGGCCTCGAGTCTGGGGTTGGGGAGGAGAGGACCTCGGGAAGCACACCGCTGCCTTGGGGCGCCGTGCTCACCGTGAAGTGAGTGAGGGCAGAGGGCTGGCGTGATCAGGGAGAGTGAAAACGAGGCTCGGAAGAAATGAGCGGGTTGTGCACATGTGGAGAGAGACACCGAAGTAAAGACAAGCGTGTGTACCTGCAGCAGCAGGATGAGCCAGGCAAATCCAGGGCGATGAGCGTGAGGCCCATCGCGCAGGACATCAGCTCAGAGACCCCATCCCTGGATTGGGTAGATGTGCTCTGGTGTCCCCGACATCAAACCAAATGGCAGGTCAGCCTCTCTTCCCACAAACCCCAAAAGGCAACACACGCAAATGCCCACAGGCACTTAACTCACAATAGATGTGACTGCGGGTTTCTTAAGGCCGCTGCAAGAGAAGGCACTGCACGTCAGAGAAGACAGGACACCCATCTGAGAGAATGTCGCTCCCCGGACAGCTCCCTTTCTGGCCCCGCTGTGTTCCCAGGGCTGCCCCGTCCTGTCCACGGCAGCCCCAGGCACCCCTGCCCCACCTCCCTCCTGGAGCTTTCCGTTCTTCACCTTTGCACACCTGTCTGAAGTAAACAAGTTCCTCTGCTCAGTGTTTACAAATCCGCCACAACGAGTAGATCATTTGGGTATCGTCTCCAAATATATCTCTCATGTTCTCCCTGGAGTCCATTGTGCTGTGGTTTTTGATAAGTGATCACTAAGACGGAACTTTAACAGAGAAGGTGACATTTCATCGTCTCCCCCAGGGACTGCACCTCAGAGATACAAAGGACCTTTAATATCACCCAGTTCCGCCCTCAGAGTTTGCAGATAAGGGGACCGAGGCTCAAGGCAGAGAGGTGACCTTCCCGAGCTCACGCAGCTCAGGAGCTAGGCAAGGCTTCAAACTGGGGCACCCACGGTACTGGGACTCGGTAGCTGGGGTGGGGGTGTGAAGGGATGGAGCGGGGGTAATTTGGGCTGTCCCTTTCTTTCTTGTCTAATCGGTGTTACGTAGGTGAATACCCAGAAACATCGAGAATGGATGAAGGCCTCACTCTTGAGCCGGAGGAGGAGCGGTTAGCCATTGCTGAACACCAAGGCGAACACCCAATGCAAGATGCTGCTGTTCATTATGAGGGTTAGCAGACTGTGACCGTTAACAGGCTCAGGAATTCCACCCAACCTGTAAACAGCCTCGAGCTCTTTTATATTCCAAAGAAGCCATTGAGTTTGAAGCTGAGATTTGCATTTAAAAAAAAAAATTAGCCTCTGGGCCCACAGCCTGTGGTTCTGGGCACTGTCCTCCCCAGGAACGACCCAGGTCGGTCGCCAGCCCCAGTTCCAACACTGGGTGGGAGAAAGTCCTTGCAGTCGGCTTCATATCACTTTGATGCGAGAGACAGGCCTTCCTGTGAATAATGTGCGGTCATCGAGGAGTTTTTATCTTCTCTTAACTTGGAGAGCTAGAGCTCCCAGGGCGGGGAGCATGGCCTTGCTCCAAAGTAGAGGGTGTGATGGGGTGAACCAAGGGCGGCCGTAACCACAGGCTTTGCTTCCTGCCACATGTGTCTCCTCTCCACAGTCCCTTACTTTGTTCTTTCTAACCTTTTCGTCTTCGCTGGAGAGAAAGGCCTGTGCGCCTCTGTGATCTCCAATGCCACCTCCTTGTCTTTAACTCAGCACAGACCCCCGCTCTGTGTCTGGGACTTATATCTGAGGGGGATGCAATCGTAGTTCTATACGGAAAGGCTTACGCACCGGCCTGGGCAGCACACAGCGTGGGGCTTGCGCTCTGTCACTCACTCCGTTGCCCCTGCAACTGTGGTACCACCTTTCGGCCTCGATTTTCTCATCTGTGAAATGGGTGTGTGTCCACGACTGTGCTCGCTCAGTCACAGCTGGAATTAGATGGAATGTGGTAACAGGTGTGCGCCACACACTTTCGAGACGACAATGCTGAGAGAGAGAGACAGACAGACAGACAGTCCTGCCCGTGTGTGTCTGACTTCCCGGGGAAGACACATGAAACAAGCTGATGGAAAAGCTAAAAGCAGAGCCTTCAGCATTTGGCAGCCACCCAGGTGGGGCTGCAGGGTCGAAGGCTGTGTCACAGAGCCAGGCCTGATGGGTGTCTTGCTCCCCACAGCCTCTCTGTGGTCTGCCAGGGTCCTCACGTCCCCCCAGGTGAGGGGACAGGGAAGCCACAGGACAGTCTGGACTCACAGAGGTCTGGCTGAGGACACAGAGGCTCCAGGGAGTGGAACTGAATGGACAGACGATCTCAGCCCCCAGGGCAAGGTCTCCCACAGACGTCTGAAGTTCACCAGCCAAAGGACCACTCCAGCCACAAGTGCCCCGGGGTCCCTTCTCCCGCTTCCCCACCCTCCACGACCACTGGACACCACCTGGAAGGGAGCGCTGGGTACGTAAAAAGGGTTCTCTGCTGAGCACTCTGCACAGCCTTCATTTGCTCCAAGTGCATGACAAAGATTTCAGGGGTGATTATAACAACTCCTCACCTCTGTTCAGCACTTTCGGACTCTTAAATCACTTGAACATCCTTATTTCACAGGCTCCGGTGCTTTTCATGAGGCGTGCTTAGTGAAAAAATGCCGCATGAATGCAATTATTCAGATTTTAATAGATAACCGTGTTCCTGCTTGTATGAGCCCATTTTGAAAAGCACCCTCACACACAGCAACAGTCCCCCCCCCCCAGCCTAATCAAATTCTCTGGACGTTCTAGCAGTTAATGCTAAAACTTTGTCCTTGTGGTCTTTTGCTACGTTATATATTTAAAAAGTGATTTTTTGCTTGAAAGTGCCAAGGAAATTAATGGAGTCGGTTAATGATTCATTCCCCTTTCCAGGATATATTCGACATTCCTCCGGCGTCCACCCCGGCTACACCAAGTTCATTACCCAACCTACTGGTCTGGGACTGCTCGCTCATTAGCATACAAATTACCACAAGTAACAGACAGGGGACAACGCCTCCCCTCCCCGCAGGTGACCCCGTTAGAGGGAAAGCAGGCTCGTTTCTGTGGAAAAACATGTCTTTGGGGAATACGTCGCCTACCTCATTGAGGGGTTAGAGTCTGGGCTTTTGAATATCTACCTACTTTAAACACAACCCTGGAATGTTAGAGGTGAGCCGCACACACTGTCTGGTACGGACTTTACAGGTAAACTCAGGAACTAGCCGGTGCTCCCTGCTCACCGCTTAGGAAACGAGGGTTCGATGTGGGTGGGGTGGGCACCTCTGCAGCGCATCGGTGAGGTGGGCGAGTTAGGGTTGGAGAAAAGGAGGCAATCGCCATAACTCCATGGTTGTGTCTCAGAGTATATAACACACCCACCTTCCTGGTCTTAGCAAGAAACCTGAGCTTCCCCAGGATTTCCTGCCCCCTCTCTGGGGGGGGTCCTCAAGGAATTTGAATGTTCCTTCAAATCTGTCTTGGTTCCCTCTTGCCGCCCCAGGTGGCCATGCTCCTGAATCGTCCGGTCCAGACGTCCCTCCAGGTCAGCACCTGCCCCTGCCAGGAACTCTCCTAGATGTCCGAGATGCTGGGCACTGCCGCCCGCACCCCGGCTGAGTCCTGGTCAGCCTTAAGGTAGGCCTCTGACCTCCTCATTTACAAAGGGCACTCCCTGTGGCTCAGTGGATGGAGTGCCGGCCAGCAAACCAAATGGTCACTAGTTCGAGTCCCACTCAGGGCATGTGCCTGGGTTGCGGGCCAGGTCCCCAGTAGGGGGCACGCAAAAGGCAACCACACATTGATGTTTCTCTGCCTCTCTTTCTCCCTCCCTTCCCCCTCTCTACAAATAAATAAATAAAATCTTTTAAAAAATTTAAAAAGGGCACTTGCTGCTCCTTCCTTTCCCTGGGACTCGGGGCCAGACCCCAGGAGTATCGCTAGCTACTGGCCCGGAAGCTGAGTGCTCCAGAGACTGGCGATTCTCTGTGCTACTAATTCACCTGCCACGTGTATTGAAAAGGCCAGAACATGGGCCCCTCCAACTGTCCCTGTGTCCTTGGTGAGACAGGGAGAGACTGACAATGGCACATCCCCAGAGCCTGGGCCTCCTGTTTGACTCCACACCCCAGCTTTTAGCCAGGCTGTGTCACACGGTCCCTGGCTCTGGCTGTGACGTCACGGTGTCAGCCCGAACTCAGAGCGCTCCCACACGCAGATGCTTGGCTCCGTCCTGGGTACAGGTTATTCTGGGCCTGTCCAGCCGATCAAGATGACCTTGGAAATGGGGAACCCATGTGCCAGGCTATTTTCTCCTCCTTGTAGGACCATTGGCAAATTGGAACAATGGACTCTTTCTGTCTCTTTTAAGAAATATTATCTGAGACGAGACCTGGGCCTCAGGCCTTTTTCGAGAGTTTCAGAATGAAGTCAGATGTAACATCAAGATGCAAGATAATGAAAGAGCCGGTGTTGAGTCAAGAGAAAAAAAATAGAACAAGATAAAAATTCGAGGTAAAGGTGGCATTGGGAGAAACATAAGCAGAAGAGTCTCCGCTTTTGCTCCCCACAGTGTCCCCCCAAAACATCGTGGCCCATGTACAAGCACGCATCCCATTGTCTGAGCTCAATGGCGACGGCACAGCACAAATGCTCATAAACATGTTCCGTGATTCAGACTCAGTTGTGCCTAAACCAGCTCAGTCCCCAAAATGACCACTTCCTGCTCTCCCAGGGCGCTGGCCCGACGTTTTTTGGGACACAGTCAGAGACTTCTGGGCCCACTTTCTTATTTTTCTAAAGGCAGAATGTACAATAAAGGACATCAAACTTAATTTAGCCCATTAACGTAACCACATTGGCATAGCCGTGACACCTGACGACAGGGTCCAATCTGAGAAACGAGATGACAAAATGCAAAGAGTGGAAACAGGCTGGGATTGCAATCGGGCAGACGCCCCCTGCAGGGTAAGTGTTGAATTCCATGCAGGATTGGCTGGCTCTTCCACCCCCGGTTGTGGGGAGGAGACCACGTGCTGCCGCAGGCCTCACGGTTGGCGACCCCCCACCTGCCCACCCGGTTCGTTCATTCACTGAACGATCAACTCCAGGGTCTGCCATGATCTGAGGGTTTTGTACACAGAAAAAAAGTAGACGTCCATCAGCTCCTCTCATAACTAACTTGTGCTCTGGAAGGAAAAACAGTCTGGCCATATACGATCACGACACCACGGATGAGAAATGGATGCACGAATCCCAAGTGCCACCTGAACGCAGGGGACGAGGGGGCCCCCCACCTACCTGCCCTCGCTGGGTGAGCGTTCATTTAAAGTTACATCGTTGACTTCTTAGAAATCAGCCAGCAAGCTAAGACTCTCTCATTGCACAGAGAAGGAAACAGAAGCTTAGGGAGATGAAATGACTCTTCTAAGGACACAAGGCCTTTATATGCAGCGCCAGGCGTCCAGCCAGGTTCTCTGGCTAATTCCAGCTCCCTGTTCTCTGTGCAGCTGGGGCCTTTGCCCAGTGTTCTTCTGTGGTTTGTGCCATTAATATTAATAGAGAGCAAGCAGGGCCCTGCCGGGCCTTTCATTCTTGTTGGAGCAACTCTTGGAAGAACAGCGCGGCCTTTCCTTAGTGAAGCAATAGTCTACTTTTTCAGAAGTGCAAAGAGACTTCCTTCTTAAAATTAAGTCCGCATTTTTAAAAGCGATAAAAGATTCTATGCACAATAATATTCCTGTCAGTGTCCTGGCCTTGGATGTGTGACGGCCAAGACTGGGAACAGCCTGCAGGGGAGACCCAGCTTGAACCTCCGACCAGCTGGGTCACCCTTGGCCCGGTCACGTGAACAAGCTCACAAAAGTCCTGAGGATGTAAGAACGGGCTCTCGCAGCCAGTGGGAGGCGACAGAGCACACCGCTGCTTGGCTCCCCAGTCTGCTAGACGTTCTGTATTTTTCACCCAAGCTCTGTTCTCTTCCTTATCTCCCTTGTTCCTGTGTCAGGGATTTCTTGAAATGGCCCGGCTCTAGTCCTCCACCATTGCTGCTCTGGCCTCTGACCCTTGCTGCCCGCTCTAGGTTTCCTCCGGGTCTGAGTGCTGGGTGTGGCCTCAGCTGGACCTTCCGGGTCTGTGTTTGCTGCCAGCTTCCTCACTTCCGCACACAGGAAGATCTGGCACTGTTAAGAAATGAATGAAATCAGGACAGGTTCCTTTCCGTATTTCATTCATGAATTACATTCCACAGGCCTCTCCCTTCTTGTTTCCAGCTTCAAAGGGAAGATACTGACCCTTGGAAGACATCTGTGATTGGAAAATGCCCAAGAGTTTGCACAAAGAATGGAAGCACAACAAAGCGATGTATCAGGAAGTGCACTGTGCTGTTACATACAGACGTGCCTGAGACCCAAACTTCAGGGGCAAAAGGGGCAAGAACGGAGTTTACACTTCTGTGTCGTGGAGAGAAGCTGCCATAATTGTGATGAAGCTTTTTGAGTTAGAACTTAATAAAAATGCCTCTGCTCCTGGTTTCCATGGTTGTCCAGTGAACAGAGTGAATGCCATTATGGGAAACACAAAAAGCTGTTCAGAGCTCCCGCAGGATGGGAGCCGTATTCCTTCTACTATTTGCTTCTGTGGTTTTAGGCTGCACCCGCACCCCAACTCAGGAGTCTGGAGGATGCCGGCGGGAGCGTTTGCCCTCCGAATCCCCGAGCTGCTTCTCTCTGAGGAAGGAGAACACCCAGATCTGGAGGAAGATGGGAGTCCTCGCTAATGAGCTTGCCGCCCAGCTGGCTTGAAGAAGGCGGAGGGGAAAGCCGGGTTCCGGGGTCTCAGCACACGCTCTCCTTCCAGGACTCCTGGGCCACAGGGAAGACCCCACTGCTGGCACCATTTCTCCCCTCGGCCCCCAGGCAGGTGGACTGGTCCTGTCCACCACCGGTGGTGAGGACGTGATGGTGGTGAAGGTCACCGGTGGGGGCGTGACAAAGGCTGTGTAGTGACTCTGAAATCAAGGGCCGCCTGCATGTCACTTCTCAGAGCTGTGTCCCTAACATCCTCCTCTCTAATCCCATCAATGTCTCCAGCGACTCGGCGGGGACAACTCTCTCTTCTTCCACCTGCTCCATGAATGACTCCTGTCCCCTTGTCTTCAGAGACAGCTTGGACAGTTCCTAATTACTTCACTTCCCTGTGCCTCGGTTTACTCAGCTGTCGAACAGAGATGATGGACTTGGGACTGGTGGTCTCCGCTTCCACACGTCACCCAGGCCCTCCTCCTCCATGTCACCTGCCTGGCACCTGCCACCATTCTAGGTACTGTCCTGACTGGGCTCTGATACCAGGAACAGGGAGGGTCCGAGAGTGACCCTCACACTGATTGCTCAGGCAGTGAGTTAACTTAAACCAGGAGCCGTGTCTTCAACTTCCCTCCGGGACCTAAGATTGTCAGGTTGTGGGAGTCTCCTACCACGGCGGGGCCAAGGGGTCCTGAGGGCCACACCCACAGTGTGAGCGCTGCAGTGCCCTGCTCAGCACCCCCTAGTTAAGGGCGGGGAGGGGGCGGAGCCACAATCCCTTCTCTCCGGGAACCTATCTCTGCAAGTCTCTCCTTCCCCCTGTCAGTACCTGGTACAGGGACTTCCCTCCAGGCCCTGCCGCCAGACTGCGTTTCCTCCTCCTCTGGGGTCGTTCCCGCTCAGCAGGAGGAGCTCGGGCAGCAGTGAGGTTCTGGCCCTTGGTGGCTTCCTCTTCCTTCGTCTGAGTTCTGCTTCCACCAGTGTCGTCTGCTCCTGCTTTCCAAGCTGATAGATGCTGGCGGTGTCTATCATCTGGCGGTGCCAGATGCTGGCAGACCTGACAGTCTGCTTCCAGAACCTTCTCAGCCTCTCGGTGGGCACATGCCTTAAGCTGGATCCTCAGCAGACCCCGCCGGCCTGCACTGCACAGCCCCGCGAGGACCTGCTCCTGGCTCAGCACTGCCCCACTCGGCGCAGACGCAGACTCACTCCCTTCTCACCGGCAAAGTGCCGGCTCCTACCGCGTAGGGGGCTGCATCTAATTTAAAGAATGAAAAACAGCCTATTTGGAGCTGAATTCTTCCTGCAAGGAGCCATATAATGACTCAGATATCCTTTCTTCTTCGGGTGGTTTTTTATTCTTTCCTGAAAAATGCCCCGACGTTGCCTGGAGGGCTTCTTGCCAAGGGTTAGGCGCTTTGGCGCCATCTGCAGGCTGGGCTCTGGCAGGCTGGCCTCTGGGGTGAGGTGGGTAATATCTGTGCTGCAGGAAATGGGGAGAACAGGAACGCCCCTGCCGATGCCCCAGGACTGTCCGAGTTCTCCTGGAACGGTCGTTTGGGAACAGAGTTGGGAAGGGTGTGGAGCTTGGAGTGAGCTATGGCCTCCTCCTGGGGTTCCCAGGAAAAGGTCTTTGGGGGCCTGGCCTGTGGGGTGCTTTGAGGCTGTCTGAACCGAGGATGAGACCCAGACGTTAAGTGTCCAACTGGAGACCAAGGAGAGATTCACTCACAGCCTGGAAATGTGGACAATCTTGAGGGATGAACCCCTAGAAAGAGCACAAGGGAAGATGTGGAGGGATGACATCCAAAAACAGGTGGGTAGCTCTGGCTCAGTGGGTTGAGCCCCAGCCTGTGAACCAAAGGGTCACTGGTTCAATTCCCAGTAAGGGTACGTGCCTGGGTTGCAGGTGAGGTTACCAGTGGGGGGCACATGAGAGGCAACCACCCATTAATATTTTTCTCTCTCTTTCTCCCTCCCTTCCCCCTCTCTAAAAACAAATAAAATCTTTTAAAAAATTAAATGGTACAGCCTAAGTTCTTTTAAATTAGGTTTATTAAGACCACGCCAAGTGCATAGGAATGTGCTGCTGAGTTTTCTGTTTTATTTAATCTCACTGGGAATAAACGGGACGAGATGGCACTTCATAGTCAGAACTGAGATTAGGCGAGCTCACAGCAGCTGAAGAATCACTCTCATTAAGGGCACAAATCACATCTTTTCGATTTTCTATCTGAAGTGAGTATTGTCCTTGTGAGGTACAACCTCCCTCTCTGAGTCTGAAATCATTGATCTAAAAGGGTGAATGGCTATGAATCCCACCTGGCCATACTACCATTGACTGTTATTATCTGTCACCCTGTATCGGCTGTGCCGGCCTTTCTTGGTCATGGAAATAGTCTCCAGAGACTTCCGCCAAGATGGAGGCATAGGTGGAGACGCCGGGCTTCCTCACACAACCAAGTTTAGAGACAACTAAATATTAGCAATAGAAAACATAGCCAGAACACAGAAAATTCAACTTTTCAGAAGTCTGATAACAACAAATTCTTCAGCCTGACGGGTAAGAGGGGCGAAACCAGCAGCTGGAGGAGCAGGGTTGCACAGGAAAACTCCGTCAGACGGACTCAGGTGCGCGGAATCCAGACGCAGGGTTGGACCTGGTGGGCAACTCAGCGAGCGACCGCGGGGAACCAGCGAGGGAGCAGGGTTGCGGGTTGACTGTGGTTTCGCATCCATGCGTGGATAGACAAGCGAGGGAGTGGGCGATTGGACGGGACCCAGCAGGCCCCAGTGGCGGGCGGCAGCAGGGGGCGCCGCCATTTCTCCGCTCTGACCCCGCCTCCACATACAGCGTCACAACCCAGCGACTTGGGAGTCCAAGGCTCCCCTCCTCGTACTTAACGGGCGTGAACAGAACAAAAATGGCTCAAGAAGATCTCAAAGCCCCAGAGCCTATAAATCTAAGCGATGAAGAAATAGCACAACTCTCAGATGCACAGTTTAAAACACTGGTGATCAGGATCCTCACAGAACTGGTTGATTATAGCCACAAATTAGATATACATATGAAGGCGAAACTAATTGAAATGAATGGAATTGCACAGGAAACCAATAGCGATGAAAAGGAAAATGGGTCTCAAATCAATGGAGTGGACCAGAAGAAAGCAAATAATGGCCAAACAGAAAAGAGTGAAGAAGCAAGAATTCAAAAAAATGAGGAGAGTCTTAGGAACCTCCAGGACATCTTTAAACACTCCAACATCCGAATTATAGGGGTACCAGAAGGGGGAAAGGCACAGCCACCAGTGGAAAACTTATTTGAACAAATAATAAAGGAGAATTTCCCCAAGATGGCAAAGGAAATAGACTTCCAGGAAATCCAGGAAGCTCAGAGAGTCCCAAAGAAGTTGGACCCAAGAAGAAACACACAAAGGCACATCATCATTACATTAGCCAAGATTAAAATGAAGGAGAGAATCCTAGAAGCAGCAAGAGCTAAGGGGACAGTCACCTACAAAGGAGTCCCCATCAGACTGTCAGCAGATTTCTCAAAAACAGACCTTACAGGCAAGAAGGTACTGGAAAGAGGTATTCCAAGTCATGAAATCCAAAGACCTACAACCAAGATTGCTCTATCCAGCAAAACTTTCATTTAGAATGGAAGGACAGATAAAGTGCTTCTCACATAAGATCAGATTCAAGGAGTTAGTTCATCATCACCAAGCCCTTATTATATGAAATGTTAAAGGGACTTACCTAAGAAAAAGAAGATAAAAAAGATGAACAGTGAAAGGACAGCAAACTCACAGTTATTAAGAACCACACCTAAAACAAAAGCAAACTAAAAGGACAGCTAGATCAGGAGTGGAAACATAGAAATGAAGATCTCAAGGAGGGTTAGCAACAGGGGAGTGGGAGGAGGAGAAGGGGGGAGAAGGTACAGAAAATACACAGTAGATAAAAAATAGATGGGGGGGGCAAGAATAGTATGGGAAATACAGAATCTAAAGAACTTGAGGCACATGGTCATAAACTAAAGGGGGTAGTGGTGGGGATGGGGGGGTAGGGTGGAGGGGAATGAAGGGGGGAATAGAACAACTGTAATGGCATAATCAATAAAAATAAATAAATAATTCAAAAAAAGAAAAAAGAAATAGTCTCCAAAGAGCAGCACAGTGTGTTCGGCCTTTAACGACTTTCAGTGTGGAGTTGCCACTGCTGACTCCACGGCACAGATCAACGTAGCTGTGTGTTTTCATCCGCGGAGCTTATATGTTTAATTCAAAAGCCATTTGGTTTGTCTTTCTGACAGATTTAACCTTCTTCTCCTAGCCTTGGACATGGTTCCCGTGGCTTCCCATACATCAGCTCTGCTGAGCTCAGTACCAAAGTTGAAAGCATAGGAGAAAGTTGAGGGAAGCTCCCATTCATTCTCCACCTCACTTGACACCAGCAATTGCTCCCTATCATGCGGCAGAATCACTGTGACAGGGAGTCGTCCATCACCAATAATTCATGGCATGGTACCGGAAGATTGTTCACTATTCTCCCTCTGCTCTTCCAGCCAGCCAAGGCTAACGGCGTCTTATCCGTAAGCCTTTGTGAGCAGGGGGGAGTCACGCAGACTTCAGATGGTGGTGCAAAAGGGTGCAGCAGTTGAGACGCCCGAGGGGGAGGCCCCCTGTGGCCACTAATCGAGCATCGGGTGAGGCTGGGACAAGCCCCACAGCAGGAATTAGATAAGATCATCTCTTAGCAAACTCACTCTTCACACAGCCCAAGAAGAAATGGCCTGGCCCCTGTTTTGATGGAAAGGGAGATGGATGGGAGGAAGGAAAGAAGGAAGTAGAGATGGAGGGATGAGCGGAAGGATGGAGACTGAATCAGAGGCTCCTACCCGGGCAGGGCGGCCACCAGCACACAGACACTGCAAACTGTCCCTGCTCTTTAAACACGTCCTGGCTGCCGTGACACACAGGGAACAGAAACAGCATGACAGCCAATGACAAGTCGTAACGTTCTGTTAAAACTGAAAACAACAGGGCCCATCTGGGTAGGAAATTATTTTTAAAGGACTGAAATGTCTGATTTGCATTATTTATGTCTTATTCATGCTTGTACCCAGTGGGTGTTATATGAATATTTGAATACTTGATGATTGATTAATATAAATTGCTAGGGCCCCTCATTGTGCAAAGGGTTCAAACCAATTGCTTTTTTTTTTTAAGGCTGCCAGTATATGGAAAAAAGTATAATGGCATCAGAATGGGGTGAGGAAATAGATAGTATGGCCAGTATTGATGTTTCATGAAACACCGGGGGGCTTTAAAGCCCCCTCAACCCCCAACAACGGTGCCTGAGAGAATGGCCAGAGCTTGCCCAGATCCTCAGCAGCCTCTGTGCAATGCCCTCCTCCCTCAGCTAGAGGGCAGGCTGGAGGCGCACACAGGGGCCTGGGATTTCCCAGGGGCCGCAGACTTGCAGGAACCTGAAGGCCAGCGATCTGAGCTGGAGGGAGAAAGAAGCTTGGGGAAAGCCTAGAATATCGAAATACTGAAGGACTGATTATTTTTTTTATTTTTATTTTTATTTTTTTTAATTATTTTTTTAAATTTTATTTAGTTATTTTTCAAGTACAGTTTTTTGTCTATTTTTCCCATCCCAGCCTCCCCCGCCCCTTGCTCCCCACCTCCCTCCCATTTCCACCCCCCTTAGTTCTCGTCCCTGAGTCCTTCCTATTTGTTCCTCCAAATCCCTCCCCCATTTTCCCCTTAACTTCCCTTCCTTCTCCCCTCTGGTCACTATCCCTTGTTCTCTATTTCAGTGTCTTTGTTTTTTGTTTGTTTTTTTTTCTGCTTGTTTGTTTGTTTTGTTGTTTAGCTTCCTGTTAAAGGTGAGATCATATGGTATTTGTCTTTCAACCCCTGGCTTATTTCACTCAGCATAATGCTTTCCAGTTCCATCCATGTTGTTGCAAAGGGTAGTAGCTCCTTCTTTCTCTCTGCAGCATAGAATTCCATTGTGTATATGTACCACAATTTTTGGATCCATTCATTTACTGATGGGCATCTAGGTTGCTTCCAACTCTTGGCTATTGTAAATTGTGCTGCTATGAACATTGTGGTGCATAGGTTCTTTGATATTGATGTTTTAGGATTCTTAGGATATAATCCCAGCAGTGGAATTGCTGGGTCAAAAGGCAGGTCGATTTTTATTTTTCTGAGAAAATTCCATACTGTTTTCCATAATGGTTGTACCAGTCTGCACTCCCACCAACAGTGAACTATGGACCCCTTTTCCCCACAACCCCTCCAACATTTGTTGTTTGTTGCTTTGTTTATGATGAAGGACTGATTCTTGACATGGAAATTCCCTCCTGTGATTTTCTTTTTTCTCCCTGAATTTTAAAAAATAAATATAATTATAAATTACATAACGAATATATATATTTTTATTTCCAGCTTATTTATTCTTTAATTGTTTCTGGTGTCTTTTTTCCCTAAGTAAATGCATTCCTATTTTAATAATCATATCTGTCAGGCTTTTCCTTTGTGGTTTTGAGATAGACTTAGAAAGACCTTCACAATCCCAGGCTTGTGACAAATATCCATCTCCATATTCATCTGATTATTTTGGGGGGCTTCGCTTTTTTACAATCATTAATCGATGAATTTGGACTTTATTTTGTTGAGGGGACGTACGTAGGTGGGAAAACCGGCTTCCACTAATTACTATTCGGTGATTTCACGATCGTTTCTGGGAAACAGCCATCTGTCTCGTCAGCTCGAAGTGCCGCCTGCAGCACCACAGTTTCTTGTGTCCCTGTGATTCTGGGCTCCTCACTCCAACCCCCTGAGAGGTCTTCTCTGGGCCAGTGACATGCTGGTGCAATCGCTGTCGCTTTGTGGTAAGGGCAGTGCGGCAGGACAGAGCTCCAAGCGCCGACGCACAGATGCTGAGGCAGGATGCCCGAGTGCCCTGACCCCGCACTTCTCCCTGTGTGGCCATGGGCGGGACGGTTATGCCCCTGAGCCCCCACTTCCTTAGCCTCGACAGCAGCGTTAGTATTTGCATCACAGGGTGGTGGGGAGGAGTAACACGCACTAATACATATAACACGCTTCCTTTGCTGTAAGCCCTCCATTCTTTTGCACTGCACTTGGCCATGTGTGCGTTCTTCCACTCCTGTACCCAGCCTGGCGACTGGCCCCGAGGTCTCTTCATCAAGATTCTGTGGACTGTCTCTCTCTATTCCTCCACACAAGACCTGGAACCATCGTGTCAAGATAAAAAAAAAATTCTCCTTGGTGGGGGGATGGGGGTGTAAGGAGACTAATGGATAATGGGGAAAAAAACTCAGTAAAGATTAAGGTAAAGTAAAATAAAATAAAATAATTCTACTTGGAATTTGATAGAGACTGCATTGAATTTACATTTAAAGAGCATTCGATGTGGTTATTTCCTTGTTTGAGAATAAGAATCATTTGTCCATGCACTGAGGTCCTCTTTAGTCCCCCAAGAGAGACTAGAAATTTTATACAAGATAAAACATATTCCCGCATAAGTTTATATTCCTATTTATTTATGGTTTTGCTATGAGTGAGAATGAGACTTTTTCATCCACGTTTCCAAGTGGGCACCAAGCGAGAGATACTGTTAATTGGGTATATCTATCTGATGCAAATAGTAACCATTTTTCTCCTGCCTTCCAATTAAAATAAAAGGCAAATATATACATTGGTTTTGCAGAGGTACAACTTCTGTATTTTCACACCTTTTTCTTCTCCAGTCTAATTGGCCTTGACTAGAGTTTCCAAAGCGGCCTCCTGGCCTTAATTCTAACTTTAGTGGAAATGTCTGGATATTAAGCATAATGCAGGCGGAGGCTCGGGGAGAGGTGTTTGCTTTTCCATACGTGAAATACCTGAACGCCCAGACTGGTCCCTGAGCCTGCCCGGGGCTCCCGGCCCCCACCCCGCGCAGCCCACGTTCTGTCTGGCCGGGGGTGAAGTTTCTCCTGCGTTTCCGCTTGAACGGCATCCAGCTGCCTCGCCTTTAAAATGCCAGGCCGGCCTCCGCTCCGCTCAGAGCCCCCTCTCGGCGGCTGCTTCGGGCTCGCCCGCTCCGCCGGGGCGCTGACTCAGCCGCAGCCGGGCTGCCGCGCGCACAGCCGGGCCTGGCAGCGCCCCCTGCGCCCCGCCGACCCCGGCCGGGAGGTGCCGCAGCCAGCCAGGGCCCCGACAGCGCACGGGACAGGCCTCTCCAGGTAAGGATGCAGGACCCGCCAGGCGCCTGCGGGTTGGGGCGCAAGGATTGTCTCGGCGCGCAGTGGGTCCCGGGTGGCAAGCAGAGGGTCTGGTTTGCTCACTGAGGTGTAGCCGAAACCTCTCCTCGGGGGCGCGCGTCCTGCCGCTCGGGGGCGGGGGAGGGCCGGTAGGTCGCTGTCGCCCTGACTGGCTCGGACTGCAGTGGCCCGGGCCGTGCTGTCGGTGCGGGTCTCCACACCAGGAAGAACACTGTGCTCAGGCACC
Source organism: Artibeus jamaicensis (assembly GCF_021234435.1). NCBI lineage: Eukaryota > Metazoa > Chordata > Mammalia > Chiroptera > Phyllostomidae > Artibeus > Artibeus jamaicensis. The sequence continues at coordinate 1,170,007 of NW_026522049.1, read as the reverse complement.
GGCACGCCGCCGAGCCCTCAGCTCCCCATCCGAGGATCCTAAGGCCCCTCTGCCACGGAGGGTTTCGAGCAGCGTGAGTTGTCCCTGAGTCAAAGTTAGAAATTTCTTCTTGTCAAGTTCAGTGCCTAAAATGCAGTTCCTTCCTGTGGCTGACAGTGAACGCAGAACCAATGTCTCTCCGTGTAGCCGCTGAAGGTCAGCATTGATGTAACTTCTGGGAAAAGTTCTGTTCATGGCAGCCTTTCTAAATGTCGGGTCTCAGCTGGATTTCTGTTCTGATCTGTGACGGAAAGCCCAATTCGCCTTTCAAATATTTCATCCTCCATCAGTGGAGAAGTGGAGAATGGGTGATATTCTGGGGAATGTACTGGAGAACTGAATTTTATCCGAGTCTGTACTGCCGAGGGGAAAGTTGGGAAAGGGAAAGACCACGGTGATGCACCTTCTCAGGAGATGTTTGGTAAGGCTGCTGTACCTTGGATGCCCCCAGCTCCCCTCCTTAAGCCGCCTCTTGACCCAAACCGCGATAACTTGAGCTCTGGTCTTTGCAAACCTGCAAAGTGGGCTTAGCACATCATAAAGCCGAACATCGGAGGCCTTCGATGTGATTTATAAATTGGATTAGGGCCAGGGCCACATTTTCAGGGATGGCTCAGCGTGAGCTACACACCAGCTTTGAGGACACATCAGGAAGAAAACGGTGCAAGCAAAAACTCACCTTTGGAAAACCATTCTGAATCCAATGACCTCACATTTATCCACATTTATCAGGGGCAGGCTGTTCGTTTACTCTGTGTGATCTCTGCCTTCATCTATTCTGGTTCCGAACGATTAATTTCCCCATCACTGTTTCCAGTCGCGTTTCTTATTTCTGAACAACACGCCAGTAATGAATGCATGAAATTTAGTGTGTTCGAAACTCAAATGAGTCTGGAAAATTATAGCACATTTCTAGCTATTACGTATCTGAAATATAAATTTAAAATAAACATGATTATGGTGAAATAAGGGTTTATAGAATAATAGTATGAAGCTTCATTAGTCCCCCCCCAAATATTTCAGCTAGAAGAAGCTCAGTGACAGCGTATAAGTTATGATTTAGAGAAACCCATATCTTCCCAGTTTATTTCTTTACTGAGTTCCTGGGAGAGGCAGCCATTCTGAATGTACTGCTTTGCTAATCTTTGCCCGACAAATATTTACACTCTCAGGCCACGCTGCCACAGCTCGGAGTCAAAACCTGCAGTCCTAAGGTGGCTTTGCATACGGTATTATTGAAACGAGACACTGTTTCCATGATTTAAGTGGAAAGTGAGATGATATCAAGGAAAATGTCCTTAAATCATCCTGTCTGGCCACAATAGAAAGAACAGCGCTTATAAAATTGACACCGTTCCAAGACTCTGAGGTCAGTTGCTTCTAACAAGCTCTGATGGGAAGAAAGGCCACAACGCACTGAGTCTTGGCATTCAACGCCGTGGAAATGGTCCATGGCAGCATTTTTTTAAAACATAACGGAGTTCATGTTAAGACATTAGGAGTGACACCATTTCCAAACACTGGAGCTGTTCTGGGAGGAGCTGTTCCTCAAGCGCATCACAGTCGGTGAGCTGGCCGAAGGGAACAGGGGCATTTCCCGACAACACAGGACGGGCCCCGGGTGTTGGTTATCTCATGTCCAGAGCCCAGCAGGACCCCAGGGTTTGCAGCCGGCAGGGTCAGCATTTGTTCCTGGCTCTGCCACTGGGCAGGTGACCTGAATGAGCTGCCCTTTGGGGCTTCAGAGCTCTCATTTACGAAGCACTTATTATATGCCAAACATTTTAGGTACCTACATAATTCCCAGAGTGACGATTCTTAGCCCCATTTCCCTGATGAGGAGCACCTTGAACCCCCACCCCCCGCCCCCGTTAGTTCAAGGTGGGAGAGCTGAGGTACTGCAAACTGGCACCACACCTGGCCCCTGAAGCTGCCCGGGGAAGCACACCCTGGCTTAGACTCCGTGCTCAGACTGATCACCAGCTCCACCTTGTGAGGGTGAGATTGCGTGACATCATTCCCATCTGGGGCCTGGGAGTGGGTGGTCCCTCTGTAACCGGTCTCTGCAGTCGGTTGCTGCTTGGGAGCCTGGGCCTCCCTCTGAGACTCAGGTTTCACGTTTACAAACTTGGGGAGAATTATCGCCTCCTTAGCCGGGCTGCTGTGGAAATCACAGCTCGTGATGTATAGGAGAGAGCACGCAGCAGGTGTTTCGCAGTCCTGCTACACCTCCCGCTCCGTGGTCTGCTCCTGTTTGCACCGGGGACAGATTTTCTTTGTGTATTCCTGGAGGGTGCCTGCTGTACCGTTGGGGACGATGACACTGCCAGCCCTCCAGGTGGGGCCCCTGGGAAACTTATTTCAGGGGACACACAGAAGGACCATGTCCTGGACAGGAGATAACAGGTGGCAATAGCTTTGGCCTTGAGCCTCTCTCCTCCCATCCTGTCCACTCGCTGTGCCCATGACAGGCAGGAATGTGACCCTGGGGTCTCAGCGAATGACGGGCCTCAAAGCACGCATTTCATGCTCAGTGTACAGATGATACTCTGTGCTTGAGGGAGTTTTTAACATTTTTAATTCTCTAATTACTCAGTTTTGATGTTTATAGTATTTTCAAATGTTATTCTACTCTGTACTACATCTCTGTCTTCACACAAAGTAGGGCAGCCCCCTGGGGACGCCACCCAGGACTGCACTCTGCATCCTCAGAGGCATTTGTGCCCCTGGGACGGAGGCCAGGCTCCCAGAAGCCCAGGGACGCCAGGTGGCATTTCCCTCCTGTCCTTGGGGCGGCGTGAGGGGAAGGAACCCCGCGTTCCCTCCAGAGACCACAGCAGGGTCAGAGAGAAGGAACCGCGCCAGCAGGCCCATGGCGAACACCAGGGGTTGAAATACGATGTTCTTTCCACGGACATGGCTTTTCATGCCCTGGTGGCTGTGACAAGTGGACCACAGGTGGCGGGCATGATGACATCTCTTTGTCATCCAGCAGCTGGCACTGATAGCCAACAAGTGGCCTGGAGCCGTGTGGCCCTTCTCCTCGTATCCAGCTCCCTCTGCCTACACTGACTGATCCTTGGCTCAGAGGAGCCCCCTGGGCCCGAGAAGACTCCAAATGGATGGCGCACGTCTGCCAGGCCTCCCTCCCTTGCCCAGAGAAGACCTGGCTAATGCATCATGGCCTTCTTCCCCACAGAGCCAGAGTGAGGTCTCACTGTCCTTCTCAACAACTGCCTGGTGTGTTGGCTCATGAAATGTCCTTTAGTTGGTGCCTGCAGGCAACGGGCAGACATTGAGGAGTTTTAAGCCGTGAGAGTAACGTGATGCCCCCCCTTTCCCCAGGCCTCTCCTCTAAGTCCTAGGTCCCTGGAGGGCGAGGAGGGACTTGCCATCTGAACCTCCGTCACCAGCGGGACCGCTCAGCTTCCCAGATCAATCACCCTCGTCTTGGAGACAGTCTGATCCCGTCTCCTCCTAATAGTTCACGTTTGGGAGGGGTGTTCTTCTTCCCGGGGCCGACAGATGGACAAGTGCACATTCTGGACTCCATGTTCTGGACTCCACGTTCTGGCCAGGACCTGGGTTCCATCGGCACTGAGCACAAGGCAGAACTGTTTGGTGGCAGCCAGAGCGTGCGTTCTCCTTCCCTGTGCCCCAGTTAAAACAATCACAATACATTCATCCCGTCTGCAGGAGAGAGGGAAACACTGCAGTCTGACCTTTGAAAATCCTGCCTCTCCCCAGGTAGCCCCGGGCAGACCCCTCCCCATGTGAGCAAAGAGGTGACTGTTACCCAATGCACAGGCCCAGCGAGGTCTCACTCACTTTCCTAGCCTTCCTCGTCTTGTTCACCGGTTTCTCTGTTTTCTGAGAATACACCTCAGAAAGGTCATGGGCATCTGTGTTAGCGTGGGGGGACTATTTCGAGGGTCACGCCACTGTCTGGAACTGATTGCCCCTGTACCACTCTGCTCGCCGCCCACCCAGGGCCCCCTCGCCCAGCTCAGAGCAGGTTCCCCAACTGTGAGTCCAGAGGGTGGACCCTGCAACCAGACGGACGCTACCCCTCTTCCCAGACGCATCTCAGATGCAGAGGTGTTGGGGGGGCAATTTAGGGAAAGGGCTCCCTGTACGTGGAGTATGGCCTGGATGGGGGACAGTGCAGGGGACAATCTGGGAATCAACCTCACAAATTACAGAGCCCCAGGCACACGAGGGCCTCTGGCTGTCGGAGTTCCCTGGCCTTCATCTTTACGCACCACCCTGAGCTAGTTTTCCCATGGGTCACAGGGAGAGACAGACACTGACCTCCTACATTTTAGGAGGAGCTGACAGAGGAGAATACCCGAGGTTAACTTGCACCGTGCTCATCATGCAGCAGGCCCGGAGACGTGTGCGTGGAATCCGACTCTGACAGCGAAAACACACCTCATGTGGCATGAGCAAAGCAGAGTAACCCTCTGAGAATCACAGGGGACACTCACTGTGCCGAGAGTCCAGCCCCTCACCCCTGACCCAAACTGACCTCCCGGCACAGAGCCGATGGTGACACACATCTTTAAGCCACTCTGAAAGGGAGATTGAGGCACCGGGACCCCGAGTCTGCCGAGTGAGAATCACCGACCTTGCTTCGGAAATGAGGCTCCAATTAAACTGCGGATCTCTCAACATCTGCAGCTCACTCGCCCTGTAATTTCGTCTTCCACGGAAGTCACGACTCAGTCAGCTGTCAGCACTGCCTGGAGCCAAAGCCCCGCTACCCAGGCCGGCACAGTCTCAGTCTTCATGGCGCAGCCCCGGGGTCACAGAGGGACGCCCGCCCACGGAGGGAATCTGTGCTCCCACATCTGACGCCAGCGCATCTTCTCTCCACGACCCTTTGACCACAAAAACCCAAACTGCTCCAGTTTCAACATACATATCAGAAAGATTATTTCTGTTCATCCCAGATCTGTTATGATACTTTTCTCACCTTTTTATAGAATGACTTTGGAGCAGCAATGTGCCTCTTTGAAGGGCAAAGGCTTTTCATACCTGAATAGCTGGAACTAAGATTTTGGTTCAGAACGAGAAACATTTAACATCTAGTTTTCAATATACTTGTTCTGAGAAAAAAAAAATTTTTCTGATTGTTCCAATTATAGGTAGATGTACTTCGTGGAGGTTTCGGGGGAATACTGAAGAGTCTAAAAAAAGGAACTAATGAGTCCCTAGGATTCCCAGGTACATAACATCATTTTCATTGTTCCTCCAGCACTTTCTCCGTCTGTGTATCTCTCTGGTGCTGTTCATTCGCTTGCTTGTGTAATTGGAATCTGTGAGAACGAAGCCCAGTACACGGATCACGGACATGAGGCGGTGGGGTTCAGTGGCGACGGGCGGGAGGGACAAGGAAACACATCTTAGAGAGTGAGGCTGCTGAGGGCTCTGAGCAATCTGAGCAGCAGGCAGGCGGATTTCAGGGACAGAGCCTCAGGTTGGTTTTAAAATATGCACCAAATTCTTTGACAGTCACGGCCTTGAGCTGTGGAGTCCGTATTCCCTGCCCTTGAACCCGGTGGGCCGTTGAGGCTGCCTCAATGTCTGAAATGAGGCAGAAGTGACATTTGGTGACTTCCGTGTCTGTCTTAAGAAAGGCCATGTGGCCACTGCTGGTCTCTCTTGGGACACTGGCTGTGACCCTTGGGCCGACCAGTCAGGGGTCGGCGGAGTCTGTCCCAGCCCCAGCGGAGGGAATGTTCCCAGTTGGCCACCAAACCTGTGGGTGAAGGAACCTTCCGGAGGACTCAGGCCCAGACACCAGCTGATTGGAACTGCACGTTGGAACTCCTAGCAAGAGATACCATGCCGCCGAGCCCAGTGAACCCAGATCTATAAACGAAACGAATGACTGTTATTTGTTTTATGAACAAATAACCAGAATCGACTCTTCGGTCTTGAGGTCAACACACAAGTGACCCCTCGGCATGCCTGGTGGGCAGGTGGGAGTCACAGCCTGGAGGTCCTCGACGTCCAAGGCCTGAGGCCTCCAGCGGCCTGGCCACGCGTCCTCGCCTGGATGGGGCAGAACAGCGGCACCAGCGTGTGCACTGCCATCTCTGCGGGGGCCAGTTCTCGGTGCCTTATCGATGTCTCCCCTCTGACCCTCCGACTCCATGGTCCTGGTGCTCAAAACTCACCCCTGTCTTGTCTGTGAAGACACTGGGACCCAGAGAGAGTAAATCACTTGCCCAAGGCGCCTTGCCAATCAATGGGGTTGGGCTGAGATTCAAACCCCAAGGACTGGCTCCAGTCCCTCCTCCCACCCCTGCATGCTGTCCCTGTCTGTGGAGGCGGCTGGGAAACAGATGCTATCGTAGCGGGGGTAGGTGCCCAACAGCATCAGGGCCGACCTTGCCCTTGTCTGTGGGGACGATCCCGGACCAGCAGCATCAGCATCACCAGGAAACCAATTAGCGACACGATTCCTAGTCACTGTGTCACCTTTGCTCGGATCGCAGAGGGCAGTGTCTGGGTCTGACTCATCCTTGCAGCCAGCACTGTGCACAGCCACCGGGTCCTTGCTGGCCAGTCCCCCTGCAGCCGTCTTCGTTGTACAGAATCCAGAGAGAGCTCGCCCGGTCCGATGCCTCATCTCTCCTGGGACAGAAGCCTCTGAATGTGCTGCACGTCCTTCTAGGAGAATTCAGTCCCCCTTGCTGGCCTGAGGGACAGGCCACTATGGGCCCAGCCCCCCACCGTCCGCTCTGGGTCAGGCTGTTCGTGCACACGGTTCTTTTTATCCAGATTGGAGGGATGATTGTTGCTTCTGTTGACTTTGACACATCCTGCACCAGTGTCCTCCCCACCGTCCTGAGCTCGAGGCTACACACATAAATTCCTGGGCCTCGTCTATTTGTTTCAACCCTGCGTGCTGGGCTGGGGGGGTGGGGGAGATGGACAGCATTAGCAGAGCCTGAGAGGAACGGCTTTGTGTTCAGCAGAAAACAGGCAGACACTTTCAAGGACTCTACACAGAGAAGGGTAATTAATAACATCATGCTGGATTGATCTTCTCACGCCCACGCTCTTGGCCACTAGGATGTGAAACTCAGCCAGGTGCTGAGGGGCAGTCTCTGTGCAGAAGATGGGGGACACAGCAGGGTGGCGGAGCTGGGCCCACTGTGATTTCCTCCAACAGGCCTGACTCCTCACTCCAGAGGGCCTGGGGCATCTCTCCTCATGTCCCGCAGCTCTGCCCCTGGAGACATCCACCAAACACCTTGCACTTGTGTGTAACACTCTTCCATATCTACCACTGCGTCTGAGCTGCCGGCTGGGGAGCCGGGTGTGACGGCCCCATCACCAGGAGGAGGAGGAGCTGGTGACTGGTGGGGAAGCCCAGGTGGAGACGGACAAAGATGCTTTTATTCCCGGCATTTTGCAGGGAGGGAGGGATGATGATGGCGCTACAGAGTGCGGATTCTCTTCATGTGTTGCTGCCCATCTCACCTTAGAGAACCGCTCTGGCCTCTTGTCCAAAACATTTGCTGCTGCTGTCGGAAACAGCCGGTGAGGACTCTGCCCTTCCAGGGTCCCACCCGCCCTCACCCCTCGCACTCACCCACGGTTGGCCACCCACACCTCCCCAGTAGGGCTGCTGGGCCTGGTTCAGGGAACAGCCCCTGGTGACCGGAGGCAAAGGGCCTCCCCTGGGTGGTACGGTGTCTCCACCACACCTTGGAGAAATCTAACTCGGCATTGACCAAGCTTACGACAGTCCCCAACGGCCAGGCCTCCTGGGAGGCTCCCAAGTGTGGGCCCTGCTGGCTGTGCTGACTGACATCTGTTCTGGGTGGCAGGTCAAGGGGAGCGGCAGGGGCACTTGGCACAGCCTCCTTCCTGAGTGAAGAGGAGGCGGAGGAAAGGACATAGAGCGCTGGCAGATGGGGACTCCGGTGTGCGTGGTCACAGATGACATGTCTTGCAAGTCCATGGCTCCCAGCCTGCCTGTGTGCATGTGCTAACTCACAGCCCCCTCCACGGGGGTCTGCCGCACACTTAGACAAGTGTGGCAGATCGGCCTGGACACAACACTCACTCTCCCGGATCAGCACCCCTGATCCTGGAGCAAGATCACCCCCAGCGCCTCAAGGAGCTGGCAGGTGGAACCTGTGGTTATACAGCCTCAGTGCTGAAGGACGATGCACTTGTACTGGGGACCCCTGGGCTGGCTGCTGGGGACGTTAGCCCCCCAGTTCCCAGGGCACAGCAGCTATGTTCCCTCCTGAGTGTCACGGCCTCATTTGCACACAGAGCTGGATGGGACTCGTGCTCCGAGCGTTAAGGTTAGCAACCACACGCCATCTGGAGGGCGGGGAGGCGCATCTGCTCTCCGAGTGCCCGGTCTTGGCATTCCCTGCAGCCGGAAGGATCTGGAAAACACGGTGTCCTCCTCTGCGGTCCGCCACCGGGTTAGAGGTCCAGACCCTGGCCCCAGGATGACGAGGGAGGGTCGCCTGGCAGTCTCTCTGGGTCTGACCTCTGCAGTCCGTGCAGGGCACCCCCTGTGAACCTGAGGCTCTCTCAGGCTCAGGATTTCAGAGTCAGGATTTGAGAGGCCAGACAGAGTCTGGCTGTGAAACTCAGCAGCACGAAACTGCCGCCCATCCATCCTTCCCCGAGAGCCACGTGGAATCAATGTCACGGGACCTGAGACACAGGCCCGGCTGGGGTCAGACACGGGGCTCACTCCAAGGTCAGCTGTGCCCTTGCTCTGGGGCTCTGAGGCCTCTTCTCCCCCCTGAATTCTAGTCTCTTTGTCTATGACATGGCATGAGGGGGTCACTGACCAGGTCAGTGATTATATATATTTTTACCCTTACCTGATGATATATTTATTGATTTGAGAGAGAGAGGAAGGGGGAAGGAGAGAGAGACAGACAGACATCAATGAGAGAGAGAAACACTAATGGGCTGCTTCCTGTACGCACCCTGACTGGAATCGAACCCCCAACATTTGGTGTGTGGGAGACACTCCCGCCAGCTCAGCCACACCGGCCAGGGCTAAAAACGTTTTTCCATTAGTGTTTAGACCTCATATGATTTGATATGAGTTTCAGGTGTAGAGCACAGTGGTTAGACAATGGTATACTTTACAGAGTGGCCCCCCCCTGATATTTCCAGGACCCGCCTGGCACCACGCAGGGTTATTACATTACCGACTATAGCCCTCTGCTGTACTTCACATCCCGTGACGCTTCTGTAACCACCAATCGGTACTCCTCAGTCCCTTCCCCTTTTCCACCCCGACCCTCAGCGCCCCGCCCAGCGACTATGCAGTCTGAGTTTTGCCAGATGAAGACAGTCCTGGAGGCAGACAGTGGGGGCGGCTACACATGGTGGATGCGCCTAATTCCACTGACCTGCACACTTAGCTAGCAATGGTCAGGATGGCGAATTTTGTTATTCATGGTTTACCAGGATTTGTCTAAAGTTATGACGTTTAAAAGAGAGAAGGAAAAGAAAAAGCAGCATTAGAATAAAGCACAATGGTCACCCCCGTGGTACCCGGGGAGAAGCTGCCCAGGCCAGTCCCTCCTGCCAGCCCAGGTCACGACTATGGCCGGATGCCTCGGGCAGTAACTGGCCTTGTGTCCTGCTGTGTTTCAGCCACACCAGCCCCGGTGCCTGCTCTCCACGGGAAGGTCACTGCTCCCACGGGCTCCCAGCGGTGATGTCTCACCACCCCCGCTTCCTCCTGCAGCGGCCCCGTCCAGGGGGCCAGCCCACCCCCTGGCCCTTATGAAGAGGTGACCACTCCGACCAGCAGGTCAGTGCCCTCTGGGGATAGGCAAGGAGGGAGGCGAGGCCTGAGGAGGGGACAGCGTGGTCCCCGCGGTGTCAGGTGTGCCAGGACCTGCCAACCAGAAGCCTGCACCTGTGTCTTCCTGCAGCTGCCCAGGGGGTGGGGGAGATGGATCCGCACTGTTCCCGCCAGAGATGGGGCAAGCCTGCAGAGGCCTGCGGTTTGGGGTGTGGGACCTTGGGGAAGCCGCGCCCCCTTTCTGGGCCTCGGTTTTCATGTTTATAAAACCGTAGTCTGGACAGGTGCCTACTTGGCCTCCATGGCTGCCCTGAGGAGCAGATAACTAAGTGGAGGTGGAATGCAATGTACAGCTAAGCGCTCCAGGAATTCGGGGCTGGCGGTGGTGCGGATGGATCCGGGGCAGCGGCGGCAGTGAGCTGCCACTCCAGGGACACAGACAAATAAGGAGGGAGTTGGCGCCCTGCCCCCACCCAGGGCGAGTGGGTACCATGGCCTGGCTCTCTGCAGGGGCGGAAGATGGTACCAGCCAGCCTGGCGCCGGAGGAGGAGCCCGCAGCCGCCGTCCTGCAATGGAGGAGCCCACGCCCGAGCCCGTCTACGTGGATGTGGACAAAGGGCTGACCCTGGCCTGCTTCGTCTTCCTCTGCCTCTTCCTCATCGTCATGATCATCCGCTGCGCCAAGGTCATCATGGACCCTTACAGCGCCATCCCCACCTCCACCTGGGAGGAGCAGCACCTGGACGACTGAGGCGCAGGGGCGGCTGCCCGGACGCACCTCTGTGTCCCCGCAGACACGGGGGATGGACGTGGCCCCCCGGGGGTGGGAACAGTCGCCTTAGCCTCGCCTGCTCTCACAAGAGTGCCAGAGGGACACACCCGGGGTGCTGTGGGGGGCCTGGCCGTGGCCAGTCTGGGAGTCACATGGGCGGTGGCCTTCCCTGGCTCCAGCGTAGACGCCCCCCATCACACCAGGCAGTCTCGTTGGGAGGAGACCCCTGCCCTGGAGAAGCAGACTGCCAGGGTCGCTGGCCCTGGGGGCTCCCAGCACAGATGTCCCTCCGCCCCCGAACCCAAGCGCCTCCCAGCGGGCGCACCATGGTGGGAGGAGATGCCGGTGCCTCCCCAGAAAACCCACCGAAGGCGCCGGAGCTGCTTCCCAGCCCTATTTTTTAAAACAAAAATAGAGAGGGGTCTATTTTTCCTGCTGCAGGTGAAATGTGCATTTTAGAAATTTGGGAAAATACAAAAAAAAAAAAAAGGAGGAAAGGGAGGAAATAACACTTCCCAGGAGCTGCCACTTCGAAACAGTCTCTCGGCCTTTTTTTTTTTTTTTTACACGTATTTTTAAAATAGATCCGCACCACGTGCATGACGTCACCCCGTCCCTGCCACGGCATGAAGACATCCCCCTCCCTCAGACACCCTCGTAGGCGTCACCGTGAGTGGCTGCAGGGAATCCCAACAGGTGGCAAGGTCGCAGTTTAATAATCACGTCCTTTGGTCAAACGTTTCGTTGTTTGGGTAATTTTTCCCTCACACACAGTGATTGGATGTAGTCACGCCTCCAAGTGCGCGGTCCAGAACGTGAATGACCACAGCCGGCTGGGGAGACCTGGGTTCTAGTCCTGCCGGCCGCTGCAAGGCTGTGTGGCCGTGAGCAAGTCACTGCACCTCTCAGTGCCGCAGTTCCCTCATCTCACAAAGGGGGAGGAGAAGCCTGGTGCTGTGTGTGTGTGTGTGTGTGTGCACGAGGTCGTCGTGGGAAGAAAAGGACAGGATGGGGGTGCTTTGAATGAAATGAGCTACAGTTGGGGGGAAGAGGCAAGGACTAGGCTATTGATAATGAGTCTCCTGGGGCCTCCCTCCTCCCTCTCCTTTCCAGCCTCTCCCCACCCGTCACCTACATCTGTGGCCCTTTGGCAGGAACCGTGGCGCTGAGCCCGCAAACCTGGTCCCAAGTCCCAATCCCTCTGCTCCCTTGCTGTGCGGCCCCTAACAACTCAGCCTCTCTGAGCCCCGGTGCGCTCATCAGAAAAACAGGGCAAGGACGTCTCCCTCTCAAGGTCGCCGTGAGGATGAAACGACAGAACACGGGCAAACCTGAGTGCGCTTCCTGATGCCACCACCCCAGGAGAAGCCGGGGTCTGAGCTGGGAGGAACCGAGGTCCCGGGTGCCCCCCAGCCCCCGCACAGACCAGGCACCCTGGTTCTCCTCACCTTCCCGGGCCGATTCTGACAGACCGAACTCCCAGCCAGGGCCCCTGCTCACAGCCACAGTCATGACCACCTGTCCCAGCGCCTGGCCTCAAGGGACACGGTGGCTGTTACTTTACACAACTGACTGTCACCATCATCAGTTTTCACACACCCGCTGTGAAGCGAAATGAGGCCACCTGAAAGCCCTTCCTCAGAAAGCAGTCGGTCTGCCCCCCTGGAAGGCAGGGCCACCACCATCCCCCAGAAGAAGCTCAAAGCTCCCTTGCCAGCCCCTGTGTCCCCAAAATGGGTCCTACTCTGACAGGCCACCGGGGGAAAAATGAGTTTCCAAAGTACTGTCGCAGTTAAGGGTGGGGAATAACCCAGGACCGAGAACACTGAGGGGCCACCACCATCCTTTGCTTAGGAAAGGACACAGTGGTTTCAGAACCCAACAGGGGTTGTCGGGCCACCAGGAGAGGGACGCAGGGGGACACAGCTACCCCCAAACCATGGCCAGGCAGGGAAGGAGTGAGAATAGACCCTGCAGCTTTTCCCTCCGCGTCCCTCACTCTGCCTGTGCCCCCACTGCCCCAACCCAACCCAAAGGGGGAGGGAGTGGCCCTGGGTGATGTTGTCCATAGAGGTCACCCTCCCAGGGCACAATGGGGGTGGCAAGGGCGGACCGCAGGAGGATGACCTGCACTGGCCCTGGGAGTCCCTGCCAACAGGTCTTGGGGCACCGCTTCCTCCCCGGGTCTGCAGCCCGCCGTCCACCTGTGGCTTTTGGATTGGAAGCCTCCAGAACCCCGTGAGCCAAGTCTGTGAACTCGATCCCTCTAATACGCACATGCCCCGATGGTTCCGTTTCTCTGAGAACCCCGACCCGGGTGCCATTCTCTCCCCAGTTCCGGGGAAAATGTGAGGCCTGGGGTGTCGGATCAGAAAACTATGCAGAGACCCTCGGCCTCTCTAGTGAAAGCAGATGGATGCCGTCTCCCAAGGCAGCGGCACACACCTTGACCCACCGAATCAATTCAAAAACAGGAGTGGGTGGACGTCGCCCTCCATGATGAGGCAGGCCTCTGAGTGTGGGCACAGAGCACGGTGGCTTTATTTATGACTGGAGGAGGGACCGGCCTACGGAGGGGCCCCCAGCCCCCCGGGGTGGGGTGGGGGTCCAGCCCTTTGCTCCGGGCACCAGAGAGAAGCTCACTCTGGTGAGAGAGAGGGCAGCACTTTCCCAGCACACTGGCCAAAGCCGACGCGGTAACCGTCCCCCTGGCAGTGTCCTGAAACAGAGGAGGACAGGGGTCAGCAAGAAGCCCCTGGCTGGGATCTCTGGAGCCAAGGCCTCAGGCCGCTGCCCATCACATAGCTGGACCTGCCACAGGAGGGCGCTGTCAGAAGGACAGTCGGGCATGTCAGGCAGAAGACTAGAAGCTTATTGGAGCGACAGGAGCACCTGCAGTGGAACTCCAGGCCCGGCCCGCGAGTCACGGACCCTCAGAAACAGCCCAAGGATGCTCCACAGCTTTCCACGTGACCTTGGGTTCTAACCCCAGGTCCGCAAATTAGCCCGAAGCAAGATGCCCAGGTTCAAATCCTGGCTTCTCTGCCTACTGGCTCCGTGACCTGCGTCCCCTCTGAAACTCAGTCTCCTCATCTGTGAAATGGGTATAATGACAATAAGCACAGCTCAGGACTGGCGCAAAGGTGAGGTAAACACACAGAAAATTCTGAAAACGGCACCTGGTCCTCGGCGACTGCACAGCAAATATCAGCTACTGTGACAGTTATAAGTAGGGGGAGGGGGTGACTAGCCGGAACTCTGAGCTCAGCCCCCGCACCTGCAAGCAGGAGTCACAGTCCTGATCACTCAGGTGTGCAAGGGTTTGGTGCGATAGTCCCGTGAAGCCCCCGGCGTGTCCTCTCCCACAGAGCAGGTGTTCGGCCAGCGTTAGTGTCAATCATTGGATTCCGCTTCAGCAAGAGTGACCGGAAAGAAAGGCAGACAGGAGGAAGAGGAGGAGGAGGGCGTCCCTGTCCTCGAGGTGGGACAGGAGTTAGAGGAGAAGGCCTACAAGGCGCTGAGAGCGCGGCGTGGGGGACACGGGGCAGGAAGGAGGGCGAATCTGAGCTGGGAGTGGACTGGCGGGTAGGCGTTCCCCAGGGAAGGCGGATGAGAGCGTGTCCCAGGCAGAGGGAGCAGCCCGAGCGAGGCAGGGACGCAGGCAAGAGAGGCGTGTGCTGCATGCGCTGTCCGGCAGGGGTCGCCCAAGAAGCCAGGTTGCGGCATTCGTGCCTCATCTGCCCTTCTGGCCCAGGAGGTACATCGACACCACCCCTCCCGCTTCCTGAATGCAGGGCGCGACTATATCCTCTCACTTCCCCTCTTCATCCGGTGGGCAAAGCTGACCACCACCTCCCTACTTCAGTGGGCACAGCGGATGCCCGGACACAGGGTCTCTGCCCTGCCAAGTTCAGAATGATGGGAACCTGGCATTATTTTGTCGTTCTGCTGAGGGAGAAGGGGGACAGAGCAGGACCTCCGTGGTCCTTCCAGTCTGGGGAGAGTCAGATTAAAAGCCCGTGGTCGCCAAGCTGGGGCGCAGGACCGAGTGAGGAGACAGAGCCCTGGGGATGCCGGAGTGGGGCCAAGCAGGGCAGATGGCGGCCTGCAGGCGAGGAGACACAGCCAAGGAGACACAGCCAAGGAGACCTGGCCACGGGCCGCCCGTCCTCACCTGTGATGACGACTTCATCCCCATCCAGCAGGAACTTCCTGGTCTGTCCGTTCCCCAGCTCAATGGCCTTCGTCCCCCTCCATGACAGCTCCAACATGGAGCCAAAGCTTTCTGGCTCCTTCGTAAGGGGACAGGGAAGAAGGAGTCGCATGGATCTACCTCTTAGTAAGCCTGTCAGCTCCAGCGTGGCCAGAGCTCAGCAAAGCCTGGGAGGCCCAGGCAGGGGTGGTAGGCCCTGTGTCCCCCCAGGGACCCTGCCGAGGTGGAACCATGACCGGCAGGGCCTCCAGGCTTGCACCCTGCCCCTGTCCACTTTATTTGGGGCTCAGGAAGTGCCAGACCCCTGCCCACCGGAAATAAGAGGCTGGACCCTGAGGGAGAGACTGGCACACGCACCATCTCTGAGGTTCTGAGACTCTCCCCTGGGCTGAGAGAGGCACGGGGCGGGGGGTACAGCAGCAGGGCCCGCTCATCCTGGGCGGATCCAGCCACACTGCTGGCTGTTTCCCGACTCTCCCCCATGCAGACAAACACAGCCTCCCACTCCTACACCCTCTCTTGGGCTCTGAATTCGGAAAGGGAGCCCCTGCTGCACCCAGATGTGGAGGAAGCTGAGTAGGACAGGGGTGTCAAACGCACCCACCAGGGGCTGGAACCCCTTCTCAGGGGGAGCCGACACCTCCCCACCCCCAGCAGCGCGGGGAGCCCTGGCAGGCACAGTGCAACGAGGTACTCACCGGCCCGCTGATGGTTCCGGAGGCCAGGAGGTCCCCGGGCCGCAGGTTGCAGCCGTTGACAGCGTGGTGAGTGAGCTGTTGCAGCATTGTCCAGTGCATGTACTGCGGGCGAGGGGTGCGGTGGGGCCGGGCTGCCTGCACTGCCCGCACAGTGGCTCCCCACGGCCACTCTCCCTGCTTCCGTTCCGAAAGGACAGCTGTCCTACTGTGGCGTCGCCCAGGGAACCTTCGCTGCTAAGTGCCACCCCACATTGTCCGAGAAACACCCCAGGAGTGGCTGGCCTCTGCTCGGAGCCTCAGCGTTCAGCCCACTCCTCTGTCCACGGTTACACTTGGCCCTGTGAGCACCGTGAGCCCAGAAGAGGCTTCTCCTGAGCAAAGGCCTCACAGACAACCTGCTGCCACGGGCCTTGGACCGGGCCTTGGACCAAAGGGGCGTGGGCGGAGGACTGGCTGTAGGGGGCGGGGCCAGGACCGGTGCCACCCACAGAGGCTCAGATGCGGCATCCGCCGGCGCCTCTCGACGCCCAGAGCTTCTTAGATTTGCTACCCCTGGGGCCACGGGGCTCCCGAGACCCACATCCTTTCCCCAAATGAATGTTACTCCCCTGATCCTGCCAGGAAGAGACCCCCTCCTCCCTCCCTCCCACAAGCAGCCTGCCCAGCTTCCAAGCTTACCTTGAAGTTGGACTTGCATATGGTAGCTGCCTGGCTCATTCCTTCTCCTGTTGGAAAGACAAGTAACATGGACAAAGACACTCAGCTCTTACTCAGGAAGGAAGAAAGCCACCTGGTGAGGTGAATTTTGTGGGCTAAGCTCCCCATGGTCCAACATGGTTTTGCCAAGAAACAATAAGCTTGCAGGCTATTGGAGCCGGGAGACCTCCAGGGAGACGTTGCAGTCCAGGAACGGAAAAGACACGCACCCCAGCCGCCGCTGCCTTCCCCGCCGTCCCTGGACCCGTGTACCCTCAGAATCCTTCTTAACGCAACACTCCTGGCAGCCACGAGTCTACTGGTGCTAGTGTACAAGGTGAATCCCAATTGCCATATCCCCAGGAGCCCTTTGGACAGCTCGGGCCAACTGTCCCCACCTGTCCAGTGATGGGCACGGTGCCCTTTCACAGTTTATTTCAACAGTGTTTATTAAACATCCACTGTACAGCATGGGGACCCAGTGTCCCTTCCCCGCCTCCTCCCTTTAAAGAACCCCCATGTGTCTAAGGATGCAGCAGGTGACAGTCTCCCCCACCCCCCACCCAGCTCAGGAGCCATCCAGGCAATAGCACTTGGGCACATGTGCCCACCGAGCCCCAGGACACAGCCCCCAGCCCTGTGGCAGTACCTTTCAGGGTGACAGAGAGGTGGATGTCGAACGTGTAGGGCTGGTCATGGCAGAGGTACGGCAGGGGCTTGGGGTCCTGCAAGGGCAGAGAACAGCAGGGAGGGTCACTGGCAGGGCCCCCTGCCCCGCACAGAGGACCTGAGGTAGAAGCAGCTGGGCTCCGGGGACCCAGCACCACCTCCCCGGACAGTGAGAGGTGAGGGTGGTCCAGGCACCAGGAAACGCGAAGCCGCGGGAGGGGCATCGGCAGGTCACAGGTATGGGGGTCAAATCAGATATGTCCCAGAAAGGCAGGAGTCGAGCCCTGGGGAGAGCGGGCAGTGGGAGGGCCACTGATGGGAAACGAGCAAGGCCCGTGGCAGAAGGGATGGCGGAGGCAGGTGCAGCTGACGGAGGTGCAGCCCCAGCTAACGCGGGACCCTACGCGGAGGCGGCTCTGACGGCAGAGCCTGAAAGCCTGCACATAAGCCAAAAGTAGGGTTTTCCCAGGGCACCTTGCTGGAGTCGAAAGTGGCATAGGACATAATTAGTACGGTTGGGTTTTCATAGTGATGTGTTTCTTTTTATGGTTAACTGGGTGTCCAGGGACGCCGGCAGGGATGCAACGTTCCTGTTCCGAACACGTTATCTGGGTTTTAAAATTGGGGCTGTTTTAAAGAAAGACGTTCAGAAGTGGGAAGAGGCGTGGAGACTGCGTGCAGGTGCTGCTTGGGGAGGGCGGGCGCGGAGGGAGGGGAAAACCCGTGCGCTGAGAACCCACAGAGGAGCAAGCCTGGAGGGGGTGTGGGTGGGGCCGGGACGGTGTCTGGGTGCAGGAGCCCAGAGGGAGGTGGGGGTGGGGGCGCAGGGGAGGTGTGGAGGACGGAGTGGCACCGCTGCATAGCAGCGCTCTAGAGACACAGGAGAGCTGGGACAGGTCACATGCCGGAAGCCCAGGAGGGGGAGTGTCTAGGAAAAGTAGGGGCTGCCGGGCACCCACCCTGAGGAAGGCACAGGCCAGGGCGTTGGCCCAAAGGTGACCAGGCACTTGGTGAGGCCTCTGGAAGTGATGGGGGCAGGGGACTGTGGCTAGACTGTGAGGGGCGAAGGAGTGAAGGTGAGAAGGGGAGATGAGGCCCGAACAGATAGATGTCTGGGCTCCAGCACCAGGGCCTGTGGTTGCCCAGCTCCAAAGTGCGTTCCACCAGTTGGGCTCCAGGGGCGCCATTGAGCAGAAAACAAGCTGACACCCCCCAACCTCTCCCGCAACCCAGGAGGTTGTGCAATGCTGAGGCACTGGCAGGACCTTTTCTCTTGCCAGCCAGCTGGCTCCCCTGGCCTCAGGGGGTTCTGCCACTTGTGTGTTTTCCCAAGAACTGTGCAGGGGGTCAGGCAAGCCCAAGGCGGAGGTCACACATGGGCACACCAGCAGCCTAGAACTCCCGATAGGTGGGCGAGCTGCCACAGAGCAGAAGGGCCGGGCTGTGGAGCTTCCTGCAGAAGCTGCCTGTGCTCACCTGCTCTGGGTTGGGCACCACGAAGGGCATGAGGGCATCCATGGGCACCACCCACGGAGATATGGTGGTTCCGAAACTCTTCCCCAGGAACGGCCCGAGAGGGATGTACTCCCACTTCTGAATGTCTCGAGCTACGGGAGAAGGAGGGGCCGAGCAGGGCTCACTCGGGCGGACCGGGGCCTGGTCTCGAGGCTGCCACCTCCCCTTGACCCCACAGCACAGACACCCAGCAGAGCCTCCCCCGCCCCACGGCACCCTGGCCCCCACCAGGCCATCTCAGGACCAAGGGCCAGCAGCACTGAATGCCAAGGACTCAGAGGCCCTTTGAGGTCACTGAGCCAGGTCACAGTAAACAAGATGACCAAAGGGCAGGCAGGCTCCTCACACTGGGCGGAGGAGCAGCACACCCTGGGCTTAGTTAGGCAACATCTTCCTCCTGCGTGTGGCCCAGGCGCTGAGACAGGCTCGGAAATGGGGCTGCTGGGTGTGAGATCCTGGCTTAGCAACTACCTGCGCCTCAGTGCCTCCCCTGTCAGTGGGGACGATAACATGGCCGGGACCTGGCCCCCACACGGCGCTCACACCTGGGAGCTCTGACGTCAGCCTTGTCCCTGTTTGACGGACAGCAGCACTGGGGCTCTGAGCCAAGGAGTCTGTTCGGGGCCCAAGTCCACACTCTCAGGTGCCTCCGACTGGCACCTGACCCTGGGCTTCTGCGAGAGTGTCCCAAACACCCGGTCTCCACCCAGAGCAGACCTTGCGCACTGACCTCAGCCTTAGGCCGCCCAGCACCCCATACTCACCGCTCCAGTCGTTCATGAGGACCATCCCAAAAATGTGCTCATGGGCTTTGGAAATGGGGATTGGCTCTCCAAATTTGTTCCCAGGGCCTATAAAGAACGCCTGCCAAACAAAAAAGCTCATTAGAATCTGGGGCTCCCCTGGTGCCCCATGTCACTTGCTTGGAGGGCAAAGGTCAGGCATTTCCAAACCAAAGCCAGAGACCAGGACTGCCCAGGGGGACCGGGCAAGGCACCCAAAGCACAGTGTGTCTAAGTCAGAGGCTGCACTTGGGCAGACGGACGGCTACCCTGGGGAGGTAGTGAGCACCAGCCCACGACCTCCACACAGCCCCGGAACGGCCCCTGCACACTGAGCACAGCAGCCCTGAGACCCTCTGCAGCCTCTCCACTCCGTCCCTGTCACCCACATACTTCTGCATGGCAGGGGCTGACCGCCACACAAAGCTTGCGGAGAATGAGAGTACTGGGGTTTGTGTTCACGCACAACAAAAAAGCTGCCTCCAAACCACAACCAAGAGCTGACGGGGTGCCCCCTGCCCTCCAGTCCTTCACCCCCACCTGCCTTGGGAGAAAGGCATGGCCAGCACTGGGACAATGACTGTCAACAGCACAGAACCGACTATGACATTTGCAAAACCAGAGTCACAGTTTTATTTGCTCTGTGACAGTGGTTAAACCTCACAAATTTTCCATCAGGGTAAAAAAGATCTAACCCAAGGACACAAACTCAGAGTGAATCTTGCCACCTCCCAGTGCAGATCACCAGTGCCCCGCCTCCCCTGCCTCTTCCCCACCTGCCCTGTCCGCTCCCCGATGTGACCGACCCTGCCTAAGCGCCTGCCTGCAGAGTCCTCTGTTTGCCCAGAGGAGACCCTGCTCCCAACCCGGGCTCTGCGCCCTGCTCCCTGGGTCCGGGCCGGGACACCTGCTCTGAGGTCCACCTGACACTGTCGCCGCCGCAGCAGGGGGAAGAGGGCTGGAGGGCCTGAGGGACCACTGGGCAGTGCCCATGTATGTCCTTCCTCCTGACAGAATCCAAAGAAATCAGCGGGCAGGACTGCACAGACAAGAGAGCTCCAACCAGCCCAGATTTCCACAGCTGCGGCTCTGAGGGGGTCCCATCTCTTCTCCACTACCTGCTGTGAGTGGACACCCAAAGCTTCCCTTGGTCTCAGCTACACCACAGGTGCTGCCGTGAAGAGTGCCCCCCACCATCAGTATGCCTATACTCCCCCACCATCCAGCATGCTGCTGTCATAGTGGTATATAACCAAGAACACACTGCGGCCCTGCTTACCATTTCCAACTCGATGTCCAACAGTTTGCAGGGACCGTACACGGGAGGCTTAGCTACAATAATAACAGCAGAGCAAGAGGCTGGTGTGAGTGGCAGGCTAGGGCGCTCACGGTGTGGGGACACAGAGCCACAAGGCCGGGGCCTGGACGCCGGGGCACTTACAGTCATCGGGTCTCATCTGCCCCATGGGCCTTCGGATCGGGGTGCCCGACACCACGATGGAAGAGGCACGGCCGTGATAGCCCACCGGCAAGTGCAGCCTGACGAAGGAAGGCAAGAGAGTGCAGGGTGTCAGTGCTCTGGCGTGTTGCAGAAGACATTTCAAGATGCCTAAAAATTAAGAATGAAAAAGGAGTCGACGTGTACATGGCCCACAGACCAAAAGGTATTTCCACGCATCCATCAATAAGTAGACATGCAAATTTGTTCCATATGTACAATGGAATATTGCTCAGCATTAAATGGGAAGGAACTTCTGACACATGTGTTGACACGGATGAACCCTGAGGACGTGGTGTGAAGGGGAATCAACCAGATAAAGAGACAAAACTTGACTTGTGCAGATTGAGACTAATTTTGGACTGCTGGCCCCCAGAACTGTAAGAAAACCTATTTGCATTGTTTTAAGGCACTAAGTTTGTGTGAATTTGTTACAGCAGCAATGGAGAACCCATACAGTGCATACGAGGTCCATCCAGAAGGGATCCAGCCATGCACTATGAAAAACAGAAACATTTATTGAAGGAAATACAAGAAACATTGTCCATAGCACAATGACAGCTCAGTCCCCTTCAAACTAGGCACCTTGGGACCTCATACAATTCTCCCAACTGCCATCAGCTGCCCCATTGTATTTTTCTGAGTCTCACTGATGCTCTGAAATCTATTCCCTTTCAAAGGTAACTTTAGTTCTGGGGAAAGCCAGAAGTCACAGGGCACCAAATCTGGGCTCTAGCGGGGCTGAATCTCCTGGGTGTACAAGGTGATTTATACAAGCTCTGTCAGGAAAAAGTCCGGCATTGTTACTACAATGAGAATGGCCCACATGACATTGATATAACCTGGCAGCCAAGGAAAGGGAGCTGGAATGTGCATGCGTGAATAATGACAACTTCACTGTACTACTCAGTCAGCATGGTACACACCATTGAGTGAGCACATATACTGTGTGGCCATTGCATTCAAAATAACTGAGCCAGTACAGCAATGAATCTGCATCAAATTTTGCGTTAAGCTTGAACATTCCTCCACAGAAACTATTGGGATGATTCAGAAGTCCGCAGCTATGGGCAACTGGTGATGGGCAGCTTCATGACCCTGTGCGCGCTCATGCATCACAATTCATACAGTTTTATGGTGAAACACCAAATCACCCAGGTGATTCAGCCCCCCAGGAGCCCAGATTTGGCGCCCTGCGACTTCTGGCTTTCCTGGAAACTAAAATGACCTTTGAAAGGGAAAAGATTTCAGAGCATCAGTGAGACTCAGGAAAGTATGCTGGGGCAGCTGATGGCAGTTAGGAGAACTGTGTGAGGTCCCAAGGGGCCTAGTTTGAAGGGAACCAAGGTGTCATTGTCCTATGGACAATGTTTCTCGTATCTTCTTCAATAAATGGCTCTATTTTTCATGGCACGTGGCTGGATACTTTCTGGACAGACCTCATTTATTACCTTTACAATCTATATACATTAAATAAGCGAGGCCCAGCTGCAGGCTGCCTTGTACCATGCATCTCGATAAAGGTCTAATCCTGCAGAAGGAAACGGGCTATGGCTGCCCACTGGGCTGGAGCCTGCCCACGGCCAGAGTCCCGAGTATCCGCCCACCAGCAGTCCTAGCTTGTCTTGCAACCTTGGCCTTTCTGCTTAACCTCTCTGCTCTCTCTCTCCTTCTTCTCTTCTTCAACCAGGTTCAAATGGACACATTCCCACCCCACCCCCACCTGGCGCAACCCATCTGAAACTCTCACCGAGAGTTGAGAATTGCTGCGTGTGCTGAGGGTACCTGGCTGGGGGTGGGCATGTGTCACTGTGTCTGAATAACTGTCACCTCCAGAGGACAACATGGAACGAAGGGGTAAGGATCTTAACTGGGGCAGTGGCCTCGGTCTGAGCATGAAGGGCACAGCTTCTGGCCTGTTGGTCCTCAGGTGGGTCAACCCTTTTCTGAGCCTGTTTTTCCTCCTGTGAAATGGGCTAACAACAGTCATCACCTTGGCGACCCCCTGGGACTACTGAGAGGGCCAAATAAAAGAATGTAACTCCCACTTTGAACTGACCACACTTTGAGATGCACAGCACAGGGCAGCTGTGAGGACCTTCATTCGTCACAAAATTGTAAATTGAAGAATGCTAGGGTCTAGGACTTGCCCATAGAGCAACAGTACATTGCTTACAAATGAGTGATTCTGGAAAGATCTTAGTGACTCGGGGGATTTCATTCCACCCCTGGCCCCCCATTCTCTAGATGAAAGAGCTTCAGAGGTTGTCCCATGGTCCCAGCAGGTCCAGAGTGGCGCTGAGAGACCAGGGACAAAGGCCATTGTTTGCAGACGCATCATGGTCATCACTGTTTGTCACTGAACTGATTCACTGAACCCAGCAGGCACTGGGCAGCTGCTGAGGCAGCATGCTGCTGCAAATGGAAAGACAGACTTTGAACTCATCAGACTCTGGCCTGGGACGTACCAATTGGGCATCAGTGCCTTCTCCTTGCCCCTGAACATGATTCCGACATTTGTGGCATGCTGCCGAGAGCAGTAGAAGTCTGTGTAGTCACCTGCAGAAGAAAGTCACAAAAGAGTCCATCAGGAACCCAGACACCTCAGGACAGAGAAGGGACAGTCCAAGCACCGGGACAAGCGGGACAAGGTGGAGGAAGCAACAGAACAAACTTCCCCTGCATCCCGTTCTGTGGGGTGGCAGGCGGGGGTGCTGCTGAGCGCACACCCACCACATTTTCACAGCCCCAAAGCTCAGCAGAAAATGTATACAAATTAGTCTCACTAAATTAAAAAAATTAATTTCAGAACTAAAAAGTCATTTCAGAACTCCTGACTGAGAAACAAATAATAAATAAGAGCTCTGGCCTTCAACATGGCCTGAGTCCATGGTGGGGAGGGGTGACAGCCCCAGAGACCCTCCCCACCAGGAAGCACCGCTGAGCCACCCTGGCTCACTAGGCTATTTTGTGCATGTCCAAGTAACGAGACTGGACTCACCTATGGCAGCTGGAAGGTGCATCGTGGCAGAAGCCTGGGAGATGAACGCACTGAAACAGAACCAGGGGCTTCAGGGTCGAGCACGTGGTGAAATAAGGTCCCTACTCTGGTGGCCTTCCTGCAGACTCAGCCCATACCATCCCAGAACCCTGCTCCTGATCTCCAGGGAGCATCTTCAGACCGGCCACAGCCAGGCTGAACTGCCACACCAGGGAGGGTCTCTACCCACTGAAGCTGAGATGCCTCTTCTTTGGGTCTGTGGTTCCACTCTAAGAAATGAGCCAAATTGCTCCTACTTTGGGAACTAGCCAAGAACACGGATGATGCTGATGAGGAAGGAAGTGGGCCAGAGGCAAAGGGGTAATTTGCCACTGGTCCACTTCTCTGAGCGGAGTGGTCCATCCTGAGCCCTCCCACCTATGTGTAGCCTGGGCAGGGGCCGAATGCAGCCGAGGCAGTGCTGTGGTGACTCAGAATGGCCCTGACTACCACACCGTCCTCTTCTCTCCCCACCCACCAAAATCCACATGCCCCTCACCGCTTCCGAAGTTCCGTGTCATCTCGGAGCTGAGACTGAGTGGCCGACAGCAAATTCTGCAAGAAAGCTCTCGCCTCCTTCCAGGCGGCCTGACCCAGGCCCATGAAGCTGTTGAGAACTGGCTAAATAGGGAGAAAGAAGGTCACATACAGGAAAGTGCTGGGCGGGGCCCATCCTGTCCACAGGAGAGGCTGGCCTTCCTTCCAGGGCCCTGACAATCATCTCCAGGACACTGAAACTCTCAGGACTTTCACTCTTAGCTCTGTCATCTGGTCATCAAGTTGGGGAAAGGTGTCACCTTTCCTGATGGGACTCAGCTGCTCATGGACTTGACTTGCACACGACCAGCAATGGCTGGGAGCTGCCATCTGGATGCTGCTAGTGCAGCTTGGCCTGGCTGGCAGTTAAAGGCATCTGTCTAATAGAGGCACGCTCCAGTCTGCAGGTTATCGAAGTCTGAGCACATCCCCTTCACATAAGTTAACAAGACGTTTCTCCGCCAGGGAGACATGGCAGAAACAGCACTTGTGGATTCTGAAGCCTGGATTTACAGACCCAGATCCAACACTTGTAGTCACCTGACCAGGGAGAGTCATGTGTTGTTTCCGATTACCTCCTCACCCATCTAATGAGGATGCCAATTCTTATGCCAGAGGGGTGCTGTGAGGAATGGGGTGAGAGTGGTATGCAAAACTCCCAGCACACAGGAGGCGCTCAATAAATACCATTCTGCTTCTTTGACTTACAAGATGGGAAGATGCACATCCAAGCACCCAACCATCTCCAGGGAAGTAAACTCACATCCTTCCCACAGATACATGTACTGCAAGCTGACAACACAGAGGGCAGTGGGGCCAGCTGTCCCTTCCTCCCAGGCCATAGCTATAGGCCTGCAGGGCTGCTGAAATCCAGGACAAGCCCTGTCACCATGTCCTACCTGATCAAAGACATCCTGGTGTTTGGAGAGGACAGGCCCAGTGAAAAGGTGCTTAATGACACTGAGGTCCAAGATCTGGTCACCAATGGCCACGCCAATCCTTGGTCTCGGCTGGGAGGAAGGCGGCATGGTTAGCACAGGAGAAAGCCTCAGCTGGGCTCGGCCTGATTACCGAAAATGTCTGTGCACTAAAGAGCCCATGGGTTCTCCTGTACATGGCCCTCTATGGAGAGAGAGGAACTGGATCCTCAGCATGGAGCCCCAGCTCCCTGTGCTACCCAATGGGCTGACCTGCCTGCAGCAATAGCTTCAGAGGAGGCCTGAAGGCGCTGGGCCTTCTGGAATGCCAAAGAGGCTGCATCCCCACCCCAGCTCTCTTCCATGGGCACTGGGAAGGGGCTGTCTCTCCCAGGCGTCCCCTGTGGCTGCCCCTGCACATTCTCACAGGAAAACAGCAGGGGGAGGTGCCCATGAGCTACACTCCCAGGGGCATTCATTCCAGAGCCCTGCCGAAAAACCAAGGCCGAGCTCCCCACCTGCCTTCCGCCAATGTTCCTGTCTCATTGATTTGTAGTTCCACCAACAGTGAGGGCCGGACTGGCAACAAGGACAAAGTGTCAGAGAGTGCCCAGGGCAGTCCCGCTAGCTGAGAGGTGGATCACGAGTTAATATTAACTATGTTAATAGGATTAACCATGTGATTAACAGGTTAATTGGCCTCCTATTGTATTTTCTTCCCTCTCAGAGATGGAGATGGAATGTTAGCCTTTGGTGTCCTTGCAACATCTAGGTTGTGAAACACCAAGTTGACTCTTCTTGACCAAGGCACTGGCACTGGCTGCAAGGAAATCAAAGATCCCCTTGGGGTCAACAGTCACCAAGGGGGATGGGAACTCTCTTTCCAGGAAGGGGGCTGACTGCCATCAGTGTCCTGTGGCCAATGCTTCCTGAGCACCATGGGGTGAAAGAGGAGTCTGGGGGTTGTCCAGTTCGTGTTTAAAGTTGGGAGCAGATATCTAAGCAAGATGACCACGAATAAACCCACCCGGGGTCTGTCTCACCCCATTTGTCAATACTTCCCTTCTTCACAGATTTCCTTCTGTTTAGTCAGGGGCACTGACCTCTCTTCCCTTAGATGGTCCCCATAACAAAGTGACGACAGCCACCACAAGATCTATCCAACGTGAAGAAATCAAAAAATTATACCTTTTTTTTTTTTTTGTCAGATCAGTAAAAGGCATTTGTATTTTTGGTGTGCCGCAGAATTTTAGTAATTGTGCCCTGACGTGAACAGGCTGAAAACCGCTGAGGTAAACGAAGCGAAAGAAAATTCAGTTCTCACCCAAAGGGCTCCTTCGGACCACCGGCGAGGCGGCCCACGCCCGCGGAGAACCCGGCGCGTGGAGCCCCCAGCCCTGGGGCTCTGAGACTCCAACAGCACGAGCCACTGGGGTTCCTGGCCGGGGTGGCCTGAGGGGAGGGGTCGCAGGACCGGGACTGGCCCAGGGCGCAGGACTTCCCTTTGCACTTAGTCCTCACACAAACCTGCAGGGGCCTCTGGAGCGCGCCCCGCTCCTCAGGAGACAAGCGACCTTCCCCAACACCGTCCCTCGCCGCCCCCGCTGCCCGCGGCTCCTCAAGCGTGACTCCGGGTTCCTCTGGGACGGCCAGTGGGGGCAAGGCAGAGGGGAGAGGGGGTCCTGGGTGAGGGGACCCGCGGAAGGGGACGCCGGCCTGCCCACCCGCAGCTCACGTTGCCTATGGTGGAGAAGACACCGTAGGGCAGGTTGTGAATGGGGAAGTCCGAGTTCTCGGCCACCGGGATGAACGACATGCTGACGGGCTGGAAAGGTATTTGGGACTCCGGGGCTCGGTGAGGCGGCCAGTCAGGCAGGAGCGTTCCTGTGGAACCAGCTCTCAGCTCAGCGTTCCTGACGTGACGGACAGGCCTCCACTAACCAGGCTTCCGGCTCCAGCCCCACCCCCAGCGGGCCCGCCCCCTCTGACCACTCCCCCCAGTGACCACGCCCCTCAGCGACCCAGCTCCCTTGAGCCCCGCCCTCCGAGACTATTGACTCACCCTTGTCCTACCGGCCCTGACGCTGCCTGCAGCCCCGTCAACACCCAGAGAAACGCTGGGTAAGGAAGAGGTGCTCCATAAATACTTAAGTATAACACTGCCGACTGAGAGCAACCCAGCACTAGGCAAGGGGCCCCACTCCATGCCAGACCAGGAGCTCCCACCCAATACACACAGGCTAATAATGAGAGCCCAGATGATAAAAGCCATGTAAAACCCAAAAACTCTGGGCACAAGGTGCATGTGGGGAAAGGGTATAG
Source organism: Artibeus jamaicensis (assembly GCF_021234435.1). NCBI lineage: Eukaryota > Metazoa > Chordata > Mammalia > Chiroptera > Phyllostomidae > Artibeus > Artibeus jamaicensis. The sequence continues at coordinate 1,142,500 of NW_026522049.1, read as the reverse complement.
GCATACGATGGTTAAAGGGAGAAGATTTCATAGTTTTAAAATAGACTTGCCAACCCACTAATTACATATAGTGTCTGAAAGCATGAAAGCTGTTGTTTTGAAATAAAACATCGAAAAGTAACATGCAAACAGTCTACGTTCTTCTCCTTTTGGGGGAGTGGGTGTGTGTTGATCATATGCATTACAAAAATGATTAAAAAATAAATGTAAAAAAATAATGCCCATAATCCCACCAACCTACAGTTGTCACATTTTTCTGTTATTTTGTTCATTTCCTTTGTACGCATAGGACTTTCCCATGTTTGTGAAGTTTACATAGAGGTAATTTTTCAGGCTTTCCCCACATTTTTCTCTTGAATACTTTCCCTTTGTCCAAATAGGCTTCATTGTTATCCTTTTCACTGGCTGAAGGGGTTGCGGTGTCTTGAATTGTGTTAACAATGGAGCAGGGAAGATCTTTGCTGTGAATTTACTCTGCTGGCCAGGATCTGCAATGTAATTCTGAATATTAGCAATGATAGTGGGCAGTCCCTTCCTTGTGTCTGACTTTAAAAGGGAATGAGTTTCCTCTTTTTAGAAGGTGCTTGCTTTTTGTTTGGTTCTACACAGAAACTATCAGCTTAAGGAAATTCCTTTGTATTGCTAATTTACCATGATGTTTTTAAATCATAAATGACTGCTAAATTCTATTAAATACTTTATCTGATTTGGTTGTTATAGTCCTAATGATTTTCTCTTATTTTAATCTGTTATAGTGATTAAATTACATTTATAGGTTTTAACACTAAACCACCACTATGTACTAAGATAGAACATTTGAGTGATTAGTAAACAAATTTAAACCTAGAACTCTGTATTGTAAAATTCTGTTGTCATCTGTTTTCATATTTTATGTTTAAAAAAGGATGGCTGCCAGGTAAGTTTGAAACCACAGGACAAATGGCCTTTTGAGGGTCTTTCACTCCACAATTCTCCAATTGCTGTTTGAATTATTTCAATTTCTCTAATCTCACCAGAAAAAGTGGCTTCACCTAGGTACTGATTCAGTGTGACAGAGTGCAAAACAGAGAATCAGCCAAGAGCTAGAAAGTATGACATCTAAGTGACAGAATTCCTGGCCTTTTTTTTTGAAATTTTATGAGTTTGAGCCAAACTGACTACATATACCAGGAAGCAAGGTCTGAAATACTCCCAGAAGGTCTTGGCTTGAAAGACATACTGACATCTTCAGCTTACGGGAGTGTAAGATCACGATATATCGTTATGACATTAGTCAGAGACAGATGTGACATGAACGGGAGTTCTCTGACAAAATTAGTGAAGCAGAAAACTACAGGACACGGAATCAAAACTGACTACCAGAAGAATAACAGAGAAAAGGCAATCCACTTGATTGTTAAGGTTTTCATTTTTATTTAATCAAAGACTGATGGATAAACATAAATACAGCACAATTACTTCAGATCATTCTTCATATCGTACACACAGATGAACCTGAAAGAAACCTGCAGTCAGCAATGAAATGCATACAGCTTTTCTTTCCCTTGCTCAAAAAAAAAAAAATTAAAAACACACAAACTTAAAATCTCATCAGCACACTCTCTCCTGTGACAAATGATTCAGACATAAATAGTGGGTGCAAAGAAACTATGTGCTAACATATGTATAACCTTTGTTAATGAAAAAACAGAAGCAGCCATAGTGATTAAGATACATTCAGTTACTGGTAACTAGCTGCGCCCTAGAGGGCATTATCCAAAGAGAGATCGTGCTGCAGAGAAAAGCTATATATACACACAATGAAAAAATAAACCGCAAGATTAACGCATGCATGTTTAATACTGGAAAAATCACAGCCCTCCAAAATTTCTCCCTGTTTGTTATAAAAGCCCTCTGCACTCAACTAAAATTAAAATGATCTTAAAAGGATAATACTTGTAAAGTTTACTTAAGTCTTTTTAGCCACAGAAACTGCAATGGAAATAAATGTTCAGAGTCATTTTCAAAACAAAAACAAAAATCTATTCTTCCGATGACATGCATGATTAAAAGGTCTATGCAAGATACAATGCTCTACATTCCCAATGACTAGGAAAAAAAAACCTCAAGTCAATTTTTAGTTTGCAGATGGTCAAAGGATTTTGTATTCCAGCAGGAGTTCAAATCTTCTGGATCTTTTCACCAACAACTACTGGATTTTCTTTTCTGATTTTCTCAGCAGCATCGGCTTTGTAATTGTAAGAGCAATTGTGTACATCTGAGTAACGGTGTACACCACAGTAAACATTTCCACACCGGCATTCAAACCCTGAAAGTGGATTAATACACATACCTGAGTTGGATGCAAGGTCTAAACATTAAGTTCCTTAGAATAATTAATGTTAAACAGATCATGTATATAGGGCAACAATCTAAACCATCATTCTAAACAAGCAGTTTCGCAACCAGGAACATTCTACACATTCTCAAAGTTCAGGAGCTGATAGCTTCATACCTTGTACCAGGTTCGTACCTGAGCAAATCGTAACCACTTCCCTGAGCTCCGGTGTTCTGACCTATGGTATGGCCACAGCTCCTTCCCACTGAAAACAGCTCACTGCGTTGCAACTGTGCAACACTTCTCAAATTCAATGACTACAATGTGCAAATATGCTTGCTGTCAGAAGGCAATCTTCAAACTTAACTAAGAAAGATGAAATGACCCCTCTGGCAGAACTGCTAACAAGTAACACGGCACCCGTGCCAGATCTCCTCTCCTTGGCTCATGTCCCATGGAAGAGTGAACTGGACTGTGGCTGGGTCATTAAGACCACGGGGCCTGGAGTCAGGGAGCCTAAGCATGAATCTCCTTACTAACATAGACGCAAACTACCTAAGTCTCTCTGAGCCTCCATGTCTGCAACTGTAGTTTTAGTTCCTGCACTGATTAAATGAGGAATGTATTAAGCACTTACCACATAGTAAACACTCAAACAAATGCCACTTAGTTTAGGAAAATGTGCAAAGTTGAAGCCAAAATAAATATAAGGAAGGTGGACAGTCTTTACAGAAAACTGGTCCTGCCATCCAAATGGGACTTTACGGTGTGATGAAATTATTGGAAACGGAACACAGAAATCAGTATTTTAACACTGACATGTGCTGTAAACTTCCTTTACCATATTTTTTAACTATTTAATTTTATATCTGTAACTTTTTAATGCCGAATGAAAAATGAAACCAACACTAACCCCAGACTGACAGATTGGACAAGATGAGAATTAGTACGTCTCAGCCCTCCAATCATGAAGTTTGAGGGATACTGGGATTTAGAAAGACTATATTTGATATTAAATATGTGTATTTTCAAATGTGTTATTTCTTCATGTTTGGATGGGCCAGATTTAAACATCTTTGATAATCAGACTAGAAATCTCCTTTCCTCTTTACCTCCAACCTATTCCTTAGTTAGAGAAACCTCCTTAAAACATAACTCTGCTCAAAATCTTATCTGCTCTTTTCTCAACACAATGCCTGGCACATAGTAGACAATAAATGGTCCCTACTGCAACTGCTTCCCTCAAACTGACCAGTCCACAGCATTAGCCTGGTCTCTGTGGTCTGACCTTGCCACCGCCTCCTTCCCCACTGCTGCCCGGGATGTGCCCTGTCCTTTCCAATCTCCACGTTTTCCTTCAAAAGGTCTCCCTTCTGGCTGAAATGGCCTTGTTTCCATCAGTTGTAAGTCCTGCTCATCTTTCAAGTCCCAGCTGACACAGTCTGCCTTCGTGACACTTTCCTCGATGAGCCTCTTCTCCTCCTCTCTTACATGAATCACTCACTCCCCGAATTCCCAAACCAGTCTCCCCGACTACACTTGATGTGCTTCCTGTACTAAATACCCAAGTAGTATCTTGAACCCTCTTTCCTCCCTGTGCTATTAACAGCGCCATCAGCTCTTAAACAGCACTCAGTCTGTACTGATTGAGTGGGACAGAGCAAGGCTAATTGCCTTACGTGTATGAACTCCCTGAACCCGCACAACCTATGATTAGCCCTTTATACCAAGCGCCTCGCGGCTCACTGGGCACCGACTCCTCTCTGACGCAGCCTCCAGCTCCTTGAAGGCAGGAGCCATATCGCCACCCGTTCAAAGCGCCTGGCACCCCAACCTAACTTGTCTAACACTCTCAAACTCAGATGAAATGATTTTTAAAAAGAAAACTATTCATTTCACTTTTAAGCATATAATTAAACCTACTTTTATTTAAGAAAATTCAGAAGCTGAAGCGTATCCAGTATTAACTCTTATGAAAACAGAAAAAAATCTTACTTGAAGGCAGTAATAGGTGTTATTTTAAAATACAATCCTAATTTTGAACCATTTGAATTGAGCCCTTACCAGTCAGTCCCACTTTCTTCCTGCACAAGAAACAGCGATTCTTTTTCTGTTTTGGTTTTTCAAGAGACTTGCTTTGCTCTTCAGATGGCTGCTGTGCCGTGTCTGAGACTGAAGCTGACGAAAACAGGAAGGTGGAGAAATGCAGTTATTCCATGGAGACATCTGGGTGGTTGCTGTCCCCCACCCCCACTGATCTGTTGGAGGATAACTGAGGGATTCATTTATTCATGGGAAGAACCTCACCTTAAGGTACAGAGTGGTTTATGTAACATGACCCTTTTTATGAAACATACGCAGATATGTATGTAATGTGTGCACTTGTGCAAAAAACATGCTGACACATTTGCAGGGTCTCTATTTTCTCATTTTTGCAACAATTATGTATTTGATCAATACAAGGCATACGCACACACACCTAAATACTTCCTGTGTATCCTAAGGGAGTGTGTAAGAAAATGGACCTATGCGAACTTCTAAGCATTGCTGGTATCAGAACTAAGTAGGCTTCTCGGAAAAACAGGCTGAAACCAAGATTCAGTAGAATACTAAGTATGGTTAAAATTTTCAGGATGTTTCACATAAAATCTTTAGAATGTTAGAAACAAGACAAGCTGATGAAATTTTGTAATGAGAACAGTAAATGGATGCATGTAAGTAGCGAAACGCAGGCCAGCTGCACTACAATTCAGATCAACGACCCCTGCTGTCACTAACTACTCCGGCCCTCCTGAGTGCTGTCACTGGACGCGACCTGCAACATGACCTCGCAGACATGACTCCTGGCTCTGAAATAGCGACTTGCCTTGGAACTAGTTCTCAACCTCCCCAATTTCATCGTGAGCCCTTCTTTTTTGGAATCTACTGCTCAATCTATGGCACTGTGGCAGGCCCTCTGCCCAGCTGCCCACAGCCCGTCCAAAAGGCCGACCTCTGTCTCCGTCATTTCATCTGGGCTGTCTCCTTCTTCTTAAGGTTGAGCTCAAGCACCTGTCCTCCAGGAAAGCTGTGATTCGGTTCTCTGCAGCTGCAGGGTAGTCCCTCGGACTACCCTGAAAAGTCCCCGACCACCACCGGGTAGTGCCAATGAGCCCCTCTTCAACCCACGAGGCCCACACTGCGGCCTTAAGTGACAACCTCACAAGGTGCCCTCCACTGTTTAGATTTTTTGACTCCCCACCCACCCCAGGCCCCTCGAGGTTTTTCTCATCCTTCCCTTTCCAGCCTCATCTCTCACCTTGCCTCTTGGATGCTGCATGCTCCAGACACAGTGAGGACATGTTGTTTCCCTGAATATATGGAACTCTCTTCTATATTTGGGCTTCTGTAAAAGTTGTCCTTTCTATAGGGAATACTTCTTCCACGCCCTTGTCCCTTTCTTTACCTACAATGTGATTACTGGACACCCAGGCATTCTGGGAGGCAGTTCTAGTAAAGTACACTACTGTTATTTTTGGCAGTTCTGGTATTTTTGAAACAGAATATGGACACATAAAGCCCTTCATTTTCTGTAACTAGATATCCCTAGAACGTAAGCTCCATGCAGGCAGGGCTACGTGTCTTGCTTACAATTTTTCCTCAGCACCTAGAACAGTTCTAGATAAGGCCGGGCTGTGTGCAAAGAGTTTAGAAAAGCTTTTCCTTGCAATCCAAAAAGAATCTACTCTATTTATTGTCTTTGAACTCTGTACATCATAGTATCTGATCTGTTTTCCCAATCACACTGAAATAAGCTGATACGACTAATATTTTATAATGGCAGTGACAACACCACCCTAAGATCGCACCTTTAACAGAACTGGTTTGCCTACCAAGACACGAACTCTGGGTGGTTTCTGGAGACGGAGAAGTGAGATGAGACACTCACCTGCTGGGCGGACAAATGCTACCGCAGACCACAAAAGCCTTTCACGGGATGAAACCTAGAGATGTGCCTATGTGGCTCCTCTGTAAATGAGTGAACACACAACCTTTCAAGTTCTGGAACAGTGGGCCTGAAAGCAAGGGCTCCAGTGTGTGGCCCATTAATGCCCCCCATATCTCCATAAGACTAGGGGAACCTTGGCTCATCTGACACTAGTGGCTGGTGGCCTGAAATGAAACAGTCACCAAATGAATTCACGGGCAAGATGTCAGCCCATCTGTAAAAGTCTCCAACTCCCAGAAATTACCTGTTTCCTCTGTTTCTATGTGAGATTTAAGGCCAAAGGCATGCCTGATCAAACTCTGTTATGTGAAGGAAATAATTCAATCCCTGAAAAGTGCCTTTCAGTGGACTGAAGGCCAAAGGACCACAATCTCACTGAACCTGAAGCCAAAATAAGAACAGTATCCTAAAAACAGGCAGTTTTTCATGTCGTGGAATGAGAACGGGAAGGAGAATGCCTGCTTGTTAATGATCAATGACAGGCGGCTGCTGGTGCTCCAGCCACGGGTCCTAAAGCGCCACTTGGGAGGCCACTGAAGGGCACAGCGTTTGCGAAACGCACTGCCCAGCACTTACTGACTTAATTTTAATGGGAATGGCAACTAGACAAAGTCTACTGGCCTCTACTTTGAATATACTTCAAAAAGCACCAGTCAGGTAAATTAGTGTCGCTACCCACATGCAGCATCACGTTCAGGAGCAACTCTGCTCTGGGTCCTGTACAAAGAAAGGAAAGGAGGGAGGGAGAGGGGGAGAGAACCTTTCCAGCTTTAGTTCCAACACACACTTGCCTGAAACGGCCACTCCAGCAACTACTGTTCTCCCTTTCTCAAATTTCATCTTTTCCTACCTGTACCTTTTTGCTCTCAATTACTTTTCCAGCAAAAAGCCCACCTTGCTGTGCCTGCCCTTCATATGCATGCAGTCACACAGCAGGAGCCTTCTGCACCCAGCCTCTTCATTGAGCGTGTTTTCAAAGTGTGCCCCTGCTGCAGCGCGTCCAGGACGTCACTCCTTCCGATGACTGAGTGACAATCTTGTGCATGTGGACACCACACTGGGTCCACCCACCTGCTGATGGCAGATGTGGGTTGTCTCCGCATGGTGACAGTTATGAACAATGCTCTGAACACTGTCAGTCAAGTTCCTGTGTGGCTGTCCTCAGGCTGGCACCTCAAGGTCTGGGTTACTGTAGCTTGTAGTCAGCCCTCCACCAACCTGGTTCTACTTTTCCTAGGCTGTTTGGGTTTGGCTGTTCGCACCCACTCTTTCAAATCTGAATAAATCTCATGTTTAATCTTCACAGCTCTCCTAAATTAGTCCCAAGGAACTAGTTCTCTGTGATTGTCTGAGCCACTGATTCAACAATTGGCCTGTTTGGACTCAGGAACCCTCGGAGTGGAGAATTCCACTCCCCTCTGCCACTCCACGCCGGACAATGACCCAGCTGTCCTAGAATGCTTCAGTGATGGAGAGCTCACCACCTCGAAGAGGCCTCATTCTACCACTGGAAAGCTGCGAGATTCCCTTATTGTTAACCTGCTATGATTCCCAAATCACTGGGGCATCACAGAGTAAAACTATCCTTTGTAGTTTACAAAGCTCATTTCACCTCCATTAGTTCACTGCCTTCCAACACCCTATAAGGTGGACATAGTTCTCAGTCTCCTTTAAAGGTAATGAAAATAAGGATCAGAGAAGTGGGGGTGCTGAGACTTGAAGACAACAGAACCTCCGGATCCAACCCCTCACTATTTACTGTGACCCTGCACCTGAGGGACTGAGAGGTTCAACAAAGAGTTGAGCATGTGGTTGAACAGGACAATCAAGTATGACATTTTAGAGTGCCCCAGAACACTTACAAATTTTTTTTCTTGTAAGTGACACTGTGTGAGATACTGTTATTTGTTAAATTAAAAGAAAACATAACTAAATGAGAAACATGCTATACAATATGCTAAATTCTGGGTTAAATGTGAGGAAAAGCTTTCAGAGTCATGAGAACAAAATGCTCACCTGGTGGCAACAGATCCTAATTATGAGGAGAAAACCCACAGAGAAAAAAGCTGTTCCAAGGACACTGCTCTGAGAACTCCAGGCAGAAATGTTAGGAAATTCTGGCTAAGGCACACAGTTGCTACCCATGTGCCCTCTTCCACCTGGGACAGTCTTCCTAGCAAAATACATTTTCCTGAGGGATGCACGTGGAGTAAAATAAGGAAGACAGATACCTGGGCAGGTCACCAAACCAGCCGATCCTACTCTGGGAACAGAGTGGGGCTGGACGCGCCATCAGCGACACACCCACACCCCAGCCCAGGGAGCAAAACAGCTGCTTCCGCAACCTAGAGTCATATGCCTGGGTTCCAGGCCCAGCTCAGATGACTGTGGCCTTGAGCCAAAGACCTTTTCTCCTTCTGTCTCCCACACAGGTGGAAAAAAATTATCTGCCTTTGTTGCTCTCAAGTACATTTACGTGTAATGAAGATGCGGTCCATACATAGATTCACACCTGTGTGCAAGTTTTCTAGTAAGACATTCTTAATTCAACAGTATAAGCAAGATATTTTTGAAAACTAGGCTCAGAGATTTTACACATTGAAAACAAATCCTCTCAAATGCAGATGAAAGTCACACCAAATTTTTCAAAGATTCTTCTATGCAGAAATTATGAATGCTGATTTTTGAAATATACTTAAAAGTTAATACTGGTTTAACCTAAAAGCCACTGAGAAAAACGAGTTTTTAAAATTTTAGCTGCCACTTCCCCATACAATTTCTCTTACTATGTCATCGACACCACCTTTTGAATTAATGCGCTCAGGGCTAGGTACAGAAAACTCTATTTTTCTCCAAACCCACCAAACACTACAAAACCATTTCGTCTTGGGAGAGTTCACCAAGTTACAACCCTCACTCCTGGTCGGACTCGTCCAGCAGTGGCCACTGTCTTCTTTGGCAGCGCCGTTCTGTCCCTACCAGTGCTGTAAAGTGTGTTCTGTTGTCAGAGTTAGGTGATGTCTTCCTGAGTCACAGCCCGTGCCCCTTCTTCCTTATTTGCTCTCTGCTAAAACTGCTAGGCAGCCCCTGCTTCCTGAAACGGCCCCCAGCCCCTGTGGTCTGGCACTAGCCAGGAGCATCCAGATGACTGTTCTCACGGGCCCACTTGCTTCTCCTGATCTGAGCCTCTCATTCTCGACCTGCGCCAAGGGTTCCCAAACCTCAGCCCTGCCACTGATCACACGTTTACCACTGATCACCTGAACTGACCACCACCTCCAACTGAACTCTTTAAATTGTGAAATTTGATTACTTTCAACTTACTCGATCTAAAATCTTATTAACCATAATGCTTCTTTCAGCTTCTCTGTCTAAAGCAACCACACCATTGCAACTGCCACAAAACTGAGAGCTTTATCACCTCCCTTGTCTTATTCCTAAGCCCAGTGGATAACTAAATCTTGAGAATTTTTCTATTTCTGCTTAAAAATATCCCTTATGTCTGCCCTTCCTTAAACATTTCTAGTTAACTAGAAATCAAACTATTCACTTGTAACATTTATGAACTGATACTATGTTGGGTGGACCAGAATATGAATGTTGGCCACATAATGTATTTTCTTACTATAGCAAAACTGGCAAAAAGGCGATTTATGCTAATTATTGGGTGGGCATGAAATCAAAGCAAGGGATTAGCTGGTGTAGCTGATTTGCACTGTAGCAAACCGAAGCTAAGATTGACAGGGTATCTGTCATCCCCACGTAAGCACCATGCACAGCTGAAGGTCCCATCGGCCAGGAGGTCCTCTCTCTGCCGCGCATGCTGCAGACAAACCAACGCGCTGCGCGCCCTGGGGCCTGCCTTTGCAGGGCGCCCGTCCTCAGTGGGCGCGGTCGCACTCGTGGGATGTAACTCATGAAGCCCAGGTTGTTGAGCAAAGGCCTCGTCTACTCTCCCTGCCCTCGAAGAAAGCCTTCCTACCAGTCCCAGTCTTCCTGGATCCCCCGGCCCCACGCGATGGCGGTAAGAGCATGAGCAAGAACAAGAGACGCCACCTGTAAATGCAAGTGACCGAATGTGGTGTCGTGCTGGAGCCCAAGATGGGGAGAGAGGGTGACTGCCAGTCAAGTGAGACAGTCTCTTAGAAAACCTGAGTAAGAAACAAGATTCCTCTCAAATCGGCAGCCCCAGTTTGCTTGGAGAGGACGAGCTATTTAGATTAAACTGGCTGAAATAATAATAGATAATGATGTAACACGACCACTCATTCATTTAAATGTATTTCTCAAACTAAACAGATTTTGAAGTTTCTAAGCTTATGCTGATGAGACAATTTTATATAAGTGGGAAATGGTTCCCAACAGTTCAGTAAATTAAATATTTCAGGATATAAAATATTCTGCTCATAAAGAAAATAAACATAAAAATGTTAAAACGTGAGGCTGGTCATTTAAAAATCAGATGCACCTAGAACAGGGCCCGACCTGTGATACTGAAGCGTTAAGTAAATGACATGCTAGTTCATATGCAAACCTTGCAGGTCTTCTGTTTCAGGTAGTGCTTTGTCCGCAGATGTGCTGTCCACTTGGGAAGATGCTACAGATTCTGATAAAAGTGACTGATTTGATACAGGACTAGAAAGCAAAAATATTTAGATTTTAAAAGATCATCTCTATGCATGAACAGTCGCTAACGTGATACAAGGAAAAGTTCAACATATCCAAGCAGGTTGTTAAGACAAGTAACACAAAATACTTTTCATAATTTAAACATAACCACAGAGTTCCGGAACTAGGGACTAATATGGACCAGAAGTGTCCCGCTTTGGAAATCAAGGCACAGCGCATCCTCTGCGTGTGAGTTCAGTTAATGCCAACGGACGGCACGATGAGGACACGCACGAGGAACCCGAACACAAAGTGGTGAACGGTATCCTGACCAACGGGACTGAACAGCCCCGTCATGAACTGGAAAAAACACCATGGAGCCGGCCGGGTAGCAGGCTGTCCTGATGCACCAAGGTTACAGGTTTGACCCCAGGTCAGGGCACATGCAAGAATCAACCAATGAGTGCATCAATAAGTGGTAACAACGAAGGAATGCCTCTCTCTCTCTCTCTCTCAAATCAATTTAAAATTGTAAAAAATAAAGAAACTATGGAGTAGAAACTTAGTACTGGTTTCCTAACAGAAGGGTAAAAATAAAACAAATATTCTGTATTTTCAGACTTCTACATTACATAACTTCAAAGTTAAAAAGAAAAAATATGCTACAACACAAATAATAACTACCATATCATGATATAAAACAGAGAAAACTTGTGACAAGACTATTTTTAAAAATAAATACTAGGCCCTGGCTGGTGTAGCTCAGTGGATTGAGCGCAGGCCTGTGAACCAAAGGTTCGCGGTTCCATTCCCAGTCAGGGCACATGCCTGGGTTGCAGGCCAGTTCCCAGTGGGGGACACATGAGAGGCAACTATACATTGATATTTCTCTCCCTCTCTCCTTCCCTTTCCCTCTAAAAATAAATAAATACAATCTTTTAAAAAATAGAAATATTAGTTGCAGAGTAAGACTGTAATGAGAAGAACCAGCATGGTACAAAGGGATTCAGGGGTGGGCTCGATTACATGAGGGGCAGGAATAAGGGAAAGGCTACCTGAAAAGGAAATCTGGGACTTAAAGGACGACGACCCCCCCCCCCGACCCTCCCTCCACATAAAAACAAACAGCCGACTCTGACTAGTCATTGCTGACGATGAGGCAGATACAAGTTCAGGACAGGTCAGCTCATGTGGTTCTGGCCAATAGGGCTGAGCCCACACGGAACACGTCCCTTTCTCTCCCGTGGCGTGCCGTCCCCACCCGAGGCCGCCCCCTACCTTGGCTGCACAGATGGAGACATGGAGTCTAGCGCGGACTGCGCCTCCGGGACGCTGCTGTCTGTGCACGGGACTGGTAGGGACTCGGACAGACTACTGACGGAGGTCGCTGCAACGGCACCACATTTCGCATTAGTGACTCTGCGCTCTGGGCAGTCCCACACCTTGTCTAAAAGAATCGAGATCGGTTTTCCACAAAATGTAGTGTACGAACTTTGTTTAACTGTACAATACGCTGGTTTATTTCTTTTAGTTAAAGTTTCCTTAATACTATAGTTATCCAGTGAAAATACATTTATTTTAACCATGAAGGAGGAAACCATATACAAACTGTGTATAACAATAAACTAAAGTCCCGTTTATCAGACCCGAATGCCAGCAAACCCTTTAACTCACAGACAGCTTCCAAGTACCAGAGCAGATACGAGGTATTTACAATAAAAGATAATTTAGTAAGTACTAAGGGAAACCTAAGTTCAGAATTAAAATCTGTTCTCAGCATATTAGATTACACTATTTTCCCTATTCTTCATAAGGCAGATATGTAGATTGTGATTTGATTTCAGAAACAGTAATTTATATTGATTTGATCTTAGCCTTAAGAAAAACTGGAGAAGTTCTGATTCAATGGTTTTAACTTTTGGCTAGAGCATGAAGCAATGGCAAGAAAGGCTCCATACAAAATTTTAAATGCACTAAGTATCGGCCTGCGTGTTCATCACCCGCAGAAACCTATGTTCCTAGGCACTACCTTACATGAGCACCATCCCAAACGAGGACTAGTTACACCTTCTTTTCGCAAAGCTTACACTCGCAATCCTCACGACCCTTCTTACTCGACTGCGGACACTTTGAAAGCCCGCCTCAATTCCAGGAGACTCCTTTGACTCGCAAAGCCAGAGAACTCCGGTGACTGGGGTGGACACTCCTTACTCTGAGTCACACTGCTCTGCCCCTCCGTCCTGGTGGGGAACACTTCCTGCAAAGCCAGCTGTGGCTGTTCATCAGCCACTCTTTCCTTCTACAGCTGTTCTGACTGCAGAAGTCATCCACGACCAAAGAACCAGGGCCCCCTGTCACCCTTGTTCCCTAACCTTACTTTCCAAGGGAGGTCAGTGTACTGGAAGTACACCTTTACTTTAATAAGATAATGGAGTTTTGTAGCACCGCAAGTAAGACTGGGAAATGGATTTATGGTAGTTATTTTCAATGGGAAAAATACCCGTATCCCTGTTTCCCTACCACTGATAACCACAGTAGGTAACGAAACATTTTCCTGATCTGAACTTAGTACAGTGAAGTGCAATGTCAGGGCAGGAAGGGTGTTGGGTTCACGGTGTGACCCAGGTGCATCTCCCTGCTGAACGGTGCTTTGGCCAGATTACTTACCAGGTGGGCTTATTCTATCATTACTACTATTCTGTCGTTGAAGATGTTCTTTGTAGCACACTGAACACATGCCGTTTGTACGAGGGTTTCCATAAAATCCGCAGCCAGTGGAACAAAGCATAGGCACTTGGCTGTGATTAGTTTCTTGAGCCATGTTCCTCTGTTGCACACCTGAAATTTACAAAGAATTAACAAAAGAAGTCACACACTGCAATCATACATTACCCACGTTTGCTTTATATGATAAAGAAAACCCCACATACACTCCCCTATAAACTCTCTATGTAGCTGTCAAGACTGGGGGCTAAGATACAGAAAGACACAAAAACTAAAGGACACAAACAGAGCTTGCATCACTGACCCACTGCACACAAGCAGGTCTGGACTAGCTCAGAAAGTAAAAAGAGCTGACAGAGAAAGGCTCCTGTTTGGAAGATTCCACACCATCAGATGTTAAGGGAAACCCCGTTAAGTCCAGTTTGAATCCCCAGTGATAAGAAATGTACAAGTTTTGCTGTATTATACTATTAATTTTTAAACTTTTAAACCTTAGTCCAAGTTCATGTTTAAACCTGTATAATTTCTTCCGTTTGAAAAGCATTTAACATAATAGCAATGCTGGTGAAGCTGCAGAGAAGTGGGCAGAACGAAAATGTTGAAAATGAGAAGCTGGTTCCATCTGGTTGGAAAGCAATCTGACAATTCACCCTGAGACCCCTGCAAAAAATCACCCTTTGAGCCACTCATTCTCCATGACAGTGTTCAACAGCATAACTAAGGTGTACTCAGAAAAAGGCACAGGCACGACCTGAAGTGTATAAACAACAGGTGGACAATTAGGGCAAAGAGGGTATCTATTAATCATCAGAAAGGACGGAGAAGAGCATGTCAAGGACAGCGAAGCAAAGGATGATCTTTTCTGATCTGCACCTTTTCTGTAATTTTAAGAACGAAGACAATACTTCCTATTTAAAAGTTAAAAAATCTCAGACAGAGGAACAGTTTGGAAACCATGTAAAGGCAAAAATCAATTGGAGCAGATGGAAGAATCCAACGTGCCGTTTCCCTCATAAAGCAAGCGGCTCTTTCAGCATGAACGATACGACAGAAGGTACGTAACAAGCTCTTATTTGACAAGTTCCCAGGTGAAATGAAGGTGTGTGTACATTTAAGATGAGTCTATGTTCAAGGAATGTTGAAACATGAGAGGGCCATGTTTTGCCACTGAGGTTTCCTTGGCCTGATAAAGGATGAGGGAAAGCCTTCATTCAACTCACCATAACCCTGTCCACCACAATCATCTGTTCTGTCAGAACAGACTGGTGTGGGGTGCAGGGATGTCCTGCGGATTTCAGAACCAAGAGCAGTAACACACTTGACTGGATTACGAAACAAAGCAGCGTGTTTATCATATCCCTCTAAACAAATGCCATACAATTGTTGAGGATATCTAGACCTTTAGCCTGAGAACACAATCTGGGATTTTATCCTCACTCCATGAGGGCAAGTCAGTTCAGGGTCCAATCTTTGCTGCTGTGGTACACACATGCTGCTTTAGGTGCCTCCCTCTCCTGCAGGTCTGTAGTAACAATGATCAGCCAGAAAAGCTAACAGCAAATATTTTCCTGATTTAGGGCCTCTGTCCCTCAAGGACAGTGAGCTTGTCAGGTTTGGGTGTCAGGGCAATGGCTTGAGGCCACGTACACAGCTGGGAGGGGCTGGCTGGCACTGGGACTCCGGACAGGCAGTTTGGCTCCAAAGTCCGCGCTCCACACCGGCGGCTCTCCGAGTGTGTGCCACGGACCCAGGGAGCTCAAACTGCGTTGGCACTAAGCTAACCAGCCATTATGGTGACATGTACAAAAGCGACAGTGTATAACCGCAGCAGCCTGACCCTCCAAATCCTGACAGAGGCACCATAGTGTAATGTGCTCACAGTAAAGTTAACTTTTTAAGTCTCCACCCAGAACACACGTCTTGTTAGTGTTTTGTGTGGTGAACTGGGCTGCAGGCAGAAAGCACTCCTGCAGCGCAGAGGTGTGGTAGCTGTGGGAGAAAATGCACGTGTGCACTGTTCGTGCTGTAAGCTGACTGGGTCGTCTCTCTTACGGAACATGTTCTTTATTTCTAAGAAGACCAGCAAACTAGTTATTCAGACTTGAGTATATGGCAGACATTATCTCAAAAATGAACAAAGTGAGCCTGTCACCGCAAGAAAAACAACTAACAGTACTTATGGCTAAGGACAACATTTAAGTAAAAATAGTCTTGGCAAGTGCCTCCGATTCCTTTCTGCTGGGATCAGCGGTGAGGTTAATGGCATGTGAGTAGCTGGTACTGTATCAACATTTGGAAGAGCAGTGCAAGCCCATGAACCAGTATTTCCCAGGTGACCAAGGTACAGTGGTACAAACTGATCCACAGACAAAAGATCTACTCAAAGTGAAAGATGAATGAACTTTAAAGTAATGGAACAAAAAGTTTTTATATAGTTTGAGCTTCTACACTGCATGCATCCCCTTAAGAAACTACAATCTGTTTTAGTGTAATACCAGAGAAGAACAACCTCTAGTATCTGAGAAGGTGGCTGACACACTCCTTCCTTTCCCAACTGTACATACAGTAGACACCAGTGCTCCTCTGTAGCAAATGAAACGTAGAGGCAACAGTGAGAATCTGGCTGCCCGCTATTGAGCCAGACTTAGAAGAGAACAGCAAACATATGCAGCAAGCCCACTTTTCCCACTAAACCATTCTGGTGCAGGAGGAATGGGTTATTCTTCCATAAAATATTTTAAAGTATTAAATATTCTGTCATTGTTCTCAACTTTAATTTGTAATATGAGAGAGGTCATTAGCTATAACCCACCTAAACAGAAGCTCGGTAGGGTACCCAACAATTTGAGAGAACACAAGGTTCTGAGATTAAAACAAGGGGCAAAAGGTGCTTCTCCGGGGAAAGGGGAGCGCACACGAAAAAACTCTTATTCTTTATGTATAAAACATAGGTATCCATATGATACAGCATATCTGCAGAAATAAAATTTTACACAGGTGGGAGTCTAATTAGGATCGATGTATTTTAAAGGTTCTGAGGAGGGCAATAAATAGAACTGTCCAGCATCAACTATTCCATGCTGCCTATTAGTGACATTAAATGATGTAAGATAAGAATTACAGAAACTTTTCCCACTGGTACTTCAGTGCATTGCTGGCAATCACATGTTCCCAGAAGAGATAAATATTCTATTTCTATTAAAATTCAAGTAAATAGCCCCAGATTTAAAGGTACAACGTGACCACCAAGCCATTATAAGTCACAATACCTGCTTTTGAACAATGAGATTAAAATTGAAAAACTGATAACACTGGCAATTTCCCAAAGCCAAACAGCCCTGCACAGCAGCAAATTAACAATGATTTTCAAAGTCAAGTGCTTTCTTATAGAAGAGACTATTATCCTGGCAGGTAAAAAGCACAAAGGATGTCACAGCCTACTTGAAAAGGGAAACCAGACAAGGGAAGGGGGCGCTCAACCTTATTTGTTCATCTTCAGGCCTCACAAGGTACCTTTCCATGAAGATCTGGAGGGAGAGCAAACCCACAGAGGGCACCATAGTTTATGTGCATGCGCTGTGCCAGGGAGGGGCAGCTGTGGGAGGACGCTGGCCCTCCTCCCTCCCCGCACCGCACTTTCTACGCAGTGAAACTGCGGGCAGGGGCCATCCGGAGGGGAAAGGGGGAACAGTTCCTTAACTGCTGCACTGCGGGATTACAAAGCTACAAACCCAGGGAGGTAAAGAATAAGATTACCAGACAAACAAAAAATTGATTAGCATCGTGCCGTTTTTTTAAAAGTCTATGAATTGCAGAAAATTCTGAAAATGTGCTTTCATAATCAAAACCGCAACCCATTACCCTTTCTGCCCCCTCGGAGAGCACTGCAGGCCTTATTATGAGCCAAGAACTATTTTGTTTTATTTACATTATCTTGTTTAATTCTCTCCAGAATCCTTTGATGTTGGTGCTATTGATATCCCAATGAAAAACGAGAAAGCTGACACTCAGCGAGACTTTAATAAAACTTGCCCAAAATTACACATGTAGTAAGCAACTAAGAGATGAAGATAATGACTTTCAAAGTCCACCCTATTACTTTGTGAACATCAATTTTTATTCTTTTTAGTTAAAAATAAGTTAAAATTTCGTTTATTTATTACTCAGCCTTAAGATATTATGCAGCTTTAATTAGCTTAACCAAGCTCTGGAGGAAATTTGTTTTTCCTTTAAGTCTTTCTACCTAAGAAATTCTCATTAGCATACAAATTCAAGATCAAATATTTTAAGGCTACAATGGAAATAAGGATATTCATTTTTAATTGAAGAATGTCACATAAAAATTCTACATTTCCAGCTTCTCTTGAAAACAGGAAGACCTTACAACGGTGGACTCGTCTTCCCAGAATTAAAGCCCCTCCGCTAGAATCCCCTCCTAGAAACTGTACCTCCAATTCAAGGCCACCTCCACTTTCAGTCACCTGACTCGTCACCTACTTCCTAGGTGACTGACTCCCCATGACCTTTTCAATCTGGGGTCTTTACCACTAATTTAAGGAGAGAAACATTCACACATCAGGGTGAGTTAAAACAAGAACGGACACTAAACTCTGAACACATGCTGCAGGCAGGAGGTGGTAAGACAAGCTTTCCCTCACCTCCTGCCTTTTTTAACCACGCAGAAGTGGCCAGCCTTCTTTGTAACTGTTTTCATACGGCTTTCCCAGAAGAGAACAAAGGAGGACTTACGGCACATCCTACCTTACTATTTTTTTAACATAATCTGTCAAAACAGGAATACTGGTCCAGGTGCAGGTGTTGAGATTACTGTTTCCTGGAGACACAAGGTAATTTCTCGCAGTTCTGAGCATCTGACCCCCACCTATCACATGGGCAATAGATGCACATTCCGGGGGCCGAGAACCTTCGCAGAGGTGACCAAGAAACCCAGGGAAGTTCATACAGCAAACAGATCAGAAAGTATGACTTGCTATAGGATGCTCGGGATGGGTGCTGCTCATGCCGATGGAAGCGTGAGGACCTGCGTCAGGTTCCTGCAGTACGAGGATGCTTTGTGGTTCTCTCTGCGTAGCAGTCCCCAGGTCCCTAGGTCAAGGCTGTCTTTCCTGCTGCTGCTTGGGCTGGAAGGCCAAAAGGCAGGAGGAGTCTGGCTACCGTGAAAGTAGTAACACCTTTGGAACACTACCTACATATTCTTTCCCGGCAAATGATTAATTCATCATTTCCAACACACTGGGCTATACAAAGAGACCCCTCAAGTCAAATATAAACCTCACCTTCCCATTACTGCTCTAAGGAAACTCTTCTTGGAGTGGTGAGACTGAGCTCACAAAGATGGGCCCCTGTCCTGCTTGCAGTGGAAGGAGACAGGTCTCAGTGGCACTGGGACCGCATTCTTGCCTGGGACGGCCATCACGTGTCACCCTCGGCACACGACAGTTATGTTAGGGCTGGCATACTTTTCTGTGAATGACCACACAGTAAGTATTTTAGGTTCCACAGTCCGCGCACAGGCAGCTACAGACAACAATAAACAAATAAGCACAGTTGCTGTGTTCCAGTTAAGCTATACTCATGGCCATGAAAATCTGAACTTCATGAAATTTTCATGTAACAAAATGTCATTCTGTTGATCCCCCCAAAAACAGGCTGAGCTCATGAGATAAACAAAAACACACGAGGAGCTCTGGAGAGATGCGGTGTAAGCTGTGGGCAGGCTGGGCAGAGCAGTTACCTGTGGGATTCTCCCACCCAAAGCTGAGAGTAAATTTTAAGTATTATTTGCTCTTGCCAAGTCTCATCTGTCTTATTACATGTATGCTCATCACCTAACCAGGGAAAAGGACAAGGAAAGCCAGGACTCACCCAGATGTGTGAGCCCAGGTGTGGTTTTTGTGAAGAGCTGCAGCTGCGACGACGTAAGTGACAGCACCGCTCTCCGTACACTCCCACCCCTGCTGAACACACTGCTGCTTACTCACCAAGACCAAACCAATCCACAGTGTCTTAAAAATTATAAAATCCTTCAATGACTGAATCTGCACGATGTCTATATTGCAGAAACTGGTCACTGTGTCTGCCTGGTATATTTTCTTTCCTCACTTCTCTCAGCCTTAACTCGCTATCACCTCATCCCGTCCGGCCTCTCTTCCCTGTACTGAAAGGGACCTCTGCAGTGCGGGGGTGCTGTTCATCCTGATCACCCATGCCTGAACTAGTGCGTGGCTCGTGGGAGGCCTTCAGGGAGTGTCAAACGCATGGATGCCACAGCCACCTGCCAGCACTCACCCACAAGCAGTCAAGTACCCACCCCAAAGCAAGAAACAGGAGCAGACTCTCGTAAGAGAAAATGGGTCTGCTGTTTGAGACACTGAGGGTGTTACCAGGCCTGCCAGCAGGGCCTCGTGCTCCAAGCTTTTCCATTCAGGCCACTCAGAAGGGTTCATTTACAATTTGCCCAATTTAGCATGCCAAACATAGTAATTTTATGAGTAAAATTAAGTTGCAGTCAATTTTACATTCTCAGATGACCCCAGTTCTATATCGCATGCCTTAAGAATTAGACACAGTTATCATCCACACAAAGCAACCCATTATGCTTTTTTGCAAAAGGGGGAAAATCCACTCAAATTTCCCCATTGGCTTCCATATCCTGGACTTTGATTCACTTTTCTTTTCAAAAAGACTAACATAGACTAGCATCTGCCTATGCAGGAACCATACACAAAACCCATTTTCAGTCCCTCCTCCTTGACTCTGAAGATGATGTTATAATCCAACCACGCACACATCGTGACGCACCTCGCACCAACCCTTTAAGGGGGTCTCCTCTCCTAAGGCAACACTCCAACTTAGTTTCCAGCACTTACAGACGAATGTCTGTCTCCCTGATTTCTTCTGTTTAATATTGGCACCCTCTGAATTTCCACCTCCACTGCTCCCCTGGCATTTTGTACAATACTTTTTAAACCAATACCTGGCTTTACTATTTACCTTTATCTATTTATGTAATACTTTATGTGCCAAGCACTGTTCTAAGCACTTTATAGACATCAACTCCTTTAATCCACACAATGATCCCATAAAATGGGCACTATGACCATTCTGGTTTTGCAGACCAGGAGTCAGAGGGTAAGTGCACGCAGGGCTCAGGGTCACGCAGCTACTACTCGAGGGAGCAGTCAGGCCCCACGTTCCAAACAGGTGGCTCCCAAGAGGCAGCACTGGGGCCTGGAGCCCCCTGCAATCCCTCTAGACGTCCAGGGGCTCAAAACCATCTTGATAAAAACAAAGGCTTTCGGGCTGCCCATCCACGGTGCTGACTGGCTGCGTACAAGCGGGGAAGGAGAAGAGCTACGGCCCTGGCTCAGAGCAAGGCAGCTACTGCAGCCTCACCACAACACTCAACCAAAGGAGCTGCCTTCGTCACTTTGGAACAGTCTTAATATAACATTATTGACTTTATTCAATCTTGTTGCTGATTACACTTCAAGGTACAGGTATTTGCCCTCTCTGACCTACTCTGGGACACTGACAACCAGAGTCAAGTCTTCCTGGTTCCTGCTTCCTACCCACAAAGTGAAGTCCACTCTCAAACAGAGTTGAGCACCCTGATTCTACCCAGTGGCCATTTCAGGGCAAGGCCAGCTAAGGAAAATACTCCACAAATCGGAAGAAAAGCACGGACAGCTCCTTGGAATCACCACCAGCGCCCTTCAATATGAACAGTGCACGAAAAATACGGTCTGTAGGGAGAGAATACAAAATAGAAAAACCACACCTGCCCTGGCTGGTGTAGCTCAGTGGATTGAAGTATGGGCCTGCGAACCAGACAATCGCGGTTCTATTCCCGGTCAGGGCACATTCCTGGGTTGCAGGCCAGTTCCCTGCAGGCCAATTCCCAGCAGGGGACGCACGAAAGGCAACCATACATTGATATTTCTCTCCCTCTCTCCCCTTTCCCTCTAAAGATAAATAAATAAATAAATAAAATCTTAAAAAAAAAAAAACCCCGACATTAAAAAAAAAAAAAAGAAAGAAAAACCACACCTGATACAGAGAACAAGTTACTCAGTTTTCCCAGGGTTGCATGCCCAGTGCTGTGGATTATGGGCTGGTAAATTTTTTCTGTAAGGGCCCAACAGTAATGTGGTCTCTGTCACACGTGCTCAACTGGCCCTTGGCTGTGAGAAAAAGAAGTCCCAGAGTTCATGTAAATGAATGGGCAGGGCCGGACTCCAATAAAACTTTCATTTACAAAAAGAGGTATCCAAAAGGATACAGCCAATCCCTGTTCTAGACCAATGCCTGGCACACAGGAGGACCTCAAGTGTAGACTAGATGAACAATCAGATGGTTTCAAAACTATTTTAGTTAGAATATTATCAGGAAAGATAGGGCAAAATTATACAGCTGTCCCTCGGTTTTGCTTTCCTTTGCCATAGCTCTTTGCTCAAGGCACCATAATACACTTACTGGGGTGCCTACCTCTCTCCCCTAGGTACCATGACAAGTTTCTGATACTCAGTTCTGCTCTCAGTGATCAGTACAAGGACAGGAATGTTAATATGTGTAAGGCATGTATCTGCACAGTTATCATATCTATTTCCACAATTATAATAATCCTTAACCAGCCACAAAAACAAAAAATGCTAAGAGGCACCTTTCATGGGGAATACTTTAAAATGCCCAAAATGATTATTGTGACATATTCCAGAAGCTGATTTCTCTTTTTTCAGATCAGACACACTGCCTTGAGGAGAGGGGTAAGAAATTCACGGTGAAAGAGGCCTGAGCACGCTGTACGCCATCACAAACATATTATCAACACAGGCGCCAACACAGAGGCCATAGTAAGGCAGTGACAAGGGTAAAGAATGGACTTAATTGTAAAGTTGACTCCATTTATTCAGATCAGTGGTGAGCCTCAGGGTTTTCCTATGGAGACAGGAGTGATACCTGTCTTTTATACTTCACAGGATTTGGGGAAGATCAAATGATGGTAAAAAACACTTTAACCCCCCCCAAAAGAGCAACAGAAAGCTCAGGTGGCTTTGTCAGGTCATACATGTGCAGTTCATCATGAGAGGGAGAGCTGTGATCCACCAGGTATTTAATAGTAGCTGCAGTTATAAACCCCAGACTCCTCGTTCATCGGCAACTCACAAGGGCAAGGTCAAAAAAGGCCTCCCTGCCACACACAGAGAGCAACTATTGCCTTCGTGTGAGGAGATCACTTCCACCCCAGGCGATACAACTGTCTTGACTGTAAGTGTGAGGGGACAGTTTCCAACATCCTCCTCTCAGAAGTTTACAAAACGGTGCACTGATTATTCTGGAGAACTGCCGACAAAAATGTACTAAGTGCTTCAACTTGTTATTTATAATTGTGGGAGACAGTTAAAGCAAGTATGTGGCCCTAACAGGGGAGAGTCCTATGCCTGGAACACAAGATGGTGGAAACTGACCCTGCAAACAGTCAGGCCACCCGGTGAAGGCTTTGTATCTAAGAACTCTGAATTTAATTTAAACCTGCAGGCCAGGGGGTGTCCTCATCACCCTGGAACGGGAAGGGGGATTTAAGAAAGCTGTTTACTAGACTCTTGGCTTCCACTTTTTACATATCCCATATTGTTCTAAAAAGGACTTCAGAGGACTTTAAAATGCATGCTGCATGACAACAATAGAAGTAAGCAAAACTGGTCATTCCAAGGAAAAACGGTAGAAAAAAATGAGAGGTCTGGCATATTGTCAATAAACAAAGGACATGCCCACAGGGAGCATCTACCAATTAGAAGCCATTCCATGGATTCCAGTCCTGTGAGCAGCTGATGCAAAGGAGGATGTGTATGACTAGTAAAGACGTCCCAATATTCAAAAGAAAACAAAACTACTTGAAAGTACAACTCATCCAGACTCAGATGACACAGGAGCACCTCACTGGTGGTTTAGAAGTAGAACACAATGTGATACGGCCAACCGTATCTGGGAAGCAGAAGGCAGTTAGTTTCTAGGCTATTTGCCGGCACACCTTTCAGCATAAAGCAGGAGTGTCAGGACCAACTCCATTACCAGTCAAAGACGCACTCCTTACAGCATGTGCGGGTGTGCCTGTGCTCGCCAGGCATGCTTGACACTAAGGCATCTTTTGTTGAGTTTATTTCTCGCAATTGTGTGTTCGGTTAGTGAATGCTGAGGAGATAGGGTCGAAAACATCTTGTCTCAAGCAGAACAGTACAGTGTGTCTTTTACTCACACGGCAAGTTTTGTAAAGGATTTCATTTGAACCAAGGGGTTCGAAGAGCTAAAGCACATGGAAGACCCATTCTAAGTTCCTGATCAGGAGCATATCCCCATGTTCACCAGAAGCCAAATAGGCAGGGCTGACACACTATCAAGAACACTAGACGGTGACATGTCGAGGCCACCAAGCCAGTCAGGCAGCCACCCCACCTTGGAATTAAGATGCTCTGAGTGGCTACCCACTCAATTTCTCATCATTTCATCTCAAGTTTTCCAAACCTTTTCCCTCAATTTAAAAAACCAGATCAGAAAATGACACATGTAGCTATGTATTAGCAAGCACTGATTGGAAATGCTCATCTGTTATCACGGACTAGGCCCTGTGCTAAGCACTTTGTACAAACTAGCAGGCCATATCTCCATGACAAGGTAGTACTATCACCTGCCCCCTGCTTTTTAATCACTTACAGAAATTGAAGTCAGGCAGGCTAATCATTGCCTCCTCGATAAGGTTCCTGTTTAATATAATCTGTACTACCTATGGCTCTTGGCTCCGGCTGCCCAGTACGTGCCGTGGGATAACACCTCCAGACGGGCTCAGCAGGCCTAGTTGAAAACCTGACCATGAGCAACTGAATGTGGCGGTGGGGAGGAGGCACGACACCAGGCATAACATAATAAGAATGTACACTTCCTGCAATTCCGTAAGATTTGTAATACATCTCCACCCTCTTTTTCTTTCTTTAGTTAGAATGGATATCTGCTCCCATGTGCTCTGGTCCCTGACTAGAAACCAGTAAACAGTGAATTCTTTTAGAACACAAAAGCATGTTTGCACTTCCTGTTTCCCTCCCTAACATCTGCAATATTTCCAAACACACAGTAAGAGTGATTATGAGTGCTGACGTCCAGACTCCTTTCGACTTCTAACAGGACGATCCCAAACGGAGGAGGTTCTCCTACAATAAAAGCACTAAGGGATACCCAGTCCTTCCTGGGAGACCTCAGAGGAATACACTGTTCACACGCTGCCCCTGCTGAGGAGGAGCTTCTCGATTGGAAAGCACCCTGGCCCAGGCTGGTGGGTCAGTTGGTTGCAGCATCATCTTCCACATCGCAAGGTTGTGGGTTCAGTCCCGTTGGTCAGGGAATGCATGGGAGGCAACCAATCAGTGTTGCCCCCCACTTCTCTCCCTCTCTCTCAAATCAGTAAACACACCCTTGGATGAGGATTATAAAAAATGAGAGTTGTCATCACTAAACAAGGAGACGGTAATACTTCTTCAGAACTATGAAAGGTTATGAACTGGTAACCCCTGGAGGCTTACACACTGCTGTGTATCTACTGATCAATCCAAAGAGGACAAAACTCAGGCAAAATGACACCTCGAGCTTCCCACAATTGTTAACCGGAACGGCACACGTCTCCTTCACTTCTGCCATGCGCCTCTGACTACTTTCACAAGCACATCCACGGTCAGAGTATATTCTCTCTATGCTTTCTAAATGTCTTCTCATTCCTGATCCTGAAGACAGTTTTGATTTTTCTTCAGCCAACACATTTGTGATGTGAAAGAAAAAAGATATTCACCTTAATGCAAATAACATTCCTTCCAGTCCATGCCTCCCTAAATAGTTAATAAGAGTTCGTAATCCTTCATCCACATGCTCATCATTTTCATCACTGCCAACGTCTTATATTTTAATCATCCTATTTGTATAACCATGCATTTCTCCAAGAGAAAAACATCCCATTAAGAGTCTCACTCCTAAAGAAAAAAAACAAATCAGAAAAACTAGAAAAGAAGTTAGATGCCCCTCACCAGCCACCAACTGATGCTTAAGGTGTTAAACTTCTAATAAGAAAATACAAAAGAATAATTTTTTTCTCCATTGGATATTTATTATTTTCAAAGCATTTTTAAAAACCAAAGTTTGTAAGTTTAAAAGATTTCCAACTGCATTTAGGGAATAAGAACTCCTTTAATTTGAAGTATATGCTCTCTCTGATTAAAAAGAGCTATTTTTAAAGTCATTAATTATAACTTAAATTATTCCCAAGAGCAATTTTCTATATTAATACCTAATATCATATTTCCAAAAATACTTTTATGGTTGTTTGGTCAATATATTAATTTTAAAAGGATGAAATCGACTGCAAAACAAACAGCCATCTAAGGAATTATCTCTTGTATCACAATGAGATTAGTTATGTGGATTCCACTACTTAATATAATTCTGATAAAAAGATATAACTAATGATATTTAGTTTTTAATTATTATTCTACAAAACTCTTCATAAATAAAAAACCTACCACCCATTCCCCCTCAGCATTTTAAATCCTCAGTATCCTACACACACACACACACACACACCCTAAAAGAAACACCTCATCACGCTGACTTAAGGTATCTTGAGCACTTCAGATTGAAAACGTTTCAGTCATTTCGCCCAATTACACAGGGTCACAGGCTTGTCTACTCACACAGTGGAGGTGGATGAGCAAACGGCTGTCCTGTGTCTTGAGACAGACATTAGCTTCCTGCCTTCCCTATATCCTCATAAGCAGCTACTTAAAGTCTGAATTTTATGCAAGAAAACATTTTAAAGCCTTCAGTGTTTTCCTGCCGCAGACTTCAGATTCATTCCTGTAACACATTTAACATGAAATAGAGTTGAGACAGTTAAAATCGACTATGGACAATTTAATTGTCTAAAATTTAAAGGAGTACTTTCACTATTATAGCTATCTAAAAAGGGTTGTTGAGGTACAATTAAGGAATAAATAATTTCATTTGATATTTGACACCAACGTATAATATAAAAACAAGATGTCTTCCCCTCGCCACAAGCTAGGGGAGCAAGGGTTGATTTTATAGTCATATGTATGTAAAACACGTAAACTAGGTATTTTTCTAAGTTCTAGCTAATTTATTTAGCATAAACAGCTAAATAACAACTAAGGAATAACTCTGACAGTCAATGGAGTGACCTCAGTGTCCCAAGAGTTTATCCCTCGCTACCTCCTGAACGGGGAGGGAGAGATCCTTGGTCCTTATGTGATAGGAGGAGGAGCCATTTCTAACATTCATGGTGGCTGGTTGAATCCCCCCCAGATTCAAATTTCTACAGCACCGTTATTCCTACAGGTCAATCAAGCATTAGAAGGCTGGTGTGAAAAGTAAAACTGCAGTCAACAAACTACCCTAGAATATCCAGACAACTACTTTTCCCCTACAAAGGCAATACTGGCCTCGATTTCAGGACTTCACAAACACAGTACAGCTTCTACTTATATTAACAACATGGTTTAAAAACTCTAGGAGAAATAGCGGCCAAACACTAGAATTTCACAAGTTTTCCAAGTATCACTTAATGTGGAAATATTTATTGCACCTTTGCTATGCCCTCAAACATGACTGAAGGCTTCGGGGCTCATTCAAAATAATTCAAATGTTTTTTATAATCTACTTATATTGTATATGAATGATTTAAGAAAAAAATCAAGACCTCATAAAAGTTGTAACTTTACAGAATAATTTTCACACAAGTTAAAGTATTTGTCCAAGAGTCTGTGATTCAGTGGAACTTATTAAAACCTTGTGATTTTCACTGTATCAATCGTGGGCTGTAAAACAGAAGCATGCTCCCTGTACAATAATTAACATTTAATGAGTGACTCAGGTAAAATTACCAAAGAATGTTATAATTCTTTGTGGATCATGGTTTCATAAGGAATAATATATAGTGAGTCTCAAAGTATCTCCCCACAAATTACTTAGTACCAAAGGAAAAACAGTAACTTTTAAGTGGAAGAATCTGGCAGATACCACATTAACCCAAAGATCAAATTAGCATCACTGACAACCAGCCAAGTGGACATGTGCCTCCTGATGTGATGCACTCAGAAGCACATGTCACTGACGTAGCATTTCAGCCAAAGCTACATTTCCCAAACTTGCTCACAAGGACATATCACACAAACCCAAATGGAAAGAGACTCTGTAAATAAATGGTCTGTCATTCTTCCAAAATGTCAATGCCATAAAAGACAAAGAAAAGCTAAGGAAATGTTCCTGAGTAAATGAGAATGGAGACAGAACAAATAAATGCAGTGAATGATTCTGTGCTGGGTCTTGGACCAGGAGGAAAAAAATTACAAAGAGCATCACAGGGACAAGCAGAGAGATCTTAACAAGGACTGTATCATTATATTAGAGAACTGTACTATGTCAGTGTTAAATTTCCTTAATGTGGGAACTGAAATGTCCCTGAAAATATGAGAATGCCCTTATTCCTAAGAAGTATACACCCACTAAATATTTCATGGTAAAGGGACATGATCTTCAACTTACTCTCAAAAAGTTCTGGAAAAAAATAACATTGGAGAATGACTGAGCAAATGTGGCAAAACGTTAACAACTGGTGTCCCTCACCAAGGGGTATATGGAAAAAGTATTTGTATGATTAATTCAGCTTTCTATAAACTTGAAATTATTTCAAACTAAAACATGAAAAAAATAAATATTTGAATGTAAACATTCTAAGGATTCTGAACGCCTAACGAGGGAACCATATTGCTTACCTTACCTCCATACACTCCTCACCAATCCAACAGCAATCAAAACTGGCTTGTGATGATGTATTTGATGAATTGTAAGTAAACAGTGTTCGTGTTGCAAGCATCCCATGTGAGGGCTAAATGACAGCATGTGACTCAGTGGCTCTGAGTCAAGGGCATGTCCGCCTCCTCCCTACCTTGCTTTCCACTGCAACCTCCCGCAGTCCTGCTGGCTGTTAAAGAAGAGAAAGTTCTCTAACAGAACACTGCTGTTCTTCCACTGAGAACACAGCGGTAGACGTGTGTCTTCTTGTTAAAAACTCCGTATTACGTTAATTTCTGGTTTTGCCAGGTAACAAAGCACAACCAAAGCAAGGGGTAATGAGCAATCAATAGCATACAAGGAAAGCAATAAACAAAATTTGGTCATGCCAATAAAAACCCGAGGAAGCACATAGTCACTACAGAGCGCCCGGAGAGGAAGAGGTCCTGGATATGCTTCCCACAAAGAGGCTAACATGCAAATGGATAATCCACAACCATGTCAGTGGCTTGAAACCACGAAATACAGGGAGGATGTAGGGAGAGAAAACAGAGAGAGAATATGAGTGAAAGAAAATATGCAGGATTTTTCTATCCTCCCTACCAGAGCTAAGCAAAGCCTTACATTGAAACTGGAGCAGAGCTCCCACTCCGAGGCAGTTACACGTCCACACGACTTGTACTCGGTCTTCACAACGGCCTGATGCGAAAGGGCCAAGAACGGGACACAATCCAAATACCCATCAGATGGGGAATGCATGAACAAACTGTGAAATACTCACACAATGAAATACTGTTCAGCAATAGAAAAGAATGAACTGCGGACCAACTTGACAACCTGGGTGAATCTCTAATTATTGTGCTAAGTGGGAGAAGACGGACACAGAAGGCCACATTATATGTGATTCAATTTACGTGAAATCCTACAAAAAGCAGCTACAACAGAGGGCAGATGCAGGGCCCAGGGCAGATCAACTCCAAAGGGGCACGAGGAAGCTTCCTGGGACGGTGGGGGTGCTCCACATCACGCTCATGTTAGTGAACTTGTCCTAACTAAGGCTGCATATTTACAATTAGTAAATTTCACTGTATGCAAATTTGTCTCAATAAAGCTGAATAAAAACAATAAAACAGGAGAAAGAACCCTTTTGACATTTTACCTGTGCCAGGTAGAGGTTAAGCAATACAAGTCTGCGTTCCGCCTAGAGAAGCCACATGACTGATGAGTTTTCTGCAAGTTACTGGTTTACCACTAGTACTTTTTATCTTAAAAAATTTTCCTAACTGATTATAGTCATTATTTACAAGCAGAAAAACAAACTTTCCTCTTTATCTTCCCCCTACATGCACTTCTCTTTTCAACAACCTGAAAATGATTTCATACCTTGAACACTACCAAGTGGGATTGCTTTTTAAACCACACATATTATTATTTTATAAGCACAAAGCCATTAACTGGAGCTTGAACACGTTCATCACTGAAAGTTATGTGTATGTGTGGGGGAGCTTATAATTCTGACAAGTTCTACTAAACACTACCTACCTGCTAGTACTGGATTTTAAAGTGTGACTGACATCAAGGACTGTATTGCCTGTCGGCGAGAGCTACCTCCCAGAGGCAGCGGAGCTCATTCCTCTCACCAGGAATCACTTCCGAACCTTTCCTAGTTCTTTGAAAAATGCAGAAAAAGCAATTTTCCCTAAACTTCCTCGCTCAAAGTTATGTTACAAAATAATGATGTTCTAAACAGTTTTTAATTTTTCAGATAAGAACTTCCATTTTTTAAAGGAAGAAGTCTCTTGAAAAGATTAGTCACCAATATTCAAATATAAAACCTACAGATTAATTTACAGTAAATTGGGTAATTTGAGGCCAAGACTTCTTTACAGAACTTCAAAAAATTTTAAAGTATTTTTAAGAAAAATTATAATTAATCAAAAATTTTTACTTGTTTACCATAAAGTTAAAGTGCCCAAAATAGCTATTTTTTAATAAAAAGCTCTC
Source organism: Artibeus jamaicensis (assembly GCF_021234435.1). NCBI lineage: Eukaryota > Metazoa > Chordata > Mammalia > Chiroptera > Phyllostomidae > Artibeus > Artibeus jamaicensis. The sequence goes on along the minus strand of NW_026522049.1, from coordinate 1,111,991 downwards.
AATTAAGCAATTTTTATCAAAGCTGTCAAGATAAAATACTCCGAGATAAACAGCCTGGCTGTGAGGAATACAACCTAAGACACAAATCCAGCCTCAGTGAATTAGGTGGAGCTCCTTCTCCCACAGCTCTTACCCTTTAGAAATCTGAATGAATTAAAATGTTACTGCCCTTCCAATAAAAAATGTTAATATTGAATAACTGATATGTTTTCAATACCATGTTTAGTTTATTATACTGTTTGCTGAGGATACACAGTTGATTTTTCTTTAACATATCCAATAACCATCAAGTCATTTTTTTCCCTATAAACAAATACTCTTGCATTTGTGCAGGTTAACAGTTATCTTGCAGAGAAATCCTATCTATCTGTTGCAAGCGGGATAGATATATATATGCAAAAAACTAAGTACGAAAACATCACTTCTTAGAAACAGAGCACGGGTCAGTACACAAGCCACCTTCTGGTCACCACGAGGCAGGTCGTTTCAGTGGCCCGGACTTCAGGAGCCACCTGCAGAGAACAGGTACCCTACCTAAGTTTATGCAGAGTTCTAGCCACGTAACCGTTCATATGACGACTTAATATTTGACTTGCATTTATCCATGTCACAAAAACAAACCCTGAACCCCCAGTAAATCAATCTCATCACCCAAGTAAAAATCAAATTAGCAGTCTTACCAATCTTTAATTTTAAGATCAATCAGGGTATACTTGAACAGTGTGGAACATACCAATCCAGTTTAAGTTAACTCCTCTCCTCCTCCCAGGCCATTATATAGCCAGTAGGAGATTCATCGACACAACCTAAAAATAGTATGCCAGATGACAAGTCCGTGTTTATGACTCTCTCATTTCTACTACATTCTCTTCAAGAATTTAAATGGCACCCACAGGTCATTTTAAAAAGGTGTAACGAAGACTGTATATAATAAGTACAACTGAAGGAGTCTCTTTTTCACACCATTAAGTCATCCCACATGTATATTTTCAATATTTCTAATGCTGAAAAAACTAGTAATTTGGCACATTTTCAAGCCTCCTTTAATTAGGGGGAAAAAGTTGAAGCACATTAGCTCTAAAACGACTTAAGAGTCAGCACCAGAAGCTGCACTGATGAGGTTTCCATATCACGTAGTAGAGACTTTCACACCTGTTTCAGCTGATGGTGTACATACTCTAATTACTAAAATTCTGTGGCACATCAAAAAATGTATCTTGCCAATTTGACAAAAAAAATAGGAATAATTTAGATTCATTCACACTACACTGGTACAGTTGTGTTGGCTATTGTCATTTTTTAAAAAATCCTTACACAAGGATACGTTTATTGATTTTAGAGAGAGAGGAAGGGGGAAACAGAGAGAAAGAGAGAGAGACATCAATCGGCTGCCTCCTGTACCCGCCCCCACCAGGGCCGGGCCGGGAGCCTTTCGGTGTGGTGTGCCGGTGTGGTGTGCCGACTGACACTCCAACCAGCTGAGCCCCATGTGAGCCACCGGGCTGGCCAGGGCTGTTGTCATTTGTTTACTTGACAATCTAAGGGAAAAGAGGTCAGTGGCCCTGACTAAACAGTCAGGTACCGCATGTTTTAAAAGTCCTTGTGGCGCACCGGGTGAATGAAAATCGCTGTTACGGAGAGATCACCTTGGTGATTTTAGGTTCCCATGTCAGTGGTACCTGACCCACACTGTTTGGCAGGCCTACAGCAGCCATTCCAAAAAGCTTTTCTCTTCTGTTTCTATGTGTAGTTGTAAAACACAAAATAAACTGCTAGGCACCATACTCTTTGAAGCCACTTAGCATTCAGGGGAAAATTGTTTCCACTTCATCAACAATGTGCTCTATTTATTTATTGTTCTCCTTCTTTACTTGTCTTAAATCTGCTGGATGAGAGCCAACTAGCTCCAACATTGGCCTCAATATATTTACTGCTAGGAAGTTAAAAGTCCCAACCACCTGGCTTTAAGTCAGCCAGAGCGAAAGTTTTGAGTCTGACTCAAAATTTCCAAAGATAAGCAAGTTCAAAAAGTCACAGTCTTCCTGAATTGATCACTAAACATGGATTTCCCTATATCTTTACATCAGTGTTTCTCAAGTACGTGGATTGATAATCAGAAAATTGCATGTTCCTGTGCCCTACTTCATACCTATTGAATCAATTTCTGGAGGCTGAGTCCGAGGAGAACCATGCTCCAGCAAGTTCCTAAGGGATTCTCAGGTTCAAGTTTGAGAACTACCTGAGATTTCGACCAGAATATATTACTTTAACACATAACACAGTAAGTACATATTTACAGTTAAAAGAAAAATGGTTTCAAATTAATGCAGACATGATGATTTTAGAATAATTTAGGTCAACTAAAATAGGTCAAAGGCTGCATTTCAAAAGAAACCTCTCAAAAAAACCCACTGGTTTCCCACTATAAACTTTGGAAAACCACTACTTAAAATGTTAGCAAGTGCTTTTGGCTGGAGGTACAAAAACACAGTCAGTAGCAACCACAGTAGCCAGTAGGGAACGAATGGTTTTCCTCGTCTCCTCGCTGGCACTTCGTGCTTGTGACAACTACAGTAAGGGGGTCTCAACATAGGGACTGGCCACTCAGATTTGGGGGCGAGAGAGGAAGTTGCTACCAAGATTTGATACTCACTCAAAAAAGATACATTCCGTGTTTATAAGCAATTACCTAAAAATTTGAGAAAAATGATTTTGTACTAATGAAAACCAAGGAATACAGTCTTTTCAAATTATATATTGTTATAACATTTAAAACCTATTAAATACATTGTTATTTTGCACTTTTATTTTTAAAAAAACAGCAAAATAGTACTTGAATAGTAAAATAAGCCATATTAAACATTTGAGAGGAGTATGGCATTTCCTGCCTCTAAAATGCTTTAATGGGTAAAACCAACCAAAACCCCCCACAACTTCTGCTTTTACAACAGGAAAGCATGGATTTTATTAAAAGTGTAAAATTGCATTAACTCCCAACTACACATAAGAACTCAACCCTTTCAAAGAAGACAATACTCACCTATATTTTCAAAAGTTCTATCTACCTCATCTTTTCCTTTTACCACCAACATGCTTTCAAAGCTATTGATGAAAAAGGCTTTTGGTTTTTTGCCTTAAAATATGTTAGAGGGGGACAGTAGAGAGAAATGAACAAATATAGTATTTGGAAAAAAAATTCCAGCCCTGGCTGGTGTGGCTCAGTGAATTGAATACTGGCCTGTGAACCAAAGGGTTACTGGTTCAATTCCCACTCAGGGCACATGTCTGGGTTGTGGGCCAGGTCCCCAGTAGGGGGTGCACAAGAGGCAACCACACACTGATGCTTCTCTTCCCCTTTCTCTCTGCCTTTCCTCTCTAAAAAACTAAGTAAAATCTTAAAAAAAAAATTCCAAATCAACTATTTCTAAGTTTACCTCATTTTCTAGATGGGATTAGTTGCAGCATGTTCCTTTTTGATGATATATTTGATGTGAAAAAATGTGTGTGGTCTGTTTTCCTACCTGTAAGTCATCCAGTAGCTTATTGTCTCGTGTTCACAGGTAGATGCTGATCGCATCTGGATGCAAAAATGGACACAAGGTCCAGGTTAATGGCTACTGAAGGAGGTCAGCAGCCTTTCAAACAACAGCTCAGAAAAAGCGCTTGCACACTGGGCCCGCCCTACCTCTTACACAGCCTGGTCTCCAGCTTTTATTGAATGTAAGCACTTCGACAGCTCTGCAATTCAAAACTGACCACACGTGGAAAACTACCTTTATTGTCCCTACCTCTCATTCTTTTATCGTCTTATTTTCTTATATCCTGCACATTTAAAAATGTCTCTCTTTTGAGATGTTCCAAAAGATTGTCAGAAATGTTTACCTTAAAGCGCTTCTAGACTTAGGCAAAAAGTTTTCATTTCAGCATGCCCTGGATGGAGGAACGGCACAGCACGGGGTAGCATGGGGAAAAAGCTGGAAGTGCAGCAGGGCCAGCTTACAAAGCCACATGGCTCATGGACGCGGAGGAAGGGTTTAGCCAAGTTCAGTTCAACCTGGGGACCTACTTATCGGCTAAGGCAACCTTGGACCATTACTCAGCCTTTCTAAAATGTCTCACTTGCTAAATGAAGGTAATAATACTTACCTGTTTTATGGTTCTTTGGGTACTGCCTCAAAGAATGTTTAGCATGGAAGTAGTTGGTATTATTATTTACCCTAGGTAGTTAAGAAAGGTCAGGCCCTGGCTGGTATGGCTCAGTGGATTGAGTGCCGGCCTGTGAACTAAAGGGTCGCAGTTCAATTCCCAGTCAGGGCACATGCCTGGGTTGTGGGCCAGGTCCCCAGGTGCAGGGGTGTACAAGAGGCAACTGATTATAGTTTCACATACTGAAATAAATAAAACTGGAAGCAAAGATCAGTTACAAGGTTGTTTCAGTCAACTAAATGAGAAACCATAGTGTGGCCTGTGCTGACATGAAGGGAAAGAAGTGCATGGATTCTAGAGATGCTACAGATTTAAAATGGACAGGAAGCTGTGGCTACCTGGGGGGGGGGGGGGAGGAGAAAGGAGACCAGAAAGCCCCAGGATCCGGCTCCAACAGCAGTACCACCCACGGGCTTCGACAGGAGGGGAAAGGGTCTGAGAGAGACTGCTGGGAGGACAAAACAAGCAGTTAGGGCTAGACAGGTTAAGTTCAGTGTTGGTACAAAAGAAACACTGATAAACTGGATGAATATGGGTTTCAAGTGCAAACAAAAAATCTGGACTTAAGACACAGATCTTGCAACCATTGACATATAAAGAACACAAGGGACTGGAGATTACCCAAGAGGCGTAGTGAGGATGGTGGGAAGGTCCAAACCCTACAAAAGTCCAACACTTAGTGGCTCTGGTAAGGAAACATTTGCAAAGGGCGGACAACACAGAGAGAAGGTGGCCCCAACAGTGTCATCGAACTAACAAGGAGAGTTTTGAAAGGAAAAAGTTACCCACAAAAAAATTAGCCCCCCAAATAGTTACGGACTTCTACAAAGAAGTGATACAGGACATACATTGCAAAACTGTCGAGTCCTCGTATGACAGAGAACAAGGAGACCTTGGTACCACTAAGCCACTGGTTCCAGGTTGTCTCAGTTTACCACTTTAAGGCCCACCAAAAATTTTCCTTTTGTTATTAGAAAAAAACCAATCACTGCATTCTTCTCAAAAAGAGACTGACAAGAGAGGCTTTAAATGCATTTATCATCCCCTCTAGATCGCTCTCTCTCCATTCTAAAAGCACACAACAGAGCTCTATCACTGGTTTCAGCCTGCCTCAATGTCACAGCATTTAGAGTTTTCTCCTCCCTCTAGAAAACGGGTTTCTACCCTCTGAAGGAAACATCTATACTAAAAGGAAGTACTAGGTACCCCCGGCCCTGTTGACCAGAGACCAGTACTGCGGAGCTACAGCACAGAGACGATGAAGGTGATCATTTCTCAAAGTGCCAGTGTTCCCAGAGGAGGTGAACCTTTACTCTGGTCCCCATCGAAACGTGGTCATCTACAGCCAAGCTTGAAGTGACTTCCACTGAAACTGTTACCTTTACAATTACCTTCCTCTCTACCTGGCAGGAATAAAATCAATCTTTTAAGAAGAAAATTAAATATATTTCCTCAAATGCAGAACAAAGGAAATATTTATGACACAAATTTAAGCATCAACAATTTTTAAATACTCAAGTGAAAATCATTCTATTCATGAATAAAGTATTTATCTGTATAAATTCTAACATCTAGCAAATTTAAATGGGTTGAAGATGTACTTCATAAGAATTTTTTCACTAATTAAAAGCAAGGAGTTTTAAGGTTTTCTTTTCTATTCCATTTAAATAAGAAAACCAAAGTGTCTAGAAAATCAAACTTTTCAGGAACGACAAGCAAAATACATATTAAAAAAACCTGTTCCCCAAAACACACAAAATAACCAACACGCCCAATATTAGCTCTGAAAGTCAGACACACTGTTATCAGTAATTTTTTTAAAGTACAGATAATAAGCTAAATTATTTAAATTGCAAAATGAGCTAGACAAATTCAAGACCATACATGCTCAACTACTGGTTGCATCAATGAGTTAGAGCTTAACCAAGGACTTATCATTGTCTCCCATTTTAAAATTATATTAGTATTTTCAACTGTCTTGATTGTTGCTTTAAAACAACTCTTAAAGTTTGTTCTCGAAGAGTAAGTAATTAACAAGTTCACAACCGGAACAGGTGCAGCCCACTACAGTTCACAGTCTGGCTGGCAGGAGTGCGTGTCAGCAGCAGGCACAGCCAGACAAAGCCCATCCGGGACCCCCGCGTGTGGCGCCATCTTACCTTCATTTGAACACCTGTGAAATGCTAGGAAGGTGCTGATGAGCCACTTCTAAATCCTAAGTATATAGATACATATGCTATATCTATATTTTAAAACATCAGAAATGCACAAATAAATAGCACTAAAAGCTTTTCATATCTGTTCAGATACAGGTAATGTTAACTGGCACTGTTCCAGCTCCCACTCTAGAAATGTTCTTGAGATATTTTCTTGCAAGAAAATATTTTTTCTGGTGTGTGCTTAGCAGAAGCACATACTCAGGAAGCCTGGCCTGAACTGCAATGCCAGTGTAAAATATTCAGCCTTGTATTTATGGGTAGCAATATGCATAGCAAGTAAAATACCCAACAAGAATATAATCACTCATTTAAGTGGGTAAAAATTTCCCCAATTTCCTTCAGATGATTTTAATGTCCAGAAAATGGGTTTAGATCCATCTACATGTTGGAAAGAGAAATGTAAAGTAGGTTATTAGTTTAGGCGAAACTAATCAATAAGTCAGAGGCTTCAGAGGCGCGCTTTAACTAAACACATAAGGGGCCACCACTAAAGACATTTTGAAGCACGTCCCGCTGGCGGCACAGAAACTGGCTTGCCCTTTCTGAAAAGCAATTTGGCCAATGACGTTTTCATATCCTTTGATCTAGGTAAGCCCACTCCACAGGATTTTTCCAAAGCAAAAAAAACCCCAGGAAAATATTTAAAAATTTACACACAGACGTCTGTTCAAAACAATGCCATCTTAAATGGTGTAGTACTAGGAACAATCTGAATATAAAACAGGCCAAAGTCTAGGTAAAAATAAGGTCCCACTAACAAAAGAATTATGTAGCAACAGAAATTAAAAACAATTTTAACAGCAGATGATAGACACACTGTAGAATAAAAATCTGCTTTTCTTTACAATTATGGGAAAACCATGGTAGGGTATAGAAGGGAAGAGGAAAAAAATAAGACCACACAATAATCTTGTGGGTATATGGGTAACTTTTCTTAATTTTATTTTTATTACACTATTTAGGCGATAGGGCAGAAAAGCATTAATTTAAAAAAACTGCATGATCTGGAAGCAGCAGCATACCAAATACAAGAATCACACTGGCTGAAATGCTTAGCTGACATTTGGGCTGATTATGCAAATAAACTTTTATACCTTATTTCCATGAAATCAAAGAACAATAGAAAGAAAGTACCTCTAAAGAAAACTTCTGGGACTGAAACATAATACAATTTTGTCCTATGTAAGAAATGTCGACAGATTCATAAATACTTTTGAAGAAAAGTTTTGGTAGCCTCCTGATAGGTCTTAGAAATATATACCCATTCATTTCCTGTTTCAAAAGGGTGTTAATTACTTATCTACACATTTGAAATAAATAAAGTTTGAATAAAGGAGAAAGTAGTTTTACCTTGTCTTGTATAAAATGTCAATGTTCTTTTTTTTAAAGAGCTAAAATTATGAGCATATTAAAAATGTCAACACACTGCTAAATTTAAAATATACTGAAGTTAAAAGGGGGTGTGTGCAGGGAGTAAAAAAAAAATTAAACTGGCATTTCGATTCTTGAAAAACAAAACAAATTTAAGCCTACCACATTTATCTGTCTTTTAGCAAGTTAACACCTTAAGTTTAAGGAAAATGGCATATCAAATCGACCTCCTCAATATGTCATTTATAAAAACTGACAAATGACTGCTCAAACACCCAGTTCAAGAGCAGAGCCTGTTACTGGAGAAGATTTTGATTCAAACAGTTTTTAAATGACACTCAGATTCTGAACTAAAAATAATTATAGAAGAAAGCCAAGTTTGATTCTCTGAACACCTATTTCCTGTCCAAACAGCCCTTTTGTTCTGCTTCCCTGCTTAATTTTAATTTTCAGTTTGCATCAGAAAACAGCAACAATGACAAAACCTGGCAGACACAGAAGCATAAAGGAGCAAAAGTGTAAAAGTAAGGATCGTTAGAAGATGAGAACAAAAATCCTACCAACAAAACCTCCACAATTTTCTGTTTGCTTCACCTCAGATTAACTTCACTTGAAGCTGTACCCAAAGCAACCAAACCTGAACGTCAAGCCCCACCTTCTCGGATGCTAGTGGCTGAAGAGCAGAATCTCCTCCCTGTTAGTGAAACTGGTCATTGTGATTGGATACAGCTAATATCCATTATTTTAAAGAACTTTTCCTTGCTAGCAGGTTAGGTTAAACGCACTAAAACCCCCTGGCTAAGCTGGTTTCTTAAAGCAACAGTAGCTGACGTTTCAGTTTTCCCATCCTATGCTAGTTGCTTACTCTTTTGTTTGGGTAGAAATAAATAAACTCACAGCAATGAAAAATGTCACAGAAGCAGCTTTAGTTTTCGGTTCAGTGACCAGCTGTTTAGAATATAATGCTTTTAACCCTAACTCATCTGATAGTTGTACAGAGCCATGAAGGTGAAGTTATGTTTCATAAAGATATACCCCCTTTTTCAATGGAGTTCATGTTTTGCTTGAAACTTTCAGAACAGCAATAGAAAACCCACAGCAACATTCTGCTTGGAGGAACAAGAGAGCATTTTCTTTAAGACTTAAGAAGACGGTAACTTGTGAAAATGCATAGCGCTAAAATACTGAATGCAGAACATGAATTTCGAAGCAACCTATCAAATTCACTTACACTTATATTATTCTCAGGATAGCTAGAGTAAAATTTTCAGTGGTGTCAAAATTGACATTTCTATTTGAAAGTGAAGAAAAATGAGACAAATATTATTTTTCTAGCAGCACACTTACAGGTCCGATGGTATGTGCTTTGCCAAGGCAAAGACTCACCCATAGCAAACGGGCACCTATAAGAGGAAAAGCAACTTGTTCTAATGACATGTTCTCGAAAAAAGTGTAGGGTGGCTTAAGTTGGTTTTTCTAATGTTGTTTTTAAAAATAAGAGTGGATACCATTTTGCACCCTACTTACTACTTTAAGGTGGCATTTAAGGTGGCATGGGCACCTGAAGATGCAGCTAAAGGCTATGTATACTCCCCTTAAAATACTAAATTATATTAAATGTTATTCCTACTACAGAGTTTTCTAAGGCGAGTATAAGGACACTCTGATTTTTAAACCAAAAAAGACCTGTCACTTTACACATCACTAAGTCTGCTATATTTTACCATGTGTTTATTTAAATTAGAACTGTTATGTTTTAAACTCCGACATTAATCATTATTTTACTGAATAACATCTACTTTGTTCAGTAAAATATAATTTTCACCTCTAACAAAAATTCTGATGGATCTACAAAACAAATTCAAAATTAAAGCAAATTAGAATGGCTCTTCTTAAAATACACTTTAAGTTTATATAAAGAATTTTTAATCTAAATTTAGTTTTCAAAGCTCAAAATCTTGCATTTTTCCTCAAAGAAAATTCATATATTAAAACACAAGCCAACAAGCTTGTTTCAACTACAAAGAGGAGCCTTTGGAAGAAAATGAAAACTCACATACTTGCAACTAGACATGAATACAGAGCAACACCCTGCAGAAGCCCAAACAGCTGCATGATCTATTATGCCTTTTAAGTGGACACACTGAAAGAGCCAATTCAGAGGTCCAGTTCCAAGATCCCTTGCAAAGGTCCACGGCTTTGAATGCCCAGCACTTCAGGAGTCAAGTTCAGGTTTTCTTCCCACTGTATGGACACTTGCAAAAGAACACAGGAAGTAGAAGAGGTACAGGAGCAAACAACACATAGAACACACAATTTGAGTTGCAGTGTAAAGCTTGGGAGAACAGGTTTTAGATGGCTCAAATTTCATAGGGTCATGGAAAAGGGGATGGCAAATATTTAAATCTTCAAATTTGGCAAGAATAAAATTAGCAGACAGTGATGGGAACCAAATAAACCTTTGCTCTGACACAATTTTTCACTTCAAAGTTAACTATCTGTATAAAACAGACACATATTACAAACACTAATACATCAGCAAGACCACTCTCAATCTGTAACCAACAGAAAAGAAGGATATGGATTTAGCTATTTCTCACTGCTCAAAGATCTCCAGGATCTCCCTGAAAGAAGTTCGAGGTGATAAATATCACCTCAAGATGGCTTACAGGTTAAAGTTAAGGGTACTGTATTCTACTTCTGAATCAGTAGCAGACGAAAGCAGCAGAAAAGAAATAAAAGGAAAGCAATATCACAATCCAGAATATTTTCCTAGGAAACAATATTGCTGCACAGGAACACGGCATCTGCAAAGACTCCCTGAGTGACAACATCCCTTTCTGAACATCAAGTATTCAAAAGACTCACTGTGCACTCTCTGTGGGAGCTCAGAGGTTTCCCAAGCCTATCACCTACACACAATTTAGAAGAGAACAAGGTGTTGAACCCCTTGGTCTCATTTCACTTTTGATTTAAAAGGCCCTGAGTAAAGAATCAATACCTAGACTATTAGGAGTCACTTCCTGTACAATGAGAGCAGAGTGAAAACTCCTTAGAATGTTACAGGACTGAGAATAGCTCAAACTGTTCTTCCTGCAACAGAAATCTACCCTTGGCATCATCCCTGGGCACCCACAGGTGGTTTACACAGATAAAAGGACCAGGCCCTGCCACTGGCAAAACATGGCTGGGGTCACTAAGGATCAAGTCTGAAAACCACCAACTAGTGGAGAAAAGAAATTAATTTTTACAAATGTTCCCCTGACAAACACACACGGCCTACAAAAGTGAGGTATATAGTTGAGTCTGCAATTCCTGAGATGCTTCTCCTAACTCATTTAAGGGGAGGAAACGCAAGGTAAATATGGAAGGGGGAAGGGTGGTAATAGCCCACTCAGCAAAATACTAAAGACTAAGGGAACAAAAGGAAAGCAAAAACCTATCTGAAAGAAGGGATCTCTTTCCATGAGACAGTAAAGCATTTTCAGTCTCAAGGGTCAGCACAACAGACGTAAATTAAAAAGAAACCGGGATTCACAATGCTGAGACCAAAGGACAGGAAGGAAAAAAGCACCATGATCCTCAACTATGAAGATTTTATAGTTGTACACTTTCACGTGCCACACAACATGCTGAAGGAAACTGCTAGACATGAAAAAATGGCAGGAAACAAACTGGCAGACTTTAAGTTCCCTCTCTCCTTAGTGGCCTAACCTATAAAAAAGAGATGAATGACCCACACTACTTAATGAGGTTAATTTTTCATGCAGCTATCAAAATAGAAAATTTTTTAAAGTTACAGTCACAAGCCGACAATTTTGAAAAGTGAAAGTTGAAAAGGGAACACTCTCTGATTACTCTGAGTGCTCTCTTTGAATGTTAACAAAAAAACTTATTCATTCATCCAACCTCTTGAACACCTACTCCACACTGGGCTCCAGCAGCTGCGGTGGATGCCATGCAGAACTGTCCACACCACAGGATAAACTTACGGTCTAGGCCGAACAGTGCTGTCCAACAGACATAACAGGAGCTACATGCAATTTTCTATTTTGTACCGGCCACATTAAAACCTTAAGCAATTAAATTAATTGTAATAATATCTTTTATTTAACACAAAACATGTAAAATAGCGTTACTTCAATATGCAATCAATATCTCATATCTCAATTCGGACTTGCCATGTTTCAAGTCAGATATGACTACTTAAATTTAAGTAAAATACACAGTCATTAGCCACATCCACATGATTATTTGTAAATTAAGATCCATTTTCACCATTGCAAAAGACTCTATCTCTGCTGTCCAACAGAATAGCCACTGGCCACATGTGGTTACTAAGTACCTGAAATATGACTACTGAGACTGAAGATCTAAATTTTTAGTTTTATTCAATTTCAATTAATCTAAATAGTCGTAAATGGCTGGTACCTGGGAAAGTACAGCTCTAGAGGAAGAAACAGACACTAAAACAAACTGGGCACATTTAATGAACTGCGGTTGTTACCAGTGTTTACAGAAGAAAAATCCAATGTGAAATGAAGACATAGAGCCGACAGAAGGACTTCACCTCTTTGCCAGCCATCAAGGAAGGATTCTTGAAGGAAACCGCAAGTAAACAGGGACAACACATGAGAAGGTATTTTTATTGTGGGGGGGGACAGAAAATACAGTAAGATTAATGAAGAGCCAAAAGCATGCATTCCTAGGAGACTGTTGTCAACAGAATCTAAATGGGACAGGAAGGCAGAGAAGTGGGAGAAGCGGGCGACTCAGATAGCAGAAGTCTCCCAAGGAAGTCTTGTGAGGAAGCTCATCCTCCTCACTCAGTAGACTCCATCCAACCCTAAAGCAGGCCAAGCGCTCCCATCCTCTCTGGGCCAGCAGCAGCTCCCTCACTGGGGAAACTGCCCCCAGCCCTTTCTGGACCTTAGAACTCAGACGCACAGTTCCAAGGGTTGAAAGATGGGGGTGAAATTAAAACTGTTTGCAAGGCAAATTTTACAAAAATGTTACAAAAGAAATTCAGTGTGTCATCACTTAAAAAAACAAACAAACATGTCTAACAGATTGGAAAAGCTACAGAAATTCCCTAAACACACTCAGTACCAACTACTAAACTTAAATGTTTTATCCTCAGAGAGACATTCTCAGAACATTTAGCACACCACAGTTCTTTCCTTTCTGGCACTTGAGAAAATCTGAAAATTCTTTACTCGTTGGTTTGTTAATGGCCTGTGTTTCCCAACAGACTGCAAAGTCCATGAAGGCAAAGACCTGGCTACGGTTCATCACCGTACACTTAGCACAATCTCCAGCCAGCATGGGACAGCGGCTGCAAGAAGGCAAACTGTACCGCACGGATTTTAAATGAAGCAAAAATATCACATGTCAAAATTTAGGAAACATAGCAAACATGATGTTCAAAGGAAAATTTAATGGTATGAAAACTTTTTTCATTATATGACATAAAACATTAAATGTAGGAATAATACAACCAATATTTTTAAATTAAAAATTTAAAACCAAACCAACCTGAATACCCTGGAAAATCAAACGAAAAACTAGAGGACTAACATAGCAATAAGTAAAAATCTGAGGAGAAAAACAGAATGCGGGGGGGGGGATGACTTAGGAAAACACATTATTCCCAGTTACTAAAACAATGTGTAGTATCAAACCATTGGTATTAAATGAAATGTAAAAAGAAGCAAGTATATATGCATTTTGGATATGATAAAGGTAGCTTTATTTCAAGGGAACAAGAAAAAGATTTTTTAAATAGGATTGAAATAACTGATTAAAACATTTTAAAATGAGGAAAGTTATTTCACTTTCATATATTAGGTCAAAATAAATCCCAGATGAACAGAAAAAGATGGGTGAGAAAAACAAAATCAGAAAAGAACAGGAAGAAAAGTTATCTGGGTAGAAGAATCCATTAGATATGAAAGTAAAGTGAAAGCCATAAAAAGTATTAATCTAAATTTCTTAAAAGGCAAAAACTCTTTCGTGGTTAAAAAAGGACTGTACGCAAACAAAAGGCAAATGAAGAGCCAGGGAAAATATTTGCAGTATGTGGCAAAGGGCTGCCATCCTACAAATATTAAAGGCTAAAACGGTATCAGAAATATAAACCACCACCCAAAAGTAGTAAAAGACAAGACTAGAAGACGTCCAACACCCCATCTCTATTCATCATCACAATTAAGAAACAGAATACATTTTTTTGAAGGGGGTAGGAAAGCAGGAAAGAAAACACTCATTGTTGGTAAAGACATGCAGGAAATGTGTATTCTCTCATTTTGGGGGGTCAAACTTTATAATGATTTGGTCAACTTTATACTATAATGCTAGTCAAACTTTTAAGACAATATCAGGCTGTATTTATGAAAAGATAAAAAATGTTCATATGCTTTAACACAGCAATTTAAAGATAGATTGAATCCTAAAGAATGAGAAACAGAGGAGAGTGAGCTCCTAAGGCCATCTTCACAGCACACTCAAGTTATCCACAGAGGCAGTACAGCACTCTCCTAAGACGGAATGCACCCTTTAAAAACCAGAGCATGGTTTTTATATGGGGATCTAATGATAAATGATCTAATTCGCATTCACACGGGGATAGAGACAATAACCATATACACCATTTCGGGTGACAGGTTCTATAAAGCAATGAAGCAGCCAGGGAAGGTGGTAGCAAAGGCACTGCTGGAGGAGTGACCTCTGAGCAGAAATACGCCTGTTCCGGGCAGAAGGGGCAAAGTTAAGGGAATAAGCGTGGCATCCTGAAGCAGAGGTGGGCATGTCGGGAGGACAGTGGAAGGAAACCCGTCTATGAAGCTGGCAGGACCAGGCTGTCTACAGCAGCACCATCCACTCAGTAGCCCCACGTCCCTCGTGGCTATCGTGCATCTGAAACAAGACTAGTCCCAGGTGTGTTTTAAGTGGGAAATACACATCGGGTATGACAAGTCTCCATAAAGAAAAGTAAAGTATCTCATTAAACATTTCTTATACTGACTACTGGTTGAAATCACCATATTTTTGGTTAGGCAAAATATTTCATCTGCTTCTTTTTTTTTGTAAATGGGGCTATCAGAGAAGTTTAAATTACCTACGTGGCTCCCACTGTATTTCCACCGGACATTGATGGTCTAGGGTATAAGCGCCACGGTAAAAAGTTAAAATTTTATTTTTCTATTGAGATGGATCATATTTGAGATAAGCTTTGAAGGTAGAGGCCGCCTCATAATGTTTAAATTCAACTTATAATTGTTTAGGATATGAAGAATATGCACAAACAGAAAGACCAGGGGTATACCTGCCAAAATATTAACAATGGTTATTTATTCTTTGTAATTTTCTATTCTTTCTTCAAGTAAAAAACAAACAAAAACCCCACACACTGCCCTTATAATCAAATACAAAAATTGGGTTTTTTAAAGCAGAACAAAACAGCCCTTCCAAAACAAGGCATCCTGATTATCCGTCTACGATTACACGCACTGTTAAGAACAATTCAAATCACCTCTCTTCCCATGCCTTTAAATAAAAACAGGTTATTCAAAGCTCTATGTCAACTCATTACTTCCATACACACCCCTTTTCAGGAAATTAATGCTGCTCCCTTATTTGTCACAGCATCGCAGTCAGCAAGATAAATAAAAAAAGACTGCTCCAGAAGCACACCTTGGGGCACTTCTAAATCTGAGGATGTGGAAGCACAAAGCACTTAAATGTGTGGTTAACATATCCTGATAAATACCCACCACATATCTTTCTCCAAAAACGTTCCAAAGGACACACCTAATCCTTTTCCTTAAACAGCTGCCATTTGAAAGGTGCTTCCCTTAACCAAGGTCAGCAAAACTGAAAGGATAAACTCGGACAGGTTTCTTTCAGGTGAGTATGTGGAGGCTCAAGAGAAATGGTAAAGACAGGCACACCTCTTTAACTTTATTAACTGAAGGCAAGACCTTCCACCAGCAAGAAGAAAATGACTGGCTTTACTGAGATACCTGCTTTATTATTGTGGACTGGAGCTGAATCCACAGTCTCCAATGGGGGGGGGGGTCTGTATTTTGCCCAATTACACAAGGTGGGAGAGGGGATCACACAGTGATTCATGTCACATGCAATCAAGTGTTTTTCTTTTCTACTGTATGTATTTTTACTTTGAAAAAGGAGATCGAGAATAGTGCCAGGCTTCTTACAATGTGATTTCAAAGGGAAAGACTCGTCATACACAGGTGAAAGAGGAATCTTGGTTTCTTGTGCAAATGTTCAAAACTACGACCTGAACTAACCATTAGAGTTATAAATCTTCCATAAGGACATAAAAGAGAATAGTAAAGTTTTGTGCCTTCTCCTCCTAATGTTTCTATCTATTTTACCCCAGACTACCTATAACATACTCATGCGGTCTACACTGCGCACTCCGGAGAGGCTGTTGCACTTGTGCCCTGGAGAGGAGGAACAAGGAAATGTTCTTGGGGTACAGTTGTTGACAGCAAAACAAAATAAAAAACACGATCAGTGAAATGAGTGGTCTACAGCCACACACTATTTTTATAAAACTCCAAAGAAAAGCAAACCAAGACATTTGCAAAATATATGTGATGAAACTTTTTTTTTAAGGCAAGGGAATGATAAATACAAAATCTGCCAGCCTAGATGGACCAATTACCTGGATAAGGAGAGGCAGGATGGAGAAGAAACACAGAGGCTGACACCAGTTTTGGTGATGCTTTAGTTTGGAGCTGACGCCGGTTTTGGTGATGCTTTAGTTTGGGGGAACAGTTATGGATTTTTATTACATTTTACTTTTTACTGTATTCTTACATATTCTTTTGTGGTATTAAATATATTTTTGAATTCTTTTTTCTGGCTTTATTGCAGTATACCCGACATACAATAAACTGTACATAGAGTTTAAGATGTGATCAGTTGTGACCCAGGAAATTATCTCCACAATCAAGATGAGTCTATTAACCCCTAAATTTCCTTCTGTACCTTTGTGATCCCTGCCTCCCTTATACATGTATTTTTATTTTTTTAATTTTTACAACAGATTTTAATTACAGAATAGTAGCCACTGCATTCCTAGAGCCATCATCCTTTTTTAAAATATTAAACTAATGATTAAGTCCACCAGCAGTAAATAGTATTGATTGAAAAAAAAAAGTTTAAAAACACGCCTGTTGGGGAAATTTAAATGTGCATGTTTGGCAGAAAGAAAACTCCCACCCCCACAACCCCGAAAACCTGGATTAGGAGTAACTCAGCAAGTGTCCCACAACTGGTAACATAATTATGACATAACTAACCTTAAAATGCGAAGTTCATGGTATTTCAGTGTGGTGACTGCTCTGTGCGGTATGTAAATGCACTCACTGTGCTGTACACCTGAGACCAATATTGTAGGCCAACTAGTTTAATTTTTTAAAAATAAATAAAAACTTTTATAATATTTTACATTTTAAAGTCAAGCGGAATTGAATCCGTGTCTCAGAGCAAGCAAACCACTAAGAACCGCCGAGTTCCCACCGCCAGGCAACTTCACACAGAAACGGGGTCGGGGTCGCCGCCCGGGGACGTCACCTGGTCACGACGCGCGACAACTTTCTAGTCGAGAAACCCATCACGACGGGGCGTGTCGGCGGCGCTGCTTTACCCCCACAGCTCGAAACAAAGTTCAAGTCACTTCACACACAACCGTCCTCCGCACCTGTCTACATGGGCGGACGCAGACCTGAAACTACCACGTCAAAGGGGAGAGAAGAGGCAGAAGCCCTGGACCCGAGCGGGACCAACTCCTGCCCCTTCCCTTCCGCAATCGCGGCAGGTGGGAAGGTCCCGGAAACACTGACCTGCAGCTCGGTAACAAGGGCGCCCCAATCCCCCGCCCGCCAACTGCCCGGAACGCGACCGCCGGGGTCCCGCCCGGTGCCCCCACCTCACCCACAGCTGCAGGTCCTACGGCCTCGGCCCTCAGCGGACGCCCGGCCCAGCCGCCACCTGCCGCCCACCGTCCGCTTCCGGTCGCCTCGGGAGGGCCGGGCCGCGCCTCACGAAGGGGAAGGGGCGGGGGAGCCGGTGCCGCCCTAGCCACTTCTCACCTCGCCTCACCTGGCGGCGGCCCTCTCCGCCGGACGCGCTGCCCGCCGCCGGTCGCCGCCGGTGAATGGGGACAGGTGAGGCCGCCAAACTCCGCTCGCTCCGGCCCCCTCACCGCCGCCGCCGGTCTCTCGTCCGCTGTTTAGTAAACTTTTCTGTTTGGTTGTTCGGCCTGTGACGCGGTACAGGGAGCCCTCCTGATTGGTCAGTGCCTGGCGCTGACGCGGCGCCCCGCCCACCTAGGCCTAATTATTACCGGCCCGGCGGCCGGCTGGCGGGGAGCCGGGGGCGGGGCCAGGGCTCAAGACTCACGGCAATTGGCTGTCTCCAGACAGGGGCGGAGCATAGTGAGACACCCTCCTCCTCCTCCTCCCTCCTTCGGTGCTGTCCCGCCCGCGAGCCTTGGTTTCTCCCCGTCACACCTGTGGGAGTGAGGTTCGGGAGTCTTACGAACAACAGAAGGGGCTGGGAGGTAGGTGCAGGTGCCTTTGCCACCGCTCAGGGCCTGGCGTGTTTCTCGTGAGGACTGAGGCTCCAGGAAGAGTCGCGCTCCACCTGCCAGTTGTGCAACAGAGATTCCGAGTGAGTTCGCCCAGGTGCAGTCCAGGGCCCCCGACCGTGCAAAGTCAGAACTCCGGGTGCGCCCTGGAAGGCAGGGCACTGCCTGGTCCCGAGCCAAAGCTGTCAGAGAACAGCCAACCGAGAAGCGCGCGCGTGCACACGCGTGCCGCACATTCAGGCAAGGCACACGCGCACCACAGCTTAGTCCATGCACCTCCCAGCCGATCGAGGTGGGTGGAGATGAGGACACTGGCTCAGGAAGCGTCCCCACCTTCGGTCTTAGCACAAGCAACATGTGCGAGGTCAAGTTGGAGGTCATTTCATCCTGTTACCTTGAGTGAGCACCAACAGGTAGGAGGACCGAATCCCTCTAGGATCCCATCTTTATTTTTAAATTTCATGTTTTGTTAATTTTTAACTTTTTGCATCCATGTTGATCATTAAAAGTATGGCGTTAAATTGCTATTATCTTGATTACTGAGCTTTTTGGTGTCCCTTTGAATGTTAAGCTGTTAGGATCTCATCCTCAGGTAGACAGGTTTTCACGGGACTGAGAGCGGAAAGGTCAGGTGCTGTGCAGGAGGTCTTGGGGACAGGAAGCAGTTGATTACAGAGAAGACACAGGCCAGAAATAAATCTTCAGAGAGGAAGTGACTTAGGCACTAAAGAGTGCTTAAGGCTTAACCCTGCTGAAAACCAAAAGAATTTCCTGCTCTGCTAAAAAGGCTGGAAAAGGAAGAGGGAATTTGACAGACAGATGCCCCAGGGCCCTGGCAAGGAATTCCTGTGTAAAGTTGATGTAAGCAATACCTGGGGGACGCCTGGTGACGTGCACGGTGCTTGCCCAGGCCTAAAAACACTGAAATGTGTTTATGTAAAGGGCATAAAAAGTTAAATTAAAAAAAAAAAACCCTACAAACAATGGACCAACCCAACAAAATAGGATTCTGCCCAGGGATGTCCTCTCTGCTAATGGAGACCAGGTTACGATGGAGTTTTAGGTTTAGTTACTACAGGTCTGAAAGGCAAAAAATTTGTGACTGCTTCACACGCCATGGGAGTGATCTGGGGCAGGTCGTGTAAGTTCTCTGTGCCTCTGTTTGCTGTTAAAGTAGAGAGGATATTTTCCTCATTAGGCTGATTAAAGGAAAAACAGTTTATGCAAGAGAGCTCAGCACGAAAACAAGTCGTCAGTAAACAGTAGTTATAAATGCCACCTAACCAGTTCTCTAATCCAGTCATGGCTAAAAGTAGGTGCTCTTTTGCAATAGATAAACACCCACAATCAGCAAGCAGCCAACAGTAACTGGCCAGCAAGGTATTAAAGATGCTCCACCTAGCTGGTAGGCAAAGAGATGCAGAGTGAAACAGCAGGGGGTTACGGTGTCTTGCCTCCAAAAGGAGAACATGACTTCAGTGATGCTCAAAGCTGGCAAGGACATAGGTGAAACAGGGACCCTCAGTCATTCACTTTGGGGCTCACCAATACCACAATGCAGCCGTCTAAAAAGCCTTAAATGCACCTACCTCTCTGCAGTTACGGAAATCCACAAATAAGTATGGGTACAGCTGGGTGGGGATGGGGACAGAACCCACAGGAGTTGCTGGCCCAGAGGTTCAGAAAAGCCAACACACGCACGTCCCAGAGGAGGGGTAGAGGTAAAACACAGGGCTCTCACCTAGGCAGCTGCCAGATGAGACAGTGGGCAAATGGACAGTCCGCACGCAGGTGGTCAGCCCCGGTGGGGGGGGAGCCCCAGCACTGGGCCTGGAACTCTGGCAGGAAGGAGGCAAGGCCACTCCAGGGTGGAGGGAGCAGAGTTCTGTCAGATACTGGCCAAGGAGCCTGGGCAGCTTCCAGAGCCCCCCAGGGGCTGGGGGAATGAGGGAGGGCTGGATTCCAGGCCACGGGGGTGCTCTAGAAGGGCCCCTGGGATCTGCAGCAGGGAGACCTGAGCAGGGAGTATGTGGCCTGTGTCAGGGGCTTACTCGGCCCTGGTGAGTAGAGAGGCTGAGACCATCCCTAAACTCATCCCTCCCCTGCACCAGAGCCTTGTGCCAGATGCTGAGAGTCCACCTCACAGAGCTCTCTGCCCTCCCTCCTGATGTGGCCGGTGAGGCATGGCTGAGTCAGTGGTAGCAGGTCTGAGTGCCCTGGGTCCTGGGAGATGGGGGCTGGCAGGACAGCAGACCAGGGAGACAGGTGCTGGCACCAAGATGCTTCTGTGCAGCAGCTGACACCTCTGTGTCCCTTACTGTGAGCCTGACCAGCTGCCTTGGAACCTGTGTGAACCAGCACATGCAGCGAAGCACACGGACCAATCGGTGACCAGCTGTCGCTGTTGACCAGGGCCAGAAATGTGTGTGGGAACAGGGCTGACGCTGAACCGGGCCTGAGCAAACCAGACAGTGGGTCACTCTAATGCAGCAGGCCCAAGGACTGAGGCCCTCAGGCAGGTGGGAGTGAGGGGAAGCCGGCTGACCCCTCGGCAGAGCCCCAGGCCTGGTTCCTGGAAGTCAGACTGTTGCAGGGTTAGTGCCTGCTCCCAGCTGCCCTCCACGCTGGGTGTTTGGGAAATAGGCATCTCCGACCCAAATGCCTGCGATTCCTGCCCATCAGTCACTCCCAACAGAGAGGAAGTGCAGTCAGGAAATGCACTGAAGATAAATAACACTTAGTTTGGGTTTGGTGTCTGCCTCCAGTGTCCCCTGGGTGTGTTGTTCTCTTATCATCTGGACCGAAGAACAGCTGCATGTCCATTATTCAGCTGTCCTTCCATGTCGTCCTACAGAATCTCAAGTCTGGTGGCTTCGTGTCCAGCACATTCTGGGGACTTGGGAAGAGTTTAGTGAGCAAATGCAAAGTTGCAACGTGAGCTGTTGCAGAAGGCAGGAACTGAAAGGGCAGAATGGAGTGGTGAGGGTGATTGTTTTGAAAGGCGGTAAGTCAAAGCAAGAGGACCAGAAGAGACACCCTGTAGAGGTCTGGTTTCCAGCACACACACAGGAAGCACTCTGACAGCCACCTCCCACTCGTCCCTGGGGCCTGGTGTTGCTAGATTTCCTCGCTTGTTTAGGGGCCTCCCCACCAGCTGGTCTGGCTGCCGAGTCCAGCCCTCACTTCTCTCCCTCTCTCTCCTGCGGGCAGTTCATTCTGCCAACACCCATGTGCTGGATCCTCCTCGGGGGCCCCGGGCAGGGCGCTGGTAGGGTGCAGGTGCTAACAGAAAAGAGGGGTCCCCCTGCAGGGGTGCACGTGTCCCAGGGGAGCTCAGCCCAGATACACACAGAGCCAGGTGCTGCAGACAAGCTGTGAGGTGTCACGTGTCACTGCTTGCTTTTGAAGGCCATGGTGTGACCTTGTGGGCGGAGGCCGGGACAATTAGGGCAGCCAGAGAGATGCCGTCCCAGGTGACCTGGGCCCTGCCATGGCTCCTCCTCGAGTCTCCTGCACCTGTGTCTTCGCTCACCTCTCCCGGCTCCGGGCGTGTGTCCAGACATGACAGTCACATGCCACCAACTTGTGTGTGCCCCAGTTGGCTCTCAGCCTCTCGTGCCAACTGACGCTGGCAGCTGACCTGCTAAAAGTTCTGCTCACTCCCAACTCCACCCTCTCCTGCCCCACTGACTCCGAAGCTCGGTGTTTACCTGCTGCACCGACCAAGTCATTAAGTATTTACCTGCTGCCCAGGGCCACACTGGTAAACAAGACCGGTTCCCGAGGACTGCTGGCAGGGGGGAGGGAGACACCGCCAGCCCATTAGACCCAGTGCTCTTGGAACCAGGCTGCAGTTGGGGGCAGAGCTGGGGTTGGGGAGACCTGGAGGCCACAGCTCTGCTTCTTGGTTGCGGGTTGTACCTTGAATGATGACTTCGTGCCTTGGCCACCTGTCCCCATCGTCCCTCCACACGCACGTTTGTCAGCTCCCTCACAAACTATGGAAACCCCTATTGTGTGGCAGGTGGGTGCCCTGCGAGGTCCTGGGATACGGTGACAGACAGGGCCAGTTCCTGTGCTGCTTCGGACGTGGGATCCCAGAGGCGCCCCACGCCTGCCGGCCGCGCTACTGCTCTGTTTGGCCGGTCTGGGCCCCACACTCCCCTCCTCGGCCAGTCCACCTCCTCCAACCTTCAGACCTGAGCCCAAAGGCCACCTCCTCCGGGAAGGCTCCCCTGACCTCTTGACCAGTGTAAGGCCCCATTGTGATGCTCTCGTAACCTCTGATTTCCACTCACATAGCGCCTGTAATTACGTATTAATTAGTGGGGCTCTTTCATTAATGCGGGTCCTCCCAATCATCTCCGCCAGAGTCTCGTTTCTCACAGTGTTTACACTGCCTCGCACGTGGCAATGCCTTTAATAAATACAAATTGAACAGATGGATGGATGAATAGCTGGTTGAGTGGGTGGGTGGGTAGATGGACAGACGGACGAGCAGACTGGGGCTGAGGCAGAGTGATGCAGGGGCCCGTTAGGAGACTAACCCAGCGGTGAGGACAGGAAGGAGATCAGAATCAGGGAACGGCCAAAGCTGGGGAGAGACTTCCTAAGACAGAGCTTGCAGGACTGTCCTCTGTTGAGTGCTGGGACCGACAAGGAGGGGACAACTGGCACCGAGCGCCAGGTGACGACCAGGGTTCTGACCGAGGGCTGGGGGCACTGAAAATAAAAGAGGGCAGGTTTGGGGGTGGGCACACCTGTTGCCTTTGAGGCAATCTGCTTGGGCAGTGACGTGGGAACGTTAAATTCTCGGCCACTGTGGACGTGAGGACAGCGCAGCTTTCCTCCTTGTCCAGGGGGGACGCCTTCCCAGTCCCGCACTGGGTACCGGACACTGTGGATGGTGCCAAAGCCTACACGTTCTTGTGTTTTCACGGGTGCGGTTACGATAAAGTTCAGCGTGTAAATGAGGCCCTGTAAGAGATCAATGGGAGTCACTAATAAAAACAGAACAAGCAAAAGGACACAACGCAGAGGAACCTACAGGAATGTGGTCTCGCTCACTCGCAAGAGACCTCACTTCCTGTCGCCGCCCTGTGGTGACGGGAGGTGATGCAATGCCCACATGACGAGACGAAGGGACATCCTCAGAACGGCGTGATTTGACACTTAGCAATTGTTTACTTCTGGAATTTTCTGTGTAACGTCTTTGGGCCACCAGGGTCAGGGGATAACAAACTGTGGAAGGGGAACCTGCGTGTAAGTCAGACCTGCAGGTGAGGGGGATGACTGACTGTCCCGGCCACTCTGAGCCCCCCAAGGCCGGTGGTCCAGGAGAAGTGTTTTATTAAGGGGAGTTCTTTTTTTAAAGATTTTATTTATTTATCTTTAGAGGGGAAGGGAAGGAGAGAGGGAGAGAAACATCAATGTATGGTTGCCTTTTGTGCATCCCTGCTGGGAACTGGCCTGCAGGGAACCGGCCTGCAACCCCAGTATGTGCCCTGACTGGGAATCAAACCGCAATTGTCTGGTTCGCAGGCCCGCCCTCAATCCACTGAGCTACACCAGCCAGGGCTATTAAGGGGAGTTTTTATTTTGGTCCACACGGTGGCCACACGCAGGCACCATCCGGTTGGCATGATTACACAGAGATGTGGCAGTTTAAGGGCCGAATCCTCCCGTCTAGTGCACCCACCATCTCCTGGGGCCTTGCGGCTGCCGCAGGAAGGTGGCAGGGAACACACTGCTTCTCAGCCACTGAGGCCTGCAATGGCCCTGGGCATGCAGACCCTCTCCAACACTGTGTGGGACCCCCACTTCCCACCGTAAACTAACAATGTAGATATGCCGTGTCCTGGCGCCCTCAGCTGTGGTCCTTTATAAATGCCTCTTTGTTCAAACAAGCTCCGGTGGATTCTGTGGTCCGCCACTGGGAACTCGGGCAGCACCCCACGCCCAGGAGGACCGCGTCTGCCAGTGGCTGGGTCCATCTGGCCACTCCCAGGCCTTCGGAGGGGCACCGCCTCCCTCCTTGGGACTAGGTGGGACCACTGCACCGGATCAGCTCAGGGTCCTTGTCTGCAGAAGACCAGGACCCCCAGGTCCTACAGGCTTCCAGGTCGCCCATGGTCCCTGCTCCCAGGACCCCCGGTACACAGTGAAGAGCCCACCTGGGAGCTCGCCTTCCCACTGCAGACCCACCAATCTAGGGCTCTCGTGCCCCCCCCCCCTCTGTGGGGCTCTCACCCCAGCCCCTGTCCAGCTGCCATAGTCACCCAGGGCCAGGCACCAGGAGAGGAAGGGCGGCTCCTATCATGCCCAGGGTCAGCTGAAAGCATTTACACTCGCCAGTCCTGAGTCTCCGTACCGAACCCTGCCCCATTCCTTCCAGAGGAGACTGTAGTGAAGGTTCCCGCCCACACGCTCCCTGCTCCCCCTGCACCCCCTCTGCTGCCCGCCCCCCAGGGTGCCTCTCTGTGTGGCCCACTGGGTGGCATGCCCCCTTCTCTTCGGCTCTGTGAGGATCGCAAACTCTTTCTGCGATGGCAGCCACCTGCGGACAACTTGGCCTAGCCACACCTAAATAATAATAAAACCTGTATTTTCAAACACCCTTGATTGATGCAGCCATACGTTTAAAGAGTATGTAGCTCGGCCACTTAAGTGTCACGATTCTAGGCCTTGAAGACCCAGCCATGAGCAACCCAGACACTGCGGCTGCCTTTCTGAAGTATAATTAGAGCCACAAACATGAAACAAATAATCACACAAATAAATGTACCATGAAAAAGCATGGCACAGTCTATGAAGAAAATAATTACAGGGTGCTATGTGAGCACATGGGGACAGGATCATGGCTTCTGAGCCGAGGCCTGTGAAGCATGAGCCAGGTGAGGAGTGAAGAACATTTAAGGAGTGAGAATGGCAGCACGTGCAAAGGCCCTGAGGCAGCAAAGAGGCTGTGCTAAAGGGGAGGAGAGTAGTTAGAATGGTCACGGCATCGGGAATGAAAGGAAGCAGGCGCAGGACCGTACCAGAGGTCCCAAGGACATCCTAAGGACTTAGGAATTCTTCCTAAAAGTCACTGTTAGGATGGGTGGGGTAGGACAAAATGGCAGCTGAACTAACAATCTGGAAAAGACGGCTGACATCAAACCAGAGAGCCGAAAGGGCGGCTTTATCCGCATAGCAACCTGAGCCCGAGGAGAACCACCAATGATGTACTGCCGCTTTGTTCAAAGGGGACCAATCCCCAGCTCCCACGGAGAGAGCAACCAAAATAAATCCCTGCCACATTCCCTGCTTGGGCGTGACTTCCCAGTCCCCACTCTTGGGACTGGAGAACCTCGCCTGGGTGCACAAACCCCCATAAAGCTCTATACCGCCTAACTTTGTGGCTGATTGGCATTTCTTCCTTGGCGGAGCCTAAGAAAACCTTTCAGTAACACCATATCTTTGAAGGGTTGTAAACAGAGAATTATCTAATGTGGTTCCCTTAAAAGTATTTTTTACATTGATTTGAGAGAGGAGAAACACACAGAGAGAGAAACATTAACTTGTATTTCCACTTATGCGTCCATTCTTTAGTTGGTTCTTACAGTGGGCCCCGGCTGGGGATCGAACACAGAACCTTTGGCCAGGGCCTAATGTACTCTACATTTTCCAAAGACTCCCTGGCTGCTATGGATGTGCGATTACAGGGAAGGCAGAAATGGGAGCGAGAGGGAGACAAGTGTGAAGATGCCAAGTGCCAGGGATGAGGATGGGGAAGGAGAGACCAGGCAAGGGGATGACTGTGAAGTCAGAAAGGGAAGGCCGAGGTGACCGGTGACCTGGGGTGCGATGGAGAGGGGACAGGAGTCTCGGCTCCCGGGCTCTGGGTAGAAGGAAGGGGCCTGGGTCTCCCCTGTGGAACCAGCCCCTTCCTTCCCAGAGCCCCAGCAACCTGGCCCAAGTCCCGCGTCCCTGCCTAGGGGTCGCAGCAGTGAGGAGGGGCAAAAGCAGAGTGAGGGCTTCCCTCCTTGCCCTGAAACTCGGACAAGGGACCTGTCCTGATCTTACCTCAGCTGCCCTGACCCCAGCAGAACAGACAGAATGTTCCCAGAAAGAGAAGGAGCCTCAGGGTAACAGGACATAAATTTTCTCCTTTTCTGTCCTTTCTTTAAGGTTCAGTGGAAGGAGTGATCTGCCTCTTTTGGGGGAGGACCCAGGCTAGAAGATTTTTTCAGTACAAAGCAAAGATCTCTCCTCTGGGGACTCCAGGTCACAACACTCTGTTTTTGGAAAGTGAGCCCCTCCCCAACTCTCCTGCCTTCTGCTACCTCAGGTGGAGAATTAGTTTTTCTGTCGTAAAACGAACAAAAAAAGTAAAAAAACAAAAAAAAACCACCAACAAGGCCGGCTCTTTTTTTAAATCACACTGACCAAGGTAAAATTTACATACTATAAAATATACCCATTTTAAGTGTATATTTTGACGTGGGTTTAGTGGGGTTTTTTTGTTAGTTTTCAGTTCGGTGGGTTTTTCGCAGCTGTCACCACCCACGGAACCGCAGGCCGGCTGGATGAAGCCAGGACAGGCTATTTCCATCTGATCAGAAAAGCCCCCTCGGCCCCCAGTCGATTCCCAGACCGTGCCGGAGGCCGCCCCCACGCACCGACGTCCTCAGCAGCCCCGAGGGACCCGCACGACTGTCGCCTCCACTGCACAGTCAGGGGAACAGAGTTTCTGGGCGACTAAGAAACTTGCCCAAGGACACGCAGCTACAGAGGGGCAGGGCCAGGACCAGAGCGCTCGCAGCCTGGCTCCTGCTCCGCCCCGCGGTATCCGCTCGGGCGGGGATGCTGGGGGTCTCAGGCAGGCAGGCGGAAGGACGCCCGCGGCAGGGGGCTGTCCCCACGTCCACTGGGGTCCTCGCCCGAGTCCCACCCAGGCCTCCGTAGCAACAAGCTGCCCAGTCGTCCCTAAGGGGAGCTGTAACCCAATCTCCCCGTCTCATTAGATTCAAAGCCACGTTTCCCCGCCCACGAAAATACGAGCTTCCAAGAGGACGTGGCCCAGGCAGGTTACCAGGAGGGCAGCAAGGCCCAGAGATCCCGGCCCCTGGGACGCAGGGCCTCCAGGGTGTAGCGCCACAGCCAGAAGCCCCTTAGGGAGCCCCTGCCTTGGAGCCTGGGCAGGGGGCGGTCAGAGCCACGGAAAGAGAGGGACAGAGGGCTGCGGGGCGTCAGCAGGAGCTCAGCTGCGCAAGACGCCGGTCAGCAGCGCGCGCTTCCTACGCACTGGTGCGCGCTCATCTCGGTGCGCTCACCTGGCAGCCAACCTGCAGGGTGTTTGCGTGACTCGCTTTTCTTACTCATCTAATGACAGGCAGGGGAGCTCTTCCGACGCCTTCAGCCAATCCCAGGACTCTGTGGTGGGGAAAGGAGGCGACCGGAGCAGCTGCGACCAGGGCGTGGGGAAACCCACCTGCACGCCCGGGGCCCTTGCACCTGTTGTGGGACTCCGTGCTGGCCCCTTGGCCCCAGCGACGGCAAGGCCTGGCCTCTTCGTAGTTCTACCCCAGCAGCTGCCACCCAGCTATGAGGTCATCTCGTGCCACTAATTACTGTAATGGCTTCATTCTTCTGCCATCCGCGGCCCAGCCTCTGTAATGATGATGGTGGAGGCGTGCAGCCAGTCAGTGGGCGAGGTTTGAGGAACCCCAAAGAGGCCGGGAATGCCCTCTAGGTGCGGGGAGCGGGGTGGGGGTGGAGACAGCAAAGAAGCCAAAAACATGGTATTGGCTCCTTTTCCTGGGCCTGTGACCCAGGCAGGACACCCTGCTGACCGCGGAGAATTATTTAGTCTGGGGATAAACCGCACACATTTGAACCTCGGAAGGGTGAGAAGTGAAGTGTTCCGTTGGAGAGGAAAGGAGGCTCGCAGGAAAATACTGAGTTTCTCTGTTTATTGGCCATTTGTAAATGTTTTTTTAATGAATACCCTATCAAGTCATTTGCCTGTTTTAAAAAATCGAGGTAATAGGTTTTTATTGATTTGTAGAAGTTTTTCACATGCTGCAGTTAGGAGTCCCTTTTGGGTGTATGTTTTGTAAATATACCGGGTCCAGCAGAAGTAAGGCCTGTTTGTGCATGATTGGTAGGGTAATAATATGCGTGTAATAATTTATAGTTTTAATTTGAACATTTCGCCTAAAATGTCATATAGTGTGCTTGCATGTGATAGTGTTATGTTACAGAATTACATGCTTAGGACTTTGTAATAAAATATTTTGTAATAAAAAATATTTTGTTATTTGTGCCAGACTAGCACTGTATTTTTTTCAGCCCATGGCTTATCTTTTTAAAAAAAAGATTTTATTTATTTATTTTTAGAGAGGGGAAGGGAGGGAGAGAGGGAGAGAAACATCAGTGTGTGGTTGCCTCTTGCATGCCCCCAACTGGGGATCCAGCCTGCAACCCAGGCATGTACCCTCACTGGGAATCGAACCTGAGACTCTTTGGTTTGCAGGCTGGCGCTCAATTCACGGAGCCACACCAGCCAGGGCTCCATAGCTTATCTTTCACTCTTTTAATAGTGTTTTTTGATTAACATAAGTGTTTTTAAAGATTTTCTTTATTTTTAGAGACAGAGAAAAGGAGAAACATCAATGTGTGGTTGCCTCTCGCGCGCCCTCTAGTGGGGACCTGGCCCGAAATCCAGGCCTGCACACTGACTTGACAATCGAACCAGTGGCCTTTAGATTGGCAGGTAGGGACTCAATCCACTAAGCCACACCAGCCAGGGCACATAAGTTTTAATTTTAACTACTTATCTGTCAACTTACTGTATTAGAATAGAGCTTTCTATATTCTATTTAAGTATTTGTCTACTCTCACATCATAAAAATACTCTCCTGTTTTCATATAGATTTACTGTTTTACATTCTTGTTCAGTTTTATGATCTACCTCAAAGTATTTTTACATATGGTATGAAGAAAGAATCAAATTCTCTTCCCCCCTCCCATATACAGTATGTGCTTTATCTCACTGTCACTTAATTGAAAAACGCTTCACACCCCATTGAATCACAGTGGCGCACTGTTGTAAAATAAATAATAAAGGGATTACATACCTGCATAAGAAAGTTTCCTTAAGAACGAGTCAAACATACCACTATGGTCCCATAAGGTCATAATGGAGCTGAAGGGTTCCTGTCTTGACTTCCCAACTCGTGTGATGTCGTGTCCCAGCTGGAGTGACATTAAACCCACACAATGTTGCAGCTGACCTGAGTCCTGCTGCAGCGGGAGTGACCGCAGAACCACATGAGGGCGCAGCTCAGGTAATGTCAAGGCTTGTGTGATGTCTTCTAGTGTAAGGGTGCAGCCAGGAGGCCTCCCAAAAAAGGATTTGTCATGGGGTCCAGAACTCAGGGTGCCCAGGAAATATTAAAAATATGGGATGTCTCCCCCCCCCACAAGTCTGAGCTGGGGCATGGGACACGTGGAGCAGGGCCATTGAGTTGTTTTGCATAGCAACAGTTTTGCAGATAACCTCTAGAACGGTCATTTAACATATTTACAACCTTTAACTGGTCTCATAGATATGTTAAATAGCTGTGGTCAAGCTTTGAGCCAGGGAGATAGAAGTGACTTCCACCCAAGACCTAACTGGTAGGCAACGCCCCCTGGTTACAGCCTGGAGATGATTGGTTCCACACCATGGGGCCACGCCTGCCCAGACTCACTATGGCAGCCCAGTAAAGCTGGAAGAATATGGGAGTGCTGGCAAGTGTAGCCAATTGTGGGAGGAGTCGGAAATGGGGCTGTGGAGGAAGATTAGCTCGGGGATTTAAACCCAGAGGTGGCAACCATTGAGGGGAGAACCACATGGTTTTGCCAGAGTGTATACCTCTGCAGCTTTGGTGGAGAAGAGAACCACGCAGATCCTGGCTGATGACACAGCCGATGGTGTCAGGAGCCTGAACCTACCCCTTTTCCTGAGGTACGGTACCCCAAATTAGGGCAGAGGGAGAAGGAAGCACTGTGTGAGTCTGTGGGTATCCTAAAGGACTTCATTATTTTAATGAGGACATTACGTCACTACTTTAAGTCTGTATAGCTTTAAATAAGTATCTCCTTTTCACAAATCTCTGGCTTTGAGAGATGTCCTTCCTCTGGCTGCAGACAAGCAAACCTAGTAGGGGGTCCTTTCGGTAATAATATAGCATACGCCCGCCCTGGTTTCTGTTTTGTAACACTAATAATCATTTTGACCTTCCTCTCGATGGAAATGATATAAGAAATAAGTGACATTATAGTAACTACAGACCTTGAATGCGGGGGGGGGGGAATGACGTCCGATTAATGGCCACTATATTAATCTGACCTCACTTGGCGACGGAAGTGACGTTTGTAATAGTGTCATTACTGTACTACTGACCTTCTGTGCGACGGAAATGACGTATATGATGGTAACTTTTGCCTTGTGACGGAAATGATGTTTTATGTAGTTGCCCACTCTTCGCTGGACATTTTCGGCCACAGAAATGATGTAAAAATCAACAACCCGATGTTCCCCATAATGGAAGTGACATATAAATTAAACAGACCTCACATTTTGGGGGACCTTTCTTGCGATGAAAATTATGCCTAATGTAGTCAACCCATTAATCATTTTGACCTTCCTGGCGACGGAAATGACATCTGAAATCAGTGACATCACAGGAGCCACGATGGAAATGACGTTTGTAATCAGTGACGTCATATGCACTATTGACCTTCTTAGGTGGGGAAATGACCTACAAACAATGGTGACTATTTGACCTTACTTGCGACGGAAAAGACGTTTCATGTCATGTGGTCGACAACTCTTCATTTGACCCTC
This sequence comes from Artibeus jamaicensis, assembly GCF_021234435.1. Classification (NCBI taxonomy): domain Eukaryota; kingdom Metazoa; phylum Chordata; class Mammalia; order Chiroptera; family Phyllostomidae; genus Artibeus; species Artibeus jamaicensis. The sequence goes on along the minus strand of NW_026522049.1, from coordinate 1,080,703 downwards.
TCAGTGACGGAAATGACGTAATCAGTGACCTCACACTTGCTGTAGACCTTCCCTGCAAGGGAAATGAGGTATATTAAGAGCACCTCGTATTCAATGACCCTCCTTGTGACGAAGATGACCTCTAATGTAGTTGACCCACATACCATTTTGACCTTCTTGTCAACGGATAGATGTTTGAAACCAGTGATATCACTTGTTACTGTAGGCCAATGCGACAGAAACAACCTAGAGTTAAAGGTCCTTTACGTTCATTTGACCTTCCTCGTGACCGAACCGACATCCAAAGTGAGGTGGCCTCTTATTGATTTGACCTTCTTTTGCGACGGAAATGACGTTTGAAACTATTGACATCACATACTCGTAGAGACCTTGAAGGAGACTGAAAATGAAGGGCCCTCACATTCTTTTGGTCTCCCTCTCAAGGGAAATAATGTTTAATGTCATCGACCTATTTGTTTTGTCCTTATATTGACGGAAATAACGTTTTAATTAAGGTGCTTTTCTAGTCATTTTGATCTTTATCATGACAGAAATGACTTACAAGGGCACCGCAGTCCACTCCCCATCAGCTTTCCGGGGACCAACCCTAGGTGGCTATGCCCTCCCTCCTTACAGGGAGGATTTTCTTGCAAACACAGCACATGCAGCTACTTTGATTTTCGGTTTCCCCGAGAGGATTTGCTGTCACCACTTTTCGGCGCCCCTGGTTTTCTCAATTTAAGCCAAACCTTTGATGATGGTGCCTGCACTTTGTAGCCTGACATTAAGCCCTGGCTTGCCGGGGCCAGCGGGGCCCTGCTGCCTTCCCACTTGTGGCCACCAGATGGCGCCCTTCGCAGGCATTTTGACACGTTGCTGGGTGCTCCGACTCCCAGACCTACTGCAGGAGCCTGGAAATCCAGAGTCAATTGGTTGACACTGGACTTGTGTGTGACAATGAACGGAGGTAATAGAAACTTGCACTTATTCATGTCTAAATGTGAATTTAGGAAAAATTTATAAATAGCATTGTATCTATTAGTTTGGGGTCTGGGTTTTATTCCTGACTCCGCTGCTTCTAGCAGCGGGACCCGGCAAGGTCTGGGTGTCAGATTTCCCCCTCTGTGGCACAGAGTAAATACTTTTAAGGCTTTCGAGGAGATGAGGTTTTTCATAATTCCTGGCATATACTACATATTCGCTTTCCCTTTGGAAATCCTCAATTCACCCTCTGTGGCTCCTTGACGTCCATTGCTGTCTATTCTGTTGAACAATCGCTTCTCTGTCTGATTCCTTGCTCCTTCCTCCAGCCTGGGGACCCTCGAGGGCAGGCAGGGCTTATCTGATTTCTCTGCATTCAGCACCCAGCCCAGAGCCAGGTACACAGTAAACACCCAACAAAAGTATGATGATCCTGGTCCCCTCTGCCTCCACCTCCACCCCAGACAAAGTTATCGAGGTCTAAGTTCTTGGCTGTTTTGGCCTAAAACACACAGTTGGGGAAAAATGTGGCAAAACCTGAACTGGTGTTTTTGCTATGGGGGCCCCCAGAGGCTTGGCTGCCTGTGCGCCTTCCAGAAGGCAGGCAGGCGCCAGTGTGTCTGCAGTCCAGTGGTGAGAAAGGTGGCCCCCTGAGGCAGTGAATGGGAGGACGGCAGCCTTTCTGGCCCACACAGGGTCACCTGTGTCCCTGACATGTCACAGGCATGCTGGGCCTTGCCTCCCTGGCTTGGCAGGCAGGGAGGACACAGAGACAGAAAGCATGGGTGGGCCTGGGGGTCCCCTCCCTCCGGGGTCCTGTTTGAGTCCCTGGACCTTGGGGTGGTGAGAGTCAGGTGTCTCCCCTGAGTGGCTCTTCCTAGACCTAGGGCACTCACATTTCTTTGGGCTTCCCAGCCCTTCCAGGCTGGAAAGGGGAGTGACCCCAAGTCCCCCCTGATTGAGGGGACACCTGAGTAGGTGACTCCACCATGGCCAGAGCGCAGATGGAGTTGTGAGGGGATGGGTCACGTGTGGGGTTGTCAGGTGTTCATAACAGCACTTCTGCAACTTGTGCTGAACGCTGGACACAATTCCCATAATCACACAGGGTGGAGTCACCTCTGACCTCCGGCTCTGCCGCCCTGGGCCCAGGTTCCTAGTGGAGGCTCAGCTTGAACAGGACGGGCTCTGTCCCCACTGCAGGGTGGCGGAGGGCAGTCTCTAAAGCCCCCAACTTGGCCAAGAGTGTGCATTTTCCCCAGTCTTTTTTTCTCTTTTACACATGTAATAAATCACTGGAAAAATGGGAAGTAGGAACAGAAGATTCTGGAAACCCCCAGGATTTTTTTAACACGGGAGCACTGTGGCTGCTGAATCCAAGAGGGGACGGGGATGAAGGATGACAGGAAGGGGGTTTCCTTTGACAGGAACCAGGGGGATGAGGGAACACAGGTCGTCACAACCCTCATCCAGCGGAGCTTCCGCTCCTTAAACATTTTTCTGCCCTGGGAAGAGCGGGGCCTGCTGACTGTGGAGACAGCACTGCCGTGACCCCCGAGGGCCCTCGGCTTCCCAGTCTCCAACATCTGCCCATGTTTTTCATCCCCAGAACTTCCTTTTCTTTTCCTTACGGTACAAGCAACTTATTCTGCTTTAAGAGGCTAATAAGCCCTAAGGTAAGGGTCAGAATTGATGGAGCTGGAAGGAATTTGAACATGTTTTGGTCTGTCTTTCTTAGGGCATAGAGTGTCAGCCAGAGTCGCTTCCCCACCTGCTGCCACTTGGGGTGGGTGAGGCTCTGCCCACAGCGTCAGGGCTGCTGTCCTGTCTGTCTACCATGATGACTGTGCCTGGAGCCTTGCCAGCACTCCGGAGCCCTCTGTCACCCTGACCACAGCCTCTTCTGCTCATCAGCTGGAAGCTTCCTGTGTCATTTGCATTAGTCAGGACTTTCAACTTCAGTGCCAGATGCTTGCAGAATGGGATAAGTCGGGTCATAGTTCCCAGTTCCCCGCCCCCTCCCTGTAATGAAGTCATAGGTTCCTGTCTCCATGTAACTTTACAGAACCTCCCTGTAGAAGAGACAGAGTGTGTTTCTTCCAGTGGCTGGTGTTTGCTTAGCTCTGTGACGTGCTGTAGGGGACAGATCATCAGCGATGGGAACAGAGGGTTCAGATGGGCTTTGTACTTTGGTGTGGTATCTTGTGCTCCTCTGATCAGCCGGGAAATCTCGCCCGAGGCAGCTGCTGGTGCGGGAAGGAGCCACCTGGAACTCCACCCTCAGCCCGAAGGTTTCCGTGATGGCTGAGCCTGGGGAAGGGTGTCTCATCCAGGCCTGGCATAGCAGCGGCGGTTGACTACAGAGCAGAACAGATCGGTCCACAGAAGTGAAACATCTGAGTCAGGGGCGGCCAGGCTGGGGCTCTGCCATTCCCCACAGCTCATCCAGGCCTTTCCCACTCATTCCTGTGTGTGGTCATGCAGCAAACAGTGGCTGGTGTCCCCTGGGCCCCAGGTGCTGAGGTTACAGGATGAACAGAGAGGGGCCTCTGCCCTCGGGGCGCTTACATTCCACTCAGAGACACAGACACAGACAATGAGAACAGACACAGGACCCGGTGGGGGCAGTGAGCAGGGCCCAGAAGGCAGGAAGTTGAGGAAGGTCCCTGCGGGTGCCCTGAGGAGCCTGGAGCCTGAATGCAGAGGCCCTGGGGGGGCAGCCTGTGCGTGGGGAGCCCCAGGGACCTTGGGGTGTCAGGACCAGTCAGCTACAGTCGGAGGTGGGGCTGGACGGTCTTGTGGCAAAGGAGACGACCCCAGCGGGAACCACGTGTTGGAGTTACTGAGTGGAAAGTTTCTCAGAGAAAATGGGAAGAGTCCACGGCAGACAGGAAGCAGATCAGTGAAGGCCCACTTCTGTACCCGGGAGGGGCTTCCCCGGAGCTTGTATAAGAGTTCGGAGAATGATGGAGGAAACGCTTCCCTCCCTCGGAGGGACTGGCCACGGCACTTGCCTCATCTCAGTGGTGTTAGGCTTGAAATGGGCCCTGTGCTTCTGCTGCCTCCTGGAGGAGCCGTGGGCTAGGCAGAGCCCCCTGAGCTGAACTGCCCATCCGGAGCCTGGAGCCGAACTGTCCTGGTCAGCCAGCCGCCCCGACCCACAGATTGTGGGCGTGACCCCCGAGTGGCGGCCGGTGTGCTTTTCGTGCAGGTTTGGGGAAGTGAGTTTCGCAGTTACAGTGGCAGCAGCCAGCTGGCACGGCGGGGAGGGAAATCTGTGCTCCGTCAAACCGCCCTGGGCGCCCCAAAGGCCAGCCCTTCCCAGGCTGTTTGCGGGGAAGCTGTTACCTTGTCTCCCCAGGGCTGCGTGGGAGTATCCGCCCCCCTTCCCCCCGCCAAAGCCTCATCTCTGACACAATGGCCTTGGGGGTCTCTGTTAGGATCCAGGAAATGTGAGCTACTTTTAAACTCAGTAAGAAGATGAACAATTTCAGTGTTTTTAAAAAAATAGAAGACTTTAACATGCGGTTCACAAAAAGGAGGTAGACAAACAGCCAAGAGACACACAAAAAGATGTACAACGTTTTTAGTCATCAAGACACAGATTGAAACCACAATGTGCCCTGGCTGGTGTGGCTCAGTGGATTGAGCACCAGCCTGTGGACTGAAAGGTCGCCAGTTCGATTCCCAGTCAGGGCATGTGCCTGGGTTGCAGGCCAGGTCCCCAAATAAGGGCATGTGAGAGAGGCAGTTTCTCTCCAATCACTGTTTCTCTCACACATCATGTTTCTCTCCCTCTCTTTCTCCCTTCTTTCCCCTCTCTCTAAAAATAAATAAAATCTGAAAACAAAAACAGAAACCCGCAAGTGCCAGACTGACCGCACTGAACGCTGGCAGGGTGGGGGACCCACCGCAGGCCTCTGTATTGGTGGGAGCAGAAAATGGTTGGGGAAATCGCTTTGGAACACAGTCTGGCAGTTTCTGATGAAGCAAACGAAACACGTCGCTTATCCTTTGACCGGACATTCCATTCTCAGGTGTTCCCCCAGGGTGAACGGGGACAGGTCCCGCAGCCTCCTTGGAAAGGAGCTCCTGAAAAAAGCACGCTGAGACGTGGAGCCAGCAATCGGCTCCCTCCGGGGCGAATGCCCTCAGGAGTAAACGGCTGCGTTCCTGTAAAACAGCATCATGTTTATGGCAGCGTTATTCCCAGCAGCCCCAGCCCGCAGGCGATGCAAACGTCCTTCGTCAGCAGGAGAACAGTGACCTGCAGAAACTTGTTTGTTAGAGAAAGGGACAGACCCTGCTGACATGCTCAGCAACAGGCTGAATCTCAGAACCACCCTTCTAGGGAAAGGAAGCCAGACAGGAAAGCACACAGACTGGTCGGTTTCATTTGTAAGAACTTTTAGGACAGGAAAAAAACATCACCCATTGCGATGTCCAGCATGGCTGTGGTGGGCTGCGGCCAGGAGGTGGGCTAGAACACATCTGGGGCGGTCGAAACGTTTTACGTTATGATGAGAGCGTTTGTCTTCGTCGGAACTCGCTGAGGTGTCTACTTACCGTGGGTGGATTTTCTATGAGGAAATTGAACGTGATGATGATTTAGAACAACACTCATCCCACGTCCTCAGGGACCAATGCCATTGATACAGTTCTTCTTCGTTCTAAATATTTTATTTATTTATTTTAGAGAGGATAAGGGAGGGAGAAAGAGAGGGAGAGAAACATCAACGTGTGGTTGCCTCTCGCGCACCCCCGACTGGGGACCTGGCCTGAAACCCAGGCATGTGCCCTGACTGGGGATCAAACCGGTGACCCTTCGGTTCACAGGCCGGCACTCAATCCCCTGAGCCACACCAGCCGGGGTGATGTAGTTCTTTCTGAACAGCCTTCCAAAAATGCAGGTCTGGCATGTTGGTCTCCTGCTTAAGACCCTTCAGAAGTTCCTCGTATTTTTCAGTCATGTCCAAGTTCCGAGCCCTGTACACAGGCCGCTGGCCCCTGTCCCCCTGCCTCTCCCAGCACATCCAGGGCTGCATCTCAGCCTCATCCGGCGCTGACCAGGTGGTGGAGTTCCCTCCCTTGGGGAAGCTCGCTTGTGTCATTTTGTACTGGGGAACGTAACACACACCACCTGGACTTTGTGGTGGTCTGTGCGAGATCCCACTGCGTCACGGGCGACCTGTGGTCAGGAACAAGGCCCCTGGCCTATGCACGGGCTCCGTGGAGGTGGCTGACTGGCTGTGGCCTCTGCTCTTTGCTCTGCATGGCATTCTGAGCTCTCAGCTCTCAGCCTAGCTTGTCCCACTGGGTCCTGGTTTCGCTCATCACCAAGCAGCAAGCATACTTCTTCTTCGTGTTCCATCTCTGCCCTTTGGTTTCGGGCGGTGGAAAGTCCGAGGCCCTTTGCCCACAGGGCTTGAAGGGCCTCTTCAGATGAGGCTCTTCTTTTGCACTTCCCCCTCAGGTGGCATTTAGGAAAACAAAAGAAAATGTTGCATTGGCTTTGCAGACCAAAACCTAAGAGAAAAATTAGTATGGAGACAGCCCCGGTATCAGTCTGATGGTGAAGTAGCCCATTTGTAAAACATGCCACCTTCTTGGAAGTGATGATGATAACAGGACGCTGGTGACCTCTCTCTGGGGCCAGCTCCACAGCGATGGGCCTCTGGAAGTAACCACAGATAAGTGAGGCCGCCCTGTCCCCAGGAGAGGGGTGGCCTGGAGCCCCGCGGAGGGGGCCTCCCGTGGAGGGGCTGTGGTATCAGGTGCACCCCCAAATGAATTGTTCAGGTGACTCCTGCAGGGGCCTTTGCCCCTTGAGATCTGGGGACACAAGAATGACAGAAGCCGGTCCAGTTAGAGACATCGGGAAGACCCAGCTTCCAGAGTTGGGACAGAGCCCACAGCGGGGCAGGGAGCTGAGCACAGGGACGGAGCTGGGTGTGGGTCAAGCCTGAGCAGATCATCCTTCCACCCTGCGGGGCGTTGGGGCTCCCCACGGGCCACGGGGAGCCCTTGGGGGATCCTGAGCTGCTGAGTGGGATGAACAGTGGGTGCTCCTATAAAGGTCACCGGGTGGGCGGGGTGAGGGACAAGCCAGGCACTCTGTCTCATGTGGGGCCCTGTGTGATTTTTACCCCCTGGGACCAATCCTGGGGTTTTCCCTTCTCTTTACTCCACCATCTCCCTGGTGACCTCAGTGACCTTCATTTAAAAACCCTACCCCAGGCGGCTATACTTTGACACCTCACCCTTGTGTCCCTGCCCCCGGTTCCCTTGGTATCCACATACATAAGCCTTGCTCCCAAATACAGCAGGAGAATTGAGGGACATGCCATGTGATCTTTTGGTCATGGATCCATGGGAATGGTCTTCTTGGATAGAAATGGAGCGCCCCCCCGGGCGACTGGTCTCCCCTGGTGCTCTCGGTGAGAAGCAGACTTGCCCCCCACTGCATGGTGTTACCATTGACGACCTTTGTTCCCTGCAGAGAACTCGCCCTGGCCCAGGGCCTTGGCATAAGAAGTGGCTCAGAGGAGCCGGGAGTTCCCCTGAGCCACCTCCTCTGAAGCAGTCAAAAGCCCGAGGAGTTTCCGCCCAAGTTCTGCCTTTGGGGAAAGGGGTAGTTGACCTCAGCGGCATCTCCCGGAGGTCAGGCGCCCCAGGAGTCCCATCTGGGAGCTTGGGACCCTCTGGCTGCTCATGGGGCTCGGAAGTGTCGGGGTCCTTCCCTCAGAGTCCCCATCAGTACTGACCCTTAGCTGGCCATTGCTATCTGCTCCCCGGCCAGAGCAGGGGGTGGACGGATGACAGAGCCCTGTGATTGGGAGGCGGATAAAGCGAGAGCTCTCCCAGTCTCAGCTGGACGCATTCAGGACACTGTGTCCTGAGAGGGTTCCAGTCCAGGGGCCCAGCCCGTGGTAACCTGGTAGGAGGAGGGGTAGGTGGTCACCCCAAGACTGAGGGCCTCCCTGCCTTACCCATCCGAGGGATGGTACAGGATAGTGTTGATTAAATTGTGCACGGGGCTGTGAGTGGCACATTGCAGCAGTTTTAAAACTCGGCTGCAGAATCTTTGATACTTCTTACCAGTGAGAATGGTCCACCTCTCCTCTCCTTGAAGGAGGGCAGGCGTGCGGCTATTGCTGCCAGTACTGTGGGCACAAGCCATCACGGGACAGGTGTGACCGGGTCGAGGTTGCTGGGCAGCGGAGACACGCAGCAAGATCCTGCGGTGCGAGCTGCCCGGCCAGTCCCCCCAGCTCCTGCCCCAACTGCCTGAGCCATTCCAGCCGCAGATACTGGGGCCCACAGAGCTGCCGTCCCTGCCGGGGCCACTCACGTCCCGGCAGGTCCCCATGTGGACACTGTCCCGCAGCACCTTCCCTCAAGTGTTCCCTGTGCAGGGGCAGACCTTTCTCCCACATCTCAAGGTCCCTGGTGCTTCATCCCAGCTTTGCATGTGCTTGTGGAATAGCTGAATACACACACGATTTCCATACCTCACCACTCTGGCTGACTCCCCCAGAGGGTGCTTGGGGGGACCCCTAACTTCATCCAAATTCTACCTGTGGACCCCGGGGATGGGGACCCTGGCCGTGGAGGCTCAGAGGACAGGTTATGTTGAGAAAGGAGACACTTGTCTTCCCGCCTGGTCGCAGTCGGCCTCTTGTCTGGGTCCCACACTTCACTCCTCTCCAGTCGGTGTGTGCTTTAGAAACGGAAAAATCGTTCTTTTTGGAAAGTACTTAGTTTTCCTCTCACCTGTCCTCGAAAAGCATTTATTTGGAAACTCTCCAAAATAAACTAAAGCAGGCCACACACCATTTAGAAATTTTAAAGCGAGTTGTGTTTGGATCCAAGGGGTCAGGCATATAGAGCCCTAGACGTGGCTGTTCCCAGGCAGGATGGGTGTGGGTCCCAGGCACCCTACGGCGGTCAGCTCCCCGCCCTTCCGGAATCCGGGCTCAGGCCCTGGGACACAGAGGAAGAAGACTGACTCGGACCTGGGAACACCACACTCAGCTTTGAAAGCACATGCTTCTACTGTTTTTCTAGAAACACTCATCCCCGTGGGAATGTCATGGGGGAGAAGAGAAACTTCCCAACCCTTTGGCGGTTCTCAGGCCACGCTGGGGAAAGCTTGCACACCCCCCACCCCCCCACCTGGGTCTCTGTGCTTCTTTGCAGCTCTGCACTCCAAGGAAACAGCCGGAGAGGAGGAGGTGTGGGGGGGGAGACTTATGGGGGAAGTGCCCTTGCGGGAGAGTGAGGAGGGGGAGTGGAAAAGGCTGGGAGGCTGGCAGACCCCTGTGCAGGGCTGACCTTGGAGACAACACAAAAGTTAAGAAGGGAGGCTGCTGCCTAGGAAGCTTCCACAAAGCAGTGGGTCGTGGGCAGTCATGGGTTCCGAGGTGACTGGCAAAGGGGATGGATGACTTACAGGAACCGCTCTTAGCACCCACACCTTGTTTTGTGGTCGACTGGGGTGGGGTGGGGGTTGCAGCAGGGCCGGGGGCTGCTTTCTCAGTTACATTCCCACAGTAGGACATCTGAGAGGAGTGGTTGCATTTGCTGGGCCACCAGATCCCTGTGAGTTGGCACTCAAAGTAGCATTGGCCATTGTTCAGAAATACCACCTACAGGTGACTCCCTGCCATTGCTCTTTGCAGCTGTTCCTAGACCCAAATGCAAAGAATCGGTCGCTCTACATGTGGATGGGGAAAAAAAGTGGTTATCACCTCTCCAGGGACCCTGACTCCCCCCCCCACACACACACTGCCCCTTCAGCAGACAGGAGGAAGCAGCCAGCTGACCGTGCCAGCGACTTGCTTCCTGCCCACAATCTTCGCTGCTCCTCTCAGCTGGTAAATTCACCATCCTTACAGTTTCCCAGAACTGCCACCGTAGCTCATCACAATGCACATTTGCATTTCACTTCAAACCACTTCATTACAGAGGTTTCGCTCTCACCAGGGGCCCGGTGCCTTGTCATTAGCCCCTAAGAGGATGATGGGGAACTGGATGGTAGTGTTGTGGGGGCCGTTGGGGGTGCCACAGGCCGCCTCCCGCCCTGAGGTCAGTGTGTCTCACTGTCCAGACCCCGGGGGAACACAGTGAGCGAGGGACCGGGGGTTAGGCTGGGACCCAGTAGGGTCCTCTCCCCCTGACCAAGTGCCCAGCAGTTTGGTCCATATGTTGAATGAGCCACACACTGGCTTAGAGTGGAACTTTTGTCAGAAGTTGCCCAGTCCATGAGAGGTGAGGATCACAGGGGACACTTGGATCTCCCCCCCTCCGCTCCCCCTATTGTCCTGCCCAAGCACGAGGCACTGCCAGAATCTTGCCCCCAGGGGCTCGCTGACCAGCCTTCTCTGTGTTCACTCATCTAGTTTCGAGCCCCGGGGCGCCAATGAAGACCTTTTTTTCTACAGATGACAGTCACATCATGGGGAATGATTCATTTTAAAGTGAGGAGCTGACCATGTTTGGTGTATTCACAATGTTGTGTAAACACCACTTCGGAGTCATTCCCAAACATTTCTGTCACAAAAACCAAACCCTGTACCTGGGGAGCAGCTGACGCCCCTCCCTGCCCTCAGCCCCTCCCTGGCAGACACCAGCTTGCTTTCTGTCTCTGCTGATCTACTGTGCTGGAATTTCCCCCCTCCCCACATTGGCTTCTGTCACTTGGCACCGAGTTCTTGAGATTCACCCACTACGTGGCCTTCCTTTTATGGCTGAATAACTGTTCCCTGGTTTGTTCACCCATCCCTCTGGTGACGACCACTGGGGTGGTTCCCGCCTCGCGGCCGTTGGGCATGGAGCTGCTGCGGCCGCTGGTGTTTCATTTAAGCATCTGAGTCCCCGTTTTCAGTTCTTCTGGGCGCATGACACCGAGAAGGGGAATTGCTGGGCAGAGAAGTAATTTCTCTCAAGTTCCTGAGCAGCTGCCAGGCTCTCCCGGGGGCTGGACCGGCTCCGTCCCACCAGCCGCGGGGGCGGGGGGGGGGGCTGTCCCCGTTTCTGTGCACCCCGGCCATTAATTCAGACTGCGCGCCCAGCTAACCAAGCCCTGCCCGGATGGGGAAGTGGGCCTCTCACAGGCGGTTTTGAACTGTTACTTTTATAGGCTGCCTCCACGTGACACGGGGGCGGCCAGAAATTCCACCCCTCGCAGACGTCGCTGTGGGTCACGCCCCTTGGGGTTGCGCTTCGAGTTCGGGCCTCAGATCGCCTCCGCCGCTGTGTCGGGAAGCTGCTCGCGACGGGGCTGCAGCCTGGCCGAGATGACCGACGGCGAGTTCGACTACGTGCGCGCGCTGGCCCAGGACTACCTGGAGCATGTCCTGCAGGCCAGCCCGCCGGGGGCCCAGCCTGGCAGGGTCGCCGAGCTGCTGCGGGAGGTGGCCCTCCCGGTCCAAGAGGAGGTGGAGACGAGTCTGCGGTTGTGCCTGGACACCCTGGACGTGCAGTCGGTGGACGCCGCCCGCGCGCTGTTCCGCGCCGTCATGCAGAAGGAGTTCGAGGACGGCGTGGTCAACTGGGGCCGGATCGTGACCGTGTTCGCCTTCGAGGGGATTCTCGTCAAGAAGCTGCTCGCAGCGCAGGCGGACGTGGTTGCGGACGCGGATGCTCACCAGGAGATCGCTCGCTTCGTGGCCGAGTTCATCACGACGCACACGGGAGAGTGGATACGGCAAAACGGAGGCTGGGTAAGTACGCTCCATCGTCCTTTACCTCGAAATGGGAATTTACAGTTTCCCTGACAATTTTTACTTACTCGATAAGTACATATGTTTATATATTATATATGTATTTTCAAGCACATCTCTGACCCATCTGTAGAATCCACAGCGCAGAGCGCAGTCTAGGGCTTCATGTTTCTTAACGTTGTCATGGCAACAGAAGCAACAAGATTTGCTATGAGATGCAGCTATATTTAGATGTTTGTTGTGTTGCAAAAGGTAGGTATACATTTTTGCAGGTTCCTTGCTTACAATTGATCGCCACCGCCACTGCCCGCCAAGTTTCCTAACATGACAAATTTCTGGCTGTTCAAGGTTGATTGTGAAAAGTAAGGGGTTGCGCCACCAGCAAGAAACTTTTTTCAGGAATTCCCAAGTGAAAATGCGCTTTATTAGGCCTCAGAAGGCCAGGACCATGCGAGGGGCCTCCTTGAGGACTCAGGTTTGGACATGGCGCCTCCGCAGCTGGTGTCCATCCGTCCTTATCTTTATATCCCAGTCCTGAGCTCTCCGCCTTATCAAGGCCGAGTCCCCAGAACTCCTCTCCCCAACCCCCACCCCCACCTCTTCCCCTGAGGTAATCACTGTTATTGTTTTACATACAGCACATAGCTATTGAATATAGCCATAGAAAACAGACATTGTTTCTTGGTAAACAAGGGGTTTTTTATACGTATAAATACTACATGGTACTTCTCCCGCTTTTCCTTCACCCAGTGGAAGGTAAAGTGGCATTTTAAAGAGTGCAACATGCCATATATGGTGCTGTGTGCAAACGCTGTGGAATGTGAGGCCACTTTGAACTGATGGATATTCAGGTCATTTCTACAGGTAACCATCATGCATGGTTCTTCACAACGCAGGACATTTTTAGTTGAGTGGGTCTTCTGAGTCATGCTCCCATCACCAGGTGTGAGAGGATGAGACCGCCCCCACCCCACGCACAGCTGACTAACACTAGGTTACAGCCATCTCCTCATGTCCCCACTCTGTTGGGTTCAAAATGCACACCTAGTTTATCTTGTGTAATTCTTGTGTCCTTGACTGCCAGTGAGGCAAAGCGTCTTATATGCTTATTGACCACGGGCAAGCCTCATTTAGGGAGTTGCCTACTTATATTCTTTGCTCATTTTCCTACCCTTTTTCTGACTTGTATGAACTTTTGGAATATTCTGGATAGAAAATACTTTTGTACGTGTGGCAGGTATCTTAACATTTTGCTGTCTTTGGAGCTTATAGACGGCTTCAGTGATTATAGATGTTTAGAACTGGATGCAGTCCTAAGTCTCAGTGTCTTGGCACTTTGTTCGGGGCCCTGCTGCAGAGAGTGGGTTTACTACAAGCTCCCCCTCTGCACTCAGCTTGGCTTCCTGCAGCTCTGCTTTCTAACTCAGCCTGACCCCGGTGAGGCGTCTGAGAGATGACATGACGTATTTTCTTCCGGTTGTGTAGGGGAAGCAGACGTTTCCGAGCAGAGGCCCACACGCAAGCCTGGGCCGGGCCGGTGATTCCCACGCCTGCTCTAGTCTTTAGGACACAGACAGTGATCAGTGGTACTCAACAGTTCAGCCTCTTAATGATAAATGGGGTGACCGCCTGGACCTCAGTGGGATGGAAAGCCGTCTCTGAGCATTCTGGAGTGTGCTTCTCGGGGAGGCGTAAAAACTCGCGTGTGTGCCCACACAGCACACTCTGCCTGCGCAGAGTCCTTAGGCAGGTTTTAGGCTGTTGATGATGTCCGTCAGAGACAGGATGGGAACAAGTTTGTGTGACACCCCATTCACAGCCTCCTCCAGCTGCCTTTCCTGGCGCCCTGACATGCGGTCCTGTTCCCAGGAGGCCTTACTTTTCCAAGTTGGGACATTGCAACAGGCCACACTGGGGCTTTCTCACCGTGCGCTGAAATGAATGAACTTCCTCTTGAACCATTCATTTTGGGGAAATGGCCCAGCCTCATGACTGTGCTAGTGGCCTCTGGTGGCCCACAGGATGAAGAGAAGAGGCATTTCACAGCTTTAGGTGGACCCTTGACAGCATTCCTTCTCACTTTCCCCACTCCCGACCAAATGCTCAGAACCCAGACACCCCTCCGGAGGCGCTGCTCTGTGGTCCTGGGTCTTGTCCACATTTGCTTGTCCTTGACCCCAAACTCCAACTGGAAAATACCCATCATTTCCTCACACTGTAAATGTGCCCAGTAAGTTTGATGAACACTTTTGGACCAAGTATGTGGTACCTCTAAGGCAGTCGGACCTGGGTTCGATTCTGGGCTGCAGTGCTCACTACCTGTGTGACTCAGCAAGTGACTTCACCCCTCTCAGCCGGGGTCACTCCTCTACTGCTGCCCCCTGCAGCCCAGGACAGGGTGAGGGTGAGATCAGTGACTTGGCACCTACAACAGTCTGCAAACAAGGACTCAGTACTTGCTGTGATTACCATTAGCAGCAGTACTGCCTAACTTCCCCGAATAAGCGTATTACATCTCCATTAATTACGTGATCAATGACAGTTAGACTTAGCTTGACGTTAGAGCATCTTAAACAGATGCCCTAAGGGGGGGAATAAGATCAGTCTATCAGTAATGGGACTTGTAATCTCCTCATCCATCCTTCCTCACCATTATCTGCGTGAATTCCTTTCTCCCTGCCTGCCTTACTTCTTTTGTTGCTTCTCATCTTTCTTCCTCCTCCACATTTACTGTTGTTTCCTCCTGTTCCCGCTGCCCACAGGAGGTGCTAAGGATGGCTGGGCTCTCAGGAGACCTGGTAGGTGGGCAGGGCAATATTCTGTTGTCTGCTTTCAGCATTTGCGAGACAACAATTGTTCTTAAAAGCCATGAGAATGTGCCTGAGAAGAAAGTCCTCACCCCAGGGACCTCAGGTCCTTAAGCACCAGGGGCAGGCGATGGGACCCACAATCCACACAGGAGGAGACCCCTGCCTCATGCACCTGAGGCTCGGGTAGGGTCTTCTGCAGAGAATGTACCCAACAAAGGGGAGTTTACGGACAGAGAGTGAACTGGCACTGGAGCTGAGGTCTGAGCCCTGGTCTCCCCCTCGCCACAGGTGCGGCCCTGGCTAAGGCCCGGAAGCCACCGGAGACACAAATTCCTTAGATAATGTCTTTCATTTTGTCTCGTATGTCCTATCATATCATATAATACAATGACAAGACTACTTTACCTTAGCAGGGAAGCTAAAACATTTAAAAACACTTCCCTGAGCGCCTGTGAACTGTCAAACACACTACAACTAGGCGGGGTCTGCAGGAAATCCCGACCAGTTCACGTGTAGGAACTGCCCCAGTTACTGAAAGGAAACCCCTGTGAGCGCAGAGACGTGCGGTTAGAGCTGGTGCTTTCCAGGCAACCAGCATGTTAATCTCTCGACTCATGAGAGATGGGGTAAGTAGGTTTTATTTTTTTAGTGGTCCTCTTGTTCTAAATCAGTGATTTTCAACTTTTTTCACCTCATGGCACACGTAAAATAATTACTAAAACTCTGTGGCACACCAAAAAATACATATTTTTAATCCTCACCTAAGGATGGATATATATATATATTTAATTGATTTTAGAGAGAGAAAAAGGAAGGGAAAGAGAAACATCTATATGAGAGAGATAAATCGATCTGTTTTCCATACTTGCCCTTACCAGGATTTGAACCTGCAACCTTTTGGTCTACAGGATGAGGCACTAACCAACTGAGCCTCCCAGCCAGGGCTAAAACGTGAATTTACTTAATTGCCAGTAATGTTGAATTTTTCCCATACACTTGTTAATGATTTATATTTCTTTTTTCAATAGCCTTTGCCTCTGTAACGACAAAGAGCTTGATCTTTCTCTTGCATTTGAATGAACTCTTTCATTGTAAACATTTTCTTAGTCTGCTCTCTTTATTGTAGTTTAAAAATTTTTTCATCTTCCTAGAGCTGAATCTGTTAGGTTTTTCCTTTGTTTCCTCTTTTTAGAAGTTGAATGCGTATCAAGAAGATGCCTACTAAGTGCGGGATCCTAATAGGCGTGCTTGCTCGAAGGTGCGAGTGCGTTCACAGCGGAGTGCCTCCTTGGTGGGGGCTTGTGCAAGACCCCCGGAAGGGAGCGGCAGGGAGCAAAGTGCCTGCGGGCCGAGTGCGGGAGGGAGGGGCAGGAAGAGGACCGGAGGAACAGAATGTTCCCTCCCTGGGGCTGCAGCGTGTCTCACAAGATGACTCCACACCTAACAGGCAGAAGCTGGCTTTCCTGGGCCACCTTTCAAATGCAAAACTCCCCCGGCTGGTTTGAGTTGACCTTTGGAGCCAGAGATACTCAAACAGCTGACTCCCAGACGCTGCAGAGCCCTCGGGTCTCCGCTGCCTTTCAGAGATGTGCGGGCTTTACTTGTTGGCCTTTATCACACTAGATGTGAAGGCCTTTCTAACTCCAGAATCTGGAGCTTGCTACACTCAGAGCAAATGTTTACTAGGTGAACATTTAAACATTTTATTTTACCAGTTTTCTAATCCGTCTGCTGGTTGTTTGGAAATGTATAGCATGAAAAGCACAGTGTCTGCATTCCAGCGCAGGCCCAGGCACTAAGAGGTCGGGTAGCTTTAGGTAACTTACTTTTTCCCAGGCTCAGTTTCTTCACTTGTCAAAGGCTGGCTGATCTCAGAGGTAGTTTTCACTGAGGATGCTCCATACCGATAAGCCATAAATTAAACACAATGTCCGATCCATACTCTTTTTTAAAAACTATGATCAAAAGGAACATGAACTGTAATAGAAACAATCAACAAACTTCTCATTGGCTCCGAAGTGCCGACTTCGACTCCATCTGCCTTCACTGTGAGTCCTCACGATGCTCAGCGTAGCACGGTTTACGCATGCCAAGCACGTGCACATGCTTCAGTGCCGACAACTGAAAAAGAAAGAGGGGCAAAGGGGGCTCCCTAGCTACCAACGCTTCTGTCCAGCATGGTGGCCACTTGTCCCTTGGGACAGCTGAGCTGTTGACATGCAGCTAGTCTGAATGAAGATATGCTGTAGGTACGAAATACACATTGGATTTTAAAGATTTGATACCCCCCCAAAATGTCAGATACCTCATTAATAATTTTCATATTGAAAGCATAGTATTTCAGATAAATATATTTCAAAAATCAATTTTGCCTATTTCTATTTTCCTCTTAAAATTGTGGCCACTGAAAAATTAAATTACATATGTAGTTTACATTACCGTATTTTGCCGTGTATAATGCACCACCCTCATTTTCATGAACATCCTTGGGATACACCCATTTTTACACCCGCGGTACGTAGTCATTATGTGCAATGTTTTTCCCTCAAAAACATGAGCAGACACATGCACATTATACACTGCAAAACACGGCATATTGTCATTGGGCGTGCTGCTCAGGGTCTGAACTAGAGACAGAAAAAGATAATGAGGATGCACAGGATAAAGTAGGGAAACCACACAGATTAACTGCCTGCATTATTTAAACCAAAGTTTCTTTGTTTCTAATTCAGCATACTTAAGTCTCCACTGATTTTTCAGTGTTCAATCTGTTCTCTCATAGGAAAATGGCTTCGTAAAGAAGTTTGAAACTGAATGTCATCGGCTGACTTTTCTGGGAGTTATAGGAAAGGTGTGCAAAATGTTCTCTCTTCTGAAGCAATACTACTAACTGAAAAGGACACTCATATTGTGAAACCTGCAAACTTAACCGGACTCTTGCAAGAGGAATTGTGAGCACTTTTCTTCTGCTTCTGGACAAACAATATCCATGATGCAACCCAATGTTCCACAGTGATGAATAAATCTAATGTATGTATGTCTCTGTGTGATCTGTGTCCTGCCTGGGAGTCCAGCTGAGGGGGGAAGCTTGACACGGGGACAGATACTGAAGACCGTGAGTAAGAGGAAGGCAGTATCTCCTGTAGACTTCCTTAAGGCTGAGCTCATGGTCCAGAAGTCGTCCTCTGTCACTGGTCTGGATTGCACAGAGGGTCGGCTGGCTTCCCACTTCCCTCTGGGCCCTGTCTGTTGTCGAATCCAGGGCGCCTGGGGTTTTCCCTTGACGCCTCCCCCACCATCACTCCGTGGCCTGCCACTTGGAGCTGATGGATTTGGGACCCAGATACTCAGCCTGCAATGCGGTAGTTTGAACAAAGGCAGGTACATGATTTAGTATTGCCGTTGTTAAACCTTCCTTTTTTATTTATTTATTTTTAGAGACAGAGGGGAAGGGAGGAAGAAAGAGGGGGAGAAACATCAATGTGTGGTTGCCTCTCGCATGGCCCCTACTGGGGACCTGGCTTGCAACCCAGGAATGTGCCCTGACTGGGAATTAAATCGGCGTCCATTTGGTTTACAGGCCGGTGCTCAATCCACTGAGCCACACCAGCCAGGGTAAACCTTCCTTTTAGAATATGTCACAAATTAGAAAATTGTCTGTTACAGCATGTTCCAATTTTGAGGTCAGTAAATTGGATTGCAGTGGGGGGGCTCTGTCCCTTGTTCTAGACCTTCCCGCTCTTCCTCCTGCTCCCACCATACAATCATCTGCCCTTCGAGTTTGCGCTGACTTTCCTAGGAACTTGGAGACATTATCCCTATTGAACTCTTGAGGAAAACAGGCTTCAGAGCAGGAAGAATCTTGTCCAAGGTCATGCAGTCAGTGGGCGCCTCACATGGCCCCTCAAGCCCATGCTGGACCTCACTGCCCTGAGCCTTCTCCCTGCAATGCTTCCCTCTGAGCACGCAGTGCCGCCCTCTCCTTCCACTTCCTTCCTCACCCCCTTCTCGAGAGGAAACTGCTTGTCCAGGTCAGCTGGGTGAGAGGGGTTTCCCCAGGATGTAGTGGGCCTGCAGCTGCCAGGTGAGCGTCAGAAGTCTTCCCTGTGGTATATGGCCCAAACTACAACTGGTCGGCACTGTTTTGGACCTGGAAACTTTTACCAGAGGGTGAAAGTTGCTTTATATATTCCTGCATGAAAATAAAACTGACCCTTTCTTTATAAACAGTAGCTCTGTGTGGCTACTTCTGCTGGACGGTGCTCCGAGGGGCACAGCGAGAGGGTGGCGGGTGGCTCAGCCACTCCTCCAGTGTGGGCAGCTGGTGGGCGCTCTGATTCATCTGCTTTCTGACCCGAGGCAGGGTGGTCAGGCGGAGCCTCGGGCTAGGACTGCCTGCTCATGGCTCCCACAAGAACCAAACCCATGACTAAGGTTCTCCAAAACCACTCTCAAGCTGGAGGCTGATCATGGTGGTCTGTGCAGCAAAGGAGCACGTATACAGGAAGAATTTATTACATAACGCTTGTAATGCTATTGAGACAATGTCACTCTCGCTGACCTTGCTTCTCAGTTCAGAGAACTTCCACAGCACAGTTCTGCACGCTGTGCTAACCTACCTGACCCTGCACTGATGCAAGTGCATCTTTCTTCCTTCCTGCTACGGTGAATCAGCTGGTCTAAAGCTGACCCCTAATACTTGTGCACTAGACCATGGCCCTTATTGCTCCCTCTTCTGCATCTGAGTCTCTACTGAACCAGTCCCGTCAGCACACACACTTGCTGTCATTTCTCCTATGCAGGTGAGGTTTGGCAGTGCTGTGACCAGGAGACTTGGATGGCTGGGAGCCCGGCTGGGATCCCAGCTGGGAGCCTGCTGTGGTAGATGGTTAATAAACACCAGCTGACTTACACTAGAGGTCACTACAATTCATGCATCTATTTGTGTGTGCGTGTATTTAAAACTACAAGTTTAGGCCTGGCTGGTGTAGCTAAGTGGATTGAGCACGGGCCTTCGAACCAAACAACTGCAGTTCGATTCCCAGTCAGGACACATGCCTGGGTTACAGGCCAGTTCCCAGCTAGGGACACACGAGAGGCAACCATACATTGATATTTCTCTTCCTCTCCCTCCTTTCCCCTCTAAAGATAAAAAATAATATCTTAAAAAAGTAAATAAATAAAACCACAAGTTTACACTGACACTTTTAATTCCAACACAATGAATGCCACAGGATGCAATCCAAACTTCCTCTTTCCTTATTTGTAAGTTGTTTTTCAAAAGGGAGAAACGCTGAGTCTCATTATCCACAATATATTTACTTGTTCAACTCTATCATACAGGTAAAGCAGTTTGCCAGTTGCTAATTTATAACCCTACAAGAAACAAATACAACTAGAGTACAATGTTTATATCAAGTAGTTTGTGTCTGCCCTTGGCCTTTAGTCGACATACTGTTTTCTAAAGTTACTTAAGTTCTTTTCTTCCCCACCCATTTGGTGGTGGTATGTTAATCATTTATAACAGTCCAGTTTGTCCCTGTTTACAGTCTGTTTTGGGTTAACCTCCACACCCTGGTTGTAGGCATGTATATGTAACATTGCCATGACTCTGACAGTCAGAGCTGTACAAACCAGGGCTATGAGAGAGAAAGGTCACTGGCTCTTCCTCACTGCTACTCCATCCCATTTTCGCAGTTTTTCTACCCTTCTTCACCCATTCCCCTACAGGTACCCAAACTTAGGTTCTGGTGAGTGTGTCCTGCTTTTTTCTAGAAATGAGCAGAAACATTTATATCTTCTTTTATCTCTTTTACCTTATGGGAATGTAGTTCACACTGAAGTCACCCTTTTAAAATATACAATTCAAAGCCCTGGCTGGGTAGCTCAGTTGGTTGGCGCATCATCCTGATAAGTCAAGGTTGCGGATTTGATCCCTAGTCAGGGCACCTACAAGAATCAACCAATGAAAGCTCAGATAAGTGGAACAATAAATCAGTGTTTCTCTGTCCTCTTCTCTCTCTCAAAATCAATGAATAAGAATTTTAAATATGTACAATTCAGTGTTTTTTTTAGCATATTTACTGTGAAACAGCTCTCACGACTGAATTTTCAACATCCTAAAAAGAAATCCTTGACCCTATTCCTCTCGTCTCCAGCCCAGGGTAACCACTAACCTTTCTGTGTCTCTGGATTTGCCTGTTCTGGAAATTTCCTATCAGTGGGGTCATAGACTATATGGCCTTTCAGGTTTAGCTCCTTTTCACTTAGTGTACAGTTTTCAAGGCCAATCCATGTTGCAGCATTTTAATTCCCATGGGTGTGAGGGTTTCGATTTCTCCACATCCTCACCAGTCCCTTTCTGCTACATCTTTTTAAATTAGAGCCACACTAGTGGGTGTGAAGTATCTTTTTGTGGTTTTGATTTGCATTCCCCTAATGACAAATAATGTTGAAATCTTTCCACGTGCTCATTGGCCATTTGTACATCTTATATGGAAAAATGTCTACTCAAGACCTCTGCCCATTGTAAAGCTGGATTATGGTTGTTTTTTTAACTGCTGAGTTGCAAGAGGTCTTTATATACTCTTCTGGATTATCAAATATATGATTTGCAAATATTTTCTCCCATTCTCTAGGTAATCTTTTCATTTTCTTGGAGTCCTTTCATGCACGTTTTCAATTCTGATAAACTTTCTGTTGTTGCTTCTGTCTACTGTCGATTTGTGTGTCCGAGTGGCACTGCCACGCCGAACTAATCATTGTCTTCAGACTCTGTGTCAACGTCTGGAAAGGCCAGTTTCCTCCTGTGACTTTCGGTTTTCAGTGTTATCCTAGCTATTCTTGAATGTTTATTCTCTGTAAGAACTTTAGTCAAGTTGATTAACATAGAACAAAGTCATTTTTTTCTAAACTTGCAATTATCTTAGAGTTTAATGTCCTTAGGCATTGGCCTCCCCCCTCCACCCCTTTCTTTCCATTACTAAACGTCACCTGAAACACCGGCGGCCCAAGGCCTGTGGCGAGCAGGGGTGGCCCGCGGAGATCGCCCGGCAGGGCGGGGCCGGGCGGGGGCGGGGCGCTGCGATCCGGAAGCCGCCAGGCCGTCTCCGACTAGCACGATCAGCAACGCGGACTTGGGGTGAGGGTGACTGGTACCCGACATGGCGGCGGCGGCGGCTGTCAGCGGCGCCAAACGGAGCCTGAGGGCTGAGCTGAAGCAGCGCCTGCGAGCCCTCAGCGCCGAGGAGCGGCTGCGTCAGTCCCGCCTCCTGACCCAGAAGGTGGGCGACCGCAGGGGCGGTTACGGCGGCGGGCGACACTGACTCACGGCCGCGCCGCGAGGGCGTGAGGACCTGCGCAGACGCAAGGCTCTAGCACGCGCACTCCCCACCCCACCCCCGCGCGCACGTCTCCCACGCGCTCACTTGCCCCTGGTGCGCGCTCCCCCCCCTTCGCCACACTTTCCCCAGGCGCGCGCACGTGTCTCCCGGCACCACCGCCGTCGCACTTCTCCGCCCCCTCGGCGTATGCACGTTCCATGCGGCACGCTGACGTCCTTTGGAGCGTGTCTGGAAGGTCTTAAGCACGAGGGCCGGGCGAGGGTGCTGCTGGGAGCGCGCCAGGGCTAGTGAGGGGACGGAGCGCGTGACCCCCACTTCCGGGCGACGCCGGGGTGGTGGTGAGGGCCCAGGATGGAGACACCGGGTTGGGGCGCGGCGGGCCCCAGCTGAGGTGCTTTCAGTCAGTGTTGGAGGTCGTGAAACGAGAGTGGCAGAGGAGGCTGAAAAGACCGGAGAAATGTTGTTCCTTAAGCCGAGGACTGTGAGGGGGTAGAGGCACCAGCGAGCGAGACCACCCTGATTGAGTGAGAGGATGGCGGCCATCTCGGCCGTCCCTCGCGTCTTCGTGTCCGGCAGTGGTGACTAGGGTGTGCTTTTCTGAGTTACTGAAAGACACTTGGTTCTCAGCCTCTTGCCGCCGTGACGGGGGCGGGGGGAGATGAGGGGGTGTGAACGAGGTTCCCCGTCTGTGGGTTGGGTTCGAAACCTCCTGTTGGTGATCTTTGCCGCCACCATTGTGGGACGTGGGTTTTCCCGTCCGGAAAACATGGCGGCCCATGGTGCCCGGAAGGCATGTGGCAAACGTGTCTGTGAGACTGACTTTGGTTGGACAACAGAGAAGAAAATCGATGTCCTGTGAAAAAGTAAATATTTTTCACGGTTTTAGTAATTTTTAAAATATTCTTCAGTTGCAGTTGATGTACAACATTATTGGTTTCAGGTGTATAGTACAGTGAACGATAAACTGGGTGTACTTTATACTTCAGAAAATATTTATACCTTTCTATTTAATAGTTTGAGTTTCTGTTCTTAAAATATTAAGTATTTTTAAGGGGGGGGGAGAAAAGTCAATGTGTGGTTGCCTACTGGGGACCCAGGCTACTATCTAGTGTGTCCTGACTGGGAATGGAACTGGCGACTTTTTGGTTCTCAGGCTGGTGCTCAATCAGCTGAGTTGCACCAGCTAAGGCTGATAGTTTGAATTTAAATTTTAAAGTGATTTTTTTCTTTGTTCTGCCTAGCACCCCTAAACTCCATTCAATCTGAAGACCATTACTTTTATCTATTACAGTTTTGATTACTACGTTTTTTTCTGCCTTTCTGCAATTCCTGTTAATCAAGTAATAAAAATTCTAGCTTGCTCTTGGTCTCAACATTTTTTTCTCTTTTTCTCCATTTTTTTGTCCTGTTCTTCCTATAGTAGCTTGTTTTTTGGATGCAACTATCTTAATTTGAAAAAACTAAAAAATTTTTTCTTTAAGTTACCTTAGTTTTGTACTGGTTGAACCTACCACCTTTTTTTAAAAGTTATTTTTAAAAATAACTTTTAACTTTTTTTTTTTATGTATTCATTGGTTGTTTCTTATATGTGCACTGGCCAATGGGGTTCAGAGATCCAACTGACAACCTTAGCATTTTAGGATGACACTGTAACCAAGTTACCCTGCCAGGGCACCCACCCTTTTTAATTGTTTTACTTTGCATTGTGGCTTTCTAGAATGTTGGATGAATCTTTATTGTCTGTACATATGTATCAGTGGAAGGGTGATAGCTAATGGGGATTTCCTTTGCCTTTTGTACTCACTTTGGGATTCCATGAGAGGACTGGATTCTGCCTGACCTATATGCGTCATGTTCTCTGAGTGATGTGGTCCGCTGCGGCTTTGTTTGTAAATACTCTCTCATCCACTTTCTGTTTTATTTAAATTAGTGAAATCTCTATGCTCCCATTCTCAGTGCTGAATTTTTTTTTTTATTCTCACATAAAAGATTTGAGGATGGAAGAAAAACAAATATATGTACAGTCTCACACTGAATTTTAACTGCTGTTCATTACTACTTATTCAGCTCTTGATTTTCTATATTCCCCTTTTAAGAGCACAAAAAAAGACACTTAACTTTCTCAGATTACTTGGGTGCCAAAAGCCCCAGATCTACCACCCAAGGTCTGGGTTTCACATTGAAGTTTGCTTGGCCTAGCAGTTTAGTAACCTTTCAGATGATGGAATTAATTTTCTTCCTTAATGGTTTGGTGTGCTCTATTTATTATATGTCCTTTTTTTTATTAGGAAAGTTTGACTCTTCTGAATTGGCCAGTCACCTTTATAAGGCACTTCTGTGGTATATTTTTCTTAGCTTGCAGAACAAGGGAGAACAGAAAATGAAAGGGGGAAAAAAGAAAGCTAAGAGCTAAGGCTAAGTGTGGGGAAGTTCTCAGATTGTTAACTTTTTTGTCTGTTAAGCAAAGCGTGGCCTCCTTCTACCTGATGAATCATTAAGCTGAATATGAAGAGAATTCTTTCACCCGTTTCTACCTTCTCTCACCCGTTTCTACCTTCTCATAAATTAGGCACCCGCTTTTAGAGGAACTTTGCTTCTCCACCCCCATCCCCCATCTTTGTGAACTTTTTAATACTCATATGAAGAGAAGAGTTAGAAAATAGGATGGAGGTTGAGTCAAGATAAGAGAATTGTAAGACATGTTCTCTGCCTCCTGGGAGCTTACAGACTGGTTAGAGTACCATGTTAAGGGCACATGAAACAATTAGTCATCAACTCCCAACAGTACATAAGTGTTAAGTTATATATACTAACTGAATATAAGGGTCAGCAGAAGTCAGAAAAATTAGCACTTCAGTTGGGTTTAAGTGGGTAGAATTCAGGAGAGAACCCTGCCAATCCAAACAGTGAAGGAGCTTGTGGGAGCCAAGGTTCAGAGTTAAAATAAAAAATAATAATAATAATAAATAGGCGAAGTGAGTGAAAAGAATGGGTAGATGGAGGTCAAGCCTGGAACTCTTTAAACAGCTAGCAGGGCCACACAGTGGCTTTATAATGAGTTTTCACACCTACAAAAGTAGGTATGCCTGACTGGTGTAGAGGGAGCAGAGAAATAAGTGTGGGGTGCAGAACCAAAAGTTTGTGTTCAGGATCCAGCACTGACCCACTGTAGCACTCCGCTGTTTTTTTGTTTGTTTTTGTTTTTGGACAGTTAAGGGAGTTGAAGGCTGGCAAAGAAGGGAGAAAATGTTAAAACTGTTAAGGGGAGTCTCTGCTTGTTAAGAGTGTAATCTTGGAAAATGTAATTGCTCTCCTTTCCCATCTAGGTAATTGCCCACAGTCAGTATCAGAAGTCCAAAAGGATCTCCATCTTTCTGAGCATGCAGGATGAAATTGAGACGGAAGAGATCATCAAGGACATTTTCCAACAAGGGAAAACTTGCTTTATCCCACGGTACCAGTTCCAGAGCAATCACATGGATATGGTCAAATTAGCATCGCCCCAGGAAATTTCTTCGCTTCCCAAAACATCCTGGAATATTCATCAGCCTGGTGAGGGCGAGGTTCGAGAGGAGGCCTTGTCAACAGGTGAGCATGTGGTGTTAGAATTGACATCTTAGGGTGGTGTCAGACTGTGATGAGTTGTTACACCTCTGACCCACTTTTGATTGTCAGAATGACTATCAGTATTATTAGAAGTTTGTTTCTTTGTTTAGTTTTTACTAAGCCAAAAAATAACGAGTCACAGGATCCTGCCATGTTTGCTATTTCAGTACGCTTCATAGCAACAGCTCATGCTCTGACTGCAAGAGGAGTTTTTGAGTCTTTAACACGTCTCTTTTGCTTCACAAAAAAATCTCCTTCACTAATTTTGTTTGAACTCCCAAAATAATCAAGATCAAAAATAAATCAAAGCAGTTGTAATTTTGCGCTAAACTGGATGGTGGACGGCGGTAGGCCCATGCTGCTCTGCCCGCTGAAAGCTGGTGAGAAAAAACGGGGTGGGGAGCCTCTGGTGCCTATGCCCTACTCAATTGGGCTAGATAAAAGGCAGCCATTACCCGACTCAGGACCACCTTCTTAACCCAAAGCAGCTGTATTTTTGAAATGTTCTTTGCGCACTTCATCTGCCTGTGTGGCAGTTCTGGACGGCAGAGAGCCTCCCCCAGAGTCAGGTGCTAATGGAGGCACAGCAGACTCTCATGGGCCTCACTTCATCTGCCTTGTTTCCACATGGGATCATCGAAGCCCAGGGAGGTCAAGGGTCTTCTGTACGGACAGAGGCAGTTCACACAGCTGCGGGCACCCACTTCTGTTTCTTTTCATAACATCTCCTTCATTAAGATTGCTCTATCACGTGTACCTTCTGCCTCTCTCCTGACAGCGTTCTGCATGAGAACCATTACTCATAGAACAGGTACCCTTGGCGATGGCATTTGTGGGAAAGCGGGTAACTTTCCCAAGGAAGAATTGCACTAAGTGAGTTGTGTGTAAAGGAGCACTGGTCATAGCCTTACTTTTTTTCCAAGGTATTTTTTATTCAAGTAAATACACAGGAAGAAGAGCCAAGGCTTTCCTTTGTATCAGGGACTTTCATTGGACTTGTAAGTGCACTCATAGGCTTCCTTGGAGCTCTTCCAGGATTGTCTATTTTATCTTTTGCAGCAGCAAATTTAGAATATATTCTCATTTCATGGAGTGGTAATTTACTTTTTGTTAACTCCCAACCCATTAGGATGAAAAGATACTTCCTTAGGGGTTATGGCCTGTTATTCTTGCCAAGATGGGTCAGCTTGCTAAACGTTCTGTGCAAGCAGAGTGATGCGTTGAGTGCACTGTCAGACACTGAAGCATTGTTAAAGGAACTAACCTGGGTGACTTCAAGTCCCTACACACAGAATTTCGGCTATTTAAACTCATTTTCCAATTCAGTTTTTATTTCATTACCTTTAATTGAGACATTAGGTTGTCTATTAGTTTTATCTATGTTTCCATATATGTTCAGAGGAGAAGCAGAATTTTTAATATTAAGAGGTGTTTGAAATAGGAAAAAAAGTTGTTTTTACTTTAGTTCTTACCCTTAAATCTCAAGCTAGACTGGTGAACACCTGTGTGTATAAAAATGCCATCATGGGTTTATATGAATGTGCTTCTCAACCCCCCACCCCTGACTCTTCTCTATTTAAGTTTATTGAATTTTTTGGCATGACTGGTTAATAAAATTATATAGCTTTCAGGTGTATAGTTCTATATAGCACAGCATCTGTATATTGTGTTCACCCCCAGTGTCCTTCCATCACCATTTATCCCCCCTTTACCCTCTTCTGCCTCCCCCACCCCCTTTCATCCTCTCTGTGTCCATCCCTCTCTTCATCTCTCTGTGCCCCTCCACATCTCCTCTGCCCCCAAGGAACAGTGGGACAGTCCTGTGGCAGGCGTAGGGGACTCCTCTCCCTAAGACTGTATGTAGCTGCCTCTTTTTTTTCTGTTCTATGGGCAAGAGCCAAGAGGATGCATTTCTGTGAATGCCTTTATCAGGGAAAACATCTCTTTAAAATTCTTCATTATAGCATTTTGACAGGCCACAAGACTGGGATGTTTCTTTTGATGAATTACAACATTTTCTGCTTTCCAGAAAAGTAAGTTAGAAAGTATTCTCCATTGAAAAATGAGGACAAGAGATGATTTCAAGGGAGCTGCACCAGGAATTGAAATTGCACCTTTGCCCCCAATGATTTTGACACCTGGTGGGGTTGTGCTCTCTGTCCTAGGTCATTTCAGTGAACTCCCAGTTCACCACCTTCTCTGAACGCTTGCCTTCTCAGTTTCAATTTCCTGCCAGAGTGACCTTAACATGCAGCTGGATTGTGTTCTATTATGTGACAGCTTTGTCTTTGCAGCCTAGAAAACAAGTCCACGTTCTGTACCAAGAGTCAAGGAAGAGGGAAAGAAGGGTGTGTGTGTATGTTTCCTCTTTGAGGGAAGGTCTCTCAGCCTCTGTTCTCTGGTTCCCTCCTGAATGCCCATCGTGCTTGTCTGCCTATTGGGGTCTTCACCTTCCTTGTCTCGGTTTACGCACTGCCTCCTCCAGCAGCCTCCTGGGGTTTGGGCCCTTCTTCCTCCGTATTTCTACCTATGCTGGGACACCTCAGTATGCTTTGTGTGAGTGGACTAGCTCTACTGCATCCCATGCATGTAGTTTCAAAGTGTTTCTGTTTTTACATGAATGCAGGGATTAAGAGCCCACAACTTAACAGGAAAGCCTGCTTTGTTTTAGACCATTTTATAAAGGTCAGAAGATTATTCTCTGTGTGCCTCACTGAAGCTTTCACCTGGCAGCCCTCCTGCGCCTGGGGAAACAAAAACATTCCTCAGGCGTCCTTTGGGTATTTGCGCTCAGCACAGTACCCCAGTGGATTTGCAGTATCATCTTTTTCCTTTCCTTTTTTTTTAATTTTTAATTTTTATTAAATATTTCACTCTGTTACAGTGGTCCCAATTTTTCCCCCTTTGATCTCCGCCCACCCCACCCCCATCGTCAGTCCCCACCCTGTTGTCTTTGTCCGTGGGTCATTCATATACATTTCTTGACTAGTCCCTTTCTCTTCTTTCCACCCTTAACCCCTTACCCCCTGCCCTCTGGTCATTGTCAGTCTTTTTTGTTTTGTTCACCTGCTTCTGGCTGTATTTTGCTTGTTTGTTTTGTTCATTAGGTTCCACTTACAGGTGAGATCATATGGTATTTTTCTTTCCCCACCTGGCTTATTTCACTTAACATAATGCTTTCCATTTCCATCCATGCTGTCGCAGAGGGTAGGAGCTCCTCCTTTCCTTCTGCTGCTTAGTATTCCATTGTGTAAACATACCAAGTTTTTTGATCCATTCATTTTCTGAAGGACACTTGGGCTGTTTCCAACACTTGACTATTGTAAATTGTAGTGCTTTGAGCATTGGGGTGCATAGGTTGTTTTGATTTTGTGTTTTAAGGTTCTTAGGGTATAATCCCAGCAGTAGAATTGCTGGGTCAAAAGGCAGTTCTATCTTTAGTTTTCTGGGAAAATGCCATACTGTTTTCCACAGTGGCTGCACTGGTCTGCATTCCCACCAACAGTGCACTAGGATTCTCTTTTCTCCACAATCTCTCCAACACTTGATGTCCGTTGTTTTGGTTATTATGATGGATATTCTGACCAGTGTGAAGTGGCATCTCATTGAGGTTTTAATTTGCATCCTCTGATGGCTAGTGATGCTGAGCATCCTTTCCTATGTCTCTAGGCCCACTGTGTGTCCTCCTTGGAGAAATGTCTGTCCAGGTCCTTTGCCCATTTTTTGATTGGATCTTTTGTCTTCCTGCTGTTGAATCATACAAGTTTTTTTATATGTTTGGGGCATCAAACCCTTGTCTGAAGTATCATTGTAAATATGTGTTTTTTCCATATGGTTAGATCCCTTTTTATTTTGATGAGGTTTGAAAATATGGAACACTTAAAGAATTTGCACATCATGTTTTCTCAGTGACCATGCTAATCTTCTGTGTATCATTCCAGTTTAGTATATGTGCTGCTGAAGCAAGCATGGAGGTGTCCCCTTTTTCTTCAGCTTCAATATCTTTTTTGAAGTACAAATCTAATAATTGTATGTTGAATGAATGACTAATGGTAACTGCAAAGAAGGCAAAAAGGTGCTCCTATTTTTTTTTTTAACATCTAAAACTTCAAATTGCAGTGATTTTTCTCTCCTCCCTCATCTGAAAGAAGTTTAGGTTTGCTATATATTGGTACTTCTGATGGGCTCTGTTAGAGATTATGTGGTTGATACTCAGGCCCAGATGGAAAAAGAAGGGCAGAGTTGAAAGCTGCTTGCTTATTTTGGTAGATTAGAGATGCATTCAAGTAAGGGGATCAAAGAGCAAGTGATTGTTGCAGGCAGCTGCTGGGGAGAACTTTGCCCCTGGGAAGTTTGTTTAACTCTGTCTGTAATAGGAGTGAAACGCACAGTGCTGTGGTGGCAGTTAACACTGTGTTGCGTGTTTAAAGTGTGCTGCCATTTTCTTGCACTCAGTTCTTGCACAGGTCTATTTCTGGATGAGTCTTTCCCATTGATCTGCTTGCCTGTTCCGGAACCTGGACTGTAGTATTTTGATTGATGTAGTATAATAGCTGTTGAATGTGCTTGAATGCTTTAGTGCCTGGTAGTAGAAGTCCTGTTGCATTATTGTTATTTTAAAAATTTAGTTGACTGCCCTACATTTATTTTTGAGATTAACTTTAACGTTATTTTGTCAGTTTTGCGCCCCAGATCCTCTAGAGATCTCAGTTGGAATTGGGCTGTGTTGTTAGGTCAGTTTGGGGGAAGGGACTTCTCTGTGACAGGCAGTCTGCTCCGCTCCAGAAGTGCAGCCCTGTGCCCAGCAGTTCAGTGCTTCCTGTGTGTTCTTCTGTTGGTTGTTGTGCTTTTAATTGTGTGGCTTCTGCACATTTTTTGTTAAGTATATTCCTAGATAATTAGTAGTGTTTGTTGCTGATTGTGAATGGAATCTTTTTCTATTATATTTTTCAGGCTGGTTATTTTTGTGATAACAGGAAAGCATAGGGGCATAGGCTCAAATTTCCAAGTGGCACCAGGCATCCCTGAAGTAACTTTAAAGTTATTTTCTTCAAAAATTTGTTAGGTTCTATAGAATCAAATTTTGGAAAACCCAATTTCATAAGAAATTTGCATCTTCAGTAACATGTTTCAGAGTGAGGACCCAAAACTAGGTTTGTAAAGGATGCTGCTTTTTGGATGGGCTGAGCAGTTTTCCCGGTGTCCAGCAGATGTCAGCGTTTTACAAATGTGTTATTCTGAACTGGTGGTTTTGTCTGCAGTGCCCTGCCTTTATATATCCAAGAGACATTAATTGTCATGCGAGGGATTCTGTAGATCATCCGAGTCGGTCCTTTCATTCTGTAGATGAGGAAGCAGGCCTAGATGGGGAATGAGTTGTCCAAAGTCACAGAGTAAGGCTGAAACCTGGGCGGTGTTGTTTCTTAAGGGCCCCTCTCCAAACCACTGGTACAGGGCACTCCGCACAGTCCAATGTGGAAGTCACATTTGGAGGAAGGGAAGCGGTGTTGCTCAGTTTGTTTGGGTAGATAGATGTTTAAACATTTTTTATGAGTGAGGTGTTAGAGTCTTGGATTATAATAATTGGGTAAAATAAACTAAAAATAGCTGGGTTTTGTTACCAGAATGTATAATTACTGTATGGAAAAGTGACCTTTGATGTAATGTTTTCTATTTCATACCAGCTGTTACCAGCAGTCACCGGCCCTGAACTCTGCCATGCTGTCCCAAGTCTCTGCCTGTGCTGGCTCTGTTTTCACTCCCCATCCTCTCTCCGTGCCAACCCTTCAGCATCCTGGTCATTGTTTCATGGTGGGTGCAGTAGGCCAAGTCCTTGGTGAGGTTTCCCAGGCTACCCCATCTCAGTGGGATGCAGTGGTTCCTCACCTCATTCTGCTTCTTACCTTGTCATTTGTTTGTGTTTATATGACCTGTTGGGAGTATCTGCTCAGGTTGTTACATGCTAGAGTGTGAGTGCTTAGTTATCTCTGTGTCCTCTCTAGTTCCTCAGACAGGGCCTTCCATATGGTGAGTTGTTAGTAACGGGCATTTATTAACTTCATTCCTTTGCATTTTTATTGAGCTGTAAATCTTCAGGATTTTTTTTTCTGCGTCTTTTTGTCAAGGTACTCAAGCAGGTTTTAGGGAACATAAAGGATTTCAAGAACAAGTTTGTCCCCCAGTGGAAGACTTACCGAAGCAGATAACAAGGGTAGTTGGAGGGAAAAAAAGCACTGGGAATGTATTAGTATAGGCTATTATATAAAGAACAGGTACTATAATTTCACAGTAATAGGTTACTTTATCTCAGGCTGGCAGTAATGGAATGTGTTCTAGACAGCACAGGCTCTTAGGGGCCAAGCGACACATCTTGCTAGGGTGGAAGACGACAGCAAGCAAAAGAAATACAGTGTGCCGTGTAGTTTTATTAAAATAAATGCACTGAACCAGAAAGTTTGCAGCACTTTCCAGTGCTCATTTAGCAGGCCTTGGTAAAACAAATGGTGGGATTCCGGGAAAGGCTTCCACTTCGCCAAGCTGTTAGGCTTAGGAAGCATGCCTCGCTGCAGTTATTTACTGTAGTGACTTTGAGAGCCTGTCTTCCACAGTGAGAAAAGCAGAAATGGCTTCAGCAGCACCCACTTGTTTCTGGGTCTGAGGAAGCTGTTCCTCACTGCTCTTGGGAGTGAACTAGGCGTTTCTTTTCCTCCTTAAGCACACACCACATGACCTGGGCTGTAGGGGGAACTGCCTGCCAGACGCACCTGATGTCACTCCAGCACTTAAGTTCTTACTTCCATTTGTTTTCTTATTTGTGGAAAAAACACGTAACATAAACTTTACCATCTTAACCATCTTTAAGCGGACAGTTTGGAGGTGGTGAGGGCGTTCCCATTGCTGTGGAACCAGTCTCCGGGCCTTCTCCTCTGGCAGCCCTGGCCCTCTGCGCCCAGTAGTTCCTCCCCATCTCCCCTCCCCCAGCCCTGGCAGCCCCCATGCTGCTCTCTCTTTCTGTGAATTTCACGGTTTCAGGTACTTCAAATAGGTAGAATCATGCAGTGCTTGTCGTTTTTTGTGACTGGCTTAATTTGTTGATTGTGCCACAGGTACACTATAAGGAATTGTCCTTAAGATTCCCAGAATTGCTAAGTTTTGGTTCTAAAGAGGTCCGAGAAATTGAAGCATGCCATCTACTCATTTTACAGATCGGACAGCCAGGGGTGGCTCACAGTTAGTGCGAAACCATAGGAAGTTCTGGTATTTCTTTTTAGTTCTAAGGTCAGTTGATTATCAGTAACAGTGAACGTATCCCAAGCACTGACCCAAAACAAATATAACATTTAGGAAATTCCATTAGGGTAAAGCTGCTACTGGTGGTCCATTTACTGATTTAGAGCATTGGCGGGAGAGAAAGAGAAAACACTTGTTGTTCCACTTCTTGATGCAGTCATTGGTTGATTCTTATATGTGCCTTTACTGGGGTTTGAACCTACCACCTTGGTGTATGGGGGGACACTGCTCTAACCAGCTGAGCACCCAGGCAGAACTGGCAGCTGTGTCTGTAATAGTTGGTCTTACTGCAGTGTGTCTGAATCTGCATGGAGATTGCTGAACGGCCAAAACACGATACAGCCAAACAGCAGAAAGAGCGAAGGTGCATTTATAATACCATTTTTTAAAAAGATTAGCTGTCTACATTAGGTGGTTTAGTTGAATACTGCTTTAAGAGTATTATGAATTTGCAGGGAAATACGTTTTTAAAAACCCCATTTCATAGGTAATCACAAGCCCAGTGTATTTTATGACAGTAATCACATAAATAGTTCTGTTTACCTTGTATGCTCTGCCCTGTTTTACTGTGAGGAGTGATTCAAGGAGGTCATGCTTCAATCTGTCCTTTCTGAGGCTGCTTTGAGTTTAAAGCATGCGGTATTGACTTTTGAGAGTTCTGCCCCCAGAGATACCATGAATTATTGGTTCTGTTTTATTTCAGGATTTCAGTTTCTTTGTATTTCCAACACATGTTTGATGGAAGTGATGTGCCTATAATCAGCTGCACAGCCCAAGGAGTGTGCATGCAGCAATTGATTAAGGTGACATTTGATGTTAATAGCTTAGAGACTCTTCATATCACAGTGCGCTTATTCATCTTAGATTGTAGGCAGAGGCAACTTTGAGGGATGCTCCCTAGCTAATCGGTGGCGGTGCTGGGATTCAGCCCTCTGCAGCCTGTCCAGAGGCTGGCGCACTCAGCCCCTCCCTCCCTCCTGCCTCAAACACCACTTGCCCTGTCACCTTCCCTCTATCCCCTTGCCTGGTCCCACTTGCACCTTTTAGCCATAGGAGCAGCGTGTACTGTTGAGTCATCATCTACCTAGGCAGCAAGCACTTGGCTTATCTCTTAGGAGCTGAGCGTCCTTATGGACTAATTTTAATCTCTCTGAGCACTGACATCAGTTTCAGATGTCAAATGGGGATGAAACCCCAGCGTACAGACTCACCCAGTCTGTCTGATGTGCTGAACAGCTGCTCCTAGTCACCCTTCTGTCCCAGGGTACAGTGCTGCACCTGGCACAGTGCAGGCTCCAGCTGAGCCCAGCTTCTGTGCTCCCCCTTGCAGAAGCTGGACTTGGGATAACAGTGGGGTGTCACAGGGGATGGTCTGAACAGGTAACTGTGGGTGTAGTTAGGAAACTAAGATGAGTGTGGTCAAGAGACATACTATTTCCACTGGCGTTTCTTCTTTTATAGTAACTAGATTGAGCTCAGTCTCTCTCCAGGGAATGAGCACAGCTCTCTTCCCAGAAGGCAGGGGAAAGGATTCCTCCTCTTCACCTCTTCACTGGATGGTGGACTTTCTCTTGGGACCCCATGAGAGCTGCTTACAGCAGACTGCATGCACAGGAAGAATGAGGTGGAAGTTCATCTGAGGTTGGTTACACTGTGCCTTAGGGTCAGACAGGTGAATTAAAGGATTAGGAGGACCTCACAGGCATGAGAAGAGAGTAGCAAGAACCAGGACTTGCAGGGAGGAAATCCTGGGTGAGTGTGGGACAGTGACTCTGTTTAACCGGGGTCACCCGACATGCTGTGAGGCAGTGTTCGGAGGTGATGGGGGCATGATGGTGTCAGTCTTGCCCACCCAGTTGAGGAACTTGGATGCTCTAAGAGATTGTGAGCGAGGGGCGTCGTGACGAAGGTGCACTTTAGGATCAGTTGAGACCAGCAGTGCCTGGCGGTAGGCAAAGCAGTCAGACTTGAGGATGAAGGGCGTGTTCAGAGTGACAGGTGGAGATGAGAATTCTGGCCGTGGTGCAGAGGGCTCCTTGGGGGAGGAGGCACTGGGTCATGAAGTTCCTGGAGAGCAGACTGTGGGAGAGCAGACTGTGGGAGACGCAGCCACACACGCTGAGTGGGAAAGAAGAGGAAGGAGACGGAAGTGGACATCCGTGAGCAGCACGTGGTGGCAGTGTGTGGGTTAGAACACCACCTGTGCTGGTCTCTCCCTTTCCAGCTCCTCCGCAGTGCTGGGCAGGTGGTCCGTGGCTGGCCTGATTCTGTTCTGAAGAGCCCAGGACGGAAACCTTGAGTTGTGGGCTTCCTAGGAGATGTCTGGGCTCAGCGGCTGCCGCCTCGGCCAGGGTTTAAAAGAAGGATGCTTTGTGGAGTGAACTGAGTCCTCAGTGCCAAGCATAGCGCTTTCAGTCTCAGGAACAAATAAAACATTTACAGGCCCTCTTTCTTCATTTTCTTTCAGGACCTAGTTCCTTTGCTCCCCACCCCACCCCACCCTGTGCCAATTCTGCATCTCAGGTTTGTCTTCATCTTCCCACTTGAATTATCCTTACCCCAGCGATTCCCTTTAGTTTCCTGTACTTACTGCACTTGTCCTTTCTGCCACCTTTTAACATGGTTTCCACTTCTCCTGAAACTGCATCTGTGGGCCTGTGTGTGATCATGAAAGGCGTAATCTGAGCCCTGTGCAGAAGTCTCAGACTTTTTTTTCAGGACCAGCCTTGTGAAGTAGGTACTGTTTGTGGCTGCTCTTGGCCCATGAGAAGGTGGAAGAAGCACAGGAAGGATAGCTGGAGGGTGTGTACCTGCAGACATGGCCACAGAGCCCTGCCCCCCACACTTGGCAGCCACCAGAGGGCACTGGCGTTCCAGAGCCAGCGCCAGATGTAAAGGCCATATATTTGGGCAAGCAGTGTGTGGGGCTACCTGAGTTTTTGGAAGGTTAGCTTGGCAGGTTTGGAATGCAGAATCATGCTGGAAAGCCAGCAAAGCCTGAGGAAAGGCACCCGGCAAACCGTGTCTCTGCAGAACAGTCTGGGCCTCTCGGAGAGCATTTCCAGGACTTGGGGCTGCAGTCCCCATGCAGCTGGGGCTCCTGGCAGGGCCACTAGTATTGAACCACGTTGAGCAGGCTCTTCCTGCCTGTAGTGCTAGTGTTCACATCCTCTCTCAGGGAGCCTGTGGTGGTCTGAAAATGGAGCTGTGCTAGAGGCTTACAAAGCACACCCGTGGCCTGGAGTTTTTATCCTGTCCCTCAGCTGAGTTTTGACTTTACAGTGTGTTCCGAGGGGTCTTGGGTCAGCCTCTGTGAGTGGGGGCGGGTCAGGGTGGGACCAGCATGTGCCAGGGGGCTTGTCAGGCCTGTGCATGATTGCAGGCCTGCTGGCCTGTCATTGCCTTTGGGGAGGGCAGATGTCCAGCACGGTGTTAGGCAGGTGCAGAGCCCAGGCGTGTGCACGTGGGGGAGGGGCGACATGCATGTGGTGACAGTGGTGGCATGGAAAGAACTTCAAGGGTGACAGCGGATGGTTGAAGTCTGTAAGGGGTATAGTAACAAGTTTCAGGAAAATACCTGAAGTCACCAAATAGCAGAAGCAGAACTCAGAGGGATTTTAAGGACCTGAAGCCAGGGGGAGCAGCAGCAGCAGTCCTGTGGATTGGGATCCCAAAGCAATGCCCCAAATAGGGTTTCAGGACCCCTGCCTGTGAAGGGCCACCTCAGAGCCTTTCATCCATCGCCTGAGAACCTCAAAGCTCCTCTTCTTGCCTAACAGTCACAGTGATCACTCAGAACAGGCAGCAGTGCAAGGTAGTCCTT
Organism: Artibeus jamaicensis; assembly: GCF_021234435.1. NCBI lineage: Eukaryota > Metazoa > Chordata > Mammalia > Chiroptera > Phyllostomidae > Artibeus > Artibeus jamaicensis. The sequence continues at coordinate 1,044,147 of NW_026522049.1, read as the reverse complement.
CTGTCATTCTCTTGTCCTGTAGTGTTGCCTCCCGATCCACACCCGTGTATCTCGGAGTTAATGGCAGAGTGCAGTGGTGTTGACTGTAGTCACGGAAAGTATAGCAGATCGCTTCTGACCCTTTTCATCTTGCACAGTTGACACCTCACACTGGGTGGACAGCAGCTTTTCGTTGCCTCCTCCCAGCCCCTTGCAACTCCCATTCCACTCTCTTGAGTTTGGCTGCTGCCGATTCCTTACATGAGTGGGGTTGAGCAGCATTTGTCCCTCTGTAGCTGGCTTGTTCCACTCAGCCTGGTGTGCTTACGCGTCTTTGTGTTGTGGCATGCGGCAGGACTACCTTTTCATGGCTGAATAATATTCCACCGTGTGCACCACATTCTGTTCATTTGTTTGTTCTGTTGGAGAACATTAGGTTGTTTCCATTTCTTGGCCATTGTGAGTGGTGCTGCTGGGAATATGGGTGTGCGGGTGTCTCTTCAGGGCCCCAACTTCAGTTGTTCTGGATAAATACACAGAAGTGGGATTGTTGGTGATTCTGTTCCTGATTTTTTGAGGTATCTCCACAATGTTTTCCACAGTGACTGCACCTTTTTACATTCAAGGGACAGTGCACAGGGGTCCCGTTTCTCCACATCCTCACCAATATTTATTATATTCTGGGTTTTTTTTTAATGAATATTCTAACAGGTATGAAGTGATAACTCACTGAGGTAATGATTTACATTTTCTTGATGATTTCTGACATTGAGCGTCTTATCATGGACATTATTTTTGGCCTTTTTTAGAGAAATGTCTGTTCAAGTATTTTGTCTATCTTTTAAATTGGGTTATTTGATTTTTTGTTCTTGAGCTAGTTGTAGGGGTCTCTCTGACTTCACCTCTCAAACCTCCATCCCCCTGTCTGAGGAACTCACATTTCCTGCCACTCCTCAGGCTCATTCTCTGTCCTGCTATTCCCATCTCACCAGCCTGCTTTTCCCACTGTTCCCTCGGTTTCTAAAATGTTCTCAGACTCAACTTAAACACATCCTTAACAATCCAGGTCAAGTCAGAGTCCCACGAGTCCTCCCTGACCACCCAGCCAGAATGGCTTTCTCTCTGCTGACATCTCTAGTTCTTGTTGACTCTTGCTTTTGAGAAATTGGCAAAGCCTGCTGCCCCGGTTTGAGATGGTTATGACACATGCAATATTTTATGTTCACTGACCTTCAACATCTCTCCTCTCCAGGACCTTGCAAACCACATGCCACAGTCTAAGGAGGCAAGAAGCCCAGGAGAAGGTTGGAGCTGCACTGTAGGCCTCTGTGTGCTCTGCAGCAGAAAGAGGACAAGGAGGGAGCAGAGTCTTGAGTGCACAGCCACTGTTAATCCCAAGGGAGAAAGATGAGCAGGACAGGGACAGTGAGGAAAGGGAAAGGCTGGTGACCAGGGCCTTTTAGCAAGGTGGGATTGGAACAGACAGCAGGTTTACATGAGAAGGCCATGACTGTGACCTGGGATGTGCTCTGCTGGGTTTTGGCAGGCAGGGGTGGACAGGTGTGTGCTGGGAGCCGGAGAGAAAGTGAGTTCCCTCACAGCTCCGCGGGTGGTCAGAGCAGCTGCTACGAGCAGAGGCTCTCTGCTCAGAACAGACTCCGTGGCTTCCAGCCTATGTGGCCTTGCCAGCCACGCTGTAGGAGTGGTGAGTCCAGGGAGGCCAGAGGGCAGGCCCTGGGTTGGACGTGTGACGTGGCACTTGAGTTCTGTCACACTGCCTGCCAGAGGCTGGGGGACCACTTTCAGGGCCTCCCACATCCACGGAGGTTCTCCACCTCATAACCTTCATCGCCCTCCCATGTGACACCCCCACACCTTTCATAGGTCAGGGCTTTACAGCCTCCAAGACCTTCCCTTCCGCCTCGCCCCAGCAGCCTGCTGGGTCCTGATGATGTCATGGCCAGTTCTGGTCCCTGTGTTCCCGGGTACCCTGGGGGTGTCAAGTAGAGGCCCAGTTATGGGGCCTCAACCTTGTATTTTTGGAATATCCCTGAGTAGAGCAAAGCCTACCCTCTGTGACAGCCTGGCCTCACCTCAGCAAGGGGAGGGAAAGTGGAGCAGGTGGCTCCATCCCCTCATAAGCTGCCCCTGCTCCCACTGCCTGACAGAAAACACTGACCCTTCTGGCTTCTTCCTGACCCTTTCCCACCCCTCCAGTTGTCATGGTCCTGGGGCCCCAGGGCCCCAGCCTAGCAGGCATGTAGAGTCACCTGGACACTTAAAGCAAAAAGAAGTAAGTTCTTAGGCTCTGTCATGGAGCACCTCTTAAGCAAGGTGTGGCTGGGCAGGAATGTGATGTTTTTGTACCTATTTACGTGAAGAAGTGGAGAGGCACGTAATGGGCTTACTGAGTAGTAAGTCATTTCTATTTTTTCCAGAGTGGCATGTGTTGTCTTAGAATTCAGAGGAGTAGATATCATTAAAATCAAGAGACAGATTTGAGAGTGGCCAGTCTTTCAGAAACTGCTCACCTTTGTGCCTGTGCTCCTCTGCTCTGCAGGGGGACTGGACCTCATCTTCTTGCCGGGTCTCGGGTTTGACAAGCAAGGCAACCGGCTGGGACGGGGCAAAGGCTACTACGACGCCTACCTGAAGCGCTGTGCGCAGCAGCAGCACATGAAGCCCTACACCATGGCCTTGGCTTTCAAGGAGCAGATCTGCCTACAGGTCCCTGTGGACGAACATGACATGAAGGTAGATGAAGTCCTTTATGAAGATGCCTCAGTGTCCTGAGTCCTGCCAACTGCAGCCAAATAACCAGAGTTTTGTCCCGAAGAAGCAGTGCGCCACAGACTGTGCGTTCCCTGGTCAGAAATTGGCTGAAGCTGCTCACTGTCGGGAGTACGGCTGTGTTGTTTCCAGTGTAATTATAAAATACCTAACATAGAGCCATCTTTAAAAATTAATACACTTTGAACAGTAGAACATTAATTAAAATGGAGGCTATTGCCATAGGATTTGAGCTTAATTTCCTGGCGTGATCGTGACAGGTTGATCTTTTTGCTTTCCAGTTTAAGTTACATATTTATGAGGAACTGCTCTGGTTCAGAGTGAGAGGAAGGCGGACCCTCCAGAGTGGACGCTCTGTCATTGAGGCCTTCCACGGGCCTGCTCGGTCTGGCAGGTATGTGGAGGCTCCACGATGGTTCCTTGATTTGTGGTGTTTGCTTCCTGTGCAAAAAGTTCCTCAAGAATATTACTTCTGCACTTCAGTAGATATCTGGACATACAGTGATTGGGAATTTTTTGGAGGTGAGTTAATTGAATACAGGCTATTTTCACTTAAAACATGGATCTATATTCTTTGCACAATAGCATATGATTTGATGTTTTATGCACAAAAGTGAAAACATATTAAAAACATCAGTTGACCTAATACTGGCTTTTTATAATACAGTGTAGTATAGAAATGAGGGAGCAGCTTCCGTTACTGTGCTGGTTGGAAGTCTGCTGTGTAACTTCCACCTGAGGGTCACTGAGATGTCGGTTCAGCTGCAGACTCGGTCGGGTCTGAGCTGGCGGGACAGTGAACTGAATCTCCTGAGCTGGGGCTGGTTTGAGTTTCAGCACCGTGCGTTGTTCTACCCAAGGGCTGCGTTCACAGACCTCTGCCCTGCCCCTCGCCTCGGTGCAGGCGGATGCAGAGGCCACTGGCTGGGACCCAGGTGCTGAGAGTCCGGGGGAGGGGCTGCGGGGTCTCCTGGAAATGGGGCCATTCCCTGGGGTCCACTCAGGTGGTCACTGTGCAGAGGATGCTGGGAAGGGAAGAATCAGCCTAGATGATGTAGGTGATGATGACTCTGTCACTCCAAGGCACAGCAGAAGCTGAGGACAAGGCTGGAATCCTGGAAACGAGCACCCCAATGAGGAACTAGGGGCAGGGATAGCCCAGAGACAGGGCAGAGCAATGGGATCCACGCAGAAACACTGGTTCCTGTGGGCCCCCCATGCATCCCCATCTCTGTCTAGTCTGTGGTCTGTGCCTCATTCACTTAGAAAGTCCACCTAGTGTGTGCTGGTCAGGACGTGTCAGTCACGCGCCCTCCTTATGGACTGATAAACGTGTAGGCACGGTGTCTTCGTTGAGAAGCGTTCTTCTTGGTCCCGGTTTTTTTCTCTTCTCTCAGAGGTCATTGGAAATTCAGTTAATTGTATTGTGGTTTAATCATGTTTACATGCTGCTTTTTCCACTGGCTCACGACCAGATTCTCTGCCCAAATGATGGTTTCCCTGAGGACCCCAGTTTAGAGCACTAGCCTGTGAATTCCTGACAAAGGAATGGACCCCTGTGCGTGTTGCCCGTGGTCTCTGAGGTTTTCTTGGAGGAAGAAATGGTGTGATGGCTGAGGCTGGAGTTCTCCACAGAGGGTGCCCAGCTCCCGTGGTACCACAGAATGGGAGGACCTCAAGCCTTGGGGGCAGAGGCTTGTGGAAGTAAAACTCCAGACCCTCCAGGGCCTATCAGGATGCATAACTGCAATGGAAGGCTGATTTGCTGACTAATTCTGGTTTGTCTGGGTTGTTATTATAGGAGGATCAGTGTCCCTTCAGGGGGACATAGACTCTCCAAGGGCTCTGACAGGTGTGGTGCAAGGACCCTGGTCCTGGGGGTGGGTATGCAGCAGGCTTTTGAGGAGTGCTTTCTCTGCTGGGAACCAGCAGGCATTGCCCTTCTAGGGTCCACACCACCTGAGAGAGGGCACAGGGCTTGGTGGAGGGTAGATGGAGAATGAGCTTCATAAAAGGGTTGGAGGATGTGTCTCAGATGTAGGCTTCCTCAACTGGACTCTTGTGTTAGACACACGCATCCTGCATGCATTGTGGGCGCAGCTGGCTGGCATGCCCACGGGCCTTCCCACAGGGGCAGAGGACACTGTGTGGCAGCATCAGATCCAAAGAAAGCTGGGCGGGTGGAAGCCAGCAGCCTTAGTTTCTAAACTGGCCCATCAGTGAGGGGAGGCAGGAGGGGACAGGAGTCTTATTCTGGCTGAAGTCCTCCCACAGAAGTGCATTCAGCCAGGGAAATGGAGGTGCACAATGGTGACTTTGCATTTATTTACATATATTGGCACTTGCACTTCCTTCTGACTCTGGGGGTATCTCTGCATTTCTCCCAGAGGGAGACTGAGGCCAAGGTTCTGCTCTGAATAAGTGCTGAGGACTTGAACCAGATCTTCTCTGATTTTACAGCCCGTTCTTTCCACTGCCCTGCGCTCTGGTAACCCTTTGCCGTCTGTGAAGGACTCCCGGCTTCTCTCTTCCCAAGCCTCCTGTGAGCCCTCCCATGTCCTGGGGCCACCAGCTCAGTCTATTTGAGCTCCCTCGGGTGCCCAAGTCTACCAGCGCTCCCACGCATGTAGGGCAGGTGTGAAGAGGCCGGCGTTCCTGGCCTAAGGTGGGGAACCCTGGGTGAAGGGCTGCTGGTCTCCTTTGTTTCTCCTCCTCCTGGACTTTACACTCATCAGTTTCTACAAAAGCACAACTTTTAAGCTTTTTTTTTTCATCTTTTTAAAATACCTTTTATTGATTACGGCATTACAATTGTTCTATTTCCCCCTTCATTCCCCTCCACCCTGCACACCCCTCCCCCACCATTCCCCCCCTTTAGTTTATGACCACTTGTCTCAAGTTCTTTAGATTCTATATCTCCCCTACTATTCTTGCCCCCCCAATCTATTTTCTACCTACCATCTATGCTACTTATTTTCTGTACCTTCTCCCCCCTTCTCCTCCTCCCACTCCCCTGTTGCTAACCCTCCATGTGATCTTCATTTCTATGGTTTTGCTTCTGATCTAGCTATCCTCTTAGTTTGCTTTTGTTTTAGGTGTGGTTCTTAGTAACTGTGAGTTTGCTGTCCTTTTACTGTTCATCTTTTTTATCTTCTTTTTCTTAGGTAAGTCCCTTTAACATTTCATATAATAAGGGCTTGGTGATGATGAACTCCTTGAATTTGATCTTATCTGAGAAGCACTTTATCTGCCCTTCCATTCTAAATGAAAGCTTTGCTGGGTAGAGCAATCTTGGATGTAGGTCTTTGGATTTCATGACTTGGAATACTTCTTTACAGCCCCTTCTTGCCTGTAAGGTCTCTTTTGAGAAATCAGCTGACAGTCTGATGGGAACTCCTTTGTAGGTGACTGTCCCCTTAGCTCTTGCTGCTTCTAGGATTCTCTCCTTCATTTTAATCTTGGCTAATGTAATGATGATGTGCCTTTGTGTGTTCCTTCTTGGGTCCAACTTCTTTGGGACTCTCTGAGCTTCCTGGATTTCCTGGAAGTCTATTTTCTTTGCCAGATTGGGGAAATTCTCCTTTATTATTTGTTCGAATAAGTTTTCCACTCATGGCTGTTCCTCTTCCCCTTCTGGCACCCCTATAATTCTGATGTTGGAACGTTTAAAGATGTCCTGGAGGTTCCTAAGCCTCTCATTTTTTTAAATTCTTGTTTCTACATTCTTTTCTGTTTGGTCATTTTTTTCCTCTTTCTGGTCCACTTCTTTGATTTGAGTCCCAGTTTCCTTTCCATCACTATTGGTTTCCTGTGCATTTCCCTTCATTTCAATTAGTTTAGCCTTCATATGTTCCTCTAATTTGTGACTAAAATCAGCCAGTTCTGTGAGCATCCTGATCACCAGTATTTTGAACTGTGCATCTGAAAGTTTGGCTATTTCTTCATTGCTTAGATTTATTGGTTCTGGGGCTCTGAGTTGTTCTTGAGCCATGTTTTTATCTTTTCGTGCCTGTTACGTATGAGGAGCAGAGCCTTAGTTGTTCACCGGGGCGGGGCCATGCAGGTTTGTGATGCTGTAGGTGGGGGTGGGTCAGAGAGAGGCCACCCAGGTCACTGGTTTAGGACGCTGTAGGTAGGGGTGGGGTCAGAGAGGGACAATGGTGGTCCCCTCTGCTGCTTCCTGCCACTGGGGCCTGCACTGTCTGTCTCACCACTCCCTGCTTCACCAGTTAATCTGCGCGCAAATGTGTGACCGTGGTCAGCCCTCAGTGAGTCCCCCACCCCGCGCCCTCAGTGGATCCACCCACTTCTCCACACCTGGGATCCGCCTACGGCTGCCAGTGTGCCTGGGTTGAGCCCGGGTCAGTCCGGTGGATCTTTCCTGCCCGACCCCGCTCTGCTGCTGGCTCTGCCCCTCTTACCGGTTTGGATAAAGGGTTCGTTGTTGTCAGACTTCCGTGAAGTTCAATTTTCTGTGGTTTTGGCTGTGTTTTTGTTGCTAAAACTTTGTTGTTTTTAAACTTGGTTGTGGGAGGAGGCACAGTGCTTCCACCTACACCTCCATCTTGGCGGAAGTCCGGTATTTAATTGCTTTTAGGCTTTTCTTAATCAGCAAATGCTTCAAGGCAAATGGCTATGCCAAATAGGAAGTTCACCTCTGTGATTTCTTTCTTCTGTGATCTCACTGGCTCAATGACCTCACCCTGTTTGATAGTTCGCTGTTATTCCTGAACAGAATTTTTAAAACGTGTTTGGTTCATTGTTTATGTTCATTTTGGTAGAAGAGTTGGTGTGTGTAAGTTAGGCCAGACCTCCTCAGGACTGAGTTTCTGCTCTCTCCAGGAAATAGAGTGTGATATGCGCCAGCTCCTTGCCAGGTCGCCAGGACCACCAGAGACCCTCGTTTAAATGGGGTGATTTTCTGGTTTTGCGCCAGGCACGCTGATCACAACGGGAGGAAAATGGCTAAAAATGTGTAGTTCTAGCAAACACTCTGACAAAGGTGCGCTTGAGAGACGCTGGGTCCTATGTATGTGCCAGTTGTATTCTGATGGCCTCCCCAGGTACCCCAGGAAGCCCCCCTGCGCCGTGGACCCGGTCACTTCTGTGGGGACAGAGGTGGCTGCTCTGTTAGGCAGAGAGGGCAGCGCTGCCTCTTGCACTGCCTCTTACCACCACCTCTCAATGTATCCTGCATTCTCTAGCTCCAAGAGAGAGCTTCCTTTGCTGAATTATTTCCAATTTCTTCCTTAGACGTTTTAATCAAGAGATGAAAAATGATTGGTCTTTTGCCAACATTTCAGTCTAAGAGGGTGTTATTGCCTCTCAAAGGCACATTAATTTGCAGTGACTTGTATAGCAGGCAGAGTGGCATTGCAGAAAGGGACCCAGAACCTAGGGACTGGGGACGAGCCCCAGGTCTTGGGTGACCCAGGAGTTGAGGGAGGAGGCACTGACCACCTCTCCTCCTCCCTCGACTCAGGCAAGTTCCCTTGGCCTGCTTGAGTGTACCTGCTTGTTCTCCAAACTGCCCGCCGTGGCACTGGTGTGAAGTTCCAAGCTTCCCCACTGGCCTGCTGAGGCCCCAGGAAGACTTCCTGCCTGGACTTCTTGCCCTTCTCTCCCTCAAAACTTATTTCTTGTCTTCTCACTGCACTCCTCTCCTTCTCCCTTCTCCCTTCTCCCTTCTCCCTTCCCCCCTTCCCCTTTCCCCCTTCTCCCTTCCCCCTTCCCCCTTCCCCCTTCCCCTTTCCCCCTTCCCCCTGGCCTCTCACGTTCCCTCCCTTTATCATTCCTTGCCCTGCTCTCTCCACAGCTGCCTGCCTTCACCGTGGGCTCGGACGGGAAGACAGAGCTGTGAGATTCCCTTTCTCCGGGCCACATAGCAAGGCCAGCTTCCCCGGATCTCGGGCTCAGCGGGGCGGGTTTCTCACTGTCTGACCCACGGGCTCCTGGCCAGTGTTGCTCAAATCAGTAACAGCACTGAAATACTCCCAGTGGAAAGAGGTACATGAAAAGGTAATTCATGAGAGACACAAATAGCCATTTATCTATGAGAAATATTTTGTTTCACATATCATCAAAGAAATGTAAATTATACCAACGTGAGCATGCCTGCTTTTGGTAAATTATACCAACGTTTGTACCGTGAGCGGTACAAATGGCTCAGAACAATAATGAGTGAGTTTTGACTCTGACGCAGGAAGTGGACACTCACACACTGCAGTGAGGCTGTAAAGTCTTCATTCCTTCTGGAGAGCAATTGAGCAAATATAACAAAAATCTCCTGGTTTTCCAAGACTATACACCCTGTGTTTTCACTTCCGGAGCTTATCCCAGGGAAATAGTGTCAGCTCTTGGAATGGGCTTTTTGCCCATTGTGTCGAGCAGGGGCTGTTTTCACAGTGACAGGTGGGGCCTTCCCGTGAAATAGTCCAGGCAGTTGGCAGGGGGCTGGGCCACGAGTCATCTACTAAAGTGATAACAAGGCCGTATCTCATGTTAGCACACCCCCACATCTAGGGAGCATTGGTTAAGGAAAGGTGGAAGGGGCAGAACCTGATCCTGAGCCTGTGGGCAGAGTGGCCTGTGTTCCAGTTCTGAGCCTGCCTCACACTCGGAGGCCTTGAGGTCACCTGGTTCTCCCAGCGGCCATGCCTTTGTCAGTCAGACAGACTCGACCTTGCCCTCACCTGTTCAGGCTCCTATTTCTAACTGTGGTTGTACGTCACCCTCACACTGTCGTGTGTGGACAGGTCAAAGCAGACCAGCTGTTAGCAGGCCATCAGCTCTTCTGTCCTCCGTTGATAAATGAGAAACCCATTGCCTTTGTACATGCTCTGTTGCAAAAATGGAAAAGCTTCCTGAGGGTCACAGAGGACAAGGACTTAAAGGAACCAGGATGGCCTGGCCAGTGACCCAGGTGGTGGCTGAGTTAAAGCTGAGCAGGATCTGGGGGCCCAACCGTGCACGCAGTTCGGTTTGTGGTCGGTTATGCATGAGGATGGAGAAGTGGGTGGCAAGCCCTGGCTGGGACTGCAATGTCAGCAAAGCCAGAAAGCAGTGGCGGGGAGAGCTGCTGGAGCTTCGGGGGCTGTTCAAGGAGCAGCTCCTGCTGGAGGTCCAGCGCCAGGTCCCAGTGGCCAGATATGGGGACTTGCAGCCTCTGAAGGGGTGGGGGGCTGGCCCGGCAGGGCCCATTGTGGGGAGAGACATGGACGTCTTTTTAAGGCTGGGGGGCAGGCATGGCAGGTGTTACTGGAGAGCCCAGAAATGAAGATTTGACACGCAGATGTGTGCAAGCTGTAGGTCTGCATTTACGAAAAACAGGCCGTCCTGGAGAGCGGGTAACCCACGCACCCATTTGGAGAGAACCTGACAAACCAAACTCACTGACATGGAAATCAAGCTGTCGACCTTCTGCTCACTGCCAGGTCAAAGCTGAACCTTTAATACTGATGTCCTGATCTCGAGGCGCCCCAGGTGGTAGCAGTAGGCATCACTGACATGGTGCTGCTTCTCCACAGAAACATTTTCCGCTCTCCGACCGGAGCGTGGCTTTCCCACCCACCGTGTGCCCTGCATTAGACTTCTCTGCGTGTGCAACAGGCTCACTAGGAAGCTGCAGAAATACTTTTACTCCACAGTCCTTTTAATTACGGCACGTACCCAATTTTATTACCCCGTCACAGGTACAATTAAAGTTCACCAACTTACTTGGTGTGTGGAGAACTCCTTCATTTCCATGAGGTCAGAGGAATGTAAGAGAACAAATGGGACCCTGGGCCGCAGAGGACCCGGACTGATTTATCGCTGCTCTTCCCGCAGCAGCAAAACCGGCTGCGACTTGCCTCAGCACAGTAGGTCTGGGCAGGCGGTGTGTTCTGTGTGTCCTCACGTCTCAGCCGTAGGGAAAACGCGCTCTATCCCCGGTGGGAGTTGTCATTTCACTGGCTGCATATTGATCACGGTGCACAGCACCCAGCGATGTGCCACACACAGCAGATTGGTGGGAGCCTGCAGTCTCGTGAAATTGCTTTTGAATATTTGCAGACCTTTTCCCACTCTCAGCTGAACGCATGAGCTCCTGCCCGAGATGGAAGGATGCTGTGTTGAAGCGCTCTCCCACATGGCCCTCTGGAGGGTCAGGCCCTGTGTGCTGAAACCTTCCCTGGCAGGTTCCCCTCAGTCACAACACCTTTGTCCCGAAGTTCCCATCCACAGGGGAAGGGGAAGGACTGGAGGCACCCCCTGGGTGGCAGTACCAAGGTCACAACTGGTCAGTGGTGGTGGCTGGATTATTCCTCACATCTGGCTGTCTGCAACACCTTGGCCTGCCCCCCACCCCCAGAGCTCAGAGTGAATGCCCAGGTGGCTCCATCCCCTTTGGCCTTCTGTTTGAGCAGTTGGAGCCCATTTTTCTCCGTCAAAGTGGAGCTCCAGGTATAGGGTGCCCGTCTCTCCCCCCACCACTCCAAGGGGTATATCAGTGTCTCAGGTAGGGTTCGCTCAGAGAAGCGTGCCCAGCACAGTAGGCACCATAAAAGTATAAACTACTAGTTAACAAAACAAGATTTACCCCGCTAACCATTTCTAAGTGTATACAGGTCAGTGGCATTTTCAGTACAGTTGCCTTATGGGACCGTCATCAGCATCACCCATTTCCAGAACTTTTTCAGCTTCCCACACTGAGCTTCTCCCCATTAGTTAATAACTCCCATTCTGCCCAACCCCAGGCCCTGGTGACCACCCTTCTACTTCCCGTCTCTGAGAAGGGTGGCCCTGGATGCCTCATGGAGGTGGAGGCATGCAGCGCCTGTCCCTTTGTGACTGGTTTCTTTCACTTAGGGCAGTGTCTTCAAGGTTCATCCCTGTTGTAGCCAGTGGCAGAGTGTCCTTCCTTGTTCAGCCTGCATAACAGTTCGCTGTATGTGTAGACCACGTCTTGTTTAGCCACAAATCGGCTGATGGGCATTTGGGGAGCTTCTGCCTGTCGACCTTTGTGAGTAATGCTGCTGTGAGCGTGGGTGTGCAATTATCTGTCTGAGACCCTCCTTTCACTCCTTTTGTGATATACCCAGAAGTGGGATTGCTGTATCCTATTACCACCGTATGTGTAATTTTTTTGAGGAACTGCCATACTGATTTCTGTAGCTGTGGCACTATTTTACATTCCCATCAGCAACACACAAGGGTTCCAGTTTGCTCAAACCCTCACTGACATTTATTTTCTGTTGTTTTTTTTTTTTTAATTTTATTTATTTTTAGAAGAAAGAGGAGAGAAACATAAATGTATGGTTGCCCCTCATGCACCCCCTAGTGGGGACCTAGCCCACAACCCAGGCATGTGCTCTGACTAGGAATCGAACCTGTGACCCTTTGGTTTGCAGGCTGGCTCTCAATGCACTGTGCCAACCATCCAGGGCATTTTTTTTTTTAATAATAGCCATCCTCGTGGATATAAAGTGCTATCTCATTGTGGCTGTGATTTACAGGACATGAACATTTAAGGTTTGGACATGTTGGGTTTGAGACTCTTCTGAGACAGCCCAGGGCAGGTGTCAGGCGTCCAGCGGCCATCAGAGGCTGGAGTCCAGATAGGTTCCCCCAGTCACCTCCAGCTGCAGTGGAGCTGGGAGGTACTTTAAATTGGACATCTCGCATGTGGAACAAAATCAGCATTCTGGGCTGGAGGAGGGGAGATGATGGGGAGATGATGGGGTGAAGGTGGGGGAGGAGGGGGGGATCATGAGCTCGTGGGCGCCCCAGCAGGGCTCATTATCAAGCTGAAATGTCACGTCAGGAGCTTTACACGGTGCGTGAACTATTTTCATCTCTTTCTAAATGGTCTTTCTTGACTCAGCGAGTGCCCCAAATGTTTCTAGTGAGTCTCATTTGCACCCTCATTTGAATCTCCTTCTTGACAAATGCCCCGCTCATGAGACCGTAACATTTTCCTTTATTTATAAACAATTCTTTCTGGCTGTTTAAGGGAGGGGGAAAGGATAATTAAAAAATACGTAATTACCCGAAGACTACATTAATTGTACGCCGGTGTCCCAGCAGGCATCTCCAGCCTGGAGAGTTCATGAACGCCCGGAGGAACACAATGAACAAATGTCACAGAAGACCAGCACTTTGAATTATTGATTAGAAGGGGGGGTTTCCTGGCTCCTCGGGTCTAACTGCGAGCTCTAGGAGACACGAGGCCGACAGGAGGGACAGAAGACGCAGACATTTAAAGGAGCAGAGAGGTAGGGAGCTACTAGACTAGTCTCCCCCCCACCCTCCACCCTGTTCTGTGAAGCTGTCTCTGTGGGCTTCTCAGCCTGGTTTCTCCATCTCAGGCCCTGGATGCGTTCACTAGTGCAGGGAGAGAGCCAGTTCTGCCCTGCCTGCCTCGGGGCCCTGCCCCCCCCCCCCCCCCGCACTGGCCACCCTGCACAGCCTACAGCCTACAGCTCACAGCATCGGTCTCTGTCCCTCAGAGGGGTCTTTCCTGGCGTCCCCTTGCCCGCCCTCCATGGACTCATCATTCATGGCGACACGTATGTGTGCCTTTGCTTTGGTGACGGGATTCTCTGGAAGGGCAGGGCCGAGCCTGTTTGATTCGTCTTGTGCCTGTAGCACTTAGTACGAGGTCTATGTCGAGCAGGTGTCCAAAAGTAATGGTTTCTGTGGCTGAATGGAAGAGAGGCGGGGCAAACCCAGGAGAGCTGTAGAGAGCTCCCTCTTGGGCTCACCTTCCCCCTGAAAGTGCCCTTTTCACACTTCCTGTGTTGGAATCCGAGCCTGCCCAGAATTTAGGTCTTTGCTTGCGACACACTGCCTTGAGGTGCTGCTAACCCAGAATGAGGCGCAGCAGCCCGCTCACTGCCCTTGGATCTTGTGTTTGGCAGGAGCAGCCCACAGTCCGAATGCCAGGGTTGGCCGAAGTCGGCCTTGTCTTTGAGCACTGGGGAGCTGCTGCCCCCCAGCAGCTCCTTGCTTGCGGCTCTCGATCCGCATAATTGGCATGTGAGCCAGGTCCCCAGAGACTCATGCCAACCCACAATTGCCAGTGTGCACACACACCGACCCACTTGTACAGAGGCAGGCCCACCTGTTAGGGGCAGTCCCAGTTCCTTAATGAGAACAAAGGAAAGTAAGGTCCATGCCACCCAGCCTTGCATCCTCAAGCCCAGAGAGAACCTAGGGGCCGCCTCTGGTCAGCTGCCCCGGCCACCTGCTTCTCATCGGCTCAGACGTCTGAACCTGCATCGAATGGGGCCTTGTCAGTCCAGAAGGGGCCCTTCAGTAGCCACTGAGTGAGCTGTTAGGGACCCTGGAATAATGACAGGTTTCTCAGAAGGAGAAGATGAGTTTTCATTTTGACAGTTTGAGGTTTCAAATTACACAGTAGCACTAATGGGCTCTTTCTGTCTCATAATTATGTTTGCCGTGACACACACACTTGACTGTCTGGCTGCTGTTCCCCTCAGATGAACACATCCTGGCGTCAAGTGGAATTGTAATGCTGTGACAAGCCATTATGCTGCGACTGATGGCTGGCCCTGGGGGACGCTCGCCTGTCCAGCAGCGCTGGTCTCCGCACATAGGATGTGGCTAATGCCCAGGGCGAGGGCCGAGTCCTCTGGGGAGCTGCCACATGGCCCCAGGACTCAGAGGCAGCTCCTGAGGCAGCTCAGAGGCAGGCCCCTGGGGCTGTGCAGTCCCCTCTGCTAGATACCTACAGAGCTGTCCCAGGGTCAAGTCCGAACGAGGCAGCTCCAGAGTCACTTTGTCTACACGGAGTTCGTTCTGCGCCTTTGGTGGAGGGATCACAGAGACCTGAGTGTTAGTTAAATCGTGTAATCTACAAGAAGAATGAACAACGGGACCATTTTGTCGGGGACATCTTAATGCCTAGAACGATCAGAGCCGGAAGAGGCTGGCCCCCAAACGGCTGCGGAGGGTGGTGGTGAGTCGCTCTGCGCAGGCGTGAGGGACATTAGGAAGACGGCAAGTGGGCAGTGAGCATTCCAGAGGGATGCCGTCTGAAGCCAGTATTAGAAGATCTTAGGATACTACATTTCTAGGTAGTTTGGACTTCCTGACTAACTTAAAAAACATATTTTTCTTTTCATCAAGAAACATCTTAGCCCTGGCTAGTGGGGCTCAGTGGATTGAGAGCCAGCCTTCGAACCGAAAGTTCGCCGGTTCGATTCCCAGTCAGGGCACATGCCTGGGTTGCAGGCCAGGACCCCAGCTGGGGGCCTGTGAGAGGCAACTAATCCATGTATTTCTCACACATTGATGTTTCTCTCCAATTCTTTTTCTCTCCCTCCTCCTCTCTCTAAAAGTAAATAAATAAAATCTTTAAGAAAATCTTAGAGCTCTTTCGGTTGCAAGGGAGAGACATGATCGTAAAGTTATTAAGGCAACAGGGATGTGATGTAAGTGAGGCAGGATGACCTGCTGCGGTGAGTTCTCGCGAAGGCACCGCAAAGGCCAGCCTGTGCCACTGTTGCGGAGGCTCAATGTATGTGTATCCTTTTCTCTGGGAGAGAAGTTTTTAAGGCTGTTTTATTTGTTGAGGTAATTTACACACAGTAAAATACGGGGCCCGGCAGAAGTAAGGCCTGCTCGAGTGTGGTTGGCAGGATAATAATATGGGTCTAATAATTTATCGATTTAATCTGAACATGTCACCTAAAATGTCATTCGGTGTGCTTGAGCGTGATGCTGTTATGCTATAGAATAACAGGCTGATGATTTTGTAATTTAAAAAAAGGGGGTTTTGTTTGTGCTGGATCTCGTGTGTCGATCTAAAAAGTGCAGTTTGATGAGTGTTGGAAAAGGTGCACAGGCCTGTAAGCACCTGGTACAATCATGATAGGGACCGTGCCCCTGGTCCCTCAGCCCCCCAGGGCCCCTCCGCAGCCAGTCTCCTCCCCGGCCCTGGCGCCTGCTTTCCCCGTGGCCTGTGGCTCTGCTTTGTGCGGAACTGCCTGCCCACGGGTCCCTCAGCGTGTGTTCGCTTGTGCCGACTCCTCCCCTGGGCGCAGTGCTGCGGCGATCCGGCCACGTTCTCGAGTACGCCAGTGGTTCTCTTTACTGTCATGCGCTGTGGTGTAGACACACAACCGCTGACTTAGCTGGGCACCAGCTCCTTGGTGAGGAGGAAGTGGCGGCCACGTGCTCAAGCACAGGTGGCCCTCGTGCAGCTGAGCAGCCCAGAGACGCGGGGCTTCTCATCCAGCCCAGCTCCCGCCCACTGCACTGGTGCCCCGGCCAAGGGTGGAACCGGGATCAGGACAGACAGCGTCCCGCCGGGTCCAGCCGATGACCCTCACGGCAGCTTCCGCTGGTCAGAAAGGTCACCTGCACCTCCACGTTCTCAGCAGCATGTCAGTGGTCCGGCAACTGGACCTGAGGGTGTGCCGGCACTGACGGATCTGTGTGGCATTCTCCCCGAGTGCACACCAGGGCCGTCCACACTGCTTTCTCACCATCGTCATCACCCTCATCTCCGTCTCCAGGTCTCAAGCCAGACCGTCTCGCTTGCTGAGTAGGGTAGCAGGACTGTGGCTCCTCGGTGCTCTCCTTTTGGGTTTCCATTGTTGAGACTCAGAATCTCCGTGTGTGGGCTCCGCTTTCTGAAGGTGGTGGCAGGTGGCAGGGGAAGTGAGTGGGGCAGGGGTTGGGGCGGGGGAGGGGCTGCAGAGATGGAGTCAGAGGGCTTGGAATGTGGCTCTGAAGGTGAATCCCTCCATCAGGGCCTGTTGTTTTCATGTCAGAAAAGGAGACAGCTGTCGTCACCCCTTCCTTGTGGGGCAGAGACCTGCTCTGCCCATGGGGTACGTGAAGGAAAATGCCAGGTCCTACTGCATCGGCCCAGGGACCCCCAAAGTACCAGGGAACTGAAAAGGGCGGGACATTGGCAGACAGTACACCCAGGCCTCGTGGTTTCTACTCTGATAACAGGGATGATCAGTCGCCACCACAGTGACTACTGACGTTTTTTAAAATTGCTGTGACAGCTTCCAAAGCAGCATGTGTACAGATTACCCATGGCATTCACTCTGCGTCCTGTTCTCCGTCTTTCTGCTCCCCAGCCCCACGTGGGAGCCGGTGGAGCTAAGGGTGCTCGAGGTCGGTGGTGTCCGTATTTGGCCCGATGACCATGTGCAGGATACGCAGAACCCCAGTCCCTGAAGGCAGACCCCGCAAAGGGTGCATGTAGTACATGTTCGAGCCTGGATTTCAACTCTGCCTACCTAGGCAGGCCGGCCGGCAGCTTCCACTTTAACTTATTCACGAAAAGTGACTTAACGTACAGCAAGGTTAGTTCCTCTTCCTAGGACATGGAGGGGAGGATGGATGGCTGTGTATCTGATGCAGTTTATTAACGCCGATGCTGGTCTAATGGTCGTATGCAAATGTGGCCAACATAATATGTATTCCTTGTTCGTTATCAACTTACATACAACCAGAAGCCAACTTTTCTTTTAAAAGAAGCCCCACAGCCCAGCTTCAGCCATTGCCAGGCCTCTCTTGAAAACTATTATCACACAAAGGAAAAAGCACTTTTCTGTACATACTTGATCTTCTCTAGAGGTGGAAAGGCTGTGCAAGGCCCATCAGGAGCTGTGTGTGCGTGTGTGTGTGTGTGTGTGTGTGTGTGTCCAAGGGTGTGTATGAGTGGGCGTGCTGGGTAGCAAGCTCAGCTGGTAAGATGTAATGAGGGGGTGATGGTCTCACCACCTGGACATGCTGAAAACCCCCGATCGTGCAGTTGGCACCGGGGAATTCTGTGGTGTGTGAATTAAACCTCACTAAAGCTGTCCCACGAAGCACAGAGGTCAAGGCCCTTGGCATTTCCCTCCCCGTGGCATCCCTTCTCTCAGAAATAACAGGACAGACGGATGGCATCTAGTCCAGTTTCTGTACAGGTGTGTTCCGAAGCTGTCATATAAAAGGCCCCTGTTCCACCTTTGGGCTGAGAGACGTTTTTATTCATGGGGTTGCGGGAAGGAAGGAAAAAAGGGCCGTCTTTCAGGAGGCTGGTCCTGGCTGCTCCCCTGTGTCCTAAACAGGGACTGACTTGGCTTTAACTAACTAATTGATTTTTTTTTTGTCTTAATGAACTAACTTCGCAGGGAGGGAGAAGACAAAGAATATACAAAGCAGCAGGTGTAATTTAAAGATATGCCTTTTAACTGGTCAGGCTTAGGGTGAAGACTCAGGGATGTGGGACTTTTTGGCGGCGCGGAGCTGGTCCTAATTCTCCCATCTGTGCAGCCTGGCTTCCCCGGGCGCAGCTTCATGTCCGGGGCAGCCTACGTGGGTTTGCTCAGGCCCAGAGACCCACCGCTCAGGTGGGTGCAGGCCACTAGGAAAGGGAAAGGGGCAAAGGCGGGCGCAGCCATCCCACAGGTGGGGCCTCCGTCTGTCTTCAGGTGCACACGTCTCAGGCGGGATCCTCTAAAGGACTCCAGTGGTCCTGAAGGGCGAGAGGGAGCTCACCAGGAGGGACACGGGGAAAGCCGCCTCGAATGGACTGAACCGCGCGTCCACAGAAGGTGGAAGCCCTATTCACATTAGGCCCATCCCCCCGGGAGCCTCCCTCCCAATGCCACAGGCCCCTTCTTCAGCCAGCTCCCTCCCACTCAGCACTGGGCTCTCTACCGACTGCTTAAGAGCCCCCGGGTCCCTTGCCAGGTTCACCCAAGCACCTAATGCTGTTCTCAGCACCGCAGTACATGGGACTGTGCTACAGGCTACGGATTTTCACTTCCATCAGTAGGGCAACCCGGTGCCTGCATGGCCCCGAGAGTGGGTGCCTCCTTCAGCTTGGCTCCAGGCACCTCACTTGTCTGACCCCGGGCATGACACACACACAAGGTGAATGAATGACGGGCCCTCATGGAGGTCATGGGCAACGGAGGGCCAGGGTTCCCCTCAGCTAGTTTTTTCCAAACCTTGAAGGACAAGGTGACTCAAAAATGAGGACCAGGTGACATACAGGGGAGGTTCTTAATACACACAGTAGGCTCTTGATAATGCCAATGCCCTTCCCCAAACAGCAGTAGCCCCTCTCTTCATCCAGCTTCCAGTCCCCACCAGAAACAGAGGGAGCAGATGGGCTGCTGGGCTCTTGTTCTGAAGAACTACTCTGGGGGCTAGACAGGGGTGTGCACCGAACCATCAGCCGACGCACCCACCTCTGCCACGCTGTTCATTATCGTAAATCTCTTTCCTTCAAAAGCGTGCAACTGCTGTGTGTTGGACAGTTGCTACCTCTGGCTGTTCTCCATCCGGCTTTCTGTGCACTTTTCTCTCAGGCATTGGATCACAATGGAAAATAGAAGAGGTCGGCAGCCCTTGTGCCCTTGGCATAGGTCGTTAGGTGTGGTTGCGGGTGCCCAGACTGGGGGCCCATTTTGCAGCTCAGAGCAGACGTTTGCCAGCTCTGCTCTGGAGGTGGGCTTCTGACCTTACTCACCTGGACCTGGCAAAGAGGAAGGGCCCCCATGCCGACCGTGACTGTCTGCAGCAGCGGTGTTCGAGGAGGGGCCATGGTGCCCCCTGTGGGACATTTGATGGGTTAGGTCAGCTGGCAGAGGGTGCCCCTGGATGGGTGGAGTCCCAGAATGCCGCTAAACATGCCACAATGTACAATGTGTGGGGCTGCGCCCACAACAGAGACTTAGCCAGTCCCAAATAGTGCCACTGTCGAAAACCCTGCTCCAGGCCTTGGTGTGCGTGCGTGTGTGCGTGTGTGCGTGTGTGCACATTTATGTGTGCGTGAGAGAGAGAGAGACATCAAGCCAGGAGCCTCAGCTAAGCTGGACTCCTACGGCTTTGGTGTGAGCAATCACACAGCGCCGGGAAACGCCGACTTCGCAATAAGACAGATGAAGACATTAAAAGATATTAAGGAGGGAATATGAACCTCTCAGTTCAACCTGAAAGAATGTTCTACTCTTGGTCGAAAACCAAACTCTAACACTATGAAAACCGTTGCTGTCGGGCTCCAGGCAAGTCCACACAGAGGTGCAAAAACAATATACTTTGTCCCACCAGTTCCACCACCCACCTCCTCCCTTCTCAACTAGTCTTCCTTGGTTTAAAGGGATGTCTGCGCAATTACGGGTGCAGTTATTGTTCCCACCGCGTGGCACATCTTGGTTCTAAAGTAATGACACTCAATCACTCTCCAGGCACCCTGCTAATCTCCGAGTGAGGCGTGGTGGAAATGCAGCTGTGTGCCCTTCACAAACACGATTGGCAAGCATTCCCCAGGATGCTGTTTCAGACAGGGGTGCGTCACATTCCAGCTGGACTTCTGCAGGGTCGCAGAGCCCCTTTCCAGGCCTGATAGACTCAGGTGCCTGGCGTAATTAAAAACACTTCCCTTCAGGCCCTGGCTGGTGCAGCTCAGTGGATTGAGTGCAGGCCTTCGAACCAGAGGATTGTGGTTCGATTCCCAGTCAGGACACATGCCTGGGTTGCAGGCCAGTTCCCAGCAGGGGACACATGAGAGGCCACCGTACATCGATCTTTCTTTCACTCTCTCCTTCCCTTCCCCTCTAAAGATAAATAAATCTTAAAAAAAAAAACCACTTCCCTTCAGCCTCACACATCCATAGTTTGCTCTCCCTTCACACATCAGGCCAGGTTCTGGATGTAACGACAATCGGTGGCAAGCATTTTCATTGGAGCCTGGTGCTCGTCCGCCAGGAGACAGGTCTCTGAGTTCACGCGTGGCCTTTGCACAGGTGTCCCAGTGTGTGAGTGTGGGGGGGGGGGCAGGGCTGGGGAACAGGTGGTGCCAGGCCTGGCCTCTCCCATCACACCCTCCTGAGACTCCCGCCACCAGGGGCTTTGCCTCTTTCTTGTTGGCTGTTTGACGGTGCCCACGAATGGCTACTTTCCGTCCTGTCCCCTCTGTCTGCAAAGAGAGAACAGGGCCAGCATCATTGCTTCCAATGTGATTAGTCTCTATTCTTCGCTGCTCCGTCCCTCCCAGTCCTCACCAGAAGTCCTCAGAGCCAGGAAAGCAAGCCTGGGGACACACACGCAGCTTTCCACGCACTGCTCTGATGGCTTAGCATCAGCAAACAGAGGTTTGTTCCTGGGCTTCAGCGTCCAGCTTACTCAGGAAGGTGCCCTGAGCCAGCGCAAGTCCTCAATCCAGCAGACCGCCTCATGTGTGCACCAGATCAGGCAGGCACCGTGGTCTCTGCTCAGCCTCCGTTCCTGTGGGTGCTGGGCCGTGTCTCTCCTGGCCCACGTCTTACCTCCCGCACTTTCCTTGTGAGCTCTCTGTGCGGCTCCCCCCTCTTCCTGCAGCACCCAGGGTTTTAGGAATCTCGGAACACATGGCCCACAGAAGAGCTGCAGCTCCGGGCAGCCTCCTGCAGGTCCAAGTCATAGGCAACAAATCACCTCCAGGGACAGGAGCAGTTTAAAAGCTGCCTCTGGCCTCTTTTCCCTCCTGTGCAATGGGAGTGGACTCTGTGCCTCATAAGGTCACTTCCAAGTTCCTGTCTCATGACTTAGATGGCAGAAGGAACAAGTGCCCACAGGCTCTGCCAGTAGCTATCAAATTCCTAATGCCCCCCACCACGCACAGCTGCCTGCCTGGCTTCACAGATGTTGGCCGTGAACAGGGGTGGCCACGAGGGTACGGGCTGGGTGGACATAGCTGCAATTCCACCAGACAGGATGAGAAACTCGTAAATGATTCATACAAAACGGGCTTAAACAGATGAGCTGCAGGGCTGGAGTGCACATGCTCACTCCTCTCCTGATTTGGACATATTTTCTTTGTTGTTATTAAGATTTTATTTATTTATTTTTAGACAGAGGAGATAGAAGGGAGAAAGAGAAACATCAATGTGTGGTTGCCTCTTGGACGCCCCCTACTGAGGACCTGGCCCGCCACGCAGGCATGTGCCCTGACTGGGAATCGAACCAGCGACCCTTTGGTTCACAGGCCAGAGCCCAATCCACTGAGCTATACCAGCCAGGGCTGGATGTGTTGTTTTTCAAACCTTCGCCGCCAAACGGAACCTTGACAACAAGTAGAGGAGGAACTGAGGCCCTGGATCCCCGAACACAGCTGGAAGAGGCGTTTCCCACAACACCCAGGAAGGATGCTGCCCTTGACACGGGATGCTCCCTGTGCCCTAATCACGTCCCTACAGATTTCAGTACGAGACTCAGCGCTGGCTCTGGGGACAGCAATTTACATGGCTCAATTTTTCTTCATCAGACTTTGCTTAACCCAGACTCATTGAAGTGGAAATCTAGTTTGTACAGAATTATTTACAGTTTGTTGGTTTTTTAAAAAGGACCAGTTTGTAAGAAGACAAATAATGGGCTCAACCTAGCGGTTCTTGGAGGCAGAGTCGCTTGTACAGGTCTCGTCTCACAGCGCCCTGCTCTTGTGTTCTGATTCCTGTCCCCCGTCGCCCCTGGCGGCTCTGCCTGTCGGCCTCATTTCTGGGTTGGTGTCCTCACCGCGCATCCTTTTGTTTATTGTGCCTGGCGAGGTTTGTGGGCATCGTAGTTGGGGAGGGAGCCTGCTCCCTGCCACAGAAGGCAGAATGCCCTGTTGCTTGCTGTCCCGTGCCTTTCCTCCTGTCCTCATTTTGGAACTCGGACGTGATGGCTGGAATGGAATCATACAACTTACAAATCTGAGGGAAAAGCCAAGACAATTTCAGAGATCTTAGCCCTGACATTCTTGAGCCACCGGACCAATGCCAGAGCCCACCTACCTGTAGACTTGCTGTGAGGGAAGAGAAATGAGCTCCTGTCTTGTTTTGGCGTCCCTTCGTTCCGTTCTCCGTGGCATTCCTGTACTAAGTGACATTGGTCGTGCGACGTGTCAGGTGCATTCTGGGGCTGGCAAATAACACAGCCACTCAGAACAGCTTCATGGTCCAGAGGGTTCATGACGTCACCCCCGCAAGGAGCCCCCTGTAGGATAGACTGGACCTGCAGTCCCCCAGGGTCTCGCTGCCTTTACTACTCTGTGGCTGCAGCTCTCCCAGGCGTCACAGCCATGCCTGGCCACTTGCTTGAAAAGGCCCACCTCTTCCCACTTCTCTCAGGAGGTCCCCAGCAGATGCCCCTCACGGCTCACGGGCCAGCATTGTCCCTCATGCCCATTCCTGCAGCAGCAGCCATGGCCCTGTGGGAGGCTTGGCCCCCTGGCAAGGCCAGGTGGCTGTAGGAAGTGCCCACCTGGGGACGGATGGCAGTGGCCGCTGCAGAGATGGCGTCAAAGCTGGGCTGTGGACCTTGGGCATCTAGTCTTACATTTCACTCTTCTGGACTCAGACCCATCGGTGGTTCCAGAGCGCACCACACTGCACTCATTCCAGCCGCAGGAAGGCGGGTGCTGGGCCAGCCTCTCTTCTCTCTGCATCTGACAGTCCCTGTAGCTATGTTACGACCACCTGGGTTCTGAAACGATGTTGGCCCAGCTGGGCCGAGACAGGGTCCTTGTACCCCCGCCAGCCACTGAAATCTCTTAATAATTCTTTGAAGAACAAAGAGCAGGAAATGTTGCTGTATCAGAAGACAAGTTATTAACTAGATCACCCTGAACACACCGTCAGAGATTATCATGCTCATGCCGGCCACCAGACCATTGGGCATGTGGTGCGCGTGCTCGGTTCCGAGAGCCACCAAGTTTTCTTCCGTGAAGCCAGGGTAGGAGGGACCGCATTGCCACAGTCCCCTTCTCAGAGGGAGAGAGACTAGTCCACAAATCCAATACGTGTTGACGGAGTGGGATTCGACATGAAAATGAAGGAAGAGGGGAAGCACTCTATAAACTGGTAAACACGACAGATGTAACCTGCTTCTTCAGAAAGGACTCGGGCCAACCTTAATGTCTATGGACTCTGCTCCAGTGGCCGCAGGTGCAGAGTCGGGAAAAACCCAGAGCCTTCCCGCCTCCAGGGCTTCACAGGCGGGTGGGAAAGCTGCAGCCGAGACTAAGAGCTGCAGCCACGGAATCTCCTTCCGTTATGCTTCTCTTCTGCATAAAGCTGGGAGAGCTGGGGAAAAAAGGAGTGTTCGGTGAGATCCAACAGAGGTGAAGGGTATAGTATGTATGTTACAGGAGAATGAAGCAACCAGACACCGAGGGATTCTGGAGTACTAGAATCCCGTTTATTAATGGGCCCACGGGTCAGCCTCCAAATTCTGAGCCCCGAACAAAGGATTCTTGGGGTTTATATAGTCTACGGGGTCTTCCTGTCTAAGTAGCAAAGCGGGATACAGAAGCGGAATGTGGAAGTTAGTTTTAGCTATGGGGCAGAGGCAGAGTACAAAGGCTAGATGTGAAAATTAGTTCTAACTGCAGGGGTGCTAGCCCTAGCCTTTGTGAATACCCTGCTGTCTGCTTTTCCCAGACGGCCTTATCGCTCTCCCAGGGCGCTTGGGGTTTGGGTGAACAAAGGTTTTCCATTGGGGTTTGGGTGAACAAAGGTTTTCCAAAGCTTCCCACATCATATAGACAATAAAGTGAGCGAGAGCAGCAGCAAAAACCAGGATGTCAGTGGCTTGACATCGTCGCTGATCTCACTCATTTGACAGCTGGTCGAGGATGTTCTGGAATGGCAGCCATTGGGGCCGGGGCTCAGGGTGCGAGAGGGTGGAGACTGGTGCCGACAGAGGCCCAGGCTGTGGCTCTGAGGGCCCCTGCGGGCAGGGCTCTGGCCGGCGGGTAGGAAGAGAGGTGAGGGAGGAGACACCCCATTTTTCATCCTGTTGGCCTCAAAGAGTCACACCTTTTGTTTTTAAAGATTTTCATTTACTTTTAGAAAGAGAGGGAAGTGGGGGGAGAAAGGAGAGAGAAACATTGGTGTGAGAAACACTGGTTGCCTCTCGCACGGCCCCGTCTGGGGACCTGGCCTGCAACCCAGGCATGTGCCCTGACCAGGAATCAAACCAGTGACCTTTCAGTTTGCGGGACTATGCCCAACCTGCTGAGCCACACCAGTCAGGGTGGGGACACCTGTTCTTTTCCCTCATATTTCATTGGTTAGAACCAGCTGCGGGCCCGATCTAGGCTTTAGAGGGTTGGAAAAGCAGTCTCTGGCTAAGGACACTTTCTTCAAAAACAGCTGAAAGCTATAGCTTGAGTCCCTGATGGGCAGCAAGCCAGCTGCGCCCGAGAGGGCTTCCTGGAGGAGGCAGACTTAGTGTTGGGTTTGGAAAGATAAATGGCCCTTTGTAGAAGTTGTAGCCAGAGGGAAAGTGATTTACGACAACAATCACAGTGAGAAGATTTGTGAGGTTTAGGATCATCTCTGTCCATTAAAAAGCTTTCAGAAGTTTCACATTTGACAGAGTGTTTCGCTGAGCATTTTATGATCCAGCTGTGGGTGACAAAGATCTGTACACAGTTTCTGGGCCAAGAGTGATGAGTTCAATTTTCTTGCTGAGAGAGCTGTCTGGGTGTGGGGTTTGATGCTGGGTTCGTCTGAGGTGTGGACGGAGGCAGGCGTGGCCTCTCTCCTGGGGCAAGAGCTGAGCAAGCTGAGTGTGAGCGTGGGGCTGGGAGTGACCCCTCCAAGCCTGCGTGCAGGGTTAGACTTGAGCTGCAGGGACAGCAGGTGCGCACGCTCTGTGCAGAGGGTCAGCTCAGCAACTGGTCTTTCAGAACCCTGGTCTCTTCCTCCATCGCTGCCCAGTCCTGCCCCTGTTCGACTCATATGCATGGTGGAAAAGTAGCCAATGAGGGGAGAACCAAACAAAAAAAAATAATGTAGATGGAGACATTTGTTAATAATTCAATGTTATGCAAAGTAATCGATTCACTTGCATTTCTGTTCAATGCCATGGGATGACTAGTTACTCCAGAGAAGACCTGGGACTGGAAGCCAGTGAAGGACCATGCTGTCGGGTGGCAAACCTCAGGGTGTGTTCTCCAGGTGGCACACAACACCTGAGGTTTGGGGCAGCCACATGGCCTCGCACACATGGTCTAGGAAGAGAAGCTGGTGGCCACGTGAGTGCTGTGACCTATCAGTTCTGTCTGGCGAATTGCTCTTGGCTTTGTCCCCCCACTTCAAGTCCATAGAGTCTCCTAGCTTTTACCTGAATGTCTCTCGTGTGGAACAAACGCTGCAGTAACCTCTCCAACGCCCTTCTTGGCTCCAACCTTGCCATTCTGACTCACCCTCCACATGCACCAGGAGAATTTTATCCAATTATTTCTTGGTTCATTTGTTTGTTCGTTCCTTTATGTATCCATTCATTCAATATTTATTGAGCTCCATCCTGCAAAAGGCCTTGGAACATGGCCATGGGTTTCGCTGGGGTGTTAAGTCTTTGTCACATTGCTGCTCCCCGTCACCAGGTGAAAACCCCCCAGCAGGGTACCCACAGCAGGTGGTGGGTGGTGGCGCTGGGATTCACCCAGAAGGTGGCTCCAGCTTTCTAATTGGAACGCACGCTGAGATGGACGTCCCTGTGCCTGCATCAGACCCATTCAGAGCCTCTTAGCATCCCCATGTCTATGGTTTTGGGGCGTATACTTTAGCTTTAACTGCTTCCATGGCGACCACCTCTGGCTGGAGTCCCCTTTCCAATGTGAGGTGTCCGCACACCTACAGCCTCACAGCATGAACGAATGAATGCATCATGGGGCGGAACTTTGACCAATGGGGCGGCGGGAGCCAGGAGACCGTTTCTTGCTCTTCCTGCCTTCAGCTGCACTGTGCTGCCTCATGGTCATTCTGTGACCTTGGCAAAGGCAGCGTGTGAGATCCGACAATCAGTCTCACTTACAGCCAAGCAAAGAGCAGGTCAGTAGTGGGCGCTGTGTTCGCCCTTCCTCCCTCTCTGCTTCCTCCCCTTCTCCCTCCCTCCTGCGCCTCTGACGATGAAGTGGGAACACGCAAATGCTCGCAGTTTCAGCTCCACTTTCTGGGCCCCCCGGGGCAGACAGCACATGAGTCTATTTCACTGTGTAGGATGGTCTCCTCTTTCCAAAATGGTTCTTGCTGAGGGGTTCCTGAGGTTGAGAACATGAATATCCTGTTGCTGTGAGAACTTCACCCACCTGGCTGAGTTGAGGGTACAGCCATTGTGATACATGGGAACTCTTTTTTTTTAAGATTTTACTCATTTATTTTTAGAGAGGAAAAAGGAGGGAGAAAGAGAAATATCATTTGTGGTTGATGAGCACCCCCTACTGGGGACTTGTCCTGCAACCCAGGCATGTGCCCTGACTAGGATTTGAACCAATGACCCTTTGGTTTTCAGGCCAGTGCTCAATGCGCTGAGCCATAGCAGCCAGGGCCATACATGGGAACTCTTACAACCATATTTATATGACCAGAGTTGGTTCCCTGTTAATGTATAGAAAATGCAGTCCGTGCTGAAAAGGAATTTTAGCTGTGCGAGTCTCTGTTCCCCAGGGAAGGAAAACTGAGGCGCACAGCCTTTACCACTATGCTGGCCCCTGGTAATTGTTCTAATTACCTGTGAGCTAATTAGGGGCTATTACGTATTCAGAAGTGAGATTTTCATCCTTCAGAATTTGCATTTCTAGCGGGAGGCTCATTCTCTATGCATGACAAGGTGAGTGTTCCCCGCTGGTTTCCTTTCCTCAGACACGCTGGGCTCACTCTGGGACGCTGTCATCAGAAGCCCATTAGGAGGATCCCAGAGGAGCCAGGAAGCGGGAGCAGGCTCCCGGGGCTCCTGGGCAGATCTGGAATCCGTCTCACCCAGGGAACAAGTATTTGGAATGAAACTGAACTTGGATAGCTCTTTGCAGGGGCTGCTTTTGAGTTTGTCCATCTGTAACCCTGGACCTTCCCAGAGAAACCAAACAGCATCCCTTCCCCGAGTAAAACGTGGCCGTGGTCTGGGCCCTGGTGGGAGTGCAGGTGAAGCTTTTGGCTGCCCAGGTGGAGCCTGCCGAGCTGCGTGTGACAGAGAACATGGGGCCTGTGGAGTCACCATGGTCTGCAAGTCACTCCCTCTCTGTTCCCCACTGGCTTCCACTGAGTCTCCCCAACTCCTTCCGGTGTTCCCTGTAGACTGGAGTCTCACTTCTCAGCCCTCTCCATCTTGGGGTTGTGGTTTGTTTCTCCCTCCTGGGGGAGGTAAAGAGCAGAGGGAGAGAAGGTCTCCTTCCATTGGCCAGCTCTGACCTCAGTGGCCATTGGGCCCCTCAAGGTGGGCACTGTGTCCTAGAGAGCCTTCGGTGCTCACAACGTGATCCTGTGTGCTTGCAGGACTGAGGTCCCCTTTTGCCTGCTGGCTGTTGGCCATTTTTTTTTCTCACCTTCTAGAGGCTTCATGTACCCCTGACCTGTGGCCGCCCTGCCTTCAAAGCCTGCGGTGGCGCCTCAAGTCTTCTTCATGTCTCTGATTCTCCCTTTGCCCCCCTCCACTGCACTCAGCCACAGGAAGCGCCCTACTTCTGAAGGCTCATGGAACCGTGTTGAGCCCGTCTTGTCGAAGGTGGTTGTACCAGATAACAGCGCCGTCACAGGGATAATTCTCATTGCATCACAGGTGCTGAAGGACTGGGGTGGTACGTCATTTTACAGATTCCGCCTACCGCATCCCCATCCGGAAGTAGTGCAGAATCTGCCCGATCACAGTCGGCGTGGGTAGGTTTGGCAGGACGAGGTTCTGCGGAACCAAAGATTTTACTCTGTCCATTCAACAGAGACACACCTACTCGGACCAGATGACTGACTGGTCCCTGCTGGTTCTGGTCTCCAGAAACACAGTCCAGTGGGGGGACGATGATCGAGCTTTGTCCTGGGGGCTCTTTGTAGCAGGGGTGGGCCCAGCATATGTTGGTGGGAATGTATTTACTCTCAGAGAAGTAGTGTGGGCGGGAGGGATGATGATTTGAGCCATTTGCCCAAAAGCTGAAATTTTGGTTGGATCCCAAAGGATGTTTTTCTGTGTCGTATTTGACAAGTCCTTTTTCCTGCCAGAATCCAAGTCTCCTCATCAGCATTAGGAGACGTTTGAGAAGGTGGTCTGTCTAGCCCGTTTCATGGGGCCTGTCATCGGAATCCCACTTCCGGGCGGGTGTGTGTAGAGTGAGCAGAGACGGCCGTGAAGACGAAGGGGGGGACACGGAGGATGAGGGCGTCCCTGGGCCTGTGTCCTGCCTGCCTGCCTCTTTGCCGAGTGTCAGCCAGCTCCCTCTGTCCTGTTCAGCCGAGAAGCCGGCATCCACACCGATGCCACAGAAGGTGAATTCACGCCGGCGTGAGCAAGGGCCGTATGAGTCCGGAACCCAGAGGCAGGGTGACCTTGAGGTCAACCTCACCCAGTGGCACATTTTCTCTGTCCTCCCGGGTCTGCTCTTCCCCCACTGGCAACGGAGTCCCAGACGAAGTTCTGGACCGCACAGGCTGGTCCAGAAAGGAACCCGCAGCAACCTTTTCTAGAATCGCATTGAACCTGGTGGGGTGAATCCTGAGGCCATAGGAAAGCCTGCACTGTGAACACCAACCGGAGGTCGTGTCCCCTCCAGTGGTCAGAGCAGGGAGCACCATGGCCGACTTAGGCCCCTCAGGATGCCCCTCCAACTGCTCCGCCTTAGAGACAGCCACAGGGTCCACTCACTGGCCCTGACTCCTGGCCTATCACTTAAAGAGGACACTGAGGACTTCGCTCGGGTCCAGCAATCCGTCCAGCTCTGCTTTGTGCTGGGATGGGACTATCAGTGTAGAGAGGCACAGCCTGCCCAGGGAGGTGACAAATGTCAGCCTTCAGGGCCAGGGCTCAGCTGGTCAGCACCCAGCAGCCTGCATGGCAGGAGCACCCGGGTGTGGCTTTGAGGGCCTGGGCCAAAGCCTAGTGCGCAGGCCACGCCCTTGGGATGGGCCGTGGATACATGACACTCAGATAAAAATGTCTTTTCTCTTTGAGTCAAGCCTTCCTTTTATCCAGGCACAAAAGTAAGTGCAAGTCTGCGGACACAAACCACGCCTCTCCGCTCAGTGGCTCCACCCCATTGGCTTGGCCCCATTGGCTCCGCCCCATTCCGGAGACGCAGGAAGTAATCATTGGTTTTCCACTGGACACCGTGGCACCTTAATGGCTCTTTGCAAATTATTCTATGAATAACATGGATGGGAAGCAAAGTGACAAAAAATCAACCCACGCTGCGTTCGGACATTACAAGCATATTCTGTGTTTATTGTGTGACCGTCACGGTAAAGCTTTTTAGTGGCTATTAGTCAATCATTGATTTCTTTAAAATAATTTTTTTAATGATGGATTTCTGAACATGGAAACCAGCAGCGGTCTGTGACATACTGGCGCCCACCTGGGATGTAGGTTTGGAGCCTGGTGCAGGTAGATGTCCCCTCCCCGTCTCGCTGCCGTGTGAAGGTCACTGCCGCAGGTGCAGGAAGGGACGGCACCCTAATGAGGCTCGAACACTGTGTCTGCAGAGGAACGCTTCCCACTTAACCCAGAATGTTTCTCTTTCGTAATCTTGCTATTTTAATTGGACATATATTTTCTTGACGCTGTTATTTAAGAGTTATACTCTGGATACTTCCCAACAGACTCGTGTGGTGTCGAGGCAGAGACTGTGTGAGCCCTAATTGGAGACTTGTCCTCAAATAGGGGTGCCAACCAGGGAAGGGAGTGAGCGCCGACCTGCAGGGCAGCAGGTGCCTGTCCCACCCAGCTTCCCTCACCCTTTCTGCGGCAGATGTGAATCGGGGAGGATGCTCTCCTCCGCACTGTGCTCAGGCACAAGCGCGACATCTCTCTCAGCTCTGTCCTCAGACGCCCGCGGCCAGGCAGCAGCCACGGACACACGGAAGATGGAGTCTCTGGTTCGGAGCAAAGTGTGTAGAGCTAGGCCTCGAAGACCCTTCTCACTTGGCCCAGTATCTGCCGTACTACCAGGGGCATTGAAAAGCCCAGAATTTTGAGGAAATGGGAACAGAAGATCTGAATTCTGGAGGGTGTTTAGATGACTCGTCTTGCAGAACATTCCAGGAAGGGTCCTACGTTGTATAGCATCGGAGAGTTGCTTGGGACAGGTCATGACCTTGAAGCATTAGTGGGATAAAGACGGGGACTAGACCTCTTGATGGAGACCTTCCCGGGTGCCCTCCAATTACCTGTCCTTATTTTCTTCATTTCGCCTTGTGGGTCCTCCCCCTGTGCCTCCCACGCCCGCTTTGAGAGCCTCTCCCACTTTGAGTGGCTGCCTGCCTCCTCGGAACACACCACTCTTTTCCTCCGTGAGTCTCCTCTTGTGTCTTCCTTTTTGGCCACGTGTTTAGGAGGTTTTCTAGCCCTAAACTCTGGCTCTGAAGCAGGGACTGACATCCCTGTGTGAGGGTTCAGTGGGGTGGGCGCTGGGTGGGATGGGGGCGTGTGTGAAGGGTTTGACTAGAGTGTCCCAGAGACTGGAATAGTGACCTAGGCCACTGTCATTATTTCAGGGCCACTGTTTTTATGGGAAGGAAGGACAGGGAAGTAGGGTTGCAGAAATGGTCATAAGGTATGTTTTACCCATGAACATGCCAACACATGTCCTGTATCTGTCCTGTCCTCAATAGTTCCTTCCCGCCGGACCTTGGGTTTGGTGGACGCCATCTCACTCATGTTCCCTGGTAAACACATCTTCTCGCAGTCCTGTGTGCACTCGATGGCTCTCCTTTGACCTCATCTGGAGATGACATCGAAACATGCACCTTTGAGGCCACTGGGGACAGAAGGCTGGTCCTAGGGGCCCGTCCAGCTCCCCCTGTGACAGGCCTTGGCCTGACCACCCCCCAGTGTTCTGCTCCCTCGTCTTCAGTGATGATGCCCACAATGAAATCCTCGATCGTATCAAAACATCTTTTCCCTTCAAAGTCTCATCTCTCGCAGGGAATTCGAGCTTGTTCTTAGCTCTGCTTCCGCCCTCTTCTCATCTTGGTTTCCTTTCTGCTCTTGTTCCAAGGACCCTCCCTGTTACCCGTGGAAGTCCTGCACACACTCTCTGTGGGCAGTGCGACCCTCCAGCAGTCTCCGCGGGACCTGCCGTCTCTTCCCTGGGAGCCTCGGAACCACCGAGACCTCACTGTGGTTTTCTGTCTTCAGAGTCTTCTCTGAATAGCGTCCTGGTGTCAGGAAGGAGTGGCCTGTGGCCCATCCAAGATTCCCACCTCCCCTTGTAATGTCCCCACCGCACACCACACACACCGGACAGGGAGGCGGGGCAGGTGAGGGATCTCTTCCAGAGCTGCTGTCCTGAGGCAAATGTGAAGATGAAAAGTCTGTTTTGTGTTTCCCGAGTTCCATGGGGGCACATTTTATCTACTGGAGTGTCTCATATTCTGTTGTGGTTTGCAAGGTTAACTCTTTTTTTCGTTGAGACTGGGCAGTCTGCTGATTTGGGGACTGCCGTCAGTCAGGTGGGTGAGGGACATGCTGCCGTCATAAATAAACGCTGCCTTTCATGTGCTTAACGCCATAAAAGTTGACTTCTGGCTTGTTCGGTGGGTACAGCCCCCTTGGCAGAGGAAGAAGGGGGGTGCAGTGGAATCCACGCTGAGTTTTGTGTGCTTGCGTTGCTTTCTTTCGCTTTTATTGAGTGCCACGGGGGTAAAACTGAAGTGTCATGGACTGCATGTGTGTAATGTGTACTATGTGACACGTTTGGACACACACATACACGTCAGACTCCATCAGCACAGAGGAGGAGATGAACAGTCCCTCATTCCCTTTGCAGTCAAGGTCGTGCCTCCCTGCACCTGGTCCTCCGGCCACACCGACCTGCTTTCTGTTCCCATGGATGGATTTGTGAGTTTTAGAATTTTCTGTGATTGGAATCGTCTCTTTTCCACCTACTCTTTTTCTGATGGGTGTTTTGACTCAGCATGATGATCTGGAGTTCCCCAGGATGACACCCCAGGCCACATGCCATTCTGCCCCAGAATATGACGTGGTGTGTGTCACACTGACCATCCCTCATGCTTAGAAAACATGTCCTGGGACCCTGGGACCCTGGGACCCTGGGGCCCTGGGCGGAGGGTGCCTCCTCCCGTCGTCCTTTGCTGGCATATGTCCTGTTGTGTGCGGGATGGATTTTCTGCAGTTTATCTTCTACCATCTGCTAAGCAGACACACTGTGATTCGTGCAGCCGAGGACTGGCACGCTGAGTTCTCTCTTTACAGTCAAATGCAGATTTTCCATTTAAAGTCAAGTCCTTCCTTTCTAAATGCTAACGAGGATGGCGGTTTTAGAGAGTCCCAGATGGTTAAATTAGGAGACAGAGAATTTAAAAAGAGAGTGAGCAAGAGAGAGAGACCAGCCCAAGATTACTCACAGAGCCTGAAGCCTTCATTTGGTTATGAATGAAATGCATTTTCGTTTATCTTAAAGTGCGTACTTTCTCACACTTGGCTCTGAAATTGTCGCCAATCCTGGGCAGGCACCACCAGGGTCTGGGCTGCACCCGACCTCCCTCACCAACTTCTTTCTTTTGCCCATTGCAGGAGAAGATGCTCTGCTTAGAACAGAAGATGCTACTGGGAACCGAGGCATTTGCCTGTATGGGTTGTGAGGTTGAGGGAGATGGGCCAGGGTGCCTGTGTATGACACTCAGGGACGTTCTTTCCCCTGGAAAAGGAACCCGTAAGGGCAGAGGCCACTGAGGTCACTGTGGAGCCTCCTTCCGCCTGGACACCTGGGCGTCTAGCACACAGAATGCCCCCGCTGACCTGCGGTGCACGGGCACCATGAGGGAGAAAGAAAACTTATTCTGAGCCAGCGGTTGGCAAACCAGGGCCCGTAGGCCAAAGCTGGCCCTCCTCCTGTTCTTTGAATAAAGTTTTATTGGAACACAGCGGCACCCGTTCAGGGTCGAATTTTCTACGGCTGCTTTTCGCTCCAAGGACAGAGTAGGGTATCGGCACCAGAGACTGTAGGAATGGCTCACAACGCTGAGAAGATTCACTCTTCTGCCCTTTACAGAAAAAGTTTGTCAAACCCTGTTTCCCACCGCCGTGTTTTTGGGGCGGTTTGTTTTTTCCTGCGTAACCTAGCCTCCCCTGATGGCTTCCCTGAGAACCATTTTTAAAGCTCACTAGTTTAATGGGTAACAAATAGAGCAACATTGTGTTTAGTTTACATTTCTTTGGTTATTACTGGAGTCCCACGTTTTTCTGCTTGTTGACAAGTTGTATTTCTCTTTTGTCTGTTCAGGTCATTTGCCATTTTGTCATTAGGGCTTTCGTGATTTTGTTATTGATTTGACTGAGGTCTCCCAGGAGAGAGGATAGTAATGCTCTGCAGTTTATATCTGATTTATTCTGCCAAAGCTCCGCTTAGAAAGGAGACAGTCCTTCCCCTCCAGAGGTTCAATAAATATTTAAGTGTATTTGCTCTAGTTTAATCCATCAGCAGTTTGTTTCAGTGTGAGGGAGAGAGGGCTCATGCAGGCTTTTCTAAAATAGGTAACCAATTTCCCAACACCATTTATTGATAAACCTTCCCTTTCCCGTTTTTCAGACTTTATGATTTGATAAGTCCCTCGATATGAAATGGTTCATTTTAAAGCCAGTTTTTTCTGTTCATTGGGTTATCTTGCATGTTCTTGCGAAATTGCTTTTGTTATAATGTGAAGTGGAAAGCTAAATACAAATATGTATATATTGTGTGTGTGTTTATGTGCATGCTATCTGCATAGACACAATGTACATATGCATAGACACGCATGTGCGCTCAACTACACAAAAAAAACCCTTAATCGTAGGAAAAACAGACCGATGGAAAATAGTCTGAAATATTAGCTAGTGTTTATATGAAGCTGTGTTTTATAGTTTTCTCCATCTTTCCATTTTTTCGGGCATTTTCAAAATCTTCTCCTATATACAATAATGAACAACTCATCTATTTTTAGGGGAAAATCCTCACTCTAAAAGGGAATTTGGTTTTCCAATTTCTTTGCCCGTCCCCGGTGTTCACTGCCATCCCGAGAGGCTCTGCAGCAGCCGGGAGACAATTCCCTGCTTTTCCGTCCACACGAGACGCTTCCGACTGCCGCGCAGGGCAGTCATCTCTCCAGCAGAAACTCCTCCAGCCCTTCCCCAGTTTCTCGGGGTCAGCGCCCCCTGGAGGTGCAGATGGATGTTGTCGAGGGCTTTGGCCATGAAGGAGAAGCTAGGGTGTCCGGTTACAGGAGACAGGGACCCTGGGGCCTGATGGCTCCCATATCCACAGCTTTTCCCATCAGACCCACCCTCCACCTTCCCAGGCATCTACGGCCCAGCCAGCTGCCTGCCCACCCAGGCCGGACCCTGGGGTCCCCCGCCCCCTAACCTCCCCTATTGCTGTCACCACACAGCTCATCCACCCTTCAGAGGCCTCTCAAATCTCTCCCACCCTCTTCTCTCCTGGTTCAGGCCTTATTATCCCCCCTTTGCCTTAGGGAGTCTCCTCTTCTCTGGGCTGATCGACTCCTACTGCCTGCCAAGGTTTTCTTTTTCTTTAAAAAGATTTTTTTTCTTATTGTTGTTCAGTTACAGTTGTCTCCCCCCCCCCCCCCATTACTCTCTCCCACCACACCCTCCCCCACCTCCCACATTCAATCCTCCCCCCTCCCGGTTGTCTTTGGCCTTGGGTCCTTCATACGTCTTCCTTGACAACCCTGCCCCTTCTTTCCGTTATCCCCCTGTCCCCTCCCTCTGGTCATTGTCAGTTTGTCCTTTATTTTCAAGTCTCTGGTTGCCTTTTGCTGGCTTGCTTGTTTTCTTGATTAGCTTCCACTTATAGGTGAGATCATCTAATATTTGTCTTTCACCCCCTGGCTTATTTCACTTAGCATAAGAAAGCCAAGATCAGGCTTTGCTTAAAGCTCCGCATTGTTGCCTCTGCTACCTTGACCTCCATTCTGCTCTTGCTGTTCAGAGTCGGTATTTGTAGTTCATCGTCTGAGACCTGCGCTTCAGCATTTCCTGACGAGCCCTGGCGAATCGTCCGGAGGGCTGCTCTTCGTTGAACTTCCTGATGGGCCAGGCGCTGTGCTTGGAGCGCCCTCTCTTCCCAGCAGTGCGCACGCCTGCGTGTGCGAGGCCGAGAGGTGTTGGGGAGTGGGCGACAGAAAGCGCGAGGCTGTCCGCTCTGAGCTGAGCGAACGGTTCCTCCGAGGTCAGGGGAGGGGCTGACACTCAGCAGACGTTACTCTGCAAACCTGGCAGACCAGAGCCCCATCCCAGCTTGAAGGTGTGAAAGTCCTGTGACCTTGAACTCGGTACTTCATCTTGTCGCACTTCTGTTTCTCACTGATAAAATAAGGAGCACCTACTTTGTGATGTGAGAATCACGTGAGCTAAGGATGTATATGTGCCTGATCTTCACTCTGTTATAAACCATCTCCAAGCAGTGACTTCCTGTCTTACTGGAACTTTATGGGGCGGGACTCTGGTCGCTTCTTCGGCAGGTCTTGCCTGGAATCCTGATGTGATGGTGGTATCTATGGGTCCACTGGGGCTGGAGGGTCCCGGTGGCCTCCCTCACGCACCTGGTTGTGGTGGTGGCTGGTGGCTGGTGGCTGGGAGACCTGGGTTCCTTCCACTCAGCAGTCACCCTCCAGCCAGCTGGCCAGGATTTCCTCGGAGCCCAGAGGTGTTGGGGTTCCACAAGCAGAAACAAGCTATGCTGCTTCTTCCAGAACTTGCAGGCATCACTGTGTTACAGAAAACAACTCAGCTGCTTTTGGGTTTGCAGAGTGGAAGTTTATTTTCACTTGCGCGGACCCAGAGGAGTCAATCTCCAAATTCTGGGCCCCAATCAGTGGGGAACAATTGTCTATACAGGGTGAGGGGCAGTCGACACTCTGACCGTTACTTCTGGCACAAAAGCAAGAAAGCAGAACTGCTGATGATAAGAGTTAATACGAATTTCTTTGTTCTTCCTCCTCAGTTACTTACTCGCTCTCCCTGATCCTGTTGACTCACCCGCTAGCTCCCCTCCTGGGCAGGCCACTACAGCTGCTGCCGCGTTTTGTCGACCCAGACAAACCACAAGGGGGACCCGGCTTCCAGTCTCAGTGCAGATGGTCCAGGAGCAGGTGGGGGGGGGCCTGGGCCGTTGTTGCCCTCTTGCCCCGCACCTGTGGGTCTTCTCAGCCTCCCCTCTTCCTGCTGCCTTCCCTCGTCCCTGCTAACGAAGGCGATGCTGTCTTTCTGCTCTCACCCAGTCTCCATCCTACCAGACGGCTCTGGCTCACTGGTCTGACTCTCTGGGTCAGATTTCCGGTGCATTGGGGGCAAATGGAGAGTGAGGATGGACGAGAGGCCCCAGACCTGCCGAGGGCATGTGAGACTGCAGAGGAGACGAGAGGGAAGTTTCAGGACTTCAGCAATGGACAGAGCTTTTAAAATTTCTCTTGACTCCTGGATTGTATTTCTTCGAATGTGACTTTCCCTGGAGATAGGGTTATCCTACGCCTCAGAAGGTACTTGGGGAAAATATGCAAATGCCTCTTGCATCCATAAGGACTCGGTAGGCACTCAGCGAGTGACACGGTGCTGTCACTCGGGTCATAATTACTCTTTGCCGCTGCTCCCTGTGTCTCAGGCTAAAGACGACGAGCCTGTTTTCGGGCGCTCAGGTGCCTCTCGCCCCCATTGTCACCCACGCCTCACAGCGAGATGTCACTTCTGCGCCACCCTTACCGTGGGTCCTGCTGCCCAACACTAACCTCGGTCCAGCACCAACTGGCGATTCCGTTTCCCACGCCTCTTTGAAGGCCGTGGAGCCTGGGGAGGCGGTTGCCGTGCAGGGAGTGATGGTGGGGAGAGAAGCAGACCCACCATGCCCTGTTCTCACCGTCCGGGCACGTAAATGTCCCAGGTTCCCGGTCCCCTCCTTCCCACATTCTCTTGAGTGCCAACCTCCGCCCCCCAGTCATCTTGGGACCGTGTAAATCTCCCAGAGATGCTTTGGGAGACTTTGGCTGACGCCTTGCTGTGATTTACAAACAGGAATTTTAATAAGAGTTTCTAATTTTACTTCTTTTCACTTTATCACCATATAAAATTACTTTATGTAACTATGTATTCCCTTATTTAGTTGTTTTTTTTCCAACTAGACAGTAAACGCCATGAAGTTTCGAACTTGACCCGTTTTATTTCCCACTGACTTGCCTGCCTTATAAAAGTATGTGCCACACACAAGTAGTGTTTGTCAAATGCACGGATGAGGGAGTGGATTTTTCTTCTGAAAAAATTTTTTTTGTTTACACGGGAGACTTCCAGCACCGCCATATGTGCTACGAACATAATGGGCTAAGTCTGTCTGCTGCACCTCATCAACCCAGAGAACCAGGAATTAGAAAGTGCCAACATGGTACGGAGTGTGTCAGAAAAGGGGTCACATAGTGGAGGAAATAAGGAAGACGGCTGCGGAGATGAGCTGGAGCCACTTCCTCCAGGAATATGGGAGGGGCGGTTCCGGTCGTCTGATAGCCACTGAGGGGTCTCCCCGTGGTGAGAAGCAGTCTCCCACCCAGGTGTTGCTGAGGCGTTCACTGAGTCACCGAAGGAAGTGTGCAGGTCCCAGTCTCCGGAGACCTGTGGGACCCAGGACTTTAACATACGTGACCGGAGTTCTCATGCTACACGGTGTGCTCAGCACCTCGGCTAATGCAGTCCAGCCTGGAGACCACCACAGGCTGGCGGTGGTGGCGCTGAGCCTGCCCAGCCATGGGCCAGACCTACACTCGATCCAAATACCTTTAGGAAGAGCTGGAACCATCTTTGTAACACACACGGCACGAGTACCACTTGTCTGCAAACCGCATCCTTGTTCCCCTGAGGCCGTGCTTGGCCCAGCCAGTTCTTGTCTCCTGTCTGAGCAGGACCTTCAAGGCCACTGCGGTCAACGGCCAGAGCGCTCGGTCGAGGGACTTGTGCCGTGCCAGGTAGGGTGCCCGTGATGGAGGGCCGAGGTGTGGAACGGAGCCCTCCGGGAAGCGGGGCCCAGCCCCCACTGAGAGCGCTCCCGGCGTGGCCCTGGACTCGCTTCCAAGTGACGTTATTATATTGATTCCAGAGGTTCAGCCCGCAACAAAAGGTCAAAATATTTTTACCATTCAAGACATTTTTAATGAATCTACCTCAGTCTCCAGGGCAATTTCTCTCTAATAAATTTGTTTTTCCACAGTAATAGCATCATTAAAAGAGGTTTTATAGCTTGTCTTCGTGCAGTAACTGCTTTGAAGGGACATAATAATTCAGATGTACAGCTCCAGGATCTTTGCTGAAGACAAAGCTTTCCTCAAAAGCACTTTTCTGTGTTTTTATTCTTAACTCAATTGGTGGACAGTTTCACTATGAGTGTTAGCATTTTCCATTCCTAAGCACATTCTAGTTTTGCTTACACATGTAAAAAGACATTCTATATTCTTTTTAATATTCAAGAGCCATTTTAAAGTTTCTGAATAGAATGGTAGATGTAGAGACAACACTTTTGAGGAGAATTCACCCAGTGGTTCTCGATGCTGGTTGCATGGTGACACAACCTGTAGATGCTTTGGAGATGCCCTCCCGGCTCCCACCCCAGGGTAATTAAGTCAGAATCTCTGGGGGTGGTTCCTGGGGTAGCTGCAGGGTACAGCCAGCCGCAGGCAGAAGTGAGCTATTGAATTATGAAACCTGTCCAGGGGGTATCAACTCCTCTAAGGGAGGGTCGGACATGGCAGCCCCCTGGGCGCTGTGTGACTGGGTGGCGGGAAGCAGCGGAGTCTGGGTGGACTCAGGCGGGAGCAGGCATCTGACAGGCAGTGGGAGGGGGTGTGTGCTTTCGAGTGCCCAGGATTACGTGTTTGGGGACAAGGGGGCGGGGGACTACCTGAGACATAGTGCTGGAGAGAGGTGCAGAGGAAGGACCAGGCAAGGCTGGAAGCCGTGTAAAAATTCCAAAGTTTCATGTGAGCACAACAAGGAAGCACTGATGGATTTAAAATAAAGGAATAACAAGATCAGATGTGAGATTCTCAAGGACTCAGCTGACTTCAGTGTCAGACAGGGCAGGAGAAAGACGAGAGGTGGCAGGGAGGGGACTGGTGAGAAGGCAGCAGAGAGAGGCCTGTCGGTCCAAGAGATGTCAGGGCAGGGCTGGGGATGAGGGAGAAGGTGGGGAGAATGATGACTTGAGCATCTGGGCTTCTTCCTCGATGATCGAGGTGGGAGGGGAGATGCCAATGAGCTTTAACCCGGGCACATTGTGCTTGAGGAGGGGGCTGGAACTGTTTATCACGAGGCCGGGCCGTTGGCCAAGGATGAACTTACGGCCTTGGATGTTGGGACAATGGTCTATCCAAATGGAAGGCAATCAAACTGGACCTGTAACTTCTGCCGTACGTCACCACAGATCCCCACGGGGCTCCAGTGCTAAACGTTATAGAAAGAAAGGAAGGATCATCTGTAACCTAGGGATGGAGAGGCCTTCCCACACAAGACGCAAATTCGGAAGCTGTCACAGGAAGGACTGATAGACTCGGTTTCACGTACAAGGAGGTGATCACAGCATCGTGTATGATGATGAAAAATTCAAAACAGGGTAAAGATCACGTAAACCAGGAACAATGTAAATAAATACAGCATCGGACATTTACACGAGTGGATGTGTGGCTATCAGATGCCAGAGTGTCCGGGCGTGAGCCTCGACCCCACCCCTTCCCACGCCCTGTGTCTTTGGGGCAGTTACCTGACCTCCTCCCGTCCCTCATCCATAACTAAGCCCAATGATTTTGTGCACCTCACAGGGTGGCTGTAGGGTGAAGCGAAGTAATGATGTGAAGCACTTTGAAGGACTAAGTCCTTGCACAGCAGCAACCTCCACCCCAGTCTCCAGGCTGCTTATAAAACAGCCCTTAGAAGGCGCGCCGCCCCAGACAGCTCGCCGAGAAAGCAGACAGTGCGCATAGTAGGGCCCACTTTCGCAGGAACGGGTTTCTCTGACCCATGTGTAGATGGAAATGAGTGGACCACATGGCTGTGGCCTAGGACAGCCCACCACACTGTCATCGGTGGGAGGGCAGTCGATGTATTTGGAGAGCAACACTCATATCCTATGCTGTGCAATTTAGTATTGCTTCAGTCGTTTGCAAAGGAGAATGAGGTTTCATAGCTTTGCATTAAAGAAAAAGGAAGGAAGGAAGGAAGGAAGGAAGGAAGGAAGGAAGGAGACGGAAGTGAGGAGGGAAGATGCCTTTAACACTCTAAAGCTGATGGCAGAAGAGCGCTGATGCTCACCCCCTCCTCCCAACCCAAGCCCTGGTCTTCTACGCCCGCTGGGGGGCACACAGGACCCAGAGGGAAGCAGGAGTGAGCCGGAAATGGGTAGCAAAGTCAGCCCTGGCTGTAAACACAGTCAAGTCATTCTTCCTTTCTCTTAAAATAGCCACCTGATGTATTTTCAATGCGATCAAACATGCTAATAACAGTTCAAGGACTATTATAAGTATAAATTGTGGAACCCGTCGAAGTAGGACAGATAATAAAAGCAATCAAGTCAGCATTAAAATGATGCAGAGCTAATGTAATTAATTTACCCATTTTATAAGGATATAAAAACAAGGCCATAAATCACTACACAGTTTCTTTTTACTGAATTTGTAAATGTGGGTGTGTGCGTGTATCAAACATTAATTTTCTGCTTTGGAATATAATTAAATAAGAGCCGAATCTAAAGAGGAGGAATCGCTCCACTAATTTTATGAGACAGCATGATCAAACTTTCCTTACATGTTGGAT
The DNA here is from genome assembly GCF_021234435.1 of Artibeus jamaicensis. Classification (NCBI taxonomy): domain Eukaryota; kingdom Metazoa; phylum Chordata; class Mammalia; order Chiroptera; family Phyllostomidae; genus Artibeus; species Artibeus jamaicensis. The sequence continues at coordinate 1,002,615 of NW_026522049.1, read as the reverse complement.
GGAAGGGAGAGCTCTACAGCCCTAAATACTAATCAGTCTGGACGTTACAATTTTTTTTTTGACTGGAGGAGGTGGAAAATAGTCAACTTTTTTAATGCTTAAATAAAACGTGAGCTCAGAAATACATGGAGGTTCCCTAGTTATTAGTGTACAGTCTTCTTGGGGTGGGGAGGATGGGCACTGGAACCCAGTCCCGGACCGCCCCCCCCAGCCTGAAGGGACTCAGGGAAGGTTGGGGGACCCTCCAGGACCCAATGGGGGTGGTGCCAGAGGCCACGGAAAACGTCCTTGAGCAGCTTTGAAGGAGGAGGCAGTGTGCCCAAGACGGAGGACTCTGACCCCCACCAGCATCTCCCCGTCCGGTAGTCTTGCGGGACCTTCTCTTGCTCCTCACTTATCTTTTCATTGTTTCCTTTCCTTCACCATGGCTCAGATTTCTCTCCCTGTTGAGCTCCTGCTGCATGTCCTCAGTCCAGTCAGGTTTTCCTCAGTCCTGCCGCTTCAGGGGCTGGCTGGTCACAGAGCAGCAGGCACGGGCTCTGGGGGCCGGGGAAGCTCTGGAGGGAGTAACTGGAAGCAGAAGCTGCCCCCCTCCCTGCACAGACTGCACACCCACCGGCAGATAAACAGCTCGGCCTTCAATGAAAAGGGGGTCATGTTGGCCTTCCTGCCAGGGCCTGAGGCATAAGCCCAGGGCCATTAAAGGCGTGGGAGGGTGCTCTGGTCATTGACTTGGGCCCTTCTCCCTCCAGGGCTGACCCCAGTTCAAACCTGAGCCTCTGCTGATAAGACATGGAGACAATTCTGTGCAGTTGAAGGCTCTGTCATTTTCACTGTTCTCCAGGAGCAAATTTCTGAGAAAAACATCTGCTAGAAGCCCATCTGTGAACATGGGTGAGGGCCCATAAAATCTCAGTCCAGATAGAGATAGTCGCCATTTGGGTGGTAAGTGCAGAAGGTCTCACATCTTAATTGGGAAAACATGCCCTCTCTCCACTCCTCGCAGCTCATTTTTGTCATTACTGTTTCTGCCTGTCTCGTTCCCTCCTTCCTGAATCAGTCACTGTTCTCTGGGGCCCTTCGCTAAAGGTTGCCAGCTCAGCAAGGGGCCCGGCGGCAGAAATACACACCAGCCTTTGTGGAGGCGGCCAGGGGGTGGCACACGAGGACACACGACCCTCAGACGCAGGGCGACAGGCGGCATTTGGCGCGTGGAAATTGAAGGAGGACTCCCAGGCAGCTGCAGGCAGATTCCCGCAGGCAGGCACCCTGCTCCGGCCTCAGCACCTGGCCAGGGGCAGGAGGAGCCCAGTGAGCCGGTGTCACCAAGACCGGCCTGCGGAGAGGACTCAGTCGGAGCTGGCCTGCTTCTGCTTGCTTTCTCGGAGTCTTTCACTCACCCCCTTTATTTCTCCTTGTGCATCTATTACGGTGCAGGCACAGTCCCTGTCTTCCAGGAGCCCGGGGGGGGGGGTCAAGTGTGGCAGCGGCCGTGGCTCTGAGACGTGGAAGGCCTGTGCTGAGCCACCTTGGCTTCCCCCTTCTTTCTAAGGGGATAGATACGACCTTCCGACCTTTCTCACTTGGCCTTACAGGCCTCCCAGCACCACCCCTGTGTTCAGCAGAGGGGGAGGCTAGACCCAAGGGTGCGGATGTGGTCAGTGGTCCCCGCCCTCTGGGGCTCCACGCGGCACATCCTCCCAGTCCCTGCCAGGGGCACCCAGGAACCCTGGGCACGGGGGTGGCCAGGTCTCACCTGCAGACGCTTGGTCCTGCAGGCTGGGGGGAACTTGAGGAGCCTGTGGTTTTGGCAGTCTGCCCTGGTGCTGCCCCAGCAGTCGGGTCTGGGTGGAGGTCCGGGATGCACGCAGCCCAGCCGGCTTGGGTGGGGGAGCGGCCGGCCCTCGGAGGTTTCACAGAGAACCCAGACTTCCAGCAGGAGAGGCACAGAGAGGATGTGTGTGGCTAGGCAGGCAGGTGGCCGGGGGTGGAGGACATGGGAGGGGGCAGTGGGGCAGCAGGAGTAAGGGAGAAGCGATGAAAGCCAAGACTGAGACCGGGTGGTGAGAGCAGGGGGTGGCGGCAGTTGCTCAGCGAAGGCGCCTCAGGGTTCGGCTTCGATGCTGCGGCACAGGCAGAGAGTGACGTGCTCACATCTGAGGTCAGGGCCATGCGCGGCTGGCGGCAGGCGGGTGGTCTACAACAGCGGAACGGGGGCGCCCAGGGCTGCCTTGGTTCTCTGTGTCTGTGTAACAAGTGCAATATGTCCTTGACCCTCCTGGGGGTGGGGGGGGGGGCTGAGCTGAACAGGAGCACCAGTTCCTTCTCCGCTGTGCTGAGGTCTGGAACAGGGACACCGTGGGGCTTGTCTCGCCCCATGTGGAGTTGGCCGGGCTGCTGCCTGGCTGCTCGGTGCTCCTTCACGCAGCCTCTGTCCGCCGTGGGGAGGGGGATGCTTGGGGTTCTTCCCAGAAGAGTGGGTGCAGGGCAGTCGAGTTCTAACACGGAGCCTGGCGCTGAGGAGGCAGAGTTCCGAGTGGCAAATGCAGACGCAGAGCATCTTGGAAGGCCCAGCCTGGGAAACAACTTATGTTGCCATCAGGGGTTGAAGTCCCAGGGCCAGCTGAGGTTCAAGGGCAGGGGAATAGATTTGACCTACTGCTGGAAGCAGTAGGGACGGGAAGGATGTTCCTCAGAGACGTCCTCGCGGACCTGCGTCCTGGTTGAGAGCCCGTGGGGGTGTGCAGGGAGTGGGGGTGGTGGAGGTGGGGGCGGGTTGGTGGCCTGCTGAGTTGGAGACCCCGCCAGATGGAGCCCAGGTGGGAGACGCAGCCTGAAGACGCAAGGAGTCATTGGACCTGAAACCTCAGCAGTGGAGGAGTCTGATGCACCTCCATTCTCCTTCTTACCTGCATCAGAGTTATTAGTGTCTGGAGCAGCTCAAACCCTTCGATTGGATTTGCCTTTTCCTAAACACGAGGTAGATATGAAAACGCATCCCAGTTGGGGGCAAGACACACACCTCTGAAGCCCAAGTCAGACACGGTAGCTGCGCAGATCCCAGCTCATGCACAGGGAGTTGGGGGTCTGCTGCCTCCCTCCCTGCTGCGGGCGCGGAAGTGGCTCTTCTGCAATCAGCCAGTGCTCCTATCCCCCCTTCTCCCATCCCGAAGAGCCGAAATCAGAGGCGTGAATCTCAGCGTAGCAATCAGGAGGGACGCTGTGAAAGTTATTTTCGAAAGCATTTAAAAATATCTCCTTACGAGAGGCTTCCAGAGGGAGAAACTCATTAAAACGTACATAATGGAAGCCTTTCCTTTCGAGCTTTTTGTTTGTTTGTATGTTTATTCGTTCTGGTCCTGACAAAGGTGAAAGCTTCTAAGTCTGGATTTAAAAGATGAATTTCTGTCCTCAAATGGCAGGCAGACCATGTGCTGAAGTGAAAGTATCTTCACCAAAAAGGAGCATATGCGTGGGTGTCCTGAGAGGCGAGGAAGAAAGTTGCAGAAATCTGCTCATCTGCAGAACTGCTGGGTGCTTCCACAGACTGCGTTTTTTCTGGTTACACTGAGTCCATGGAATACAGATATTTAAAAAAGCAAAAACATACAGCTTTTTCTGTCATTGATCTCAGTATTTCGATACCGTATCGTGCATACTTTGTGTGAAACTGTGGAACTTGCTGTCCTGGGGAAAAGCAAACATTGGTTGTAAGACACAGTGATTTAAGAAAGTTGTGAAATACCAGCCAGGTTTTAGGTAAAATGAGGGAATGGAGCGAGCTTCCCTCTTTCTTTTCTTTTTAAAAAAAGATTTTATTGACTTCTTTTTAGACACAGGGGAAGGGGGAAGAAAGAGAGGGAGAGGAACATCAGTGTGTGGTTGCCTCTCGTGCGCCCCCTACTGGGGACCTGGCTTGCAACCCAGGCATGTGCCCTGACTGGGAATTGAACTGGTGACCCCTTGGTTTGCAGGCCAGCGCTCAATCCACTGAGCCACACCAGCCAGGGCTAAAGTATATTTTTAAGTTAAGAAAAAGTACTATCGATGGATTGTATAATATAATATAACATATTTTATTATAATTATAATATTGTTTCTGTAAAAGGTATATTTTTGCACATATCTGCTTATATGTCATATAGATTATCATCTCTGGGAAGGGGAGCCGGAGTCACAATGCCGCCAATGCTTTGGGGTTACCCCGGTCACGTCTGTCACCCAGCCCTAAAACCAGAGTCACACCACCATGGATGGTGGCCGTACAAGCTCTATTTTTAAGTCTGATGGAGGTTGAGCTAGAGAAATGTGTGTGAAAGGATCATCCTGTAATTTAGCCAGATGCTAGAATTCCTTCTTTTTAACTAAAAACCAAGACACGAGAACCATGCAACAGCACAGTCAACCCTGGAGGCAGTGTTGCTTACATCCTGTATTCATAGAAAGTTCCAGAGATAATCACGACGTATGTTTCTACACAGGCCAGGAGCCTCTCAGACACCTGCAGAGTGGACGCAGCCCCTGGGAGCACCCGCCGAGTCCCGTCCCTCCGGCCCCCGTGGGTCCTCATCGCCCTGCAGGTGGGAGTCCCCCCCCACCCCGCCACTCTCCTCAAAGAAGCCCCAGCTGAGTGGCCACAGCGAGTGCCTCCGTTTTTGTACCCATCTCGTTGACATTGTCCCACTGTGTCTCCTACCGGTCACCCTCTCTGTTCTTCAGTATTTTAGCTGTTGTTTTGTTATACTCGTCCCTCGAGGCTCCTGAAGGGGTGAGTCTACAGAGGGCCCTGGGGGGTGTGCTCTCCTGTCTTGTGGTCCCGTCTGCCACAGCTGCGCACCGGGCATTAGACACCGGTAACGCCTGAAGGAAGGGCATCTAAGCCGAGAAGGGCTGACCGTGACCAGCTTTAATTCGGTGGCTCCAGCTCTTTGAAGAGGCGGTTGTGTGACTGGCGGTGTAGCCTCTCGTTAGCACGGTCTATGGGTTGTGGGGTGGTGTGACCATGCCCTCGGGTGAGGGGCGCATCCACATGGCCGTCGGCGGCCCTCTGTCTGTCTTCCCCCTTCAAAGACACACACGGTGCAGAGAACGTTCTCTGAGCACCTGGGATTCGGCACTTCTCCCAGAACCTGCTCCCCGCCCTGACTTCTCTGAGTGACAGTGGTCTCCTCAAAGTCTCCGCCCGTTGAGGCTTCACACCCAGTGGGGTCCCCAGGACTTCTCTGCCGTCCTCAGCCTGGACAGCCCCAGTGCCTTGATCCCACCTCACATGTGTCATTTCTTTTCCATAGACTGCGCCCAGCCCTGTCGCCTCCCCTGGCTCCCCACCGAGTCTCCCCCGAGTTCAGGCCTGAGCACCCGGCGGCTGGACTCTTAAATCAGTGGTTTCCTTCCGGAGCCTGTCCCTCTACTTGTCCCCTGGCCCGAGGTCCTGAGCTGTTCCCATCGTCCTGAGGACAGACACTTGCTGAACAAATGATTGCTACAGGGAGAAATCGCTGATTCTGTGGGGATGAACAAAGGTGGCCCAAAAGGCTACTTCTTCTGAATTTGGGACGTCAGGGAGTCTGAACCACCCCTTGTGTTTGGCAGAGTTTCAAAGGCAGGGGGACCCGGGGGCACTTCCATGGATCAGGGCATCTCAGGGGTGGCCTGATGCCAGAGGGCCTGGGGGCCCGGGCAGCTGGAGGTGGCCTGCCTGCAAGAGGGCATCCGTGTGATCCCTTAGGGGTGCGTCTTTCGCCTTCCCCGACTGGTGCTAAGTTGAAGCAGGGGCAAAAACTAGGGAGGCTGCCGGTTCTTGACCAAGTCTGGAGTGTTGGGGGCTGATTGCTACTGGAGCTGCGGCCTGATGGCCTGGGCTGGCTGCGGGTGGGACAGGGAGTTCTGTTTTAGTCTGTGGTCTGGCCGCCGTGGGCCTGCACATTCAGTCTCTCGATTCCAAAAGGCCCACGTGCGCCTACCATCTTTTAACACATGTGGAATGAGATGATGTCTTATGTTCTACAAGGCGTGATGCTCTAATTGACAAAGGTCTTTCTTTGTCGTTCACAAGACAGTGGCACATTGAAAAATGAACGGCATCTAGATTTGATGAACTATAAAAATCTGGGGGTAAAACTGTGAGAGTAGTGGGTATAGTCAAGGAGAGACGTGATATTTCAATACGCACTTTAGGCAGCCTTCCGTGGTCAGTGCCACCACGTGGCCCCGTGGTACTGTCAGGAGGTGCCACCAGAAGGGGCGGAACCGGGATGCGAGTTGGATGGACAAGGAGCCACAGAAGCAGCCACAGCAGCCACCTGCCGAGTGCCCACCTGTGCCAGACATCATTCTAGACGCAATACATAAATCATCTTTATTTTTAAAAAATTTTTAAAGATTTTATTTATTTTTAGAGAGAGGGGAAGGGAGGGAGAAAGAGAGGGAAACATCGATGTGTGGTTGCCTCTTGCACGCCCTCTGCTGGTGACCTGGCCCGCAACCCAGGCATGTGCCCTGACTGGGAATCAAACCGCTGACCCTGTGGTTCACAGGCCTGCGCTCAATCCACGGAGCCACACCAGGTGAATCATCTTTAATATAACTACATGAATTTGGAAAGCAGGAGGACCAGTCCTTCAGGAACAGACAGCAGCACCACTCGGAGCACCTTGAGCAGTAATGACCTCCAACCCTCCCACCGAAGGAGCCCAAGGAGAGGCTGTCCCAGGACGGCGCAGGGCTTCCTCTCTGCTGCGCTCGCCGTCTGGCTGCTCGTCCCCGTGCAGTTACCAGATGGCTCTGGGGGCTCCAGGCACCGCGGCTGCCTTTGTGGAGGGAAGCCGCGCGGAGGAGGAGTGCCATCTGCCTCTACCCAGTGTTAGGAAACAAAATTCAGCAGAGTGACATTTCAAGATCTCTCTGGCTTTTCTCCATGGTATGTGACTCAGGCGGTGTCTCGTCCCGCAGAGAAAACAAGCCCTGAGGAGCCGCGCACAGCGAAGGGCTTCTACAGGCGGGAGTGGGGGTGGGGGTGGGGGCAGGACGTCACCAGTACAGAGTAGGTGTTTCGGGCAAGGTCACCCTCCTTTGGCTGCCAGCAGCGTCCTGTCAGGCAGATGGCTTCAGGAGAGCCGCCCGGTCCTTGTGGATAGATTGTCTAAGATCCCAGTCCTGGGAGAGGCTGCAACTCTACTTGAGTCAAATCCTGAGTCTTAGTTTGGTGGACTTAGTGCAAGTGACTCTGTGGGGGCAACTTTCCTTGCAAGTCCCCATGTGTGCCATGGATGAGAGAAAACATGACTGAGAAATGATCTGCTTGGGGAGGAGAGGTGGCCAGTTTCCCAGAGGAAAAAGGCCTTGAGCAGTGGCCAGTGTCTCAGGAGAAAAAGACATTGAGCCCCTTCCTCCAAGGGCTTTTATTGGGTTGTAATACACAGGAATACAGGGTGGCAAGGATCGAACAGTAGATAACATTTCAAAGAGACCTGAGGGCTTAGTCTGAGTCAGAGTCTGTCAGGAACAGAGATTTGGGGTTTCCTGCCCAAACCCTTAACATATGAATGAAAGTAGCAGAGCAGATTTCACAGGTTTATTGGGAAGTCTTTGTGATACCAGATTTTCCCCCAGGACACGCTCTGGCAAAGCAAGGAGCTGCACCTCTCCCCATCAGGTATTCAGGCTTAAGAGGATTAGAGCCAGGAAGTGCTTCTCTCAGAGGACATGGGGACTCAGGCTTTGTCAAAACCAAGGGGCGAGAGTCCATTGCTCTTTGTCGCAGCCCCCCCCCCAGTCCTTCCATGATGGCCTCCTAAGTGGTCGTGTCTGGCCTAGGTTGCCCCTCCTCTGAAGGGTCTTCAAGGACTTCTGACCACGCTTTGGGGGCAGGGAGAGGAAACTGAGGCAGCATTTGCTACCAGAGACAAGCTTTGTCTCCTGCAGCTCACATTCCAGAGGTCACTCGTTCATCCTTAGCCACCAGGGGTCGAGTTACGATTCCTAGAACCAGGCAGAGCGGTCCACAACATGACCCCACGTGGGGCCTGACGTCTCTTTTAAACACCAGTTGTTCAGGAAAACCCAAGCTTCCCCAGGTGCCACTGGCAGCACCCCATTCGGTCATGTCGATGCAGCAGAGTTCGGACACGCTGGGATTAGACCAGGTCACTGGTCCCCACCAGAGTTGGGACATCACTGCTCCAAACGATGTTGGGGTGCTGTGTCTGAGAGCTGGGAAGTCCGGGGGAGACCTGCTGTGCGGGGGCTGGGGGTGACTTCACGGCATGCCAGGCAGGGGGCCTGCGCTGGGGAGAGTGCAAGGCTCCTGCAGAAAGCCAGCCGACCTTCTCACCAGGAAGGGGAATGGGTGGGCGAACCACATCGGTGGGGCATTGGCGTGAAAGGCAGCCTGTGACTGGCCCGAGGTCACTGGTGAGTGGGAGGCTGTGAAAAGGGCTCATTCCCTGACCAGGGGGACCTGACGGTTCACCAGACGCAACCACAGCCTTGACGTGCCTTGGCACCAAGCAGGTTACAACGGGTGTTTTCCTCCGGATCCCTGTGGCTCTGCTCGCGTGGCAGGTCGGGGCGTGTGGCCATCTCCTTTTCAGTCCATCCGACATTTACACATTTGGTGGGGAGGAAAGGGTGAAGGGAAGAAGGGAATGGATTATTACGGAGTCAGAAATGAATCCATTGTGCTGAGCGAGCCCTCAGCTTCAGTGCTGGGGACGGTGCAGAGAGAGGCATACACACTCCTGAGTGAGCACTCACCGCTCAGAGCCAAATGCTCAGTGCCCCGGGAAAATGTGTGTAGCTCTCTCTGCACTTCTTCAAAGAGAGATCAGGACTCCGAGGGCTTTTTCAGTCTTTCGGGGGCAGGTTGGGCCCTGCAGGCTGGCACACACCCGAGCCTCCGGGGCTTCTGTGGGTGCGAGTGGGGAGCAGTGTGGGGCCCGGTACGCTGCCCACCCGGGAGTTCACTTCTAGTCCCACTGACCTCAGAGCTCTTGTCAACCCAGCCGATGACCAGATCTGCACTTTCGAAGCTCCTTCCTGTTTCTCTTCTAGGAAAGGGACTTTTGGTGGCTGGCGATGCCCTTTTGTTCACGCGGAAGCTCGTGGAGCCCTGCCCCGCCTCTCCCTGAGCGTTCTGCCAACCAGGACTCTCTTCCCTTGACCCCGCTTCCTGTGCGCCAGCTCCTGAAGCCCCCCAGGACGTGTGACCCCTGGAGTCAGTGGCATGGGGCCCATGCCCTACAGTCTGGGGACAAACCCGGGCTCTCTGTAAATAAGGTTCTACTGGAACAGGGTGACGCCTGCTTGTTCACACAGAGTCCGGCAGTGGCCGAGCTGACTGGTTGTAGCAAGACCACATGGCCCTTGACACTGGAAATAGCTGCTACCTGGCGTCTCCCAGAATAAGCTTGCTGACCAGGGTGGGGCCCGTGTGCCTGGCTTGTGGTCCCAGCGCTGGAGCTGACCGGTTGGGGTGCTGGAGAGGCACAGTGGACAATGTCCTTACCTGTGCATCGGGGGCAACGCGCCCTCCCCACTCGGCTTGTGCAGGACACAGAGGACACAGCCAGTGTAGAGCCCCTTGCCTGCCGGTGGACGGGCGGATGGCCGCTTCTCCCGTCCCCGGAGCCCTCGTATCGCTCCAGTTCCTTCATCCGATCCTCTCCGGGTATCCCCGTGGCCGTGATGAGAGCTGTAAAAACCGGCGGTGTGCAGGCCGGGCTGATGCTGATTTTCTAGCCAACCTCCCTTTCTGCAGGCTGTCAGATTGACAAGGAGGTTTTTAAATAAGCATGAATTATGGAAGAGGATTGGCTCATGAATGAAGCCCACACTCCCCTATTTCACTCCAGGAATTAAAAAAAATTTTTCCCTTTACAGCTTCTCTATGCAACGAATATCAGAAACCGCACCAGGCAGGTGAGCGTGGTAAGTAAGTCTTCATGCCACCCTCTTTGGCCGAGTATTCTCCTTGGTTGTGGCAGCAGTTGTGGGCATGCACTGGGGAACAGAGGCTGTGAGGAGGACCGAGGGGGGTGCCGGCCCAGGGTCGCTGCCCAGACACCGGGCCTGCCCTGCTGGCTGCTCGGCAGCTGGGGCACTTGCGAAATCAGGCAGACAGGGCTGTCGTGGCCTCCTTGCTCCCTCAGGGCCCGGAGGGAACAAACAGTCCAGACGATGGGGTACAAAGAATGCCGGTCGGTCAGCTTGGTTCAGGCACAGCTTCTTCCAGGAAGACTGAGTAATTTGTCTGGCTCCACAGGGGTTGCTGAGGTTGCAAATGGCAGCCCTTGGGGGCTCAGACCTGCTTTGTTTGGCTCCCGTGAGTGCTATTTTATGCAACTTGAATGCCTCTAGGGGCCGGTGCCTGCTTCAGCTCAGCCTCTGGCCTTGGTAACTCCCTAACAGGTAGCGAGGGGCTGCTGGACCCGAGGGGGGCCTGCAGCCTCACCAAGCAGTGCTGGTCTTCGGGGTTCCAGGGAGCTGCTGGCAGCCCAGGCAGGGCCCGGCCCCCCCCTTCCATTCTTGCAGGGGGAAGGTTTGTGAAGGCCAGATGAGGAGTCATCCCTACAGAGACGGAACAGAGGCCCAGTCTCTGCAGGGGGAGTAGAGGGGATGCTGGAGCTCAAAGGCACCAAGGCTCCGGAAGGAGCAACAGACTTGGAGGGAGATGTGGGTGCCTCTTTGGTGGCCCACAGCCAGTGTCCAAGACACACCAGGCACTGGGAGGGGGGCACCTGTTTTGCCCCAAGTCCAGCCTTCAGCAGGAGCTGATCTTCGGCCTCCTGTTGGGGGAGTCACGGGTGTGCGAGCACTGGACACAGAAGGGCTGCCCTGTGCTCGGGACTAATTCTCCCTCTCCCAGCCTTCGTCCCGCTGCCCTGGCCTCTCATCCTGCAAAATCGAGTGGGCGTGCCTGCGTGTGAGGGGCCGACTGGGTGAGCCAGGGTGGTGGAAGGCTCAGGTGCCGTTTGCACACTTGCGCGGATTTCTGGCTTTAAACTCCTTCACACGACAGAAAGGAGTGGACGTCTTTGTTTTGTTCCTGGTTTTATTAGGAAAGAGGAAACTGCAGGAGTTCATAAGAACCCTTCTCGTGCCCTGGCTTCCCCCGCCCCCGCCCCCACCACCCTGGAGCCAAGCAAGGTGTACACACCCCTTCTCTGAACTAACATTTTGATGTATACAATAAAGTCCATAGGATTACGAAGGGAACCAACCATCAAAGTCGTTATCGAAGTATTATTACGGCATCCAGTAGCAGGATACAGCAGCAGGTCTGATTAACCCTTGATTTCAAGTCAGTCAGCGGCGTAATACTTCGAGATACCTGCCGCAACGGTAGTAGGACGTGAAAATATCGGCGATTTCTGTAAGCGACAGAAATCACAGGTCGTTCTCATGTTACTGGGGGTTGTTACCTATGTTCGTAATTGAAGGAAAAGATGACTTTGTTGGAGGTGAGTGAAAATAAGGAGGCCATTGTTTTTTTTTTTTACCCATCTAAGGCATGAATTAAGAAACATGATTAGAGGTAGGGATTTCCCGGAGAGAAAGATGCCTGTTTTAGGCTGAGGTGCGTGCGTTCTGTCGTGTTCAGGAAACACCCCTCTAGTTTTATGTCACTGAGTGTTTCCCAGGGGGATGCTGAATTTCCTTTTCAGACTCTGAGGAGATGACACGGTGTCCTTCTGGTCTGCCCTGTTAACAGAGAGAAAGGGAGGGGCAGGTTCCCTGCTAGTGAACTCCTCGTCCTGAGATCCAGCTTCCCTGGGGCTCCTTCAGGGCCACATCTGACCCTGCTTTCTCCTGTGCCCCGCAGGTCCCTGTCCCCATCGATCTGTGTGCCGGTCCTGGCCATTCCTCCGGGGGACAGGGCTCTGCCCTTCCCTGCAGTTTCTGCCCCTGCCCCTCCAGAACTTCTCTACAGCTTCTATCTCTACAGCTTCTATCATTTTAAGGATATTCATCATGGCCCTGGCTGGTGTGGCTCAGTGGATTGAGGGCAGGCCTAGGAACCAAAGGGTCTCTGGTTCAATTCCCAGTCAGGGCACATGCCTGGGTTGCAGGCCAGGTCCTCAGTAGGGGGCGCATGAGAGGCAACCACCCATTGATATTTCTCCTTCTCCCTCCTTTCCCCTCTCTCTATAAATAAATAAATAAACAAACAAACAAATAAATAAACTTTTTTAAAAAAGGAATATTTATCATTGTATTCATATTCTCTACTTTGGCTTCTTTTTTATCTATTGAACAATCCGTTTCTGATAATAAAAAAAAAAGTTACACTCTCCCGATGGGAATTGTTGATTTATCTTTATTTCTTCTCATATTTCTGTTTGTGGCTGCATTGTCTTACAGATGTTTTTGGATAGCTTGTTCGATACATGTATCTTTTTCATTTTTGCTTTAATCGGTGTGCAAAGTCAAGCACTGTCTCTTATCACGTTTATTCTCTAGATTCTGTTTGGTCTGACATTGAACTTGCTTTCCCGGTTGGTCTCATCTTTGTGGGTGTATCTCTTCCCCACATCCCTTTGCTCCGTTCTGTTACAGATTGTCTCTTGCACGCAGCATATTGCGGAATGCGGTTAGGTTCTGTCCCCCTTTGTCTTTCTTAAATCCAATGTGACAGCTGCTTGTTTGGGTTAGTTTATTCCATTTGCATTTGTTGCAATTCATGTCATAGTGGAAATTGCTATCTTATTTTTTCTGTTTCTATTTATGTATCTGTTTACTTAATCGAACATTTTCAGACTCATAGACAGAGAGCAGGCTGACAGCTGAGGGGGGTCGCTGGGTGGCTGGAGGGATTCAGCAAAGAAGGAAGAACCCCTGGACACAGACCACAGCATGGGGGCTGGGGGAAGGAGTGGGGGTGGAGGAGGAAGAGGGTATGGGGGGATAAATGGCGATGGGGGGAAAATAATATTGAAAAAAAGCAGCCCCTTCTAAAATCAATTTAAAGTGAATCCCCTTCAAGAAATAAGGGAAACAGAGGTGAGCCCCTTACAATGACTGAAGGAGGTTCTGTTATCAGGGGTGGCCGTCCTCGGGGGCTTGCAGGCTGCCTGAGTAGGGGTCCCTGCCCCCCACTCCCAGCCCCGCCACCCCCCAACCCCCTGGGAGAAGCTGGTGCTTTCTCTCAGGGCCTGTGCTCCCAGTGCAGGTCGGCACCTGTGCTGGTGGCCCTCAGCAGGCTGTGCCTGACGGGAAACCAGTGGAGGGAACTCAGCCCGTGGTCCCGTGGCAGAGGGGGTGTTGGGGTCCGGCAGCAGCAAGGTCTGGCTCCCAGTCTACACGGCAGCTCTGGGGTTGGATTCCTCCGAGTTGTACCCTGGCTCTACCGCTTGCTTTGGGTGTGTTGCTTAAACTCTCTCTCCCTCGGTGTCCTTGTCAGCCAGTGAGGACCCGCACCCCCCGCACCCCCCACCCCGGCTGAGTGGCTGTAACCATCGGTCTCACCCCCAGGCCCAGTGCCTGGGGGGGCCACACCCCCACCTGTTCACTGTGTTATCACCCTACATGCTGGCTCTCGGTGGATGCATCTTAGAGGGGCCGCGCTGCTGCCTGCCAGGACCGGAGTTCATTGGGAAGCTCCTCTCACGGGAGAGACGGTTATTGCCTCCTGTGCTGAGGCTAACTGAGGACAGGCCCAGGCCAGCCGAGCCGGTGTCCCGGTGTCAACAAGGTCAGCCCTCTCTCCACCAGCCCCAGCGAGATGGTGGCCACAGCGCACAGGATGACACCCACTCTTCCTTCCTCAGGTCCACCCGCGAGTCTGAGAGGCCTGTCTCCGGGGCCACGGGCTGTGATGCTTCCTGCAGCCTGGTGAGCTCAGCTGAGGTCGGGTGTTGCCCTGAACCGGGACGGCCGCCAGGGGGTTGACCCCACACTGGGCTCCGACTGGGAAGCCACGGCTGCCGAGCTCACAGGGTGCAGGTGGCTGTTCCTCCCGCCAAACCCTGTCTTGTCTCGCCCAGTTTTGTAGTCTGACTCGTGGGGGGTGGGAGGTGACGGATACAGGAAAAGAGCCCCGGTGCACATGTCTCATTCCCCTCGGGTCTCAGTGCGTCCTCCAGAGGACAGACACCCGGCAGCACCGACTCAGTCGCCATACTGATGACGGTGACGCCTGGTGGCTCCTGGGCACCTTACATTCTCCAGCGGCCCTCTTGTCAAATGATCTCACTCGGTGTCTGGAACAAGCGAGGTGGATGGTCTGTGGCCCCGAGCCCATGACGCTGGGCCGTCTGACACCTGGTGCCATGCGGCTGCCGCTGCAGGAGGTGCGGCGGCCCCTCCCACCTCGTCCTCCTTGCGCACACGGCCGCCCATCTGTCTCCCCCTGGCGGCTGCCGTTTGATCTGAAATGACTTCTCCACGCCCTCCGCTCTGTCTGCGTCTGACCTTGTCTCCCCGGCTGGTCTCCCCTGGTGCGTCCCACGCCACAGTCGTCGGGTTCATCGCGGGAGAGAATGACATGAGCCAGGGGCGTGTCGAATACGAAAAGAGGCTCTGGCTGGAAAAACCTGCTCTTGCTGAAAACCAGAGTTTAGCGAAGGAGGCTGGACGAGAGGGAAGGGGGTAAATGGCTGCCCTGTGTCCTCCAAATGGCTTCCTTTCCGAGTACGCACCGGATGCGGGACCTTTCAGCTTCTCGTCTCCTGGGGGCAGCTTGGCAGCTCTCCCTCCGTGTGCGCCTCCCTGGGACGCGCAGCGCCTCATCTCCAGCCCATCTGGCTTCGTCTCACCGCCGGCGCCAGGGCACAGATGCTGCAGCCTCCGGAAGCCCCGGGGGTTTGGGGGAGCAGAAGGTGGGCACCCCTGGGTTGGATTTCCAGCCCTCTGCAGATGAGCCGTGTGGCTCTAGGGGACCCAGACCACCTCTCTGAGCCTCGTGTGAAATTGTGATAAATAGCGTGTCTCTGTTCGGATCAGAGGCCCAAATCCCTGGGTGTCTGGATGGGTTGGGAGAGCAGTCGGCCCCGAGCTCTGCAGAGCCCATCCAGACCCGACCCTTCCCACAGGGCACGGAGGTCAGGCCCGCTGTTCTCTGTCTCAGGCCTCTTCCGGTTGTGATGCTGCCGGGGCGGCGCAGGGAGCCCCGGAGGCGTTGGGCCCTCCCGCGTGTCACCCACAGTGAATCTGCAGGACCTCGCACTTGGCGAGAGTCTCGTGGGTTTGCCATCTGTGCTCTAAGACACAACTGGGTCCCTCCTTGGCCCTCTGTCCTTACCACCTCCAGTCCTGCCCCCCTCCCCACCCTGGCTCTTTTCTGAAAGTCTCACAGTACCGCTGACCCCAGGCTCCTGAGATCCACTCCCAGTGTCCAGTCCTTGTAATGGGGGAGGGGGTGGCCTCTTCTAAACAACTGTCTTGGCAATTGCCCTGACCTTTCTTGATGGTGCCCACACCACGCTCCACCGTGAAAGTACCTCCTATCCATCCTTAAAGAAGCCAGAATTCCCTGGCTGATGCGGCTCAGTAGATGGAGCACGGGCCTGAGACCCAGAGGATCGTGGTTTGATTCCCAGTCAAGGCACATGCCTGGGTTGCAGGCCAGTTCCCAGCAGGGGATGCAGGAGAGGCAACCATACATTGGTATTTCTCTCCCTCTCTTCTTCCCTTCCCCTCTAAAGATAAATAAATAAAATCTTTTTTAAAAGCTTCACAATTAAAAGAAAAAAAAAAGAAGCCAGTTAATGTTGTGCTTTCCGATCTGTGGGTCAGTAACAACTCTGACTTCTCGGTTTAGTCCAGAGACTTCCAAACATAGGATGACCTTGAACATGGGTTTGGGTCTTTTAGTGGCTGCTATTCTCACTGTCAGTAGTGCTGGCACTTGAGGCAGGGGATCGGGCTGTGTGTGTTTAGCTCAGGTAGCATGTTGTAGACCGCTCTGCCTGGTTTTAGGAATTGTATCTCTACCCCTTGTGGCTAAGAGCCAGAGACGACCTTTGAAATGCCAGCCGCAGGAGACAAAGCCTGTCTCTGGTAGCAAACACTGCCTCAGTTCCTCTCCCTGCCCCCAGAGCTTGGTCAGAAGTCAATGACGGGTAAGACCCCTCACAGCGGGGGGGCAACCTAAGACAGACTTGATCACCTGGGAGACCTTCCTGGAAGGACTTGGGGGACTGCAACAAAGAGCAATGGACTCTCACCCCACAGCTTTGACAAAGCCTGAGTCCCCATGTTCTCTGGGAGAAGTGCTTCCCGGCTCTAATCCCCTTAAGCCTGAATACCTGATGGGGAGAGGTGCAGCTCCTTGCCTGGCCATAGCGTGCCCTTGGGAAAAATCTGGCATCACAAAGACTTTCTGATAAACCTGTGAAATCTGCTCTGCTAACAGTGCTTTCATTCATATGATACGAGTTTGAGCAGGAAACCCTAAAACTCTGTTCCTGACAGACTCTGACTCAGACTAAGCCCTCAGATTTCTTTGAAATGTTATCTACTGTTTGATCCTTGCTGCCCTGTATTCCTGTGTATTACAACCCAATAAAAGGCTGTGGATGAGGGCGCTCGGGGCCTTTGTCTCCCCTGAGAAACTGGCCACAGCCCACTCCTCCTCCCCTAAACAGATCTCATCTTGTCTCAGCCATATTTACTCATTCACGCGTGTCTGTGGCACCGGGGAAACTTGCGGAGAAGTTGCCCCCACAGTAGCACTGAGCTGGGACCACAGAAAGTGCGTTATTGGGGGGGATGGCAGCGGTGGCACCTCCGTCCCAGACTGTGGGGCTGTCTCCCTGGACGTGCTTAAGGGGGGTTTTGTGTTTTAGGACTGGGAAACTCATTCCTGCTGACAGGAAGTGTCCGTCCGTTGGTGTCTGACGGACCACGTCCAAAATCCTCTCGTTCTCTCTTAAACCTGGGGCCCCAGTGGAGAATTGCCCAGAACCTCAGGGTCCCAAATAGCAGAGTTCACACACTGGTAGTCTTGGGGCTGCCTCGGACTCACAGAAGGGCCCAGCTAGTGTTTTGGGTCTTCTTTAAGTGTTTTTGCTTTGTGTAGAAGCAGCACAACACAGGCTTTGTGATAGGATCCCGAGGGTCTGTCAGCAGCATCGTCACTGTGCACAGGCCACCACCCCACCCTCCGGCCCCCGCTGGACCTCGCTCATAAATCTCGGTCCTCTGGGGGCTCCGTCAGGTTGCAGCCCCTGAAACCTCCACCCAGGCTGCAAGCTCCATCAGTCCAAGGAGTCGGAATGTTTGGGGGAACTCGTCTGCCACCTCCGATCCAGTTAGGAACAGAAGGATGTGAGCCCACTCCGCGCCCAGCACTGAGCCAGGCCTGGGAGGCAGTGAGAACTGGACAGGGCGGCTCCAGCCCCCAGGAGGCTAAGCCTCTCGCTGGAGGAAGGGTGGCGAGCAGACATTTGCACCGAGTGTCTAACCGTGCTGTGCTCGGGGCTGTGAAGGAGCAGTCAGGATGCCAGAGCGCCCGGCCTCCTGGTCCGCCCCCCTGGGCTGCACAGCCGTGCCTGCCGCAAAGCTGGCTGTGAGCCGCAGGCCACTCCCCACGCCTGCCCAGGAGAGGTCTGACTCCCGTCACGCCTCAGCGTGTGGTCACGCGGGGACACACACAAGAACCTGTGCCCCAGAACGTGAGGTGCAGGAGGAGGGGCCCAGGCGAACAGCTTGTAAAGGATGGCAGTTCGGTTTTTAAAATTCTGGGAGGGCCAAACTGAACATGCCTGCGCACACCTGCCCCTGGGTGTCCTCTGCTTCTCAAAACCTCAGCCTGCCTCTCTCCCTCCCTCCCTTCCCGAGTTCCTTAAAACTCAGGTCCTCTATTTTAGACTCAGAGGAAGACAGCCTTTTCCAAGACCACCGTGGCTTCTCGGCAGGCAACTTCCTCCTGAGCCCAAGTTCCTCATCAGCCGAACATCTGGTCCTCACCACCCCAACAGCTGCGCACACTGTCCGTGGGAACAGCGTCCATATGGGCGTCATTAGCCTCCAAATTGACCCTCGGGGTCTGGACGGGAGACCGGGCTGCCCGCCAAGGGGTGTGGAGGAGTCTTGCCTGCCCTGGGCATCGGCGACTCTTCCTTCATCCTTGGGCCTTCATGGATATACCCACCCCCTCCTGGGTCTCCAGGTGCAGCCCGGTGGTCTGTGGACACTTCGCCGTTGGCCGCCCAGTCCAGCCAGGCCTGGTAACACGCCTCCGTCCTCACCACTAACTCCACGTTGCATTGCTTGGTCTTGGGAGGGACTTGGAGGCCCCAGAGGTCAGGGACCGTGTGCTCTGTGTCCCGGCCTCGTTAGGGACTCGGTCTGTCACACTTGGACTAACTACCTGCCACGGCACTGTGTAGTGCCAGGGACTTCTTTCAGGTGCCTGACATTTCCTGTGACCTTCTGCACTGCACACAAGCCTGGAGTTTCCTCTGAGCTTCGAGGTGGGGGGCTCTCTGCTGTTCACGGGACCAGGCACGCGTTCCCACGCTCTTGAGTCGCCAGCAAAAGGCGCCGCTCCCCTTCTCTTGAAAAGCTCCCAGACACCTGCATGGCGTATTCTCTTGCGTCCAGGCTGTGGAAGAGTCCACCGTGGTGGATGAAGCTGCCGAATTGTGTTCCCTGAGTCACTCTGGTGGGTGTCAATCCGGGAACTGGCTCTTCGGAAGCTTGCATTGTGATTTGAGCCACTCAGTTCAATTCGACAAGCTTTCACGAAGCACCTCCTGGGCACCGGGTGCCCAGCACAGCCCTTGGTGGGAGGGGTGGGAGGGAGAAGGCAGGACAGAGAGGGGGACCATTTGAACCTCCCGTCCCAGGGCTGGGGTCCCCTCAGCATCTCAGGGTTCAGAGTACATCTGAAGATACGATTCAGGGGCGGTAGCGCCATGAAGCTTCCCGCTGTGGTTCCAATGCGGGCTGCACACGCAACACCTCGGTCTTCACTTTCTGCTGATGTTCCCTGTCTCTGGTGCTTGGGATGTGGGTTTCTCGGAGATGCAGAGCCAGCTGCTGGCAGCAACGCACAGGCCCTCCCTGGGGTTGGGGTGGGGGGTGTGAGACAGGGCTCCCTGCTTCATGAGACAATATATTAACCATGGCCCTTAATGGCACCTGGAGACATGCAGACCTGTCCCTAATAGGCTTATTTTTCTGGTGAACAAGACAGAAATGAAACATGTAATGAGGCAAAAGAGGATCCCACCTTTGTCTAAACAGCTCCAGAAAGTGCTTGTCGGGGCTGCTCTCCCCTCCCCCCGGGAAGAGATGGACTTAACCTTGGGGGACCCTCACACAAACGGCCACGTCGACACCCTGGTCCCGTACGTACTTCACATCAAAACACCACCGAGCCCTGGCGGCAGGGATTGAGAGCGAGAGGCACACATGTTTAAATAAATAAGGAGATCTGTGTGGAGAAAGTTCACACACTCTAATGGTCCTCCTTTTGTGAACTCAGCACTTCTTTTAGGAAAGATTGTGTTCTTTGAAAAAATGTCTCCCTTCGTTTTATGTCCGTGCCCTGCCCATCCGCTTAGGTGGCCTGTGGGGAGGCGCAGTCTCTCTAACAGAGGGAGCACTCACCTGTCTCTTGGGAGACACCCACTCCCGTGTCCCCTGAACCAGCCGTGAACTGGTCCGGGCCTGGACCTGCGTTCCTTTTAGAGACAGGGCCCCGGGCTCGTGTCCTGGCTCCTGTCTCTTGCTCTGCGTCCTTGGCAGCCGGACAAGTGGCTACCTCAGCAGCTGAGGCGAAGGGAGAGGGAGGCACAGGGGCTGTGCAGGACCTAGGGCTGGGCACGCGGCCATGGCTGGATGGGCCTTGGAGGGAGAGCGAGGGTCAGGAGATGATGCTTCGGGGCTGGCACTGCCGTCTGGTGAGGGCTGCCCTGGTGGGCAGAGAGTGGGATCGTGGACAGTCTGCTCGTGGGAGAATGGACCGGTCTGAGCAGGACCTCGCAGCTGGAGGTGCTGGGGTTGGGGCCCAGCATCCTTGCCCCCACCCAGAAGAGCCGGTGTGAGGCGGTGTCAGCTATGTGGGGTGCAGAATGAAGGCGAGCGTCGGGGAGAGACTGACCCGTGGGACAGGACTGTCCAGTGCTCCCTCGGGTACTGAACCCTCAGCCACAAGAGCAAGTCCAGTCCTGCTGTCCGTCAGAGCCATGGTTCTTGACCGAATACACCGCAACCTCTGCTGGAGCTCAGGACCCCTACAGCGGACCCTGGAGGGCAAAGGCCGTTGGGTCAAGGGTCAAGGGTCAAAGGCAAGGCCATGTGATTGGCTCACACTCTCAGGGGCAGTGTGTTCAGACCGAAGAGGTCTAAGTTCTGTTTCCTCTTAGACTGTTTCCCTCTCGTTCACCAGTGCCCAATGTTCTCGCGCTCTCGAGGCCATCAGGGAGGACAGGGGGCAAGTCTGACATCCTGGGCTGGGAAGAGGTGTCTGCGGTGAGGGGTCGACATCGCCGGCTGAGCGCGGACAACAGATGCAGCAACAGCTCTGGTGACACAGCCTGACCTTGGGCAGCAAGGCAGGAGCCCGAGGCCGGTAAATGCACATCTGAAATAACAGACCGTGCACACGACCCCACGCTGCCTCCATTAAAGCAGGAACTGTGGGCTGATTTCCAAAGCCTCTGCTACTGATGTGTTGGTTTAAAAAAAAGAAAGGAAGGAAGAAAAAAAAAGTCTGTTAAGTAGCCACAGTACAGAATCCCAGTCCCATATCAGGAAATCTGCTTTGTCTGCCCTTTGAGCTAAGTAATGCGCCTGCCCCTGGGGGCTCGTGGGGAAAAGGGAGCCTGCAGGCTGGGGGTGGGGGCGGGGCCACCGGGTGGGGGCGGGGCCACCTGGGGTTGGGCGGGGCCACCGGCACCTGGCTTCCCTGGGTGTGGTCGGTGTCGCCTCAAATGCCTGGTGAGCTCAGGGTGCGTCTTCACAGGGACCCCTACGTCGTGCAACCTGACTCCCCGCTTCCAATGGGAGAGTTTCACAGTGCGTCAGTGGGAGTCAGAGCTTCGGAGGGGAGGTGCCCACCCCTCCGACACCGCAGCTGGCTGTGGGGCGTGTGTCTGAGACGCTGCCTGGAGGGTGTCTGGGAGGCAGCTGATAAGGTAGCTTAGAGCAACCCCTTATCTCATTCATCACAGCCTCGCCACAGGGACTCCACAACAGGGCTCGGCATTTTCAGCTTTTTGAACGAACCTCTTCCATGTTGACTTTGGGTTTCTTTCCTGAAGATAACGTTGTTCTCTGGGGGAATTTGTTCTGTTTTATTTTTTTGTCAAGATTGCAGTTTTAATCTATGCACCTATAAGGAATTCTGAGAAGATACTGTACCACAGAGCCAGACATTGTTCTTGTTTTGGATCTGGAAAAGAAAAGAATATTTCAGATGGCATCTTTGCGGGTAATCAATGAGAAAGATTTTTAATTGTTTTTTATATTTTTGTGACGTTTCCGGCATGCTGGGACTTGCGAATTCCCCTCACTGATGCTGTCTCCTTTCACTTTGTCCTCACCGAGTGTCTGTGTGATAGATACTGTCTTTGTTTCACGGATGAGGAAACTGCTTTCCGTGACTCACCTACACTGGGCGGCTAGAACCTTCCAAAAAGAAGGCCCTGACCCGGCTGCCGCTGGCAGCTCTCCCTCTCTTGCTCGTACAGTGATTGTGTCTCTTCATCCATTCCTTTCACCAGCCGACATCTCTGAGTGTCTGTCTCGTACGATTCCAGCTTCAGGGAAACATGGACAACACAAAGGCAAAACATACATAGTGTTGATCTTTGAGGACTTCCTCGTCTCATGGAGAAATCAGATGGGCAATCAGGAATGTCAGCTCAGCCCTGGCTGGTGTGGCTCGGTGTGGACTGAGCGCCAGCCTGTGATCCAAGGGGTCACTGGTTCTATTCCCAGTGAGGGTACAGGCCTGGATTGTGGGCCAGGTCCCCAGTAGGGGGCGGTAAGAGGCAACCACACATTGATCTTTCTTTCTCCCTTCCTTTCCTTTTCTCAGAAAATATATGAAGTCCATTCACCATGCTAAGACAATTGAGAGTATTTTTAAAAATGTAAACCTGGTTTTCAACCGGAGCCGAGAAACCAGAACCTTACTTGGGGGTGTGTCGGGCACTTGCACGGAGGTGGTACTGGGACAGAGGCTTTTGTCGGTGGCTCCGCACTGGTCAGAGCTGAGAATTCTTTTACTTCTGGCCACCTGGCCCCTTCCTTTGCTGCAGCTGTGTCATGCCTGGGGGGTGGGGACACTCTGCTCCTTCCAGGACACAAGTGTGTGTGTGTGTGTGTGTGCGCGTAGAAGTGTGAGAAGTTGGCCGGGACGTCTTTGGAAGGCACACGAAGGCTGCACCTACTTAGATGCTCTCCACCCCTGTGTCCTTTCGGGAACTGGCTGCTTCTGTGAAAGAAAAAGAAAAGATTCCTGACATTTGCTAAAGATGGCAAGGAAGACGTCAGCCAAGGAGGGACTGAGAGGGAGCTCCACTAGAATTGCCTCAGGGACAGGGGGAGACAGAGCCAAGGAGCCAAGTGGGGGGGGAGGGGTAGGGGCAGGATAAGGGCCAGGGGGATCCTGGGCCGCCCAGGGACATAAGGGTGGGGTTTTTTGCAACTGGATGGGCAATAAGAGGCCCAGGAGGGAGACTGAGGTTGGGGCCTGCTCAGACAGGGGACTCAGAGAACCCCGACTCCAACCTGCTCGGTGAGAGGCCTTGTCAGTCTGGGTGGCACTGGGGGAGGGGGAGCCCGCCAGGCTCAGCTGTGGTTCCTCTGCGTTGTCGAGGCCTGAGCCTCCCTGCCTGACGTCAGTCACAGGTCAGACCGCAGCAGCCCTGGCCCGGGGCGCCCCTTCCTGTCACTGCACCCGGTGGGTGTAATGCAAGATGGTGCTTTGTTCTGATCCACCCGTCTGCCCTGTTAGACTTTGTGTCTGCCAGCAGGGCATGCCTTCTGCTTCTGCTCTTGCTGCTGGACACCCTGCGTTGGTCGAGCCAGCTCTGTGGGCGGGCAGAGCCTCCCACTCGTGCGCACGCTGGCCCTGGGTGCACCCCGACTCCACAGAGGTGGAGGAAGCGAAGGCCCAGAGAGAGAGAGCCCAGTGGCCGGGGGACACAGCCAGGTTCTGAGCCAGGTTCCAGGGCTGCAAAGCCCTCCCCTCTGGAGGGCCCCAGATGCTACCGAGGAACCATGTTTAGGAGCGAATGGGCTCAGAGGCCAGCCAGGCCTGGGGACCTGGTGGGGCTGGAGACATAGCGTCTGTAGAAGACAGGCCTCCAGCCTGGGGCCTCAGAGCCTCAGTTTTCTCATCCACAGGGTGGGGTATCCTGTTCACGGCGTGGAGGTCAGGACTGAGTGAGTGGGTGTGGAGGGCGTACAATGCCCAGTGGCCGCATGGAGGAAGTGCTCCAGGCGTCCTCTTCCTGTTCCCTTCACGTGGCTGGAGAAGAGGCAGGGATGGCACAGCATCCGCTCCTATGTTCCTGATTTGGTCACAGACCCCAGAACAGGTTCCTCTGATGTGGGACAAGCAGCAGTGTGACCCTGTGCCCCTCCCCGCAGGCCCACCCCCCCAGGGTTGCCCGGGGCCTCCTCTGTGGCCTCAGTGGACTTGGACTGCCCTTGGACTTCACGATGGCCGTTCCCGACAGGCATCCTCCCTGCCAGCCGCCCTGGGCTGGCTGCGTGGAAGCCTGTATTCATCAGTGACAAACTCCGTGAAAAACGAGGTGCAGGCTCTACACACCGCGCTCTCTGGGCAACAACGGCCTGCAAAACCGGCTTTGTGCAGCCCAGCTCTGGGAGATTGATTTCCCCGGGCCCTGCATCTCGCAGCCGTATTTCATCTCGGGAGGTCAGGGCTGTGGGTGTTTGCAGTCACGCGGCGCTCCCTCCTGCCCGTGTTTGAATCTCTAGATGGGAGGGAGGCTGGGAGATTTGTCCCATCCATTCATTTCCTCTGAAATCCGAGCCAGCTTCTCTGTGGCTTTAACACAAGAAAGACTCGGCGTGGCCAGCCAGCCAGCTTGATGCTTCTGGCAAGATGGCACATGGATCTGAGCGTGAAGTCCACAGTTGGGCCCCTAAGTTGACTGGGGCGGGAAATGGAAATGAGGGGAAGTCGGTGTGTGTGTGTGTGGGGGGGGGGGGGGGGGTCGCTGTCCTTGGTCCTGAAGGTGGTTTGAGGGGTGGACGGTGTTTGGGAATGGCAGTGCTGTATCTCTCTGGGGCCAGCTTGGGGTGGCCTGGACTTCAGCTTTGTCTGGTCACACAGAGGAGCTGGGTCTGCCGGAAACCAGCCACACTGAATCCGTGAGAGACCACACACGGGACAGTTACACCTTGTTTGTTTGGGGTCCCGGACCGAGGATGAGGGAAGGCGGGCTGGGCGGGTGGAGGCTGGACCAAGGAGCAGAGGGCCTTCTGGTGCGGCTGCCTGTCGGGGCTGTGATGGGAGCCCAGCTGTGTCCTGCCTTGTCCTTCCTTCCTCACCCACGTCTCCCTCCCTGTCCCTGTTCGGGATTTAAGGAGACTTTATCATGGGCCTGGCCCTTGCCAGGTGCTGCGGGGAGAGATGTGCACAACCACTTCTGTCCCCGGGAGACAGACAGTGAACAGAGGACACAGGGCCCGCCTGTCAGTCAGTGACGGCTCCTCACCTTTGGCGGGGGCGCCTTGGAGGGCTGTGCCCACGTCAGGTTAGCCAGGAGCATGGCGGGTGGCTCGTAAGCACCCAGGAGGTGTCAGCCACTGTTCTGTTTTTGTCTCCTTACCTTGCCGACAAGAGCCACAGTTGCATAGTGGGGGAGAGGGCTCCTGGGGAAGGCAGGAGGGGCGGTGAGGGGGCAGGGGTGGGCCTCCCCTGAGGACGGAGCGGGGCTGTGAGTCCCAGCCAAGATGCCACCTTCAGCGAAGGACAAGGGGCGTTGAGGGGGAGGAGGGACAAGCAGCCAGGACAAGAATGCGACAGAGACGGGGCCAGGTGGGGATGGGGGATGTGGAGCAAGAGGTGGGCCTGTCAGCAGGTGGTGGGATCCAGGTTTTGGAGAGCGAGCCTTGATAGTGGCCCAGAGCGAGGACTCAGGGCAGAAAGACAGCTCAGGAGGTGCTTCTGCGGAAGGGAGGCTGGGTGAGGAGATGCGGAGCAGGCGGAGTTGTCAGAAATGGTTGTTGCCTGTGCCCTGGGGGTGAAGGAAAAGGGATGGGGCTGTGTATCCAGCATAGGCATTGGAGGAGGAAGAGGAGGAGGCAGGGGAGGGGGCCCGCCTGGGGGACGCCAGGTGCGCATGGGGAGCATCAGACAGGCCGCCTCGGGGCCACTGGAGGTCCTGGTCACTTAAGGAAGTGGACAGGAAGGCGGAGGGCAGACAGACTGTTGGAGAAGGGGACCCCGGCTGTGAGACTAAGGAAGGTGGGAGGGCCCAGGATCCGTCGAGCGGAGCCCTGGGGATGTGCGGAGTGAAGGGCGAATCAGGTGGCGCTCAGGGCCTGGGAAGCAGCTTTTCTGACGGCTCCCATTCCCGGGTATGTACAGAGGGTGACCAGTGACGCGTCCGACTTCGCCTCCCTGTGATCCCTGCTTGGTCAACACAGGGTTTGTTGGCTGCAAACGGCTTCTCGTCCACCCTACTGCTGGGCCTCATAGGAGTTTAAATAAAGGCCGGCCAATGGGATCTTGAAATTTTAAGCCCGACAGCTTATCTCCCTCCGTGCTGGTTATTAAGATTTCAGAAGCTTCTCCATCTACCCAGGAACACACACTGATAATGCTGTCGGTGGGTGGTTTCCATGGAAACTAATCTCATCGATTTTTTAATCATTTCTCTCGGTGCTCACATCAGCAAGTGACTGGCTGTCTGGCCCCGAGCCAGGTGTGGGGGGTGGGGGTGTGTCCACCCCTGACTGGAAGGCTGGCCGTGCCCTGTACCTGTGCATGGCACTGTGAGGTGGACAGGAAATGGTCTGCGTCTGGACGCCGTCCCGGCGGGCAGGGCAGCTGGTGCGAAGTCCTGAACGCCCACCTTTGGCCCGTGGGGTGTGTGGCAAGGCATCTAAAGGCTCAGCGCCGGCCCCGCCTCCACCTGGGGCAGGGAGACACCCTACCTGTAACCACACAAGCTGAGGTTGCGGAAGTGCGGCAGCGGCAACCACCTGCGAGTGCTGAACGCTCAGGCTGTTTCCAGTTGCCGTGACATTTTTACGGTTCCGGAAACAGTTAACTTGTGCCGGCGGGCGCAGTGGAGCTCATGCAGCCCCTTCCTGAGTCTGTTTGACCATTAAAGTTTTTACTTCAAAATGGAGCGGGGGAAGGAAACCCACCTGCACTGACTCGTGAGGGGCTGGGACGGCCAAGGTCAAGGCCGTGAGGGGAGAGGAGCTCGGCTGGGGAGGGGCAGGGGAGGTGAGCCTGGGGCTGCCGCCTCTCCTCAGCCCTGCACCCCCACCCCATCCTTCCTGGCCTCACTCTCCCCTCCCACTTCCTCCCTCCTTCTCCGGACCCCTTGTCCGGAGTCTGGGCAGGTCCCTGCCCTTCAGGCTGACAAAGTCCAGGGGTGTCCACCGCTTCCTCGTGACTCTACACAGTGGAGGACTGGCCACTCTTCTCTGGTTTCCTCTTGTCTCCTGCCCAGTGTACTCCCCCCAGTTCACACAGCCGGTCTTTCCTTTGCAATAGTTTTTGTTATTTTTATGAGAATCCGTTCTGTGTCTTCTTTTCACAACAAATCTCACCATTTTGCTGAAACTCAGGGACTTTTGGGGAGCTTGTCCAGGATCCCAGCATCTTACAGGTGCAGATGAGATGGTCCCGAGAGCGGGCGTTTCTAACCCTCCCTCCCCTGCTCCGCCGAGACGAGCGAGCTGTGGCCTTTGTCCTATGCGGTTCCTCGTCCCTTGGAAAGGAGACCGTCCCCTTGACGTGTGCTGCGGTGCTTAAGGTTTCCATGTCTCTGTGGGTTGGTGCTGGTACCTGGGGCGCCCTGTGGCTCTGTGGGCAGGCCCCGGGAGCTGCGTGGGGCGGGGGGCGGGGGCTGCGGCAGCCCTGGGCACTCAGCTTTAATGTATCTTTAATGCAGATTTTCATATCTATTAGGACAGAGTTTGACATATTATCCTTTAATTTTCTTGTCTATAACCAGATAGCCATCCTTAGTTCTGATTTCTAAGAGCCACTCATTTTTCTGGATTCTGAGTGGTTTCGCCTGGTTTATGGGATTAATGACAAAAGCGACCTCTGGATGAACGTATCACCTTTATTTATTTTTTACCCATGATGAATATTGGTTCATATTATTTTTCTTAACTATAGTTAGATGCAATGTCATCTGTTAATAATGCAACCTGTTAAAGGTTCACGCCTTTATGAATCGGACTTCCCAACAAAAACGTTTCTGTTCCCTCCATCTCAGTAACGTTTGACGCTTGACCTTCACTTTTCTGGTGTTGACATCACGCACTCCCTCTTCCGCTTCACCTTTTTCTCTTACCTGTGCCCGCCCTCCACTTCAGCATTGCGGTGCCCCGGCGCCTGGGAGTTTTGTGTCCTGTTTGTGTAACCAACCCTCAGTCGTCTCAAGTTTCTTGAGAATTTCTTGAAAATTCTGGGTGTGTCCCCTTCAAATTCCCAAGTGGAAGCCGTAACCCCAGTTACAGGAAGGTGTTGGGGGGTGTGGGCCTCCAGGGGGCGCTGTGGTCCTGAGCGCGGAGTCCTGATAAGCAGCCTTAGTGTCTTGCAAAGGAGCCCCAGAGAGCTCCCCCAGGGAG
The DNA here is from genome assembly GCF_021234435.1 of Artibeus jamaicensis. Classification (NCBI taxonomy): domain Eukaryota; kingdom Metazoa; phylum Chordata; class Mammalia; order Chiroptera; family Phyllostomidae; genus Artibeus; species Artibeus jamaicensis. The sequence goes on along the minus strand of NW_026522049.1, from coordinate 974,868 downwards.
GGCGCAGCGAGGGGGCGGCCACCCGTCGTGGGCCAGGATTCGGGTCCTCACAGGACACCGCCTCCAGAACTGTGAGAAACGAGCATTTGTTGTTTAGAAGCCACGCGGTGCGTGGGGCTGTCAGAGCCGCCCTCACAGACCTGAGGTGGCGGAGCAGGGTCTCCTCTCAGGCTCTACGGCCCTACCCCCCCCCCCCCCGCCCTTAGTCCCTGCCCTGTGGGATCAGCACCTTCCCCACAGGTCTGCCCTGAGGACCCAGCGAGGGCTGGGTGGCCGGCAGGAGGCAGGTGGCCGGGAGGGTGAGGTGGGAGGAGCTGCCTCCCCTTCCCCCGCCCCTCCCAGCCCTCAACCAGACTGACCCTGCGGCCTCATCTCCAGGTTCACCCCAATTAACTCAATCACGTCCAAGAACCATGGTCAGAGGGCCTCCTGGGCCTTGTGCGGAGCCCTGCGCCTGCCACAGGGGTGGGCAGAGGAAAACGGGCACTTTGGGCGGTGCCGGGGATCCTGTACGGTGAACTCCCAATGACAGATAGTTACAGCACAGATCAGTACCTGTGCTGGTGTGAACGCAGGTAAGGGGTGGAAAAGGCACAGGCAGGGGGCAGTTTCTTCCCGTTGGACAGCAGGGCACAGGAGAGGGGCTCACACGGGCTCGCAGGCAGGGAGGCAGAGATGGGTTTCCAGGCATGGCTCCGCCCCCCCCATGCTGCTTGCCTTCCTATACACAGGTCCCCCCTCTTCTCTGGGTCCAGCTCAGTCCCAGGTTCCCCAGGAAGCCTATCCCAACTGCTCTTACTCATCGGCCTTCCATTGAACTTGTGCAGCTCCATGGGCCTGAGCTGTGAGCACGCCGATAAAGTATGCACCTTCTGACTCTGAATCCCAGGGCCGCTCCCTGCCGGCGCCTAGCAGGTGCTATGAGGGATCCAACGGTCCCCCAAACAATTAGATAATCACCACAGGTCCCCACTCCCCTGGCTGGGACAGCCCGAGACCCCCTGACGTCCCCACGAGGCTCTGAGGACAGGAAGAAATGAGAGCGATTTGTCTTTCACGGCCCCCACTACCTGTCCCTTGTCCCTGGTCCTTGGATTCAGGAGCAGAAGGGACCTGGCTGCTGACTGTGGAGGGCGGGCAGACAAGCGGGAGACGGGTGTAGCAACCTGGCAAACACACCCTCGTTGCTGAAATGTCAAAGCCACCAGAGTCAAGCCCATTAATCTTGCTTTATTGCGAGATTCAAAGTCACCAGGCTGTGGCAGCCACAAAATTGATGGATGGGCTTCCCTGCGTTCACGGCACCGCGCTGCCTGGGAAACCAGATCTCGGAAGAACAGGGAGAGGAAATTAAAACCGCCTTTCGAGGTTTTTCAGTTACTGCCTGTGCGGAAAGCCGGGGTGGGCATTCACGGTCGCTGGCCGCCAAGTTGCTTACGCTCAGTTTTTACTGCCTGTTTTATAAGCAAATCAAAGAAGCTGGGATGCCGAAACCATCCCGATAAATCTTAAGCAAGTCCTCGCTCCAGGGAGGGGGCAGCCCTGTCCCTTCCGGCCAGCAGGCTGGGATCTTGTTGGACGTTTCGCTAATGAAGTAGGTGCAAGATGGCAACCCTTGGCTGTTTTAATTTGCAATTCTGCGATTGCTGGGGAGCCGGGACCCGTCACCATGTCAGTCTCAGAGTTCTTTCCGCTCTTTGTAAAGAGCCGTTTTCCGTGCGTCCCTGGTATGATTGATGGGTCCGCAGCCACACACTCATTGAGGGACTACTATGTGCTCGGCACATTCAGCGTGAGATGACGTGTAGGTATCATCTATTTCCTAACACAGTGGAGTGGGGGGAGGGGAGAGAGAGAGACTGAAGTTCCATTTCATTGCAATATGGCTGATGAAGATACTCCCTGGTTTTGTTGTAATTTTTGCTATTTTTGGAGAACACAGAGGTCTTTCTATTTTTTTTTAATCTATCTTTCCCTTTGTGGTTTTTCTCTCATTCGTTCAAATATTCAGTTCTGTGTTCTGTGGTCTAATGTTTTGAAAATCAGCATTATCTGATATCAGTAAATCCATGAGGACCTTTTGGAAACTTTAGTGACTTATTCCTGTCTCTGTTTTGCTTTGGCCCTGTCTATTTTGTGTGTGTGTGTGTGTGTGTATGTGTGTCTGGCATCTTCATGCACACTCACACCCACACACGCCCCCAATGTATATGCATGTATGAAGTATGAAGAACATCGTCAAAATATGTAAATTTCTAATCATGCAACTCTCCGTAACGTGGCCGCATACTTTAAACTTTACCCTTACTGTTAGTAGCTGGGTGTCTGTCCTCTCTTCTCATGCTGAGCTTCATTTGTTACACACTGTGAGGAGGTTGATCAGAGGCTCATCTGTTGCTTGTTCTTTCCGTCCAAAGCTGACGTTCAGTGGCCCTGTGGTGGCCACCACCAACTAGACAGACACCTCAGTGACCGCTGCTCCCTCGCGGGGCTGACTGAACCTCGACTGGTTTTCATCGGACACTGGAATTTTTCATCAGTGCTCAGAACGTCACTAGACATGATCTAATTTTATTTTTACGACACCACTATAAAAATGACATGGTGACTACCCATATTTACTCCCCATTTTAAATGGGAGACATGGAAATGGGTCACATAGAAATCAACTGCATGGTTCAAAGCTGCAGAGCCAGGCATTGGAATGAGGACAGGAACCCAGGTCCAGCTGACCTCAAATTTGGGCCCTACATTCTCTTGCTTTCCTTTCTTTTTTCTCTCATTTTATTTCTTTTCCATTTTTTTTCTGGTCCCTTGATGCTATTTTTCTATTCCATTATTCTAGTCTATTTCTCACTTATTCTCCGTTCTCTCCCTTTCTGTCTCTCTCCCGGTTCTGGTGTCTGCTTTGTCAGCAATGTATTGGGCATTCTTCTTAGTTTCTTTTCGTCTGAATATTTCTCTTTGTAGCATCTGCTTGAATTTTTAACTTACTGCATTGTCGTCTCAAAGTATCACCCATAAAACCTCTGGTCCTGTGTGTTTATAGATATTTTCTTTATGATTTAGTACGTGATCACGTTTTTAGACCCCAGGCTATGTACCTCAAAAAATAAAGTAATCCATGTTTGTGAGCTATGAAATTCAGTTTGCGTCTAGTAGACATGCCGGGGTTATTGTCTCTCCCATGTTTTCTGTCCTCATTTAATCTCTCTGTACTTCGATCTGTAACAGACTGATAATGGTGAGCCACATTCTCCCCCCGAACGATGGTTTTGTTCCATTTCTCAGGTATTTTTATAGTTTTCGCCCACATACTTGCGAGACTTATGTAAAATTTGTACTTAATTTAAACCCTCTGCTTTCCGGGATTAATCTTGCTGTCGTTTGGTCTGAAGTTGGCAGGCATCATTCCAGCCCGTGAGTTTATTGTTAACTTTCACCATCTTTCTGCTGCAAAAGCGGATGTTACGGGCAACTTAATACTAACGTAAAAAAATCTTTAAGTAGGTTGAGATCGCCACTTACATTTGTTTGCATAATCGCGGTTCTGTGTTTCTCATCTGCCCTCCCACTTCCTGTCTGCTGTTGTCCTTTTTCTCTTTTAATTTTTGATAAATGACTATATTATACTTCATTTTCTGTCTCAAAGATTTGAAAGGTGACTCTCTAGTTTAAAACCATCATTTATAATAAAATCATGAGCCACCCTAGTGACATTCTTAAAGCTAAATTGTTCTTTTTAAACTTTCTAAACCAACACAGCCCATAACTCCCCTTGATAGCCAATGATGAATTACACAGGTTTTGCTTCTTTTCTTTCATCCTCCTTTTTCATTTCTTCCTTCATTAGTTAAATGTGGGTTTTGATGCTACTTTATTTTTCCCTCTTTATTTTGTTTTAGTGTTGGTTATTTGTAGCTTGTTTGTGAGCCATAATGGTAGTTAATCAAGTTTGTAATGTTTTATGGATCCACTCATGCTGTTCCATATATCTGTTCATGCTGTTCCATGCATCTGCTCATGCTGTTCCATGGATTTGTTCATGCTGTTCCATGCATCCGTTTGTGCTGTTTCACGCATCTGCTCATGCTGTTCCATGCATCCACTCATGCTGTTCCATGCATCCGTTCGTGCTGTTCCGTGCCTTAATTTTTCATGCTGTTCTATATGTCAGCTGACACCTTCGAATCCATTCACTGAGCATCCTGGAAAGCATGAGGCACCCTTGCCACCCTGTTTTTGGAGTGTTTCCTCCCCGTTCCTCCATATCTACCCTCTCCCAAGTCTAGCTGCCTGCTAACGCTCTTCAGGTAGCAATTCCTGCTCTGTCTGTGCAGGGAATTGATTCCATTTCACAAGGGAACCCTTGTCTTTGTGTGATTATTTTAAACGGGTGCCCCTTGTCCCCACCACTGCCCCGTGGACTCCACAGGAGTGGGGCTGTGCTGTCCTGGGTGCTGGGAGCACGCGGTCTGGGCTGGGTGGGAGCTTGCAGGTCCCCGTGGGGTAAAGCAATGAGGCAGTGTATGCACGTACGGAGCCTCCTCCTCGCTTCCACACTTGCTGTGGGGATATGCCCCAGTCTCACCACGGCGGGGCCCATTTGATTGCCAGGAGCTAGGCCCCAAATGTGGCCCCAAATGTGACTCCAAGCACCAACCCTGGAGTCCCAGGGCCTGGACCTCAGATATATCGCACACTCTTCCCAGTTGGTGAGAAACCCTAAGCTTCGGGCCTCGGTCTCCACCCCCCTGGAAAAGGAAGATGCTTGGGCTGTGCAGGAGCAGACTGACGCTACCAGTGAGGGGGGGGAGAGACAGGTGGGCGGGTGGAGCGGATTTTGTGCAGGCTCAGCGAGCGCTGGCCCCTGGTGGGCTGTGGACCCAGCATGTCTGCCAAAGTGGCTCCCATGGGGTGCGAACGTCCAGGCCTGTTTGCCTGGTCACCCAGCGTGGGCTCTGCTTGGGAGCAGGGGTCTTTCTGTGAGGAGGGAAACCCTGCAGAGGCTGATGGCGCGGCAGCCGTCGGCAGTAGGCCCTTCCTGGAAGAGATCGGGCAGTGCGTCTCTGCATCCACCACACCACCCAGTGCTCTCTGGCTCCCCGGGGGCAGCTCCTCCAGGCCCTGGGACCTCTCTTCTTCAGGAACGGGACTGTGAGCCAGCACGGTGGGCAGGGCCAGCAGCCTGCCACCAGGGAGGGGGCAGCTCTGAGCCAGTCAGCGCCTTCAGTCCACTCTCCTCCTCTGCTGCTAATAACAGTATATCCAGCTCCTTGATTTCAATATCTGTGAAAAACACTACCTGTAGGAAAGAATGCCAACGAGCGAGTCCCCGGGTGCAGCCCAGGCTGGCTTGTGGTCACCGAGGTTGTCCCACACACCCAGGGGCCGCGCTTCCCCTCTTTTCATCCCCTGTTTTGAGAGGCAGTGTCCAGAGCAATCAGCATCCTCTCAAAAGCACGTGGCCTTCTCATGCTTGAGGAAAGGTCCTTTCATTCATTCGGGCTCGCTGAGGATTAAGTGATGGAAATAAGGCAGCAGAGCTCCGGGTAACGTTTGGGAGTCTCTCCCATTAGCAGCAAAGAAGGAAGCCTATTCGCACCCGGTTTGCAATGCACACGAGCGAAGGTCACTCAGGGATCCCTTTGAGGACCCTCCGCTCACCAATCTTGCTTCGCTGTCTCACTTCGCTGACGGATGCGGTTGGAATTTTCAGAACCACTGTGACAGGTGCTAATTAGTTTCTCATTAAAAAAAAAACCCAACACATGCTTGTCCTAGACGCCATAACCTAGATCTTCGCCGAGAAGGCCGAGATGTAGAGGAAATTCCTTCACATCTCTTACCCCACGTGGGTGGGATTCCGGTGCACTTTGTGGAAGCTCCCAGGGGCAGCGATTCTCAGCCCTGTTGCAGGATTTCTATTCTCGTGGGCTCCTGACACGTCGTGGCTGGTCTCTTGCCTGCTCTGCACAGGCTCAGATGTGAAATGCGTCTCCTCTCCCCAGTTCCCAGCAAACACCCACGCAGCGCTGTGTGCATGGTGGGCGTTATCTGCTGCTGGGGAGGTGGGAGCTCACGTTGCAGCCAGGCACACTCGTTCGGCAGTGAGGTTGGGACAGGCCTGTCCTTGGGCAGCTCAGCCCTGGAAGGCTTCTGTTGGCCTCTTGTGTCCCAGAGTGACACCCGTAAGTCTCCCAGCTTCGGTGATTCATTGTCTTATCGAGTCCCTCTGTGCCATGCCCTCCCCTGCAGGCGATGACACATTCGATGACACATTCATTGCCTGTCCCTCTGCTACTCAGGGACAGCTCTGTGACAGGTTTTGGCCAAGGACACAGGGCTGCAGGCAGCGCACGCCACCTCTAGGCACAATATTCCAGAGTGAGGACACGGTTTGTCAGTTCAACTGTTTCTAATTGGCAGTTTGCTGAGACTGGCCCACCCCAGGGAGCCAGCCTGTGGTCCTGGAACCCCAGGCGTGACCTTGGCAGACAAGCCTGCTGTGTCGCCTGCCTGGGCCAGACACCGCGGACACTGCCAGAGAGTGAGCATTTTGTCCTGAATGCTGCCAGCAGGACATTCCTGAAACAGGAGCATCTTTTGTATTTTCAGGGATTTCGGCCACAAGGCTCTTGATGAGTTTCGAAGTGGACTGTTCCGCTGTGTGTTGGGGCAAATGTGCTGCGCTTGGCTACAAAACATCAGCTCCCTCGGGGGTCTCAGTGACCCTTGTCCCCCCGCCCCTGCTTTTCCGTCTTGGGAGCGTCCAGTGCACCTGTGGCCAGAAGAATGGTCTTCTGCGCCGTCTGCTAGCTTGGCCACAGGAACCATGCTCTTGGGTGATGAGGTCAGCTTCTGAAAGTACCAGACAGACGGAGGATGCGTGTTTCTTCTCTCTCACCCGTGTGCCAGCCACTCCGCCACCAGCGCTGCAGGAGACAGGAGGGCACGTGGCTCCCAGAAGCGCAGACAGGAAGAGGAAGTGTGCAGGGAGGAGAAGGCAGTGGGAGGCAGGCCAGCAGGTAGGGAGGGAGGCGTGTCCTCACTCTCTCCCAGCTGAGGCCCCAGAGGCCGCTCAGCTCCTGGGGGCCAGGACAGTGCCCCGTTCCCCTGGTCCCCCCTGAAGGGCTCAGAGGTTGACAGCGTTGGCTGGAGCTTTCTTCGGGGTGAGGGGCAGGGGTGCTGCTCATGGTGAGGGGTGCTGCAAGCCATGGGCTCGGGCTGACGGTCCTGGCTGAGAACTGGCTTGGCATCACAGCTTGGCCTCGGCAGCTGTGCAGCCCAGACAGGGCTGGGCTGGCACCAAACCAGCCGGACTGTCGAGCCCCAACGAGGCCGGGAGGTCGGCACCAGCCCCTGCTGTCCATCAGCAGCGCCATGGCACCCGCTGGGAGAGCTGCACAGCGGAGGGTGGTGGTTCTGTGCCAGGCTGCTTTGGGGACACTCGGCCTCGGAAGATTAGACTCGTAACGGCCCATTCATTCCCGCCGCTTGTCACCGCCGACTGCTGGGGAACCGGAGTTCTCAGTGCCCCACGCTCCAAGTGAACGCACATTGAACTGTTGTGACAGCTTGGAAATTTTGTCGCTGATTGTCGATGACTTCCTGTCGGGATCGGTGTGCAGTCTTGTTTCTTCAGCTGGTTAGGTCCCATCCAGTTTTCTTGAGCCCGGGTTTCAGGGGACCTGGCTCCTTCCCTCAGCACCACAGAAGGGGTGGAGGCCAGGGACCCCCGCCCTCCCTGGTGGGGCTGGGTTTGAGGTCTGACATCCAGAACCGCGGGGCCCACTGGACCTGCTCTTCTCTGCTCAGGGAACCAACAGGGAGCTCTCCACGAAGAAGTTACACTGTGCAGCCTCTGGCTGGGGATCCTGGGAGAGTCAGTGAGGACAAACACAGATCCTCGCTGGGGCTGTGCCTGGGAGACGGGACAGAGGATGGGGGTGTCGGCAGGGCGGGCACACTGCTTCTCGGAGAGGATGCTTCCTGTTCTCTCAGTCATTAATGCCCGTGGTCCTCAGGGCGGCTCCTAGACACACTTCCCCATGCCCTACCTACATTTTAACGTTAGAAATTTTATAAAAAATCACATTTTGCCTTGCTCATTCTAGTTATCGTTCTGTACTTGCTGGTGAACGTTGATATTCCTTCTCAGTCACGGGGACTCTCCCCATATCTGACGGGGTGAGTTGATCTTTGACTGGGCAGATGAAACTCCACCATTATTGTAAAGGTTCAAGTCCAATGGCCTGGTGCACAGCATCATTCCTTCAACAGGCTTTATGTATCCTGTACGAGCAAGACACATGCCGAACGCAGCTCTTGGGCACAGAAACTCCACATTTCCATTCCAAGCCACCCACTCTCCCCCCAGATGCCTCCCGAGATTCATGCGGTGTGGCGCTGGAGGGCAGCATTACCCCCCCCCCCCCCCCCGTTCATTTTCACGAGCGAGGGGATTGGTGCTGTTTGCAAGCTCAGGAACCGGGATGAGCACATGGTGCCCGACCAGCAGAGGGCGCTCCTCTGTACCATTCTGCTGGAAACCGAGAGGCTCGCTGTTAGTTAGCAGACACGTGGGCCCGCAGCCCACGTGAGGGAGGTGTGAGATAACGCTGTTTAATCTGTGTGGCTCTTGGATCAGCCAGGAGCATTTGGTGTCAGGGCCGCATGTTTCACAGAGGCAGCTATAGAGCGCACACCTTGTCACAGGCCTGGTGCCCGTCTCGCTGCCGTCATCAGCTGCTGTTTCCCCACTTCCGGCCTCACCCGCCATCGGAAGTGTCAATAACGGCTGCCAGGTTGGCTAAGCTTCTTCCCACCAAGGCAATGCCAGGTTGGGGCCTGGCCTGCGCCCCTGATGGCTTCACAGTTAACAGCTCAACGCCTCTGGCCTTCCTCCTGCTGAAAAGTCACACTCCCGTGTGAGATTTCCACACAGAACCAGTGCACGAGGAGACTGAAGTGCCCTGGAGAGCAGAGCCCGGTGCAAGGCGATCCTCCCCTCTCCCTGTGCGGGGACTCCTAGGCTGTGCGCCAGGGTGGGGGAAGCCGACCAGGAGGCTCGGGCAGCAGGTGGCAGGGGCCATTGGTTTCTGAGTTGAATTTACACCCAGGCTGGCTCCCTGAGGAAAGGCGTGAGCATGAGACTAGGAGGGAGCGTGCGGGCCTAGGGACCCCAAGAGCTGACCTGTGCAAATCTCCCCGGGCCTCTGGGAGTGACGCCCCTGCCATTTCTTAATGGACTTTGAAAATGCTGGAGGGTGACAGAGAAGGAGGGTTTGGAGAGACCCACCTGCACCAGAGGGGAAGGATGCTACTCAGAACACAAATTATTATAAAAATATGATTGGAACAAACATGGTGGCTTAGGTAAAACCATAGCCTTGATATATAATTTCTTAAGTTTAATGTCGGTACTGGGGTTCCGTACTGAATGTCCATGTTCTCATGAACAACACACTGAAATATTGTGGGAAGGGGCATGCTGTGTGTAACACGGGAAGATACGTTTGTAATAAATATTAGAAGGAAATTCAGCCCTGGCTGCTGAGTGCTGGCCTGCAAACCAAGGGGTCGCCAGTTCGATTCCCAGTCAGGACACAGGCCTGAGCTGCAGGCCAGATCCCCAGTAGGGGGCACACCAGAGGCAACAACACATTGATGTTTCTCTCCCTCTCTTCCTCCCTCCCTTCCCTTCTGTCTGAAAAATGAATAAATAAAATAAAATAAATAAATAGATAAGTAAAATAAAAATAAGGAAAATCTATAAATAAATAAATAAATAAAAGATAAATAAATAAAATAAAATAGATAAAATAAATAATAGATAAATAAAATTAGATAAATAAATAAAATAAAATAAAAATAAATAAATAAAATCTTTTTAAAAAGAAGAAGAAGGAAATTCATTACTCCTAAAACCCAGTAGAAAAACGATCAGATAGTAAATAGGGTAAATAAGAGAACACTATCCGGGTAAAACAACCAGCTCTCTATTTTAAGAAACACACATTAAAACCAGGAGACGCCACTCGTCACACACAGACCGTCGGAACCAGAAGAGTTTGGAAACGCAACGTGTCGGCACGGACGCTGGAAACGGTGGAACTGTGACAGAACGCAGCCGCTTTCGAAGAGCAGCTCACCTGGGCCCAGGTGTGCGGAGGGGCAGGTGCACGCACTCGGCAGTGGCAGCTGTGTTTACAGCGAGGAACCTGAAACTATGGAAGGGCTGTCAGCAAGGGGATGGAAACGCAAGTCGCTGCAATGAGTGGGAAACACTGCTACCTATACCACTAAACCGTGAGATTTGACGCCTCTATCCTTCTGTATCCAAAAGGACGAGGAAAAAGACGTCTCCCCAACAGGAACTCAGGGTGGGGAGCAGGGCAGGCTGCTCAGAGGGACTTCTGCCCTGTCTGCTGTATTTTATTTTACTTTTTGGAAAGGGAAGTGTATTCCTATATTGCTTGTGTCATTAGGAATTTCATATATGATTGAACAGTAATTTAAAAACGTAGGCAGCAGCCTCTACCTCCCCAAGATCATTTATACATCAGCTCTGTTTCCCATCTGCGAATACATCAGCCACCACTCACCGGGCGAAGGTCCCCTCTGCCGGTTTGGCTTCTATTTTTACTCTCCTCTGCCTCCTCTGGACGTACTGTTTAAATCGGTCGTGTCGTGATGTGAAAATTAAATTCAAATAAGGACAGAGGGACAAAGTGCTCCTGCATTTAAGTAGCTTTGGGTGTTTACCGTTTCCGCGTTCACGTGTGTGTGCACGCAGGACTTCTGTCCCGGTGCCGTGAGGACAATGGCAAGAAGCCACCTGAGAGTCGTCGGTCGAGTCTGCACCAGGGACACATTTTGGGCAGCTCTGTTATTTGGGGGCGTTGTGAAAGAATGGCGTTTCTCTTCCCAAGCCTGACGACTAGAGAATAAGAACGTGCGTCACTTAAGTCCCTAAATATTCTATCAGGAGTATCAAAGGAATGTGGAAATTCAGAGAGAAATCACTGAGCGCCAACTTGAATCATCTTGAGAGTGTCAGTGCTGTTGGTCAGTAGGTTTGTTTTTAATGAGGACCCTGAGGTCCAGCAGGGAGTGGCCTCTCAGGTCACAGAATGTTTGGGCGGTGTTGAGGGCGCTTTCCAGCCCTGATTGTCCCCAGCAATGTGACCTCGGTGTTTGTGGGGTGCTCCTCCCCTGCACCCAGTTTGTAAGTGAGACGCTGGAGTGAGTGGGGAAGAAGGAAGTCCTGTGTTCTGGGATCGCACCTGCCTGCCAGGCCCCGGCGTGCGATCGGCGGTGGGCAGCCGGCCTTCCTGCCGCGGCCGTGGCCCACGTGGGAGGGTCCAGATTGCTGGTGCTGCTGGTCTGCATCAGCAGGAGCAGATGGCAGGGGACCCTCGTGCAACCTGTCAGGACGCAGCATGACCTTTAGAGTCGAGAATCAAAATAAAAGTCATGTGTTTCCAGCCATCAACTAATTACACAGTCACCCCTGGTCTCCAGGAAACGCGTTCCCCCCTCTCCCCGGGGGGCAGAGCACACTCGGGGAGCGCAGGGAGCAGTATCTCCAGCCCTCACGGGCTTGCGTTTCGCTGCTCTTGTACTAATTCTGATGACAAGTGTGCCGGTGACAACACTGTGAAAGCTGGGCCAAATCGGACACATCCAACCTCAAAATAAAAAAATTATACAGGAGTGCGGTCCGTAGGTGTAGGTGTGGGGCGCTGAGACGGGCAGGTGGGAGCTGGGTGCACCCTCCCTGGGTGCTCACCACTGGCTTCTGAAGACGCCTGCGTGGTGTTTAAGAGTCCACTTGTTGTTCACCGCTTGTTACGGAGGACGGGTTCCAGAAATGCTAACGACAGACGGTCCCATCAATTCTTGAAAATACTTGCTGACTTCTCTTCCCCACCATCAAGTAATTTAGGTCACCCTAAGGCTGGATTTTTTACCATTTCCTCCCTGCCTCCCGTCGGGGGGACGAGGGAAGCTTGCTCGGCAGTGGGACTTGAGGATGCTTGCAGAAGATCCTGGTTGGGGCTGGTGGAGCGCGGGGTTGAAAAGCCTGCATGATAGACGGCTTGTTACCTCCCCCTGGGCGAGGCCGAGCCGAAGGACAAAGATGGGGTTTGGAGAATCAGAGAAGGCACCCTGAGAACCCGCGTGTGGACACGTGTGGAGGACACGGGTTGAGTCTTCAGGATCTGGGCTGGGCTCCTGGGAAGGCAGAAGATTAACAGGGACTTTCTGGTTCATAAGCACAGCTCTGTGCCCGCATGCCGTGTCCCCTGGGGCCTTCCCTGTTTGCACGGCAGGGAGATCACCAGTGCAGGGTCTCCCAGGATGTTGGGGGAGGGGTCACTGAGAGGAGGAGGAGGCAGTGCAGCCTCCGCAGCCTCCCAACACTGGACACGGGATGCTCTGCTGGCCAGAGCTGGAAGCCCACGGAAGCCCACCGGCAGCTCAGGAAGGCTGTGCAAACACTGCCTCCAGGGGCCCGGCCTGGGGCCGGCTTCTGAGGAGGCTCCCACAAGAGCAATTAGAGGAGTGATCGATTAACTCCAAGCTCTGCAATTCATTAGGAGGCCAGAGGGAGAATGTTATGGTGACAAACTGCTCGGCTCCCTCTTCTGCCTTCACACAAACACATTTGTCAGCATCTGAGGGGAGAGAAAAGATACATCGAGGAAGCTCTGGTGCCCAAGAGGCCCCCTTGCCTGCTCTGTTCTACGTGGTGTTCTCGGAACGGAAGGTGCGGGTTCTGCCCAAATATGGGCCCAGCCCCTGCCGGGATAGGAGGTGCAGCAACCTCAGGAGGGGACCCGGGTGTCACCCCTGCAGCAGGGGCGAAGGGAAGCCAAGTGAGAGGAGGGAAGGATGGATGGAAACACTACTCCATTCCCTGACAGTGGCTGCGTGGGTGATGGTGCAGAGTTGGAGGGATCTGGGTTTAAATCCAAAGTCAAGTTCGAGCTCAAGCTGGCTAACTGGGACGGTAGACATAGGTGCCGAGCTCCCTGAGCCCCGGCTTCTCCAGCTGCAAAACGGTGACAGCACCCACTTCTCAAACGTGGTGTCAGGAGAGACTCACTCATCACTGGCTGACCTTGTCCATCTGTCAGCTTCTTGAAGGATCACGTGCCCACCACCCAATGATCTCCAGGGTGGGAACTCTGCGGGTGCCATTCCCCGAGGCCTCTGGGCCTCGGAGCCCTGACCAGCATGCGGCTGGCCCGTCACACGCACTTGCAGAACGAATGCCTGCCCACACAGGCCTTGGCCAGGTGCCATCCCATAGTAAGACTGCTATGACGTCATTTCAAAACTGGGCACGGGGACCTTAGTCCAGAGATCTCGGGGAACTTGGTTTCGTTGTGAAAGCCAGTGTGGCAGACTCAGCGTGACTGTGAACTCGGGTCCCGGAAGCCCTGGGTCTCAATCCCAGACCTCCCACCAAGTAATCTTGGGCAGGTTCCTTGTCTGCTCTGTCTCCTTGACTGTAAAATGAGGCTGTGGGTGGTGATGGCAGTCGGTGCCGGGGGCTGTGGCTCCCTGCAGGAGCCTGCTGCTTGCTCTCGGTCAGCCAGGGACCCAGGGGGGGTGGCCGGAACCATCAGACCCCATGGGCCCTGGATGGCCTGTGCGTCCACCCCGGGGCTGGGGCTGATCGCAGCCCCTCTCAAGCAGGTGGGGCTCAGGGTCTTTCGCTGCAGGCACGGCCCTCTTACGGCACAGGGTCCCCACCGGGTGGGCACTGTGGGGACACAAAGCTTGTTTTCACTTCCAAGTGGTGCTCCTTTGAAAGCCCTTGTCGTCCGTCTCAGCCCCTGCCCAGGGCCAAGTTCAAGTCTTTTATTGTGAGACAGGGTGATGACATGCCCCATGTGTCCTTCCTGACAGTGTCTGAAAGATCACAGCTCTGTCCCCAGCAGTTCGCGTAGTCCCTGGCACACCGACCCCGTTCACCGTAAAGTCTGTAGGGGGTGTGGAGGGGGTGGATCAGTTTTCTGGGCAGAAGAACATGCCACAGGTTTGGCTGAATCATCCTCCCTGTGCACAGGTGGGGCCCTGTCCTTCTCCCACCCTCTCCATTTCAGTCCCTGACGCTTTCACTTTAATGACAAAAAAGTGAAGGTGTAACTCTGTACCTGGTCTTTCCAGGGAGACTCAGGTTTGCAGAAAATGGGGTCCCAGTGCCCCAGGACACCCACGGAAGAGCCCCCACTGTGACTGCAGGCGGGTGTGGACCCTGTGACAGGTTGGTTCCACCTGAGGGTGCCCCTCACACTCACACAGGAACGTGCTTGTGCCCCGAGGTCCAGGCCACCAGCCGGGGAGCCGGCTGTCATCCAGAGCGCAGACTCCTGGAAACACATCTCATAACTCGCAGCTGGCCGCCTTCCGCAGCCACTTGGCACACGGTGATGCATCTCAGTGGGTGCGTGTGCATGCCAGCCACACACGAGGCTGCTCTCTTCCTGCTGACAGCACAAGTGTGCGCAGACACACGCACCAACATGTGCTCACACTGCCACACACACCTCCCCAGACATGTGCTCACCCTGCCTCACACACACACTGTACGTGTGCTGAGACACCCGGATGGGTCTCACCCCAGAGAGAAGGAGCTGGGGAAGCTCCCCTCCCGGGGAGTGTGGAGCCTTACAGAAGGTTAACACCAGAATGACGGTGAGCGACCAGCGTGAAAACACTGGGCGCTTGTCTTCTGCTAGCGGGTGACCATCGTCACTCAGGACGCATAATTTATGAGGCGCTCTTCTTGACAAATGAAGGGAAACTGTTATGTGCCATTAATCACGCTCGCCCCGCTGGTTTCAAACAATAACTTCATGCCCAGAATTTATTAAGTCTTGAGGGCATTTAAAAAATCTGCTCTGCGTTGAAGTCAAGGTGGAGACAGCAAAGAGACGGTGTTTGTGTGGGTTGACACGCAGGACCGGGTGCTGGCCAGAGACCCCGACGCCCTCTTCCTGTTTTCTGATACTGGGGTATTTTCCACAAAATGTAGCATCGCTTCTGTGTGAAGTGCTGTGTGCCTGCTCCGCCTCCTCTCCATCCCAGGGACTCATCAAGACATGAACCTGCTCCAGGCCCAGGGACAGCGCAGCGGCTCCGGCTCTCCATGGAGAAAGCCACCAGGAGCCATCGCAAAGCTTGAATTCTAGAGCACTCGGGATGGCGTGTGGTTTACTTTTTAAGATTCTAATATTTTAGTTATTTATCTTTAGAGAGAGGGGAAGGGAGGGAGAAAGAGAGGGAGAGAGACATCAATGTGTGGTTGCCTCTCCTGCGCCCCCTACTGGGGACCTGGCCCATAACCCAGGCATGTGCCCTGACTGGGATTCGGACCTGTGACCTTTGGTTTTCAGGCCGGCACTCAATCAACTGAGCCACATCAGCCAGGGCTGGGGTGTACTTTTTTAAAAAGTACACTCACTAAGGGAAAGTAAAGTAAGCAGATATTGACTTTTTTCTAGTTCTTGGGTGGGGGCGGGGGAGAGATGTAAATTAATAATGTTAAAATGCCTTATAATAGCAGATGCTATATTGACTTGTCCTCTTAGAAAGGATCAACATTTTCCCCTTCCAGATTCCTTATACATCACTTTCTTAATTCACTTTTTCACAGGACTTAGGCAAAATTCAGTCCAAGTCCAGTGGATCTGTATGCCCACTTTGGATTGTGGGTCTGAATTAACATTTTATCGTAAAAATAAGTCACCTTATACCTACCCTCACACAGCCACGCCAACATTCCCTGAGCCCCTGTCAGAGACCTTTTCAGTGCTGACGTGTGAGGACAGTCACTGCTTTTCCGCAACATGCTTGTGACTCACATTCAGTCACTTCAGTGACGCCAGCAGGGAGCCCGGTGACATGCGTGAGTGGCAGACTGAGACCAGAGAAGGCGGGTGCAGTCTCCCCACCCCGGGCTCCATGACAGGACTTCACAGGCGACACCCATGCTGCAGCCTCTGTCCATGGTGAGAAATGCCGGACTGTGTGGAGGGCGAAAACTCTGTGCTGATGTTGTGTTTACATAAGGACAGACGAACCGACAAATGGAGCAGAATGAACAGTCCGGGAAACCATATACCTCCACAGACATAAGGGGGGAGGGTGATCCTTCTGATAAATGGAGCTGATTGAAGGAAAATGCCTTAAGCCCCTACCTCACACTGGAGAAAACTCCGTGCCTGAAGGGGCACAGATCTCACCATGCAAAGTAGAATGACAAAGCTTCCAGAAGGAAACAGAGCAACTCCATGAACTTGGAGCCTGTAAAGACCTCTTAACCAGGATGCAAACTGCCCATCATACTGGAAGAAAATGATGCCTTTCTGGATTAAAACAAAGACCTTTCCTTGATCGGAAAGACAGCTTGAAGGGAGTGAAGAATGGATCCCCAAGGAATGGAAAATCACATTTGTAATGTAGATCTACAAATAACTCATTTCCAGCAGAGGTAGGGGATATCCTCAAATCAATAAGAAACAGACAAGCAGCCTCAGAGAACCCTGGCCAAAAAATGAATAAATAAATAAAATGAACCTGCAAGTCAGAGAGGAGGATATGCAAATAGCTGATAAACATACAGAAAGGAAGCGAGTCCCATCAGTCATCAGGAAAATGCATGTTAAATAGGTCGGGAGAGACCACCGCACCCGGGACTCCCATGTACGCCGCTCAGGGTGGGGTCTCCTGGGCACTTGTCCCGAATTTTCCTGTGGACACCGACGGCGTGGCATGCCGTGTTCCGTGCACACCACCGAACTCTTACCGCCGTACACGTAGAACACAACATCCCCATGAGATCTAATTTTTCCATTTATTTCTGATTATTTGGAGAGGCAGGTTTTTACATGATAGCTTCAAAACCAACCGTAGTACATTAACCAAGTTTTACACAAGCCACTTGAAAAAGGATCTAAAAATGTGCTTAGTTACTGGTGTCTATATAACGTCGGTCAAGCACCAGGAGTGTGCTGAGCCATTCAGGGCGGACACAGGAAAGACAGGTCCCTCCCTGCCCTCCGGTGCCTGCTCCTCAGGGTCCCACGTGTAAACACGCCCTCACGCCTCACGCCCTTCTGTCCATAAGGCATAAATAAGGAAGGGGGTTGCATTTCTCATTGTTTATAAGTGTACCCTTCTCTCCAACGGCACCAGCAATCACTCATCTCTTGGCCTTTAAATACAAGGTTCCCGTAGGGCAGGCAATACGCAGTCTGTACTGGTTTGGTGTTCGCATGATGGGCGGCGGTAGTGCCACTCAGAATCATTTACTGTTGGCAGAGCTTTTTGTTGCTGTTGTTAATAAATGGAGGTGCCGTTGCTCTGAGGCTGATGAACCGTAAACAGTGCATCATGGCCTCGACCCCAGTGCAGGTATCAACGTCCTGCATGTGAGTCAGCACATCTGGGAAACTAGCCTCGCAGTTATCAGTCACAGAGCTGTGGGCCCTAAAATCCCAGTCGGTGATGATCAGCTAGTGATGGGTGACGTCTGTGATTTGCTTAACTGTGTTTGCCGTTTAAAGATGCGGGTACTGGTGTGAAATATTTAACAACTGTGAGCTGGGAAGGTTTTTTTTTTTTTTTTTTTTTGCTCTTCTGTGAGGCTGGGCTCAAAGCAAATTAAGACCGGAAGAGAGGGTGCAGTGACTCTGAATTATGTCATTAGCTGAGGGCATCTGATTTCAAAGTCATCCCTTTAAACAATGACATCTGATTGTTCACTTTCTGAAATGCCAGGGGAATGAGGTGAATCTGGATAGTGTCCCGATTTTAGGCTCAGGCACGACAAATGAGGCTTTACGTGAAAATGCCTGTGCGTGTGGTGAAAATCGACACTCCCCGCCCCCAGTGCAGGGGACAGGCCAGTTCCCATGTCACCGCAGGGGGCTCCCAGAAGCTGGATGTGAGAGGGGAATCTGAGAGGGAAGGGCAGATGTTCCCCCACAGACAGATTCTGGTCTGGACCGGTTCTGCAAACAGGGTGCTACAGGGGCCAGAGTGGGCCTGGGGTCCAGGGAGAGAAGGCTGTAGTGAGCTCGGGCATCCACGGAGCGACAGACACTAACTACAGAGCCACAGAACGTCACCTTTCCCGGGTCCCGGGACCCCAAGCACTCAGGAGCTTCTAGTCACAACAAAGGCCCAAATGTGACACCAGAACCAGAACTGTTGGGCCGAGCAGACCCCTTCCCAGAGGAGACCGCCTGGCCCTGGGTCCCTCCCTACCTGGACGCTTCCATCTGTGCCCATGATGTTGAGTTCACTTAAAAGTCGTGCGGGACTTAGAGCAAAGCTACATTTCTCTGACCGCCTCCCCAGATGTGAAAAGGGGGGAAGGAAATGCCACAGGGTCCCCTCGCTTCCCTGCGTGGGGTGGGCTCCCAGGCAGGCCCCGCCCCTCGGTAACTAGACAGGGCCCCTTAGGAACAGAGTCACCTGAGGGCAGTGGCAATTGTGGTTTGGGACCGTCCCCCGGGACCCTACCTGGCAAAGGAGGGGCCCGACTGGCATTTGACAAGACCGTTCTTATCCTGGGTGAGCGCTCCCCTGCTTCCCTGGGAATCACAGAGCAAGACGCTGGGACCGGCCTGCCTTCCATGCTCCCAGACGCGTCCCAGAGCCACGCTGCCTGGGAGGACCAGCCCCCACGGGCAGTCACCTAGTACCCACTTTGGGGCAAGTCAAACCACCTTATTTAATGTGCCCAACCCCAAACCAAGCACCAAAGGACTAAAATTCTGACCATAAGCAGTAATATATATATATACATATACACACACGTCATCCTCAGTGATAAATGTGTTCTGTGCTAAGGCTTGTGTTTCAATTGCCCAGTCGAACATCCAGAAACAAACATGAGACTGAAACATATAACGTGAAGACCTCTGAACATAAAGGTTCCCGACGGGGAAAGCATCCATCCCCTTGTTGGTTAGGAGAAGGAGATGATGCCCTGACTACCTCTGATGGGGCACAGCAGACTCAGACGCAGCAAGCGAAGCATTGTCTGGGACGTTTGGGGGCAGATGCTGGGCTCCTACTGCTTTAAAAGCTGAGATGTTTTCCAAAGACTCCTTTCAGGGATGCCTTACACCATCCAGAGTGGGTGTTCTCACTACCAACGTGTGTGTCTACCCCTCCTCATCCTCAGGGGAGTTGGGTAGCCGGTTTCTGTCCATCATTTTCTTTCCCCTGTAACACGATGTTCGACTCGGTGAAAGGGACTCCTGTCCCATTATGTCGAAGCACCGGTCAGTAGGTGGGAGTGGAGAGGGAATCCCCATGAAGTTACAGTGGCCTTTCCCCTTGCACACTGAAGACACCATGCTCTCATGTTAGCTAACAGAGAAGACAGGGAACTGAAAGTAGGTATTTAGATAGACACATGGAGAGATACATAAACGGGTAAATAGGTTGTAGGATTTGCACTGCCGACCAGAGTTTGGAACTGGAGGGGGTGCTGGGGTGCTGGAGAACGGCTCGGCGCCTCTCCCACACTGTGGACGAGCTTTCCAGTGTCTGTGAAGCCGTGGAGGTGGCCGCTCAGCGGTGCTCAAAAACCGTGGGTTACAGTTAGAAAGTCAAGTGCAGCCGTTCTCTCTCCTCTTCAAGGCACAAGGGCAAGTTCCAGACTCTGAGACTCAGAGGTGAGAAGCAGAGCGTCTGATCCCACTGGGAGATAGAAGACCAAGGAGCGGAGCTACACACCGAAGCAAGATCGGGGGGCCCTTAAGCGTGGCTGTTACTTGCTCTGTTAGGCCCCCGCTGTTTTGCACGCGGCCCTCCCACCTCGTGGGGCGGGGGCAGGAAGCGCTCCTGGCCCCAACTCCTTGGCTCGTTGGGCAGAGAAAGGCGCACTTCGTGCCACGAGTGGGCCGTTCAGCTCCTTCCTCCTGTGGGCACGAGGAAGAGGTCCGGGAGGGCTCTGTGAAGATCTGCGGTGATGAGCGTCGTGGTGTCAGAAGGGCGAAACCGAGACGGCAGTAGCCCTTGGTGACAGTCAGCAGAGGAGGAGCGTCCTTTGTGGGTGTGCGCCCAGGGCCTCACCTGCAGCCCTAACAGCGTCAGGAAGACGGAACTTCTCCCCTCATCTTGCTCTTTCCCTCGGTTTCCCTCCAAAAGGCATGTTTGAAATATCTTCTTGGTAATGCATTCCCCACCAGGAAACTTAACCAACGAAATGGAAGAAATCCAACTAAACTTCCTGTTCTTTTTCTTTTTTCTTTTCTTTTGTTTTGTTTTTTTTTTTGCTTGTAATTCAATTTGTTTCCCTGCTACTTTATTACATTCTTTTGGTAGGAAAAGCTATTGCACTTCTAAAAATGCATCCAAGCCCTGGCTGGTGTGGCTCAGTGGACTGAGGGCCAGCCTGCGAACCAAAGGGTCAGCAGTTCGATTCCCAGTCAGGGCATATGCCTGGGTTGCAGACCAGGTCCCCAGAAGGGGGCGTGCAAGAGGCAACCACACATTGCCTCCCTCTCTTTCTCCCTCCCTTACCCTCTCTCCAAAAATAAATAAAATCTTTTAAAAAAATTTTAAAAACAATTAAAAATGCATCCGAGTATCATTCAGTCACAGCCCCCAGGCAGGCTGATCTCCGTCTGCAGTGCATGCTTTCCGGAGGCCGTCACCCACAAAGCCTCCAGGATTTCATCTCCATTTGAACAGAGTATTGCTGCACTGCCGCACGATTTTAAACTGTGGAGGAAGACTTCGGTGGCCCTGAGCCGCGTGTGACGTGGTGCCCTCGGGCTCACGATTTCATGGTGCAGATGGGCACGACGATGACCAGGATGACCGTACAGGCGGCAGCGGCAATCAGCGCCGCGATCTTGCAGACCCTGGCTCTCCGGAACTCAGCTTCTTTGCGTTTGAGTAACGAGTCGTAGCCTGGCGTGTAAATATCCTCCATCCAGTACTCTAAGTTGTTTGGATTTAAAGATTCTTGTGTCTGAAAGTGAAGAGGAGATGTTAGAAAGGGGGTGAGTACTTGAACCCGGGTCAAAGGCACCCTGACAGCCGTCCCTCCTGAAGCACCTGAGGATGCTCTGCAGCTGGCAGAGATGTCTGTACATCCAGCATGGCCCACGTCCCCTGCCTGCGGCGGGTCCCATGCAGCCCAGGTTGCACCTGCCCCTTCTCTAAGACAAACGTCATGTTTTGACCCAGCAGACCTGTGGGTCTCCTGTGTATGACCAAGCAGAACGGCCAAGAAACACAAGCCTGAAGTTCAAGGGCACACAACCAGGATGGGCTGGCCCAGTGCAGGGGAAGCAGGAGGTCACTGAGAAATACACTCCGCTCAGTCCCTGAGAATGGAGCTCCTGTCAGTCCCCAGGTCCCCAGAGAAGCATCAGCTAAAAAAAGCAAATGCACCTCGCAGATAAGCAATTCAAACCAAACACAAAATATTCCCATTTCAGACACCTGTTGAGTGGCTCAGGCCACGGCCCCAAGCCACGGTCTGCAGATGTGTGTGGCAGGGGGTCTCCACGCCGGGCGCCGTGTCCCCAGAGGGAGAGCTGTCTGCAGGAGAAATACCGTGTGTGACCTGCCTGGCCTGTGAACCCCGTTCCCCACGGACGGTGCTCTTCTGTTTCAACAAAGAACGGCCGCATTCTGGTTTACGGCAAGCACTGAATAACGCGTCACAGAAAAGCGACAGCACCTTGCCGCTCCAAGTGAGGGCACTTAAATCCTGGAAATGGTCACAGATATCCATAGTCTTGGATTGTTCACTGCTCCCGAACATCAACATGTAAATAGTCCACCTGTCTCTCTCTCTCTCACACATGTATACACGCACGCAAAGGAAACCGTCCGCAGAGTTCAGCTCTGTCTCATGGTGTCACTAGTGGGGTAATGATGATTCTAACCCATGCTGGTCACTCTTTGTCCGACTGTGCTTGCTCCCGCCTTGCTCTGTGCCCCAGGAGACTGGCCCCCAAGGACGCGTTTGGGGCTCCCAGGTGCCTGTAGCTGGGCGTCCACTGTCCTCTCACCCCACGTGTCACACGGAACGGTCTGGCCCAAGGCTTGCGAGCAGGTGTGAGGACCTGTGCTGCGTACGGAGTCTTATCAACATATCGTTAGCAAATGCAGCCCAAGTCAGCCAGCTTCCCCTGGCTACGTGTTCACAGATAACAAAACAACAGCCCCCTGGTGAAACTCTCAGCTCCCAGGAAGTTCAGAATTCTAGGGTGGGGCCCGGGAGCTCCCCAGCCCCCCCCCAGGGACGTCCGGAAGCTCACCTGCAGATCCAGAGCTGCAAGCTTGCCCTTGTCGCCCGCGTTCCGGGGGAACTCCTCCAGGGTCCAGGAAGGCTGGCCCCGCTTCACCTCCGCCAGCTCCGTCAGCCGCATGTCCGTGTACAGGGGGTTGCTCTTCAGGTGGGCCTTGAGGGAGGCCGGGTAGGGGTGCGGGCTGAACACCTGCTCCACCAGGAAGCCATCCTTGGGCTGCTTGGCCAGGCGGTGTTGGGGGGCTGCGTCGTGCTGCCTGTCGGCCTGTGGGGGGGACACAGAGGCTGTGGGCTCGCACGCCCTGCCGCCAGCTCCACACCTCCAGGCCCCTGACGTCCCGGAAGCGGCAGGCAGTCACCCACCAGCAGATGTACACAGTCCTGCACTAAGTCCCCCTCTCTGTGCCAGGAACAGAAGGCCCTACCGGGTCCTCGCCCACCACTGCTCTTACCAGCCTGCCTCGTATGTAGGAGGAGATGGGGCCCAGGACCACCCCCTGCAGTCGAGAGGTGGGGTTGCAGTTTCAACCTCGGCATCTGGCTTCCGAGACTCTTCGCTATCCCCTTTCTTTTACCAATGGGGACCTGGTCCTGAGGAATAAAAGATACAGGCCTTTCTCCCCAGGAGCTGGTGAACCCACGCTGCCTCTCTGGAAGGAAGAAGCCACGCCAGAAAGTAGGCTGAGAGCCTCTAGTGATTTTCAGCGACCCCTGCAGGGCCTTGAAGGTTGGGAATGCTCAGGAGGACAGTGTGGGCGTAGGAAGGGGCCAGACACTGTGGGCCAACACTCAGGTTCTCAGTCCGTGAGCTGCGGGCCAGGGCGCTCTCACAGCCAGGGGCTTCTGACACCTTCTAACGCTGGGCCTTCGGATCTCTACAGAATGTCGCTTCCTCCAGGAAGCACTCCTTGACCACTGAGACTGGGGTCAGTGCCCACCTATGCAGCTCCACAGGATGTGGACAGACCCAGCGGCCAACACTGTCCTGTTGGTCTGTGTCCTCCGCTGGCCTGTGAGCTCCTGGAAGGCAGGGCGTTGTCCTGTCTGCCTTTTCACCCCGTAGTCCAGCAAAACCGCTCCCCCCGGAGCAGAAGTGTGTGAGCAGGTGTGTCCCACCCTGGGACGGGGACCGACATGGGCCCTCCCACCGGCGCCCTGGGACCCTGCTCCAAATGCAGACGCCAGCCAGCACTTCCAAAGCCCTGAGATGGCTCCCGCGGAGGCAGAGTCAGCCCGGTGGCCGCTGCCCAACCCAACAGGAGAATGATGTGGCTTCTCACGTTCTCACTCCTCAAAGCCAAGTATCCTCTAAGAGGCTTCACTGATGTTATTGGTTCTGCTCGTTTCTACCACCCAACACTCAGAGCCACCGCGGCTGCCAGGATGCACTGAACTGGGGGCAGGGTGGACTGCGTGTCCCCGGCAATGCTCAGTGCTGAGAGCGGGTCATCTCAGTTCGCCCTCTCAATAACCCCCCTTCTGCGGCTGCAAAACGCAGGCTAGAGAGGGGACAAGAGTGAGCCAGAGTCCCACAGACAGCAAGCGGCACGGGCAGGGTTTTCGCCTGCCTGGTGTCTGAGGCGGGGAGCCTGACCGCTATGCACACCTGCCTCGCTGCTCCTGTCAGGAGACGCCCGCGTGCTAACTCGGCAGTCATTGTGTGTGCGGGACAGGTTTTCCTATGAAAGTTTAAAGTGCTCCATCAGAACAAAGAGGGCAGAGGGCGAGCGTTCAGAGACCAGCAATCAACCCCTCAAAGGTTTCAGGGGCTGCAGTATAAAGGAGGTTAGTGGGGTGCACAGGACCCTGGTCAGCACGGAGAAGGGGACAAGACGTTCTTGACAGCGGGCCACAGGGGAGAAAGGCTGGGTGGGGGAATCAGGGCCTGGTCACCAGGGGTGCCTGGCTGGTTCTGCCTGAGTGAGCAGTGTGTTTCCGAGAAAGGCAGAGCAGAGCCCAGGCTTGGGACCCAGGGGCTTCCTGTGAGGGCGGATGGACGTGCCCTGGGCTCCTGGAGTTGGACACTTTTCACTGAGGTGATGAGGAGCCAGGGAAGGGCCATAACCTGGGGCACCACCCCGCCCCCTCCAAGGTGGGGCTTGAGGAACACGAATGTAGTGGTGGTCTGAGGCGGAAGGGAAGGGAAAGGGAGGGGAGGGGTGGGGAGGGACCGGGTATCCATGTGCCCAGGTCTCAGGCGGGGTGTGGTGAGAGCTGGGATGGTGAGGAGGATGAATGTAAATGCAGAAAGCACCAGGAAGACAGACCCACCGGGCCCACAGCTGAGTGCAGGGAGAGTGAGGCAGCCAGGGAGGTCACAGGCCTCCCCACAGCATGCGGAGCTGACAGTGTGGTGGCCCCAGAATGGGGGCAGGGCAGGGACCGCTGGCTTTGAAGGGACAGGAGAGTCCAGTTAGGACCTGGTGACACGTGCGTTGTCACGGGGGGAAGGAGCCCTGAGCATTGTAAGACGTGCGACTGAAGTTCAGGTGGTGGTGGTGGTGGGGGGGGCTGGTCACCACCCTGGGGAGCGTCAGCCCAGGTGGCAAGAACCGCCTACTGGGAGGGGGAAATGGGTCACAGAAGGTGACAAAGATGACTCAGGCTGAAAATGAGCAATTTGGGGGTAGGCACTTCAACGGACCTTTCTTAAACTTCTGGCTATTTCTGTCGGTTTCACGAGGCTGTGACGCTGTGCGAGGCAGAGGCACGGCTCACTCAGGGCAGCCTGGCCTTTCTGTACACGTGCCCAGCCGTCCGAATGCCCGAAGTGGCCGCTTTTCAACGCTAACGATGCCACAGGGCACCCAAAACCTGGCCGGATGCTAGCAGCTCAGGACCACAGGGACCAGAGGGGCAGTGGCCGGGGTACCCTCTGCTTTCTCTCCACACCGCACCCTGTGCCGTGGCCAGCACGGGCAGCGAAGGTTCCTTCGGGATCAGAATATAGATCACTCTTTACATTCACTCTTTCCTCAAACTCTGGACCCTGAAAACGCCCCGAGAGCCCAGTTTCCCAAACCCCTCCTGGTTGGCGCCCTTGGAACCAGCCTCCTCCCGTGGTTTTGCGTGTCTGCAGCCCATGCCACCTTCCCTCTGACGACCGGGGCCCCTCTGTCCTCAGGACACTCCTGGGCTGTCCACAGGCCTTTGAAACCAGGGGAGGGACTGAGAGGGTCCACCAAACCCAGGCGGGATGCACAGGAGCAGCCACAAGTGAGCACGTGTGTGAGAGCGTGTGCGCGTGTGAGTGTGTGTATTTATGCCCATAGGCGTGTGCACCCTCCCTCAGGAACTGACAGGCCACAGCAGCTACACAGATGCAAAACGCTCTGCGCTCAGGGAAAGGGCAGAGCGGGCAGTGTGCAGGAAGAAATGACACAGGAAGGAGACCGACGCTGTGGGCAGCGCTGTCCCGGGGAAGTGGGGGGGGGGGGTGTGGAACTTGGGACGATTTCCTGTTTATCTTGTTTTCTAACCCAATCTGCTGTTCCAATCTGCAGGTGCTGACGTTCCCCCCCCACCCCGGGGCACCACACCTGCACTGACCTCTTAGTACGTCACTTCCCCCCTGTTCTTTGCCCGAACCCTGCTGTTTCGAAAAGGACAACAAGCTGTCTCTGGTGACGTGGGCCGGTCTGCCACTTCCCCTGTCCTGTGAAGACCTGGTCTCCCACCCGGCAGCAGCCTCCCAGCTGACTCGAGGACCCAAGGACCCACCTGCCTGTGCCGTGCGCCCCCCCCCCACCGCTCCGACGCGCCCAAACCTGGAAGTGGAAGGGCGGCTGGCACCCAAAGGGCAACACCCAAGACTGGGGAACGCACTGGGCCGTGCCCGGTTACGTGAGCTGACTTTGAAATTACCTCCTTCGATTTTCGATGCCAGTCCTTGCCCTCTCCAGGGCCTCTGTCCTTGACCTCCTCCTCGCCGAGGCCCCCGCGGCTGGCATAGGTGATGGTGCGCCAGTCCCTGGGCGAGTTGGAGATGCTGGCGATTTTGGACTCGGTGGCACTGTTCTCCTCCGTCAGCGACCTGGAGGACGGCCTGGTGAAGAGGCTTTTCTTCAGGGCCTTGACTCGCAGGCTCTCGCTGTTGCTTCCGCTGGCGTCGGAGCAGCACCAGTCGGCGCCGTTCTCCAGTTTGGGCCCGTGGGAGCCGCTGTGCGCACGGAACATCCGGGGAGAGGCGCTCTCGTCGGAGGGACCCTCGCTGGTCAGGGAGTTTAGGTCGATCTGCACGCTCACCTTCTCCGGCTGCTGCATTTTCTGATCCAACTTATTCAGCTTGCCCAAGACGTGGGAGATTTCCTCGCGGACACCTGACAGCGATTCCAGCTTCCGTTCAATTTCGCCGATCCGGAGCACCAGTTTGCACACGCTGGTCTTCAGCTCCTCTTCCGAGTGGTGGCTATTGTCGGGCCGGTTGCCCTTTTCTCCTTTGCTGCCGGGAAGCCCGTTGGCCCCTTTGGGGATGCTGTGCTCTGGCGAACTGTCACAGTCCGACTTGTGAAGCTGAGACAAGGACCCGGTGCTGTTGTAGCAGGATGACTGTATCACTCCCGTCGAGCCACTGATGCTCATGTCATCGAGGAATCGGAAAATGTCACTGATGTCGTCACTGACGATCTCGGAGTCGTTGTCCGACTGCGTCCTGGCATGCCTGTCCCCGTACCTGCAGTGCCCCGAGGCACCCAGGTCTTTGCATTTCTTGGGCTCTGGCAGGTGCTGATCGGTCTGGGTGCCCACGCTGCTGGTGTCCGAGCTGAGCTGCCCACTGGTGCAGCTGATACTCTTGTCCTTGAACTTTTTCGCTGGTTCATGCTTCTCCAAGTCAAGGGCGGACGGGATCTCCTTAGATTTCAGCCCGCTGGGTTTCGCTGCGTAGCCGATGGGGAGCATCGGCTGTTGCTCCTTTGGCGTGAGGTAAGCCGGCCGCTGGTCTGGGGCCGGGAAGCTGGGCGACTGGCCGCCGGCATTTGGATAGCGCAGCTTCTCCTCGGAAGGGTTTCGATGGAAAAAGGACCGTTCAAAGTCAGGGACCTCTTCCGTGTTCAGGCTCCAGCTTTTGGCTGGCCAGGGGGTCTGCTTGCTGGGCCTTCCCACGCAGCGCCTAGCTTCCGGGGTCCCCATCACGGGGGTGGGTCCAAAATATGTGGAGGCCTGAAGGTCATCTAAGCTTTCGTGCTTCGCCCGCCTTTTGTCGGGGACGGGAGAATACACAGGGTTCAGGTACTGGCTGTTGTAGGGCATTTCAAAGCTGTGGTTCAAGAAGGGTGTCTTGTGGGGCTCCTTCCGGCTCGGGGGCTCCCCGTGCTCCCCCTCTGCCTTGTTAGCGGGGCCAACCAAACCGGGAGACACGGTCATCAGGTTGTGAAAATCCTCTTTGAAGATGTTCCTTTTCTGGACGCAGGACGGGACCACGAAGGGCTCGTCGTGGGCGAGGAAGGCCTCCTTGATGCTCTGGGTGATGGGCAGCGAGTCCTGGTCCGAGATGGGCTCATTCTCGATGTTCATAGGGAAGTAGGTCCTCTGCATCTCGCAGGGCTGAGGGCTGGCAACCGAGTACGGGGCCAGGGCCTGCAGCCTGTCCAGCGAGGCGGCGCGGGCTTTGGCCTCTTTGCTGACGCCCAGCAAGAAGTTGGGCTCGGAGGCAGGCACAAACTGCGGACAGTCCTTGCAGTCCACCTTCCGGCACTTGGACGGCTGCCTGGCGGGGTAGCCCTGGCTGAAAGGCCCGCCGTCCAGCTCGCAGTTCAGGGGCTCGCACTCGGCCGCGTGGCAGATCTCCGCGTCCGGCCCGCAGGACTCGAAGGACGCCTCCTTCTTGCGCGCCTTCTGCCGGCCCGTAGGCAGCTTCTCCTTGGCGGCACCCCCGTTCATCTGGATGAGGTTGAAAATCGTCACGATGTCCGCGGCCACCATGATTTTCTTTGACTGCTGGTTGTTCACGGTGCATTTCATCTTGTCTTTGAATAAAGTGGCTGGAAAACTGGGGTCGAGGCAGGCCGTGTAGAAGAGCAGGCTCCTCAGTCTGGCCAGCTGCGGCAGGTCGAAGCGGGCGCACAGGGACTTGCACAGGTCCTGGTAGGACACGGAGCTTTGCTTGCTGTCCAGCTCCTCCAGGATCTTCACCAGGAAGAGGGAGGTTTCCTGACTGGCCTCCATGACTTAGAGTTCGCACGGGCTCGCCGACTCCGAGTCAGTTCTGCAGTGAGGGCATCAAAAAAGAGGGAGGGGGAGAGGGTTAGAAACACCGGCGGGAGGTCCTGGATGCTGTGGCTCAGTGGACTGAGTGCCGGTCTGAGTGCGAACCAAAGCGTTGCTGGTTCGATTCCCAGTCAGGGGACATGCCTGGTTGCAGGCCATGTCCCCAGGAGGAGGTGCACAAGAGGCAACAGCACATTGATGTTTCACTCCCCCTCCCTTCCCCCTCTCTAAAAATAAATAAATAAAGTCTTAAAAAGAAAAGAAAAGAAACACTGGTGGGGTTTTAAATCAAGCTTGCTGTGTACCACATAAAGAAATACAAGGACAAAGTTTTCAATGACTAACTATGTATTAAGAGCTTTAGAGTACTTGTAACTCCCTTCCTGGGAATCCACCTTATAGATGTGGTCAGTGACAATAATTTCTGCATGAAGATGTTCACTGCAATGGTCTTTACAAGAGAAAAAATTAAAACAGCCTAAACGTCCCACAAATAAGGGAATGCAAAGATGAAGCTCGTGGCGACATATGTGACTTCTTACGAACGTTAAAATTCCTTGAATGGATGTCCTTGCCAGGGAATGCCATTTGTCCATAAAAGGGAACAAACCGCTACAACAGGCAGCGACCTGGGTCTCCGGTGGATTGTGCTGGCATGAAAGAGGCCCGGGCCACAGGGCCACGTGCTGTACAATTCCGAGGCAGTGACGGTGTGGGAGACACGTGTCCCCTGGCGAGGGGCTGGCTGCGGAGGGATGCAGAGGGACTTTCTGGGAAGATGAAGCTGTGATGCTGGGGTAGTTCCGTGACCGCACACATTTCTTAAAACTCAGGAAACTGCATGCCACATGTGTGAATTGTACTGTGTGTAAATGAGACCTCAATTCAAGAATTACACAGGGAGGACTCCTTATGAGAATGCCTGGCTACACTATGGCATGGGAAAAAATATGAAAATAAATCTGTATACATAGGACGATGTTAATAATATATTCCTGGAAATGGAAACGAAAGGAAATAATGTTTGCCAAAATGTGAACACTGGTTACATTTGGATTTTAAATATGGATTTTTTTTTCTGAATTAGGAACCTGGTCTCCAATATTGTATTATGCAAATTTCCAAACACCCAGCAAAAGGGGACAAATTTTGTCTTAAGCACTCAGGTGGCCACCGTCTGGGATGCAGCACGCACATTTTTTCCCGTTTGCTTTATCGCACATCTACCGCTTTTTTGTCCAGTCCTCTTTTCTGCTTTAATGCATGTCAGTGTAAATTGCAGGCATGTGTACACTTCCCCTAAATATTTCATCGTGGAGACCGCGGACCCAACTTCAGTAATTGTTTATACAGTTTTCCTCTTTACATAAGGTTTATACACAGTGACGTGCAGAAATCTTAAGTAGCCATAGCTGAAATTTCGACCAATGTGCCGTAACCAAAACCGTACAATGGTCTAGGATATTTCAGTTGCCCCAGAAATTTCCCTCATGCCTCTTCTCCTTCAAACACCATTCTTATTTTCTACAGGTAACTTTTATTTCTTCTTTATCATTTCCCATTTATTTTCTGGAAATTCCTGCCACGAATACCAGTTACTTCGTAATCAGCAAACGATAATTCATCTTGCTTCGAAATGGGGAGACACAGCTGCGTTCATGAATCTTGGATGGGAAACTTAAAAATGTCAAACCCAACGTTTAACAGAACTTCACGAGAGAAAGCGAAGCTCCTCACCGACTGACAGGGACCCAGGTTCTGAGAGTTACGAGGAAGCATCACATGACACAGGGGTTTCCCTTCCTTGGTTGCACCCTTAGAACAGGCGTCTTGGACAGTGGACTCTGTCCTCACGCGTCCTGTCCATTTTCTACGGGAGCAGTGGCTTTCCCTCGGGTTAAGTTCCAGCTGCTCTGGGCCGCTGTGCCCACAAGCATGCGCCCTCCCAGGAACGGCTGCAGCGACGTTTCGGAGACCAAGGTTTGCGTTTGCTTGTGCAGAAAAGACAGCGAAACCCTGAGAGGCTCTGTGCCAGCCCAGAACAAGTCACCGGGGCCCACTGCACCTGCACGGCCCTCCGGGCTCTGCCTCAGCCCCGCTCCCACCGGATGAGAGCGTTCTGGGGCCAGGCGGTTCTGGTGTGTCAGAGGTGGGGACAGCCTGGCACACCTGCCGCACAGGTAAATACATGGGTGCAGGCATCAGAGCGGAGGACGAATGAAAGCAGCTTCGGCCCATGCATCTCGCACGTCAGGGTTTTGGTGGCACCAAGCGTTTTCCCGGTGGTCTTTTTGGGTGCTCAGCTGTACAGCCTCCTGCGCATGCGCTGTTGCCCTCTGGCGGATTAGGACACCGGCCTGCAGAATGGAAGACCGCGACCGAGAGCCATGAGAATCAGAGCCAGGGCTTCCAGAGAACCCGGGATCGCTTCTTCCCTGCGAGGCCTTCTCAGTGTTTTTATTCTTATTTGCAAGGCTCAAAAATGATTCATCCCGGGTTGGAAGAGAACTTGGAGAGCCAAGACCCAGGCCCTCACTTTCCCCTGCAGCAGGTCCAGCAGGAGGCAGCAGGGGGCTCTGCTCCACTTCACCTCCGCCCAGGCGGGGAGAGCAGCGCCCCCACCCGGGGCGGGGGGCTGTAGAGAGGAATCAAAGGGCTCAGTGGCATACCTGCTAACGCCCGGAGCTCCCAGGCACATTTCTCTGGCCCGAAAAAGCTCGCACACTCGTTTCCACTGAGCGGAGAATGGCATCCTACCCGCGCCCCGAGAGAGAGTCAGAATCTTTACGGACAGAGCGAATAACGACCGTACTCACGTTCCTCATTAACAGCTTCAGTGTCCAAGTGTGCTGGGCCCTGGCAACAGAGCAACGCAGAAACCGGGGTCCCTGCCCCCTGAGACCCCCACTGCCTCGGATCCAGGCTATCTTTGCCCCGCTTTCTCTCATCCATTCAGTGAGCATCCACTCAGCACCTGCTGATGCCCCAGACCCTGCTTGAGATTCGGGGGTCTTCAGGCTGAAGAGGCTGGGGTCCTCCAGGAGCTCAGGTTGCAGGAGTCTAGCTGTCTGTCCTGGAGGACCAGATTCGAGGGATGGGTCTGTGACACACTGTGACACGGAACTAGATGACCGCAATGGGGGGTCATTGCGGTCATCCAGTGGGTAACAAAAGTAGGTAAAATTACCAACCTTCATTACCTAAAGGATAAATCACAAGGAGGGATACAAAGTAATAACAGCAACAATAAGACAAGTAATGCCAATAAATAAATAATAAGACAAGAGCAAAGTGGTTCACACACAGCTGTCAGCCTGCCCTTGCCAGCCCCTGTATTTTCACTTCAGACGCTGAGAGGCAATGTGCCAAGTTGTACAGAGAAGCCTTGCGGGCGATTCCCAAACCGTGATCTGGGGGGCCGTTACGGGTTCTGACAGGGGGCTTTCAAAGTCACACCGGGAGTGAACAGGCCCTCCCCTGCTCTCCAGTGGGTTTCTGATGCTTCATTTTCATAGCGGATTTCATCGAAAAGCTTCTACTGTTCAAAGGAGGGAGGATGAATGGTCCGCTCTGATGCTGTCTCACATTATACAGGTGACTATACACCGGTAAGAACGTTACTAACTTCCCAAGACCAAGACGTCGTGAGTGAGCAGCACGCCCGAGGCTGGCCGCCAGCCGCCTCTGCCTGTCTCTGAACTCCATACCCCTCTTCCCTTCTTGTTGTTCTTGCACTGACACCGAGCCTGCAGGGAAGCTCCACAAACTAAGAAGCACATGTCAGTGGGAAGAGGTAAGTAATGGTGGGGCGGGCAGGGTCGGGGGAGCGCCGTTGAGCAGCCCAGTCACTGAGGAACTTGGAGACCGCATGTCACCACGTGGCTGGAGCAGAGAGCAGGGCCTGCCCCCTCCCTTCTCCTGGTGGTCGCATCCCAGCCCAGCAGACACAAAGCCTCGCTGGATTCTGCTTCCTGCATGCGTCGGGATTCGAGAAAGAGCTCTTTCTGGGAATGAATCCTGAGGGGGAGAACCCCCGGAGCAGCGCCGTGTGCCGTGGGTAGGGGAAGGCAGGTGTCTCATTCCCACGGGAACACACATGTTTCCGAGGGAGCATCAAAGAGTTAATAAATACAAAGGCTTTTCGAAGCTGCAAGTCACATCGATGTCACCTCCAGCCCGAGCCAGGAAGAAAATGGCATTACATATGTAAGATTCAAAAAGGGCTCCCACCGACAAAGAAACCTTTGTCTGTCTTCCAAGTGTTAAAGTGCCACGGAACACTCCCTCACCAAACTCATCAGAAATGCAAATAAACGGATGTAGTCTTCCCCCGGCAACTGACATTTATCATCTCACGGTCCCAGATTGATACAAATTGTCCACACACACACACACACACACACACACAACAAGCATCCGACTTTGTTTACCAGGCATTTAAGGTTTTCTCTCCAGCCTCCCACAAGCTAAGAGAATCTCTGAATTTGCTCTTTTTGCAGACTCCCCTCCCTCTCCCTCTCCTGCTCCACCTTCCGCGGATAAACAAGAAGAAAGCCCATTAAAGGGGGCTGGACAGCTGTCCCTACGGGCAGGCTCCTCTCCGTGGCCCCCTTCCCTTCCCTCAGCAGGCCCCAAAATACTGCCGCCAGACTCTGCATGAGCTGGTGGCGCGGAGCGGAGCCCATTGTAAAAGACATGGGTATCCACAGCAGTCTGTCGGCTTCTCTGCCTGCAGGGCAGGCTCCGTGGATGCTGGCGGGTCACAAACATGGGAAGGAGGGAGGGGCCTCTACCCACCGTCTCCATCCGGGAGAGGGGTCATGGGCAGCAGCTTGTTTGCGGGAGGAAGGGAGGCTATCACTGACCACATCTGCCGACACCAGACTGCCCCCGGCAGCTGTCCGTGGCACACACAATCCCACTGCCCGGGGACACCGCCCATCCTCGAGCCAAATGGTCTGAAGCCTTCCCTAAATGTGTCTGGATCCCCCGTCTGGAAGAGCGCTTGAGCGAACCAGCACCTTCCCCACCGTGGACTCACGGTTTCACACCTCTATGGTCTTCCAGCAGGACAGGCAAGTGATCACTGGGGCTGGATTTGGCAGCCCCAGGGAGGGTGGCTCACCGGGGGGGCGGGGAGGGGGACGCTTCCGGTGCCCGAGCTAGACGGCCTGCGGGCGCACACCTGGCGGCCAGGCCTCGCCTCTGTGTTTTCCCGAGGGTGAAGTTGCAGGTCCCACCTCTTCAGTGAGAGCCACGCTCCCATTCCACGTCGACGCTGCTGGAAGTCTCCCCCGGAGAACCGGATGCACTGGTGGTCTATCTTGGGTTCGTCCCGTGCACTTTGCGCTGATGTGCCAGGTCTTTCACACACCCCGCTGGTATATTTAACCCTCAAAATACGGTCTACTAGAAGCGAATTTGCAGCCACGAAAACTTGTCCCAAACTGCATGGTCCTTTTCCGTTGTTTCTCTTCCCTCGTCCCTTCTCTGTCCGCCAGGTTGGCTCAAGCCCGCTACGCCACACACCCACTCCCTCTCCACCACCGCCCAGAGCGTAGCAGAAAGGGCCCGGTGGCCCACACTGTTCCGGAGTCCTGGCGGTTAGGTGGACTCACACCGGTGCGCCAGCACCGGTGCCCACACTGCGCACCGACACACGCTTACGTGCGCTCCCATCCCCGCCCGCCCCGGGCTCTCCGAAGTTACCTCCGAGGCTCCTGGAGCGGGGTCCCTGCGGGTCTCCTGATTCTCTCTGGCTGTGGTCCACACGGCCTCGGATGCCGCGCCTCCGCAAGGCTCCGGAGCCCACTGGTCCCCGCCTCCCGGACACTCAGTTTCCGTGCTGGGGGTGCTTCCCAGGGCTGGGGAGGCTGCAGCTCTGGCCCCGAGTCGGGGTTCCGCTCTCACCTGCGTGACGCCCCTCTGACTGCGGCCAGGGCAGGAGCGGGCGCACGGCGGCCAGAGCAGGCGCGCGTGCTCCTCCGGGGCAGGGGGCAACCAGCACAGGCTGGCATGGCGCCGGGGCTCACGGCGACCTCGGGAGGTGGCCTCAGCGCCCGGGGAGCCTCAGCTTCGGGCGTTGTGTCTCGGCCTGTGCCGCCGCGTCACGGTCTTGGGGGCAGTGAGCAGCGAGGGCCGGGGAAGCGGCGGCACAGAGCCGGGCTCGGCCTCCCCATCGTCGCCTGCCCCGGGCGCTCAGGCTGGCAGGGCGCACGGGCAGTGACTGCGCGCGCCCTGGGGATGGAGGGGCGGACCCCGGGAGGGGCGCGGCGGACGCCTCAAGAGGTTACCCCGATGGAGGCTGCAGCCTGGAGAGCGCGCGCGGGGCGCCGCCAGAGCAGAGCTCGGCGAAGGCCACGTCCGCGCGGTCCCGGATCGCGGTTGCAGCGCTTGGGGGCAGAGCCAGCAGAGGCTGCGCGCTGGAGGGAGCAGCGGCCGGAGCCGCCAGCAGGGTTCGCGTCTCCCCACTCCCAGTGTTGAAGGTGACTGCGGCCCCCAGTGGCCAAGTAGGGGCGCGCGGTGCCTTCACTTGTCTTCCCTGGATTGCGCGGGGCTCTTCCTTCCTGGCCTCTGATTCCGCTGCCCTTTTCAAGGCCGGGGCAAGGTGATCACTTCGTTCATAGATTTTCCTTCCTGGCTGGTCTCGGCTTAAATGGTACCCAGGTTGGTGAGACTGGCGGTCACGTGACCACCCCTTCCTCAAACACACACAATCGCAGTCACACCGAGGATCGACGGAACTTGGGTGGGTTTCCGAAAGTCAGGCTGAATACATCATCGGAACCAGAGGCCCTTCCTGGGGCGCCCTGTGCGCCGCCGTGGGCCGAAACGCAGTGGCAGCCTGCAGTGCCACAGCGTCCACAGACCTGTCCCCGCCGCCACGGATGACATCCCGGGTCCCTTTGTTAGGAATAATGTTTTTCACACCCATGGGATATCCCACTTCAGAAAAAAAAAAAAAACAAACCCACGGAGAGGAGCCTACCTCCACCCCACCCCCCCCGCCCCCAGCCCCCCAGGCTGGGTTTCCAGGAGCATGGCCCAGTTGCCAGCCCGGGGTGGCTGTGGCGGCCTTGGCTACCCGTGGTGTAACCGTGGCCCCCAGGGAAAGCACGAGATCTTGTCCCAGCGCCGCCCCCTCCACGTGCGCTGCCCGGATGTGGCTGGCAACAACTTCTAAAAGTGGATCTGCTAAGAAATGGATACTTTAAATACTGCCTGATCAGGATGACATGTTGACAACTTGATGTTCCCAGAACTCCTCTGCTCCAGTTGTAAAATTCACTGGCCTGTAGTGCCTTATGGTGAGGCCATTTCTAATCCTCTCTGCGCAGGGGGTGCAAGGATTTGAAAGGGAGGCCCTGGCTGGGCAGCTCTAGTGGTTAGAGCTTTGTCCCCAACCCCCAAGAAACCCACTAATGAAAGCATTAAAAAAGTGGAACAACAAATTAATGTTTCTCTCTCCAATCAACAAATAAAAAGTAATAATTAAAAAAGAAAGGGTAAGCAGCGTTGGTCCATTCTACCTTGCCCAGGATTTTATTTAAAAAAATTTTTTTTTGCTTTTTTTCCATTCTTGTGGCCCTCTGGTTGAAAATACTGCCCTAGGTCCATCCACATTGTCACAATGTGAAGATTTCATTCTCTTTTATGGCTGAGTAATATTTCATTGAATGCATGTATCACATCTTCCTTATTCATTTGTTATCAATGCACACTTTGCTCCATGTATTGGCTGTTGTAAATAATGCTGCAATAAACACAGGGTGCACGTATCTTTTTCATCAGTGTTTTAGATTTCTTTGGATAAATACCCAGCAGTGGGATTGCTGGGTCATGTGGTAGTTCTATTTTTTGATTTTGTGACAAACTTCCTTACTGTTCTCCACACTGGCTGCACCAATTTACACTCCCACCAACAGTGCACGACGGTTCCCTTTCTCCGCATCCTCACTGATGTTTGTTTGATTTATTGATGATGGCCATTCTGACAGGTGCGAGATGATATTTCACTGGTTTTAATTAGCATTTCCCTGATGATCAGTAAAGTTGAGCATCTGTATGTCATCTCCGGAGAAGAGTCTATTTAGGTCTCCTGCCCATTTTTAAGTCAGATTTTTGTGTGCCTGTGTGTGAAGTTATACGAGTTCCTTATATATTTTGGATATTAACTCCTTACCAGGTGTATCATTTGTGAATATCTTCTTCCATTCAGTAGGTTGTCTATTCATGTTGTTGACATTTGGTTCCTCATTGTACTTCCTAACTTTCTGTTGAAGTTCTTCCTAAGTTCCTCTAGTCTACTCCCAAATTTGGTGAGGATCCTTATGACTGTTTTTGTTGTATTCTTTATTGGGCGAATTACATATCTCCATTTCCTTAGACTTTCCTGGGTATTTTTCTTGTTCTTTCATTTAAGAGATAGTCCTCTGTCTTTTCATTTTGTGTGACTTTCTGTTTGTTGAAAAGCATTAGACAAAACAGCCCCTTCCCCCAGCCCGGGAAACGTGGGTTGACATGGAAGCAGAGGTTCTGTGTGGACCACGTGCGCCGGGTGGTCTGATGGCAGGGCCGAGCGGACCCCTAGACATCCGGGTCCGCACTGCAGAGCCCCCGCGGCGGCAGCGGGGCGGCCCAGGTGGGGAACTGGACGCGATACACCAGGCCTGCTGCCTCTGTCCAGCCCGAACGGGGCTCAGGGACCGTCCCGGAAACCTGCTGCAGGGATCCGGCAGGCAGGCCCGTGCCAGGAGGTGGAGGGTGTGGACGGTGGCGCTGAGGTGCCCCCCCCCACCCCTGCCTTCTCCAGGGTGTCTCTGTCTGGTGTGTGGCATCGAGAGCCGCCCCTGTAGGCTCCACCGGTCGGGCGGCATCTGACGGTGTCCGGAAGGCCCCGGAGCTGAGCATGCGCTCTCCACGTGCAGGGCACGTGCGCTACACAACCGCGCATGCGCTCTCCACGTGCAGGGCACGTGCGCTACACAACCGCGCATGCGCTCTGTTGCCTGGGCGCAAGCCGGACCAATGGAGTCAGTGCGCGAGGTGTGGCTCTGTTGCTCCCGCTCCCGGCGCCGTGGGAGCGCTGCTCTCTGTCCACCCGGGGTGCTTGCTCGTGGGCTCCTGCGCTCCCTGCTGTCCTGAGTGCTGCGGCGGGGTGAGTGTCACGCGAGTGCCCGGTTTCCCCGGGCTGTGGGCCCTCCCAGCCCCGGGGCCACACTCCTCCTTCTCCCCCGGGAAAGGGCGTCCTGCTGCTCGCGGGACAGTGTTGGGGACGCTGTGTGTTCGGGGTGTGCAGTGGAGGGCCGCCCACCGGCCCCACTGGCTGCTGCCGTTTCTCAGGTACGCTCCAGACGGAAGGTGCCCAGTGCCGTTTCCCCGCGTGACGACGACTCTTTAGAAAACCTGCCCTGGTGTTTCCGTGGGGCGGGCGGGGCGGCCTTCACAGAGGCGGTCTGACCAGCCAGCCTCTACCCGAGGGTCTGACTGAGGTAACATCTGCTTTTGCCTCCTGGCTTTTCTGTCCTGCTTGGGACAAATCCTTTAACATCCTTGATGACGTTAAATGAAGATTCTGCGCAACACGATCTGGAAGTTTCTTTGCGTCTGGATTCACACCACCCGCGATGGCCGCGAGACTCGCGTGGTCAGCTCGACTCTTCCCAGCCCCTGCTTTTGCACTTGGGGTGACAGTAAAACCTTATGAACGTGGATGGCACTAACGTGGCGTGTGTGATAATTCTGTGCCTGAGCCGAAGATTATCTTTGTTTAATAAACCGAGACCTGGTGAGAAGTGCTGAGAAACCGTGTCAACAGCGCTGCCAAACCGGTGTTCAGAATCCTTCAGAAGTAGTTATTTTTCAAGTCCTTGTGGGTGTTATTTGCCACCTGCATCTACCACGAACCAGCCTGTAACCCAGAGGGCAAACCAAATGGCCCGGTGGCCGGGGCTCCTGTCTGCTGGGAGCCTGGCCTCTTCCCCATTGACCTTGCTGGGTGCTTGCTCCCTGCTTCTGAACATGAGAGACTCCCTGGCCCTGGAGCAGACTGAGTAAGCCATCTAGCCGTGGAAAGCAGATCAAGCAGGGAAGCTCTGGTTCTGCTGCAGCACACAGATTCCTGACCACCCCCTGCCGCTGCAGCGTGAGGGAAAGGGCGCAGGGGGCACCGAGGAGGGGGCTCTGATTAGCGAGGGAGAAGCCCTCGCAGGTGGCCATTGCTGTCTGCCATCACACACCAGCAGCTCATTTCCGCAGGGAGCCTTGTGGCTTCACAAGACAGACCTGTCTTTGGGATTCGATCTGTCCGTTTTACCAGGGCCGCAGGGGATCCCTCTGCCCAGCCCTAGCAGGGAAGCACTGCCCTGGGGTGAAGGACTGTGACATGAGACTTAACGAGACTCACTGCATTGGGGCCTGGAACTTACCTGCTGTGTATTAGATGCTGGAGCGAACAGCGTCCTAAACCGTGTTTTGTGTTCTTGTTACTGTTAAGGATGCGAAGCTGAAGTGTGTGGACCTGAACGTACTGGCAGCCCAAATCCTCCTGTCTGGAGTGGGAGGGAAAGATCAAAGCCACCTCCTTCCAGGAAGTCGAATGTGGAGAGAGCAGTCACCTGCTTTGGAGCCGGAGGACCAGGCAGGTGAGCCATTCTCCCTACCTGTGCTGTGTGTGTGGCACCTGGCAGCTGTTTGCCTACAGGGAAACCTCGCACTTTTCCTGGGAGGATGGAGCCTTTCCAAACTCTCTAGGGGAAGATCTCATTGTCAGCTAAACCCAAGAGTGCCCAAGCCAGCTTGTCTCTAGGTTGGGAGTGTAGAGGGGGCGAGGGTGCTGAGTGCAGGGAAGCTGCATGTATAGTACATATGGTCTCTCTTACTGTACGAATTCTGGGGGTGGACATTCTACAGTAAGAGACTGAGCATCTGTGAGCTAAGACCGTAAACCCACAATGTCCCCTTGAGCCAGCCACCATTGTGCAGGCTGTCTCACTGCTCTGAGCTTGTGGCATGTTGCTGGGCATGTTGCTACATTCTCATTTTTCCCACTTCCCATTCCAACTCCCTTCAGTGCCTCGAGCACTCCGTGAGGCTGAAGTGAAGAGCGTTTCAGAGAACACTGCCCTCATCAGAGAAGTGATTCTCCCCTGGTGAGATCAGACTGCGACCCCTGGAAAGAGGTCACAGAGCTGGCAGACTGGGAGTTTCTGGTGATGGGCAGCTCGCTGATCCTGGCTGGCCAGGACTTGGGGCCGTGGAGTGTGTCCTGTCACAAATTAGGCCCTCCTTCCAAAATGTGTCAGGCAGTAAACTTCCCAAATGCTTGAAATTTCAGGACCAGCTGCCAAATTCAGGGCTGAACTGGGAATTTTAAGAGAGATTTGTATTAAAAAAAAAAAAGACAAGGAAGCCAAGAGAGACATTTCCCAAAAGCTGCCCACAATGAGTCTGTGGCAGCTTTATCTGTGACAGAAAAGTTTCCCGTGTTAAGACGATTTTTAAAAGTAAGGTGGGCATTCTTCAGACACTAAAATGAAACTAATATGAAACCTGAAAGAGAAACAAGTTGATAATATGCTACATTTAAAAATGATAACAGGAATCCTGTGTTACTATTGCAACAAAGCAAATACTGTCGGCCAATGGACAAGGTTTGCAAGGAGCGGAAGGGATCATAAGAGTTGCCATTTGTTTCTATCAAATTCTCTTTAAATGTGTTACCTTACCCCCCCCCCAAAAAAAAAGAAAGAAAGAAAAAAAAGAATTTTTTCTGCCATGATACCTTTGTATATTAAATCCCTGCCACTGTCCTTGGGTCTCTCACATTCTCAGCATATGGGCCTGTAATGAAAATTTGTGTTTCGTGTGTCCTGGCCTTTCTGGACGCCCTGCTCTCTGTCCGGCTTGGCTATCCTGAGACACGAAGACCCCATAGCCCCTGGGCAGCTGGGCTGACAGGGCTGGCCTAGAGTTGCCTGTTTGCAATCCAGCTCTTATTCACATTTATCACAGTTTCCTAAAACCAGGTCCACCATATGGAGAGGTGGTTTTTTTTTTTTTAATGACTGCTATTGATTATGGTTTGTGGGACTTGAGAAGAACGCAACCACCAGGAGCAGGAAAATGTTATGTGATTCAGTTCATCCCCAAACCATGATGACAAACATGACCAGGAAATCACTCAAAAGGAGGTAAAGAGCGGACGGGGAGCAGGCTGTGGGCTTCTACCGAAGAAGTTACATTGGTTACTTTACTTAAAATGACACACGGGCTGGTAGAACTGCTGACCTGCTCAGAACGTGGGCCCCTCTACCCTGCGGCCATGGCCCTCCCAGTAGGAGCCTTTCGGTTTTGGGGTGTGTCTATCCCATTGCAGCCAAGGGGCAACCCCGGCTCCTGGCTGGTGTGCTGTGCTTTGCCATCTCTGTCCCGCCTGCCCCTGCCCCATCTTCCCTGTGGGAGGCTCGTTCTGAAACCTTGCTGGATCTTCCACGACTGCATGGGGACCTGGTGCGAGCTCACTTGACTGGCCATTCTGACGTGAGCAGCCTCACAGACTCGATCTGGGTTCTCTGTTCTCTGCACTGAGCTTCACTGTCTGCACTAGTGACATCCTTCTCTTCACGTTGCTGGGAAGCTCTGTGTTTCATCACGGACTGGGCCTACTCAAGCTCTAAACCGCTTCAGGGGGCCCCCAGAATGCTGGGCGCCACCCCTCTGGAGCACTCAGTGCCTTCCGCATTGAGCTGTCACCGATTGGTGGCTTCCGGGTAACTCCCCCACCCCATCCCAACTGGACTGGGCCTTATCTCCAAGTTCAGTGCCTCAACAGGTTCACACAGTAGGGCCTCAATAAATATTCATGCAGTCGAGGCAACTGGTCTGAGGGGACCACCCTGTGCCTGCAAACACCCGAGCATCTTCTGATCTGCAGCCGTGCCGCCTGATTCTCACCCCGTCTCCCTGTGCCCCCCTCTGTGCACCACACTGGTCCCCCAGAACCCAGGTCGCCCTGCACCGCTGCTGAAGCATCACCCCGGTTTGCCTCCCACCTCCTGTTCCCTCCGCCCCACTCTGGCTTTGCTCCCGACGGCATCACACACCTTGTCACATTGTCACTTCTCCATACTTACTGTACTCATGTTTAACCAAAATCACCGAGCACTTGTTATGTGCCAGGGGAGAGTAAACAGAAAGATTGAAGGCACAGCCTGGTGCAGAGGGGTCAGCATGCGGTCATAGCGCCTCCGTGTGGCTGCTGTGTGTGTGTTCACAGTGGGGAGAGGAAGGCAGGGACACCAGCCTGGACCATGAGGTTTGGCTGCAGGGTGCAGGGTCCCTCCCCTCACACTGCACACTGAGGTGGGGAGGGTGAGTGTAAGTAATCCCGTGTGCGTTCTCTCCACAGCAGGGAGGGCGAGACCTAAGTCAGCAGGCCCCCAAGAGGCATCCAACGGCAGAGAGGGAAGACCTGGAGGCTGGGGGCTGGGCAGCTGCAAACAACCCCCGTCCTTCTCAGTGCTGCGCTCTGAAAACCACACAACGTGAGGCTGAAAGACGAAGGACCTGCCTCCTCTCCACGCCCCGCTGTGGCACTGAAGGCAATGATACTGCG
Organism: Artibeus jamaicensis; assembly: GCF_021234435.1. Taxonomy (NCBI): domain Eukaryota; kingdom Metazoa; phylum Chordata; class Mammalia; order Chiroptera; family Phyllostomidae; genus Artibeus; species Artibeus jamaicensis. The sequence continues at coordinate 932,743 of NW_026522049.1, read as the reverse complement.
GAGAGAATGGTGATGCCTCCCATTCTTACAGCACTCTGCAGCTCTCCAGGTGATGTCTATGCCCATCCTCTTACTTGGAGTTTGCGGTGACTTTATGAAGTACAGAGTGGGAACTAGTACTTCTGGGTTTATCCGAGAGAAAAATGAGGCTTCAAGAGGCTGAGTGACCTGCCCGCCATCCCTCAGCCAGCAAAGGGCAGTCCCAGAAGGCTGAGCAAGCCCAGTCTGTCTCCCTGTGCATGTCCCCCTTCCTGGCCCCCCCAAATCCCTCTCTTTGGAGGGTTTTAGCAGGCACGTTTCCCGAAGCCTGGGTGGACCACTCCTTGGCTGCAGGAAACAGCAGGAGTCCACAAACTTTTTCTGCGAAGAGCCAGGCAGTAATTATGTCAGGCTTCGCAGGCCGAGGAGTCTCTATCCCAGCTCCGTTGTTCTAGCCTGGGCGCAGTGGCAGCAGCTGGTGCGCCCATTGGAGGTTTTAGGAACACGAGGGTGGTGTCTCCATCATGTCTGCTGCTCGGTCCCCCACGTGGCTTCTGCACACCCTTGGTGGAGAGATGGGGTGGTGGTGGGCCAGTAACCCATGCCTGTGGCGCCTCAGGTGTCACTCTGTGACAGAAGGCTTTCTTGCAAAATGTCTGCAACTGCCCCAGTTGCTACGGACAGAGGGCCATTGGTTGTAAATGGAGCTGAAGAGGAGGAGGGGCCCTGTCCCCGTGGGGATGGGAGCTGGTACCCGCCTGCCTGGCTTGGGCCTACACTTCCTGCTCTTGGCGGTCACTGCAGTAAGACCAGGCCCCGCCCCGTGGTGCCCACAGTTTTGCTCAGCCTTCCAGGGCCCTTTGCGGTTGGCGTTTGAGTAATGAACATCAGCAGTGCTGTGCCCAGTACAGGGAGGCATGTCGGGGACCTTCGTGCGATGCAGACCCAGCTTCGTCTCTCCCTTGATTGAACCCTCCATGGCGACTGGAGAAAGGATGTATTGCCGGGTGTGGAGTGCGGGACCCTCTGCTTGTGGCCCTGGTGACTGTGCCCGCTCACAGCTGCCACTGCTCTGTGCCCCCGTGCCTGAACTGCTGTCCCCTGAACACATGACATGGGTTCCATGCCCCGGTTTCTCTTTCTACCTCTTCCCAAATTCTACCTCTTCCTTGTCTTTTTGGGACTCAGTCAGCACAGGGCATGCGGGTGATGCTGGGACTTGCCCACCTGTAACCCTGAAAGCCCCAGGCTGGGAAACCGTTAAGTCTGGGACGCAGTGGGTGTGAGAGTGGGTTTTGTGTGTCAGTCTGACCGTGCCGCTGTGTGCCCAAATCTGTGGCCGGGTGTTCTGCTGGGACGGCCTGTCAGGGTGTCTTTGGACGAGAGTAACACTGAGTCTCTGAGGAAGGTGGCTGGCCATCCCCAGTGTGTGGGGGCCTCACCCAGTTGTCTGGGGGAGACAGAGTAGCCCTGATGGAGCCAGAAACAGTTGTTGCGGAGAACAACTTAACCATCTGTTCGGGAACTCAGAGGGAAAGAACACAGATATTTTGTTTTAGAACAAAAGGTATTAGGAGATCAGAAGATAAACAAACAACTTACCTCTGTCTTGTTGAGGAATTGGCTGAATTGAAGCCTTGTTACGGGAATCTGACCAGAAATACATCCCGAGAAGTTAGAGGGACATGCGGACAGACCTCCTTACCCAGGGTCACTGAACCAGGAGAGAAGGGGACACGTTCAGAGTATCCACCAAGAACAGTAATCTTTTTTTTTGCCATAGTCTCCATCAGGAGAAAGGGCAAAACAAACACATTTAAAAACACCGAAAGACCGAGTTTACCACATGCAGATTTTCATTAAAAAGCCTATTAAAGGATCTATTTGAACACAAATGGAAAGCAAGAAGTGGAAAAAGCAGTGATGAAACACATTGGTAAAATGTGTCCGTAAATTTAATTAAACATCTGCTTAAAAACCCTGCATGTTTGTGTTAACGGTAAAACTAAAATTACGAGTCGTAATAGCGAGAAGTGGGAGGTGTTCACTGGGTATCTAACCACACACATTCTTTATACAGGATTGGGAAGAATGCAAATATAGTCTTTATTTTAAGTGTAGCTTAATATGCATTTTTAAAAAAAAATGAAGGCACTAGAAGGACAGAAATGTTTTCTGTATTCCTATTCAGAAGAGACTGAAAAAAACCAGAAACAAAATGTTATCAAGCCGATAGGAAGCAGAGAAAAATAATAGGGAAAAAATGAGTGGGGAAGGTAGCCTCACTCTGTCATTAATATTATTCTATTAATGTAGCTTGGAAGCTTGTAATACAGCACTCTATATTATTTATATGTATACGTGTGTGTGTGTAAATATGTGTGTGTGTGTGTGTAGTGAGAGTATAAAAGCATATGCATGGGAATAATATCCCAATTCACCAAAATATCTGCCCCAGGGAAAAAGGGAGGGTGGGCCGGGGCCCTGGGTCCTGGTCGCGGGGCGCCCGCATTGTCCTGAGTGCCTGGTTTCTTCCAGTGCTGCTCACAGAGGCGTCGTGGGAAAGCGTGGGAGAGCCGGGTGGCCGGAGGCCCACTGAGGAGTCCTTCCCATTGGCCTCTACCTGGAAATGACCCACGGGCCTGCCTGCCCATCAATAAAGTAGGAGAATAAATCAGGGTGTATTTTGACAGTGGTGGAATACTATGGAGCGATTAGGTTGATGAATCCAGAAAACGTAACATTGAGCAAGAGAGATAGAAGAGTTACAGTTACTTGTCTTGTTTCCAGGAGGGTTGGAGACAGACTCTGCAGAGCTGTGTGCCTGGGGTGGTGGTGAACTCCAGTGGGCAGAGCAGGGACCGCCATAGGCGCTGGGGACCCTCAGAGCCAGGATGCAGGGGGAGTCGGGTGTGCAGGTGTGAAAGGAGGCACGTGGGGCTTGTGGGTGACGGCAGGGATCTGCCTCCATCTGTGACGTGACCGCGTGGGTGCTTTTGCTGTATAGCAGTGAGCTGCACACGTGCCTTGTGGGAGAGCACAGGGCCCTGGTCACGACGTGAAATACTCTGAAGCGTACTGTTGCTCAGTGACCATGCGTCTGAGGCGTCTGAGGGAGCTCTGTGCCAGCTTATTGGCATGTTTATTGATAACAGCATGATCAGTGTCTGCACCTGGCCCTGTGAGCACTCTGGAAGGTTCTGTCTTTGCAGCTGGCGATGCAGCGACTGCATCCCGGGCCCCTAGTTCTGGCGTGCTCTCTGGACAAGCCCGTGGTTCCTGGTCTGAGGGAGCTAGATATGGCCTCTGCCAGGGTGGTGGGGGGTGTTGGCTATTGCAGCTCACACGCCCCTCCCCAGCTCCTTGCTGCCGGGCGGCCTTTGGGGGTGCTTACGTCCTGGTTCCAACGCTGCTGCCTCATTACGGACACCGCTCACGGCATCTGGAACATGCCCGATGTCGGGGGTTCGCAGGCAAAGGCTGCGTCCTTGACTCTTTGAGTGGCTGTTCTTTTTGAAAGGTGAATGGTCTTTTTCACACTTTACATTTAAAACTGTAAAAGCTACTCTCAGCTACTGGACGGCATCAGAACTAGCAGTTTGGCCCGGCCCTGTGGCAGCGCATGCTGCTCCTGTGAAACACGGCCGGTGGGCAGGACGCGGGCAGGCCTCCTCGTTGGCCAAGCCCTGTCCTGTGTCGGCCTGGGGGCTGCTAAAACAGTTCCGAGGAAAGCGGGCTGCCCTCCCTGATGGGGGTGGGCCCCAGCTGGTCAGCAGAGGCCTGAGTGGGACGCAGACCGGCCTCCCCAGGCAGGAGGACAGGCTGCACTGCTCACCGCAGGCAGGGCCTTGCCAGGCGCCGCCGTGGTCAACCCCCCCCCCGTCTCTGTACGTAGACACCCTGCTGGTTCTGCATCTGCAGAGAACCCCGGGTAGCTGTCCAGGTCCTGCGACTCTCCGGCAGTTTACCCCCGTCCATTCCGATGAGTGCTTCTCGGGATTGGGAAGGTAGAACCTCTTAATAGGCATTGAATGCTTTTTTTGTGCCCATTACATTATCTGGATTATCTGATTTAATTTTCACAGAAATCCTGGTCAGATAGGCGTGATGCCTTAATCCGTTTTATATGGGAGTAAACAGAGACTTGGAGAGGATGTGCAGCCATCCGTCAGCTTTCCCCCCAGATGGGAGTTCAGAGGGACTCAGAGGACATTCCAGCAAGGAGGGGCAGGGCAGTGTGGATCAAGACAGTCACTTTCTAAGCCAAAATTCCCATCTACCAAGGGGAACTGTGAAAAGCAGAGACAGGCCACAGCACCCTGTCACCCCGGGGAAGGCCTGCAGCCCTGAGGGCACAGGTGTGCGGTGTGGGGCAGCATCCGCGGGCAGAGGGCCGGCCCTGTGTTCTGGCGCGGTGGTTTCCCCGTGGGCATCAGCAGATGGCAGCTCCAGGCAGGTTCTGCTCTCAGCCAAGAGAAGCTAGAGCCGATAGCAGCTTCTCCCCTGCACCCCCACCCCCAATATTAGATCACAGAGGAAAGGCTGGGGGTCCAGCCAGTCAAGGGCCTTCCTACAAGGACATCCTTCCTGGACTAGTGCCCATGCAACCGATCGTGTCATTCTGGCTCGAGTGAAGTGCTGAGGCCCAGCAGTGCAGGAAGCCGGGCCCCCGCGCCAGAGCCTGCACCTTGGCCTCGCATCTGCCTGCTCCAGTACAGGCCTGAGGCTCTTGCGAGCCAGCGGTGGCCAGCAGGCCTGGCAGATCTTCACATCACCCGCTGCGGAGCACAGCCCCAGGGAGGGAGCCTCCTCCTTCCAGGGAGGCCCGCAGAGATGGACGCCTGAGTTCTGGGGCAGGTGTTGGGGACAGAAGCTCCTCTCAAGCTGCTACTGTGGTTGCAGTGCACAAGACAGTATGACGGGGAAGCTGAGCACAGAAACTTGACATCACTTCCGGGTCACTGGGAGAACCCACCACCGTTTGGCCACAGTGCAGTGCTCTTAACTCAGCTCCCAGAGCCTGGAGGTCTCCGCTGGAAGGGGGCCGTCACTGTGGGTCAGGACCGTGGCTGTGACGTGGGTAAGTCAGTCTGGGCTGACTGCAATCACCCAGCACACACAGCCATTTAAAGCAGTGGAAGAACCAGGCGAATGAAAAAGTGTTTGTCAGCCCTAAGGGACAGCAGGAAACTCCAAGGAGGTGCAGCCAGGCGAGGGTGGCCATGGCGTCACTTGTCCTCTCCTGCCCTCTCCAAGGGTTCCAATGAGTCACCAGGTCTGGCCTCCCACGCCGGCATCCCGGCGCAGGGAACCGGACCTGGGCGACTTGTGGCATATGTTCTGGAGGAAAGTCACCCAGTGAGTGGGTCGGGTGGTGATGGTGCAAAGCTTCGGGGGGGGGGGGGGGGGGGGGCGGCGGAAAATGAGGACTCTCCCCACAGATCACCTGCTCCCTCCTCACCGCTGTGGAGAACCTTGTAACCCTCATCCCATTCTGCTGCGTGTGCATCTGCTGCGCCACCCTGCTAAAGTGAGCAGAAACGAGACATGGAGATCGTCGTGTAGCTTCTGTCTGTGGCAGGCGGTTCTCCCTTTGGTTCAGGGATTGTGTGCTTTGCCTCAGTTCAGCCCTGTGTTCGAGGCTGCAAGGAGCTCCGGCCTTAAAGCTCACCGACTACGGTGGAATGCTGCCACCTGGTGGTGATGATGGGAATTGTCTCATGTGGTCCTCAAACCAGAGAGCCTCAAAGTACCTTAAAAGAAGGCTTTGAAAACAATAAAAATTAAAAATATAAACCTTTGAGGGCAAGATTTGACAACATAGTGAGTCTTAAAAGTTAAGCAGATGTGGTAAAGGCACATTTGTTTGATGTTTGGCCGATAAAAGCAAAAGCTTAATGTATATTAGAGATTTTTCTTTCCTCCTTCCTTTTGTTAAATTGTTACTTGGTTATTCTGTTTAAAAGGAAATTATAAGAACAGAATCTTCCTTAAGATCTGAGGAGTTATGTATCCTTGACTGAGTGAAACATAGCTTTTTAAAGTTAATGTACCTGTCTTTGTGTAACAGGAATGTAGAGGTGTTTTTTTAAAACTTTTTTTTAAATTTATTTTTTTAAATTGATTATGCTGTTACAGTTGTTCTATTCCCCCCTTCATTCCCCTCCACCCTGCCCCCCCAACCCCACTATTACCCCCCTTTAGTTTATGTCCATGTGTCTCAAGTCCTTTAGGTTCTATATTTCCCATGCTATTCTTGCCCCCCCATCTATTTTCTATCTACTGTCTATGCTACTTGTTTTCTGTACCTTCTCCCCCCATCTCCTCCTCCCACTCCCCTGTTGCTAACCCTCCTCGAGATCTTCATTTCTATGTTTCCGCTCCTGATCTAGCTGTCCTTTTAGTTTGCTTTCGTTTTAGGTGTGGTTGTTAATAACTGTGAGTTTGTTGTCCTTTCACTGTTCATGTTTCTTTAACTTCTTTTTCTTCGATAAGTCCCTTTAACATTTCATATAATAAGGGCTTGGTGATGATGAACTCCTTGAATTTGGTCTTATCTGAGAAGCACCTTATCTGTCCTTCCATTCTAAATGAAAGTTTTGCTGGATAGAGCAATCTTGGTTGTAGGTCTTTAGATTTCATGACTTGGAATATTTCTTTCCAGCCCCTTCTTGCCTGTAAGGTCTCTTTTGAGAAATCTGCTGACAGTCTGATGGGGACTCCTTTGTAGGTGATTGTCCCCTTAGCTCTTGTTGCTTCTAGGATTCTCTCCTTCATTTTAATTTTGGCTAATGTAATTATGATATGCCTTGGTGTGTTTCTTCTTGAGTCCAACTTTTTTGGTACTCTCTGGGCTTCTTGGATTTCTTGGAAGTCTATTTCCTTTGCCAGATTGGGGAAATTTTCTTTTATTATTTGTTCAAATAGTTTTTCCACTGGTGGTTGTGTCTTTCCCCCTTCTGGTACCCCTATAATTCGGATATTGGAGCGTTTAAAGATGTCCTGGAGGTTCCTAAGACTCTCCTCATTTCTTTGAATTCTTGCTCCTTGACTCTTTTCTGTTTGGCCATTATTTGGTTTCTTCTGGTCCACTCCATTGATTTGAGTCCCAGTTTCCTTTTCATCTCTATGGGTTTCCTGTGGAATTCCATTCATTTCCCTTAATTTAGCCTTCATATGTTTCTCTAATTTGTGGCTATAATCAACCAGATCTGTGAGGAAGCTGATGACCAGTGTTTTAAACTGTGCGTCTGAGAGTTTTGCTATTTCTTCGTCGCTTAGATTTATCTGTGGGGCTTTGAGGTCTTCCTGCGACATTTTTGGTCTGTTCTGGCCCTTTAAGTGGGAGAAGCGGCGCCTTGGAGTCCCAGGTCGCTTGGTTGTGACGTTGTATGTGGGGGCGTGGTCAGAGCGGGGAAATGGCAGCGCCCTCTATCGCCCTGGCCGCCGTCTATCGCCGCTGAGGCCGGTCCAACCGCCCACTCCCTCGCTCGCGCGCAATTAGGCAACCGCAGTCAACACGCTGCACCGCCTCCCCACTGTCTCCTCTGCAGTCGCTCACCCGGTGGGTTGCTCGGTCGCTCACTAGGTCCAATCCTGGGTTTGGAACCCGTGCGTCTGGATTCCGCGCCCGGGTCTGACCGAGCCCTCCTTTGTAACTCCTCACCAGACGCCGGTCTCGCCCCTTACCGGTCGGGCTGAAGAATTTGTTGTTAGCGGACTTCCGAAAAGTTCAGTTTTTCGTGTTCTGGTTGTGTTTTCTGATGCTAATATTTAGTTGTCCCTAAACTTGGTTGTGTGAGGAGGCACGGCACATCCACCTAAACCTCCATCTTGGCGGAAGTCCTCTCTTAAAACTGTTTTTAATAGCTTTATCTTGTGTGTGAAGCCGGGACAACTCAGCAGGATCACCTAGATGTGCGTGGAAACCGTGTTTGGGCGCCTCAGAGCTGACTTCTAAGACTCTCGTTCACCCTCGGTCCGTATAATTGACCTTGAAGTTATAGTGAGATTTTTCTCGTGTCTCATAAAGGGGAGAAGGAGAAGCAGGAAAGCGGGGATTCAAGGGGGGGCTTTGCAAGGATTCTGGGCCCAGAGAGTGTGTCGGGAACTCAATGTCTAGAGCAAGCTGTCAACACTGAGCCTGCCCAGAACAGGTCAGAGTGACGACATGACCCCCCTTCCAGTTGTCCCCTTCACGGTGGCCCTTTCTGACCGGAAACCAAGGCGCACCTGCGCACCTGCAGTCTTAGCAGGGCAGCTCCCTCTGAGCTTTAAGCAAACATGGGGGCACCGAACAAAGCGACGATTTAAAACAGTGCCTTTGTGACAACTGCTCTGAGGAGCGGTCAGAGTCTCGGGCTTGTCTGGGGCCCCAAATGGTCTCTGCCACAGGGCTTGTCCCAGGCGAAGGGGCAGCCGGCCTGGGTGAGGATGCTCTGAATGGGGGCACCTTGCAATTCCCATGAGGGTTTCCCTGCTTCCCTCTCCCACGGGTTGTCAAATAAGTCATTGTGGCTTGTGGAAGAGTCGCCTGAAGATGGAGCAGAGAGCCCCGCAACTGGTTGAAAGGTTCTTTTAGGCTCCGCCGAGGAAGAAATGCCAGTCAGCCACAGTTAGGCAGTGTAGAGCTTTATTGGGGTTTGCGCACCTGGGCGAGGTTCTCTGGTCAGCACAGGGAAGTCACGCCCAAGCAGGGAATGTGGCGGGGTTTATTCTGGTTGCTCTCTCCGTGGGAGCTGGGGATTGGTCCCCTTTGAACAAAGCGGCAGTATATCATTGGTGGTTCTCCTCGGGCTCTGGTTGCTGCTATGCGGATATCCGTTTTGACAAAGCCGGCCCTTTCGGCTCTCTGGTTTGACGTCAGCCGTCTTTTCTGGGTTGTCGTTCAGCTGCCATTTTGTCCTGCCCCACCCATCCTGGCACTGGCGTCCCCCCTCCCACTGTGTGAAGGGTTCTTCCAAGCACCTCTGGGTGCCCAGGACCTGTCCCGCTCCGCCACATCCCTTCTGTGTGGCGTGACTCCCATGGTCCTGAAACAGGAAAAGACACCACCGTCCGGGCTGCCTGTCACTGCCAAACCCAATAAGCAGAGACAGCGGTTGAATCTTTATGGGTGCTTTATTCAGATGGCCCACGATCTGAGAAGCCCATGGGTTAATGCAGTAACAGACCATCTTAAATTCCATTTTAAAATGGCCCTTTTTATAAGGAGAACAAAGTGTAGGTAAGGGGTTTTGAATTCAGGGAAAAGTTAATTGGATTAAAAAGAAAAACTTCCGCCCTGGCGGTGGTCTTCAGCTGTGACCCGTGTGGTGGTCTCACCCTGGAGCAGGATGGCTCAGATACCATCTCGAACTGCTTGCCCCCTCCGGAGGCACTCGGGTGGAGCTGCTTGTGGTCTCCTGGAGGCGGGCAGGTCACACTGTGGGTTCCTGGAACAAAGCTTTTACACTCACTGATTACTGAGCTTATCAGCTATTCCTTAAACTAACACGTTCCAACTCTAAGTCCCCTATCAAACAGCACGTCATCAGCATGTGGTCCATATGTGAACAGCACGTGATCAGCCCATGAAAGGCACGTGATCAGCTTGTGAATGTGCGTGATTGGCGCATGACAGGCACATGATCAGCTCATGAAAACAGCACGTAATAAGTGCCTACATGGTACATGATCAGCTCGTGTGTGGTATGTGGTCAGCTCGTGAACAGGGGATGATTGGTGCCTGCATAGCACGTGGTCAGTGCATGAATGCCGCGTGATCAGCTCGTGCACGGCAGGTGATCAGTGCCTGCCCAGCACGTGACCAGCACCTGCAAGGGCATGTGATCAGCTCGTGAATACCATGTGATTGGCATGTGAAAATGGATGTGGACACCATGTGATCGTGTGAATGGCACATGAGCCGGCATGGGTGGCACGTGATCTGCACATGAATGGCACGTGAATATGAAACCAGAAAAGGCAGTGGCATTGGGGCCGCCTGTCTCCACCAAACCCAATAAGCAGCGACAGCGACTGAATCTTTATGGGCACTTTATTCAGATGGCCGGTGATCTGAGAAACCAGCGGGTTCACACCCAGAAGAACCGTCTTCCTTTTTCTTTCCAGGCCAGACTTTTTTTTAAACGATTTTGTTTATTTATCTTTAGAGGGGAAGGGAAGGAGAGAGGGAGAGAAACATCACTGGGTGGTTGCCTCTCCTGCACCACCTACTGAGGACCTGGCATGCAACCCAGGCATGTGCCCTGACTGGGAATCGAACCACAATTCTTTGGTTCACAGGCCTGCACTCAATCCACTGAGTTACACCAGCCAGGGCTCCAGGCCAGACCTTTTATAACAGAGAATAAACAAGGTGTGGTGAGGGCTTTTGAAATTCAGGGAGAATTAGGTGAAAGAGACTATAGCGCTCCTGCCCTGGGCAGTTAGCTGTTCCCAGAGTGTCCTCTGCCCTCCCTGGAACACAAAGGCCCAGATGCCTCCATCGTCCTGAGAGTCTGGCCGTCTTCCCAGGAGACTTTTCTGTCTGTGGTTTCTGAAACAAAATCTTTAACATACGCACTATTTGCTAGGCTTACAACTATTTACCTTAAACTAAAATTTCCCAACTCTTATGCTTCCTGTTAGTCCGAGCCAGGAGCTCTCCTGAGCCTCAGATCTGGTTCCCGTCCATTGGAACTCGCCCTGTCCCAGAAGGTGCATTCCAATTGAGGTCGGACGCGACCTGGTTTCATTTTATAGAATGTTTGCTATTTTTCTGTCTCCTTTTTAACAAAGTAATTATATGCTAATTGTCAGAGTGATTTGTTTTCATACTTCCGTTGAATACATAGAAAAAGTGCAGTTGTACCGTTGCATGTAATCAATCACGTCTTATTTTTGTAGATGATACTTATTTATTCCAGAAAGCTATAGAGATGTGTTCAATACACATTTTTCCAAATGACGTGCTTCACAGGCCTAGCTTCATAAATAGCGGAATTTTAACTACACTGTACCCAGCACACTGCTAGGGAAACAGCAGTAATTACATTAGATGTATGTGACTTGGTCAGTGCTTGCTTTTAGTCACTGCATTTTGCCACATGTACTGAATGCACAGCCATGTGTTTGGCCCAAACTTTCAGGGAAAAAAATCTTTCATTTTAATTTTTTAATTCAATTTTTATTTGTTTATATTTAGAAACAAAACTGATTATCGTATTCCAGGGTATTATTTTGCATAAGGGTATCATTGTTGCTTTCTAGAGTGACATTTTTAATGTTTTAGCATAAGTAAAAGAATTAAAAACATTTATATAGATATGGAATTAGTACTACTCATGTTTAATTCACATCCTTATTCCTCTCTTAAAAACCTGGGCAAAAATGTGCTCATTACACATGGCAGAATGTGGCATACCCTACAAGATGTGCTCTTGAAGTTATTTCTTTTTTTTAATTTTTAAATATATTTTATTGATTATGCCATTACAGTTGTCCTATTCCCCCCTTCATTCCCCTACACCCTGCACACCCCTTCCCCACCATTCCCCCCTTTAGTTTATGACCACATGTCTCAAGTTCTTTAGATTCTATATTTCCCATACTATTCTTACCCTCCCCCATCTATTTTCTACCTACCATCTATGCTACTTATTTTCTGTACCTTCTCCCCACTTTTCCTCTTCCCACTCCCCTGTTGCTAACCCTCCACATGATCTCCATTTCTATGGTTCTGCTCCTGATCTAGCTGTCCTCTTAGTCTGCTTTTGTTTTAGGTGTGGTTGTTAATAACTGTGAGTTTGTTGTCCTTTTACTTCATTTTTTTTTATCTTCCTTTTCTTAGATAAGTCCCTTTAACATTTCACATAATATGGGCTTGGTAATGATGAACTCCTTGAATTTGATCTTATCTGAGAAGCACTTTATCTGCCCTTCCATTCTAAATGAAAGTTTTGCTGGATAGAGTAATCTTGGTTGTAGGTCTTTGGATTTCATGACTTGGAATACCTCTTTCCAGCCCCTTCTTGCCTGTAATGTCTCTAGTGAGAAATCCGCTGACAGTCTGATGGGAACTCCTTTGTAGGTGACTGTCCCCTTATCTCTTGCTGCTTCTAGAATTCTCTCCTTCATTTTAATCTTGGGTAATGTGATTATGATGTGCCTTGGTGTGTTCCTTCTTGGGTGCAACTTCTTTGGGACTGTCTGAGCTTCCTGGATTTCCTGGAAGTCTATTTCCTTTGCCAGATTGGGGAAATTCTCCTTTATTATTTGTTCAAGTAACTTTTCCACTGGTGGCTGTTCCTCTTTCCCTTCTGGTACCCCTATAATTCGGATGTTCAAGCATTTAAAGATGTCCTGGAGGTTCCTAAGCCTCTCATTTTTTTCAATTCTTGTTTCTACATTCTTTTCTGTTTGGTCATTTTTTTCCTCCTTCTGGTCCACTCCTGATTTGAGTTCCAGTTTCCTTTCCATCACTATTGGTTTCCTGTGCATTTCCCTTCATTTCAATTAGATTAGCCTTCATATGTTCCTCTAATTTGTGACTAAAATCAACCAGTTCTGTGAGGATCCTGATCACCAGTGTTTTGAACTGTGCATCTGAAAGTTTGGCTATTTCTTCATTGCTTAGATGTATTGGTTCTGGGGCTCTGAGTTGTTCTTGAGCCATGTTTTGATCTGTTCATGCCTGTTACATATGAGGGGCAGAGCCCTAGGTGTTCACCAGGGCGGGGCGACCCAGTCGCTGGGTTGTGACATTGTATGTCACATACAGTGGGGGCAGGGTCAGAGAGGGGCAGTGGTATTTGTTCCACTCTCTCTTGGATTTCAGTCCCCTCTGCTGCTTCCCGTAAGCAAACTGGGCCCCCCTGGTGCTGGCTCCCGGGTGTGTGGGCCTGTGGGTCTCTCCAGCAAACTGTCAGCCTGGGAGCCTCTCTTGACACCCCGACCCCGAAAGTTTTTCTGATTGGTGCTTTCAGGCTCTAATTCCCATCGCTGGGGCCCTAGCCTGCGTGGTCTGTCTCACTGCTCACTCTTTCGCCTGGTTTATCTGCGAGTGAATGTGTGACTGCAGTCACCCTACTGCCTCGCGCTTTCACTGGGTCTGCCCGTTGCTACCCCATCAACAGCTGCCTGCGCACCTGGGTCAGTCCATCGGCCGCCTTCCTGCCTCTTCCTGGGGATGGACGGGTGAGGGGAGGATGGGGCTGAGCATCAGGCGCCCACCTTCCTTCTCCGGATAGTTTCTGGTGACATGTGGAAGCATGTCCCCTGAGTCCTCCTGTGGCGGGGACTTTGGCCCAGAGAGTCCCCTCTTTCCCCCAGCTGCACAGACCAGAGTCCCTGGGACCAACGAAAAAGAGAGGATGGAGACCCAGTGCATGCTTGCTGTCTCCTAGGCAGAAAGAGATTGCGCACAGGTGGGACCTGGTGCCACACAGTGACCTGGGGGAATCAGGACAAACAGCTTTCTCCCCTCACGGTCCAGCCCCAGGGGACTGGGGGGTTGCATCTGGTATGACATGCACTAAAATGCCAGAGGGACACTAGCCCAACTGGCACCGACTGTGCTCCTGTGACTGGCCCTTCATTGGGGCCTTGAGGCTTTGGGGCAGACGTTTTTGTGGGACCGTGTGGAGTTCTGGGGGCCATCGACACTCTGCGTGAGTCCTGCATCGCAGAGGCACAGGATTAGCAGTTGAGGGTGGGCTTTGGGGTGCAGCTTCAGAAGGGAGGATAGAGACCTTCCTGTCTGCTGGCACAGGGAGTGGGTGGGCTGTGGAGCAGACACTGTCTGGGAACGGAGGGCATTGCTCTGTCGGAAATGTCCCCGGGGCCCCGTTTCTCGGGGTCCAGTATGTGGCAGGCAGCTTGAGAAAGGAGGAACCCCCCTCCCAAAGCGTGGTTGCTCTGTTGCACCCGTGCACCTTGTCCGTGTGCACATCACCCCCAAATCCCTCTTAATCAGGCAGGTAACTGGGCAGGCGAATGGCAGAGAGGCAGGGGGCGGGAGAGAATGCCTTCACGTGTCTTTGGTTTCCCATCTTGTTTTATTCCGTTTTCCATCCAAGCTGCCGGCAGTTCCAGCTGCCCCAGGGCTCCTGAGAGACCATCTTGCTTCAGGCAGGAAAGGCCAGGGACCCACTTTGCAGCTCGTGAAACCCACCGGAGAGCACAGGCCCCGGGCGTTGCCACAGGGGGGGAGCAGAGCTGGGGAGATACTGTCCCCTCCCAGCAGGGCCTGTGCACCCCCTGCAGCGCCCTCTCCTGGGCAGGGCGGGGATCCAGCTGCGTCCTGGTGTCGGTGTTGGGCAGACCGGGGTCTCATTCTCTCTGGTTTGTTCATCTTCAGACTCTAGGTGGCTTATAGAGAAGTAAGGCATGTGGTTCTTTCTTCACTGAGCTCTGTAAAGTCACCTGTCTCCACTCCCTCCTGCCGTGGCAGACGGGGACCCGCTGTGTATTTAAATCGCTCGGGGAAGGTTTAAAGCACCGATGTCTCCCCAGCCCCCGCCCCCCACGTGCAGGGACAAGGGTTCCTGCCGAAGGTCCAGGCCTGTGCAGTGTCACCGTGTAATTCTGCTGTCCTGCAGGCCGGAGACACCCTGACGTGAGAGGGGTCCTTTGTCTGAACTCACAGTTGGAGAAGTCAGAGTTCTTATAGAGGAAAAACCCGGACGTCCCGGCCCCTCCTGAGCCTCTAGTCTGGAATGAGCCCGGCATCTGCTGCGTTAAACGGACCTCGGGCGTGTGTGGCATGCAAACCAAAGCCACAACCACAGCCTCCCAAACAGTGAGACGACAGGTCTGTCCTCCTTGCTTGTTCTTCAGGCCGTGGGGAGACCAGGCGGCACTCCACATCAGCAGGCAGCTTCTGGGACTGAGGACACAGCCATCAATGGTTTAACCCCCAACCCCCCAATCCCCCAGGTGATTCCAAGGCTGGGTGCGCAGTTAAGGGTCGCAGTTGTGCTCCTGGTTCGGCTACATTAACTGGGGCATTTGCTGTTCAGAGCCGCAGACTCGGCTCCCTCCACGTGAAAGGACAGGTATCCAGGACAGGGCCACTTTTCAAGCACAGAGGTCCTTCTTGCAACAAGTGCGCGCCAGGAACACAGACCACGTCACAAGGGCGAAGGCCGCACTGAGACCCCCTCCAATGGCCTTGCCGCTGGGTGGCGCAGGGCCGCCGTGCGGGGTTCCCCAGGTCTTCTCAGAATGCGCCCCCATGTGGTCTGAAGCGCCCCCCCAGCTGTCCTCCCTGCATCTCAGGTCAAACGGGGGCTCCTCTCACCGCAGCTCACCCTGTGCTCCTGGCAGCTGTGCCTCACCAGCTCCCCCTTCCTCGGGAAGACACAGCCTCAGCACCCCCTTGGCTCTTGGGACTTCCTCCTGGGAGCTGGTGACACTGACAAAGGCTAACCAGACTTGGACGCCTAAGAGCATGAAGTTTCGTTTTTGCCTAAACATTAGACTGTAATCAGTGCATCAGAAGAAGGGAATAGCCGTATTCGTAGTGTTTCTGTTTGTGTCTTTAACAAAGAATGTCTGCGTTGTGCAAGTGGATCTTGGCAGTGAGTGGGGGCAGCTGGGTGAGCCCCCGGTGCAGGCGAGGCTGCCGGGGTGTTCTGTGCACATCTTGGCCTTTCTCAGAGTTTGCAGGTAACCGCTCCCACTCTGTTCGCTGCCTTTTCATTTTGTTGCTGGTTTCTTTTCCTGTGTGGAAGGTGTTTTAGTGTGTACAGAATGCTTCAAGTACATGTTACTTGTCCACTACAAAGTGGACACACAACTTACAAGCACAGAGAAGTCAGGTATTTAATTCCAGCTGCTGTTATAAGATCAGTGAATTGTTTATTTCCCCCAAATAGTCTCCAGAATGCGCTTCACTGTGAATCGTTCTCATCACGTATTCGAGTGGTGAGGAGACAAACCCAGTGTGTTGTAAATAAATAACAGAGTTTTTTCACACTCATTGTGCTTCTAAATATTTAAATAGACTTTTTCTACTTTTCTTGGCCAACTTGAGAAAGGTAACTTACGATAATTGGATGAGTCCTTCTGAATTTGATGGGCTTCGAAGATGATAATGTCAATTTTGGAATTGTTCCAGACTGGGAATCAAAATATGCTTTTGGTTCTGTATCTGTGAGGTACATGTAGCTACCTGTGTGGGTCAGATCTTTTACATGTTTCTTGGTTTTTCTTTTCAATCTGCCAATTACTGAAAGATGTTAACATCTCCTGCTCTGATGATAAACTTCCCAATTTCCATTCATGTGGTATGAGATTTAGTTATATATTTTGAAGGAAACTTAACAGTTTTAAATTTTGCGTGCAGCTAATATCTCCTCACCTTCAGTAATGCCTTAAAGACTGTTTTAAATATTAATACAGCCACATTGGTTTTAATACGATGAGAATGGCCTCTGCACCATTGAAAGGCTGCACTGTGATCGGCTAACCCAGTCTTTCCCACCTGCTGATCAATGCAGAGCTGGGTCAGAATAACTCACACGTGCTGTTCTTGACCTGGTTTCATATTTTTATGCAAATTCCTAAGAAGATGCTATTCTCTGGGTTTTATCTTAGGATTCCAGCTGCGGGAGCTCCTGATGCATGAATGTCTTGAATGACAGATGGTCAGAGCAGCTCCCCCAGGCTGCCCCAGTCTGCGTTCCCCCAGTGGTACACTGGGGTTCCCTTCTCCCCACAGCCTCGCCACCGCTTGTTGCTTGTGGCTTTGTTTGTGATGGCCATTCTGACCCGTGCGAAGCGGTATCTCATTGTGGTTTTAGCGTGCATCTCTCTGGTGGCCAGCGATGCGGACCATTTCTCATCCGTCCATGGGCCCTCCATACGTCCTCCTTGGAGAAGTGTCTGTTCAGGCCCTTTGCCCATTTTTCACTTGGATTGCTTTCTTGGTGTGGGGTTGTGTGAGTTCTTTATATATTTGGGAGATCAAACCCTTGTCTGAGGTATCATTGGCAAATATATTTTCCCATACGGTTGGTTCCCTTTTCATTTTGCTGATGTTTTCCTTAGCCGTGCAGAAGCTTTTTATTTTGATGAGATCCCATTTGTTTATTCTTTGCTTTATATCCCTTGCTCTAGGGGACATATGGGTGAAAATATTGCGGCAGGGAACGTCCGAGATTTTCCTGCCTATGTTCTCCTCTAGGACTTTTATGGTGTTGTGACTTATTTAAGCCTTTATCCATATAGAGAGTATTATTGTGTAAGGTGTAAGTTGGAGGTCGTTTCATTTTTTAGCATGTACCTGTCCAGATCTTCCCACACCATTTGTTGAAGACACTATTTTCACTCCATTATATGCTCCTGTCCCCTTTGTCAAATATTAATTGACCATAGGGACTTGAGTTTATTTCTGGGCTCTCCGTTCTGTTCCATTGATCTATGTCTGATCTTATGCCAGTACCCGACTGTTCTGATTATCATGGGCTTGTAGTATAGTCTGATACCAAGTATTGTGATCCCTCCTACTTTGTTGTTCTTCCTCAAAATTGCTTTGGCTATTCACGGTCATTTATGGTTCTATATAAATTTTTGAAATGTTTGTTCTATATCTGTGAAACATGTCATTGGTACTTTAATAGGGATTGTGTGGAAACTATAAATTGCTTTGGGCAGAATGGACATTTTGATGTCCGGGCTTCTCTGTCACCCCCCAGGACTTGCGCTCCCTGAACATGTGAGCTCTGTTGGAGACAACTGTCAACTGTCATCAGGAAACTATTAACAGAATAAAAACATTTAAGGAAAAAGAAGTACTGTCTGTGGGTGAGAGTTAGGGAAACGTGAATTCCTCACCTTCTCCAGAGTCTTTACTCCCCCCACACATACTAACCTGACCTACCTACCAAGGAAGGTGCAAAACTGACCAGGTAGGTGTGCAGAAGTGCTCGTCAAATGCGACAGTGTGACTGACCCTGAGCTGTGCTGGTGATTTCAGCCAGTGAAACTCTTACAATTACTTCTGCTCCCAAATAGCAAGGCCACATTTGCTACAACAGAAACTGAAATATATCAGGTGTACAGTCAAGTGTAATATTCTTTTATTAAAAAAAAAGCAAAACAAGAATATGGAACAAGAATAATTTAACAGAATTTTAGAACACTCACTACCCAAATACGGGAATGGATGAAGCAGGAGGATGCAAAATACAACAGAAGCTGTGCTCGAAATGGGTTTACCAGGAAGTTAAAAGCAAACATTTAAAAAGATAGAACATTTCATTTTTAATCAGTGAAAAGAGAAGAGTTCCAGACAATATCAAGTTCAACACACAACAGACTACAGTTACACATTAAATATAATTACCATCTATACATATGCAAAAATATAAAGTTCTATTTCATACAATAAAACCCTTTATAGAAACCATTTTAAAACTAAGCAGAACTTCTCAACTTATATGCGAGGTATAAGTCCTTCTGTAGGTTCCTTTAAAGGTTTTAAAACAAAATGCTAAATCTAAAAATGATGTCCTCTGGTCAGTGCCCAATTTAATGCTACTTAAACAAAATCGATAGCTCGATCACATACTCCTGTAATATTGTTCAGGCATCTCTACAATCTCCCATTTTTTCAAGTGTGGAAATAGAACTCAAAATACTCCACAGCACAGTACTAAACAGACGGCGTCTTTAAGGAAGGGTCTGCTGTCATATGGCACAACATTGGTTTATTTCTTCAATACATTTTGAAGTCAGTATCAGAGTTTGGTTTTGTTTTCTTCCTAAAAGGCAAAAAGTCAGATACACTGGACTGTGGTAAGACTTCTGAGTGGAAAATAACCTCATGAATCTTTTATCCCAAAAGTAACACTGGTAACAAATTTATAAAAGGATCCAGCACGCTACTCAGACACACCCAGCGACTACAGCTCATCGTGATAGAAATACTCGTCATGAAGCTGTCGGCCGTAATCTGTGGCTTCACTGGTGAGGAACAAGTCCTGGTTCTCCAGAATCTCGGCCTCGGAGAGCTTCCTGTCACTGTCCAGGTCCATCTCATCGATCAGATGAAGAGCCTGTAACATGGAACAAAAGGTGTCGAGTGGAGTAGGTCTTTTCTTGTATGAGGGAGGGGTTCACATTTTAATGGAATTTGAGTTGTAAGAACCATTCGTGTGTTTCTTCATTTAGTTTGCGCCATGCTTCTGAAGGAGCCCGTGACCAACAGAAGTTAAGAATCCGCGACCGGAAGGTCACGCACTCGGTACTGTCTCCACAGCTACGACACCACACACTGCAGGCAGGTCTGCCTCTGGCTTCTCTATGATGTTCTTCCTTGATTTCTGCTGGTTCTGCCTCCTTTTCTCAACTCAAATCCAATTCAGGATATCTCAAATTCAAGTAAAATAAATATAACCCATTTTGAGCCCCTCTAAGTAAAAATGGAAATTCTGTTCTACTCACTGCCCTATCAAATTAATACACGATACAATCTCAACTTCCTTGCTCCTTGACCATCTAAACCAGTTCACAGATTTAAATTAAGATACAGCAATAGCTTGGTCCTAACTATGAGGGGGGACCCCCCAAACTGAACAAAATATAAAAATTGTGTATTTATTCTTACATGTTTAAACTTCAGTCCCCTTCAATACACTCTGCTGGATGCAGCACACCTAATGAGATGTTTTTCTACAGCTCAAAACAGTTTTTGAACTCGTCGATTTTGATGCCTTTTAGTGCTTCCGTTTTTTGTTTTACCTCTTCCACATCGGCAAAATGTTTCCTTTTGAGGACTTTCTTCATTAGGGTAAACAAAAAAAAAGTCACTCTGGCGAGATCAGGTGAATAGGGAGGGTGAGGCATGAGTGTCATGCCATTTTTCAGCAAAAACTGATAAACACAGCGTGGTATGGACAGGTGCGCTCGGAAATCACCCATCATTAAATGGGCAAACTCGTTTAGAGTCTTCAAAAAGAATTCACTGAGGTCAGATGCAGCCTCTCACAACACCACCAGCTGGCGCATTGATCCAGATGGTTTCCTAGAGCACTCAGCCAGCAAGGAAGCGTGTACTTAAAAGGAGCCCGCCCTCCAGAAGAGGATTACAGTTTTTTTTTGGGGGGGGGGTCCTCCCTCATACATAACTCAATTACTTCTTTCTTTGGCTTAAAATTGTAAACTTCCTTTCTTACCAATAGCACCACATATGCAGGGGGAGGTCATCACTCTGGAACACTCACCTCTTCCTGGGCTATGCCCTGGTTGTTGGGCACCACCCAGGACAGCAGCTCCTGAGGATCCAGCCTGCCGTCGGCATCTTTGTCATAATCGTTCAGGAATCGATCTTTCTCAACAAGTATCCACTCCGGATCTTCATTTGCAGCTTAATATTAAAACAATAAGAAACATAAACATTCACAAGAATAACGCATAAGAAGTTTGATACATCCCTAGAATAAAGATTGCCCAACGAAACAGAAATACTTAACAAAAAGTGCTCAAGTACAAACTACATTTTGTAATTTTCAAAAAGTGACACACGGGTACAAATGACTCCGAGTTTTCACACTGCGGCAGAGCACACCTCAAACGAGCGGTCGTGGTCACTGCTGCTGCTCGTTCTGATACCTGGTTTTCCCAAATTTGATCTGAGTGATGCTTTCGTTTATCATATGACTACACAGAGCATCCTGTGTTCCAGCAGAGTAATACCACATGTACTGTAAAGTGGCATTCACAGCAAGGGGCGCTTTCACACAACTTGGGAAAAAGGACAGCTGTTCACAGAAAAGGCTGCGTGGACCAACTCCCAATTTTAAACGGTCAGCAGTCACCTTCCACAATCTACACCAGTGTTTATTTTGTTATTTCCACGTCAAGATCTACATGCAAAGATGCAAGATTTCGTGTGAAGATACTAGCCTTTACTTCCTCCATCACTGATTTCATGACAACACTGTATTTGTCTGAAAATGGAGGCGTGTGGGAGCCCAGACCTGGGACTCTGGCAGGACAGCATCCTCAGATCCGGGGAGTCCCTCTGTCGTACCCATGTTGTACTGAAGTTGGCAGAACAGGTCAAAACCAGGCCAAGCGCTTCTTGTTTTTCCTTCATTACTTCCGTTTGTCCCTCTGCCCTTCCTCACACAACCCCCAGGCTCCTTACCTGGATCCCGCCTGTAGTCCCCAAGAAATTCTTCCAAGCTAACAAATCCATCACCATTTTTGTCATGTTCTTCCAAAGCCTCTTGAATGACAAATTCCTGTTGCATAAAATAAATGAGTGACAAAACTTCCAGTGTTCCCCCCATCTGAGTCACTCCTGCTGCAGAATCTCCTCAGGAAAAACCATTCTGATCGCCTGTGCTTATGACCAGGGGAGTTCAGAAACACGAACGAGACAAGTTCAGAAACACGAACGAGTCACCAAATATTCAGTACCTCTTGGCAAAGACCCTCCCCTAGAGGTTTCTACACACAGTACAATTCTTCTTAAATGCCTGCTTGTTTACTGCCCTCACTTGTAATCACTGCTGTTTTATGCTTGTTCCCCTCATTCTCCTCTCAGCCAGGGCAGGGCCCTCACCTGCCCGCAGACCCCATCCGCAGCCACTTCCTGAGCGCTTTTTCTCATTTACCTCCGGCCTCCCAAAGCCTCCCTCTCCTCTACCAGCTCCTCCTCCTGTGCTTTCAAGTCCCCAGACTGCGCGGTGCTGTAAGCTATCTCGGATTCTAGTCTTCCTCGCCTAGGCTCTCACAGCCTGGCGCTGCTGTTCGCATTCCTTTCTTTCTGGACCCGAGCACAACGGCAATGAAAACAAATTCTTCAAAGCGTCCCATTCTAGCCAAATCCAGAGGCTTCACGGGCACGTGTGGGAAATAATACTTAAATACAAGTTGCTGGTTTCTCCTCTGCCCACACTTAGTCAATGCTCCTGTTTACTTTCTTCAGACTGTGACCAAATTCCAGACCAAAGCACATAACACCTACGTTATTTCACGGCTGTCACCGGGCATCCCCTTTCTCAACCTTCAATGCTCCTAAGTTCCCAGAGACAAGGGCCAGCACCCTCAGCCAGGTCGCTTGTCTCCACTGGATTTTGGCACTTAATCAAATGGTGCCCAGTACTGTTCTTAAACTGGGTCATGTACTTTGTGCCAAGTGAGAAGTCAGATGCCTCACAATGGCGAGAGAAGCTGTGCTAACGGTGCTGCACTGAGCTGTGGGGAGACATGTCCGCACGGCCTTGGTGCTGGCAGCAGCGGCATCTGTCCATGACGATGAAGCAGCGGCCCCGCTCCGACCCAAAACGTCCTGAGCGCAAAGCCACAGAGCTGGAGGCTGATGCCAGGCAACAGACCTCGATACAACCACTGAGTCTGATTTTTAGAGCTATTTTGTTATTTTAATCTCTACTCCCCAATATGCGCTCAAGAAGCTTGCCAAGTCACAGAAGGACTCAGTTAAACCTAGAGTTCAGTTTAACTCTAGGTTTGTCGAGTTAAACCTAGAGTGCCACAAGCTGCTGCCAAGGTGACAGCAGGGCTCTCTACGCCCAACGTAGCGAAAACAGTACTAGTTATTCACAGCTGTGCCTGCACCTCTGCCCCCTCCATGAAAAGAGATGCAAAGGTGATATTTTCTTTTTTTTTTAAGATTTTATTTATTTTTGGAGAGAGGGAAAGAGAGGGAGAGAAATATCCACATGCAAGATATATATCAGTGGGTTGCCTCACACGCCCCCTACTGGGGACCTGACCTGCAACCCAAGCACTTGCCCTGACTGGGAATCGAACCGGCGACCCTTTGGGTTTGCAAGCTGACAGTCCATCCACTGAGCGACACCAGCAAGGGCTGATGTGTTT
Organism: Artibeus jamaicensis; assembly: GCF_021234435.1. NCBI lineage: Eukaryota > Metazoa > Chordata > Mammalia > Chiroptera > Phyllostomidae > Artibeus > Artibeus jamaicensis. Next base: position 909,928 of record NW_026522049.1, on the reverse strand, counting down.
TCAAAGACTGAAAGCTTTCGCAACTGATATAAACAAAATAGGAGGTTTTAGTGTTACTAATACTGAAAAACCACAGAAAATCTGCAAGTCAGAGGAAGAGTAATGCTCATATATTACAGAGGTTAAAAAAAAAAATAACTCAGTCCTTTACCTCCTCCCTCCCACTAAGCAACCAACCCCCAGGACCCTCCTTCCCAGGCCTAATCTAAAGCAGGGAGAACCTGGGATCTTCCGGTCTCTTAAAATTCTGGTTGCTATACAATTCATTTTAATGATTTAGTAAAAACAGGCTTTAAAGTTCTGGTCGCTCAATAGTTCTCTTAAAATTTTTCTTCCTTACCTTCATATAATCAACTTCTTCAGGATGCTCGAAAGCAATAAATTCTTCAAGATTCAAAGCAGGATCTACATCCTGGTTAGCTTTTTCAAATCGTTTCTTGTCCTTTAAATGAAGCTTGGAAAATTAAATATTGAACATGTTTAAAGGTATCACCATAAAATACCACCGTAAACAGTACTCTGAAAATACAAACGACGTAACTCTAAAGGACATTTTCATACATTATTTTATCTTCACATCATCCCTTTGAAGGTTGCTGGGCCCATAACGTCTATGCAAAGCACAGAGCAGCGGGTTCCAGAGTGAGAGAGACGCAGATGGGAACTGCGGCATCACTGCGCACCAGCTGTGCTACCGAAGGCAAACTGCTGAGTGTCGCTGGTTTCCACGTGGTAACTTTGGGACACTCTGACACCAAGAGCAAAAGATAAATGCGTGACTATATAGAACTATTAGTAAACAGCGTCTGCACAGCAGAAACCATTAACAAAATGAAAAGCGATGGGGACGATGCTCTAACCCGCTGAGGACATGGCGAGGGCTCCATCTTCCTTTTCCTAACAAAGTGCACTCAAGTGTCCGGGAGAAGACAACTCTTAATTTCTCACAGCTAATTCTGTAATCAAGAGGCTTGGAAACCAATAGTCCTATATTGCTAGTCCTGCATTAATTCTTTTCTGAGAACTTCTGTGAATACCTTTTCCTTCTGTAAACTTACATGTATTAAACTATGTATTTTTAAAAAGCTCAATTTGAAATATTTTAGAAACTTTTAATTCATGTGTTTCACTGTTAAAAAGAAATGCTCTTCTCCAATTTCTAGGAATTAGGTAACTTTCATTACTGAAACATTTCTTCTATGACAACTGATTTACATAGATGTTCACTTCTTCCCCAAAAGAATTCATCTTTCAAACATTCAGAATCCATTGGTCAGTTAGTTACACTTACCTACTTCTCAACAGCTGCCTTTAACTTTAATGTTTCATATTTTTAAATAACTAGACATAATTTACATTTTACATTCAGGTTTCACACAGGGAAAAGCAGACAAACAAGAACCTGATGTACTTTTGTTGAGTCAATCAACTTCTTTCTAAATAAACCTCTCTTCAAAACACTAAGTGCCTGGATTTCCCTATGAAAGAATGCTTCAGTTCGGAGCCTAGACGTACATGTTTCAGCAGGAGTGGAATTTGGCCAATTTGCCTATGAAGAAAGGATCTCTTTCAATAAACTGAGAATTCATAAAAAAAACCCCACAAATAATATCCTACCTCATATTTCTCAGATTACTTACATAAATCAAAATAATGCGATCTCTGAAAGCGCTTTCACTCATGGTCATCTGAAGAACACAATCTACATGAAACTCATATTTAAGGGGCCAATGCACGCAGTTACTGCTTTTCCAAAGTGGCCAACTTCTGAAAAGACAGTAACACGACAGACTCTGCCTCCTAACAACTCGACACTCTCTGCTTCTGTATGAAAACCTTGTACTCTACGGGATGATAGAAAACATTATTTATACAGTAGTAAAAAGATTTAATTACCAATCATCATTTGTTTTCATATTGTACCAGAAGCTTGGGAAGAACACCTTTGCCATGTTTGGTGGACTGATGCTTCTCCACGAAGGACTGTGTAACTTGTGACACTAGAACCAAAGCCTAGGTTCTAAAAGTCCTGACTCGCCCACACAAGGCTGTATCCCACATAAACGAATGTTGCTGGTACACACACTTTAGAAGTTAGAGGGACTGAGCTCTGGCCAGATAGGTCCCCAGACTTTAATTATCCCGTTAAAACTACTGACAATACTTGTTCCTCAATCATAAAGACACACTTGTCTTGGCATTTCACAGCCCAGGAGGGCCATAATTCCAGATTATCTCTATTCTCTATATGCAAAGAGTAAAAATAAAAGATAAAATTCAGGTATCCAACTGATTTTTGTTTTTAATAGACTTCCATATAGAAAAGATTTACCTATTCCATTAGTTTTTATGATTTATTCATGGTATAATGTTTAGTCTGTAACCTGACGACTGACTCATTCTTCATCCTTGAGTTTTTCCTTTGGAGAATAACACAACTGTTGCTGAGTTCATCTTTACACCCCAGATCCATTTTTGGAGAATTATATCAAATTCTAATACAGTATTATGATTTAAACTTCAGGTAGAGACATATTCCTGGGTCGTCACACTTCCCTACTGAGAAGTGTTCACTGCAGAGACCCTCTTCCTTTCGGTTCTTAAACTCCATCCAACTCATTTCGCAAAGGTAGAGCCTGAGGCTCGGCCTGCCCTGAGTGCACAAGGGTGGGGGGTTGGGGGGCACTGCAGGATGGGCAGACATCGTTGCAAAGAAAAAACAAGTGGTTTGTGTTAATTAATCATGTATCTCTTCAAGGTGAACATTTTCTTCTCAACACCATAATCTATCACTTCATACCCTCTTAAGAATAGATTTAAAAAACAAAAATACATTCTTATATTTTGATGGGAGAGTGATCAAGTCTTTTGGATGCCAAGAGGAAAAAAAAAATAAAAAAAAACACAAGTAGAATCTAAGAACAGCAAGATTTTCAAATATTGGATTTAACTTCTCTGCTGTTCCCGGGCAGGGAAGTTGTAACATCACGTGATGGTTTGGCTTTAGAAGAGTGTCAGAACTTGAATGATGTTTCTAAAGGTATGTTTATACATTCAAAGGAGGCCACCTCTTAGGTGGGCACATCTCAAAGCTTGCTGGCATCACGTATGCGTCAGGCACTAAGAGTTCTGCAGGCCAATGGCGCAGCGACGTGAGTGCCTGCAACACTGCTCACACGCACACTGAGAAACGGTTCGCACGGTAAGCGTTACAGTCTATGGAGTGGACCGCAATGCGGAAACATTTTTTTGAAAGAGTTGATTTATGTAAAAGTACGTGCTTAAATATGGAAATGGGCCTCCTGTAATCTTTCGTCTTAGTAAATACGACATACAACCGATTGTTCAATAACATAAAAAATAAAATATTGAGATGCGCATCCAAAACACATACAGACACAAAACACCAATTCTGGAAATGAGGACAAATGGTACAAATGGTAAGAGATATGAGGGTGACACAGACTGCTATACGGGCACTAAACCTGGCTTGAAAGGTAACTGCCACACTGACCATGAGGTTGAGCAGGTGACTGGCGGCCTGGAGGACCAGGCAGTGCAGCCGAGGACCTCAGCCCTCTGCGCTCCTTCACTCGGGAAGCCGGAGTAGCTCGTGCACACGCGCTCACCTGCCTGAAGGACTCCTCTTCCGCATCATCCAGAGCTGTGTTCTCATCAAAGTCGATGACACGATCATACATCTGGATGTTGTACTCATCCCAGGACACGGCACCATCACTGTTTTTGTCATATTCGACAAACTGCTGCTTTGCTTCTTGCATAGCATAGTGTTTAAAAGACATCTGAATCCACGAGCTGAGTTCACCTGTGCGAATTTCCCAGAGCACAGTAAACATCAGCAATAACTGTCACACGCAGAGGATTTCTAAACCTTCTCTCAAAGAATAAAAATAGTGTTTGCAAAGGCTGAATGAGAACTGGCTTAGTTGTATTCATAGAAACTGGAGTAGGAAGTGGGAGGACCTGCTGGAGTCTAAGACTCCAAAGGATCACACTTACTAGGTCAGCCCATTCAGTTCAGAGCGTTTGTGTGATTTGTTCGCTGCGGATCTCCAAATGCTGAGGAAGCCCCTGGCTTCGTACGTCCTTATTAAATGAATTAGCAATTGGCCAGAAGAGCACTTGACTTTGTAAAAAAAATTACCCATAAAACTGCAAATACCTTTGCTATTACAATCATCTCGGGAAGCACAAATCTTCAAGTAATTAGCTATTAAAATATGCGTTAGAAAAAAAGTGTTTTCCATTTATGAAAACATGAAATTTTCCTTTAAAATAAGTTTAACATCGAGTTGAAGCCAAACAGTACTAAGGACCAAATAGATGGTAAGTAGACAAGGCCTAAACTGTAAAAAGATAATTCAAGTGACTGAAGTTTGGTCACATTTTTCACCCACCCCGTTGAGTCCCAGGCATTAGGAAAGGGCTCCTGTAGTGGCACTGCCACCAGGGAAGGCAGAACCGGAGCAAATGAACCTGCAATGAACAAATACGATGGCACACAGCACCTGTGTGATGGCGTGAGGAAGAGGGGCCATCGCCTGCGCTGGCCTGAAAGGACTTCACGTTCGAAATGAAGAACCAGAAGCCACCCTGGGGGGAAGTGAGGGTGCGGCAGTCACCCCTGAGAGGGGAAGGCCTGTGCAAAGACCCTGAGTGAGGCACAGGGACACACGCACATCCCCTGCTTTCCTGCAAAGGCCACCTACCTAAAATGTGTAAATGGACCTAAATGCACACACATATATTTAAATTCATTCATGAAAAAATACTTGAGAAAAAACCGTTGCAGTATGTTCCTTTAACCACGACACAAACGTTTAGAGGCAACTGGAACAAAATTATGGGTAGCAATTGTGATTTATGCCCTTCTTACAACAGCTGTCTGTACCTGAAAGTTTCTAAATCTCATATATCCACTTTCAGATCAATTATTAAAAATGTATTCATAGAGCTACTTATTCTACTGCATTAAAGACAAAGGGGAGGAGAAAAACATTTGCGAAGATAGCAGCAGTATACCATTCCGTGGAAAGAGTGGTATTGCTCTACTGGTTTGCGGGGGTGACAGGCAAATGGAAAAGTAGACACTTTTTTGTCTCCCCTGAAACTCTCCATCAGGACAGAATAGTACTTAGACATCAATGATGTTTAAAAGGTATTAAATGATGACTATACCATACACCATCTATACACACTGTCTCTGATCTCTGAAACAAGGCAATTATAATTGCTAGTTTAAAGCTCAGGAAATTCAGGTTTCTAATTGAGGACTCACAGCTATTAAGTAGCACAGTGCACACTTCAAGGCTACCTTTGGCTTCAGAGCCTAAACTCCTTCCACTGACCTTTGCTGTCTCCCAAGAACCTGAGTCCAGTCCTGGCCCTTACAGTGCAAATGAGCAGACGCTCCTGAAGGATCCTCAAGAATGAGGATTTAGTCTAGTTTCTTTAAAGAGCTCATCAGGGCCAAGAAAACGCAGAATGAAATGGTAACTGGAAACAGTTTGCTTCAGCTTTGCTGTAAGGGGATGTTAATACTCTCGAGTTTTTTGTTTTGCTATCTGTGAAATGAACATTTGGACTAAGTCCCCTTTAACTTTAAAAATTTTAAAGTTACTATTGCTGGAGCAAAGTGGCTCAACCGGTTGGAATGTCAAAGGGTTGCAGGTTGATCCCCAACTGGGGTGGGTGCGCTTTGCCTGCAGGAGGCAACCAACTGACATTCTCTCTCTCTCTCTAAACTCAATAAACAACAACAACAACAACAACAAACATATCCTTGGGTGAGGACTAAAAAACTTTGCTATTGAATATTTAATTATAGCAGGCCTTTATAGACAGGTACCATCAAGTCTGCCGAATCAACCTGTTGTGCGTGCTTCCTTGTATAACCAAAGATGGACCCATTCTTGTTGGGTAACAGAGTTCAAGGTTTTCTTGCTGTGTAAATCTAGAGAATCAAAACCTCGATATTCCGAACTAAAGGCACCAGTGTGAAAACTTTACTGACAACCCATCTTAAATTTCTCAGTCTGAAATTCTCTCTCCAGTCACTTCATTCCATAGATGCTGAGCTGCATGAAAATAGGTTACAGCAAAGTAGCTCCTATTTTTTGGTTCAGGATCAACTTAGAAAGTTGATAGGGTTCATCACTTGAATTAAGCAATGAGAGGCAGGTACACAGCAATTTATTTTGAATATTCTTTTAACAATCTGTGCATTTCATTTCTGCCTACAGAATCTACTTAAGATCACTGAGATTTTTTTTTTAAGTAAAGGGCATTAAAAACTGAATTAAGATTGGATTCTAAGTCCTGGCTTTACCACAGATTTGAGAAGGGCATTCATGGACTTCAATTTATTCATCTCTACAAAGAAGGGTGGACAAGATGACCCCAGTGTCCGGACTAGCAGTAATAATTTGTGATAAACATAATTCACACGCAACAGGTCTTTCTGTACTTGTTTATGAAAAGAAGCAAACTCTTATACGTCTAAAAAAAATGTACCAAAAGAGCAATCAATAACTTAACACCTTGAGTTGGTTTTTAGCCTGTCCCTAGGATGAATCATTTGTTGACAAAGACGAAGGTTCTATGAGGAAGAAGGTGTTTGCTCGTGGTATAACCTGCACATACATGTATGGCCGTGCTGTGTATTTATTATTAAAGAAAGCACTGAGTTTTACTGGGTATCCTATGTCTAAAGATTTCCAAGTATACCACAGGGAAGGGACTTGGGGGGACAGTTAAGGGTAAAGGGGGTGAAATACATAGTGAAGGAAGATTTCACTGTGGGTGTGGGCACGCAATCCAATACAGATGATGTAATACAGAATTGTACATGTGAGACCCATATAATCTCATTATCCAATGTCGCCCCAATAAGTTAATTTAAAAAATAAAAGTAAGTAAAAACTAAATGTTTCCTGGCATAAAACCTACTCACTATGTCCTTTTCCCCCTCTCACAGTACTTCTAATTTGCGGGAACACTCGCACTGTGCCCTCAGCAGACACCCCTCCTAAATGTGTGTTTCTGTGTCCATTGTTAGTTGTGCAGGACGTCCTTACTTTCCGTGAGAAAGCCATCTGAGTCCAAGTCAATTTTCTTTATGATTGACTTCAGCCTTTTGCGTTGCTCCTCTGGGGTGAGTTTAACATATTCGTCGACTTCTTCCTTTGGGGGGTAAGCGATACACAGGGGTCAAGCATTACTACCAGTGGAGCAAAATGGTGGAGCAAAACACGGCTACCAGACGCCTCCCAGTCAACTCAACCTGCTCTCCAAGGCCCTTATCCTTCCACACCCTCGGTAACCCTGCCTTGTGTGGAAGAAAGGAGGGTTTGGGCCTCGGGATCCCCAGTGACCGGCGTCCCGCCGGGTGCCAGGATCAGGCCGCCCAGGACCCAGCCTGGTACCCAACGAGGCCATCCTCCCGGCCCCGACCCCGGCCCAGCCGCCTCACCTGGCCACCCAGCAGCGCCTCACGGTCATAGTCTGTGCGGTGCTCGCCGTGCGCGTCCCCGGCAGCGGCCGTGGCGCAGAGGAGCAGCAGCAGCATCCCACGCGCTGTGGGCCTCGAGCCCAGCCCCATCGCGCCGGCCGCCGTGGACACTGGGTGAGGCGGGGGCTGGCGGCGCTCGGTGGCGCGGCGTACGTGGGGGCACGCAGCGCAGAGGGGCGGTAGCGCCGTTCCTTGAGTCCCGCGAGCAAGGCTCGAGCCACGACTGCGCAGTACCGACACCTTGGCCAAGCTTATATAACCCCAGTGGAGGGGGCGGGGCGCCAGTCCGGGTCACCAATTGCTTTCTGCTGGGGAGGCAAGTCGCGGGAAGGGAGAGCCCCTGTGGGCGGGGAGAACCCCTGCGGACGACTTTCCCCTACCGCACCCCGGCCCGATCTAAGGCCCGCGGTTTCCTGCCAGAAACTCCGGTCTGCTCCACGAGTCTGTCCTGGTTAACCCTCAGTGAGAAAAAGGCAGGAGATTCTAACTACGGTACAGTTGTTAGAAAAAAAATCTGCCCTGGAGAACCAACGGACAGTATCCATTTCTCAGTATTCAATGTATCTCTACTGATTTATTTCACCAAAGTAGGATGAACTAACGCACGCACATAACAAGCAAGATATTTGTATTGGATGCTCAGTTGTGACTGAGTCTGTCATCTTGGCCAAGTTACTTGGCCCTTGAAAATCTGTTTGCTCGTTTAAAAAATGGGCATAGTGATAAGACTACCTTAAAGAGTTGTTGTGAAGATTAAATAATATAATGCATTCAGACAAATATGATGAGGTGTCAGCTTCACATCCATGTGAGTAGAAATGTAAAGGATAATTGCATGGAAAGAATAGCTAGCTTAGTAAGGACCTAGGAAACCCTTACCAAGTAGAATACAAGTTTTGCCTGTTCTTGAACTTCATATAGATGGCATCATACAGTATTTACAGCGATTGGTCACATGCCCTTCTGTCCTAATGGAAGTACAATAGCATGGTGTCATGAAAGAACACAGACACATGTTTGGATCCTCGGTTTCCTTAGCTCACCTGCTGTACACTTTGAATGAATGACTTCATTTTTAAAAAATTATGTGAAAAATGAAATAATAACACCTGTCTAATAAATTTTGTGGGGGGAGTACTCCATGTAAGGTGTCTGACCCATAGAAGGAGCTCAAAACTTTAAAAAATTCTTAAAATTTTTTAATATGTTGATTTTTGAGAGAGACAGGGAAAGAGACAGAGAGACATCAATCTGTTCTGCATTGAGTCTCCTATGTGCCCTGATTGGGGTCGCACCTGCAAACTTCAGGACAAAGCTGTAACCAATGGAGCTAACTGGTCAGGGCCTGGGGCTCATAATTTTTTTACTTTTCTTTTTTTCCCCCTAGCAAATTCCTACTCAACCTTCCAGATCCAGCACAAGTGTTTCCTGAAAGATGACTTTTCTAACTTCCTGCCACCAAAATTGCTGATCTCTTAGGTCTCTTTGTCCCGTCATTTTGCTTTTTCTGTTTCTCTGCTATAGCAATTAGCACAGTCTACTGCAACTATTTGTTGACATTACTACAAGAACTAGGGAGCTTTGAGGAAAGGAATGGACGACTATAGGGCAGTCAATGAAGGGACAGTTTAGACTGAATAATCATACAACTCGAGGGATTTTCTTGGTTTAATCTATTAATCGTTTGGGGAGATGTGAACATTCCAGGGTTAGGGGGAGGGGATAACTGATGAGGATGAGGCCCTGGCTATCTTTTATTAAACTGCAGCCTGTACTCCATTCTCCTGATCCTTATTTTGTTTACTGTAGTGCTTACCACCTTATCGGGTAACTTGTTGTGCTTACTGTTTATTGTCTGTCTCCACCCAGCTCCAAGAAGGCAGGAATTTTTAAAATCTAGTTTATTTACTAATACCAAGCACCTAGAGCAGCAGCTGATATGTGATAGGTGCATAATAAGCTTTTTGTAAATAAAATCAATGAAAGAGTAAGTTTCCTAAAAAGGAAAGAGGGGAGAGGAGCCAGAACATAGCCAAGGATATGGTTCTGATGCGACATGGAAAAGAATACACTTGCCAGTAATGACTCCTCCTGGTTAGTTGGCCTCAAATTCATAACCGCTCTTAGCAGAGGTGCCCGATCAAGGCAGGCTGCATTTCAATGAAAAGCCACAGACTGGGCTGCCATACCTCCTGCCTGCAAGTGGACTCTTACACAAGAGCTAGGATCAAATTGGACTGATTGGACTGAGGTTGCAATCGGCCGTCTGCCTCACTTACATCTCCATGGACCAATCAGGGCCCATTTTTATAGAAATGGACCAATCAGGGGCGAGGGCGGGCAGTTCTCCACCTAGACCTGCTTCATCTCTGCCGCAACACAGCTGCACACTCTCAATTTCTGTGGAAGAGTGGTTTACCTGGCTAGAGCTGGGTTGCCTCGACCGATAACATCACTTCATACTAAACCGGGGACTCCTGTGGGCATACAGTTGGTGAAAGGACCTTCCACTGACAGTTTTCACCACGCTGACAGTCCAATTGTGAGGTAGTCTCCATTGGATTCTATGACTTCCCACCTGTTGTGACACGGGAGAGGGAAGAGTGAAGCGTCTGAACTCCCACTTGGATGACGATGATAATTATGGCCTAGAATCTAGACTACAATTTTTGTTCAGAACTGTGATTTAAGTATGTTTTGTCGGGTGTCTACTCCACCCTGCGAGCCTGGCTCACAGGAGGGGCCGAATAGAGCTTTCCAGAGTAGTCTTGCGTGGGTTCTGAGGCGTGTTCCCAGGTTCTTCTTCGGTGAGACTCTGTGGGGATAAGAGATAGCGGAAAGGGACCAAGTAGGAGAGCGCGCGCAAGGTGGACAGTGGAGGCTGTGCAAACACAGCGCAGAACTCCATTCTCCGCGGCCCCTCCTCGCGGGCTGATGCGCCTGCGCGCGGGAGGCCGGATCGCGGGTCACGTGGTGCGCCGCAGCGGCCCCGCCCCTTTCCCGGCGGGACGCTCGGTGTCGCCCGCGCTGCGCTGGGCGGCGGGGGTGAGTGTTCGCTGGGGCGCGCGTCCCGAAGACCTGGCGGGCTTGGGCGGGGACGCTGGCGGGCGGGGACGCTGACGGACGGGGTGCTTTGAGGGGCCATGGGGCGCCGTGGCGGCGGGGTACGCTCTTCCACCGCTCCCCTTCTCTTGGCGTGCGGGCGGAGAGGGCCGGGGAGCGCGACGGGGGGAGGGGAGCCGGCCGCTGGGGAGGGCCTGGGGGTCGTCCAGGGAAGCCTGTGGGGCAGGCGGGCAGGGCGGCGACGTGTACGGGCCGAGGGGGCATGCTCTGGGAGTGTCCCCCTCGGCCAGGGTTTTCCGGAGGACCCTTCTCGCCGGCCCCACGCTGACAGGATGGCCGCCGTCCGCTCCCTGTCAGCGGGTTTTCCGCGCTTTCCCTACGCTCTGCGGGGAAGCAGGGCGGGAGCGGCGGCCCAAAAGATGAGACCTACCGGGGCCTCGCACCTGTCAGCGCCTCCCTCCCGGCACCTCGCCTGCTCCTTCCCCCGTCATGTGGTGAGAAAGCGGGCCGAAGACCGGCCCTGGAGCAGCACTTGCTGCCGCCGGGCTCCCGGGACGCGCCGCTTCCTCAGAGCAGCTGCCTGCGGCGGGTGGCATTCCCCTTCTCTTCGTGCCCAGAGATTCTCCATAAAAATAGCGGTTCCGTGGAGACCTCGTACTATATAGCAATTCCTTGATTATATTACTGCTTGTTACAGTTCACATATCGGCTTCACCAACATTAGCTATTTCATGCTCATAGACAGGCCAAGGCAGAAGCATGGGATGGTCGATATGCCCCTGGTATGAACGGGGAAACTGAGGCTGACAGGTTATTTTCTGTCCCACGTCACCTGCTGGTACATGGTGGATCTGGGATTAAGCTTTCAGACTTGAGATGTGTAGTCTGAGCGTTATCCCCTCTGCTCTGTCCCTGGTATTTTTTTTTCTCCTAACTGACTGTCTCAAAAAAATGTGTTGGGTGCCTGTTGATTTATGCCACATAGTGAAATGGTTTGAATAATAAATACTCAGTGAGGAATTAGTCTTTGATTTAATCATACAGCCAGTTTGTAATGATTTGGAAAGTTGTTTTTGTGGAAGTGTTATTCGATGGTTTTGAAAGCAGACTGCTCTCAGTTTGAATCCCAGCTCCATGAACTGTCCTTTGGCAGTTGGTTAAGTTTTCTGGTGCTTGATTTCCTCCTCCGTAAAATAGGGAAAATACTTTCCACCTCATACATTTGTGATAGTAAGTAAACGAGGTGTCATTTCAGCATTTACAGCTTCTCCTGGCCCATAGCAAGCCCCCAACAAACCCTTGCTCCTATCCTTCCTTCTTTCCACGCCATTGGGCTGTAATTATTTATTTTCTCTAGTTAACCACCTGCTGGTTTAGGTCAGTTCACCTGGGTTGTGCCTGAAAGCATAATCAATGTTACTACAAAAATGCATTTTTAAATAACTGGTAACCACAGTCCAAAGGATATAGTGTTTAAATTTTTTTTTTAAATTTACTGGTGTTTTAGAGATAAAGAGGAAGCAGGGAGAGGGAGAGAGAAGAGAGACATCAATCTGTTGTTCTAACTTATTGATGCATTCATTTGTTGATTCCCGTATGCGGCGCCCTGACGGGGATCAAACCTCCAACCTTGGTGTAAAATGTAGACTTTAAAAATGTTTTTTCTAGGGCTTCACCGTTATAATATCACACAGAGTGCTTTCATTGCCCCCCAAGTTCTCTGTTTTGCCCATTTAACCCTCTTTATCAACAAGCCATTCAACTTCTTTTCCTTCACTATCTTTGTTGAGTGCTTACCATTTCTATGTAGGCAAAAGAGAAGATCAGGTATTTATCCTTTCCTTCAGGCTCTTAAGGTGTGGTAGAAGAGAAAACTCTCATACAAGAAAAAGGGAAAAAAAGGATAACATTTACCGAGTGTTTACTATGTGCTTGGTTTTATATATTGTATAAAAAAATTATATGGGCACCTGTATGTGTCAGATATTGTTTTAACCGGTCAGTAGTCTAGTATGCTACATTTAACTATGTAAAGTAGATGTTATTGTCCTTACAGAATAGAAAACTTCAGTTCCAAGGGATTAAATGACTTGTTTGTGGCTATATAATTAGTATCTAATAAATTGACTAAATTGGATTCCATCCCACATCAGTGTGCCCTCTTTCCCACTGTCTCATGCTTATTTCAGCGTACGTGTATCTCATTTAATCCTTCCAACAACTTTATAAGTTGGGGATAGCCTTCATTTCCCCCCAAGGTATGTGCCCTTTTCTCTGATTTAATTTTATTGTCCTATAATTTACATACAAAAGTGCACCCACTTTTTAAGTGGGCAGTTTATTGAATATCCACAACTTTATACATAGCTGTGAACCACTGCCACAGTCCCAGTGTAGAACATGTCCACCTCCCAGAAAGTTCCTGTGTGTACCCCTTCTTTCTTTTAATGGCCAAACAATATTCCATTGTATGTGTATACTACTTTTTTAATCCATCAACTGACGGACATTTTGGTGGTTTTCACTTTCTAGCTATGATGAATAATATTGCTGTGAATTCTTGTATATTAGTTTTTGTTTGGGCATATGTTTTCATTTGAGGCTCTGCATTTAAAAGGAGCAAATTCACTTGACAAAGGATAAGTGTGATCTTGGCGGTCGTCCCAGAAGGTTCGGTTCTAGTTGCTGCTTGCTCTTCTGTGTTCAGTGGCTCTTCTTCGTACAGGGTCAGGCCATTCTTTTTAGCAATTTCCCTGCCCCTTTGTGTTCTGTCCACTGTCTCTGCTTCGGATTCCTTTGAGTAAAGATCTGGCCACATTAAGTAGGTTCCCTGAAAAGTAGGTTCTGTTCTGTGGAGAGTCTTATGTAATCGGTAAATAAGATAGTCTGATAACATCTCACTTTTTGAAAATCCCTAAGAAGAGTTTACACAGTGTTTCATGTACTGGGTTGCGATTCATTAGTGAGTCATACGTCAGTGCAGTGGAAGCATTTAAATAGTGGAATAGAGAAGGAAATATCAGAGTATACCTCACACAACAGGGGTAAGTATTACTTCATGAAACTTGTTTCAGTTAAACATGCATAAACTAAGTCAGGATATGAAGTGTTTGTGTGTGTGTTTACAGATGGTAGGAAAGAGTTTGAAGCCTTCAGGTTGGGATATTGTGGATTATTCATGTGATAACACTGCTTCTTTTCCATTTAATTTGTTTCTGAGGGCATGGACTATTTAAAACATGCTATATTATATCGAAACAGGCAGTATGAAGGAGCAATTTTATTTCTTGTTGTTAATTTAATGAGAAATTTGTGGGAATTTTTGTGAATAAATATGATTTCGGGGCAATGTTATCACTACTAATCTATCTATACTTCATTCTAGGAGTCACACCCCACGGGATTATGTGATGAATGAGCTTCTTGGCATAGAAGAAAATAAAGAATGATGGTAAGCTATTAACTATCTTAAACACTAACCTTAGGTGGGTTTTTTTTTTTTTTGCTTCTCTTTCCTTTCTTCCATCTATTTAAAAAAATATTCTTATTTGTTGGTTTGAGAGAGAAATAGAGACAGACATCAATTTGTTGTTCCAAGTATTTTTGCGTTCATTGGCTGATTCTTGCATGTGCTTTGACTGGGGATTGAACCTGCAACCTTGGCATGACAGACAATGCTCAGCTACCTGGCCAGGGCTCTTCCGTGTATTTTTGACTTATTACCTTTTCTGATGCAGTATTTGTTCCGTAAAGATATTTGATAGAACACATTTGTGGGACAGCACGGTAATATAGTGTACAACTGAGGGTCTCAGGCCGAGCCCCTGCCATTTGTGGGACCTAGAGCAGAGATTCAAATGGAAGCCAGCTTCTTTTATGTCCTAATTTTTAAAAGCCACCCGATTGACCTGTTTTTCTACTCAGGGCCAAGCTGCTCTGAAAGGAGCAGTGCGCTCCCCAGCGGGGGCGGGGTGCAGGGCTCTGGATCTGGGAGGGGGACCAGTGTGGCGAAAGGCCCAGGGAGCCTGGACAGACAGCTTCCCTTTCCCCATGCTTTTCTATCTCAGGATTTCCAGGCAGCTCTAAGTGTCTTCTTACACTATACCCTACACCACCCCACTACAGGAAAAGGAGGGCATGGAGTTTAGAGGGGAGCCCTGTCTGCCTGCACACCTCCTGTGGGAGAGGGAGGGTGGCCATTCCTAGGCAAAATTAGATGTTTTTACTCCCAGCACAGAGGCTGTGATCTCCCTCTTTCCCTTTCCTTCCCTCATTGTGTAGCCTGGGGGAGTCTCAGTTCAGTTTGCAAATCCCTCTTCATTTCTGTTCACTCAGTTAGTTCCTGCTTAGCTTTGGGTTTTGATACTTTGACAGGTTCAGTCTTTGAAAGTGTAGAGCCCAGGGCAGGAGTACGTCTGCCTGTGTTCTGCATCATAACCCACTGCACACTCCCTGCACCACACTCTGCTTTACGTCTTAATGACATAACAAGAAGTTCTAAGTTTTTGATCATTTGGGATTACTTTCCTTCTGCATGTTATATCCTGAGAATTTCCTACAGTGAGGGGCCTTTTAATTATAAACTGTTTTTGTTTACCTAAAGTTATCTTTTTTTTTTTTTTAAGATTTTATTTATTTATTTATTTATTTTTAGAGAGGGGAAGGGAGAAATAAAGGGAGGGAAACATCAATGTGTGGTTGCCTCTCATGTGTCCCCTACTGGGGACCTGACCTGCAACCCAGGCATGAGCCCTGACTGGGAATTGAACCGGAGACCCTTTGTTTCATAGGCCCACGTTCAATCCACTGAGCTACACCAGCCAGGGCTAAGATATCTTTTTTCTGCCTGTCATTTCAAACATGGTCTTGCTCAGCATACAAGTCCAGGTTGCCAGATTTTCCTCTCAGTACTTTGAAAAATTATTCCATGTCTTCATTTTGATCTTTTGATATTTCTTTTTCTTTTTGATTTTTATTTACTGTCACATACAACATTTACATGGTTCCAGATGTAAGCTATAAGATAGTATTCATTTAGAGAAGTCTGATATTCGTCTCTATTCTTCCTCTTCTTCCCTCGTGGATAATCCTTTCTTTTTCAATTTTTAAAAAAAATTGTTAAAATACACATACAATTTACATCTGAATCCTTTTTAAGTGTACTGTTCAGTGGTATTTAGCACATTCACATTACTGTGTAACCATCATCACCATCTATCTCCAGAACTCCTTTAACCTTGCAAAACCGAAACTCTGTACCTAATAAACAGTGACTCCTCGCTCCGCATTCTCTACTCCCTGGCAACCATCATTCTACTTTCTGTCATTGCGATTTCAACTACTCTAGGTCCCACACTGAAGTGGACTCGTACAGCACTCGCCTTTCTCTGACTGGCTTATGTCAGCATAGTGTCCTCAAGGTTGTAGCATATGTGAATTTCCTTTGCAAGACTGAATGGTATTCCATTGTGTGTATGTGCCACATTTTGCTTACTAGTTCATTTGCCGGTGCACAGGGCGGCTCCCACATCTTAGATGTTGAGAATAAAGTCACTGTGAACACAGGTGTACAGTTATCTCTTTGAGGCCCTTTTTGCAGTTCTTTGTGCTGTATACCCAGAATGGGAATTGCTGGATCATGTATATGGTCATTCTGTTTAAAGATTCCTGAGGCCCTGACTGGTGTGGCTCACTTGGTTGAGTGTTGTCTCGCAAAGTGAGAGGTCACCAGTTTGATTCCTGGGCCGGTCCCAGTTGGAACATGTATGGGAGGCAACCCATTGATGTTTCTCTCTCTCCCCTTCCCCCCCTTCCCCATCTGTAAAAATAAAGATATAAAATCTTTAAAAAAATTTCTGAGGAACCCCCATACTGTTTTCCACAGCAGCTGTACTATTTTTACATTCTGACCAATAATGCACAAGGGTTCCAGTTTGTATCATATGTATCCTTGCCAACACTTTTTTTTTCTGACAGTAGCCATTTTACTGGGTGCTGTGGGTAATCATTTTTACTAGTTTTTGGTTTATCCTTTATTGCTTATGTTTTCAAAAAGAAGCATCTATGTAAATATATATGTGTGTATTATATATTGTGTATCATATACATAATTTATCACATAATTTCATAATTTAAAATTTAACTGTGAGATGTGCTGCAAAGGAGTAGGAGTTGTTTCTTGTACATAATGGAGGCCTGGCCAAGTCCAGGCGTTGAAGAGACCTCATTCTGAGAAAGTTACTCTTTTAACTTTCTTATTTTTTAATTTCTTTAAAGATTTTGTTTATTTGTTTTTAGAGAGGGGGAGGGAAGGAGAAAGAGAGAGAGAAAGGGTTGCCTCGTGTGCCCTAGACTAGGAATTAAACTGGAACCAGCAGCCCTTTGGCTCGGGGCGCTGGGCCCACTGAGCCATACCAGGCAGGGCTGGATTACAATGTTTAAGACTATTAAATTACTCTTGGCATTTCTGGAAGAACAAGATCATTAGAAATTACTAGAATTTGAGTGTTTTCTTCCTGAGAAATATAAGAAGTAATGAATTTATCTACCAAATATATTTTATATGTAGACTGATCCACTAATGTAGCAAATACTCGCTTCTCTGCACGCAGGCTTCATTCCAGCGCTCCAACAGTCACGACAAAGTGAGGAGGATCGTCGCAGAGGAGGGGCGCACGGCCCGAAACCTGATCGCATGGAGTGTGCCTCTAGAAAGCAAAGATGATGATGGTATGTCTTAAAAATACGTGTCATTTTGTGGAAAATGAGAAGGTGACGTTTAGTCCTAAACCATACGCCACACTGAAAGCTGTTTACTATTAGAAAACTCTTGGGCAAACTAGCATAAATTAAATAGGAAGTAGTTTTTATAGCCTTTTTATCTGATATGCAAATGGTTTCAGCAAAGTGTTACTAATTTTATTGTTTCACCAAGGAATGAATTTGGGTTTGTCATATTATTGTGACTAGTAGGTTAGGGTTTTTTAAGTTAGAGGAGATTAGTTTTTTTTTTCATCACATTCTTATACAAATAAAAATTAGATATCAACATTATTTACTACAAAAGCAACAACATAAAACCTAAACATGTCTATGGTTGCTATGTATTATAAATGGTTTGTTAAATTTCATTTGCCATCTTTTTTGTGTTACTGAGAGCACAAAGCAATCTGGAAGTGTTTTTATTACAGTGGCTTCTAGTTTAAGTAACCATAAGAGGAAAGAAAATACAATAATGAATCATACATATGTATATAACACAGTTTTGTGTATAAATACCTAAAAAATTAGCCAGTACAATTTAAAAGCTTCATTTATGTTAATTGTGAAATAATAGAACTATAAGCCAAGAGAATTAAAACTATCTGAATATCTATAATAATTACAAAGAAGAATGTTAACTTTATAATTTTTGGTAAGGATTATTTTATATCGTTAAAACTTTCCACTTATAGAAAAGCATTTATTTATGTATGTATGTATGTATGTATGTATTTATTTATTTATTAAGATCAGTTTGGGCCCTGGCCAAGCAGCTCAGTTGGTTACAGTGTCATCCTGATACACCCCGGTCGTGGGTTTGATCACTGATCACCAGCGAATGGTGGTGGAACAAAGAATTGATGTTTCTTTCTCTCAAAAAAAATTAATAAATCCATAAAAAGTAAAAGTTATAAAAACAACCACTTGTTATTTTTTTATGGCTGCGATGTACTCAGATATTTCTGAGGATAATAAATCAATTTTTGAAAGTTCTCACCTGTTCTTTGGGGTTTTTTCTATTTCCTCTGGTACTTGTTCTAAGCCGGTGATTCTACTGGGTAAGTCTCTAACGAAAGGATGAATAAAGGTTGTGTAGGTGAGTGCGGAGGTCTCGGCCTTCGTGCCTGATCGACATAAGGGAGGCCCGCTTACGGGCAGATAAATCATGGACAGATATTACGGTTTACTTCATTTGTACTGCATCGGGGTTCTGGCAAAAATTATTTAGCAGAAAGAAAATTATTTTGTTGTACATTATAAGTTTTTTACTCCTGTTTAGAATTGTTTTCAGAAATAGAATGATTATAAAACAGTAGTATCTTATGAAAGAATAGAACAAATGAGAAAGATACATCTGACTGCAAAAATAGAAAAGACTAAAAACCTCCCTTTTCAAAATTAAAGTGTATTTCATAAATCATATAAGTTGAAACAAAATAATGAGTCTTATCTAGTAAAGAAGGTATTCTTGATTTTATTGTTGCAATAAAATTTGTATTGAAATAAGTAGTTTTTCAGACCTGTATATATAATTCGAGATGTATCACTAACATGACCTTGTTTTTATTTTTTAAAATTTTATCGCTCATGAAACAAATTCAGATCCTATCTCAACATAGTTTTTTTGGTTGAAGTTTTTTATTTGACCTTGCTGTTATTTATTTAAAGAAAATTTTTTTATTGATTTGAGAGAGACAGAAAGAATGATTTGTTGTTCTACTTAATTATGCTTTCCTTGGTTGATTCTTCTATGTGCCCTGACTGGGGATCGAACCTGAAACCTTGGCATATTGAGATGACACTCTGACCAACTGAGCAACCCAGCCAGGCCGACCTTGTTTTTAAATTGTCAGACTATCTGACTTCCTTAAGAAGTTGATTTACTCCTCTTCTGAGAAAGCTGCTCAGTGAAAATAGTCTGCTTCCAGAAATTTGTTTTTTATTCCATCAGTAGTTCAGATTGATCTTCAGTAGTATAGTAGTTTGCATAGTTTGATTTTATAGTGTATTAACGATTTGTTGATCTTTACATTTATGTTTATTCTTGAAGGAAAGTTGAAATGTCAAGCTGGTGGAAAATCAAAGAGGACCATTCAAGGCACTCATAAAACCAAACCGGTATAGTATTTGCAGCTTTTCATTTTAGTTAAAGAGTTTATTTTTTTAGGATGTGAATATTGTATATTTTATTTTCATGTATAAATTTAATGTAACTTTCTTTTTTAAAAGATTTTATTTATTTATTTTTAGAGAGAGGGAAAGGGAGGGAGAAGAGAGGGAAAGAAACATCATTGTGTGGTTGCCTCTCTCATGTCCCCTACTGGGGGCCTGGCCCACAACCCAGGCATGTGCCCTTTGGTTCACGGCCAGTGCTCAGTCCACTGAGCCGCACCATCCAGGGCAATAGTTATGTTTTTAACACTCCGTTCTGTAATAGTTGCAATTTTCTAATAATCTCTATCTATTTATCACCTTGTTAGACTTTTCTGTACTTTTACATTTTTCTTTCTGACAGAAGAGCTCTCTTCAACATTTTTAGAAGCCAGGTCTTATGTTGGTGAATTCCCCATCATCTATTTTTTCTTTTCTTATCTTTTTTTTTTGTTGTTAGACAAAGCCTGTATTTCTTCTTCATATCTGAAGGATCACTTTGATGTATAAATTATTCTTGGCTGGCAGTTTTCATCTTTCAGTATTTGGAATATGTCATTCTTATCTAGTTCACTGGGTTTTTTCTTCCCCCTGGCTGTCTTTAGAATTCTTTCTTTATCGTTGACTATTAACAACTTTAATATAGTGTTGGAGGTCTTTCTGCGTTGAGAAAACTAGTTGTTCTGTTAGCTTCTTGTACTTGTATGTCCAGCTCCTTCTCCAGGTTTGGGAAGTTCTCATCCGTCAGTTGTTTAAACAGACTTTCTGTTTGCTGCCCCGTTTCTTTCCGCTTGTCCTGGGGACCCATTTTCCTGTGTCGCCCTTTCTCCTGGAGGCAGGTGGATCTTAGGTCTCTCTCCTCTTCCCTGTGAGTCATTTCTAGGTTTCTGTCTTCTCTCCCGTGTGGTCTGCTCTATTTCCAGTGCTTTCTAGTTCATTCTTCATCTCATTTATTGAGTTCTTCAGCTCCAGAATTTCTGTTTGATTCTTTCTTTACAGTTTCAGGCTTTTGGTGAAGTACTTTTTCTGTTCATTAATTTTATGCCTGAGGTCAATGGGCTGCCTTTCTGGGTTTTCTTCTGTCTCCTTGAGTTTCTTCATGGTACTGATTGTGAATTCTCTGACATTGTGATCACAGTCTTCTATGGCTTTCAGTTTAGGTTCTGGAGAATCATTTTCTTTTTGTGATAATGTGTTACTGTGATTATTCATGGTGCTTGATGGGTTTTTCCTCAGCGAGTGCATTTGAGGTAGTGAACAACTTTCTTATTTAGGTAAAGCTTTTTTTTTTTAATCTAACAATTCATTGGGTTGGCAATTGGAGGCCTTTTTTGTTTTCCAGTAGGTGGCACTGTAGGATGTGTTTTTAGTTTCTCTTACCTGAGCTGACTGACTCGGTTAGATTTGATAGCCACCACTTCCTACCTGCAAGGTGCCCTTGCTGCCTGTGCCTCCGGGAGTCCCTGGTGCCTTCCTTACTGCTGCCGGTGTCCCCGCTGTTGCAGCGTAGCCACTGGGATGGTGGTTCCCCTGCTGCATCTGGGGTCTCATCTGGGGTCTCGTGGGACTTGGGCAATGTCCCTGTAGTATGGAGATGGCATTAGTGGGCTGGGGAGCTGGGGTAGCAGGCCACCTCCACTGCCTCTGTGTTTGCCAGGCTCTTAGCTGTTGCCACCACGGGCTGGGCTGGGCATACACCTAGGGTGTGGGTTCGATTTCTGGTTGGGGCACGAATGGGAGGCAAGCAGTCGATCTTTCTGTTTCATCTTGGTGTTTCTCTTTCTCAAATCAGTAAACATATTTGTAATTACTAAGAAAATGTCCTTGGGTAAAGATAAAGTAAAAAAAAAAGAAAAATGTGCTTCATGTAATAATACAATCCCTGGAGGATTAAAAAAATTTTTTTATGGATTGTTTTTTTTTACAGAACACTGCAGGAGACTGTAAAATAACATCATCTACAACAGGAGAGAAACACTTTGACAAAAGTCCCACAAAAACAAGGCACCCTCGTAAAATTGATCTAAGAGCTAGATACTGGGCGTTTCTTTTTGACAATCTTCGCCGGGCAGTGGATGAAATTTATGTAACCTGTGAATCGGATCAGAGTGTGGTGGAATGTAAGGTAAGTTTCACTTCGAGCCTGTGTAATCTATTTGAATCCAGATTCAAATAGATTTGGCCACACCTGACTTGATTATTTACCTCAGTATGTAATACTGTGGTATTAACTACAGTCACTGTGCTGCACATAAGATCCCTAAAGCATACTCATTTTACAGCTAAAGGTTTGTACCCTCTGACCAGCCTCTCTCTCCCTCCCACATCCCTCGCAACCATGGTCCCACTCGGTTCCGTGAGTGCTGCAGATTTTCCCTGTTTTGATTTTTCCAGGGCACTTGGGTGGTTGCTGCTGTTTGCATTGCCTCATTATGTGCAAGATTCGGTAGAAACCTGTCTTGATATGTAGTACTGGGCAATAAGTCAAAGGGATGGATATGCACACACAGACACAATTACTTACAAAAAAATCCCTCTTCATTCACCCTTGGTGCTCCAGGTGGCACTAGTGAGATTTTCACATTCTTTGGTTTTGTGTTTAATGTCTTCAGTGGGACATTGCTGCCTTTCCGCTGAGGTGCTGATCGCTCTCCTGATTCACTCCAGTCAGGGAAAAGGGAGCCCGATGGCCGACCGTAAACAGTCCTGGGTGGGAACGGAGTGTTGTCAGTGAGTTGTGTTCCTGTTTGTGTCTGTAACAGGATATTAAACAGATACACAGCATTAGCTGCCTCTAAAAATTCACTTAAGAACCTGGCCTTTTAGTAAATATAAACTACATGGAATATTACTTCATACTGCATAAAACTGTTTTGAGAAAAACCAGGAGTGGTACATCTTTATTGAACTATTACAAAGGTAGTGTCTTCTGTTTCTATAGTGAACAGGGTTGAAAACCCTGGAATTCATTACCTAACCTTTGAAATGTATGTAGGGTCAAAGAATATTTACATGTTGAGACAGCAACTGTATTTCTTTTAAAATTGGAAACAACCAAAATAGGTTTTAAGCTTAAAAATATGATTCATCAGAAGCAGGTTTTAAGAATGAACAATAATTGAACTCATCCAAATTTATGGTTTGTCACAATTGATATTGTTACATTCAGCATGTAAAATTTCTTTTCTTTTTTTTTTAAGATAAATGTTCTTAAGCCAAATCATATTTTTTGAATGTAATGGATCAGGGTGCTGTGGTGCAAGGTGCTGTGGGACTTAACTGTAGAGGTTCTGACAGGAAGTGAGCATGTGGGTCTACATCATTTCTAGGTCGTCCCTACGTCACTCACATTAGCAGATTGTTTGCTTTTATGTTGGAAAATAACAGTGTTCCTTGAGGAAATCAAATTTGTGTGTAAAGTGTCCACTTCTTACTGGAAATAAGCTCGACCAGTTGTAATCGTGCCTCCGTGAGGAGCGGCGGAAGCTCCTGCCCCTCTCTCTGATGCTGTCTTTGAGGAAGCTGGACGTGGCCACGAGGTACTGTGGCTGTGTTCTCTGGCTCTGACCCTTGACTACCCAAAACTCTGTGAAAGTTTAACAGCAATAGAAGCTTGTTCAAGTTGGTAGGTTTTAAGAATGGAGAAGGTTTTGACAAAGTGAGAGGGTGCAGAGAGGGGTGCTCTCTTGTCTGTATGGTGCCAAGGTGTTCAAAGGCTTATACTGAGAAATAAAATCTGGGAGCTTGAAAGTTACTTTCATACCCAACTCTGCTGCTCTGCACACCCAGGACTTGCAGGTAGAGATATAAACAGACAGTATAGCATTTGGTCGAAGCACGTGCTGGATGCATAGCACCTCGAGTTTGTGTTCTGTTTATCTTTCTTTTACACAAGCACTTCCATACATTACCTCATTTGATTGGTATCTTTGTGAGGCACATAATCCAGGTTTTTCCTCTCATTCTAGTTGTGGATTCAACCCTTGATTTGCGGAAGATTTGCTTATGAACAAGATTTATCCCTATTTGTGATTTTTTTCTAGTTAAATAACCACGGCTCAGTTCCTTGTCTTATATGTAAAATGCAGTTACTAATAGCCATAGTATGTAATTCACAGAAGTAGAACATGGTAGTAAAAAGCATGTTTTCTGTTCCAGCCAGAAGTAGATGTAGATCAGAGCACACCTCTGGAACCAAAGGAGGCTGACTTCCTCACTCTGTAGTTTGAAGAAGTGCCCGTTATGCTCTCAGTCACGTCCTCGTGACTTGCTGAGAACTGATAATTGCCAAAGCTGTGCTCTCACCGTCAGCACTCCGGGTCCCGTCTCCCTCACCAGGTGGGCAGAAGGGTGGGTGGAGGGGCGCCCAGGCAGTGCAGTGGGAGCCAGCCTCTCCGCTTGTTCTGAGAAGGGTTTGGAGCGAGGTGGGTGCTCTCGATGGGGACTGTGAATGATGCTTTTTGCAGGGTGGACAGGGGTTCACGTGCCGTTTTGCTTTCAGATGATTTCCATTTTGAATTACCGTTCCATTAGTAGCTTTAAAAACAGGCTTCAAAATCATTCTTAATGCTTTAAGAGCGTTCTTAAAAATCATGCTCTTAAAAACTTGTTTCCCTTTGGTAAAGCTCTTTCCTTTGTTAGGTTCCCTGAATCACTGACTTCTCACGGGATGCATGTTTCCGCCCCCCACCGCTAGAGTTCACCGCTGTGCCCACTCCTGTGGTGAATTGGCGGGCTCTGTCGCCGTCCTGGGCCCAGGGGCCTGGGCACTGGTGTTGTGTGTCAGCAGGACAAAGCGATGGCGCCAACCGTCCTCCACCGAGCGCCAGTAACTAGAATTAATTACCAACCAATCAAATCTGTTGCAGCCAATTGGTAAACTAATTGGTAATTTTAGCTGTACATCTATATGTACTTATCTGAATGCCTATAACATTACTTTCAGAAGCACTTTTGTTCTGTTTCATCCTGCCTGACAAAGTGGCCTTCCTTGCTGTGGGGGGGTGGGGGCGGGGGCAGATGTGCATCAGTGACTGCGAGGCTGCTCCAGCTGCTTGTCCTGTTTGTGTTCCCTTGTTCGTAAAACACGACTCGGATTACAGCTGCGTGGTACCACTCTGATCATTCCCGATAATGCGGAGCTAAGCATTCCTTACAATAGGTTGTTTAAGCCCCCCAAGTGTCCTTTCTCTGGGCCGACTGGCCGACTGGCCTCGGAGGTGTAGCTGCTCACGTGCTCGTCCAGTGAAAGGTTGTTTTTCCTTCTCCTCCAGCGAGCTGCCTCGTTTTCTCACAGGGAAATTCAGAACCCTGGTGGAATAAGTTATTCTGGACTAAAGCTTTCTGTGCTCTAATGTAGGTGATTTAAGTTGAGTGAATTTAATGGAAAAAATTGCATTAGTAGAGTTGAGAAAAGGAAGCCAACTAAATCTTCACATTTTTCCTTTTCCTGGTTGTAGAAGACTGTTATTACCAGTGATCTGGCAGTAAGGATCACCTTTAGAGGAAAGAAACAATACTTCTTTGTTCAGAAGAGTCTAATTTTGAAGGAGAATATAAGTTTTGTGACTAAAGTGAGATTGGTACTGTATTTTGTTTGTGCATAATTATGTGTATATTTAATACTAGTGTTGGGCCTGATTTCCAAAGTGTAGCTATATTTTTAAAAAATTTATAACTGAAAGTGTCATCGAGGTCTTTGGGTACCACTGATACTAGAAAGTCAGTCTAAAACTTGGTTATGTAATGCCAATGTATTTATAAAACAATGATCATTTAAAAAATTAAATTTCTTGGGGTGACATTATTTAATAACATAAATTTCAGGTGTACAACTTTATAATGGAACACCTGAGGACTCTGTTATGTCTTCAGCACCCAGAGTCTGCTCCCCTTCCATCACTTTGTATGTGACCCCCTCTGCTCTCCTTGACCTTCCTCCAACCCCCTTCCCCTCTGGTACCCACCAATCTGTTGTCTGTACCTCCGTGTCTGGTTTTGTATCCGTTTGTTGCTTTTTGTTTTATATCTTACATATGAGTGCAGGTTTACTGTTCTTACCGTAAGAACCATAAAGGTCAGTCCTTTTCCATCTGACTCACTTCATTTGCCATAATACTCTCAAGAGTTATCCACGTGGCCACAAATGGCAACATTTTATCTCTGTAGGCCACGGAGTGTTCCGCAGCACGGATGTAGCACCCTGCCTTTATCCAGTCGTCTGTCAAAGGCTCCTTGGTTGAACAATTTGATTAAACAATGAGCAGAGGACCTGCCTAGATATTTTTACAAGGAAGACATACAGATGACCCACAGATATAAGAAAAATGCTTAACATTACTAGCCACACAGGAAATGCAAATCAGAACAACAGTGAGACACCAGCTCACATCTGTTAGAATGGCTGTTCCTGGCAAGACAAGAACTGACCAGTGGTGGAGAGCTTGTGAAGGGAAGCAGACCCCCGTGCACTGGCGCTCGGTAGCAGCCTCTTTGGAAGACGGGTCAGGATTTGGTGCTGCAGTGGGACATGCACTTACCCTGCGAATCAGCAGTTTCGCTCAATAGAAACGCCTGTGTATGTGCAGAGGGCATCTACATGAATAATAGCGTATAATTTGTAATATCTGGAATTCAGAAATTACCCAAGTATTCATCAGCAGTTGATTGGATAAATATTCACTTAAAGAATGCTGTTTCGCTAGTGACCTTAGAAATCGACAGTGAATTGCAGGCACACTCTGAAAGATGTATGAACCTAGTAAACAGATGTACAGAAGAAGCCACAAAATAATACTCTATGAGTTCATTTACATGAATTTTGAAATAGGCTAAATTAAATGACTAAAGGTTAGAGCAGTGGGTACCTTGGAGAGGGATGAAGTGGTGGCAAGGAGGGGACCACAGGGAATTTTGAGAGACTGGAACTGTTTTATTTTCCACCGGGGTGGTGGTTGCCTGGGTCTTTGCTGTGAAATGATTTACCTGTACGTTTGTGTCTTGTGCATTTTCCCACAATAAAAAAGGTTGAAAGAATGGTCATTCTGACAGTCTTAAAAAAGAATACCAGTACTGTCTCGGTTCTTTAGATTCTCAGCTTCACTAATTTCTTGGCAAATAGTACGAATCAAAATAAAATAAAACCCAAGAAAACTAAATCAGTAGATTTTGCAGCTTCCTTCATTCTCAAGTTCTTTTTAGCATGAGAATGGAACATAATGTTTATTGTTGTTTCCTATCAGGAGGTGCTCATGATGCTGGACAACTATGTAAGAGATTTCAAAGCATTGATTGACTGGATTCAGCTTCAGGAAAAGCTGGAGAAGACAGATGCTCAAAGCAGGTAATGAACTCTGGTCTTTATCGTTAAAGCTGCCGGCATTTTCTAAAGCAGTCATTGAAATTGACAGTGAACTTGACCTTAGCATCTCTCATTCAACTTAGTAGTAACAAATATTTATTTGATACATGCCAGTGCAAGGCACTTTTTTCCAGTGCAGACATTTAACTGCTGAATACGGTTCATTTTCTGCTGTCATGAATTTGGAGTCTAACAACAGGGTAAAATAGAACTTATTGCTACAAAAGCTGTTGCAAGTGTTCAGAAAAGGACAGGGTCGTATCTTTTTGGCGTAGACCAGGAATGATTTCATGGAGGATGCAGATGAAGTATTCAAAGGGTATACTGGGTTTTTGAGAATTTAAGGGTGTTGCTTTAAAGCCTGTCTCTTCTAGGTCAAATCCTCGAGAGTCCTGATTCTAGTCCCTCTCCCTTTGGATGTCCTTGACCTTGTTCAGTTTATATCCTTACGACAAATCTTTATTTTCTTTCTGCCTCTTTTTAAATTTTACTTGAGCTTCTATAATGTAACCAGCAATGTGTAAGAAAGGGTAACTATCCAATAGATTTTTGTTTCTTGCTTGCAAACTCCAGGCAGCCGGCAGTGGCTGCTTTGAGGCCTGACTGCCGTGAGAAAGATTCCAAGCCAAGTCCCAGCTTAATGGCCACTCTCCAAAAGCCTGCCTGAAGCACCTCTTCATCCTTCGGCCAGTTAACAGCATTTCTCCTCCTCGCCTCCTGAGGCAGCTCACAGATAGGGAGAGCGACCTTGAATTCCCTGTAGACGGCATTATTCAGTCTACTACCTTCCTCAAATTTCCTTTCACCTAGGCCTCAGACTTAAGTACAAAAGCAGAAATTGTACATATGTAGAGACGAAAATACAAGTGTTTATATGTTTTTATTGTGGATAAGGACTCTGAAAAAGTAAGAAGTCACAAAGGAAAGGCCTATCAACCTATATGATAGGTTTGTTTAATAGGAGGAAAATATGCTTTTCTAAATACTAAAGTTAAAAGTGAAATAGGTACATCATGTAACCCCAAAGGTTTGTAGTCGTAATAGTAATATTAGTTAAATGATTTCAAATCAATTAAGAAATTACACAAATCCCAGTGGGAAAAAATGAGGAAAAGATACCAACGTGTAAATCCTAAGAAATTAAAATGGTAGTTAAGAAAGTTTAGCATCAGAATTAATGACAATAAACACATAAAATTTAAAAAACAAAAACAAGTACCATTTTACCAGTGATTTAAGAAAAATTAAACACTTTGACTGAAATTCCTGTAGGAAAAAGCAGTCATTCCAAGGTGCAGCTTTGGCACAGAAGTCAGCAACCTTTTCCTGTGAAGCGCCAGTTAGTAAATATTTCAGACTTTGCTGGCAGTGCCGTCTCTCTCACGAGCCAGTGGAATTTTTAAAACAAGGTATCAGCAGTTGGCAAGGTTCAAGGGAAATGGGCTCTTATCATCAGGCGGCAGTGTAATTTGTTAAACCTTTCTGGAAGGTGATTTGGCAGTAGCTTGTCAAAAGCCTTGGACTTGATTTGGATAGTCTTTTATCAGAATTTTCTTGTTTTCTAGGAATCCATATCACTTTTTAATGAAAGAAAAAAATTACATTCACTAGATCGAATGGAGAATAAGAGGCACAGAGATTCTGGGGAGGTGTGGAGGCCTGACCGAGGGCAGAGGGGTAGAGAAGAAAAGATTTTTAGTGGGACTGATACTGGGCGTGGGTCCGTGGGGCCCGTGAGGAAGGGGAGGCAGCTTCCCTACGGAAGAGCAGTGACGTGTCGGTGCTCCCACCACATGGGGGGTTGACAGAGGAAGGAGACTTCGTATTGCCCTGCGTGTTCTTCACTGAACCCTCCCCCCTGTGTTTCCGTCTTGGTCCCAGTTCTATGTACTTAGTTCTCCAGGACATTGGACGCGAGTAGCCTGAATTAGTACCTTTGTACCATATTTTTAAATGTGTTTTCAGCTGGGTGTGTGGAGGCTTTTAAAACATAAGGATTGCGAATGTCGTGCCTTTGTGCCTCATGGCCCCATTTCAGTAAGCAGGGCGGTTTGTTGTGCTGAAGTGGGTGGAAGGTCCTGCCTCTGTATCACCGGTGATTGCTCACTGGCATTGTGGCCACCTTCTGGCCAGTGGTGGTTCCCCAGGGGAGAATCGTAACCCCCAGAAGAGGTTGGGTTTTCCCCGCTTCTGTCAATGTCATCTGTGTGTCTTGCCCCGGCAGACCAACCTCGCTGGCCTGGGAAGTAAAGAAGATGTCTCCAGGGCGCCCTGTGGTCGCAAGTCCCTCGACAGACAGAATCAGTGTCGCATCAAATGCTCGAAGAAGCTTAAATTTTGGGTGAGATGAACTCAAGGAAACCTGCTAAATAAGGCTTTTATTACATTAAATTGTTTTCTGCAGATAGTGCACTCAAAGTATTATAAAACTGATAATTCTCTTATAAAAATATCCATTTATATGGTTGCATATATGTTGTTTGCAATTGTTTGAATGAAAACCAGGAGAGGAAAGTTTAACTTTAGGAAATATATGAAAGCGTAATTCGGATCCCAAATTTAAACCCTCACTCGATTTACTCATGAGCAGACATTTTCCCCGCAGGGCTCCACAGGGCGCAGTGGCTGCTCCCCGTCTGGCTCCCACGGGTGTTAGTTGGGCCGACAAGGTCAAGGCTCATCACGCGGTCTCGACTGCTTCTCCAGATGTGGCACCTGCTCAGTCTTGCCCACCAATGACAGTGCAGAAGACTTCCTGCAAAAATGGCAAGTGACTTTGAATCGTTCTTTTTTATGTAGTAGACACGTGGGTATATGTGGAAATAGTTTTATTTGAAATTGGAGCTGACGGCATTATGTATTTGTCTTTTTACATCATTTGCATGATATTAGTCTGTCCTACATAAACCCATGAAATAATCTTAAAACCTATGGGAAAGCATAAGGAGATCATTCTAGTCTGAGGTTTACCCTGCGTAAACTTTAAGGAGAACGAATGCTTTTGTCGATTTATTTGTGGGATAGCTCCCTGACTAGGAATGGAACCAGTGACCCTTTGCATCGCAGGCTGGTACTCAGTCCACTGAGCCACACCAGCCAGGCGTTACTTTAAAAACATCTTCGGGAGGTTTTCAGTTACTTGGTCCTGTTTTATAGCCAGCCACGTAATATTTACTCAAATGTTTAATATGGTAGATTAAAAAATACAGAGCCTTCTAAAAATATTATTCTTCTATTTTGGCAAGGAGATACAGAGTACAAGCAGATCGCCTTAATTCTGTCAAAGTTTGGTTTGAGGTTTTATTAAAACCGATATGTTTTAGTTTTGTCCTTATTCTTTTTGGGGTATCAACTGGAAACTGGGGATGCCTGCCAAGGCCACTGCATTCCTCTTTCCCAGCCTTTGCCCCGCCCTGTGCAGTGGCTGCCAGCTTTGCGTAGCTCGTTAGTGTCCTGGCTGCTGCCTCCTGCAGGTGCCTTGGCACGCCACCCCGCGGGTGCAGCGCTTGGCCGTTGTCAGACTTCTGAGGGAAGATGGAAGGCAGACTTTGGGCCGCCTGTCCTGCAGCTGCCCCTCTTCAGGAGTCTTGCCTCTGAAGTCCCAGTTGCTTCATACTCACGGAATTCCAGTGTCTGTGACAGCCAGACCGGACTGCTGTCTCCGCGGGGGCTTGCTTCCCCGCCCTGAGAGTTCCAAGTGTCTTCAGGGAGCATTCTGGGCTGAACATGGATCTCCTGTGCTTGTGCTTCCCTTTTCTTGGGGATATAGTTTCTCAACTCTGGCCTCTATTGCTTGCTTTCCAGTGGCTTTAAATAGTTCATTTCTATATTTTGTCTAGCTTTTATAGTTTGGAGGAAAGATGGTTAATTTTGATATGGCCACTCTGTCATGGCTGTAACTACAGAATCCATATGCAAACCCACGTCGAAGGCCCTGGCTGAGCGGCTTATTTGGTTAGAGCCCAGGCTGAGGGTTCGATCTCTGGTGCGAGCACACACAAGAAAGCAGCAAAAAGTGGAACAACAAATTGATGGTTTCTCTCTTTCTCTCCCCCTCTCCCCCCGTTCCTCTCTCTCTCAAAGCAATATAAAAAACTTTGTGAAAAGCACACACATGGGACATTTACCAAAATTGACACATGCTGAGCCATGACAGGTTTCAACAAATTTCAGATGATTGAATCCATTCTGTCTTTTCCGAACACAGTGGAAGTAAGGTAGAAAGCAATAACAAAAAGATAATCATACAATTGTAAAGTTTTTTGAAGTTAAAAATGGATGAAAACGGAACACAGACAAGATAGCATATAATTTAATTTTTTGTTACCACAGTGATGTTGTTGTATTTAAAGTTTTTTCCTATTAAAGACTTTGAGTATTTATAGGAGAAATGATATAGTGTTTAGGATTTGCTTTAAAATATTTCAGTAGTAACAATTTGGAACGGAAAATAGAAGGAATTAGAGTGGAAGAATGTTAGCAACTGTGGAAGCAGGACGGGTAGACCATGGTGTTCATAATACCATGTCTCTGCACTGTGCATTTGAAACTCGTCAGAATAAAAAATTTTAAAAACTCAAAACAATTTTAAACATATTTTCCCTTTAGAGATTTCAAAGTCCAAATGTTTGAAGTAAAATAGTACAGGTTCTGTGTAATATTTATTTTAAAATATAATACACAAAATGTAATATAGTTATTATATTTTTAAATAGGATTATGAGTAATGAGCATTTTATAAATATTTTTTGAAATAAAATTTCTTCCTTTTAGTGAATCACGTGATACACACCCCCAGAATTCAGTTTTCCCCATCCTGTGTTAGCGTGTAGCGTTGTCACTGTATTTTACTCAGTCGTGCTGACAGGCATCTCTCATGGGGGCTGTCATTTCCATTTCTCTAGTGACTAATGACACTGAATTTCTCTCATGTGCTTATTTGCCATTGTGTGCCCTCTTCAGTGAAATGTTTGGTCATGTCTTTTACCCATTTCCTACTTGGATAGTTTGTAATGAGGCTGTTGACTTTTGAGTGTTCTTTATATATTCTAGACATTAGTCCTAACTGGGATATTTTCTACCAGTTTGTCGTTTGCTTTTTCATTCTCCTCACAAAGTCTTTTGAAGACAAAACCTTTTAATTTTGAGGAGGTCCCTGACCTCCTCAGGGATCATGTGTGTGGTGTCAGCTGTAGGAACTCACTGTCTAGCCATAGGTTGAAAAGTTATTCCTTTTGTGTTTCCTACAAGTTTGAAGTGACTTAGCATGGGTGTCCTAGCATTTACTTCTTAGTTTTATGTCTTTCAGTAAGTTTGGGAAGTTTTCAGCCATTCTTCAAGTACCGATTAGTCCTGCACTCCCTCCCTTTCCCCTCTGGAGCTCCGGGAACAGGTCCCTGAAACACTTTCCCAGAAAATCCGAGGCAGCTTCTGGTGGCATCAGGTCAGCTCCCCTCTGGCCCCACTGATGCCGGGAGGGGCAGACTGAAGGGAGCTCTGGCCTCCTCTTGGGTGCAGGGCAGGGTGGACCTTCGCTCCCTGCTGGGCGGCGCTGACGTGAGGGAAGTAGGTCAGAACGCCACTCAGTCTTCCTGCCCCCACTGTGTTCGGCAGGGGGGGTGTTAAATTTTAAAGTAGATAATTTAATATAGCAGAGTTCTATTCTTTTTATTTTTTGAAAGTTTTTATTTATATATTTTTAGAGAGGGGAAGGGAAGGAGAGAGAGGCAGAGAAACATCAATGTGTGTGTGTCTCTTGCACGCTCCTACTGGGGACCTGGCCTACAACCCAGGCATGTGCCCTGACTGGGAATCAAACTGGTGACCCTTTGGTTCACAGGCCAGCACTCAGTCCACTGAGCCCCACCAGTCAGGGCCTGAAACTCTGTTTGTCTCAGTTTCCTTACTGCTGAAACGGGGATGATAGTACGCATAGGGTGTAAGTGGAGGTTGGAAGTGTTATTGTGTAGAGCCCTTAGAAGAGGGCAGGCACACTGCACACTGTGCACTGAGTAAACCTTGTGGCATTAAGTCTAAATCTAAATCTCAGTTCTGTTGTATGTAAAATAGGGATGATTTTAAAAAAATGTTTGTCGAGGATTAATCTCGACCTCACAGTGTAGTCAGAGGGATGAGGTTCAGTGTGTGTGTGTGTGTGTGTGTGTGTGTAGACCTACACACGATACATCCTGCATAATAATTAGTGTCATGTTAGTATATTACTTATATGTATTGGGAATTATATTAAAATATTTTTAACTTATAGCATTTTGAAAGTTTTTACCATCTAAAGAGTTCTGTATCATTTTCTTCCCTCAATGGCACAGAACGGAAAGACGCTGAAGGGTGGGAGACGGTGCAGAGAGGAAGGCCTGTGCGCTCCCGGTCGGCAGCAGCTGTGCCCAAGGTTTCAGCGCCAGCCTCGAGGTCAAAGGACGACAGTGACAAGGAAAACGCAGGGCTTTCACCGGAGGGCAGCGTGCACAGAGGTGGACTCGTCGGAGACGGGCCGCATCAGGCTGTGGACTCCCGGCCCAGAGACTCCTCACACTCGTGCGACCGTCCTCTGGCTGAGAGAACCCAGGTAGTGCATTCCGGAAGTCCTTGTGCTGAATTTTCATAAGGGATACGTGTATGCCGGGCTGTCTCATTTTTCTCCTTCATTTTTAACTTTTTATTGTGAAAAATTTCAAATCTACAGAACAGTTGCTGGTCTAGAACAGCGAACCCTCCTATGCGCTTTACCCGGATTCATAGGTGCACGTTTTGCTGTGTGTTTTCTCTCTGTTTACGTGTCACACAGACGTGCTGCACGCGTGAGGTCTGCACATGTGAGGACAACGTGCAGCATCACAGCCCCTCCCCTTCCGGCGCCACAGCCAGTGTCTCTGAGGGAAAGGAAAGCTTTTATGGAACCACATTATAATTATAAAACTGAGGCAATTTGACAGTTACATGATATTATTACCTTACAGTAGATACTCAGAATTTTCCAGTTCTCCCAGTAATTTCTTACTGAATTTTCCCCCCAATCCAGGGTCCAGTCTGGAATCACACATGGTGTTTGGCCTTGTTTCTGTAGTATCGGTCTATCTTTGTTTTCTATGACATTAATATTTTGAAGACTACATTGCAGTTTTCTTTGTAGAATGTCCTTTAGTTTGTTTGCTCATTATTCAGTTTAGCTTATGCAGTTTTAAAAAACTGAAAAAAATTTCAATTATGGATGTGCAATATTATGTGAGTTTCAGGTGCGCCACCTAGTGATGAGACATTTGTGTACCTGACGCAGTGCCCCCACTAAGTCCAGCGCCCCTGACGCCACACACGGCCACTGCGGTGTCCCTCCCCATGCTGCCCACGCCCCACTCCACGGAGCACACGCAGCTGGGACAGAAGCACGGTGGTTGTCCCGAGCGTGGCTTCGGGAGGCCTCTGTCGTCGGTGTGGCCCTGTCCGCTGCTGACGTGGACGCCCGGGTCTCCATGGTGGCCTCTTGCTTTGCTTGGACTGGTTCTTAAACGCTGAGGAAAGTCAGGGTCATTTTCAACCTGTTCTGCTTCTGCTTCCTGCAGGTCAGATGTGGCGTGCTTTGCTGATATTTCATATAATTTTTTAAAATTAATATTTTTAGTATTTTGTTACTCCATTTGAATTTTGTACTTGTTTGACGAAGGGATGCATTATTTGTTTTTTTTACGTGATATTTTCTTGTATTTTTTACATTACTATGTATCCCCCTCTACCCTCTTCCACCTCCACCAGGAATGCACTTTAAAAAAATATTTTATTTATTTACTTATTTTCAGAGAGGGGAAGGGAAGGAGAGAGGGAGAGTAATATCAATGTGTGGTTGCCTCTCATGTGTCCCCCACTGGGAACTGGCCTGCAACCCAGGCATGTGCCCTGACTGGGAATTGAACCTCAGTCCTTTGCTTCACAGGCCTGCACTCAATCCACTAAGCTACACCAGCCAGGGCTAGGAATGCATTTTTTTGATACTTTTTTGCATCACGATTCATGCTCTATGAGTTTTTATATAAAATGTTTAATGAAATATGAGTTATTTTTTAATATGACATGTACTAAGTAAACAAGTTGTAAAATAGTTGTGATATTTCTCAGTCTGGAATAGTCTTCTGCTTTTAAAAATCTCTTCTTTTACCTGTAGGACATTTACTTTTATTGGAAACTATACTCAACTTCAGTGTTTTTCTTTTTTTTTAAATTTTATTATTTTTAAAGGATTTTAAAAATTGATTTTAGAGAGAGAGGAAGGGAGAAAGAGAGAGGGAGGAACACTGATTTGTTGTTCCAGTTACCTGTGCTTTCATTGGTTAATTCTCGTATGTGCCCTAACTGGGAATTGAACCTGCAATCTTGGTGAGTCGGGACAATGCTCTAAGCAACTGAACTGCTGAGCTAGGGCTGCATGTTTTCCTTCTTAATGATGATAATGTTTCTTAATCCTACATCGTTTGTGATGTTCTGTAACTCTTTGATGTCCGTATGTTTTATACCCACTTGAGGTTAGAAACTCCTTGTAGGCAGTGTTTTATGTTGTCTTTTAATTTCCCACAATATGGAATGGAGCCCTAGATACATAGGAAATAATCAGTAGTTGTTGACTGTAACTTGAAGAAACTTTTTAATATAGGTTAAGTTAATTTAAAAATACTTTTTATATCTCTTAACAGGCATCCAGCATTTTTGCTCATGTGTGTTTTAGCTGTAAATTTTAATAATGTAAAACTTCTGCTGGTTTAGTATAACAAAAATCTTCTGTGATTTTGGAACTTGAGGAATAATCCATACATAAAACTCTTGAGTAATTAAACTATTTTTAAAATATTTCAGTATAAAAGTTCACAGCTGATGGTGGTCAAGCTAACAATAATATTTGTTTTCTCTACTGCCATTCTAAAAATGGAATTAGCATAGTTATATATTTTTTCAACATTACTTTATAGCTGGGCTTTGATTTTGTTATATAAAGGATATTGATTTTTTAATAAACAGAGTTGACTGTATTATAAATATCAGTAATGCTTATATAACTGTTGCCAAGGAGATTATAAACCGTGGCTACTGACGTATGGATGATGCTGACAGCGGTGTAAACACCGAGATGCAGTTCAAATGATGCTCCCGCTAAAGTCAGCACTTCGGGACACTCTCAGCTCCGACCAATAGGGTTTTTGAAGTAGTTTATAAGACTCGGCCAAGTTTCATATTTATATAAATAATTAATCAAACTCGGGTTTTATGGCTGCTGCACTCAGTATTTATCTAATGTTTATTTAAGTAGTGATGTGAGTTTCAAGTTCAAAATTTTAGATTTGAGTTCAGCTCATTACTCTGAGTAGAATCGGAAAACACAGCAACATTCTTTCTATACTCGGTTTGCAGGAATATAAAGGCTCATTTCTATTCGCTGGACAGCTGTTTAAAAATGGACGTGTATTTGACCCAATCCAGTGGTGTATTTGATTCAGATCATTTTCTCATTTCTGTTGGTTATGTGTTAAATACTCTTAAAAGCAAAAGGGAGGATGTCAAATTCTAAAGAATATGAGTTATGCAATGAGACTGCTCACAAAATCTATACTGTTTTATGGTGTATTTCTCTTTTAGATCTGAAAATTGGTATTATGTGCCATATTGGGTCTTCATGAAAGATAATTAGAGGTTGTTTTAATGTTATATGAATTTTGATATATTTATATCATCCTTTATTTTTTGAGTGAAATACCCTCAAACTATATATTTGGTGAAAAGTGCCTTTATTTGATAGTAGACAGTCTTCACAAAAAAACATATAAATACCTTTAGTTATTTGAATGTAACACAAAGTATTATGATTGAGACTAGATTTTTTGGTGAGGTATATGTTAAAGTACTCATCAAAAAGAGGCTGGTAAAGCAAAATATAATTACTGTATTCATTGCCTAATTTTTTTTAAAATCTTTACCCAAGGATATGTTTGTTGATTTTTTAAGAGAGTGAGGAAGGGAGAGAGAGAGTAAAAGAGAAAAACAACTGGCTGCCTCCTTTACGCACCCTGACCAGGGATCGAACCATCAACCTAGGTGTGTGCCCTGACTGGGAATCAAACATGCAGCTCTTTGGTGTATGGGATGAGATGCCCCAAGCAACTGAGCCCTCCAGCCAGGGTGCTGTTGCTTAGTTTCTTAAAGCACTCAGGCAGTGCCCTATCCATAGTAGGTGTGCAAATAAAACTTGGGGCTGCTTGCTTATTGGTTTCTTTCTTTATACTTGAAACATACAAAAAGGATGGGTGAGTTTTCTGCCTGCCAGGCAACTACTGCTTCACAGTTGATAAGTTCAGCAGAATCAGGTTTTCTAATGTGGAGTAGTCAGTGTTAAACCTCTGACTCATTCTATAAATATATTTTGTTAGTTCACAGTGAGCACATTGGATGACGTCAAGAACTCTGGCAGTGGTGTCTCACCAGACAGTCCCGTGCGAACTTCGGAAATACCTGCCGTTCACGTGGACACAGAGTGTGTTTCGATTCCTCAGCAGGAGGACACACCTCCTTTGCATACAAACAAAGATGGATCGTCAGCAGAGAAAGTAGGGGTGGAAAGTGAAATGGACTCTTCAGATGTTTCAAATGTGAGTGCTGCTACCTTGGTAAGAACAACTTATCAGAATTCTGAGTAAATACATTAAAGCCATAATCTGTTACTGAGGTATAAACTCCAGTAGTTTACTATATTATGTGTTACTTTACACTTTACAAAGCATTTTTTTTTACAAATCATTTTCTTACAAAGCATTCTAAGTATTATTTTCTTTTAACATTTTATGCTTACCAACATTTTGATGTGATTTAGATGTTTCTCGTCTTGTAGAGGAAGGAAGTGAGACTGGGAAAGTCAAATAACTTGCTCAAGATCATTCAGTTTGAATGTGACTTGATCAAGGGCATTTAAGTCCAACATTAAGAAACGGGTCCAATAGCGAGTCTGCCCTGCATGTGTAGCACTTCGGTGGATGGGACACGGTGTCCACTGGGTCTAGTGTTAAAATTCTCCTCACACGTTACTTCAGGCAGCTGCTGGGACTTGGTGTTTAGGATGGAATTGACGTGCCACCCCCAT
Source organism: Artibeus jamaicensis (assembly GCF_021234435.1). Lineage (NCBI taxonomy): Eukaryota > Metazoa > Chordata > Mammalia > Chiroptera > Phyllostomidae > Artibeus > Artibeus jamaicensis. The sequence continues at coordinate 871,933 of NW_026522049.1, read as the reverse complement.
TGTGGAATCTCTGAAACTGCCTTGGTTTGTGATTCTGTGTAGGGTTGTGTTTTTGGATGGCTGCTTATTTCTGCTCACGTCTTCCTGTTTCCAACTTCAGTATTAAGATACTTGACCTGGATAGTCCAGAACAGGTCACGCTGCCTTTGTTTAAAAAGCAACTTTCAGAGGGCAGTAGGCACATACAAAAAGTTGTTGAGAAAAACTGCTCAGATTTTCTTTTGTAAACGGCCAGCGTATATTGTAATTTTTTCCAGAACTTAGTGCCTCATCATGCAGCAGGGTGCTGTCAGCAGATGGGAATAGGCCAGATTATGCATCTGATGGAGAATAATAACACTAGACAGAGGTGGAACGATGTGGGTTGTTTCAGGGAGAAATAAGGTTTATAGTAATACAAGCAAATACTTAGATTCCTTTAATAAGTAATAAAGAGCAATTTGTTTATTTTAACTTGGGTCTTTCAGTGTGAATGGTTTTAAAGATTGAACATCATTATGGTGCTATAAGTAGTGGGTTTAATGTGTGGGGTAGAAATTGGTCCTATTTACGTATTTTTTTCATATCTAGATATATTAAATTACTTGTATTGCAAATTGATTTCATGAGAATCAAATTTCAAAAGTGGAAACAGGTGTCATACTTAAATAAGTATAAAATAGTTAAAAGTTGTTCTCATAATTTTTAATCATGTATATAAAGAAGCTTGTGGTAGAATATTAAAATGTCTGTGTTATTTTGAGGATCAAATATACACACTTGATAAAAAAATAAGTTCTGCTTTAAATATGAATATTAATGTGTTATTACAGGGCTCAGAGGAATTTTTTTAAAAGATTTAAAAAAATTTGTGTTTGTCTTGGCAGAGATGCTACTATGGGCGGCCCTAGATAAGCAAGCACATCATTGTTTGGGTTCTAAATGGGGGTCACAGAAGCGACAGGAGAACTCTTTTCTTTCTCAGTATAGTGTTGTCACATAACTGGTTAACGTGTGGGAAAAAATGTGTACTCTTATTTACCAAACTTCAGCCAAAAATGACTGGAAGAACCTTTCTGCTTAAGGTCATCTTTTGCCAACATTGTGAAAATCTGCTGATAGGAAACCAAGCCACGATGGATCTGTTCTTTCACATTTACTGAAATTTCAAATTTACTGAATATTTGGAAATTTAAAAAATGCCCTCTGCAGATGTTCATTTGCATTCCACAGTGTGACAGTAGTAAAACTTACATGTGGGTGATTGAATCATCACTTCATCTTTAAGCTCTACTGTTTCATTAAAGTGTTTTCAGGTTTTCAGAGACTAAATGGAAAGGTAGTTTGAGGAGGGTACAGTTGAAGGAATGGGCTCATATGTGAAAGTATTCAACTTTAATATTAGGAATTTTTAAAAAGATTCTATTTACTTATTTTTAGAGAGGGGAAGGGAGGGAGAAGGAGGGAGAGAAACATTAATGTGTGGTTGCCTCTCATGTGCCCCCTACTGGGGACCTGGCCACAACCCAGGCATGTGCCCTGACTGGGAATCAAACTGGTGACCCTTTGGTTCACAGGCCGGTGCTCAATCCACTGAGCCACACCAGCCAGGGCGAGTTCATTCTTCTTACTGTCTTTAACCGTGTTCTGTTATATGCCTGTGACACAGTATGTTCATCTGTTGAGTCGATGGCACATTGCAGTTTTTTCCAAGCTTTGTGTGACGAATAAAGGCACCATGAACATCTCTGTTTTGAATGCATTTTCATTTCTCTTGGAACGGTAGCGAGGTCAATATTGTTGATAATAGAGTGTCCAGGTCTTCTTTATCTGGGCCCAGTTTTGGTACTTGGTCTATCAGTTGAGAAAGGGGTATGGAAACCTCTGAATATAACTGTGGAACTACATTTTTATATGTATTTAGCTCATCATAGGGACTTACCCATTAATGCTTATAATTTATACTGTTTGTGATACTTAATGGAGCTTGTATTTAAGTTAGTTATCATCACCATTACAGCATAAATTCTGTGTTCCCTTTAAAGCACAGGTGGCAAACCCAAGGCCCGCGGGCCGAATCCCACCTCCACCTTGTTCTGTCCAGCCCGGCACCTTGTGTCTACCAGGCAGCAGCTCCGAGCTCTCGCTTCACTGTTAAGGGATAGTTACATTTATACAGTCCTATAATTACATTCTGCCCTTTGAAGGCAACTGCGAGGCTGATGTGGCCCCTGGTAAAAATGAGTTTGACACTCCTTCTTTAAAATATAATGTTTTTTTAAGACATTTGACCCAGAACTTTTGAATTTTTGCATGGAAATAAAATTCACACTGTCAGTAATAATACTTGCGATTTATATAACTCCACAGTTTCTCATACACAGCAGTCTGGTAAAGAAGGTAAGCTGTGGATTATTGTACCATTTTACAGAATACAATCTAGGCTCTTGGTTTTCAGAACCTTCCAAGTCCCACAGCTAGCGAGTGGCTGAGCCTGTACTGGACCCCAGGTTTATCATTCTAGAACAAGACGATTTTATGTATACTATTGAGTATGTGAGTAGAATATAAAGAATGAACTGATTACTTAACTTTCTAATCAAGTGACGATTCTTTATTTCTGTTTGGTTTTAACTTTCTAGTCCATGGCAGAAGTTCTTGCTAAGAAGGAAGAGCTCGCGGATCGTCTGGAAAAGGCCAACGAGGAAGCCATCGCCAGTGCCATCGCCGAGGAGGAGCAGCTGACCAGAGAGATTGAAGCTGAAGAAAACAATGATATTAATATCGAAACTGACAACGACAGCGATTTCTCTGTGAGCCTTTAGAATTTCTGATTTGATTGTTCAGAAAGCTATATTCAGAAATAAAATTCTCAGGGCAAGAAGGACTGGGAGTTCATCTAGTCCTACGTACAATCACTTTTAAAAAATATATTCAGTAACAATATTATCATTCTATGTGATTCAGATATGCAGTAAATAATAGCAAATCTTATTTCAACACTTTACCATTACTAAGAGTTTTTAATATAATGTAATTGACCAGTTAGAAGTTATTTTCCACTTACAAGCCAAGTAATTGAATCTCAGAAAGTTACAACTCAGTATTACTCAGATTGTAATTGTAGACACTGAGAAAGAACCTAAAGTGTTTTACTCTTTCTATTCTAATAAAAAGCAAACAATAACTCTGCCTTGCTGATGCTGAGTGTCCATGAGAGGGCTTTCTTAAGGAAGGAAAGACATGTTAACTAAATGTTTCAGATATTCTTGTATTAAATCTTAATGCCCAACAGATAATCTTGAGCTCTTACACGTGCTCTGAAGACGTCAGAATTCCTGGAGCACTGCTGTACTACGTTATCGTGCTATGGTGTGGTACCCGGAGGCTGTTACCACAGCGCAGGCCAACAGGGCTTTTAAATATTTCATGTCCGTTGTCTCTGCTATCAAATGGCAAGCAGATTTGTCTTTCTCTTAAAATGTTTAGGCTCTGGTAGTTTTAACCTGGTGATTATTGTGACCACAGAAGTGTGCAGTTTTATTCTAGTTTTGAACTATTTGTTAAATAAAATATATTAGCAACAGAGAGGAAAATTTCACATGTAATTGATTTTTTAAGGTTATAATTGTGTTCCAGTATTTGTTTTGAATTTTCCTTATTACATTTTAGGCCAGCATGGGCAATGGAAGTGTATTTTTCTGTGGTATGTCTATGGACTGGAATGATGTCCTTGCGGATTATGAAGGTATTGTGTGTGTGTGTGTGTGTGTGTGTACAGGTGAAGGGATATAAATAGGTGATCTTGTTATATGAATTTCTATGTAAAGTAAATAATTTACAGTGGGAATGCTGTTGCCTTTTGAAAGCCTGTTCTCAGTTGTTAGTTTTATAGAACTGTGGGGTTGAACAGTAACTGTGGTTTTCTTCTTAATGAACAGCTCGTGAATCGTGGCGCCAGAACACATCCTGGGGGGACATTGTAGAGGAGGAGCCTGCCAGACCTCCAGGACATGGCATTCACATGCACGAAAAGCTTTCCTCCCCATCCCGCAAAAGGTCTGGCCTGCAAAAAGCAGTTTGAAATATTCCACAGGAGGGGAGCAAGCCACTCCTGACTGTTAAACAGAGTAGCTACGCAGTGTTTTAAGGCACATTACTCAGGACAGCTCAGATCCATTGAAAAGTGACAATGTTTTCCTAAAACGTTAGACCAAAATTAGTTTTGTGTACTTTGTATATTTATTTTTAGAACTCTGGGGACTGAATAAATTATTTTTGGTTTTATCATGTAAACATACTGTGGCCTGTTTATTTACTTGTATTAATAGAACAATTGCAGAATCTAAGAAGAAACATGAAGAAAAACAAATGAAAGCACAGCAGCTGAGGGAAAAGTTACGTGAAGAGAAAACGCTAAAGCTTCAGAAATTGTTAGAAAGGGTGAGTGTCTAATATTTAGGAAAGTACGGCAGCTTGAAACGGACACTTTCCTCTGGTCTGAGAGCGGCTCAGAGAACTGCAGAGCATGCGGGCTCTGGCCGGAAGCGGTGCTGCCCCTCGGGAGCAAGGCGCCGTCGCCTTTGCTGAGTGACGGGGTCCCCAGCCTCGCCGCCTCAGCTGGGGCCCCGAGGCTCCGTCCTCTAGCTTCTAATCCATGCTGTCCCTGTGCCATTCTTTTTTAGGTGGTTAAACACATAATTATGCAGCTGAAATGTTAGTTTCTTTCCTACTCACGTTGAGTCAAACATCTGATTCCCTGTCATCTATTCTCATCGGTGCTGGATCTGATTCCTTGAATCACACAAAAGACAAGCACACCACTTGTCTTTTACTTCTGTTTGATGTTTTAAGGAACTAAGGGCAACTATTATATCTACCTTTTGTTCCTCTGTAGGCAAAATCCTCTTTCCCTCAGAGAATGTTTCTTAGGCAAATACATGTAATTTTTAGACTTCTCACCATTTTCTAACCTCAGGATAAAACTACTTAGTGGTCTTCCTTGGGTTACTAGAGACATTGGGTCTGTAGGGCTCACACACACACCCTCTTTGCGTTTTGCGTGTCTTCGTAGTGCAGTGTGACAAGGACAGCAAACACTGCTGTTGAGCCACGTCTACTGCAGTGGTCGAAGTGCTGTGCAGTTAGTGACTCAGCCTGCAAAACAAGCCAGTGAGTTAGCTGCCACTGCCACTCTGTCCATCGAGACGAGGACAGGCAGGTGTGGGCTTAAAAAGTTTCATTTTGCTGGGCCAGCAAGTGACCCAGTGGGCAGTGGCGCCGGGCAGGCTGCCCCTGCAGTGTGTTCTGAGTCGCCGGTCATGCTCCTCCATCTTTGCCCAAGCCCTAGACTCGGCCGGCCCCAAGCTGTTTGTCACTGTGCACGTCTGTGAGATGACCAGGTGCGCCGACAGTAACGACGCTGTCATTCACTGTGTGCAGGAGAAAGATGTCCGCAAGTGGAAGGAAGAATTGCTAGACCAGCGACGTAGGATGATGGAAGAGAAATTGCTTCATGCTGAATTTAAGCGAGAGGTGCAGTTGCAAGCAATTGTCAAAAAAGCCCAAGAGGAAGAAGCCAAGGTAGGTGTCTCTGGTGCTTTGAGCATTAAATTAGCTGCCCACGTCCCTTTCCCGTTGTTGCATGAGAAGTTAATGTTTACATGAAGTTTATTTTGTGCCACAGTAACAGAGCACTTTCACAGGCTCACATACAGCTTATTAGGTGCAGTGTCTCACAGTGATCCTGTGAGATACATAGGTGTATTTTACGGTGTTATTGAGGTATGAGTGATAGACAGTGGATAGCACGTGTGTAAAGCATCAGATTGATGAGTTTCGACATGTATATATTCCTGCAGCTATCAGTACCGTGAAGATTTTAAACAATCCCCTCACCCTCAACAGTGTCTCCGTGCTGCCTTGTACTTCGTTCCTCCCTCCAACCACTACTGCCGTTTCTGATCTGCTTTTCGTCACTGTGGATGTTAACATTTTCTAGCATTTTATGTGAATGGGATCACACAGTATGTGCTCCTTCTCTGGCGTCTTTCACTCAGCATAGTTATTTTGATTTCATCCCTTCTGATGGTATATCGGTTACTTTTCATTGCCGAGAACTCCATACCACTAAACAGAAATAGCATAATTTGTTAGTTCAGTCACCTGTTGATGGACATTTGTTTTTCTTTCCGGGTTTCGCAGTGAACATTCACATTCTAATCTTTGTGCAGATGTGTGCCTTTATTTCCTTGAGTAAATACCTGACAGTGGATTGGTAGGGTCTTATGATAGGTTCATCTTTAACTGTTAAAGAAAAAGTTTTCCAAAGTGGTTATAGTGTTACATCTTCGGCTGGCGTGGCCGGCAGGGCATGTGAGTTGCAGTGAGCCATGTTCTCACTGACATGTGACATGGTCACACGTTGTAATATTAGCCATTCTCAGTAGTGCGTGTGTGTATACTGTGTCGTGTGGTTTTAATTTTCCATTTTGAACATATTTTTGTGTACTTGTTTTCTATCTGCATATCTTATTTGGTGAAATATTTATTCATCTTGTTCATTTTTTTCAAGGTAGATTGGTTTATTATTACTGTGTTCTTTTTCTCAACTCTATTGAAGTATAATGAGCAGATAAAATGCCGAGGTATTTAAAGCGTACAACACGGTGATGTGCTCTACTGTACACGGTGAAGGGCTTTCCCGGGCAAGTTAAATGAACGTATCCATCACCTCACCCATTTGTGTTTTGCGTGTGAGAGCACATTGCACTTGCACAACAGTGTCAGCAACCACGCCGCACACTCAGCCTTGTGTCACTGAGAGCCTGTGCCCTCTCACAACTCCTCCGCGTGCCTTGCCCCCAGCCCCTGGCAGCAGCCTTTTTACTCCTTGTTTCCATGAGCTTGACTCTGTTTGTTTGTTTGTGTCAAGTATAAGTGGTGCCATGCAATATTTCTCTTTCTCTGTCTGGCTTTGTTGACTCAGCATAGTGCCTTTCAGGTTCATCCTCGTTGCAAATGTCAGGATTTCTTAGAGGATTTCATGTTAGGTCATTAGATCTGTGTCTTGCAAGTGTGTTCTCTCAGTCTGTGGATTGTTTTTCTATTTTCCTTACAATGTGTTTTAAACACATTGTTCTAAAGTTTTCCAAGTTGATAAAGTTTAATATATTGACTGTTTTCTTCCATACTTGGTGAGTTTTGTGCCCTATTAAAAAAAAATCTTTACCTTGCCCTGGTTGGTGTGGCTCAGTGGATTGAGCATGGGCCTGCAAAGCAGAGAGGGTCACCAGTTTGATTCCCAGTCAAGGCACATGCCTTGGTTCTGGGCCAGATCCCTGGGAGGGGGTGCTCATGAGGCAACCACACATTGGTGTTTCTCTCTCTCCCTCTCTTCCCTTCTCTCTAGAAATAAATAAATAAAATCTTTTTAAAACACCTCTACCTAAACTTAAAATCACTAAGATTTTGTCTTTTTTATAGAAATTGTTAATTTTATAGTGAGGTCTGTGTTCCATTTTGAGTTAATTTTGTATATGGTATGAGTTAGGGCTGAGAGTAATTTTTTTTCCTGTGGAGAACTTGTGTACCAGTACCAGTTGTTCCAAGTACTTTCGTGTGTTCAGTGGCCTTAGTCCTGTTGCTGTGAGGCCGCCGGCCCTGTACATGTGGGTCTGTGTCTGAGGGTCCTAGTGACCCACGCGGTGAGGTTCCTGCAGCCTCTGCTCCCGTCACAGAGCGCGAGCCTGGGCATTCCTGCCCGGTTTCCCTCCGCCACTTCACCGCACTTTTGTGGCTTTAAAGAATGCAGAAGTCGACCCCGCTGGCTCTTCTCAGCTTCATCATAAGCTACACTTGGCCCACACAGACTCCTCTCTGGCAGCATGGGCTCCTGAGAACTGCTGTGCGTGAAGGGGAGGCTGCAGTGCCTGTGGCTCCGTACCTGTACCCGGTTGTCAGCCGGAATGTGCAGGGGAGAGTAATTGTTATTTAGGGTTTGTCCACACTCACTAGAATGGCGTGTATGTGCCTGAACCTTAGTGTCATTTGGGTGGCTGCAGGTCACTGCGACGTTACGTAGAAACTTTATAACGTGGGCTTCACGCCCCTTCATTTGTTTCTTGAACTAAAAATATTTTCTATGGCAGACTTTTTTAATCAGTTGTTACCGAGGCCAATGGACTTATTATATCCAGTGGGTTGTTATCCATTTTTGAGGTAAATATTGAAAGAAAAGACTCATAAGTCAGTAAGTTTTTGTTTTATGCCTCACCACTTGTTTATGTTACAATATAAAGACTACTACGTTTATTTTTGTGATATGCCCGAGAATTAACTTGATTTGAAATTCACTTCCCCTGTTTTTGTTGAAGGTAAATGAAATCGCCTTCATAAATACCCTGGAAGCCCAGAATAAACGTCATGATGTGTTATCAAAACTGAAGGAATATGAGCAGAGGCTGAATGAGTTGCAGGAAGAACGTCAGCGGAGGCAGGAGGAGAAGCAGGCGCGTGACGAAGCCGTCCAGGTAGGATTTTCATGTGGGAAGCGTGTACTGAGCACCTGCTGTATCCCGGGTGTGAGGGGGGGAGGATGCTGTGAACACGTTCCTGACTGTGAGGCAAAATACCTGGGGAGTTGCGGGGAGGTGGGGGGTGTCCAAGCGGTTTCAGAAGCCTTAAGAGTTGGGAGATACTTTTCTAATTCTTTCGCCATAGGGTTATCTTTATTTGTAGTTGTATAGATTTATGAAACATATTTTGTTACTGGTAAACAGGAGGCAGGAGAGATTTTGTGCACTGCCTGGGGAGTGGGGGTGAACTGAAAGAAATGCATCAGTGCAGCCAGTAATACGGCGGGAATTAGCAGAAGTACCCCACCGGGCAGGAATGTCCTGGGGGGCACAGTGTTCCACAGTGAAGCTCACCCTGTGTCGATGAAGCCTTTTCCACCTTGATGATGATGATGATAAGTACAATTATTACTGGTGTTTCAGCACAGATACAATGTGACTAGATCAGAGTCCCCCAGCTGGTACACAGTGGGGTCTGGAAACACAATTAGGGCGTCCGAGCCGGCACCCACTCACTGAAACGTACTGACTCCCAGCACCTCATCTCCGCACCACAAGCTGGTCTTCAGTAGTTCCTTTCTGGAAGCTTCCCTCAGACTCGAAATCTGTCCGCTGCGCCTTGTTCGTGATGTTCAGGTGTTTCTACAACCATTTCTGAGCACGAGGCTTTAGAAGTGATTTAACCAGGAAACATTATTAGGTTCTCAGAGAATATGAGTAGCATAGTATCTGCTGAAAGTAGCTTTTTATTCTGATCACTATGTGTAACACTGGTCAGTGACAAGAAAACCAGGTATCACCGACGTTTGATTATCCGTGTGTGTCACAGCTGTGTCACCTTTAATCCCTTCACACGTGAGTTTAACATCTTACCACACACCTCTGTGTTAGGAAAGAAAGAGAGCGCTGGAGGCAGAACGGCAGGCCCGTGTGGAGGAATTGCTAATGAAGAGGAAGGAGCAAGAAGCGCGGATCGAACAGCAGAGGCAGGAAAAGGAAAAAGCCCGTGAGGATGCAGCCAGGGAGAGAGCCAGGTACCTCACCTGCCGCCTGATCCTGACGAACGTTTTGCAGTGTGTGAATATTCACATCAGGTCATCAAATGAAGCCAGTTGCTGTCATGTAGATTTTTTTTTTTAGAAATAGTCCCAATACAGAAATGTAAATAATTTTGATTTATAGGCATTATGGCATCATATTAAAATGAAACCTTTTGAACATTTCTGTTAGATGGGAAACTTGATATTTTCAGATTTTTTTTGGTTGCAAGAGAGTTTGATTCTGGCTTCATTAAGCAAAGGGAAGTTTTAGGAACACGCTGGGAGAATAAGTGATCAGAGGTCTGAGGACTCGCCTTGGAAGTGGTCAGGCATTGAATGGCAGGCCACAGAGGCTCAGCCATGGTCTTTGGGTGGAAACAGTCTGGTTGGCATGTTATCACTCTGATTACGATAAATGACCTTTGGCCATCCCTGCAGTTTAAAAATCACTTGTTTAAAATGCAAAGGGCCAGGAAAAAGCATTTCGTTGGCGAAACCTAAGTCCCTTTTGGTGCGCACCTTGCTGACATGTGGTTTTTTTCCTGACCTTTTAATTGTGGCCAATTTGGTGGATGAAAAAATTTACTATCCAAGATTAAAGGTAAGGCTGAGCAGTTTTTGCATACTTACCAACTACTCAGTTTTTAAAAATATATAATGCCTGTTTAAGTTGTTGCCTATTTCTTTATTGGGATCTATTTTATTGATGTTTAGGAATTACCTTTAGTAGATACTGCTTCCTCACCAGCTACACATACTGCACATGAATTTGGTAGGTTGTGGCTTGCCTTTCACTCTTATTGTGATGTCTTTTGATTAATATAATCCTTGATTGCAGTGTAGTAAAACTGAAAAGCTGTGATTTGTGCTTGCTAATCTTGTTTATGAAATTTTTTTTGTTCTGAGTCATAAGACACTCTTTAAAATGTCGTAGTTTTTCTTTAATAGTACAGTGCTTACCTACTAAGAATTTATTTTATTGTGTGGTTTGAGATAGAAATATAATTCCATGCATTTTCATATGAATACCCTAACGTGTATTATTGAAAAATCAGCTTTTTCCTACTGACCTACTAAGTTTTCTGACATAAACCAAGATTTTATGGGTACCTGGGTCTGTTTGTGGGCTCTGTCTCCCGGGCCAGGGGTCACTTTTTTTTTACTCTCTGCTTTACTTATCAAAGCTCTGTAGTGATTCTTGGTGTTTAATGCTATCGCTCCCTTTCCTCTTTATCAGGACTGTCTTGGCCCTTTCATGTTTCTGTGTGACTGTGATTTGCCTTGGTAGGTTCTCTTCATGGTTGTCCGACTCTTTACATGACTGTTTTCCATCAGATTTGGGGAGTGTGTGGCTGTTCTTTCTCTGGGTCTTTCATTGGCATTTCTCTCAAGGCTCCTCTGAGCTCCCTTAGCGCCTCGGCTTTTCCGTGGTTTAGATGCCCTTGACTGTGTGGAGGAGTGGTCAGGTGTTTGGTGGAGCGTTCCCCAGCTAGGAGTCAACGGATGCTTTCTCATGGTTAGATCAGGGTCACTGACTCCGACTGGAGGACCACAGGGGTAGATGTGAGCTTGTGTTCCTGACTTGTCAGAAGTTCATGCTCTTGGCTGGACCAGACCACTGATTCGTTCACTTCGATCCCTGGGGAAGACAGTGTGTGTTGGGGTTCTTCACCGTGTGAGTTACTGTGAAGACCCCCCTTGCTGTGCTGTGCTCCTCTTGCTGTGCTAAGCCACCATGCACAGCGCCCCCTCCCCCCGGGGGATAGAAGAATCCCCCTGTAACTTATTTGCAATGAATCCCACTGATTCACTGATTGGCTTTGCATCACTGTGAACCCATGGATGTGTTTTTTATCCTTTGGGTTGTAAACCAGTGTTATGTCACTCATTTTTTTGCTCAGCTTGTTCCCACTTTGGACCTGGGGAGTCCTTTGCGTGGCCTGTGTGTCTTGGACGCACCACGGCTGTTTCCCAGACCTCCTTCCTCTCCGGCAGCGCAGGACGCTGCAGACCCATCCTGTCCTCTGCGCCGCTCCCCAGAATCGACTTTGTCCAAGGGTGTCTCATCCCTTCTGTTGGAACACTTTTGTAAAATGTTTTTCTTTCTCTGCTGAGATTCCCAATTTGTTAAATCGCTGTCTTAATATTTTTCTTTATTTTGGTGCACTTTTCATTATTTGAACATGTTTCTAACAGCTGTTTTGTAGCCTTTGTCTGCTCAGTCCCACAGTGACCTCACTCAGAGAGTTTCGATGGGAACCCGGCCATCGCTCCCTGTGTGTCTCCTAATGTGTCTGTGATGGTTTCCTCTTCTGCTTGTGAGCTCGTGCCTTCTCTGCTCTTCTCTTGTGGTTTTACTGGCATGTTTAAGTGACAGTGTCCTAGAGCTAGTGTGTAAACCCCTGCCCGGGTCCAGAGACCTACTTCATAACCAGTAATCTTTGCTGCTTTCCAAACACTCAGTGAGCAGCTCATCTGGGACTTAACAGTCACTGACAAAATTAATACTAAAAAATAACAACTCTTTAGCATACACAGGCCTGTGAATCCTAACTGAATTTTAACCACGAGGTTTGTTCCTCCTCCGTGTTCTCACAGAGACCGGGAGGAGCGGCTGGCCGCGCTCACAGCCGCCCAGCAGGAGGCCGTGGAGGAGCTGCAGAAGAAAATCCAGCTAAAGGTGGGGACTCGCGTGTGACGCTGTGACGCGGTAGCACTGTTGGTGGTGCAGCAGAGGGAGTCTTGCTCACTGAACAAGTGTGTCCTCGTAATCTTTGGGTAACAAGACATAGGACTTGCCCACCATCGTATGGGCTACTTCAACTCTCTGAAAACGAAATTTGTTTTAACAAGACGAAGCAATTGAGGGAAAATATTAAACACACTTTAACCTTTCTTGTTTTTACTGAGCAGTGATTTGTGCATTTGTAGCTTGGGAGGTTGTGACAAGCTGGCATTTGTAGAAGGTCTTCACCACGAGCACTGCAGTGTCTGGCAGTGTGAACACTTCACATTCTGTCCCAGCTGTTTGTGCGGTGCCTCCTCACAGAGGGAGTGGGTTCCGTGCGGCAGCGCACCAGCCTTGCTGGTCGTGCGGCCCGAGGGCTTTGTCCTGCCTTTAAGTTTAATACAGGGAATGTTTACCGAGCGTGTGGTAGGCCTGGGGACAGACGTGAGTAAGACATGATTCCAAATTTCAGGGCACTCAGCTCCAGTGGGCGGTTCCAGCAGAAAATGTCCACGGGGATGAAGGCTTGTTTACACAGAGCGCTGTGGAAGTACAGGGGGCACTTAGTCTTCATGGAAGGTGTCGGGGAAGTGATTTGAGGGAATGATTCCTGAGCTGAATTGTAAAAGACGAGTTACATGTATAGGGAAACGGGTCCCTGGGTGGGATGCCATTGCAGCCGTATAAAACGTGAGCGTGGAGACAGGTCCAAGGTGGTGTTTCTTAGTGTGTATGTTTTTTTCCTCGGGGAAGTCACCGGAGGTACAGACAGCTAGAAGCGCAGTGGGCGTGGGGAAGAGGTCCTTGGCCTGACAGGCCTTCTCTGCTGTGAAGATGCGCTGGGCCCTCACCCCTGGGTCGGCGTTTCCTGCAGCCGGTCGGGAACTGCTCCCCAAAGGCGCGCCGTGCGTAATGCGTGGGCGGAGGGTTGCTTCGTGGGAGCTCCGTTGACTGGGTCTTGGCTGATGCACAGTGACACGCTACAGGCTTTATAAAGTTACATTTTAAAAGCCTTTCTAGCTCTCGCTTACTATTTCCCACGTTTACTTGACTGTGGAACCTCTTCCAGAAGCACTAATTAACGCCCCAGGGTGCGCCTCCCTGGAGCCGCTGTCGGAAACGTCGCTGTATGTGCGGGGGAGGTTTAAGGGCTTTATGCGAATTGTCCTCCTGTTCAGGTTAACGTTGAATTAAGCTGTCCTATTATTTTATAGAAATACTTTTTCAAGTTATCAGTATACATTGGATAACGTGGTATATCGTCACACTCTGACTTCATCTGCAGCACGATGAAAGCATCCGAAGACACATGGAGCAGATGGAACAGAGAAAAGAAAAAGCTGCTGAGTTGAGCAGTGGACGGCACGCAAACCCCGATTACGCCCCCAAGCTGACCCCTTACGAGAGGAAGAAGCAGTGTTCTCTGTGCGGCGTCCTGGTGGGTGGTCCTTCTCAGCACGGCGGAGATGCATTACGGTTTACGGCTGCAGTTTATTGGACTGCGAAAATGCACTCTCCTTGATTTTTAATACTCGGGTCAAGGCATCTGCCGAGTACCATGAATTCTGTTGGGTTTTTTTATATGCAAAGTAAGCAGTACAAAAATAATATCAGCATTTAGGAGTAGAACCACAAAGTTCCGAATTACGCAGCTGCCACTGGGATGGAAGTGTGCCTGCTTAGTGATGGCCCGAGGCAGTGCTTTTCAGTATTGGAACCAAAAAGAGGAAAGGAGTGTTTTCAGTGCCGAAGCCTGAACCTTGATACTTAGAGGAAGTGACGTCCCATGAAGGTTGGCTGTAATGGCCCTTTTTGGACCATGTGTACCCAGAGGATTCTCAGAATTCCATCCTAAAGAAAACGTTTGTAAGCCTAACACACAAATACTGCAGTGATGTCAGCCTGCTTATAATGTAATGGGTTGAATGGGCAGCGTTGAAAATGAGTTGTAATTCAGTGTTGATCTCCTGGCTTTGGGCGTGTGCTTTCAGATCTCTTCAGAGGTGTACCTGTTCAGCCACATTAAAGGAAGGAAGCACCAGCAGGCGGTGAGAGAGAGCAGCAGCATCCAAGGGCGGGAGCTGTCCGACGAGGAAGTGGTGAGCTCTCCTCTCCCCACCGGGGGTTCTGTGTGTGGGGGGTGTTTCTGTGGCTACTGACGACTATGGAACACTCAGTAACTGTACTAGTATACAGATGTGTTGTTCTTTTAGTGCACATATTAACAAGAGACATAGAAGTGAGAACTAAATACTGCTTTTTATGTCACTTCAGTATAAAACAGGTTATGGCATTTTTATACTTTAGTAATATAAAGAAAGAATTATTAGTGATTCTCTACCATTCTTGGCCAACAGTTGACAATATAAATTTCATATAAAATAATATGCTATTTTATATGATAGTATATATGATAATGTACTAAGTTAATGGTAGTATATGATTTAGAAATTTTTGGAAATACATCATTTATCAATTTATAATTATTATTTCAATGGAATTTAGACTTGTATAAGTGCTTTTGTAAATTTTTTTATCCAGATGTCTTTGAGATATGGATGGCATCACTAATCTATGAACTTAGTGGTTTTACTTGTAATAACAAATTTCTAAAACTACCCAAAGATGAAAAAAACCCATGTTTGTTGAGCATCTCCCAAGAAGCCCGGGAAAGGTTATTGTGGTCCTCTGAGAGCCTTACTGAGTGTAGGTGCGGATGATATTTAACGCACTCCCCACCCTTTTTTAATCCTCGCCCAAGGATATGTTTACTGATTGGAGAGAGAGAGGGAGAAACATGGATGTGAAAGAGGAAAACATCGATTGGTTGCCTCCCATGTGCACCCCGACCGAGGGTCGAACCTACAACTTTCTGGTATATGGGATGATGCTCCAACTGGCCGAGCCAGCCTCTCAGGGCGTGGGTTTGTGTTTTAAGCTAAGTGTTAGTACAAAAGAGTTGAAAAGCTAAAAATTTTAAGGTTTATAAAGTACAAAAATTACGGAAAGCTAAGGTAATTGAATTATCGAAGACAGATAATTTTAAAAACAGATTTAGTGTAGGCCAGGTGTGCAGTGTTTGATCAAGTCTACAGGTGTGTGCCGTCCCGGCCTTGGCCTTTGCATTCACTCCCCACTCACTGCCTCCCCCAGACAGTTCCAGTCCTGCGAGCCCAGTCGCCGTGCGTGCCCTCCCCAGGTGTCCCGTTGTACTGCACCTTCCCATGTTTAGGTGCAGAAGTCCTTGCCATTGGGTTGCAGTTGCCCACAGCCTTCAGTGCAGTGACAGGCCGTGCAGACTGTGGCCCAGGGGCAGTAGGCCACGCCACACAGCCCAGGTGCGTGATGGGTAGGCCGCAGCATCTGGGTGCGTGTAAGTGCCTCTGTCACGTTCGCACAACCCTGAAATCCACTCTCGCACTTCTCAGAAATCCAGAATTGCTGTCACTAAGCCGTGCAGGACTGTGGTGACTTTAGTTATAACCCCTTCTTCCCAAACACAAATGTGTAGTACAGCACAGGAGTTATGTGGTATAGGAAGGCAGTGTTTTATTTCTCATGTGGAAATTTCATTTTTAATCAGTGAAGGTATCTATCGTAAACACACTTGTTCTACTTAAAGTTATTACTTGTCATCTGTGATGTCTTTATATTATATACGTAAGGTCTGTGACCCATCTCTGGCACACAAGATTTTATTTATACCACCTCTGACCTAATAAAACTGTACCTTTGACCTTATGCATTTGACATACCAGATAACTTACTCTTGATCTTTGACACATTTTGTTTTAAGCCTGTTAAATATAATAGGTAGTTGCCCCAAAGAAAGGTTTAGTGTTTTGCGTTTTTATTTTAATTTGGCCTGGAAATTTTTAATGTTTCTTGAGCCTTCACACAAAGAGCTGTTAGGTGTTTGATTTTCTCTCTTTTATTATCTTAGAATCCAAATCATGAAAGTGTGTGATTCTTTTAAAGGTCAAAGCAAATGGTGCTAGTTAAATGCATTCCAGAAATTAGTATTTTTGTGTGCATTGCTAGAGAAATAATGCAGTTTGTTTTAATTAATACTAATTTTTTCGGTAGTTTGCTGTTTGATTCATCTGGAGAAGCTGGTGCTGATTTTTGTGGGAGTTGTGTGAAGTATATTTAACCCTATATAAAGAATTAGGTCAAAAAGTTAATTTAAAAGAAATTTTGAGTCCATCTGTTTCTGTTTGTGAGACTCCATGGCTTTAAAAGCATGAAAATTATACAAGTTCTGTACGTGAGCCCATGTATATAAATACATAGAAGGTAATGGTTCATTTTCATTTAATTCATGGAAAGTATGAAAAGGAGTTTCATGAAGGATCTTATATTAATCATCATGTATTGGATGTATACAAGCAAGAGTGGCTTCACAAATTCCAAATTAGTATACAACTCGGAAAAATATGCTACTTAGGCAATTGAAGGAAAAAAATGAAATGTTCAATTAGCAGAAACATAAAGACGTCCCTTGTTCAGTGAAGTACTAAGTGGAGCCCTTGGCCAGAGGGTGTGGAGCGTTGAGGTGGGGGCAGTAGCAGCCGCCTCTGAGAGCCGATGGCAGTGTGGGAAGTGGCAGACGATTCCTAGCCGGTCCGTTCCTCCCCTTCCCTTGTCCTTGCGAACCTGCTGTAAACAGAAGCAGAAGTATTTACCCTCTTGTTACAACCATGTGAAGAAAAATCTCGTTTGCTTTGCAACAGAAAATCAAGGAAATGAACAAACTAGTTACTCATTTAGAATAAATCATTTTCCCCCCAGTATATCAGTAAGTTAAGTTTTAAGCTAGAGAAATAATCCAAAAACATCGTACCTTTCTTAGAAGACAAAACTTCCATTGCCTTCATTTTCTCTTTCCCGGCATGGGAGGTGATAGTAGCTCTGTGTGTGAGGGCACGAGGAGACAGAGAGGATGCACAGGCACTCAGCATGTAGCTCACACACGCGTGGGCCTGATTCTCACTGGTGTTTTCTTCCCACCATTTGGAGTTCTTGTGGTGGTACATTCACTCACAGCGTAATTAGGGTGTGCGGAGGCTGCGTGGCTGTCTGTCCATAGCTGATTCGGCCTCCTTCATCGTTCTAAACCTTAATGTGATCCAACAATCTAAAAAGTGTCTCTAGTTAGTACACGGCCTCTTTTGAGAAACAGTTCTTAGTCCCCGGCCACTTGCTCCTCTCCTCACTGTGGCGTCAGTGTGTGGAAGAGCGTGGCTGCGTGATCCCACGTCAGGAGCACGAGTTGGATCTTGGTACCAGTGCCCTCTCCCTTGTCTGATTCCCGGCCTGTGTCCTGGTTCACCTGTTCACTTACGTGCTCTCTGCGCCACCACTTTGAGGAGTGGCTGGTGAGCTTGCGATCTGCTCTTCCCAGGCCACCCCTCAGTCCTCTCTGCCTGCATATCTCTGAGTCTTGGGCGTAGTCTTTGTTCTGCCCCCTTGAAGGCCGTCTGGTTTCCACTAGCCACAGGTTCACAGCATGTAGAATGGGGCCTTTGGGAAAGCCAGGCCACAGGGCCTTTGCGACCGCAGAGCGTGGCGCGCGAACGGAGCACGGCCAGCACCGGTGCCGGGGCAGCTGCGGAGATGGTCCTCTCCGGGACGACACGTTTGGCCTCACTCTCCCTTCCGAACACACCTGTCTTCCCTGGGAAATGCACTGTCCTTCTTATTTTCCTTTTTCTACCTCCAAATTTCTCTGGCTGAAAAGGTAAAATTATTTTAACCTCTTCTTCCTCTCTATTCTGACCAAGTAACAGCCTTCCTCTGTGACTCCCAGACACTGAACACATGTGAAAGGTCATGCACGGATACAGCTAGGGGTCGTCAACCTAGTATTTGTATGGTCTGTCTTTTTCTACTTTTAATGTTTTGGTGAAATTCGTTATAAATACCTAAGGGCATTAGATGTATACATGCTATTAGCCCAACAGTAGTGAAACAATTATCTATGATATACTCACCACTCAGGTTAGAGAGAATCTCCTGGCAGGAAATTCTGGGTTTCTGTGGTTGTTTGTATGTGATTTTGTTTGTGAAAGATATTTTCACTGGGCGTAGATATGTAGCTTGACAATTATTTCCAAGAATTGACTGGGTATTATTTGCTGTCTTCTTGCTTCCATCTCTGTTTCCGTCTGTAATAGGCTGAGTTTGTTCCTCTTTATTCTTTTTCAGAATTGCCCTGGCTCTTTCTCTGCTTTTCAGTTTGTATATGACCTTTGCAATTAATTTATTAAGCTATGAAAATCCCATTAGAATTTCAAAGTTGAGGTTGTGTTGCGATTACAGATGAGGTTGGTGACCGTAGATACCTCTCGAATGCTCTCTCACTGGCGTCGTTCTGGGATGCTCCTGTCTCGGACTTGTGTGTGTGTGTGCGCACCTCACCGAATTGCTGAACATTTCTTATGGGCTCATTCTATCTTTAAATAATTATTCGAAGTGTTTCCTTTTAAACAAAGAGGTGTTTCTAAGGTCATGGATTAGAAGGGTGGCAGGGTCTTCTGTTTGGGTTCCTGTGAGGGTGGGTGTGTTGGGGGGTGTGAGGTGACCCCTGGACTTGACTGACATCTGGCACAGGGGCAGCTTAATCTTCTGTGTAGCGCTCAGTTTTGAAATCACTGCCGCCAAGTGAGCCCTGCTTTGTTTTTTATTTCAACTTTTATTGCATGACAATCAGCTATTTTGGCTAGATAGCTTCTATTTTGGGGAGTTTATTGACTTTCTTTATAGCTTAATACATTATACAATTTTAGGAATAATACGTTTTCCCTCTGGGTATGTATAATGTATTAGATCAGATTTGTTCATTGTTATGCAAATATTTTACTGTCTTAACACTTTTTTGTCTGTATTAATTTTTTCTTCAAAATGGAAAGACTGCTAAAATACTGTTACTATTATTTGTGTCTTTATTTTTTGGTACACACGTCACATGGGCTTACATATTTTATCCTGCCGATGGGTTTTACTATCTCAGGGTACGAAATCTCTCTCTCCAGTGCCTCTCTCTTTGATGTTACCTTTGCACAGCAGTAACCCTGCAACCCTCATTTGGGGGAGTGGTGCCTGGTCAGTCTTCCCCTCCTTCCCCCCCCTTCTCTGCTGCCCCCTTCTGCATCTAGGGGTAACCCTAAAGAGTACACTTTTAGTTTAGTAATTTTCTGTCCTAGAAAAAAATGACCATGCTGTATGTCATCCTTTTGGACTTCCGCTTTTCCACTCAATGTTATGATGCCCAGGTTCACACAACTTGGAAACCCGTTGCTGTTTTTAAAGAGCTTTGCGGTACACCCGTCACACACAGAACCGCACGTGTTTCCAAGTCTGCAGTGGAGTGAGTCTGGGCGTATGCGCTCCTCCATGAAGCCACCGTCCTTGTCAGGAAAGTGAGCCACGTGTCACCTTGCCTGCTGGGTCCCTGCTGGCTTTCTGCCCAGTTCTATCCATTTTTGAGAGGGATACTGAAATCTTTTGATTTTAATTGTGAATTTAAAAATTTCTCTTGGCAATTAGTGTAACTTAAAGTTGTGTTATTAGGTATATAGACACTAGTGATTTTCTTGTGCTCCTGATGAAGTCTACGAAGTAACCTTCTTTCTCCTTGTGACATTCTTCACTCCCTTGTCTGATACTGAGATCGCGACTGCAGTTTCTTTGGTCTGCTGTCGGACTGGTGTAACTTCTCTCCCCTTTTACTTCGTATTTACATTTTTGTTTTGTGTATATGTTACACTTAGTTTGTATTTGTGTCATATTTACTGTGCTTTCGTACTTTTAGGTATAACCTTTTCCTAAACAGTGAAAAGTTGATAGACTGAAAGGGAGTGTTGGTTTCGGTGCCATCGAGCATGATGTGCAGCCACCGAGACCCCCAAGCCCTTGTCCCCAGGGCCATTAAAGCCACTCTGAGCGGAGGAGTCCGATGGTTTCTGAGCGCTGTTGTTCCTTCCGTCTTGTGTTGAAAGGCTGATGCCATTTGTGACCTGTGCTGCTGTTGTTACTGAAATGTTACTGAGATGATTTCTCAGGATGCAGCCGGATGGTTCTGCCACTTGCTGTATTTGCTGTCTGAGCATCCCAAGGAGACACCTTGGGTTGCAAGGCCTGCCTCAGCACAGCTGGACTGTCCCTGTCACAATGTGGAGCTTAGACCCCTTTCCGTCTTCAGAGCGTGATCAATTAGTCAGCGTGTGCCCTGAGCCTCGCCTTGAGTCATCTGTTAGACCTCAGATTAGATCAGGAAGGAGCATCAGAATCTGCAGAAGTAGTCTTTACGTCGTTTATCACCTTCACCCATCAGAAGACTGATGGAATATTTATAATTGTCACCGACTGGCAGGGGGACAGATGGTGGGCCATCGTCCTTATCAGAAGATGGCCTTTTCTCTTTTCATGGTGTCGGTTTCATAGTATTTCATTAGCTTCATTTTTCTCATCTGTCGTCTCCAGCAATACAATACATAGATTGTAATATACGAAAACGTAAGTGTGTCCCACACCTGGAGAAAGAGACTTAGCAGAGTTAAATCTTGTGTATAATTAAAATAGCCTATAAAGTTTGCAAAGTTGTCATTGCCATATGTGTTTGATTTTTCAAAATGATGCCGTCACAAAGAGCATTGTTTCAACAGAAGGCATTATGTTTCAGGCAATATGTTTTTCAAATTTACTGTTTGAAGAAATGTGCAATCTTATTTACATATAACGGAACTCTCAGAGTTTTTATTTTATTTTTGAAGCATTTATTCAGCACCTGCTTGTGCATTTTGCATTCGTACATGTGCCCGGGAAACACAGACACACACTGTGGTGTGAGCGGCGTCTTCAGTTTGCGCTCTCTGACCAGGAATGCGCAGTGTTACGAGTCTCTAAATGTGTTCCGTTAAGCACAAGAGAACTAAGCTTGGCACATGGTGCTTTCATTTTTGAATAGTGTTTGGATAATATATGTGGATGCTTTATTCGATGTGGCTATGCCATCCAGCAAATTGGTGCACACCGGCTTTTCTCTGGACTGGCTGGGGGATCACCCACTGGAATAGTTTTACGGAGGAGTGGTGTCAATCAGAATACCTGTTCACTACAGGTGCTTTTGGTCATATTCTGAGTAAAACTCTGACACCCAGGGACCCCTGCCTGTTTAACTGAAGCACGTGTCACAAGCCCTTGACACAGAGTAGGTCGAGGACGCGCAGAATGGCGTTGAGAGACGGCGGTTTTCCAACCGCAGTGTGGAAACCCCAGCATCGTTTTCTCACCTGCCTGGTACCTAGGCCTCCACCCCGCCCCTGAAGGTCAACTTTTGGCTCCAGAGAAATACGCCTCTTGAGCATGATATTGGATTTCTCTATAAAAAACATTTTTTGGATTTCCAATAAAAATATATTTGTTGTTATTGTAATGAAGCTTTGTTCTTTTTGTCAAAGGAGACCTTTAAACCCTTTTGATCTAGGAAGAATAACATCCCTCAGATTTCTCAGTTCTGTTCTATAATATTTCAACGTAATGGGAAGCAGATTATCTCCTTCAGTGTATCCATGTGCCACATTTTATGAAATGTGTTTATTCTGAGCTGACACTTGAGAGAGCTGTAAAAATGGAAGCTCTCCTATATTGTGTCTTTCATATTTCCCTATTATCCTATTTTTAGAACTTTTACTTTCTTTCCCAAAGATCATGAACCTATCTACAGCTTAATTTTTTCATGTCTTTTTTTCTTTCTTCCTTCCTTTTTTTTCTTTTTCACAAAATAAGGAATTATGAGAACCTTTAGGAGGAGTTTGATAGAATATCAGGGTCATAAACCTCAATATTTAATATAGTAAATTACGTTACGACGGCCAGAGCTTTGGTCTAGGATGCCATAAAAGGTAATTAAAAGAATAAGAGGGGTATAAACTCTGATGAGATCATGTCTGTATGGTATTAGTTTCCTTATATACATTTATTAGTATTTCATGTTGTAGCAACGTTACTTCCATGGGAAGTCACAATCGTGACTTAAAAAACAGAGTTACATTTTTTAGTGTGTATGTATGGAATTAGCCACCCTCACCTAGCTTTTGTTCTTTTCACGATGATTCTTAGAATGTTAGAAAAGAGGGGACGTTAGATTTTATCATCTGCTGCCTTTATTTTACAAGTGAGGAAACTGAGGCCCGGAGAAGTCAGCTCTGTCACAAGCCGTGGAGTTTATTCTGGGGTAGACTCCTTGACTCAGTGCTGTTTCTAATGAGTCAGCCTGCGCTTCTGTCCCCGAAGAAGAAACTGTCCCCTGTTAATGCTTATGCAGAATGAAAGCGTCAGATGGAGTGGCCAGCTGAGAGCCCTTCCGACGAGCACGTGGGAGGGCGGGACCCTGTCAGGGCAGGTGTGCACTTTTTCTGTGGTGTTGAGGAGGAGGGAGATGCAGGGGCCTTTTGGGTGGTATTTGTCCTGACCGATTCATATTTTGGGAAGGACAAAGTAAATCATAGATACCGTGTCTCCAGAGTATATTGTGCTTTTTCTCGTGCCTGTGGCATAGTAATTAGCATTTTGAGTAATTACGAAACAATGAGTATATTTTTACACGGTGATATTCCTTCTCCCACAGTACAAGTAAGCCTACAGCAACTGTAACCTTATACACATAGACCCTGTTTTCTTTAAGGAGTTGGCTTTTCCTTGCATTTTCTTATTAGCATTAATTTTGCAGTTAATATTAATACATATAAATTGTAGAATATTTGAGAAAATAATGCCTACTGTTAATATTATCGATCTACTCATTTCTGCTTTTTACATCTGAACCTATAACTCTTACACATTTATATATAAACTGTATCATATAGATTTTGAACCCTGATTTTCTTAGTTATTATTACACGATGGATGTTTTTTAATATTACTGTTGTTTAAAACTAATGACATCTGAGTAGTCAGTCTCCTGTGGATACGTGGGCTGCGATTTATGTAACCAACTCCCTACTGCTGGTCTTTCATTGTGTTAATAAATCTCACTGCAGCGAATATATTTCTAGAGAGATATTTTGGTACTTCTCTATTTTCTTCCGGTAATTTTGTAGAAGTAAAATTATCTAAAATACCCTTATTTTTTTCCTGAGTGCCTCATTAAATGTTAAGCAGATTGGGGCCCTGAGGCGAGTTGGTGGTCCGCCGAGATCAGGGCCCCCAGAGGCTTGTCTCTGCGGAAGCAGTGCTGCAGGGTGAGAAGCCGCCACGCTGCACGTCAGGAGGAGACGGCAGGTTGTGTATTTTCTGGTTCTTGCTGGTTCCTTGGAGTTTTAAGAAAGGATGTCATCAAGGATTGGAGCACAAAGGTTAGGTTCTAGGGTCCAGGCCATGGCCCCAATCATACGAGGAATCTAGGACGTTGAGTAGAAAGGAAAAATAATTAAGCCACCCAATGTTATAGACTGGATTCCTGCTGAGGCCAGTCTGCAGGAGAGGGGGGCTGCCAGCCTGTGTCCACAGGGTATTGATTCAGGCCCTCCCATGTCCCAGTTTGCAGGAGGGGAAGTCAGCAAATGGGCCTTCAGACACAGCGGGCACTCACCATTCCTTTGCCTGGGATTCAGTCACATGGCTCCCTCCAGCTCTGAGGGTGGCTGGGCAGTTCAGGCCTCGGCAGAGGTGTCGTGTAACCGGCTGAAGCTCTGTTGCTGTGCGGACTGCCCTGGAGCACTGTGCTGGTGTGACTTGCCAGTGGGCAGGTGGATGCAGGGGCTGATTGGGCTACGGTTCAGCCCGTTGGGAAAGACTGCAGTCGGGGTTGAGATCTTCCATCAGGATGAGCCTGGCGTCTGATTGTGGTGTTGAGGTCTTGGCCGCTGATGCCCTTCTTAGCTGTTACGGAATGGATGCCTTGATTTATTAGTTCCTGCATGCAGGGGTTTTCTAATTCTGCGTTTTATTTTCATTTATTACTTTGAGTACACTTATAAAGAAATGCTGTCTCTCATATACCATGTGGTTACTGAGTGGCAGGATAAAATTTTGATTATTTACTAGTTTTCAAGATAACGAATTGGTTTTCTCTTATCCTCCAAAGGTGTCCAATTAATATACATGTAATTATAAACTTACAGGTAAACACTTTGGATGAGGTTTAATCATTTAAAATGTTCTTCTTTGAACCTCAAATCATGCCACTTTTAGGTAGTGAGAGCCTCTTGAAGTTCACTCTGCAGTTCCTTTTGACATGAGCCTAACTGGTTTTCATAGTTTTCTTGGCACTTGGTATGGGAAGATGTTTAGGTTTATGATAGCTGTTTTGCTAAGAAGCCTTGGCTGTTTTTAACGAGAAACGATATTTTAGGAGTGGGGATGCTCATCTTTTCTTTTATAGCGAGCACTCCAGGTATCAAAGACACGGGCCCTCTTTCCTCTTTCCCTTCAGTGGACAGCGATCCCCCCTCCAGTCCTCCTGCAGCCTCCGGCTCTGGCTGACTGGCCGCTTGCAGAGCAGACCCGCGTCTGCAGACTGCCTCCCCTCCTGCCTGTGTGCTTGCGTTGTTAGCACTTTGCTGATGTGCCTTGAAGGTTTGATGAGTCAGTGAAAGTGTCCAGTAAAACAGTAGCATCCAGAGCAGTAGCGGAAACCAGTGTGTCTAGAGGTCACGTTTACCGCCTCTGTGTGATCTTTTATACCTGCTGTTGTCTGTAGCGGTGCCGCATGATTTCTCATCACCATCTCCGTCATTGCTTTTACTTGTCTTGCAGGAGCATCTTTCCTTAAAGAAGTACATCATTGACATTGTGGTTGAAACTGCAGCTCCGCCAGAGCCACTGAAAGATGGAGAAGAGCGGCAAAAAAACAAAAAAAAAGCCAGGAAGATAAAAGCCCGCATGAACTCCAGGTATCATAAACACCCTTAAAAACAGAACAGAACTATCAGTGATGTAGTCTTGTTAATGTAAATTCAAGGAAGACCCTCCACCCCCCCAAAAAAGTTTAAAGTTGTTTACTTCAACAAAGCCTTGAAAGTAACACTGATGAGCCTAATTTATAGCCACTTTCTTTGATTGAGAAAGAAAACTGCATATCGATCTAAAGCCCTTGCCTTCACCTGCTAAGAGCTCTTCTTATAATTTGATGCAGAAGCTGTGCCAAACTTGTGCCTCCTCCAGCATGCAGTCGTGTGTCTGAGTGTGTGTAAACCAAGCCTATTTCTCTTTCCAACTATTGATTTTTAAATGAAGTATTAAAGAAAATCAATAGCAATCAACAAATAGAAGTCTGCTGGCTGTAGTGTCAAATCCCATGACTAGCTTTAATCAATTTGCTTGCCTGTCACAACAAGAAAAAGTTCAAGAAATATCTGGAAATGGAAAGTGAGTTGTCAGACCTGTAGTTTATCATCAGCCTCAAAGTGACATCCGAGGATCAGACAGCTGCGTGGCGCATCGTGACCTCAGAAACTCTGTCATCACCTGATGACGGATGAATCTCGTCCGAGGACACAGTGCAGTTCCTCCTTCGTAGATATGTTGAGAGAAGGTAGTCTGGATACGTGGTTATACCTTTGCTCCCAAATCTCTTGAAAGGTGGGGGCACTGGACCCTTGGGAATACAGACACGTGCACTTAGAGTGGTAGTGAATGGCAGTCACTTCTGTGCAGTTTCCAGTTTCAGTGAATAGAAGGGTTTGGTCATCATTTTTCAGAGTCAGTGAAAACTTCAGAGCAGTCATGGAAGCAAAGAATACAAGAGGCTTTTTTGTTGTATTTTTGGGTGTCCCTCCAAGTTTGTAAAAACAGTTCCATGGTGAACTTCAGGGGGTGACAAGCCTTCGTTTCTGGTTTACACTAAGAATCTGCTGAACTCCTGACACCGGAATAGCACAGAGCCCGTCCTTTGGACTTTTTTCCCCTCTGTGGGCACAGTCACTTGGTGGGCTAACCCAGTCGTGTGGCTTTGAATATCCTCTGCATACCAATTTTATAGCTGCAGATTTACTCACACTTGGTGCGCACCAGACCAGCTTCTGCTCTTTCCTCCCCGTCCCAACCCCTTCTCTTCCCTGAGCTGACCTCACGTCCAGCCCAACTGCCAATAGTGGCAGCTTTGCTTAAAATATGCCCAGCATTTGACTGTTGAGCTTCACTGCCCCCTGGGGACCCCACCTACCCGGTCTCTCACCTGGTGGTCACCGTAGCCCTCAGCTGGTCTCCTTGTTCCTGCCCATGCCCACCTCGTCTACACGCTGTAGCCACAGCGAGCCTAGTAAACGTCAGTCAGGGCATGTCATTGTCTTTTCTCAGAACCTCCAGAGCTGAGAGATTTTCCCCCCACAGCCGTCCACGCAGCCAGCTCTCACCTCCTTCCCTGTCTCCACGGGAAGGTGCACACAGCGTGTGTGTCACTACCACAGACGTCTTCCTGAGCCCGTTTCCCCTTTGTAAGGTGGCGATAACGCCATGTCGAGCTGCGAGGGCCGGGGGAGACGGTCACTGTGCAGCTCCCGGCACAGTGCTGGGGGCTCATTCCACCGCCCCTCCTGTGGGGTCAGAGCGACTTGCAACTACAAAGTGGTTATTTCCCCATTTTGATATGTCTTAATATTTCACTGGTAGCCCTGAGCATGTGGAGGTTTAAATAACATATCATGTAATATTTCATTCTAGTTCAGTTGTTCCTTTGTTCCCAGGAATGGCCTCTGCTACTTTCCTTTTCCTTATCAGGCTGGTTGCAGTTCATGTCTTTCATGCTTTATGAAGTGGAGTTTATTTTTTTCACCTGTCCTTTTTGTCTGGATTGGTATATATTGTGACCAGTTCTTTCATAGGTAACTGGACTGATTCTTTGAGGCTAAAACCTTTTGGATGAGCAGTTTAAATTACCTTCTTGTCCCCAAAAGAGAGATTGACAAATTAGGTTGCATGGATGGGTTGCGGTGGTGACACCCATGTTAGACGGCGGAGGGTCGGTGGCTGTTGGCCTGATGGCTTCGGGCTGCAGGGGCCTCTGCAGTGGCGGGAAGGGTTTATCGTAGGTTTTTCCAGTCATGTGGAATTTAGTCAGTAGCAATAACAAAAGCAAAACAAAACTCGTCTTTTAAGTGGTCAAATTATTTCTACTGCCTTTTAAATTACTTATAAAGTTTAATGATTACTCTTTACCTGTATTTAATTTTACATTACACACCTTTTGAGGTGCATAGACACTTAGCCACCTGAACTACCTTGCAGAAACTTAATATGGTTTCAAATATAATAATTACGATTTTAACATTTTGAAAAATAAGCATTGTTTTGCACCAGGTCTATAAACTTAGAAGTGTTTTTATGAATCTGCTCTCTCTCCTATGAGGAAAGGCACATTTTTAGTCTTTTGGGGCAGCATTCACGGTGTTTTAAAGAAGCGGTCTCAGAAATCAAAGTGTTAAAACCAGTGTACTAATGTTCCTAATTTGGAAAAGGAAAAACACAGCTAGGATTTTTTGTTTGTTATAAAAATTAGCAGCAAAATAACTAACAATGATTAAACTTTTTCTCTTCAGGGCCAAAGAATATGAAAGTTTAACAGAAACAAAAAATTCTGCCTCTGACTCACCGTATAAAGCAAAGTGAGTATTTTATCTTGCACTTTGGTTCCCCATCTCCTTGGTCCCTGCCTACTGCAAAGTCTGTCTGAACCATCCGCATGTGTCCGTGATCACGGGCTGTGTGTCCGCTGCGTAGGACTTTATTCTCCTTATGCAGTGCCGTCCCCCTCAGGGCAGTTTCTCCAGGGGACGTTTGTCTCTATGTGGGACGGAGGCTGGCGCTTTGGTTATCACAGCTTGGGAGACGGTGCGACTGCCCTGCAGGGCGGGGAGGCCAGGGGTGCTGTGAAACAGTCCTCAGGGCACAGGACAGTCCCCCCAGCAGAGAAGCACTGTGCCCAGAGCGTCACGTGTGCTGACAGGACAGGTTCTGGCACGGCTGCTGGTCTTGCTGGGGGAGATCTTTCCGAACTGTTGTGATGGCTGCTTTTGACAGGTGAGGACTTAGACTCCATGACGACAGAACCGAGAGGCACACGGAAATGTCCCAGTGTGCTCCTCTCCAGCACGCTGCCCAGCAAGTGCAGCAGACAGGTTCCCCCGCTGGTGATGACGAGCAGGCTGCTGTGGTCTCGAGGTGTGAGTCTGGGGTGTAGGATGTGCCCTGGAGGCTTCATGCTGTTGGGCAAAATCATGCAAAACGTACCCAAACACTTATATGCAAAGGTGATGTTTAGTGGTGACAAAGGTCAAGAAACACTTAAATCCCACAAATTGAGGGCTGTCTATAACCGTACAGTTGTTGATAGGTAGGCCGTAGCATTTTAATGTAGCAACTATCACAGTTAGACAAGAACATCCCTGCATTGGGGGTGGCTGGAGGCAGTAGTGGCCCTGGGGGATTACTGAGCCCCAGTTGGCTGAGGTGGACATTGCTGGGGGGAGCTGAGTGTGGCGGCTCAGAGCCCCCATGGAGTGAAGGGAGCCTCTGTGTGGGCAGGCACATGGCCTGGCCCTTCCTGGCACAGGAAGTCAGAGCAGTGTGGAGGCCTCTCTGCACAGGGGCCCAGGTGAAGAGGGCCAGGGTGTCGACACCCATGTGGGGTGAGAGGAGGGGAGAGCCCAGAATGGACAGGTAGAACCCGAGCAGTGAGGGAGCAGCAGAGACAGGGAGGTGTCTGGGCTGGTCATCAGTCAGGTGTTAAGGACAGTGTTAGGTGAGCTGCTCGCTGCCAGAGAAGGGAGTTAAAGGTACCCAGTGACCGTAGAGACACCGTGTAGTGATGATCTGGAATTGCAGGTATCACTTTAACTCGTAACTGCCAGCATATAGAAATATAAATGGAAAGAAATGTAGATGTAAATGTGTAGGGATAGATGTGTGGCATATAATATATCAATTTGCAAGGTGACATACACACGTCCTGAGCCTGCCTACCGAGAGTGGCACCCTGACAGCATCGAGCGTGTGCAGGGCAGCCCTTGAGTGTGCGGTGAGCGGCCTGGGGGGCAGGGTGGGGCGTTGCGTTCTTTCCGAGGAGCAGGGCTGCTGTCAGACGGGAATGGAAGTGTGCAGTGCAGGAGGCCGAATCCGAGCACCGACGTTTTCACCTTACATGGGGTTTTCTTGAGACCTTACATTTAGAAATACAGGTTTGAGCATATTGTTTGAAAATGGAAGGGAAACCAGTGGCCTTAAATTTAGACCATGCACCTTTGAAATGGAGGAGGTGACAAAAAAGGAAAGTTAATAGGTTTGTCCAGCACACCAGGCGGACCCAGCCTGTGCTTTTACCCTTTCCCACATCTTCCCAGTGATCCCAGCAGAGGTCAGGGTTCCTGTGACAGAGGTCAGGGTTCCTTTCAGAGAGGCTTTCGCATCTCATGGTTACCACCAACAGGTTTGAATGCCGGGTTGCCAGTGGAGTTTGTTCAGTTTTTGGGAAGAAAATATCTGACCACACAACATTCTCCACAAAGCCAGTTACCCAGCGGACACTTACCATATTTTAGGGTAGGAGTTACAAAGCATCCGCTTTTTCTTTTCATGCAGAAGTGATCCAGATAACAATTTCTGTGTTAACAACTGCACCCTTTAAACTGCTCCTGTTGGTGCCTTGTGGAGAAAGTGCAGCTTTCAGGACCTCAGAATAATTGTTTACAGTATGTATGCATCAAAATCCAAGGAAGTTTTTTCTCGAGGTGGTCAGGCAGGGAGTGAAGCAAAGGGTTAGCTCGTGTTCCCTACGCGTCCCCTTGATTTGGCGTTCTTCCTCGAAGGGTAGGCTCCCATGAATCCTAGATTTGATTTACCTCGGTGAAATACAAGCCTCTTGTATTCTGTGAGTTAAAATGGTCCTTGTGCCTCCCTAAGTACCTCTGGTTTTCAGTGGACTGTGAGCATTCTTGGTAAGAATACTGCTGGATTCATCGGCATCCGCGGCCGAGGCCAGGTATCTCGTTACATGCTGTGCGGCCTTTGTTCAGCCAAAAGCTGAAGTGGCTGCTTGTCTGTCACACAGTGAAGTTTGCTGCCAATATTCCTCCCCATGATAAGGTCAGTAACTTTAATCGGATGGGACTCCAGCCCATATTCAGTTGGAAGGGAAAAGAAGTATGTTGCTCTTACTCAGTTTTTTTTTTTTTTACATCTCGTTTCACTTTTGTTAGACTGAGAACCTTCTGTCAATGAATAGTAATAATAGTTGACCATTTATTAGATGTCTGCTGTAGCGAATGAGGCCCATTGCATTAATTGCCTGTGAGCTTCAAAGGCTCTGGAAGGGAAAGTCTGTATATTAACTCCACTTTTTAGATGAGGAGACTGGGGTTTGGGTGAATGACCTTCCCAGGGCTCGCACGCGTGCTCTGTGCTGCAGCCAGGTTTCCGGCTTGGATGTTTCGGGCCCGAGAGTTTCGTGTTCGTTCTTCCACACATCAAAGGGACTTTATATTAGGTAGCTTGGGTCTAACCCAGAGTTCATCAGCATATTTTTTAAGCTGCATTTGCTGTTGTATTTTTTTGAGAAATTTAAAATTTTACATAAATGCATTTATGGATGAAATTGTATCTTAGGGTATTACTCATTTGTGAATAACTGTCCGTTTCTGGGTTGACTCATGTGGTACAGAGAGAAAAAGCCTGAGATTTGAGGACGGACTGTCCAGGTTCCTAGTCCCAGTAACGCTTGTGCCACTTGTGAGACTTGGGGAAAGTCTCTTAACCTGCTGGAGCCTTGGTTTCTTTATTTTTCGAACAGGGCTAACACTCACGGACAGCCGTTTTTCAGAGGCTTAAATGCCATCAGGTACAGGAACGCATTTTGTAACTTGTGTGGTTGTGGGTGGTATTAAGAATGTAAAGAAGAAACTCGCCCTCAGACCATTTGTCGTTAAAGGTCTGTGGAGTGCTCCGGGCACTGTGGGTGTGGCGGCGAGCAGTGGCCTAGAGCCTCGCTTGTCGAGGTGATCCTGCCCATCTCACTGTCCAGTATGGTACCTTCTGGTCACAGTGACTGTATTTCAAGTGCTCAGCAGCCACCACGGTGGACGGTCCAGATGCAGAACTGCCCCTGTTGCAGGGTGTTCTGCTGTACAGCTCTGTGTGGGAGAGACTCAGGATGAGTGGTTTCCAGGGCTAGTCCCAGCAGAGAAAGTCACGTTTAAGCTCAGCGCTTGGGGATAAGTAGGAATCTTCCAAAGACCGAGGAGGTGGGGGAGGCACTTGAGAAGACATGAATGGGGAGCATCTGGTAAGACACTGAAGCAGGAGGAAGAGAGGGTGTAGGTGTGGAAGGACCGCGAGGCCTGCAGAGGCTGTGGGATGCTCCAGCCCGCACGGGAGGAATCCACCCTCCTCGACTGCAACAGCAGAGACAGGAGAGTGTGGGTGAGATGCAGAGAGTCTTGCAGATTTATGGCAGAAAGGAGGATTTTGTTGTTGATGGCAGTAGCTTCCATTTCTCTGTGAAACGGAAGGTCTTGGTAGAAAAGCAGGAGGGACAGTGCAAGGGTGGGTGGGGAGAGACTGCAGAATGTGGGGGGCTGTCTTTGTGGAGAGTGGGCAGGTGCAGCCTGGCAGACACCTGAGATCCGGGCTCACGGTCTGGCTTCTGCAGCATGGCGTGGCTTCTCCTCAGGACCAGGAATGGGAGGCTGGCCAGTGTCTACCAACCCAGCTAAAAAAATCAGTGGGAGCAATGCCCTGGGGAGGATGCCCAGCCCCCCAGTACGAGCTGAAGAGGCACTGGTGACCCTCCCCACTGGGGTGGCTGCAGAAGCAATAAGACGGCAAGTAGGTGATGACAGGCCGGCCCGTGGAGTCCATCCATCACAGGCGAAGGTGAAGGGGAGACTGCAGTGCTGTTGCGTCAGCCCTGGGGAGACCTGGCTTGAGGGTCCCCTGGGTGTGTGAGGGCAAGATGCTGAAGCGAGTTAGTGGAAAGGAAAGGCTTGCTCACAGAGCAACAGAAGAGGAAGGGCTGCAAAAAGATACACAGCCCCTTCCTGAATAAAGACCTCCGCAGTCTAGGTCACATGTAATATTTCTTGGTGAAAAGCAGATGATTGCTCGATCGTCTAGGTAAATGACATGGGCAGTGTCGGGCAGTCCCACATTGCTTGTAAATTGGAACACGCGGAGTTTGACATCAAGAGTTTGCAGTGCTTGTAACATAGTGAAGATTTAGATGAAAACCTGCTCAGGCTCTTGTACTCATTTCTCTGCCATCATGCGTTCATCTGCCTGTCTCCAGTCTGGTTCTGGTTTGACTGTCACACGGGAACTGACCACAGCAGCCGCTCCCCTAATGTGTGTGGGGACAGCACCGTCCTCCGCTTGTGTTTGGTGCCACAAGCATCCATGTGGCTCATGAATAGAAAGAAAGCCTTGTGGGGGCTGGCTTTCCTTCCCCTTGGGTGCTCTGGGGCCGTGTCTAATACAATAACGGAAGTAATTTTGTTCCAGAAAGTTTGGGAAAATGCAGTGTGCTAGTCTAATTTGTGAACATCCTCATTCTCTTTCACTCACTCCTTTCCATTTAATTTTGTATTGAAGGCTTCAGCGGTTAGCCAAAGACCTTCTAAAACAACTGCAAGTACAAGACAGTGGGTCGTGGGCAAACACTAAGGTTTCTGCTTTAGACCGCACCCTGGGAGAGGTCGCTAGAATCCTGGAGAAGGAGGTACGTCACTAACCTCAGCCCCTGGCCGCTGTCTCTGAGCTTGTCTGTCCTCCCGACGGGACGCGGGGCTCCCGGGCAGAGGCCAGTGTGCGCCTTTCTTCCCTGTTCCCAAAGCCGGTCGGTGTTGATGGATGGTGTCCTTTTGTTCTTAATTAAATTGAACTTGTTTTCAGTTGTTTTAATTGAAGTAACAAAAATATGTTCTTTAGGTCATGGTTTTCTCAGTCATATTTTTCTCCGCACAAACAAAATGAAATTATTTTAAATGGAATCATACCGATAAAGATATATAACGCTTTTATGGCAGAAAATATAATGCTTTGAGTCATAAAGCCCATAAATCACAGATTTTCTCAAAACACCAATTTTCTTCCTTTTTCCAATAATAGATTTGGCAGTTTTCTTTAATGATTTAGAGTCATCAAATGTTTCAAAGACAGTTTAAAAAATTCTTAATAACTTCAAGTCTTGATTATTCACTGTAGAAAATTTTAAATATACAAAGAAGAAATCAAATTCCCTGTAATGTCCACTGTTGACATTTTATTGTATTTTTCTAATCCTTTTATTGTACATTTTTTACATGTTATCTAATTTTATCATAAATAATTTCTCACAACTTAAAAATTTTTTTTTTCTGAAGAATGAATCACAGTTTACACAATTTGCATCTCTTCTAATTTTCCTGTTCGGGGAAAATTATTTGTATATTACCCACATTTTAAAAATTATTTTCTGGGTTTAAAATTTACTACATCACATTTTATACATAAGAAAGACTGTAGCCATAAGAGTAACAAACACGAGGCCCTGCCGTGGACTGCCCGCCCCCAG
Source organism: Artibeus jamaicensis (assembly GCF_021234435.1). Lineage (NCBI taxonomy): Eukaryota > Metazoa > Chordata > Mammalia > Chiroptera > Phyllostomidae > Artibeus > Artibeus jamaicensis. The sequence continues at coordinate 838,069 of NW_026522049.1, read as the reverse complement.
CGCGGCCCTGCCCTGCCTCCCTCTGCGCAGACACTGCACAGGAGTAGAGGGGCGGCTCCTCTTTGTTTCTTAAAAATAGTTTTATTGCTTTATTACATAAGCATATTGTTAAATAATACAAAGGGGTGGGCAAAAGTAAGTTTGCAGTTGTAATGCAAATAAATACTACAGTATTAATAAATAATAATATGAGTACTCACAACTGTAAACCTACTTTTGCCTACCTCTGTGTGATTTAGTTCTGCTTGTATTTGACTTATAAAATAGTATACTCTAGAAAAAGTCTAGAGTATACTATTATAACATTCAAAATGATGGTTCTGAGTTTCATTTAAGCTTATAAATGTAGCTGTTTTTCAGTTATTTTCTCTGTTGTACAGTGGATTCTTGATTGTGTTAATTCTATAGTTTTTTATCCATTCTCCTGGCAGTGAACATTTGTTTTCAAGACTTGGATGTGCATGTGTGTGTGTGTGTGTTTGTGTGTGTGTGTGTGTGTGTGTGGCGGGGGAGGGACTGGAGACGTTACTGCTCGCACAGCCCCGGGTCAGAGCACGTGAACGAGAGTGTCTCTGGAGGGGAGCCCCAGACTCCATTCTGCATCACCTGGAGGACTCTGGACCATGCAGCTTGCTGGTCCCCCCCCCCCCCCGCCGGGCTTTCTGATTCAGCAGGTCTGGAGTGGGTCCTGAGCATCTGTATTTCTAGCAGGTTTCCTGGTGACACCGCTGCTGGTCTGGGTCTGGTCAGGGCCTGTGCCTCAGGGGTGAATCATGACCAACCCGATGACAAGGTGGTGCTCAGCACTGCCCCCTGTGGAGCCGAGCAGGTGCTCGCTGTGGCCCTGTGGCGGGACCACAGCCTCTGCTCTGCCCAGTGCGGCCCCTCCGAGTGACGGAGCTTGGGGGGGGCCCGTCGATGTGGGGCTTGCGCTGTGTGGGGTTCGGAGGTTTGAGGTGCCTTGGAGAAACCTCTGTAATTATTTTAAAATTAGTACATATTGATCATTTCTTGTTTTTATAAAGGGTAAGTATACTTTGAAGTAAAGGCAGTTGCTTGCAAATAACACCCTGTGCACCTTCTGTCATAGATACTGTTTTAGATTGAAGTAATCAGAATTTTTTAGGAAAAAGTAAAGTGATCTTTATAAGAAAGGTATTCATTATAAAGATTGAAGTAAAGTTATTTCACTTACAAAGGGGCAACTCACTGCAGTACCACTGAGTCCTTACAGTTTGGGGGGAGAGTGAGGTCTGGCTCCCGGTCCACACGGTCCCTGTCAGGAAGTTGCTGTGAAGCGCACACTGCAGGGCCTCTGCCAGCCCGCGGGAGCCGCCAGTAAGACCCTGCTCCGGCTTTTGTGAAGGCTTTACCTAGCGGAGGCAGGCTCCCTTTCTGTGCAACCCCGTTTGTAGAGTTGTACTGACAGTTCAGGGTAATTTCGCTGGTGATATTTACGATTTCGGTCTAGGCATTGTAAATAGCCATTTCTTTTTGTTTGGAAAACTGCCTGGAGTAACAAAATGATTAGAGCTAAAGCCAAGTCCCCAGTGAGGGGTTTGGGGGCGGCCTGGGGGTGGCCAGAGTGGGCACGGGCAAGCCCTCCCAGAGGCAGGATGAGAGATGGAAGCTGGAGGGCTTATCCTATAACTTAGACCTCAGCACACGGTGTGTCTGCTGTTTTGGACAAGGTTTCCTCGGGATTTTTAGGAAGGTCAGAGGCCTGCTCTCGAGCACAGGGGTGAGACCGTGATGCGTGGGAGCACACCTGGGATGGAGGCGGTCAGGGCACCGGGTCCTGGTGTTGTTCTGAGTTCTGTGAGTCTGTTCAGAAATGAAAAGTTTGTAGACTTTGTTGCACCTGCTAGTTTGTTAGCAAACCAAAGCCACTTTTGTAAGGAAATACGGCATCCTAGGGTGTGCACCCACTCTGCAAACAAAAACATCCAACAATGCTGGAAAAGTAACTTTTTTAAAAGCATCAAACAGCCAAAAAGAAATTAAATAATGACCAGCTTTAAAAAAAAGCAAGAATTGAGAAAGTTGTACTTATAACTGGATTCCGTGAGAGCATTTGCCAGATTGGCAAGTGTGAGTTATGGTTTGTCAGCTGCGTGAGGGCGACAACAAAAGGAGAAGCCTAAGGGCTGCCCATGTCGAAAATCTGCTGGGGGCTTTCTCTTCCCCAGACCCTGCCCTGACATCAGCACAACCCTCTGGGCCAGGGGCGGAAGTGAGGAGCCCTAGTTCAGCCCTGGGGCAGCGTGTCCCTGTATTACTTCGAATGCTGAGTTGAGTTTAAAGTAGTCCCTGATGGATGATGGCGTCCCTAGGAACCTGGCAGAAGCAAATGCAAGTCCCCATTGAAAGAAGACAGCTGTATCCGAGGCCTTCGATAATGTGTCCAGTCATTTTACAAGAACAAGTAGCCACAGTCAGAAAGCAAGCACAGAAGTAAATTAGTCATTACAAGTAAGAGTGAGCAGAAACTAGAACTGCGGGGCCTTGTAAATGTTAGTCACAGATCCTAAAACTGTGTTGTTTATCTTTGAGGAAATTAAAGATAAACTTAACCTGTCTATAGTTGTGGACCCAACAGTAGTACCCGTGTCAGTGACTCAGAACCCCTGTCCCTTGGTTACCATTAGTGAAGCAGACAGAACGCAACCTGGAACTGAGGTCCTGTAACTAAGCTGTTTGGAGTCTCTGTGCCAAGGTGTGGAAAATGGCACTTGGGGCTGGGTACAATTGGTGACTCAAAAGTGGTGAACGACATCGTTGTAGAACTGGTAGGGAAGAAATGTGGGAGGCTAGGGATGGTGGCCAAGCCCCGAGACCTGGGTTCCCAACTTGCAGGGCTGTCCCAGCAGAGGGACATCTGCAGTATGCCAGTCACTGCACAGACTGCAGCTCTGCTTCCGGTCACCTGGTGGCTGGGAAGCCCCTGTCACTGCAAAGAGGGACGTGATCTTGAATTGCTCATATTCCCTGGTGCCCAACAGAAGCACATGGAAAATCCACTCTACAGGAAGCAAGTGTCCCCCTAAGTCTCACATTACTTCAACAAAATAACTTTCAAATACACCGTCTGACAGAGAAATATAATTAGGCATGTAAAAGGCCAAGGCAACATGGATTAAAAAATCAATAAAAGCAGACCAACAGGGTCTCCAGAACCACACGGACTGGGTTCAAGAATATAAGTATTCATTGGTTGTTTTTTTTTAAGCGATGGCATATTTGAAAGAAAACAAATTTGGGAACTAAACATTTTGTAATCAAAATTAAGAAAACAGTATGTGAGATAATAGCCAGCTGGGGAGCGAATCAGTGTGCCGTGCGGCGGGCCACAAGTAGGAATCCAGAATGGGCAAAGGGGTCAGCTGTGCAGCAACGGGTGGACACTGAACTTGCAGCGGTGAGCACAACGGGACAGACCCAGACACTGAATTATATGCTGTGCGCCTGAAAGTTACATAATGTTGTAAGCCAGTGTTATCTAGATTTTAAAAAATTAGTAATAGAAATGAAAGAAATCAGACTGAAACATGAAGAAGATTGGAGAACTCAGAAAAGATTGTACAAGGCATGTAACACTGTATATAGTGAAAAGGGCTAGTTTCTATATGATGATTCAGAAGGAGAGGAGAGAGGATCATAGAGCAGAAACAGCATTTGAAGTGATTTCATGTAGAATTTTCCCACAGATTCAAGAAGCCCAGTGAAACTCAAGCAGGGAAAGTAAAAAGAAATCTACACTTACAGAGGGCTGGAAAAAATAAATAGTGAAGCTGGAAAAAATAAAACTGCAAGCCAGCCTCATTCATGAACTTGGATTCAAAATTCCTGAAGAACGTTTTGGCAAACCAAATCATGCAGTGTATAAAAAGGATAATGTATCCCAACAAAATTGGATTTATTCAAGATACTCAAGATTGCTTTAACATTGGAAAATCAATCATAGCTTTTTCTGTCATATTAAAAGAAGAGAAGAGAAAGCATACAATCATCTCAAAAGATGCAGCAAAGGCATTTGGTAAGCTCACTATCAATTAGAATGAAATTTTCTTAATCTGAGAAATTTTATCTACAAAAAAATGGATAGCTAGCTTCAAAAAACTAGTAAGTTTAACAAGGTTACTAGATACAAGGATAACAAGTAAAAATCAATTGTATTTATAGCCCTGGCCGGTGTAGCTCAGTGGATTGAGCGCTGGCCTGCAAACCAGAGGATCGCAGTTTGATTCCCAGTCAGGGCATATGCCTGGGTTGTGGGCCAGGTCCCAGCGGGGGACCCACCAGAGGCAACCATACATTGATATTCTCTCCCTCTCTCCTTCCCTTCTCCTTTAAAGATAAATAAATAAAAATTGTATTTATAATACCAAAATATTCCGTCTTTAGAAGTAAATCTATCATGTTCACAAGTTGGAAAACTCACTGTAGGAAATATTTCTTTAAGTTATGAGTTCAGTGCTATCCCCATTAAAATTCTTTTTTTAAAAGATTTTATTTATTTTTACAGAAAGGGGAAGGGAGGGAGAAAAAGAGGGCAGAAAATGTCCATCGGTTGCCTGTAGCATCATCCCCAGGCTTAAATGGGGAACCTGGCCCACAATCTGGGCATGTGCCCTGACCACGAATGGAACCAGTGACCTTTCAATTCACAGGCCAGAGCTCAGTCCACTGAGCCACGTTAGCCAGTGCTCTTCTTCTTTTCTGAAGAGCTCACATACTTATTACGGAGCCAACCCACTAGTGCAGAAAAATATTAACAGTGGGGAAAATCGTTTTTTCCAATACTTTCTCCGTAAAACACCCCCAGTTGTCCAGATGGTAGCGGTCTCCTCAGTGACGGAGCAGGATGCAAACAGCCTGGACACAGGCCTGGGTGTGTGAGCCATCTCCTCTGAGTCCTCCTTGACCCAGCCTGCCTGTCCTCCAGTGTCTCCTCCCGGACTTGCACCTGGTTTTAGTACCAGTTTCATTCGACTCCATTGGGGAGGGGCTGGCTCTGCTTCCTGTTCTCAGCCAGGAACCTCTTGACCCTGGAAGTCTCGTGAGGATACTTGGCAAAGAGGAGTCAGCCTCACGCACTGTGACGGCAGAGAGGGAGCCTAGTTAACGTTTTTCATATTGTGAACTTAAACCTTTATTTCGTGGAGGTTGAAATGGAGACTTTAAAACTAAAATATGGAATTTCAGCAAGCCAGTAATGACCAAGAGACTGTTGAAAAAGAATAATATGGGAGAATGTGCTCTACCAGCCATCGAACTGATTATAAGGGCGCAGTAAGGAGACTGGAAGGTGGAGGAGGAGGAGGAGGAGGAGGAGGGGACACAATCGCGTTCATAAGCAGTCCTATCCAAGTGTGCACGCACGACCCTGGGGCCTCGTCGATGTGTATGTGGCAGAAGGAGGCTGGCCAAGCACTAGGGGAAAGTGTGGTTTATTTCGTGAATGATACTATAGTGATTGAATACCCTTATTTTTAGAAAATGAAATTTGACCTCACCGCACATCATAAACAAAAAATTAATTCCAGATGGACCTAAATGTAAAAAGAAAAAACAAACCTTTAGAAGATAACAGAAAAATATCTTGACTTGGAGGTTTTGCCCCGACAAGAAAAGGACACAAAAGACACTTGTCATAAAGGAAGTGTTGGTAAATTTACATTAAGAGTAAGCACTTGGATCTATCAAAAGACACCAGAAAAAGAATAAAAAGACAAGAAACAGAATGGGAGACGATCATGATAACACATGCAGAAGTGGTATCCAGAGTATTTAAGGAATTTCTACAATTTAATGACCAACAAAAAAGCAACCCAGTAGGAAAATGGTTATGAGAATGGGCATTCCAAAAGAAAAAATTCAGGCAGCCAATAAGTAAATACAAAATCTGTTCAATAATCAGAAAAATTCAAATTGAGAACTCAGTGTGATACTGTGCTTTACCTACCAGAGTATTCTTTCAAACTCATGTTTTGGGTTTGTTCTGATAAATTTCCAGAATTAGAATTGCTGGGTCATAATGGCGTTTTTAATTTTTTGAGGCCACTCCAAACTGCTTTCCACGGCGGCTGCACCAGTCTGCGTTCCCACCAGCAGTGCAGATGGGTTCCCCTTTCTCCACATCCTTGCGAACACTTGTATCACATTTAAGAGTTGAAGTTAAAATGAAAATGTGTCCTCTCCAAAGACCCTTTTCTTGCAGAAATGTTTAATTATTTCCAACATGAGTTTCTAAAACGTTCTGGTATGTGCACAAGCACTGCCTCATTCTGGCCATAACATTAAGTTTGGTCCAAGTGAGCATGACTTGTATCAATATTTCATCGACTCTTCTCATTCCTCCGTGAGGATCAACACTACCTTTAAGTTGGGGCGGTAACGGAATCCCAGAAGCATTCTGTGGATTATCAGGAACATGAGACATTTGTATGCTGTTCCTATAAGTAAACAGTTTGAGCAGATGGATTGGACATGGGCTTTTTCCAATTGCCTTTCATGACTTTTTAGGATCCTGCCAAATTTAAATAGAGATTCAGCTGTGAGTCTCTCGAGCCTGGGTAAGCAAACCACATAGCTGGCTACATTCGTAATTTGAAATGAATTCAGAAAAGTCCTGTCACAGGACATGTGATAGCTTTCAAAAAGCTTGCAGTCGGTCTGAAGTTTTCGAAATCCATCGTGGAAAATTCTGTGCAGACACTGTGGAGGGTAGACACTCTTCCCAACACACCATTTCCCCCCCGGTGTTTCGCCAACCGAGGTTTGTGGCTATGCAACACGTGCCTAGACGCGGGAGAAGTCACTAACCCCCGAGGGCTTTTCCACCCAACTGCGCCTTGTGTCCCGGTCTGCTAGACACTCCCTGAGCACTGAACCTTGTGGTTTCCCGTGCTCTCACTCCTCTTATTTTCTGCTGGAATTCTTCAAAGGGACTGGGAAACCTTCAGTCTCAGAAACCTCTTATTTTTGTCTCCCTCACTTACCAAATCCTCAGTTTCTGTAGCTGTTTCCTAGCAGCAGCTAAAGCACGGCTGTACATGGTTGCGTGGCACCCACGTTGTGTCAGAAGGTGACACATAGATCATATGGCCCAGAGTAAAATGAAAATGCTTTTCAAACCTTCTTTAACTAGTTTGCGTTAGGAGACTACCATAAGGAACATGGAATTATTTTAAGAATCCGACAGGTTTATATGTGGTTTGTAATTTTAAAAAAAGACACAAAGAAGGCGGAGATGTGTTTGTGTGTTTTGTTTTAGGCGATGGTAGCAGAGGTGTGTGCAGTGACCCGAAGCCATCAAACTGAGGACCTATCGCTGTGCACTTTATTATATGTTAACAATATCTCAGCAACAAAGAAAAACCCATTTAGTTAATTATTTTAAAGCGGTAGTTTTAAAATTAAAACTACCGCTTTAAAATTAGTTTTCAAGATAGTTTCTATTATTTTACTCTGTTCTGAAGTGTTCAGACTTTTCCTAAATAATTTTATTCTATAATCACCTCAGAAAAACCCAGATATTTCTATTGCTTAGAAATTATATACTGATCTTACAGGGTAGGAAGACAGTGGTCAAACATAGTTTTCATTTTTTTTATAGTTAAACATATTCAGTATAAATATTAAAATAATAAATTTGAGAATTCTTTATTTGCTCAGTTATCACACAGTATATTCTTATGAAGGTCTCTCGTAAGCTTCCCAATTTATATTCTAATATTCCATCTCAGTTGGTGAAGTGACTTTGTACTTTGGTTACTCAAAAATTATGTTTAGATCTGTTTATTTTGTTAATTAAAAATATGTTACCAGCAAATACTAAGAAAATGCACATGCACTGCACAATTAAGTTTTTATGACATATGTTTCTAGGTGAATATCTGCAGTAGGAGAAGGGCAATCGGAAGACAAATTTGGCAGTGTTAATAGGCAAGCCCTCACTGGAGTATTTTTTTCTTGTTGCAGGCATTACTCTGCCACCAGTGAAGTCTCATTATTTCTAAGTGTCCTAATCAATAAGGTCATGAAAGATTGATTTCAGGAGGTGCCACTGTGTTTATGACAAGAAGCATATAGAGTCATTTGTAGGAGTGGGCAGTAATTCTCCTTCGGACTAGCAATTCAGGACCAGCAAGCCCATCTTCCCTGTCTGCAGGTGCTGGGGAAGATCTCAGTGGTGTCCATCACGGCAGAGAGGAGACTAATACTGTTAATTGGATTTCCCTAAAGAAGCAAAAACACCCCATTGTGGGTGGGGGGTGGGGGGCAGGGCAGAAGGAACAGATCCGTGCCAGTCTTCAGGGCGTGTGCGCTGGTTGCATTGACTTTCCTCGGCTAGTGGCCTGGGAGACAGTCGCCCGCAGCCACTCCTCTTCAGGTCCGGCTTTCAGAATGGCAGCTGCGTGTGTGTGTGTGTGTGTGTGTGTGTGTGTGTGTGTGTGTGTACAGTAAGCTAGAACTAAAAACCTAAAAACATTTCAGTCCTAGTAGAGTAAGGTGAAGTAGAAAATGCATCACAGAACCATTTTCTCCTCGCTGATTGTGGACACGATATAAGGAACACACAGTATTCTCTCTCACAGGAGGACTGCAGTTCATTTGGTCAATCCTCTGTCTCAGGGACTTTAGGGTTACAAAGTCTTTTTTAAAGAAAAAAAGCTTTATTACTATGGTACATGTTCCTTGTTAAAAATAAATTCAAACAATATAGAAATTTTAATAGAATGAGTGAGAGTCCCCTTGTTTCTCAAACATAACAACCGAAGGTCAGCCCTCAAGACTTTTGCTGTTCCCCTCCAGTTTTTTTCACTTCTCTCACCCTTAATTGGCTGGTAGTTTTGTGTAGCAGTTGCCATTTTTGAATCTTTTCAAAGCGTTCAACTTAATAGAAACTTTTTTCTTAGTATGTCAATAGTTTACTTGACATTCATTTAAATTATATAAGAGTCAATTGACAGATCCTTGTTTGGGAAGAGATAGAACCCATTCATCATACCACTGAGAGGCAAAAGCAAGAATGCTCACTGCGAGGCAGGCATTGGTCTCCGTGTGCGAGGAGGAAATGCAGGGGCCCCGGGAACCATCGCTGTGGTGGCGCAGAGCTTGGGTGCAGACGAAGCGGTTTCATGCTGAACTGAGTTCTGTGCCCGTCTGTGGTTTGCAAGCATTTCCACTCATCCTCACCAACATTACGCATTATTGATTTACAATGAATGCACTTTAAAACTGGAAAGAGTTTGTCAGTAATCAGCAACGTCAAAACCCTAGAATTCATTGAGCATCTATCTACTCTTGTAGTACTTTCCAATGTCTTGTAACTCACTGCAGCAACTCTGTAATATTATCTATCATTGTCCTCATTTTAGGAATGAAGACATCAAGACACAAAGAGATTCACTGACTTGGCTAAAGTCACACCATAAGTGGCAAAGCCAAGATTCAAAAATATTTTAAGAGGCTTTTGTTTGACATAGTAAGTTTAGTGCATGAATGAGCTTGTCAGTATTTTAAAAATATTGTCAGTTGAAACTTTCTGGCAAAATACAGGAGTAGTGTCTGTAGTGTACAAAATGTATTTTTCTTTCGTGTCTTACACTTTCAGAATGGTTTGTAAAGTTTACTCAACGAGGTACTCTCCTGTTTTTAGAAATAACTAGAAGAGGTGAACCAGTCCGTCTGCAATAACAAAGGTTAAGTTCATTTCTGTAGACCTGCCGCATGTGTCTGCTCTGGCATGTTTTCATAGCACAAGTTAAGACCTGCATTTTTCTTTACATTGAGTTGTAACTTTTATAGGTAGTTTCCAAACATAAATGAGGGAGACAGATTCACACACATCAACTTTCTACACCATAGTTTCTGAAAATGTGCTGTTTGCTAACACTCCTAATTATTAGTTATCTTGAATTTTTATATAACCCATCCACAAAATGATATTCTTGGCATGGCACTTCCAAAAGAAGAAAAGCTATTCTTTACCCTATGCTCTTAAGTTTTTCCTAGACTGGAAAATATTAGTAAAGAGCAAAATTTGTGGAATAAAAATGATGTACAGATCTTGCCGAGTATTTATATGAGGATTTCTACAGGACACATTTTTAGAAGCAGAATTATAAAATGAGTGTTGTGTCCAGCCTTTTTTGGGGTGCTCTCCTGTCCTTGTCTTTTGAGGCACCTAGCTCAGGGTGACGTACTGTTTGGCTGAGCCTCGAGGGACAGGGCTGCCGTCCTCTGGACTGCAGACCCCAGCCCAGCCAAGAAAGGAGGGTTAGAGAGAAACAGCTGTTGTAGTGAACGCACGGTAGACGCCTGGTCTTTCTGACCGGATGTGTGTGCAGCAAAATAAAAGATTGGAAGTTCCGTGACCAAAAGACCTGACCACGTACCCTGTGCTCTGGAAGGCGTCCCCAGCAGGCCGCCCCTGCTGCACACCAGACAATGGCCCCTCCCCTGTGTCCCGTGGTGTCAGAGTAGCCAGGGAGTTTTAGAAAGTAAATGTGGTAGACTGGGTGATCCTGTCTTTTTAGCAGTGCTTCCCTTTTTTTATCATAAAAATTTACAAAGATGCTATGGACCAGCATGGACTTATTAATTAACTAAAACTTCCACCACTAATGTTAAGCCAGGATCGAGAATCTTTGTTACCAGATTAGTTCATTTGCTTGTTTGTCTTCCCATCGGACTAGGGAGTCTTTAAGGGTCCTTTTGCGTCTGTGTCCCTAGCAGCCAGCCCAGAGTCTGATATGTTATAGGTACTCAGTAAAGACTCACTGAAGAAACCACGAAACTAGTGTACGAGTGAGACTTCAGTTAACTAGGACAAGGATAAAAACTGAGCTACTGGAGTTTGCATCTTTGAAAGGTTTTTGTAAACATGTCTAAGATACCCTATTTCAGTTTCTTTGAGAATGAGAAATAGGCCAAGGTGCCCAGTTTCACAGACTGTGCTTTAGAAAGACTTTCTCGCCTGTAAAGATGACTAAGCTGTATCAAAGCACAGATGCTTTGTGAAGGGTGTGGACTTCCTTACATGAGGTGGCAGCCAGATATTTTGACCTGCACTGGAGGTTTAAGCCAGAGTGATCTCAGTCTTGGGGCCAGGGCAGAGTTGGTGCAAAAGTTAGAATGATTTGGTCCCAGAGTGAACCAGCTGAGACTATGAAGTATTTATATGAGGCAGTTCTAGTCTGTTTTGGGTCGCAGGTGCAAAGGTAGGGCTGAGCGTCCTGGCTGATGGCAATGCCAATGACAGGGCCCTCTCCCCAGGAGACGGAGCAGGTGCACATGGGCCAAGAAGTTGAGTCAGGACGAGTGACTGAGGAGTGTTGCTGTGCTTCCTCTTTTCCTGGTGTTGGGTGTGTGCGGGGACAGGCCTGCTGGTTTGAAGACACTGTGGAGGGCCTAACGTATGGTTCAAGTTCTGTGAAAAACAGCCCTGACCCAGCTACCCAGTGGGAAGAACCATGCTACGTATACAAATTCATGCTTTTGTCTTTGGTTTTATAGCTGCCTGTTTTACAAAACGAATCCAATGGTTTTGACTGTAATGGTACAATATGAATGAGGCTAGGTCAGTTTTTATTTTAGCTGATAGTGTACAAGGTAACATGCAGATTCTTTTGGTTTCATTTGTACAGTAGAACTACCTCCCTTCCCCAACTGTTTACAAAGGTCTTTGCTCTGTGTCTCTGTACTGGAAACGTTGGCAGAGTGACTTAGCAGCAGTCACTGTGACTTCAGTAGAGACAGTGAAGCCTTGAACTTCTCACTCAGGGCAGTGTGAATTGCCTCACGGAAAATGTATAAAACAATGTGATGGATGTTTATTGTGGACTGTAAGAAGCCAAGTCCTTGATTTTGGACTCTGATTTAATATATTTGTTAATGTGTCTCAAAGTGACCTCCCTCCCATTTTACAAACACTTCTTTACCCGTTTAGAGATTTAAAAATTGGCCTATCTGTCCTTTGTGTTACCTGTTATTCTTAAGCTCTCCATGTGTGAGGCCCAGGAGGGCAGATGTGGCAACTGTGAACAGTTACAGGTGTCATAGACACTCAGCCAGCAGTATTCTAACCTAGTAACTTATAACTGTAAAAATAATGTAACTGGATAATTTATAATTATAAAATAAGAGAATGCGGTGGAGTGCCATCTTCACTGCATGGAGGTCCCAGTCTCCAAAGCCCTGGGCTGAGTGACTGACTCTGCACTGGGTTTTGCGCCGCTTCACGGGGACGTTGTGCAGAGAGGCGCTGACAGTCTGTCCCGTGGCACCGAGGACGCAAAAGAACAGATTTATTGAATTTTACAGAAAATCAGAGTTATACATTTTTATTCCGTACTCTGCCACTTAAAATCATCGAAAAACCAGAAGTTAGGGTTTACAGATTTTAAAATTCTGCTCCAATTAAAAACTCTCCTTTAGACTGAAGAGAAAAATTTACCCTTTTCCTACAAGTTTCTAATTCTTTTGTCTCTCATTTACTTATTTTTGCCTCGGCTAAGTTGTAGCAGTATCTCCGGTGCTGTGTTGTGAAGACTGATGACAAACAACACTTGTGACCTCCCAGCGCTGCTCCCTTGGTGACCACTAATGGTTTATCTAGTGTCAAACAAGATCTTTGTTTTCTTGATTTTAGATAAATTTGCAGCCCACTGCCTCACCAGTCATGATGTCAGTTGTTTACATTTCAGCAAAATGTTTGTCGTAACTTTCAAATACAGGGGAACTGTAGACAGACGGTATTTATCACGCTGTAGAGACTGTCAGAAATGGTTGGACTCAACATGACTGAGCCGAGCGCCCCGTTTACATTTCAATCTGCAGAGTGTCAGGCCTGCTCGCTGCAGTGACCACTGGCAGCAGGAGAAGATGGATAGCACAGGACTCTTACCCTGGTCGCCACATACTGCTCTCAATTCATCTTCTCAAAAAAAACGTGCCTCGCACGTGATGGCTGAAGGGCGAGAAGGCATTCTGGCCCTGGAAGTGATGGTGTTTCTCTCCCAAAAGTGGGGTGTGGGCCCCCGGGACTAGAATGTGTTTCATGGTGACACTGTTTCCTTGTGTGTCCCAGTCAGGCCAGGAGAGCGTGCGGACAGGTAGGCAGAGGAGTCCTCAGAGGGCAGGAGCGGCCCCACCCTGTGGTCATGTCCACTCTGAGAGCAGGGAAAACTTGTTTCTCTGTTCCAGGGATTCATTCAATGCTTGACTGAGCAGGACGGGATAAGGGGGAGTGTGTAAGCGAATTCAGTATTGCTTAAATGTGTGCATACCGAGGTAGGTACTGCATGAATGTTGAGTTATGTAATTTGGGACCCAACTTTCCTGCTCAGGAGCCCCAGCACCCATGGCCTCTGGCCCCTGCAAGGGCGTCCTCACGTGGGGATTCATCCTGCCAGGGCTGCCGCCTTTTCTGTGTTACCAGGGATCTCGCTTCCGTCTTGGGCCCCCAGTTCCTCTGCTTATCTGTGTCTGCTCTTTTCCTCAAGATGTGTGTCCTTTAGAAAACCTAGGGTTAATTCAGTCCTTGATGCCTCAGAGAGAATGGTGAGTGGGATAGGCCCGGGGAAAACTTACTGGAAAGAAGTGAATGAGGGATAGATTCATTGATGAATGAAAAGTCAGCATTAGCCTGCACAGTTGGAAGAGAAAAAGTATGGTAAACAAAGGAACATAAGGAATGAGGAAATCGTAGGAGTAGGTGGAGAGAATGAATAGCTCGGGAGATGACATTAAGGAGTAAACCCAAACACAGAGCAGAAAAACAGATCGAAAGGGCGCGAGACAATGGGTAAGAATCAGAGAATGTAGACTGAGGGGTTCCCTGCACTTATTATATATAATAAATAGGTCGTGTTTGTAACTAGGCCATTTTCTTAGCACTTGTAACTGCTCTGTTGAGGTGTACTCCACATAACATACAGTCCACCCATTTAAAGGCTATAATGTGGTGCTTTATAGTATATTCACAGAGGCGTGCAGCCGTCACTGTGGCAGCTTCACAACATGTCATCACCCCGAAGAGACTCCGCCCCCTTAGTCTTCACTCTCTAGCCCCTCATCCCCTTAGCATGTTAGCATTTACACTTATTATTGAAGTACTTATTTCCTGCCCCATCTTAGTATAAAAATGCCAGAGTCACATTTTTTTGTGTATTTCTACCATTTATTTCTCTGAACAGTCAAGGCGTTCACATCTTACTACAACTTCATATGTTTATATGAGCGCCAAGTTTAATAATTTAAAATTACCGTTTTATTCTTCTCCCTTCCAAGTACAACAGTTAGAAATTAGTGTCTTGTTTGAAGAGCAGCCATCACTTTGTTGGTGGATGGAAACCCGAAGCCTGTTGAAGGGCTTGCTGCCCGTGAGCAAGGGACTGTGCGGTCGCAGACTGGCCTCACCTCAGACTCCCACGGCGGGGACCAGCCGGTGGCACTGGGCGTCTCCGCCTCTTACAGTGTGGACACTGTGTGTTCAGTTCATACGTCCTGACTAAACTGTTCTTTCTCGTGGGTGTAGGCAACTCCAAGAAAATTGGTGTTACTCACACAGCATTTGGAATTTCTCAGAACAGGAAGGTCTCTGCGAATGGCCAGTCATGTCAGACACTCACAGTTCGTTTGTATGTAAATCGCTCGTCAGAAAGACATGCAGTGATCTTTTTATCTGTGTAACTTACACGAGACTCTGACACAGAATTTTCTGAACTGAAATCTCTGCGGATGAGTAGGGAGCTGCGTCGTGTGCGTGTGAGGGGTGCATGAACCCAGCAGCCAGTCAGGGTCAGCAACAGGCAGACCGGCAGGCAGACTTGTGTCTGGGGCTGCCTCTGACTGCTTTTGATCAAGCGCTCTTAGAATTGCCTGCTGGGCATAGGAAGAGATTTTTTTTTAATTTCTCGCCGAATTCAAACAAGGCTTAGGTGAGTCGGTGATGTCTCCATCTCCGAGACGTTTACGCTTTGCTGAAGTTGTATATTGTTTGCGTATTCTCGCGATGCCCGTTGTCGCACCAGGGGCGTGAGTGGTTGCTGAAGTGTTGCTGTGAGGGGTTGACTCTTCTTACCACTTTGGCTTATTAAGTAATAAAAGTTACTTGTATAGTTTGGTTAACTTAAATCGATAAGGGTAATTTCAGAACTCTCCTGTGACCAGAGCATCCACCCATGAGAACGGAGCAGTGTGTCGCGATCTCACTGTCACCGAGTTTGCAGCCCTTCGGTCTGGTGAATGGGAAGCAAGCGCCCCGTGCCGGAACGCTGGACTGTGAGCTCCGCAAGGCTGTGGCCATGCCCATGTTATCTGTTCCTGGCACCTAACATAACGCAATGGTCGATTGATAAATGTTGAATAAATGAATGAAAATGTAAAGCAGTAAGACAGCATGCTCTAAACTACTGGATGATTAACGGCTTGCACAGCATCCAGTCAGGAAACCAGTAACTGCTCTAGGTGACCTCAGAGAGGAGGCATTTACAGTCAGGATTTTGTCACGGAAATTAATGGACAGGCTGGAGGAGAAGGTGATGGTATCCAGAGAGCGATCTCTTCATGTTTGCCCCAGAGCTGGGCAGCAGGAAAGGGAATGAATCTCGTCCAGACTAGGAGCCACGCTGACCACGGACGGCACTGGCCACAGACTCTGCCTTTGCAGATCGAGCGTTTCCACGCAGCTGTGGTCTGTGCATGTCTGTACGTTGTCATCAGGCCCGAGGAGCTGGCGCCATGTTCACAGGACAGACCGATGTGTGCGGAACACGGCTCTTCTGTGCCACCTGTGCGCGCCAGGTGTTTCTCACACCTAGGACCTACAGCTTTCTGATTTACTTCTTTGTAGACTTGCAGGTGTTTGTTTTTTTAAAAGAATTTATTGGACTTCTTCCAAGATGGAGGCATAGGTGGACATGCCGGGCTTCCTCACACAACCAAGTTTAGAGACAACTAAATATTAGCAACAGAAAACACAGCCAGAACACAAAAAATGGAACTTTTCGGAAGTCTGATAACAACAGATTCTTCAGCCTGACTGGTAAGAGGGGCGAAACCAGCAGCTGGAGGAGCGGGGTTGCACAGGAAAACTCCGTCAGACGGACTCAGGCGCACAGAACCCAGGCGCAGGGTTGGACCTGGTGGGCAACTCAGCGAGCAACCTCGGGGAAACAGCGAGGGAGCAGGGCTGCGGGTTGACTGTGGTCTCGCATCCGTGCGCAGATAGACAAGCGAGGGAGTGGGCGATTGGATGGGACCCAGCAGGCCCCAGTGGCGGGCGGCAGCAGAGGGCACCACCATTTCCCCGCTCTGACCATGCCCCCACATACAGCGTCACAACCCAGCGACCTGGGAGTCCAAGGCTCCCCTCCTCGTACTTAACGGGCGTGAGCAGAACAAAAATGGCTCAAGAAGATCTCAAAGCCCCAGAGCCTATAAATCTAAGCGATGAAGAAATAGCACAACTCTCAGACGCACAGTTTAAAACACTGGTGATCAGGATCCTCACAGAACTGGTTGATTATAGCCACAAATTAGATATACATATGAAGGCGAAACTAATTGAAATGAATGGAATTACACAGGAAATCAACAGCGATGAAAAGGAAACTGGGTCTCAAATCAATGGAGTGGACCAGAAGAAAGCAAATAATGGCCAAACAGAAAAGAGTGAAGAAGCAAGAATTCAAAAAAATGAGGAGAGTCTTAGGAACCTCCAGGACATCTTTAAACACTCCAACATCCGAATTATAGGGGTACCAGAAGGGAGAAAGGAACAGCCACCAGTGGAAAACTTATTTGAACAAATAATAAAGGAGAATTTCCCCAATCTGGCAAAGGAAATAGACTTCCAGGAAATCCAGGAAGCTCAGAGAGTCCCAAAGAAGTTGGACCCAAGAAGGAACACACCAAGGCACATCATAATTACATTAGCCAAGATTAAAATGAAGGAGAGAATCCTAGAAGCAGCAAGAGCTAAGGGGATTGTCACCTACAAAGGAGTCCCCATCAGACTGTCAGCTGATTTCTCAAAAGAGACCTTACAGACAAGAAGGGGCTGGAAAGAGGTATTCCAAGTCATGAAATCCAAAGACCTACATCCAAGATTGCTCTATCCAGCAAAACTTTCATTTAAAATGGAAGGACAGATAAAGTGCTTCTCAGATAAGATCAAATTCAAGGAGTTCATCATCACCAAGCCCTTATTATATGAAATGTTAAAGGGACTTACCTAAGAAAAAGAAGTTAAAAAAACATGAACAGTGAAAGGACAGCAAACTCACAGTTATTAAGAACCACACCTAAAACAAAAGCAAACTAAAAGGACAGCTAGATCAGGAGTGGAAACATAGAAATGAAGATCTCAAGGAGGGTTAGCAACAGGGGAGTGGGAGGAGGAGAAGGGGGGAGAAGGTACAGAAAATAAGTAGCATAGACAGTAGATAGAAAATAGATGGGGGGGCAAGAATAGCATGGGAAATATAGAATCTAAAGGACTCGAGACACATGGTCATAAACTAAAGGGGGGTAATGGTGGGGATGGGGGGTAGGGTGGAGGGGAATGAAGGGGGGAATAGAACAACTGTAATGTCATAATCAATAAAAATAAATAATTAAAAAAAAGAATTTATTGATTTATCTTTAGAGGGGAAGGGAAGGAGGGAGGGAGAGAAATATCAATGTATGGTTGGCTCTCATGTGTCCTCTGCTGGGAACTGGCCTGCAACCCAGGCATGAGTCCTGACTGGGAGTCAAACCACGATTGTGTGGTTCACCAGCCTGCACTCAATCCACTGAGCTACGCCAGCCAGGGCTTGCAGGTGTTTTTATTGGGACAGAAACATGCATGTATTAATCCAACAAAAGTACCTACTCAGTGCTAGGCACTATTCTAGATACTAGGAACATAAAATAATTTTTACTCTGCAACTTGTATAAATAATTTTATCTCTTTTACACTCACATCTTCGTGTAAGTATATTCAAACCAACATTATGGTGTTTAACCTCGTATAGGAAATTTTGACTTCACAGTTTTGACCTGCCAGTTAACCTTGAAATCACCCTCATTCTTCCTATCAAGCTGTATTATTATTTTTTTTAGATTTATTTATTTATTTTTAGAGAGAAGGGAAGGGAGGGAGAGAGGGAAAGAAACATCAGTGTGTGGTTGCCTCTCGTGTGCCCCCTACTGGGGACCTGGCCCGCAACCCAGGCATGTGCCCTGACTGGGCATCAAACTGGCCACCCTTTGGTTCAGCAGGCCGGTGGTCAATCCACTGAGCCATACCAGCAGGGGCTCAAGTTGTATTCTTAAACAAACAAACAGAAACGTAACTCAAATCCACTGGCTGGCAGTGCCATGCACAGGCCCACCTAGTGACTCTTTTTTGGCAGATTAGAGAAGGCGACTTGTCAGAACCTGGTGCACTGAGTGAAATGCACACTCTGAGGAGGGAGGGAGACCCATGTGTGCGGGTAGCTAGTGGCGTACGGAGCTCAAACGTGCACTGCCTCTGAGAGTCTGGGTGCTGGCTGGGCTTGGGAATTGTGGGCATGGGAGCGCAGGGAAGTCGTGACTAATTCCGGTCTCCTCTGAGAACTGCCGTGTGTTCACACTGTCCCGCACTCCGCGCTGTGGCCTGTGGTGTCACTCCTGCGGCTGTTCAGAGAAGAAGCATCAAACCAGCGCAGGCAGGTCCTTTCGAGAACAGAGGCTCTGATACGGTGATGCCGCAGGAGTCCTCTCAAGTTCAAATTAAGGAGAAAGAAAAGTAGGCTTTTTGTTCTGAATACATGGCAATCAATATATGACATCCAGTGGAAGAAAAATTGCCTTTCCTAGAAAAAGCAATACATCTTTCGTTTCTTCCTCCCCTCCCCTCTGTGTTTTACTTCTTTATCTTGTCTGTGGAGTTGATAGCATTGAACAGTGATGGCTACTTAATGACAAATGCAGTAAAATCTCTCTGACTTTCAGTCCTGTATACACACATGCTCGATTTGAACCACTGTTCCATTCACCGAGGTTAGGTATGAAGACGCTAAGATGGTTTCAGAAGGTGTTTTCCCGTTGGCACTGTGAGAGGCAGGCGGAGGGGGCTCCCTCCCGTCCAGCAGGAGCCCTGGGATCCTGTGCAGCGGCGTGTCCTCTGCAGACTTGGAAGCGGTGTCTCTGCTGGAGTTGGAAGCACAGCCTGCAGAGGTCGCTGACATTCAGGGAGGAGGGAGTTCTGAAAGGCTTGCTGAGCAAGTCCTGGAGGCCGGAGGGACCGGAGATGTGGCGGGGGACCCCCTCGGGCCACCTGCAGTCTCACTCACCTGGCCCACCCCTGCTGCTGCGGGCTCGGGCCTCCCAGCTTCCTGACACGCTCCTCATGTTTCAGCCCCACAGAATCTAGTTAACTCTCGTACGTTCTCTGAGTCTGGGTTATTTCGAGAATTTTTCTTTTTCTTTTGGTTGCTAGTGACTGCTAACGTCAGAGCTCGGGACCCTCCCTCTGTTGCTGACAGTTACTTCACCTTGTCTTCAGAACAGTTATCGAGCTGCACCCAGGGCAGTGTCCAGAGCCCGTCCGGGACCTGAGAAAGGACATCGGGGAAACTGGGGAAGTCCAAGGACAGGCTGTAGTTTGGGTGGTAGTTTTGCGTTAGTGTGACTTCTCAGTCTGGTTAAATGTGTCGTGGTCGTGTAAGATGTTAACTTCAGGGGAAGTTGCATGAAGGCCTGCAGGGACTCCAGCACATCCGAGATGACTTCAAAATGAGACTTTCTGTAAATGTTTCACTTGGTATCGAGTCTAAGCTTTGACAGAACTGGGATGTTTAGTGACAAGTGTGCCCAACGTCGAGTGTGTTTCTGTAGCACACATGGGATTTCCCCAGAGCGTTCTGTGTGCAGGTGTGTCGCGGCTTCAGGCAGACACACCCGGACTCGGTCCCCAGCGCTGCCACTCACCACCTGAGAAACACAAGCCTGAAACGGAGTCCCCGCAGACTGGTTCTCTTTTCTCTGGTGGGACGACGAGCCCCCCTCGGGCTGTCCTCAGGGCTTGTAGCCACCAGCAGCCCGGGGCGGCCACATGGCCAGCCCCTTGAATACCACTCAACCCTCCAGGATGGCACTTTGAGGAACAGTAAAGTTTAGGTTCCTGCTTCCTCCTTAAGTTTCTTCTCCATAAAATCACACTCCCCCGTCCTCCTCTGGGTCGCTACTTTCCTTGACAGTTCGGCACGTGGCCTTCAGGTCTCTGTCCTCCTCCACCGGCCTGTCCCCTTCAGGGAGCCAAAGACTAAGGCCTTGACGTTCCATGGCGTACGGGCATTTCCAAGCCTTTCCGTCCTTTTGTGCATTTATGGGTTTTCTCTCCTTTTAAGAGAATTTCTGATGTTAGAACCCCCAGAAAATAGACTGTATTTCCGTTCTTTGACTCAGCAACTGTTTATTGAATACCTCATTTTTGCTCCACCCTGTGTGTAAACAAAACCCCAGCTGTCGGAGTACTCACACAGTCTACTTTGTAAATGTAAATGGGTAACCAATACAGTGGTTAGTAATCAGCTAATAGAGAAATCAGTCAAGAACTAGGAGCGTGGTGATGGCGAGGGAGCCGTGGGGCAGGAGCCCTGTTGTCGTTTATGGCGGGAAGAGCCTCTGAGCTGGAAGGTCCTGCCCTGGGAGCCACTGGACCCAAGGGCGTCTGTCCATGGTACTGGCCTGCGGCCACAGCACCAACTTGCCCAAAGTGGATTCCACGGGGTCTCACGGTCCCCCCGAGGTTTTTTGCTTCCCAACTTTAAAATCTGCAGGACACTTAGGATATAGGAATGAGTGGGGAAAGGGAGTTGCTGTGTGGGACCCCTCAGGCCTGCCCTCGCCCCACAGGCAGCCTGCAAGGGGGAAGGGGACGGACAAAGGAGTCCAGGAACCTCCTGGGTGGGTTTTTTGTCTTGTACTTTGATGGAAACGTCCTTGTTACAGCCGTGGTGGTGCCCTGAGGAACTGTCGCAGGCCCCCCCCCCCCCCCAGCGCACATGCAGCTCCAGGTGCGCTCCTTCTGCCTCCTGCAGCTCTGCCTCTGTGTCTGTCTCTCTGTCTCTGTCTCATCTCAGCCTCAGCCTCTGCCCCAGCGCTGGGCCTGGCCTGCCACCACGCAGCTCCAAGGAGCCCGAGGGTAGGGGAGATGGACGTGACTTTGCCGTGGTTTCTGCCACGTTGCAGGAGCAAACCCCGCACACTCATGGGTCTCTGTTGCAGAAGGGCGAAAGGAGAGAAAACGGAGCACTCGGGTCTCTTGTCCTGCAGCACTGCCCCCTCCCCCACCTCCTCCCGGTCCAAACAGGTCCAGAGGGCACAGGGCAGGTCCCTGGAGGAGCGCCTTGCAAGGGCCCTGTTCCGATTAGCATCACAAAGGGGTTGTCCTGTCCTCTTGAGATGCCTGACTGGCCTCCCTCAGCCCCAGTGACCTTCTTACCTTTGCCTGCAAATGGGGCAGGGGTGGGGGGAGTTGCTTTTTAGTCTTTTGGGCACCACATTCCCACAGATTTGCAGTTTTCTCGCCACAGTCTTCATCCCACAACCTGAGTCCTTTCCAGCGTGAGTATCTACGGCTTACAGGCTGAGCCCACATTTCCCTGGGATCTGACAGTCGGCAGCCGGCCCAGAAGGGGAAAGCCCTGCAACAGGACAAGGAACTCAGCCTTTTGTGCTTGCTGCTCTGAAGCTAACAGCCCGTGGAGGTAGTAGATTTGTGCGCTTGTCCTGTGAGTGTCAGGACAGTTCTCCACATGGGAAAACCAAGCCGTAACCAAAATGCACTCTTGGATCATCTCATCTCTGTAAATTAGGGGACCAGGTTCTGAGTTTATGAACTCGCTAAAACCTACTTGTATTATCTCTAAACAGGTCTTAAGGTACCGCCAGATGCTCAGAACAGATCTTGCCTCTCCTGCTAATGAACACACAAACGGTTTCCCCATCTGCCACCTCTGCCTAAAAGGCTCGGAAGGCCTTCCTCCCTGATCACAGAGACAATAATTGCTGTCTGCAGGGAAGTCAAGTACAAAGGCCACCAGCCTTTGCAGGCTGCCAAAGATTAACGGCTGCCTCCCTTTGGGCTGGGAGAGGTAATAACGGTTACTCCGGTTAATAACTGAATGGCTTCCCAGGCCGTGTAATTCACACGGAAGCTGTCGTCCTGTGCTGGCCTTCAGCTGAGCTGGGTTATTGGGATGGGGCTGCTGACCCTGTTTGCCAGTTGTCAGTCTCACCTGGGTGGAGGGCACAGGAGGGCAGAGCTGCAGGGAGGGTGTTCTGCCAGGTCCAGGTCCAGGCGTGAAGCCACACATTTTGTCATTGGAGGTGTTTTTTCCTCACTCAGAGGAGAATGATAAAGCTCTTTATGGGAGT
Source organism: Artibeus jamaicensis (assembly GCF_021234435.1). Taxonomy (NCBI): domain Eukaryota; kingdom Metazoa; phylum Chordata; class Mammalia; order Chiroptera; family Phyllostomidae; genus Artibeus; species Artibeus jamaicensis. Next base: position 815,647 of record NW_026522049.1, on the reverse strand, counting down.
TCCCGTTTCACATGCCTGAATGTGGAGTATTTGGAAAGGGGGTAAAGAGCGAAAGGAAAGCTCGTCTTTCCAGGGAGGTGGTTCCACTCGTCGAGCAAGGTGTCGCTGGTGTAGTGCGCCCGTGCGGTGCGCCGACACAGGTGGGTCCGGAGCACACACGGTGAGATGCAGAGCCGCTGACTGGGGGTGAGAGGATCAGGAAGGGCTTCGTGGAAACGCAGCTGTTGGGGTCTTACATGGCCGAGAGGGAGCATTTGAACGTTACATGCTGAAGAGATGGCGGTGTGGATGGAGAGAATAATTACAGTTAAGCATTTTTAGTGGACTGACTTTTTTCTAGTCATTTGTAGCAGTGGGGACAAGCACACGACGATGTGTTTGGGGAGCTTCCAGACTCACAGAGCATAAGAAGTCCAGGCGTCTACAGAGACAAGCAACCAGGGGTAAGGACCAGGGGGTCGGCGTGAGATGCCTGTGGAAGGGCTCGGCAGGAGGAGGAAGTGACAGGCTCTCCGCTGCCGGTCTGCCTGATTGTTGGGTGCAGTGACGTCCTTTTTTGTGTGCGGGTAGACTCTTGAAAGCCACATGCTTAAGAACGTGGTTTAACGTTTGGATAACTGATCGCCGAGCCCACTTGACTTCCCCGTTCTGCCCCGAGGTGAAGCACTCGCAGGATGAGGAGCCTGGTCCCCCGCCCTCGTGTGCAGAGAGCGGGGCCCAGCGGGAGCTGTTTCTCCTGGTCCTGCTCTCGGGCTGGCCCCTCTCTCGGCTCACCTGCCACACCTCTCTGGGTGGTGCTGTGCTCTGAGGAATTTGGTCGTTGGTTCATCCCGTTGTTGTGTCCCTCGTCTGCCCCTCTCTGTGCTTACAGACACAGACTCTGCAGCAAACGCCCACCTGGGGTGTGATGAATCGGACCCCTGGCTGCAGGAAGGAGCACTGGCTGCAGGGGTCTGAGAGAGCTTCCCAGGAGACGAGAGGGGGGTTCTGACCGTCGTTTATCACACGGAATTGAGTGGTATACTTAAGATCTCAGCCCTTCTTCTAACTGGAAAGTATAGTGCAATTTGAAAAATAGGCAATAATCATATTGTGTTCATTCCCATTGATTATCAGGAAAAGGCAGTAAAAACCTTAACAAAATGCTAGTACACACCCATTCGAATGACTGCAGGTAAAAAGAATACTGGTGAAACCACGTTTTGGTGTGAGTCTGGAATGCCTGACATTGTCGCTGCACGGCAGCATCTACACAGGTGGCTTCCGGACTTGGGGGAGCTGCTTGGCCGGAGCCAACAGCTGTGCACACTCTCTGGCCCCGTCGTTCCGCTCTTAAGCATGTCCCTAACCCTGGTGTACCACAGGGGCCTGAAGACGTGTTCGGAAGTGTTCACAGCAGCACTGACTGCAGCTTCCGGGTGGAAACAGCCCAAGCGTCAGTCAGCAGTGGAACACTGGGGAGGGGTGGGCGGCAGACCGAACTGACAAGGAGGATGAGGAAGCGCTGGTGCAGGCAGCCACACGGGTGGACCGAGGGCCTATCCACTGAGCAAGAAGCGTAGACACTGCAGACGATACTGTGACCCAGACGTGAGAGGAGGGCCAAGGGATTCCGTGCCTTTCAAAGTCGGGGCAGCCAGCCCCTGTGGGAAAGAGGGGGGTGGGTGGTGCGGGGCATGAAGCCAAGCTTCCTTTACGGGAGTCGTTCCAGGGGTCTCCGAGGGCCGCAGCTCATCCGGCTGCACACTGGGGATCGGTGCTATTTTCTCTGTGTTTGCTTCAGGCTAACACGGGAGTTACTTTCTAGTAGTATGTTGACGTCCCAGCATAAGAAGAAATAATGGTAACAGCATTGTGGTTTTAAATAAATTGCTGAACACATCCAGGTTTTTCATTTTTCTGATGGCTAGTTTTATAGCCGAGAAACTTTTTCCAATAATAGAACAGATTATTAATTTTTAACCCTGGAAGTGTGAGTTCCTGTATAGGATCCACAACAAACATTTTATAGCCCCAACTACATTTTGTTGCGCACAAAGTGGGGAGTTGAATGGCTGGGCTGGGACGCTCCCGAACGCCAGCTGCGGGCCACGCAGAGATCGGAGACCCCATGTGACCCCCCAGCACCGTCCTGAGAACACGAGAGCACTGAGGCACACGTGGTTGACAGAGTCTGGCTGAAACTCCCATCTCCTCCCAAGATCACCTCGGTGCTTCGCGGGGACTTCAAGGCCTGATGAACATAGGTGCTGTTGGAAGAATTCCAAGGTGCTGTCGTAGTAGAGGGTTTGTGTGTTCATCAGCCAGGACTCCCTGTCAAAACCCGGTGCCATAAACAGCAAGACCCCATTTTCTCGCAGGTCTGGAGGCTGGACAACCAAAGCGAAGGTGGCAGCAGCTTTGCTCTTTCCTGGAGCCTCTGCTTGGCGTACAAGTGGCCACCATCTCCGTGCGCGTGCCTCCCTGGTGTGTCCTCTGTCCCCTGTGAGAACACCAGGCCTGTTGGATTAGGATCTGCCAAACAGCCTCGTTTTTAGTTAATCGCCCCTTTGAAGACTTTATCCTCAGATGCACTTAGTTCTGAGGGACTAAGGGTTGGGACTTCAGCATAAGAATTTGGGAGGGGACCCAACTCAGCCCGTAAGAGGTTGCTGTCCTACTTTGCATGTGTGTGATGCACTGACACTCTGCACGCCTAAACCTGGATACAGTGCACCCCAGAACCATGCTTGCCTTCCGCATGTCAGAGGGATGCCATGGACTTGGGGAAATTTCTTCCCACAGGAGCTGTAAGCAGTTCAGAACATGGACAGAGATAACCAGAGGTCCAGGTCTAAAATGGTGTAATACTCTTCCTAAAATAACTGACGTGGTAAAAGAGTAAAAGGTGTTGCTTAAATGGTTAGTATTAGATTGCCTTATGTCTCCAAAGAAAAACCCTAGGAGAGGAACTCTTTGTGGAAGTCCGTTTGTCTCGTTAGGTGATAATGACTATTACAGACTGATCTGGTTTTTCAAAGTGCTGCTAAAAATTTCTGTGTAAAATGCTGTTTCCATCTGCTTGTTGGCCTCACCCTCACATGTTCGGCTTTGTGGGGGACCGCAGTCATGTCTTCTGTGATCGCCACTTCAACCTACAGTCCTAGGAAGCCTTCCTAGGAATTTGTAGAGTAATGGAACCAGCAGAATGTGCCCCACTGTGGCTACACATTTCATTTGGTTATAATTTTATGCTTGGGAAATTGAGCTAATTTCTGTTTGTATTTTTTTTTCTAGAATGTGGCTGATCAGATCGCATTTCAGGTTGCAGGTGGACTGACAGCCCTTGAACACGTCCTTCAAGGAGCAGCCCCAGCCACAAATGCAAACACAGTTCCACGAATTCCTCCCAAGTACGTATAGTTTTTTAGTTTGTCTTTCATGTTACACTTACGAGTCCTTTCTGCCCCGGTTTCCATATGGGAAACCACAAGAAAAACTGCGTGTTCAGGCTTGAATAGCAGAAGCCTATGCCCCCCCCACCAGGGGGCAGACCCCTGATGGAGAGTATGAGTGCTCACCCTCACTTACAAAGTGCAAATTGAGCCTCAAAAGCCTTGAGGAGGAAATCTCTTCGGTCTGCAGTGTTCTCTAATCCTAAACCAAGAAGAGCTGATCAACTGCAGGGCAGTCTAAGGGCTTACAGAAAGGGACCCCAAAGGAACAGCAGTAAGAGAAAGCTGACTTTCTGTGCTGCGTGCAACACAGAGGTGAGTGGGCCTGGTCACAAGGGCCCGAGTGTGCAGTTGGAGGTCCCTCACACGCAGGAAGAGCACTCTAAGGCCAGACCGCTGTCGGCTGTGTCCCAGCCAAGTAGCTGGGCCTTTAACTGCAGAGTGCTCTCTGTCATCAGGTAAAAAAAAAAGTCCAAAAGTATGTCACTTTTTTTCTGGGACACATTTCTGTAAAATAGAAGTAGCACCAGCTCTGGTGTCAGACAAAGGTGGCCTCGTTTCCATGCGCCGCTTCCCAGCTGGAACAGTTGGGGCAGCTGCCCTGGCACCTGGGTGTGTCTCCTCCACAGTCCGGGGTGTCACGTCCACCTGGCGGTGCCACTGTGCGGGTCTCAAACCACTTGGAGCTCCCCGCGTGTGAGACAGAAAGTTCAGGGAGGGGACGGTGCGGAGTGGAAGCCGTGTGCACCTCGTGTGACCGCTGCGTCACGGCCCTCGGTGTGCGTTCGTGAAGTGGCACTGGGCGAACCCATTATTAGTCAGCAGTTCCTTATTCCCAGGCAGGGCTATCTTAATATAGTTCTAAATATCTATTTTCAGATCAAAGTTTATGGAAAGTGAAGAATATCCTTCTACACAGTAAAAGTAAAAAACGGCTTTATAAGCTAATTAGCCGTAGTGACTGATAAATACTCTTCCCCACTTGACTTATGGCGGCGTTTTGTTTATGCCTCACAAGGCGGCACAGAGATAGTTACAGTGGGCAGCTGTCGCACTGCTAATAAGATTAAAGTAAAGAAATTAGTCGTGTCGACTTTAATCTGCCATCGAACACGGCGAGCCACCTGCGTCTTCCCCGGAGCCCGCGTGTTTTGTGGTGAATTTAAACTCATCCCCAGATTCTCCTTCAGACCAGACCTAAACACGTGCTCTCGCTGTCTTGTTACCAGACAGAATGCAGTGTGACACTGGACTTTAAAATTAATGTTTTCATTTCGTGTCCCCTACATTTTAAAATATATTGTAATCTTTGAAATGTAACATCTTTTCAGTAGGAGGTTAATTTTGGGAAATGCTGGAAGTCTAATTAGGTTGGTACTTAACATATATGTGATTTCACATCTGAAGGTAGAATGTGTCTCTGCGGAATAATTCAGTTGCCTGTTCTGCATTGTAACAGATTCACCAATTAGACAAAAACCCTTGCAATAATTCACCTGGTTAAAGATTTCTCCAAGGGGTCCTTATAATGAGGGAAATACTTTAATTTAAAAATTTGTCTTGGCGTTATTAAAGTGTCTCATGATAGAACGTGATGTGCAGTGTGATCGCCACCTGGGACTGTCAGGCTGAGTGTGATGAGGACTGCAGTGCAGGGGGCACATCGCCGACACCCCCACTGGGGAGGGGGTTGGTCAGGCCGCGTCACCGCATCCAGGGGCCTGTGGGCCAGGCAGTGTGGTCTCACACCAGCCGTCACAGCGCCGGTGGGAGAAAGTATCCCCTTCACACGTAGCACGCACCGACCCAGATGTCTCACTGTCCACTGCCAAAGCCAAATTCTGTCCCAAGTCCACCTCTGTAGTCACAGAAATGTCAAAACTAAGTAATCTTTGCCTTGTTCAATCCCCTGTGTCATTCTTCTGTCCACGGGTTTCTTGCTGAGAAAGCAGTTTCTTGCTAACCAAGAGTTGTTTATCTAATTGTGCTTCTTTAACATCTTCTAATTTTAGCAAGAAAATAAGAGGTTTATTTCCATACGTGAAAGACTGCATGTAGAACTTCTTGCCAATACTGTTTTTCTCTGCTTTTATTCACTACACTTTTTTCTGATCAATATTACACATCCAGAATCTGTGTGGTGCAGCAGACCCACTGACCACTGTTCAGATGAGACTCCACTGGGAATCTCTGTCCCCTGTGGCAGCAAGTAGGTTCGTAAACCTGACCAGGTGACACTGTTCCTGTGAGCAGTCTGTGGGCCCACCGTGCGGTGTTGGAACTCGACAGTCGCGGGTCCGGTGATACATTCCGGAGCCGTCCTACTTTCTGTGGAGCTGAGCTAAGGGATCGAATACTGTCCTTCCTGTTTGCAAGTGAGAGCTGATTTAACTTGTTTTAAAATGTAAACTCATAAAATTTCCACTATTTTCTGAGTTGGGTACTGTCATTTCTTTACCTGTTTCAGGTGAGGAAGAGACTATTGTATCCATTCATTCTGCCAGTCAGTGCGTATTTTTCACTTCCTGGGCCAGGAACTGTTCGGGTGCTCTGGGTACATCACAGAGTAAAAGTTAATAAATGTGCAAAAGACTTGAATAGATGTTTCACCAACGAAGATGCGGATGGTGAATAAGCATATGAAGAGATCTCAGCATCGCTAGGAGATAGAAATTAAAACTAGAGTAAGATACTTCATCATACCTATTAACATCGCTTACAGCGCCAAACTGAAGCTGCCAGGTCCTGAGAGCCTGCAGAGCAAGTGCTGGGAGTGCAGACTGGTACAGCCCCTGGGGAAAGGTCTGGCGATGCCTCATAAAGTTACGCATACGCTTACTAGACGGCTCTGCAGTCCTAGTCCCGCCCGGTTACCGCAGAGAAGTTAAAAGCTGTGTTCTCTCCGGAACCTGGAAGTGCTGGTTTGCAGCCGCTTTGTTCTTACTTGCCCCAGACTGGAGACCCCCTAGTAGTCTTCAGCTGGCGAACGAATAGCAGTCCACAAGCATAGAAAGTACCCATGCAGTGATAGGATGTGGTGTGAGGTGATACGAAATATAATCAGTTATCAAAAGGATGGACCTCAGATGGTACTATGCTAAGTGGAAAAAGCCATTCTAAGAAAGGCAAGACTAAAGTCTCTTTTTAATGGAAAACAGATACATGACTGTCCAGCACTGGGAGAGGAGATGACTAGAAAGGGCCTGCCCGGGGGAGTCTGGGGAGCTGATGGTTCAATGTCCCGCAGAAGCGACCTTCCTTCCTAATAGGCACGTGGTTATCAGCACGCAAGAACTCAGGGGAAGTCGTTGCCACATGACGTTCCTAAGGGGTCCCGTGGAGAGCACGCTTCCGTCAGGGACTGCAGGTACATCAGCACAGGGATTGGGGCTGAGCATTCAATATGCGTTTATAGCACAGAACTGAAGACTGAGAGGGAGACTGGTATAATGTGACGACACCTGGAGGCAGTGTGGATGCCTCATTGGGGGTGAGAAGTGGGTATGGATTTGCCAAAATATTTTTAACACTTTTCAGTTATTGTGATTGGTGATGATTTTGTTACTCAGAAACTGTTTTGTGTTGTAATGTAGCATAAAGCAAATGAGTACTTTTGGAAATTTTACTTCCGTCATTCTCGATGCTCTTAAGGACCTGTATTCTTGGTATCAAAGAAAACAGAGAGAGAGCTATAAAGTTGAAAGATAAGAAATTCCTTACTCCTTCCTGATTTTGAATCATGAACTTATCAGATATTTTATTTTTTTTAACATTTTATTCATTTATCTTTAGAGGGGAAGGGGAGAGGAAGAGAAACATCAATGTGTGGTTGCCTCTCATGCCCCCCATTGGGCACCTGGCTGCAACCGAGGCATGTGCCCTGACTGAGAATCGAACTGGCAACCCTTTGCTTCCCAGGCTCGTGCTCAATTCACTGAGCTACGCCAGCCAGGGCAAGATATTTTATTTTTAAGTAAAGGTGGGTTTCCTACTCTGCTTAGTCTAACGAGTGCTTAAGAAGTTGGATAGTGGGAGATCTGGTGAATTAAAGTGTTAATATGCTCCACAGTGGCACGTTCTTCTATGTTCTGCCCCCTCAGACATCCCCGTGCACAGCCAGCTCTGCTTCACAGCCAGGGCTCCACAAAGGACAGATCAGTCGGGACTTTGCCCGAAGTCACTGAGGGTAGTGGTGTAACAGAATAGCCTTTTCAGTGTTTTCACAGGAGGCTCGGCTTTCGGAGGCTCCTGCAGGGCAGCCCTGCACCACAGGCCCCTCCCTGGGGGACCACTGGTCCAGTTTGGGCATCAGAATTCTCACTGCAGCTAGCAGCTCTCAATGTCAGAAAAACCTTTTAAGTAATATCTATAGAAATTAGTTTGAAGCTTTGCAAAGGCAAAGCATAACTTCAGAATGATAATGCAAATAAACTGTATGCCATTTATTAAATGCATAATGTAAAATAAACTAAAGGTGCTTGGTCAGTTATAACATGTTGGGGGCCCTGGTGTTTAATTCCCAAGGCAGTTGCTTTAAAGTATCTGCTGTCTTGACACCAGTGTGAGACGGAGGATTCAGGGCAGAAGTGTTTCCTGAGAAGTCTTAAGGACTGCAAACGGCATTAGGGCAGGAACTGTGCACGTAACTGAGTTAGAGTCAGTCCTCTGAGGATGCAGCCCCCCTGGGGCTTTTCTCTTGGACTTTTTTATAACATCTTAGGTACTAGTCTGCCTGTCTGAGGTGCTCCACACTTGCATTTTGTTACAGTCATTTCACATGTAAATAAGTTCCTGGTCTTATTACCAAAATACCCACTTTTATGCTGCGTTTTCTGACCTCTGTTTTTCAGAGGGAGCATGTTCAGTGAGAAGCCTGACCTAAGGCTCAGTCCTGGCGTCACCATTCCTCGGGGTAGAAAGCCTTTCCTGCAGCCCAGTCCCAGTGCAGTTCTGACAGAGTGGACAGGAGGATTGTAGCGTCTTCTGAGAAGACAGTTTTAAACGCTGGGCTTTGTGTTTGATGTTGTAAAAAGTGCTTCCAGTCATTCGAGTCTTAAGTTACAGGGAGGGCGGTTGGGCAGACCACCCAGGCTGGGCGGAAGAAGTGCTCCTTCTGAGACAGGTGCTCCTCAGACAGAGCTCGCCTTTCAGACAGGTTTTGCTGAGTGGATGCGTTAGCTGACCCGGAGTTTTTTTGCCCCTGCCCCCTTGTTCTCTTCTCATCAGAAAGCAGTTTCTCTGCGCAAGTTTCCTGGCAGCGTTTGTGAGCTCGAGACTGCAGAGACGCACGTGGCACTGCTGTCGTGCAAAAGTGCAGGGGGCACAAGGATGAAGTCCCACGTCATGTGCCGTCTGCTTTTTTATGCGGATCTTTCTTTTTTTTTAAGTGGTATTTATTTACTTTTAGAGAGGGGAACGGAGCGAGAAACACCAATGTGTGGTTGCCTCATGTGTGCCTCCCAGTGGGGGCCCAGCCTGCAACCCAGGCACGTGCCCTGACTGGGAACCAAACCAGCGACCCCTTGGTTTGCAGGCCGGCACTCACTCCACGGAGCCACACCAGCCAGGGCTGTGTGCATGTTTCTTTATGCCTCGTGCCATTCCACAAAAGATGTTAGACACGTTGTAGGGATTGTATTGAATGAAACAGAGAAACAGAAGTTAAAAATCAAGGCCATAAAGGTATAGGTAAAAACCAAAGGGAAAATAAGATAAAATTACAAACTTGTAAGGTTCCCCGTGTCATTCTGATGTAGTACCCTTCTGTCTGAGGCCTTTAGGGACCTACAATTTCACATATTAATTCTACGCTAAAGCTACAATACACAAATAATGTGCTATTGGTACAGTGCTTGACAAAATTATCACTTAGACTAGGAAACCAGGGAGTACATCCTATACGATAAAGGTAGCTTTTCAAACCAGTAGAAAGGGTGGATTATTCAGTAGTATCTTTGAATTGGGGAATAAATTTAGGCTTCTGCCTCACACGAAAATAAATTCTAAAAGACTTGATACTTAATTATAAAAACCATAAAATTACAGCACACAGTGATTTAATTCAAGAAAAAACAGATACAAAGGGCTGGGTACAAATGTACGGTTAGCACATCTCGTAATGAAGAGGGTTTTAAAGAATAAAAGGAGGAGAAGAAAACATAAAATTCCAAAGAAGACAATTGTTAGGCTACATAAAATTGTGTAGCTTCCATACATAAAAAATACCTTAAAAATAATGTAACCAAAATGAAAGGCATTAGGTAAACTGACAACAAATATTAAGAACATATATTAACCCTCTGTTACTGATAATGAGAGAATTTTGTAAATCATTAAGGAAAAGGTGAAAACCTCCAATAAAAATTTTAAAATAGAGAACAGGAATAAATAACAAAAAGACAAGTATAAATGCTAACTTTGAAAAAAAAGTAAAGTAAATCCTTATCTTGTACCTTATCCTACCATCAATTTTATATTGAGGATTTAAATGTAAAATCTATTAAAATATTAGAAATACACTTAAAAGAATATTTTTATAATCTTGAAGTGGGAAGGTCCTTCCAACTTTGAAAGAAAATCCAGATGTGCTAAAGGAAAAGTTTGACAGATTTTGTGATAAAAGGGAAAACTGTCTTTATGACAAAAAAATTTAGATAAACAACAAACTGGAAAATTTACTTGCAACGTGGTAATCAAAAGTTAACATATGTGTTATCAATAAAGAACCTTATAAATCAATGAGTAAGAATAGAGAAACAATGGAAAAGTGAGTAAAAGGTTTGTAGTGATAATTCAAGAAAGTGTAAATACACATGGCAAATAAGCATATAAAATAATCTTTAATCATACTAATAATAAAAGAAATGCAGCCTTTAACAATACCATTTTTAACTGTCAAATTGGTAAAGATCCATTATTGCCAAAAGCAGAGAAACTTTTTCTGGGAGTACAAGTTGGTTAAAGCATTTTCTTCTGGAGAACAATTTGAATTTGGCAATGTCTGTCAAACATCTTTAAAGTGCTCATATTCTTTGACCCAAATTATCATCCTGAGAAATGTATCCTCAGGAAGAAGCGTGATGTGTTCGGTGCAGGAGTGTGTGGCCTTGGCTCACACTGTCGGCTCCCGTGTCCCTGAGTCCCCAAGACGGCCCTCCCGCAGTGCAGCCCGAGAGGCGCCAGCTTGCCTGCGCCCTTCGTGTGGGCTGTGCCCTCGCCGGCTTCCTGGCCCATCACACCCACTGCAGACCTTCATTCCGCTGTCTCTACTCTGAAGCATTACAGTCAGTGGTGCCCAGTTTTCAGGAAGCTGTTAACCAGGTGAACGAGCTGCAGCTGTACAGACAAACAGGAGGTTACAAGGACAACAGGGCCCCCTTTCCCGTTTCTCCCTGCAGAGCATCAGAGAGCTTGTCTGCCCTGTGCGCCTCCCACGGGGCCTGGAAAGCCCCAGCACTTAGTTGTTTGCTGAGTGAGCGAATACTCCCATGGTGTTTCTCAGACCTGTGCCTCTCAGCTCCCGCACATCAGAATCGCCCTGCTTTTGAAGCATGTGGACACTGAGGTCCCACTCTCAGCCCGCCGCCAACTAGCATCTCTTGGGGAGGAGCAGTGCTCAAACCGTGGGACCCCATTCTAGAGCAGAGTTCTAGACTTGAAGGCCCATCACAGTCAGCTGCAGAATTTGTTACAACACAAATGGCTGGACTCTGCCCCAGAGTTTTTGTTCACTAGGTCTGGGTTGAAGCCTGAGAATTTGTTTTCTAAAAAAGTTCCCAAGTGATATTGATGATGGGGATCCATGGCTCAACTTGAAGAATTACTGTCCTTAGGGGATCAGTTGCAAGGGACCCAAATCAGAACCTTGTTACATGGGACGTAAGCAGCGGATGTGACCAGACATGCCTCTCGGCAGTGCGGCTTTTCATCGTGGTCTTGAGAGCACCCAGAAGACTGCCCCTTGAGTTCGTGGTTCCAAGCGTTTTAGTTTTGTTTTGTTTTTAAACAGTGGCATATGTATCTTTTTAATCCTTAAAAGAAGAATGTTTCTTGGATCAACTTGAACTTAAGCTGTTGCCCTCTGCCGTCCCTCTTCTACAGGGCACGGGGTGTCCATGTCCTTGCAGCCTCCGAGCTGCTGTGGGGCTCACCCTGGGTCTCTGCGGTTCCTGTCTCCCAGGGAAAGAGCTCCTCCTCCTGGGGGCTCCCCTCCCCTGTCACCCACTGTGTCCTGGGCCAGGAGATCTGGCGTCTGGAGCCTTGACAGATCCTTTTTCTGGGTATTATTCAAAGACTTCTAGACCCCAGAGTTCCTGGGTATTACAATCTTAGATTATTAAGACAGTGTTCCATTGTCTGCTGCCGCCAACTAAGAAATTAATAAGAGGCAAGAATTAGGTACTAAGGAACATGGGGCTTTGGATAAAACTTGCAACCCTTTACCTCTAGCGATGGGCCTTGCACCTAAGGTTTGGCATGGTTGGTTAGAGCAAACTCTGTTCCATGCCTGTTTCTTTGCACTATTTGTTTTCTGTATTTTAAGTGTTTCGAGAAGCTCTGCCGAGGTTTTATAAATGGCGTTTTCTCCTCCTGTTAGGTCTCTCTGCAGTGCAGTCAATGTTTACAACCTCACCTGCAGTAACTGCTCAGAGAACTGCACCGACGTTCTGTTCAGTAACAAGATTACCTTCTTAATGGACCTCCTGATGCACCAGTTGACGGTATGTAATATTACTGCTTTGAATTGGAAATCTTCTCTGTGGAGGAAACTAGAAGAATTCAGCTTATTTGCTCTCCAGATGAAAAACACTGGAGATGGGCAGGAGAGCAGAACAGGGACCAACAAGAGAAACCTTTTCATTTTAAAGTGTGGTATTGGATTCTCCTCAGTTCCAATATTTAATGACAATACACTTGTGACACTTGCCAAGACCGTAAGTTGACATGGTTAGCTTGGGGCTTTGGAGTCGGTTGAACTCAGACCTGGGAGCCCGAGTGCCGGAGTTCCGTGCGAGGGGAGAGGGCTGGGGGGGCCGCCACGGCTCTCTTGCCAGCTCAGTTAAAAGGGCCAAGTAAAGGGAACTTATGATGGCCACTGGCTTTTTTTTTAAAACAAGAAACCCCTCCTCGGTTGTACTTCAGAAATGGGAACAAGCAGGCAATTTTACCCTTCAGTTTTATTTCAGTTCACAGATGTCGAGACAGGTAAGCTCAGTGTAATATCCTATCGTTTAAGCCTGTCGACTGCAGTCTCCAGAGCACGGCCCTGAGGCCAGAAATTTCCTGGTGAAGTTTCTGAGTCCCTGAGGTATTGGCACAAAATCACTCTCAGGCTGTAAGTGTACAACGTGCGAGGTTTTTTTTTTTCAGAGCCAGTTTCCTTTTACTCAGCATGTAGTTCTAATAGTTCTTCCGAAGCTGCGTGCCTTTTGTTCTCCTTTCTCCTCCATCTGGTTAATTTCTGCACACTCTGCAGACCTTCCCTGAGACATAGCAGCACCCTCCCCAACCTAACTACATTCCCCAAGTACATCTTCCACAGAACTGCTCACAGCAAATTGTAGTTAACCATTTCCTTGTCCATCCCCCTGTTAGCCGTCACTGCCTCTGAGACCCCAACACAGGGCCTGTAGACTCAGTCCACCGGCGATGGACAAACACGTGGACAGACGGATCCCCACATGTCTGAGGCTGAAGATCAGAAAGGGGACGATGCGGCCCTTACAGGCAGGCATCCAGACAGGGAGACACAGACTGTCACACAGCACAGCCATGGCCATTCATGATGGTGACATCATTTCAGGCTCACTCATACATGTTTTTATCTCTAAAAGAAGGCACTAAAATATGGGCAATACATTGTGGCACAAAATTTTATCAGAAATAGTTAAAAGGCAGGGACAAGGAGAAAAACTTAGCATTTGTTATAGGCCTTATATTCCAGGCATGTCAATATAGATTGTCTTATTTAATTTTTAAAACATACAGTCAATGTTACTATCCCTTCTTACAGATAAGGAAGCTTGAGTCCCAGAGGGGTTGGCTTGCCAAAGGCTCCACAGGTAGTAAATCCCATAGCCAAGAGTCAAACCTAGGTCCCTGACCACAGATGCGGGCGTTCTACACAGTAACCGACAAAAGTATCAACGTCATGCAAGATGAGGAAAGACTGGGGAACTGTCAGAGGTCGGAGGAGGCCGAGGAGGTCTGACAGTTAAGTGTGGTGGGATCCTGAACCAGAGACAGGGCATCAGTGGGCAATTGGGCTGTTCAGGTAAGGTCTACAGAGGAATGAATCTTACTGGCTCAGTGTTAATTTCCTACTTTCAGAAAGAATCAAATAGAAGTTTTAGGGCTGAAGAATATAATAATTAAACTGAAAAAGTAGCTGAATGAGTTCAAGAGGAGACTTTATCATGCAGAAGAATCAGTGAACTCAAAGACAGGTCATTTGAAATTATCTGGTCTCAGAACAAAAAGAAAAAAAAAAGAAAAAGTGAAGAAAGCCAGTGGGGCTTTTGCAGTAGCATCAAACAAACCAGTATATGCATAAAGGTGGTCCCAAGAGAAGGAGAGAGAGTAGAGCAGAGAGGTTTCTCAAAGAAGTAATAGCTACAGTTTCAGTCTGGGCAAGGAAATGATCTGGCAGACAGCAGCCAGGATGAACCCAAAGAAGTCCACACAGAGACACACTGTGATCAGCTTGTCGAGTCTCGGAGAGAATATGGAAAGCAGCAAGGGGAGAGCGACTCGTCTTACACGAGGGTCTCTGTAAAAGTCAGTGGCTTTCTCCCCAAGACCCTGCAGGCCAGAGGGAGTGGGATGATGTATTCAGAATGCTAAAAGAAAATGGTACCAAGGACGCCATATCCAGCAAAACTGTCCTTCTGAGATGAGTAGGGAGTGAACACTTCCCCAGATAAGCAAAACCTGAGGAATTCATTACCAGGAGACCTGCCTTACAGGAAATGCTAAAGGGAGCCCTTCAAGTAGTAACAAAAAGACACCAAACAGGAATTAAAAAAACATGAACACACAAATCTTGCCAGTAAAGGCAAACACAGAGACGAATACAGACTGCTGCAATGCTGTAATAGGGTTGTATACTGTTAATTCAGAGAAATTAAGGACAAAAGTATAGCAGTAACTATGGCAATATGTTCATGTGGATACATAATATAAAAATATGTATTTTGTGACAACAGCATAAAACGTTGGGAAGAGAAGTAGAGGTTATGGAGTATTTGTGCTTAAAGTTAAGTTGTCAGCTTAATATAGATGATTATAACTTAAGATGTTTTATGTAAGCCCAGTGGTAACCGTGAAGGAAATACCTATAAAACATACACAGGAAAGGCCCTGACCAGTGTGGCTCTGTTGGTTGGGCATCATCTGGCAAAGCGAAGGATCGCTGGTTCAATACCCGGTCAGGGCACATGCTTGGGTTGTGGGTTCAGACCACGGTTGAGTGCATATGAGAGACAACCAGTCAGTGTTTCTCTCACGTCAGTGATTCTCTCCCTCTCTCTCTACTTCCCTTTCCATCTTTCTAAAAATAAATAAATAAATGAATAAAATTTTTAAAAGATACACAAAAGAAAATGAGAAAAAATCAAAACATGTTACTACGAAAAATCGGTAGCACAAAAGAAGACGGCAGGAGAGGATGAGAGACAGAAACAACAAATTGGCAGTAGTGGTCCCTCCGCTGTAATCTCTTCAGACGCAAGTGGGTTAAACTCCCCAGTAAAAAGACACACTGGCCAAATGGGTCCAAAAACAAGCTCCAGCCGTATACTTCTCCAAGAGACGCACTTTACATTAAAGACATACCAGCTGACAGCGAAAGACTTGAAAAATATCTGTGCAAATGGCAACCAGAGCAGCAGGGGTGGCCACACTTACGTCAGAAAATGGACCTGAAGGCCAAAAGTCTTCAGAAGACATAAAGAAGGATATTATATGATAATTTCTCAGGAAGGTAAAACTTGTAAACACATATGCACCTATTCGAACACTCGGATATAAGAAGCCGACAACAACACAATGATCATAGGGGATTTCAGTCCGATGATGGATAAACATCCAGAAAGAAAATCAGGAAGGAAGCGGAGGGTTTGAACAACAGCATCCATCAAAATGTTCCACCCAGCAGCACCCAATGACACATCTTTCTCCAGTACACATGGAACATTCTCCAGGACAGATCATGTTAGGTCACAAAATAAGTCAACAAATTTAAGAAGACTGATAACATGCCAAATATATTTTCTGACCACAGTGGAATGAAAATAGAAATGAATGGCAGAAGGAAATCTGGGAAATTTTCACAAATACGTGGAAATCAAATAATACACTCATGAGAAACCAATGGGCCAAAAAAGAAATTAAAAGAGAAGTTAAATAATACCTTGAGACATGAAAATATAACATACCAAAACTTAATGGGATGCTGCTGAAGCAGTGCTGGGGGGAAAGTTTATAGCAAGAAATACCTGCAATAAAAAAGGAAGAAAGATCTCAAATAAACTGCCTAGCTTTGCAACTCAAGGAACTAGAAAAGCAAAATCGAACAAAGCCCAGCAGACAGAAGGAAATAATTGATGTTAGAGTTGAACACACTAGCCTAACAAACAGACACACAGACCAACAGAACAGAATAGAGTATCCAGAAATAAGCCTGGGCATGTTCAACTAATCCTGGACGAAGGCATCAAGAATACACAAAAGGGAAGGGATAGAATCTTCAATAAATGCTTTTGGAAAACTGGCCCCATGCAAAAGAATGAAACTGGACCCTTATCTTATACCATTCCCAAAATATTAGATCAAAGTGGATTAAACACTTACATTCTAGAAGAAAACATAAGGAAAAAGCTCTTTGACCTTGGTCCTTGCGATTGGATTTTCTTTTTCTTTTTTATTTTGAGTATGACACCAAAAGAACAAGTAACAAGTAAAATAAACAAGTAAGTAAACACAACAGGTGAGGCTCCATCAAACTAAAGGGTTTCTGTACAGCAAATGAAAAGGCGACCTACAAAATGAGAGGAATATATTTGAAAACCATATATACAAAATACACCCCTAAAAAAATTATTATTGATTACAAAATGAGGAAAAACCTGGCACACACCACCTTAGCAGTGATGAAAGTAAGTGTTATCAAAAGTTCTAGAAGCCTAGAGTGGTCTGTCAGAGTTCTGTGGTTTCAGTCAGCTCCATGTGTGGACCTCAGTAGCTGAAACACTTGGTAATTTAAATACCAGGGCTTATTTCTGAGAGCTTAAATGTGGCTTTCAACTGAAAAACATGTCCTTATTGGAAAGTTGTTGTTCTTATGGAAAGAAAGTGAAGCTTTTATTGTAGACTATATAATTGAAACACCTTTAAAATACTTACGGAGGAATTTTTTAAAACAGCTCTTTAACTCACGTTATGAGAATTCCTTAAAGGTGATGACAGCTATTCAATGTATGTTCCGTGCCGCCTTGAGCACGGTGTGCAGTCACTTAACACAGAGACTCAGGAAAGTGTGTGACTGTGGCATGCACTGGGACCCTGCGGTCTCCCCCGTGTCCCGTGGTAGAACGTCGTGGCCGCAGGAAGAAAACTGCGGGTGACAGGCACAGAGGTTGTTGTCACCCATCAAAGGGAGCCGTTCTCTCCTTTTTTGTCCAGTACAGGGTGGGAGAGGCTGTGAAGAGAAGACCGAGATGGAAAAACCTTGTGGGGTACCACTCCTACCCACACACGTGTGCACGCGCGTCAGAAAGCAAGAGGTGTGAGGGGGCCTGAGAGGAAGGGGAGGCAGAGACAGGTGGGGCAGAGGGGCAGACGTGCAGAGGAGCGGGGCTGCCGTGGGCCGCAGACGTGGAGGAACCCCACTCGGGCCCGTCCAGCACCCACAGCCACGCACGGTCTGCCTGTCCTCCGGAAGCTGCCACGCAGCATCTTCACTGTACTGCAGGCTTTACAGGGATTTCTGGCTTCCCAGTATACAAAAGAACGTCACACCAGACGTTAAAGGGTCATACATGCTGCTGACTTCTCCTGGGGTTTTATGAGAGGTGGGGAATGGACGCTTGGCCTCTGCTCTGCGGAGTTCGCTCTCGCCCGCGGACTCGGTCTGTGTGGGGGAGACGGCAGCGGTGTTAGGCCCCCTTAGTGCAGCTGGCTGCGGCAGGTGGCTCTCCTGGAGGCCACACTGCAGGGCGTGTTTGTTCCTTGAAAGGTGACTTGCTTTCTCTCAAATCTTAACAATATGGTTTAACAAATTGTAAAATGCCCATGTTTTAAAAGTGTGTTTTAATTTTGCCAGTTTCCTATAAACATATGCTCACCCTGCACCCCAGCAGTCTCACTGTTAGCTATTTACCCAAGAAAAATGAAAATATTCCCCCCCACAAAAAAAATTGTACAAGAACAATCTTAGAAGCGTATTCATAAATAATTAAATTCCACAAGTCCACCAACAGGTGAAATGAGAAACAAATGTGGTAATCCATACAGTGGAATAATAGTTAGCAACCAACAGGGACAAACTGTGGATACACCCGACAGCATGACTGAGTTATTCAGAATTCGTGGGGATAAGAAGCCATATTCAAAAGTCTACCTAGTGTATGATTCTAGAAAATGCAAACTAATCTACAGTGAGACAGAACAGACGAGTGGTTGCCTAAAGCCCGGGGGCGGAGAACATTGACTTGGAAGGAGCACGGGAGCCTCTGGGGACCAGGAAAACGTTCTGTTTCTTGATTATCGTAGTTCATACACAGGTACAAACATTTGTCAGAATTTATTAAAGCATACACTTAAGCTAGGTGCAGTTTACAATAAAATTTGTTTTCAAAGTGTGCTTTTGCCGATGTGGCAAGATTATATCCATTGATGAATCTGGATAAAGCGTGTCAGTTCATTGTATATTATTCCTTGGCTTTTCTGACAGCTTGGCATTTTTTAAAAGAAAAGGTAGTCTGGAAAAGCTTATAGATAAGGTGGCATTTCTTTGGAGACCTACAGGAAGTCGGGCGGGGGGTGGTGGTCATGAGCGTACTTGGAAGAAGTGTATTCTGAGGAGAGGCGACAGACAGTGGCGGGTGGGTGCGGAGAGCTGAGGCCGTAGACAGTTGGAAGGGCCTCACTGTGCGCTGCCGGGTTTGGTTTTTATCGTGCAGGGGTGAAACACCAGCAGAGGAGTGATAGGATTCAACAGATTTGAAAGCTTTACGACTATTAAGACATGCACTGTAAAGTAACTAAAATAATATTGTTTAGGATTTTGGCTGCATGAAATACATAAAGTAAATACAGACTGGAAGGCACAGTAAGTATATTGAAAAGGGTAATGACATTTGGGATAAAAAATAATGTCCTCTTTAGTATTGTTTATAGAAATTTAATAAAGATAATGTTGAAAACCTATTAGCCATTCCCGTGTAATTTCTTTTTATACCTTCAAGCCAAGCAAGTGGTCGTGGTGAAGACCTGTCGTGAGTTCTGGTTTTATGTGCAGTGGAACACAAGTACAGGTGTCGTGCAAAGGTGGTGGCGAGTGGACTGTTGCATGTCTCACTGCAGTTTGGCTAACGGACATAAAACCGTGATGACAGTGTAGGAGGCTGTGTCTGTGTGGCGCCTGTCCCTGTCCTCTCACGCTGTCCTGTTGGTCCTCAGTGACCCCAACTCATGTCGGGAGCTTTGTGAGCGTACCACAGAAGGCTAACGCAGCTTCCCAATGTGACAGCTGACTTGGGTGGAATGACCACTGATTACCACGTGTATTTTCTCTCCCGTGGAATCATGTTACAGAGGATGGATTAATATCACTAATTAAAGCACCTTTCTGTATTGAAAAAAAGAATCGTAGACAGTTTTCGAAAGCACTTTGTGGTAGGAGGTAGTGGTTAAAAAAGAATATGAACTTGTCTTTTAAAAGTGATGATAACTTTAATTTAATTTTGCTGAAAACACTGTGCCTCAGGGACTTGGTCCCATAAATACTGCATTTTTCCTTGGCGTGGATTTAGAATAAGTGCACTTATTCCAACCCCAATGACTTCATTCTCCTCTGGACCATGGTTTCCTCACATAGAAGGTGAAAAAATTTGTAAGATTCTTAGATTCTTTCCAAATCTAAAATTAATGAAAATTAATGAAATATTTGTAGATTTTAAGAGGGTCAGATATCTTTTGAGAGGAAGGGAAAATTTTGTGTTAAGAATAGGCATATGAAATCAAACTGTAATTTCCTAGTACATTAAGAGAAAGACAGTGACACACCAATGTGTTCTAAAGAAATACACTGAAGGAAATACCTTTGTCCATAGAGGAGAGACTGTGGTTTTAAATTTCTGCCTTCAGAGCAGCAGGTTCAGAGGAGCCAAAGCTCCATAGCTCCTTTCTCCCCTGCTGGCCTGTCCGCACCCGCAGGGCTAGTTCACACGACTGCTGCCTGCTGGGGGGGCTGCCCTCCCCGCCCTCCAGGACCACCCACCCCGGAGGGAATGTGTTCCAGGCGCAGGTGAGCCAGGTGTGCCGTAAACCAGGGCAGTGGGCTAGGGGGGAGGGGCTAGGTGTTGTTTGCACACCTTTGCTACAGGACAGGCTCTTCCAGCATATCCTTGGCCAAGCAGCTGTGCTGGAAGGAAGTTCAAACTCAAGTGTTGCCCTGTGAGCACATATCGGAGCTCCAGGTTTGCATTTCATCCGCAAGGCGTCCCAGAGGAGCAGTGAGCTGACGAGGAACGTGATATCCAGCCACACAAAAGGCAAGTCCAGAGCCCTGCTCTGAACAGAATATTCTTTACAGTACAGACAGCTTTTCCTTATGGCTCTTTTTTTTTTTTTATCAAATCTTGTTTTTGAAGACTAAAAAGAACTTTTTTTTGTCTCAGTGAAGATAAGCCTTTCTTGCCCTGCTTCAGGCAATTTTGAAATTCTTTCCTAGATGAAATAAGCAACAGAAAACTGCATTCTTAGCAGTGAAAGGATCAATACAAAATGGAGAAATTAGAAAAAAAATTCTATGGAGAAACATGACATGATTGAATTGCATGTGAAGCTAACTTAGACTGTTGGAAGTAGGAAATCATGGTGAGAAAGGAGAAGACAGTTCTGTCCTGTGAGAGCCTCAAGCAGGGCCAGGGCCCAGGACTCACCCCACGCCTGACAAGCCGGCCTAGCTCCTGAGCGCACGGGGTCCTTTGTATGACTGCCAGGTTGTCAGAGGAGTTTTTCAGTTTGGGTTTACTTTACGAGAAACAGCCAAAATGGTGTTTCTAAAATTAAGCAGAAAGCCACAATGAAACAGTAAATCAGAAGTCAGCTATGGACAGAAATGAGAACCGTGTAAAAATATATCTGATTTTCTTTACATTGAGCTTATTTTCTTGGGGCTGAAGAAGAAGTGACATTTGGTGCTCAAACCACATTTATAGTTTCTGAATAATGAGATGACTATACTTCACCCTGAATTATCCCAGCAACCCTTAAATATAATGTTTTCTTACTCTTTGCCAAGAATAAAGCTCTTATGGAATTCTTTTTTTTTCCCCAATGGAAGAGACATCAGAAAGGCAATGTTTGGCCTGTGACCACTTTTCAGGGGAACAGATGTATAAATACTGGGAGTCAGGACTGCCCGGTGGAAAAGCTGGGTCTTTGCTCAGTCATGCAAATCTAAGCCCCTCACACAGCATCTGTATCCAGCTTGCGATCTGGTCAGGATCACGATACACCATTGATCTATCTGTGCCTCAGCCTTAACTGGGAACAGAAAGCCCCAGATTACCACACGTTTGAAAAAAGCCTACAACCTGAAAAACAGAACTCAGAAGAAACAGAGACCATGGAGGGAATGAATGAAGGTCTTTAAAAAGTATCATTTCAGTGATGAGCAATGATTGTATTCATGAAGTAAAACCACGATTTTATAGGAACAAACCATACAAGGAGCCAAAAAAAAAGTTTCTGAAAATTAAGAATATCATTGAATGCACAACTTGGTAGAAGGACTGGAAAATAAGGAAATTACCTTAGAAGTAGGACAAAGTACAAAGAAATGAAAAGCAGAAAAAAACAGTATAAGAAAATTAAAGGCTTATTTAGTTCAGGACCAAAATCCAACAGAGAACATGAATGGGAGGAAATGAGCAAAGAAAATGTGCAGGAAATTTCCCCGGAAGTAAAACACATGACTTTCAGGTTGAAAAGAACACTGAGTTTTTGCATAAGAAACAAACAAAGACCTAACCAAGATATAGGAAACCAGGGATAAAAAGTTCCTGTCAGTTTTCAGAGAAGACCGAGCAGGTCATCGACCAGGACGTGAGGAACCAATCGGACTTCAGCAGCAGTCCTGAAGGAGGAAGCAGGGGAGCAAGCCCTTCAGACTCTGGAGGGAAGTCAGTGCCAGCCGAGAGTTCTATGTCCAGTACAATTCCACCAGGTATGAGGATGGAGTAAAGAGATTTTCCGACATCCAGGTTCTCAGAATCTTTGTACTCATGTACCCTTAGGAGGTTGTCGGAATAGATTGTACAAGAAAATGAGAGAATTCTATGGGAAGGACGGATGACATGGAATCCAAGAAATAAGGGACTCTGAGCTCGGGGTGGGGGGTGGAGGGAATCCTGAGGGGGAGGGTGAAGGGCCCTGTAAAGGGGGAGCATGTGCAAGGCCCAGACTGGAGCAAGAACGTGCCTCCACTGGGAGGGGGCAGCATCAACGATCCCTGCTGTGTTCGAACTGGAGAGGAAATTCCACTTCACTGGGAAAATTGACAATAAATGAATGACATACATAGAAGATTCAAATAGGGGGAAAAGCTACTTGAGCAAAAACAAAAATTTGTACAAGAGAGTAAGTATGACAACTTACTGAACAGCTTAGCTGTGAACAGTGTTGGTAGAGTCACCGAGGAAGAGACAGCGCTGTGCGGTCAGCAGTGCCGGGCCGGCTGTCCTGATCCTGCCCCTGAGGTTGGGTCGGCCTCTGTGGTTGTTTGGGGCAGATGAACTGTGAGCAGAGGTGAGTGTCACTTCCAGGTAACACAGGTAATATTGACATGAGACCAGGGGTCATCATCTCTGCCACTGTGACCTGCGGTGCTCTGTATGGTCCAGTGCACTAGCCACTATTAAAATTGAAATTAGTTAAAATTAAAATTCAGTCCCTAAGTCGCACATTTCAAGCGCTCAGTAGCACTTATGTATAGAACCGTGTGGAGTGCACATGTCAGTCATCTTGGTCCTCTTCTGTTGGGGATAGTTGCTCTAAACCAGGGATTTGAGTCCTTTTTCATCTCATAGCACATAAACTAATTACTAAAATCCTGTTACACACCAAAAAACAGATTGTTTGCAAATCTGACAAAAATAGGTATAATTTTGATAGATTTACCCAAAAAATCAAAATCAAATATAGGCAGCTGATTTTTTAGAGTCACTTTGGGGCAAAAAAATCATAATAATTACCTACCCTTTTTGCCCCAAAGTGACTCTAAAAAATCAGCTGCCTATATTTGTATATAAGTAATTCTGGTACCAAGAATTAACCAATCAGATGAAACCTTATGCGACATGACCAATAACCTGTAACTTGGTTACATGACCTGTGTTTATGGTTCAAGACCAGGCATTCACATGGGATGGCTATTGTTGTGTTGGCTGATGTCGTGTTATTAACTCGACAATCTAAGGGAAGAAGTCAGCGCCCCTGCCTAAAGAGGCAGGTATTGTATGTTGTAAAAATTCCTGTGGCACGCAGGGTGGAAATTGCTGCTCTGACTGGTGGTTGCTTTGCCATGTGGGCTCCGGAGCGAGTACATTGAGGACACAGAGCAGAGACCCAATTAGCCTGAGATGGGTGTGTCACTTGAGGGAGAAAGAAAGCTTTGTTTGAAACCAGTGAAATTTTGAGGGATGTTTCACTGCAGCATATATGAGCTTATCCTGACTCTCACAATCGTGTGTTCAAACCCCACTCCCAGTGCCACCTTCTGGGTTGGGACAGACTGGGTTGTGCGGGTCATAGTCTGAAGAAGCTGGTATGACTTCCACAACTGCGATAGAGGTTTGAAGACTCCTTTGGTCAATCAGAGCACACAGTGCAGGAAGACTCCACTGTAACTGCATTGGCTTAGGAATGGCTCTGGTTGGGCATGGCTTGTGGCCAACAGTCTTAAACAAGGCTGTTCTTAGAAAAGTGACTTTCACAAAATCATCTAAAATAACAAAACAATGGAGAGAATGTTCGCTTGTGTTTATAAGGATCCAGGTGACCGTTTATCCCTCTACCTTTTGATAGAACTGGTGCAGGTGAGTCAGGGTGAGGCTGGTTGTCACTAGGTGAGGGTGTGTGTAAAGGGCAATACTTTACCAAGTGTTAGTCCATTCATCATCTTACTTGAACTTCATAGTAATTACAGCGGCCAGGCAGGTAGAGCAGCCAAGGCTGGGGGACGTGAAATTATTACTTAAAGTCCTGTGATCCGCTGGAGGGAACTTGAATACAGTTTCGTCTGGTTCCGACCCCTTCCTTGCACCCATTCTCGGCAGCAAGGCCTTTGGGAGGAGCCTGTTCTCTCCCTGGGACGCAGGGCCCACAGCATGGCTCCCCATCTGGGAAGTGCGTCCTGCTCATCGTGCACGTTAGCGTCCCTCTCTGAGGGCTGACCTTCGTGTACTGCATCGCCTATGCCTCGTGACGGTAGGAGCCCCAGTAAGAATTGCAGTTGTGGTAGCAGATGATACTTCTGTGGGGCTTCCCTGTCTGCCAGATGTTGTTCTGAGAACTGACATGTGGTGATTCATCAGACACTACGGTTCCCTTCATTTCGCAGTGGAGGGAACTCAGGCACAGGAGGTTAGGGGACTTGTCCGAGACAACGTAGCTGCGGGGCCAGAACCCAAGCCCAGCCTCCCACTCCTACTCCCGACGTGTCACTACCTGGTTAGTTACTTCCTGCGGGTCATACACAGATCTGAAGATGAACCAGTGTATTAGGAAAAACTATTTTGCCATTTTGTAATAAATACAAATTTCATCCTAGTACAGGAATTTAGAGTTGATATTTTAAACCTTCACTTTAATGAGAACAGTGCTGTCAGTTTACCAATTGGTTTGTTTTCTGAACTCATCCAGATTCTTTTTTTTTTTTTTAAGATTTTATTTATTTATCTTTAGAGGGGAAGGGAAGGAGAGAGGGAGAGAAACATCTTTGGTTTTGTCGTTCTGGAGCCTTCAGGGGCTTCAGTCTAATATAATTTATTCCACTGAATGAATAATATTTATTGAGCACTTAGTATATGTCTAGGCACAAGCTAAACCTTTTATGTGCGTTAGCTCGTTTATTCCTCACAAGAACCCTGTGACCCAGTGGCTCTTGTCACCCCTGTTTCACAGATGAGAATATTGGCGCTGGGCGGCCACCACCGGGCCAAGGTCACCCCGCTAGCACGGGCGACGGTGAGAGGAGCACTCAGCCTTCGGACAGTCTGGTGGCCCCTCTAGAACTTCAGAATTACTTACGATTCCCAAAAGTTTCCACAGTATTTCTGTCCCCTCGTGGTGGTTTTATTTAAACACAGTTACTGCATTTATTTCCATCTAGGTTTATGTTCCAGATGAAAATAGTGCTATTTTGGGAAGAAATACAAATAAGCAAGTTTTTGAAGGCTTGACAACTGGACTTCTCAAAGTCATTGCTGTGGTTCTTGGCTGCCTGATTGCCAATCGACCAGATGGAAGCAGCCAGCCAGCTACACCAAAAATATCCACAGAGGAAATGAAAAACAAATCCTCCCAAAGTGATGCTTTTAACAGCCGAGTTCAGGACCTCATCAGGTAAAATTGCTGGATTTCTTAATAAAACTTTCTTCTGTTTTAAAAAGTTATGTTAAGATCATTGAAATCTCAGAGCCCGTGTGATAGTGGTGGTGGTTTCAGCACCACCCACTAATTCCTGGCAGAGAGGAAACTCTTACTACTGAGAAGAAATAGAGCTAGTGTTCACGTGTCTTCCCCGATGTTTAGATGTTTGATGTTTGACGTGTCGTGTCCAAGCTTTTGTAACGATTGCTGTCAACTCTTTTCACCTCAAAGAATTCCTCAGTTCTCCTATCCCACACCATCTCTGGCTGTAAATCCAGTTCAGACTTAATAGTAACAGCTGCCATTTATGGAGCAGCCGCTGGGCGCAGGCTCTTGTACGGAGGCGTTGCAGCCCTGTAAGTGTTGGGTTTCTAATGCAGGTGCTGTCGGGGAGGGGATTGTTCAGAAAGTGTAAGTGCTTTGCCCAGGATTATGTAATAGAAAAGTTCTAGAGCAGGAAGGAGAGTCGAGCCCGGAACTCGGGTCTAGCTGGACTCCCAACACCTGCATGCTTCCTACGCGTCCCCGGGGAAGTCTACTCCCACTTTGAAGTCTGACCTCTTTTTTCTTCGTGGGTCTGGAATCAGCTAGGACACTGGGTTTCCCATCAGGGTTCTGCAGCCACCTGCCCCGTCTCTCTGCAGCTCCTCTGTGATGTGCGGTTGGCTGCTGTCCGAAGCCGGTGGTGGGTTGACAGGAGGAGGAGAACGCCCTCTTCTGCCTTTGCTCCTGGCACCGGCACCACATCCCCTCCGTCGTCCTTTCTCTCAGTTGCTAGACCCCACTCGGTGTCCCTGTGTCTTGGTCATTGTAGAGCCTGCCCTTGGCTGGCGGGCGCCATTCTGGCGGTAGTTCGGATTGCCGTGCCGTTCTCTTCTGGCCGGTAGCGTTTCTGCTGAGAAATGTGATGGTAGCCCCACGGATGTGTTTCCTGTGCAGCTTATGGTCTTTTTTTTCTCCCACCTGACTGCCTTTAGAATTCTTTCTTTATCGTTGACTATTAACAGCTTTAATATAATGTGTTGGAGGTCTTTCTGCGTTGAGAAAACTAGTTGTTCTATTAGCTTCTTGTACTTGTATGTCCAGCTCCTTCTCCAGGTTTGGGAAGTTCTCATCCGTCAGTTGTTTAAACAGACTTTCTGTTCGCTGCCCCGTTTCTTTCCGCTTGTCCTGGGGACCCATTTTCCTGTGTCGCCCTTTCTCCTGGAGGCAGGTGGATCTTAGGTCTCTCTCCTCTTCCCTGTGAGTCATTTCTAGGTTTCTGTCTTCTCTCCCATGTGGTCTGCTCTATTTCTAGTGCTTTCTAGTTCATTCTTCATCTCGTTTATTGAGTTCTTCAGCTCCAGAATTTCTGTTTGATTCTTTCTTTACAGTTTCAGGCTTTTGGTGAAGTACTTTTTCTGTTCATTAATTTTATGCCTGAGGTCATCGGGCTGCCTTTCTGGGTTTTCTTCTATCTCCTTGAGTTTCTTCATGGTACTGATTGTGAATTCTCTGACATTGTGATCACAGTCTTCTATGGCTTTCAGTTTGGGTTCCGGAGAATTGTCATTTTCTTTTTGTGTTACTGTGTTACTTGGTTGTCATGCTTGATGGGTTGCTCCTCTGCGGCACGTTTGAGGTAATGAACACCTTTCTTATTTGGGTGCTGTTTTGATTTTAACAATTGAGGTTGATGATTAGGAGTCTTTCTTTTGTTTTCCAGTAGATGGTGCTATAGCGCAATTTTTTTTGTTTGTTTGTTTTCTCTTACCTGAGCTACCGGCACCTCTAGGGTCCTGGGGACCCGGTATCCCTGTGGTTGCCACCAGAGTTATGCCACCTCAGTTACAGGGTGGTGGGTGGGTGGCTCTGCTGTGTCTGGGTCACTCGGGTCTCCTCCACAGCCAAGGAAGAGGGGAGTCTGAGTTCACGAGCCTCCACACTGCGACCTTGTTCCCACTGGCAGCTGGCCCTGCTGTGCGCTGGCTGGGAAGCCAGATGCTCGAGCTCCAACCCTAGTGCTGCCCCTCCTACCCACCACCAGGTCATGGAGTGGTGGCTGCTCCTGACTCCTCCTCTGCTGGAGGATCAGGGCTGTGTGCACCATTCCTGCCCAGGCCCTGTCCTACCTTCAGACACACGTCCGCCAGGGAACCTTGCTGGGTTAGAGGCGACCTACTCGTGGTAATTTTAAGGGGACACACAAAGGGGTCGCCTCACTCCACTGCGGTGCTTGTATCCCTTGTGTCTGTTTCATGCCAGGACATTCCTCTTTTTATTGCTGTAGCTTCATACTTGTTTGTCAGGACTGCTTTGGCTCTTTGGTGTGTTCTGTGGTTCCATGCAATTGTTTTTCCTATTTCTGCAAAAAATGCCATTGGAATTTTCGATTGGGGATTGTGCTGAGTTTATAAATCTAGGGCTCCAGTTATACCGCCTGGACTCTCTCTTCATACTTTGGCTTCCTCTGCCTGGCTCCTTTCTGGAAGTACATGTTCTTCTTGGGACAAGTGGGGGCCAGCACGCCTCAGAGTCACAGCTCAGTCCCCACTGGGGACATGTCCCCAATGGGGGCTTACTCTCCCGCGGTCATGTGTTCATTTCACAGAAGATGCTGGGTGTTCCTCCTTGGCCAATCCCGGAACTCACTACTACTAGTGCTAAGGCAAGGAATGCGAGGCCTGCCCCGGAGCAGAGGGCACAGTGTTTAGCAGCCCAGCAGGGCCACGTGGAAGTGGAGGAGAACCACGCAGGGCAAACAGAAATGAAACTGCTGCTGCCCACCCCCCAGGCTGGTTCAGATAATTCACAGGGATGGTTAATGTGAACCCACTGTGTGAACTGAGAAGTCTTGTGCAAGTGTAAGAGCCAGTTTTAAAGGTTTGGTTCTGTTAGAGCGGGTCACCCTGAGATCTACAGCGTGTACGTGTGCCAGTCTGCCTTCTCCTCACTGTGAGAGCACAGGGCTGGTGGCCGTCCTTTCACGCTCTGGGTGTGGGATCCGTAGCAGCTGTTCAGCAGCCCGGGGACACACTCCTGGTGTAAGAGGAGAAAGCAGACGGGACCTGCGCCTTCTGTAAACTGGGAAGAGGCTCCGAACATGAATAATTCCTCCGATTCGCCTTCTTCTGATGCAGAGGTGTGCTGAACAGTGAGGGGGGTACTCGGGAGCAGACGTGTCGATTGCTTCGCACGTGTCGCCAGAAGTTAACCTGGCGGTTTTCAGATGGCCGCGTTTGAGGGCCTGTCCTTTCCCCACATGCAGGTGCAGTAGCCCCGAGTCAGAGTAAGATGGCTGAGCCAAGGCGACGGGTCCACACGCCATGTATAATCTTAAAATATTATCTCCGATGATTGCTGCTTTGTGGACTCATAAAAGGGCCACCGGTGTTCATCCACTTTAATAAATAATTTGGGAAGGGGCAGGAAAGATGAAAGTGACTCTTAAATGTTATTGTCTACTCTCAGGGCTGGTACTCTTCCTAACAGGACGCAGTTAGATTCCCGGTGTTTGTTCCATATCAGTAGTGTCAGAGCTTCCAGACCCCGAGGACCTGCATGAGAGGTTTAAGTTTGAGCAGGAGTGTCTGGGCAGCGGCGTCTTGTTCAAACCCATGCTTCGTAAATGTGGCTCCCTGGCAGTTCAAGAAGTTCTGCTTCTCAAGAGTGTAGAGCTCATTATAAACCACTCCAGCTATGTTCAGACTCCTTAGACCAGTAAGAATGATTGGACAGTTGTTTTCATTCATCTTTCTGGAAGGGCAGGCTTAGAAGAACCGAAACAGAGAAGGGAACCACTCACAGAAACAGCCGATCATTCAGGACTCAGTGTTAAGGAAACTGTACGCACACCTGTGCTGTGTCTGCCTGTCCGGGCATGTGCACCTGTGTTTGTGAGGACTCCTCTTTGGGGGTGTTGCCAGCCCGTGCAGGCTGCTGACACCTTTCTCCCCACTTCCAGCTACGTGGTGAGCATCGGCCTGATCGACAAGCTGTGCGGCTGCTTCCTGTCAGTACAGGGCCCGGTGGACGAGAACCCGCGGCTGGCCGCGCTCCTGCAGCATGCAGCGGGACTCTTGCAGGGCGCCTGCACGCTGTGCGGGGCTGTCACCGGAAGGTAAGATGCCTCCTTGACGTCCACCTGGACTGAACCTGTGAACCATCTCTTACATTTTGGCCATCTTCAGGGCGTTTCGTAGGGAGGCTGGAGGTCCCCTTGGCCTCTTTCTCCTTTATCCTACCTCTGTCCTCACTGGCTTCCCATGTGGAAATTGGGCCGCAGCCTCCTGGCAGAGTCTGGTTTCCTGGATGGTGTCCTGAACTTCACCGTCACTGCTAGAAGAGCCGTAGAGTACAGCCACTCCCTCTCACGCTGGGGTCCGGAGGAGCCAGCTGAGGCTCTTCAAGTCCGTGTGTGCGTGACAAAGCTCGGTCGCACCAAGCCAGGCCCCAACTCAGCACCAGCAGCCTCTGAGCTCTGCCACCGCCGCCGCAGCCTGCGGGCTTCGTCCCTTGCGCCAAGTCACATGTGACCCACAGGCACGCGTGTAGCCAGGACTCCTGAGGGCCCGCGTGGCTCTTTAGACCCCACCCTGGGGCCTGCCCCCCGAGCAGCAACTCTCCGAGGTGGGCCAGAGGGGGCCTCCTGTTCTCTCCCCTCCCCCGCACCAAGCGAGGGGCACCTGTGGAACCATTTCAGCGTTTCTGATGGGAGTGTGACCTGTCTGTCAGGTGTATTGAGGATTTTCAGGAGGGTTTTCAGTACAGTCATTTTCTTACAGTGAAGATCTAAGCAGCTCTGCATACAAATTATTTTTTAGGGGTTTGTGAAGAATAAAACTAATGGCCCTGGGCAGGCAGCTCACCTGGTTGGAGCATAGTCCCTTACACCACAAGGTTGGGGTTCCATCCCTGGTCAGGGCACGTCCCTGGGTTGTGGGTTGGATCCCCGGTCGTGGAGACAGGTGACCCCTGACTGCTGCCGTCCTGTCCTCCTTCAGCCTTCAGCGTTTGCTGACCCCTCCAGACCGCATGACCCCTCTGGTGTTGACAGGCCATTTTGTCTACTTCCCCTTTCTTTGTGGGAATTATATTTCCAGACTATAAACTGCAGCAGCCTGTCCAGAGTTCTGTGTTATGTATGTCACCTAGGGTGTCTGCACAAGGTCACAGTGTGCCTGGGGAGAAACGCAGTGTGGCTGCTGCAACATCGGAGTGCCTGTTCGGGCTGCCAGGGGAGGTCGCCGACTGTCCGGGAAGGCGTTAGCTCCAGGCCACTGTGAGCGGCAGGAATCAAAGACAAAGAGGAGGCAGAGAGGCCCCCAGCCCTGCCCCCGGTGTGCCGGCTGCCCTGAGACAACCAGGTCCCTAATGGAGAGAGAGCCCGGCTTTGAGTAAACACCGGGTCTGCGGGTGGCTGGCCTTTGTGGGGGCGGTTACCCAGGTCTGCCTGGCCCTGCTGTCATTGTGCCCTTAATCTCCTAACTTTTACCTGGCTTTTCTGAAAGACAATTTGAGTATCAGAATTTTTGCTGTTAATCCTTGCTTCAGTGTGGGGGAGAAAAGCACTGCTTGCTTTTGAACAATGAACTTGCATTTCTTTAAGGAAAAACAGAAATTGCGATCTTCTTATAAAAGGATTGATTTTACCTTAGGATTACTCCAGAATTTTAGCGTGGGAGCTGTTCACAAGCTACTGCTTAAACTAAGTTCCACAGTCGGTGTAGGACTTTCAGAAACGCTGTTTCTTTGGCCTGTACCATGGTCAGTTTTCCGTTCTTGGTCCTACAAGGAGAAGAAAGGACGGCGTGCAGATCTCAGGGCAGTGCATCGCTGAGGCCCCTTCGGGTGCCGGCTCCTTAGCCCCACAGGGAGGCGGGAACACGGGCCCCTCACTTCCCAGCGTCCCGTCTGGACTCGTGGCCGTGCCGGGCACCACAGTGAGAGGGCGGAGTAGGAGGCT
The DNA here is from genome assembly GCF_021234435.1 of Artibeus jamaicensis. Classification (NCBI taxonomy): domain Eukaryota; kingdom Metazoa; phylum Chordata; class Mammalia; order Chiroptera; family Phyllostomidae; genus Artibeus; species Artibeus jamaicensis. Next base: position 784,393 of record NW_026522049.1, on the reverse strand, counting down.
CCGCAGCAGGGGGGCTGCACAGGAGAGGAGCTGCTCGGTCCTGGCCAGTTCTGCATTCCGGGGTATTTCTATGCAGAGATGCGTGTTGTGCTGTGTATTTCTGTTTCCATTTTCATATCCCTCAACTGCAGTAGCAGAATTGGTTCTAGGCAAGGTCCCTGGAAACTGATGTCAAAAAAGACAAGAATGGTTTGTAAGTCAGCCCATTGATTGTGTGGATGTGAATAAGTGCTTCCCAAGTGTTCAAGTGCCTGAGAGCCACTGGATCAGGCAAAGGTAAACTCTAGCTCCCCTGCCTGAACTGCTCTCTCATTCATTAAACAAGTGTTTACGTAGCACTTGCCCTGTGCCAGGCCCTGTGCTGGGTGTGGGAGAAAGCAGAAATGACTCAGACGTCTGTCCTGTCCTCAGGGACCCTGTCCGCTGGCACGGGAGAGATGTCCCTTGTGCCGCTATCCACGGCGTGAGACAGAGGCTGCAGGGTACGTGGGAGCACTGAGCACGGCCTGCCCGTCACACCGTCCTGGTGGAGTTCAGGGAGGACAGAGCACCCTCATTGAAGGGTTAGCTATCTTCTAGAGCAACTGAAGTTCCATCCGGGCCTTGAAAGATAGAAGGGGTTGGAACACTGAGTGGTGGGGGAGAGGTAAACCAAGAAAGAGCAGAACCAAAGGCATCAAGCAGAAAGATGGGGAGACCAGCTAGAGGCCCGACTTGACTGGGTGTCGAGTCCTGTAGTGGTGATCTGGCGCCTCCCGGGCTGCTGGGAGCCTCAGACGCGACAGTAAATGTGGAAATGCCGTGTGAACCACGGAATATGATCTGCTGGGAGGTGGCCGTGGCGGTGGGGTCAGCACGGAACCCGCCTGGGGGCTTCTCCTGGGGGTCTCCCCTCTGCTTCCTTTAAGGACACACTCACAGTCGGCTTCTGGCTGTAGAACTTTGGAGGCAGGCTCTCAAGAGGAAAACCCTGTGTAGCGCGTGCTGGACACACACGTTTAGGAATCCAAACATACGCGTGCAGTTCCTTCTCTCCCAGCTCTGACCCGCCGCAGACTCTGCAGCTGCAAGGCCTGTTTCTCATGTCATGAAAGTGAATTTGGTAATTCTTCCCTCGAGCGGTTCAACAGGGCGGGGCAGATGGGGACTAACTCCCCGAGTGCTGTTTTTTATATGTATCACTGTGTCCCAAACAAGATTTGAGCTGCCTTACAGAAGTATGGGTGGGGCAAAAGTAGGGTTACAGTTGTCTGTGTGGAAAATAATACAAGAATAAATAATAGTACGAGAATAAAGATTGTGTTTTCTGTACTTACTACTGTAAATGTGCTTTTGCCTCAACCTGTATAAACTTTTTAAAACTTTTTAAAGATTTTATTAATTTATTTTTAGAGGGAAAGGGAGGGAGAAAGAGAGGGAGATAACCATCAATGTCTGGTTTGCCCTTCGCATGCCACTGACCGAGGGCCTGGCCCACAGCCCAGGCATGTGCCCTGACTGAGAATCGAACCCGCGACACTTTGGTTCACATGTCCTCAGTCAATCCACTGAACCACAGCAGCCAGGGCTAAACTTAAAAAAAATACAAAACGAAACACGAGCCCTGGCTCGTGTAGTTCACTGACTTGACTACCTGCCTGCAAACCAAAAGGTCGCAGTTCAATGCCCAATCAAGGCACATGCCTGGATTGTGGGCCATGTCTCCCATTGGGGGTGCTCAGGAGATAACCAGTGTATGTATCTCTCACACATCAATGGTTCTCTCCCTCTCTTTCTCCCTTCTTTCCCTTTCTTTCTCCCTTTCCCTCTCTCTAAAAATAAATAAATAAAATATTTTTAAAAATTAAAATTAAAAAAACATGAAAAGTTAGACCAAAAGAAAAACAAATAGGAAAAAGTAAATCAAGTCAGCATGTACAGTTAAAACACAAACCATGTTGGTAATAAGATATTTCCTGTTAGAATTCCTACTCCCAATTTCTACCAGGAACTTTCATTTAATATGTCAGATTCTAAACTCTTTGGCTTTCATTCAATATCGAGGATTCCTCCTACCTTACTTGGCTCATGATTCTAGTCATCTGATCTGATTTTAAGACCCCAAACCTTACTTATTTTTAAGTTCTGTCTCCCAGAATCCAATGTATTCATATCCAATTCAATCAGAGGAGTACTTGCCTTAGAAATCTGAGATGGAGCCTGCTATTTATACCTGTTTCCCAATATTTGTCTATTTCTAATCCATTAGTTCCCATGTCCTGTGTATGTTTCATGTCTTCAGATGAAAAGATTTCCCTGAGAAAGGAGACCAAATATCCTCGCAGCTCCCCTCAGGCACCTAGCACCAAGCTGGCAACAAAGACAGAACTGAGGAAATAGTGGTTGATTGGCAGTTAGAAATGCCAGTGTGTAGTGTTGGCCTGTGCCAGGGATCCATTCCCTCGGCCGGGATCCCAGACCCAGGGCCACGTCTGCTGCCTTCAGTCCCACCTCGTGGGCCCCACCCGCCCTTCTTCCTCTCACCTTTGGCTGTCCCCAGAGTGTCCTGAGCCCATCGCCTTTTTATCTTCCACCTTCTCGGGCCTCTGCTCAGACCCCAACCAGAGCCTAGAGTTTCTTCTCACTGGCCTCACCCTAAAGTTTATATGGAATCTCAAAGGACCCCAGTAATTAAAACAGTCTTGAAAAAGGACAAAGCTGGAGGACTCATGCTAGCTGATTTCAAAACTGTACTACAAAAATACAGGAATCAAAACAGCATGGTCCTGGCATAAAGACAGACAGATAAACCAATAGAATAGAAGAGAACAGAACGGAACCCAGAAATAAACCCTCGCATATGTGGTCAAGTGGTTTTTGACAAGTGTGTCATGACCATTGGGAAAGCACAGTTTCCAACAGACGGTGCTGGGCAAACTGGATATTTATTCACAAGCAAAAGAATGAAGCTAGACCGTTACCTAACACTATAATTCAAGATGGATCAAAGACGGTTCAACTCTTAGAAGAATATTTAGGGCAAAGCTTCGCGACATTGGATTTGTCCGTGATTTATTGCGTATGACGCCAGACAATAAAGAAAAATAGACAAGTTGGACCTCATGGAAAAAAAATTATTTTGTGCATCAAAAGACACTGTTACTAGAGCACAGAAGCAACCCAGAGAGTGGGAGGAAATATTTGCAAATCAAGTATCTGATAAGGGGTTATACTATCCAGAAACTATGGAAAATTCCTAAAACTCAACAACAGCAAAAGAAGAAAAACCTGATTGAAAGAATGGTAAAAAACAAAACAAAAAACTTGAAATTTCTCCAAAGAATATACACAAATTGCCAATAAGCCCAGGAACAGATGTTGAGCATCATTGCTTATAGGGAAATCAAAACTGCATAGAGACAGTACCTCACACCCATGAGGATGGCTGCTATCAAAAATAAAAACAGGAAAATAACATGTATCGGTGAGGGTGTAGAGAAATTGGAACTCTCGTGTGTTGTTGGTGGGAGCATAGAGCTGCAGTGAGAGACATTGTGGTGGCTCCTCAAAGAATTAAAAATAGAATTACCCTGTGGTCCAGCAGTTCCACCTCTGGATATATTCTCAAAAGAATTGAAAACAGGGTTTTGGCTCTGGCTGGTGTTGCTCAGTGGATTGAGTGCAGACCTGTGAACCAAAGGATTGGCAGTTCTGATTCCCAGCAGGGGATGTACAAGAGATAACCACACATTGATATTTATCTCCCTCTCTCCTTCCCTTCCCCTCTGAAGATAAATAAATAAAATATTTTTTTAAAAAAGAAAGCAAACAGGGTTTTGAAGATGTATCGGTACACCTACGTTCAGAGCAGCATTAGTCACAACAGCTAGAATGCGTGAGCAACCCAAGTGTCCAGTGGGTGGATAGATAAATGTACAATGGAATATTACTCAGCCTTAAAAACGGGGAAATTATGTCATATACTGCAACACTGACAAACCTTGAGGACATTATGCTAAGTAACATAAGCCTATGACAGACAAAAGTGTATGACAATTCCAGTTACATGAGGCACTCAGCACAGTCAAAACATGGAGACAAAGTGGAAAGCGGAGCTTTTGTTTAATGGCTCCAGAGTTCCAGCTTTATATAATGAAGGAGTTATGGAGAAGGTTGGTGGCAATGATTGCACAATATTATGAAACTACTTAATACTACTGAACTGTACACTTAAAAATTTGTATGATAGTAAATTTTATGTGTATTTTACCATAATGAAAAATACTAGGAAAAAAGAGTAATGCCCCTGCCAAAGATGTCTATGTCCTAATCGCAGAACCTATGAAGGTGTTCCCTCGCCTGGCAAAGGGGTTTGCAGAAAGGCTTTAGGATCGTGACGTGGGCGAGTCTCCTGGGTACGGCAGCGCGCCCCACGTGACCACAGAGGTCACTGTGAGTGACAGGAGGAGGTAGGAAAGTCTGCCTGAGAGAATTGACAGTGGAGGAGGGGCCCCGAGCCACTGCAGCCGTCCTGCAAAACCTGTAAAAGGCCAGGAGACGGCTTTTCCCTGCAGCTGCCAGAGGGAACACAGCTCCGGCAACACCGTGACTGTAGTCCAGGGAGACCTGTGCTGGGTTTCTAACCCCCAGAACTGGACTGTGATCATTTATTCCAGCAGCAGGGTGCGCCTGCTGCTCTGCCCACCTGCCCCTGTTAGCCCATAACCTCCTCTGGGACAGCTGCCTGGTCTTCCTCGGCTCTGCACATCTCAGAGGTTCACTGTCCCTGCAGCACAGGTACTTTGGCTCTTTAAGTAGAGAGTATGTGACCAATCGTCGCACCCCTGTGTTCACCCCAAGCTCTGTGAACCGCCAAGTGGGGTTCTCTTGGTTAGGTGCTAAATGGGAAGGAGGGTCACACAAGATGCCTCAGGGCTTCCAGAACTAAAGGAGTGAACAGGCCCAAAGCCAAGGTGCCCAGAGAAGTCCAGGCGGTCAGCAGCGCTGAAGGCGATCAGGGTGGATGCTCTCAAGCCAGGAATCGGGACTGGGAGGACAACAGCCAACAAGCCAGGGACAAACGGGGCAGCTTGCTGTCGTGTCTGCGGCCGTCACAGCTGCTTTGGGGACCGAGGAAGGCTTGTGTGTAGTGGTTTACAGTGCCAGACTTGGTGCGGGTGGCACTTGCGTCACGCCCAGCTGTTCTCTGCTGTAAAGAAAAGTTGGGGTTTTGGGTGTCGTGCAGGAGTGTTGATGGTTTTTCCTAATTGAGACCAGCTTTTAATGAACAGAAATGCACATGTCACCAAGATCTGTGGTCCTAGAAGCCAAACAAAAACACTTGAAAATCCGGTAAAATTTAGAAGATCTCAAAGTGTAGTATACAAAAATTCTGATCTGATTTTTTTCGTGTCTTTTTAAAAGAAAACTTTATAACCCATGCCTGATATGAATAAAGCCTTTTCCTTTTTTATTATAAACATTCAGGCTGAAAGTGACCGTATCTGACAGCGGAGACCAACAGAAGCCAGGGGCCTGTTCGTGGACAAATTATCTGTATTTCAGACTTGATCAAAAGTAAACATTCTCCAAAGTCCTTCAGGACTGCATTAGTCCTCACCCTCCCTGCGCCCGCACTTGCACATGAGTGGTCTTTTCCCTGAAACAATGCTCTGTGTCCTTTGAACCATTTCCACCCACATCTGAGTTCTTGAATGACTATTCAATGGCTTTTTCTGAAGGAACATTTTTGTTTCCGGAAAATGCTGCAGAAGATCCTGGGGTTTGTTGCTTTGTAACCTGTGATTAGCATTTACTTGAATTGTGTGTGTGTGGGGGTGGATACTCTGATGACTTTGCTGACTTTTTGTCTGATATTTACTCTATGAAGAAGTAACAGCAGTGACTTTGTGTCGTTTACTAAATCCTTGGAAAGAACAGGCGTTGAGAAGCTTTAAATGTTAACACCGTATTCCTGAATATCTGCGAGTGAACGTGCCAGTTTAAAGCCAGCGGGGGGGCGGAGGGGGGTTGCAGTCAGCGCTCTCAGTCACAAGCAGCAACGTCACTCACCCCCAGGGCTCCGAAGCCTGGTGGGAAGTAGCTTTAGGGAAGAATGTCTTCTGACCTGTCACTGGTTCTGAAAAGCAGTCAGTGCTAAACAAACACAGACCCCTTTATGGAACCTATATAATAAACGCAGACACATTAGTTTCTGCTCAAGTCTCCAGTCAGGGTCTGACCCCGAAGTCCCTGGCTGTGGGGGAGGGAAGGGCCAGCAGACACCAGCTCACAGTGTGTGAGGGGCGTGTGCCTGTCAGCAGATAGATACTGTCTCGTAGCTTTTTGTTTTTATCAAGTCCCATAAGGAAGTGTCTCTCCACGAGGATGCAAGGTTACATTACGGTCTGTGTACTTTAACAGCCCAGTTAAGATTTGGCATAAGGGATGGATAGGAAAGAAGAGGTCACCCTTGAAAGTCCTTGCCGGTCCTCCTGCCGGTGCTGCCGACAAGCATGCATACCCACCGCATATCACCCAGTCGCTCCATGTGTGCAATAAGGAGGACTAAGGAGAGAGCTCCTTCCCTACCAGCTGTGACAAGCTGAGGAGAAGAGGTGGGAGACAGGAGTGCACTTAGTAGGTCTTCCATGTTAGCGAGATGACAGGGTTTCATGAGAGAGCTGGATTCTCTCCCACTTTCAGCCAGGTCAGAAACAGTGCTTAAGTGCTGTTGCTAACAACAGTACTTTCTATGTCCAGGAACAGGACGTAAGTGCTTATTGCTATGGTGTTGCAAGTCTGATGCAAGCGGCCGGTTAAAGTGAATGAATAATGCGTTTGGGAAAAAATAACTGATACGTGAGACAAATAGACAAGATCCAGAAACTTGCCAGCCAGGACTTCCAAGTTCTTGTTTAATGAGTGGCATCTCTTACGTGCTTCTGGGCAAGGCAGTAAGCGAAGCCTAGATCTTTAATGCTCTCTCCCCTGGCCGGGGCCCCTCGAAGTCAGCCGTGCCTTCAGAAGGGCTCAGGTCCCAGCACAGCTCTGGGCCTTGGAGGCCACCCGCTTTCCTGGTAGCCGTCCCACCTAGGAGGGTGCCCTTGGCATATCCAGAAGGGAAGCCATGCTGTTTCTGGTCCAAATCCCAATAGGTCTTGTGGGCTCTGTCTGGTTCGCCCAGACCTGGGATCTAAACAAACTAAGGCTACCAAGGCCACGAAGGGCCAGTTCTCGTTCCCTATTACACAACTCTGAGGTTTTGTTTCTAATGGTCTGCTTGTCTTGTTCCTAGAAAAATGCTAACACCCTTTAAATAGGTTTAAAGAGTCAAATGTCTCCTTGTCTCAGGTCACACAGCATATTCGACAGCAACCGCCAGGATCCCACTGGCCTGACGGCGGCTCTTCAGGCCACGGACCTCGCAGGAGTTCTGCACATGCTCTACTGCGTCCTCTTCCACGGCACCATCTCGGACCCCAGTGCCACCAGCCCCAAGGAGAGTTACACCCAGAACACGGTGCAGGTGGCCATTCAGAGTTTACGTTTCTTCAACAGCTTTGCAGTTCTCGATCTGCCTGCTTTTCAGGTACGAAGCATCGGCTGGTATTGGTGTTAACCCACCAGGAGTTTGTGTTCCAGTGTAGATATGGCATGGGGTTCTTCCCCTGGTTGCGCCTGAGGAATACCTACGATAAAGGCAATGATAATACTGACCATTTATCAAGTTACTGTCTTCTGGGAGCTGTGCTAGATGCTGAATATGTGCTTTCCCATTTGTTCTCGTGACTGCCCTGCAGGTGCCCATCTCGCAGATGTGACGGTGGCTGGGCCACAACCGGTACCCTGACCTCTAACTCTGCTACTTGTAAATCCTCTGTCGTGATTGCTTTCAATAAAGGCATTATCATCTCGTCAACTGTTAAGTAGTAGGGAAGGTGATGGTTTCTCACATACACAGAACCAAAGTTAGATAAATTGATTTTGATGGTTAGGACTTTCTGTGAGTGATGTAACTGGTTTGTGTCCAGTGTAAAGGGCCTGTGTACTTAAATGTGCAAACCTGTAAATTTTTATAGCTAAAGAAAGAAAAATGGCTTTATGCTGTAACAGTAGTAGACTGTCAGCTTAGAAACAGGGTTGTTTTTTTTTTCAGGTAGGAAATTTAATTTTCAAAAACACTGAGCCTTTGGAACCAAGAGAAATCAAAAGCTTATTTCTGGAGCCCTTCCTGCCAAAATAAGATAAAAACCAAGATTTTTCCTCTGCACCTCCTTGCCATATCCAGCCCGAAATGTGTCCCCAACTCAAGCCACTTTGCCAGAATCATCGGGAACAGCAGGGTGACAGACTGTTTGCGCGGCACCTGCCCCCGCGTGTGGGGCCCGCCCGGGCTACTCCGCGCCGTCGCCAGCACTCCCGCCACTTTCTCCTCTGTCCCTCATGCCGCTCTGTATTTCTCTTGATTATTTTCTTCCTGCTTTTTCTTCTTTTTAGTCTCTGTCCGACTCTCCTGTCTCACTTACTTTGCTCAGTTTTGCCATCGCCGTTTCTCATTCTCTCCCCAGATCCCGTTCCTCCTCATCGGCACGCGTGGGGGGCTCAACGTCCCCACTCTCTAGCATCAGGGCCTTTCATCCATTTACCACCAATCACTTCATTGTTGCAGTTACTTGTGCATGTTTAAAAAAACAAGCACACTTACTGGGATAAACAACAACCATTTTATTATGGTCACAAATTCTGTGGATGTGGAATTCAGACAACTGGCTTGTCTCTGCCCCGTGATGTGGGGCATCAGCGGAGAGGCCCCGGCAGTGGGTGCATGGACGGGAGGGAGATGGGCCCAGAGAGCTCGGGCTGAAACTGCCTGGAGGCTCCTTCACCCTCACGTTTTCGGCCTGGGGTGGCTCCAGGACCAGACTCACCGAGGACTGTTGGCCGGAGGCTCCCCTGTGTGACTTGGCTTCTCAGAACATCATCATGTCGGGGTTCTGAGTGGGCGTGTCCTGAGAGGAAACTGACAGAAAACAAGTGGCATTTCAGGACCAGCAGCTCCATGTTCCCCGTACTCGGTTGGTTACATCAGTCCTAAGCCTTCCAGATTCAAGGGGAGAAGACAAAGCCCCCCCTCAGTGGGAGGACTGTCAGAGGTGCCGTCAGGTTTTGGAACCACTGCATTCTGTTTAGCAGAGACCCACACAGGCATCACTGGTGCAGATGGACATCCGGCCAAGCAGGTAAAGCTTGAGGAACCATAACACAAAAACACGGTGCATTGTAAAACAGCAGGTGAGTTTGGGAGAAAGGTGGTTTTTATGATTGATAAGGCCAGAGCAACTCATGTTCTGGTTCATCAAAACAACTTATGTGTCCAAAGCGGGGGGTTTTAAGAGCTATAAAGTGGGGTAAAGGATAGGAAAAGAGACTTTAGGTACAGCATGGGCTTCACCTTTGAAAAATCTGGGAGACAGTGGTGGATGTCCTGGGAGGACCAAAGGACCGAAGAACAGTGGAATGAGATCAGACCTGCCGAAGGGCCAGACAAGACGAAGTGAGCACCTCACGAGGATGCTGAGCCGGTCCAGGGAAGACCCGGGCTCGGCGGACCTGGTCCTGAGCCGCCACTAGCAAGTTGTATGACCTCACACAAGTCATTTGAACCCTTACGACTCCGATTCTCCTCTGGGAATAGAGAGTAAAACCACCTCACTCACAAGTCTGAGGATTAAATGGGATTTCAGAAAGGTCTGTGCTAGCTAGCACATAGTAGGGCCTTAAGAAATGTGGAGTGAGTCAGCGTGTGAAGGTGAAGAGCCTGGAGTCGGATGTGGAGCCGGGAAGTTCAGGGTCGGAGCCAGCGTGCCCAGTGCTGCGCCCCCGTCTTCGAGGCCGAAGAGCCAGGAGCCTGGTTGCGAGTAGCAGGGTGTCATCACCACGCTTTCCTCGCTGCGTCCTTCTCACCGCGTGAGGCCTTCTCACCGCGTAGAGGCCGTGACACTACCCTCTCCTCTCAGCAGAGGGCGATTTCAGTCTGAATTCGTATTGGCAGGGCCGGCCCCGAGGTCCCAGATCCTGTGTATTGCATAGTCTGACATTTCTTACAATTGAAGGTGGTCTCGAGAAACAAATCAATGCTCTGACCAGGCAATTAATTCTGGCGAAAAAGGAAATATAGGTTCCTTGAAAAATTGGTTTAATTTTTATATTCAAATTTACATGCCCCTTGACCTGCTCTTATCAGTGAAGGTCACACAGAGGGCACTGGGTCACCGCATGCTGGACACAACTAATTAAATAAGGGCTGCACTGAGCAGGCGTCACTACTTGATTTAAAGGAGCAAAGCCCTCTGAGGTCTCTTTGAAGCGTGAAAAACATTGTGTCTCAGGGCAATGAAACTGAAACAGAAAACACTCTTAAATTTAGCAGTAATTTTGTTTCAACAATACTCGCTAAAGGACTGTGCTAAAGGACTGTATTTCTCCCACCGTTAAGCAAGGTGCATTGGTTGAAACGTCCAAACCGCCACATATCTGACCTGCTTCCAGTCGGCCAAGAGCTCAGACCAAGAGATGAGTTTAAGACGCTGCCACTCCCGGCCGGCAGTGGGGCGTCCCTCCGGTGGGGGCCCAGAGCCCCATCGGTGGCTCACCCCTCCCCTTTGCCCTCCTGTCGCTCTGTCTGTTTGACATGTTTATTAAATAGAAGCTCTGGGCTGCACAGACAGACCCGGGCCCTCCTCCCGCGTGCCCACCACCCACAGCCCTGTGCCTGTCTGCGCAAAGGGCCCTGGGGGCCTCAGAGCTGGCGGGGCAGGGGCTTCGTGGTTTGGGTTTTGGGGGGTGGGCAGTTATTGGGGTTTTAATTCCTTTGGGAACCTTGGGGAGCTGGGAGCTGTTTATTCAGATAATAATTATTTATGTTTTCTATTTGAACATAAGTAAGTAATTAAAATTGTATTTTTATCCCTATGTAGAAGAAAATATTTTCTCCTTCAGGAAAGAAAGCATTGGAAGTTAGCTACATGGTAGATTTACAGATGATTTTTAGTATTTTGGTATTTTTCCAATTTTGTTCACAGTAAGACTGTTTGTACAAGGAGAATAAATAACTTACTACAAGTAGAGGAAATACTCATGCATTAGGTGCCTTGACCTATGTAGCACGGGCATTTGGTCAGCTGTGCTCCGTTTTCTGTCCCTTCTCAGGTTAAGTGCTGCCTGTATTACAATCACTCGTTAGCCCAAGTATCCCTGCGCTGAACCGAGATGCATCGTACGCTTTTCCAACACTGTGGCAGAAAGTGCGCAGGGCCCCTGGCTCCCCTGGGTGGGACTCTAACGGCCCCTTGTCTTTGACAGTCCATTGTAGGGGCCGAAGGCTTGTCGCTTGCATTCCGGCACATCGCCAGCTCCCTCCTGGGCCACTGCAGCCAAGTCTCCTGTGAAAGCCTCCTGCACGAGGTCATCGTCTGCGTGGGCTACTTCACTGTCGGCCACCCAGATAACCAGGTAAGAGGCCCCGGAAAGGCCCTGCGACCGCTCCCCAAGCGCCAAGAGCACAAGGCACTGGAGTGAGGAACGGCAGGCTGGCCTGCTGGAGCGCATCTGTCCTGCAGGAGGCCCTTCACAGGCTCTGGGCAGGTCTGGGGGTTTCTGGCTGCTTCTCTCCGGATTTGTGATTAGCACTAGATTAATGCTAGGCCTCCCCTTAGAGCTATAAAAGTAAAATACTTTTTATGAAATAGCCTTAAGCTGCACAGAAGCATCTGCTCCCTCACCACATGGGTGGTGACGCTCTGTGTGTAGACTTTGTTCTGATGAGGTGGAGTGCATCCTTCTACTTGGGTCACTGTGTAGGAAGTACTAGGTCCAGGTGCTTTATGACACAGCATTTGGCCTCTGCCTGGGTGGGTGGAGGCTGCCAGCCGGTGGTGGAGGGGAGCCCGGGGAGGCCGGACTTGGGGCTCTGCCCCTGGAGTCACCAGAGTGCTTTGCTTTTGACCCTTTGGATTATTTGGTTCTTGAGCAAGATTTCTTTTGTAAATGGGGTTCTGCTGCTTTTAGAACTTGGAAGATCTGTATCACAGACTTTGTGAAAAAAAATAATAAAGCACCGTATTTCCCTTTATTTTTAAAACCAGAGATATGGCATAACTGACCTATCAAGGAGTAATTCCTGACAACCTCACTTCTCTATCTTTATTATCTCATAACTAGAAGGCTGTACCTTCCGCCCACCGCCACCCATCTGTGAATATTTTCACACGGGTGAGGTCACACTGTGAGCTCGAGTTTCGCTCCATGCACCTGACCTCACATGAGCATCGTTCCTCGCGAACGTCAGTTCCAGTGTCTGTGTGGCTTTATCTCATGTGGGTAGGTCATAGTTGACCCGACAGTTCCTGCTTCAGGTTGCTTACCACACTGTCGTGACACCTGCTGCCCTTGTGAACAGGGGCATGATCGGTGGTGTGTATGTGATAGTGTTTTGCTGGGGACAGTCTACAGCAAAAAGTTCAGTTCTGTGGGCCTTAGGAATAAAGCTGCTAGTTATTTTGCCAGCAAAAATAAAGGCTGAGACGCTGCCGTTCTGCAGCCCTGGGACATACCCCTGTGCCCGGCTCAGGAGACACAGAGATCCTGGGAAGGCGTGAATGTGTGTGTCCTGGGGGCACCAGCCGCACCGCAGTGTGGGAAAGAGGAGGCCCCAGTCTGACGCCGGCACCACCACTCGCTGCGGGGTCTTGGGAAGCCCACTTCCCCCGGGGCCGGAGCGTTGCGACCTTACTGAGGGGTAGGAGGGTTCTGGAGGTGGACAGTGGTGGAGGGTGCTCACTGCTGTGAGTGTGAGCGTGAGTGCGATGCCACTGAACTGCAGGCCTGAAAATGGTCAGAACGGTAAGTTCCGGGTGATATGTATTTACCACCAAAGAAGAAGCTTTAGAAGGAGTGGGTGGTGCTAGATGATCTCCCCGTGAGTGTGGTGATATTTTAAAGGCTGAGACTGAACCGCAGCCAGGCCAGCGTTCTGACCTGGGAGTCCGAGCGTCATGTGGGTTTTCAGACTCTCCTGTGCTGCTCCAGGCTCTGCCACCCCAGGTGGCTTTCCTGTTAATGGAGGGGTCAGCACGGACTCACAGGTGAGGTGCCAGGCGCCTGGCTCCGAGATGCCGCCTGGAGCCACCGCTGTTCCCCCCGCAGGACGGGTGGGCTCGGTGCCTTGAGGAGCAGGGCTGGGGCCGGCCTCACACTGGCTAAGATGATAAAGCTTCTGTCCTTGGAGAACTGAGGGGTTCTCTGTAACTGAAGAGCTGATTGTTTGTTTTCATTCTAAAATCTTGCTTCATTAAGTTCCTGTTACACTCCCCAAACCCAGTCACTTGCTAAGTGGGTGTTTGCGGGAGGGACGTCGTGCGGTTGTGACCTCTCACCCCAGCTGCGGCCACAGGCTGTGCAGCCTTCACCCCAGTGGACCGGCCCTTCCCACTGCAGATGGAGAAACAGGCTCAGAGAGGAAAAGGAGTGGCCGGCAGGTCTGGCAGGGCCCCAGCTCACCTCCGTTCCTAAAAACGTGAATTTATTTGGCCGCTTTGTCTAAATCAGAAGAATTTCAGAGGAAGCATTATAATGCTTAACTCATGCAGTGTTTCTGTATTATTAGTCAGAAGTCTCTTGCATTTGCAGGCCTGGGTGTCTGCAGGAGAGCCCTCATTTCCTGTGGGGAAGCAGCGTGGGTCTCTGTAAGACGGGGCATCCCGAGCTCCCGCTGCAGCCGCGCTGTGGGCCGCTCATTACTGTGTGCCCCCTTCAGTTCTTTAACTGGACTGGTGGATGGAGCCCCTTGAAAGCAAAGTGACTTCAGCAAGTGAACCTGGAGAGCAGAGCAAGTGCCCTGCGGGAGGGGCCCAGTCATCTCCCTGCAGGGTTGCTGTTTCCGATGAAAATGTTGTGTTAAGTCAAAGGCTTCCTTGTATTTGATGGCACTTCCAGTATTATTTCTAAGTTTCTTCCCATTTAATTATTACAATGAACATAATTAGTATGTGCTGTGAGCCTTTCACTTTATTTACGTTTTATATTGGATAATTAAATGTGGCCTGATAATTAAATTAGCTCCAGTGACAAATGATAGGACCGCCTGCATATGGCCGTGTGGGGAATAATCACCCCTGCATGTTCATTCAGGGAGCGACTGACTTTTTCATTTGCAGAGACCCCGCAGATTGCAGCTGTCAGAGCCCGAATCTCTGAGGGCAGTTGAAGGGTCTCTGTCCCCATCAGCTCCACCGTGGAGAAGTCCATGTTTGTCACGTAACCATCTGCTCTGCACGTACCACAGGCTCCTGCAGGCTTCTGAGAGCTCAGACCAGCAACTGAGCTGGACAGGGAGGCTCTGGAAATGCCGTCTGAGTGTTGTGATGGGCATTTTCCAGGTCTTTTGTCATTTGGTGATTTAGTAAGAAAACCCAAACGTTAATTGGCCGAGCATCCCTAAACTCTGTATGTTGTCACCCCCTCAGCTGTTTCCCTGCAGCAGACGGGAGGCTGCTCCCACCCGTGCACATGGGTGCTCAGGGGAGCAGAGCCGTGTCTCCACAGGGACACGGCGTCCCAGAGCCCGATTCCGGCGTGGAGAACTTCAGAGGCAGCCCGGTTCCCCCTCAGGCAGTCTTCCTTCACCTGCCGTTCTCCCAGGCAGAGTGAACTCCCCTGCCCCGTCCTGTGCATGGCAGGTGCTGGGAATGGTCAGAATGGGGCCGCCAGCATCCAGGGCCTCCTGCCCTCACAGGGAATGCGGCCACTCGCTGCCGCTGTCACCCTGGCATTCGGTTTTCTGTGTTTTCTCTGTGTGATGAATGCAGCGCCTTTGCAGCGCCTTTGGTGAAATAAATATGTCGTGTCTGAGGAAGAGCCCGAGAATTTCAGCAACACAGCCATTTTGGGCTTACTCTCAACGTTACAGTGCCAAGGAAAAATGCGGGTTTTTCCCCCCAAGGTAGAACAATAAGTTTCCTAATTAAAAATAACCTCTGCTTGCACATTTATTTTAAGACTTTCAATGAGTGGCCTGGCTGGTGTTACAACAGAGACGTTTGCCAGTTTGCAGTGTTGGCCAACTGCGGTAAAAGTCACCCATCTCACAGAATCCACGCAAGACACTTTTTACTTCCTTGTCTGGTGAAGTTTCCAATTCGGGGGTAGTTTGAAGTACCACATGCCCACGTCAGATACCTCTTTTCCTATGCAAAGCAGCTGAGAGATGATCAGGAGCCGCACCCCGTGAACCAGCACCCGCCAGGGCGCTGTAGGCCTGACTGAGAAAGGGACGCCCTCCCGACTGCCACTCACGTGTTCCCACAGCCCTCCTGCGAGTGGGCCTGCAGCAGCAGTCACGGGGGCCTCACTGGATTCAAAACCCCTCTGCTCTATCCCAGAATGATGACCTTGGTCAGGTTACTGAACGCAGAGCCTTGGTGTCCTCACCTGGGAGAAGGGGCGTGCTGGGCAGGCAGCCACGGCACCGGACAGCAGCCCGAGCCACACGGTGGTGCGGTGCAGGTTGCGCACGCCGGCCAGCCCTGTTCCCAGCCCGCTTGCTTTCTTACCTGGAGAGCACCGCCTGCACGCCGCAGTGCCCTGGTCTCTACTTGCCGAGTGAACGATCAGCTGTGAAGATTAGACATCACTCCTTAGGCAAAGCATCGCAGAGGAGGTCACGACAGCCCCGGAGTTCGGAGGACACCACAGCACTGCCGTTTCACAGGTCAGACCTGAACCGGCTTTTACTGAGAAGTTAAAGAGCTGTTTCTTTGGCACTTTAAATTACGTATCTTTGAATCTGTTCTAAGAGAAACTTGTTAGTTTTGTTTTTGAGGAGACAGCACCACGCAGGAGCACAGGTCACGTCCCACCCGCTCATGAGGAGGGAGAGACAGCGTCACCTTGCCAGGACGAACTGGAGACGAGAAGGCCCAACTCGCAGGGCGGTTGTGAAAATGGAGCGCTTCCTCGTTACACGGACGTCCTGACACTGACTTTCAGTTGCGTGTCGGTGCCTCTGGGGTCTGTGCTCACCAGGTTGGTGGCGTTGCCACAGCAGATGTACTGTGACTCATTGTGCCTGGGATTTAAAGAAGAAGACAGTCTTCAGCAGGTGCGTCCCACGCTGAGAAAGACCACTGTGGGCAAGTCGACACATAAATACCCCAAATCACCACATTAATTACTCATTTTAATAGCGAGTTTCCTGAAGGCACTTTAAAGGGTTTTTGTGAAATCCCTTTGGGAATCTTCATTCTTTCAGCAGTTGCTGCACGTCCGTCGGGGCAGCGGGGGCCGGCCTCTGCTCTTCGGCACTGGCAGTGTTGCTCTGGCTGGACGAGAGGGAGGGGCGTGCGGTGGGCCGGGGGGCCAGGCGACTTCAGTCTGTCCCACCCATGCCTGTGCCGTCCAGGCAGGGCACTTACCTGCCAGGTGCCACCTCTCAGCTATAAAACACAGTAGCGCCCGTAACACCTCACGGTGCACATTCTCTGGCCAGAACAGATGCTGCTTCTGTGATGTCACCGAAATCATCCTTGTCTGCCTCCAGGCTCCCAGCTCACAGTGGGGAAAGGTGTGCAGCTTCCGTCCTCCAGCCCTGACACTGGCTGTCACCCCCCAGAGGCACCTCTGCTGTCCGTGTCTCCCAGCTGTGGAGACCCCAGAGAGAACTCGGCCTGCCTGCTGCCTATGGGATCCTCTCTGTGCCCAAAGGTGTGCAGCCCCAGGGCGCCTCCTGTCGGGGTCCCTGGGTGGCCACTGAGAACGCTGCTGTGGCCCAGCTGCGTCCCGGGGTCACGCGTCTTTGAGTGGGACTCACTGACTGGTGATCACCAGATGCTTGTGGAGAAGGCAGTGGTGGGGCAAGGCGGGCGTCCCCACTCGCCGCCGTGGGCTGGGAGGTGGGAGGAAGGCAGAGCCCGCACCTGAGTCACTGCCTGGACGGGCGGCTGCCCCGCTGAACACACAGCTCGGAGACGGAGGTGCTCTGGGACCGTGTCAGGAGGAGACGTGGGAAGACGTCTGACATGAATCACTCGGAGCGTTTAATGGGCCTTAATCGAAACCTTATCCTACTGTACTCGCAGCAGAGAGATGAAAGCCAGAGAAATCGGAGAGACCATTTATTTCACTTGAGAAAGCAGTAAACTGAACTACAAAGAGAGTGGACTACTATTACATTTTCATCATTAAATAACATTGTCCTAGACTAGTGCCTCGGTGCCCGTGAGTTCTCCGTGGCACAGACCCAGGCTCCCGTCTGCTGTGAGGAGGTGACTGGAAAGTCCTTGCACCTCAGCGGCACCAGGGTTCACCCCACACTCACGCCACCCAGAGGCTGCAGGAGGAGAGGTCGGGCACCTGCGGCCCTCGCAGGAGAGGTCCGAAGCCCAACAGGACGTCTGCGTGCCGAGACACTGTTCACGGCATTCTTCCACCTCCCCACCTCCTACCCCCCCGCACGCACCCCGTCAGCCTGTGACGGTCACGGTCTTTCCGGCATCACACACTGCATGTGTGTGCGTGTGCGTGACTGGAAGTTCTCTTAAAGGACCTGGATTAGAAAGAGTAGCTGCTACTAGAGAAGAGTTTGAAGGTGGCATGTTCCATGTTCTGACTTTTTTCATTCTTAAGAAAAAAACATTCTAAGCTGTCTTTAACCGTATTTAAGTGTAACACATATACAGGTGCAGGTGGCACAGGGGGTTCCTGGCTGACAGCACAGGGTCACGTTGCTCTTGCACTGCCGGTGGCTCTCTGTGGCCGGCCTCTCCGCTGCCCCACCCGGCGGTGGACGGGACAGTCACCGCAGAGAAACAGGAAAGCGGAACGGAGCGGTCCCTCCAGTGTGTGGTGAGGCTGTGCTCTCCTCCGGGGCCTTTCCCAAACCTAAGTCACAGTGGAAACAGTACTTCTGGGTTTAGTCCTGACAAAGTACAGACTCTGACTTTCGGGGATAGGCAGCGTTGGAGATGATCTGGCTCCGCCTCCTCGCACTGCGCCCGGCCCGTGTCTGCAGGAACTCAGAGCTGCTCCAGTGTGAGAGGCGATGCTGCTCCTCACGGAGCAGAGGGCTGGACGCCACTCACCGTGGGGGACGCAAGCTTCGTGTCCACGTGAACATGCGCCACTCACCCTTCCCTCGTTCACCCCTCTTACCAAGTGACCACGCGTGTCACATCGTGTGCTGGGAGGTGCAGACACAAATAAAACCCACTGCCCGGCCACGGGCTGACCGTGTGCGACTCGTCTGCCCCAGGCACTGTCCTAGACACCTGCATGCAGGGGAAATGAACGCACCAAGTCCCTGCCTCCGGTCGCTCACATCCGGGTGGCAAGGGAGGGACAGACAATAGATGCACCTGGGTGTGTGCCAGAGGGTCCTCGTGGCTGGAGATGCTGCTGGAGCTGATACGAGAGGGGACTGGGCACTTCCCAGCAGCAAGTGGGAAAGACATTCTTGGCTGAGGAAAGGCTGTGAGCAAAGGTTCTGGATGCAAAATAGCCTGGCAGGTCCCAGGACTGGAGCTGTTCACTCTGACGGGCACCTGGGAGGTAGAGCCAAGTGAAGAAGCAAGCTGGGCCCAGGTCGAGATGGCCAAGATCCTGGTGACTTCTCTTCTGGGCGATGAGGAGCTCCGGTGCCTCGCTGGCAAAGAGAACATGTGTCTTGGAGTCCACCACACTATGTGGAGGACAGGAAGATGGGCCACAGGCCGTCACAGCGGGACCCAGGGCTGTGAGCAGGGGCCTGGCTCTGAGGCAGGAGTGCCCCCACGGGAGCAGAAGGGCGTCGGAGGAGGGGCTGCCCAGAAGCCTCCTTTGCATCCCTGTGCTGGCCCTCAGCTCACAGCCCGTTTCCCAGAGGAAGCAGAGAACCGCAGCCTCGCTCCTCATTTCCCTGGCCCAGTTTCCCTGGAGGGGCACGGGACAGCTGCTCTCCCTTCTTTCTCTAGGACCCCCTGGTCTCCAGGGCCTGTGAGAGGCCAGGCCGCAGTGTCCGGCTGCATCCTCTGGCTTTGGCCCTGGCTGCGCCTGTCCCTCCATGAAGCTCTGCTGCCACCACAGGGGGAGGCTGCCCCCTGCACAGCCGGCCACGGTCCCTGCCCTGGACTTGTCCTGAGAGAGAAGAGGGAATCGTGTGCCGTGCCAGCCAAGGGAATCTTTGGCTCCTCTGCTCTGAGTTGGTTGTGTAAGTGTAAGGATTTGCCACGTTGTCCTGTGATGTATGAACGAGACCATTTCTACGTGGCCTCCAGGCCCGGGCATCAGGTGTGACGAGACCTGTTAGGAGCAATGTGCGCTGGCGCGGCCACCCGGCTGCTTCCGCCTCGCCGGAGCTTTGCAGCAGGACCTGTTCTGAGGGAGGAATGCGACAACTACTTTGTGTCTACTCCGCTACAAAAATATGCTTTGTTCCCGTGATTTACAGACTATCTCGGCTGTCTCTCTTAATGAGTTTAGATGTCTAGACACCTGTTTTTGTCCTCTGTTGAGGATACCTTATCTCTGAGAAGAAAAGGGAAAAAACACAACAGGAATTCTTAGGCATGAAGATGTTGCCTTGGTGAGACGGAACTGTCTGTGCACATTCTGTGTGACTTTGCTCACCCTGCCACACTGACCGACGCTGCTTTGGTGTGACGGGCCAGCTCCCAGGGCTTGCTGGGAGGGGCTGTGCCCCACGCTGCCCTGCTCTCTGGACTGCAGCACCAAGAGACTGGGGTTCAGTGGGGTGCCGGCGAAGTGGGGGCATCTCAGGCCCCAGGTTGGTGGTTTTGGGAACCTGGGCTCGGTCCTCACCCGTTCCTTCCCTCGACAGCGAGCACAGTGCCTGGCGTTTGTCAGCGACTGAGCTGGGCACAACCCCAGACACTAGGGGCACGGCCCCGGTTAAAGGAACTGCCCCGCACAGGGCCAGCAGGCTGGAGGCTGTTGAAAACTGGCACTCACTCGGTCCCCAAATGTGAACTGGAGGACAGCTGCAGGTTAAGGTGGCTCCCTGTGAGGAACAGACATGGGTTTTGTGGGGAGACTGGGTCCCCTGTGAGGGCAGGGCTGGCTCTGACTCGTCACCACCCCGTTCCAGGGGCCTCACACCACATCGGGCCGAATGGAGGCGCAGTAAACGTGAAAGGATGACTTGTCTGCTCGCTCACTTCCTGGCTCCTGGCTGCCCTCCAGGCCATCAGAGTCGGAGGAGAGGCACCCTCAGGGTGAGGGGCGGCGTGGCTTCTGTCTGTGTAACATGACAGAATCTGCACAGGTCTCCTCTGTGGGTCCTGAAGTGAGGGCAGCTTGGCCTGTTCACACGAGGGAGCCGCGTGCTCTCCCAGGCCGGCTCCGTTTGCAGACCAGACTGACGCAGCGCCTCGTCTCCACTTTCCTTTCCTTCTTTAAGTTTCACTGCTGGGAAAAAGTGCCCAGGCCATACCGAGGATTCGAGGATTCGTATTGTAAGTATACATGGTAGCATTTGTTTCCAAAATGTAAGACCAGGCTCTGGAAACCTGGCAGGCGGCTTGGCTGCGGGACCATCCCAGGATGGCGCTCACTCCAGAGTCGTGTGTCTGGCCCTACTATTCCTCTCGCTAAAGTTCTTACATCTGATAATTTGAGACAAACCCTGGGCACAGCCCAGCACATAGCCAAGAACTGGATATTTGATACCTAGCCAAGCAGAACATAGGTTTTTGAAGAAAGGCCTTTTGTGTTGGTTTAATCTGTGTGTGTCGGTTGGTTGCGTCTGTTTGGGATAGCAGAGTATCATCCTCGTCTTCATCGGGACTGGCAAGGTTGTGTGAGAAGCTGGCTGGCGGCCAGGCAGGGGAGGGAGCTGAGGCGTGGCGACAGCCCCCCTGCCCAGGGAGCTGCGCCTCGTGCATCTGATGGCCCGGGTGGGCCTGGGGGAGAGCAAAAGCTGGCACTCAGAGTCCCCCGGCCGCCTGGGGGCCTGGGACGGGTCCTTTGAACTTTCTGAGTGTTAGGTTTTTGTCTCGTGAAATAAGATGGTCGTTGTGTTTGCCCACCTAATGCAGGTGGACAGTCTTTGCAGACAGACTATGGGTGCTCAGGACCCTGTGGATTCCAAGCCCAGCTTCCTTGTAGGGTAGGAGATGGCTTCTCACAGCATCGATTCTGGAGGGAGGTCTCAGGCGGTCCGGCTGTAGGAACAGCGTGCCACAGACTGTGGGTTACACAGAGCACAGATTGGTTTCTCAGGTTCTAGAGTCTGGAAGCCCAAGGCCACAATGCCGTCTGGTCAGGTTCCGGAGAGAGCGCTCTTCCCAGGCTGCAGAGGGCCACCTCATGTCTTCCTCACGTAGCAGAAAGCAGCCGAGGGAGCTCTGTGGGGTCTGTCGATAAGGGCACTGGTTTCAGCCATGAGGGCTCCTGATGCCATCGCTTTGGGGTTGTGTTCTACCTCTGGCTCTAGGGGGACACAAACAGTCTTTCACAGGGACCAGCTGTGCAGACCGAAGGCATCACAATTGGGAGGCCACTCCAGTCTCTGAGTCAGAAGCGGCACTGGAGCTCCCAGGAGGAGATGTGGACAAGCCTCACCCCCAAGCAGAGCAGCGCAGGGCAGAGTGAGAACACGGCCTTTGCCCATCACTGCTGCCCTGTCTCTGGCTGTGTCTCCTGGGAAGACCTCCTGGGCCTGAGGTTTTCTGAAGGGCTTTGAGGGAAGCTCTTCCTGGGTCTGAATCAGGATCCCACAGCGCTGGCCCTCCCTGCTGTTTTCGGCTCACCGTATCCAGTACAATAGCCTCAACACAGAGCCCGCTAAGCCTCTCTCTGTGCCACTGACCTGTGTTTCTTGGATTACGCTCATGCTGGGATTCTCTCCCCAGAGCTGTCAGACGCACCTTCCACCCCAGGACCCTGGCTGGAACCCCAGCACTGTCTGCAGCTCTCTGTCCTGTGCCGGCAGGGCCACGCAGGGGCCCAGCTGCAGAGGGTCCGTGCTGCCAGGTCGCTGCCCCGGTGAGTGGCCGGTGTGTGGCAGCCAGATGCCACAGAGCCGGACTCGAGCAGCAGAGCCATCACTGCATTGGTGTGTGCGTTGTGGTCACAGACTGTCTCACGTGAGCCTGTCGAAGACCTGAAGGCTGCCACCCATCCTGCTTTATAGAAGGGACCCCGGAGCTCAGAGTGGTTAACTGACCAGAGCCAGGCTGCCTGAGACCAGGCCCCTTAAGCCTGCACAGCCGTGACCCAAGGCCACTGAGAGACAGCTGACCGCTCCCCCTCTGAAATACAGCCGTTAGACAGGGCAGCCTTTCTAGTGAGACATCGTTCTGGCCGGGCACTGCGGAATCACAGGTGTCACCCCAAGTCATGTGTTGAACCTTAGCCCCCAATGTGACTTCACTTGAAGACAGGGCTTTTAGGAGGTAGTTAAGGTCAAATGAGGCATAAAGGTGGGGGTCTTAATGTATTGGGGTTGGTGGCCTTATGAGAAGGAGAGAAAGGGGTCTGTCTCATCATCCATACAAGGAGAAAAGGCCCCATGAGACACGGTGAGGTGTGTCACCAGAACGGACAGACTGGCACCGTGATCTGGATTCTAGGCTGCAGAACTGTGAGAAACACATTCCCAGTGTTGCAGACGCCAAGTGAGTGATACCTTGTTGGCGGCCTGTGCAGACCAAGACAGGTTGGCAGTGAATCTGGGAGCTGCTTCTCTCCTCCTGAAATTCTCCACCTGCTGTTTCCAGGTGCCCAGCTCAGATCCAGCCCTGAATGTCCACATTCCTGTAAGTGATCAGTAACCTCTCCCTCCCACGGAGTCTCCCAGGACCTCGTCCTTCCTTCCCTGATGACTCGGGCTCCTTTGATTATTGTCACCTGTGCACATAGCTCATCTCCCTGCGTGCAAAAGCAGGACACCTCTGTGTCCCAGCCAACTTAGTGCTGGAGACTCAGGCAGCGTCTGCTGACTTTCCCTGGAGCCCTTGCCTGCTTTCTGTCAGGTGCCCAGGTGACCCTTGGTAGGAAGGACAGAGATTGGAGCCACCAGTCAGCAGACAAAAGGATCGGCACGTCCACTTGTCTGCTCCACATCCCTCTTTACTGACAGCGTTCACGCCCCTCGGCCCGCTCTCCACTGGGCTGTGGCACATACTGTTCCTCCTGCTAAAGGCTCTTCTCCCCAGAACTGTTGATAGTTCCAAAAAGAAGAGGAAGTGGGAGTACCCCTCCCTCTCCCGACCCCAGTGATACTAAAGAAGAAAGTGGTGAGGACCAGGCCTGGGGAAAGGCCCCGTTCGTGACTGTGGGTCGTGCCCTTGGCCTCTCCAGAGGAGAGGGTCAAGAGTGGACTGGGGACCTGAGCCTCCCTCTGATGTTCCAGCCAGAGAGAGTCCACGCGCTTGGTCTTATATTCAAAACACAGCAATGTGATTTCCCGTGAGAGAGACTGTATTTGAAGGTTCAGCCCTGGCTGGTGTGGCTCAGCTGGTGGGAATGTCATCCCATAAAACAAAAGGTCACAGCAGGTTTGATTTCCATTCAGGGCACATGTCTGAGTTGTGGGTTCGGTCCCCAGTCGGGGCGTATATGAGAGGCAACCAGTCAATGTTTCTCTCCTTCCCTTTGTCTCTCCCCATCCCCTCCCAAGATCAATGAGTCGCCACCCATGCTGGTGAGGATGGGGGGGGGGGGCAGGATTAGAGATCAAGCACCTTGGTCATATTTGCTTTTGGGGGGTACTGGCTACAGCCAGTACCCTTGGCAAAAATTCAGCTGTTCACTTAAGGGGTATGTGTACATCAATGAAAAGTTTACTTTTTAAGAAACTGTTCACCTTGAAACCCAGAGCTATTGGGCAATTTGCGCAGGTCACACGATGAGCTGAAAGTGGACATCTTGTCTGAGAGGTGGTTTCTCAGTGCGAGGGGGCTCTCCCAGCCCCCTCCCGCCATCTCTGCCATCCAGGCCCCTCCCAGCATGGTACTGTGTTCTGTGGGAAGCCCTTTTAGGTTGGTGTTGGCCTTTGTCACCTGAGGCAGGGGCAGGTGGCCTGGCCAGGCTCAGGGTGGTACCCACCTTTGTAAACAAAGGTGACAGACCAGCAGTTACAGATTTAGTGATAGCTCCATCGGGAAAGCAGATGGAAAACACCGTGTTGTAGATCTGAGCTTTCCCTGAATTGTGTGCGTTCCTTTCATCTTCCATGTGCCACGAGAAAACTCTGTGGACTTTCCCCTACCTTTGGAGTACTTGGGCAGTCCAGGGTGATGTTTGACCACCTTAGGGCCTGGATGAAAGAGGACAGCCCTGACCTCACCCCCCAGGGCCCTGAGCATCCAGGTCGGGCCGTCAGCAGCCTGGCCTTCTTTCCCTGCCCTTAAGGGAGTGCTCAGCCCAGTCCAGCCGACCCACAAGCCCACCTGAATCACCCAGCAGCAGTCTCACCCGAGGCTCAGCGTGACAGGCTAGCCCCTTCCAGGACTCCTAACCCTGTCTCCCCACAGTATGTAAAACGCGGTTCAAAAGACACTGCCCAGGAGATGTCTCACAGCGAGGCCAGGGGTGTGGCTCGCACCACCCCTCCTGGAGCCCTGACCTGAACCCTGGTGGTCTGTCCTAGGTGGTCCTGTGGGTGGAACAACTTACCTCATCCATTTGTCCCTTCACAGTCCAGGACTTCCAAGTAGGTCATCTCGCTACACTGCTGGTGACCTCTGTAAATTCCCCCCTCCCACAGGCAGCTCTGCCCTGTTCTGTGCTGGGGGCTCTGCACCACGTCGGTGGGGAACCTGGGGGAGGCAGGTCCCGTGCGGCGCTCCCGCCCTCTGCTCACTTACCAGGAACCTGGAATTGTCGTCTTGGAGTTAACACAGTGCCTGTGCCAGCCAGTATAATAAATTTTCAATTAGTGAATCTTCTGATAATAGCATTTTAACAACTAACTTCCAAATAAAAAGCTTGTCCTTAATTTTTGTCAAAGGGGAGAAAGAGACTTCTAATGGTATCCTTATAAATTCGAAAGTGGTAATCATTTGGCTGTGCTACAAAACTCATAGCTAATAATTACAGATGTAAGTAAATGCTTCATTGATCAACTAGACGATGGGATGTATTTTTCTTAGCCGCTGTCAGAAACGGCAGCACAGCCATGTGCTGAGTTGTTGTGCTGCGAGTCTTTAAAATTCCTGCTGGATTTGAAGGTATTAACAAGTCCCTATCAACATTCTCTAAAGGTTT
The DNA here is from genome assembly GCF_021234435.1 of Artibeus jamaicensis. Lineage (NCBI taxonomy): Eukaryota > Metazoa > Chordata > Mammalia > Chiroptera > Phyllostomidae > Artibeus > Artibeus jamaicensis. The sequence goes on along the minus strand of NW_026522049.1, from coordinate 759,154 downwards.
TTGATGTCATTTTAGCTATTGAACTAAAATATGTGAACTATTACTCTGTTGATTTTGTTCTTAAACCAAACTCCATTATCATCTGAGAGTGTGTTCTTAAAGTATTGTTAAAAGTACTTTGAAAACTTGTAAATCCCTGTAATTTATGTTTCTGCTGCCTCTGCTGCCTCATTCTTTCCTTCTGGTTTTAATTTGAATGCAGTCCTGCCTGCCCGTGTACCTGTAAAGTTGTGTTTTCCCGAGTACAATTTACCGTCCTGACCTTAGATTTTACAGTGCTCCCAGCCTTCCATGCGGTTCCCCGGATACCAAGCAGTGGGGTCACCCGGCTCTTTCATTTTAGGACTGTCTAGTCAGGGTCACTTGAAACATATCTGATTTTGACGTTTCTTAGTTTATCGTGAGGGCCCAGGGAGTAAATTAGGAGGACTTCCCTACAAGCCCATTAATTGCATTGCCCGTTTCTTAAAATGTACACAGCTGTAAACCTAGACTGCCTCAAGACAAAGGTCTCATTTATCTGAACAATTCTCCTTTTAGATTCAGTGGCACTGATGGAAACACAGATAAGGAGTGTGGATCGGAGGAGGGACCTTTTGGAGCCCGGGCTGAAACTGTCCGCTCCCTTACAATCCCCTTTTCTTTCCAGGGCCTGTCTGCATACGGAATAGATTTATCTGCAGTCAGTGTATTCCATGAGCAGCCAGGGAGACTGCAGTGGGCAGGGCTGCAGGAGAGGGTGTCCTTCTGGTGAGGGAGCTGTTTGCAGCTTCAAGGAAATGGCTGCCCTGCTCCTGGGGAGAGAGGTGCTGGGTGCATTGTTGCCACCGCGTGTGTTGGAAACCCGTGTCGCAGTCTTCCTCTCCAGTGGCTGCAGAACTTCTGGAATCTTTTCCTTAAGTTAGGAGATGAGATTACTTTATTTTCTGCTACTTTCAAACATCACTTAAATGAAGCTCAGGTAGAGTCGGGAGCCTTCTCTTCCTCCTCACATTCTTGCAGCCTGCTCTCCACAGTTCTTCCTGACACTTCGTGAGGGGAAGCTGGCAGTTGACCTGGGTTGCTCCTCTGTCCCAGGTCATTGTGCAATCTGGACGCCACCCCACGGTGCTGCAGAAGCTGTGCCAGCTGCCCTTCCAGTACTTCAGTGACCCTCGGCTGGTCAAGGTGCTGTTCCCTTCCCTTATCGCTGCTTGTTACAACAACTGCCAGAACAAGATCATCCTGGAGCAGGAGATGAGCTGTGTTCTGCTGGCTACGTTCATCCAGGTACCTCTGTGCTGTGCCCGGTTCTCTGGCTGTGTGCATGAGCTGAGGCTGTTGGAGAGGAAGAGTGGACCAGCTCTATCTCTGCCATCCACACTGCCTTTTAGAAAGCTCACATATTTCTGTGCTTGAAAATTAGTTTCTGAAATATGGGATGGCAACACCGGGTTGAGTGTTGTATATTTCTAGTTGTAGGATCTCAAGGAAAGGGTATTTTCCCCAATTGATGAAGTGAGCCCATGCTGAAGAAATGTTTTTAAAAGACTGCCAGACTTTAAGGCTTTAATGGTTCCTTTTATCTTACTCTTACAGTTTAGTCTGGCTATAAGGAGCTAGGTAATGATTGCTGAAGAAAGATTAATTAAAACTTCAGTTTATTTGTAAATGTTTAAATAAATACAATTCATACATATACACACATCTGTGTGTATAATAAAAACCTGTTCCATTGCTTTTAGAAGAGTCAGAACCTTTTAACCTTGGCCTTCCATTTTCCGATCCAGTCGCCTTCTATAGGTCTGGCACCAGAAGTGCTGTAGCAAAGCAAAGCTTTGCCTCTGCATGTGCAGTAACTCAGCACAAAAATCAGGTTGTCTGTTCTATAATATTTGCAATCCCTAATCCCGTAATTTTTTCTGTCCTTGTACGTCATTTTTCCTGAAAATTTTCCATTTTCTTCCAAATGTTCCACCACAAAACCAATGAGTTTTAGCTCCTTGAAACACACGTGATTAATAGACAATAATACAATAATGAAACAGAAAGCCGAGCTCTGTGTTGGTCGCGTTCCTTGTTCTGGCTCATGTGCACAGGTCCCTGTTGAAGGGGCAACAGTGCCCAGCTGACTGGGACGGCCAAAGAGTCCCAACACCTTCTTCACCTTAGAAACAATGAGTGCTTTACATTGTGTAAACTGTCCTCTATTACGTGGTCAACTTGTAAGCACAACTAAATCAACTGTGTCGAGAAATATTTTCTTTCCAGCTTAGTTTTTTTGTTTGAGGCTGGGTTCTGTTTTCTGAACATTTTTTCAGAGATATTCAGATCTAGAGGTTGAATACAAATTTTCATAAAGTAATGGTTAAACCATACTCTTAATAAAGCCATCATGCCACTATTTAGTATTCCACACATAGTCTTAGAAACTTAGGATTGGAGTAGATAGAAAATACTTTTCAGAGTTTTAAGACTGTGATGCTTCATTGGAATTGTTCCCTCTTTCACTGGGCAGGAAATTTGTGAGTGCCTACAGCGTGCCGCATGCCGCTCTCAGCTCTGGCAATCCCGCAGTGAATGAGACAGATAAAAATCCCTGCTTCCACAGATCTGTCGTTAAAGTTGGGGTGAGAGGGGAGTCAAACGGAAAACAAATAGCTTGTCAGACCGTGTTGGGTGCGGTGCAGAAAAGTATGGTGGGAACGGGGTAGGGACGGCCAGGGACGCAGTGTGCGGCAGCCTCTGTGGCCCGAGCGGAGGGTCCTTGGCCGACACAGAGCAGAGCGAAGGGCACATTCTGCATCTGTGTCAACTTGGTCCCGTACATTTCAGCTGCTTGGGAAACAGTTTGTAGAATACAAATGATACCAGAATCTGAAGTAGTAAAGGTTGTATATGTTACTTGTTTTTGTCCGTTACTGATTTTCAGATAGTTCTAAATATATTCTGCTCTGTTACAGTCAACAGACATTCAAATGTAAGGAAACGTAAATTTAACACACAGTTAACATATATTTTAACACAAAAATTCTCTAAATGCTACATGGTTTCTTAGAATGTTTATTTGGGATAAGACAATGTCAGTAATAGTCGACTTAAGTATTTTTTTTCTATAAATACGTGTGCTCAGGGAAATAAAAATACATTCAGTTTTAGTTTATAAAATGGTTCTGCAAGGGCCCCATGTATTATATTATTACTAGCCACTAGAAAATATTAAAAATAGGACCCTGATAGTTTCTGAAATATTTCTGTTCTGCATTTTTCGTTTTATATCTAAAAGTAAAATTATTAAAATTTAAGATTTAGCCCTGGCTGATGTACCTCAGTGGACTGAGTGCGAGCCTGTGAACCAAAGGGTCACTGGTCTGGTTCCCAGTCGAGCACATGCCTAGGTTGCAGGCCTGGTCCCCCAGAGGGGGACACATGGGGGGCAGCCACACATTGGTGTTTCTCTTCTCTTTCTCCCTCCCTTCCCTTCTCTCTAAAAATAAATAAATCTTTAAAAAATAAGTTTAAGATTTAGCTACAGAATACCTAACAGCTTTTAGTTGTACTTTTTTAAAAATGTCAAAAATTGTCAGTATTTTAAGACAGCAAATTTGACTGATGCGTTTTGTTAGATATAAATTGTAGTTTCCACAGTAGGCAGGAAGCTGGCCCTGGTGACAGTTGACCAGAATTTAAGAGTCATCTCTATTTGATTTAAACTTATGAGAACCAACCTTCCACTTTTATATTTGGGCTGTAAAGTATTCATGCAACAATAGTTGTCTCAGAATTCAGAAGCATTTTTAAAGCCGCCCTCAGTGAAATTCTCTGCTCCCCAGTTGGATAAAAACACTTTTCTTGTCTCACACAGGATTTTGCACAGAATCAAAGTCAGGCAGACACCCAGTCTCATCTGCCCAAAGGTACGTCTCCTTTAAAACTGAGTGTCGTGTGTTCGTTAGCTGGACGGGCATGTTTCTTATTACATCCTTCTGGAGCTGTTAGAGAAGTTAATTTATTACATTGCCTAAAATATTTGAGATTTAGATAACAGGTGTATTTCAGTGAGTAAAGAAATCGACTGTCGTCCGTCACGAGAATATCAGAACATCCAAAGAAATCTATGGAAGTAAAAGGAAAGTACAAGACATCTTTGTGTACTTTACACTCGCCACATGGGAGATATAATAAATGATGAATAATTGCTAAATGTACTTAGTAACACTGGAGACAATTAGATGATCGCTAGTGTTGGCTTACATTACTTACATAAATGCTGACATCACATAGTTTTGGTTCCCTATCCATGCTCAAAATAAAATTATCAATGCTAGAAGTCCCTATTTCCCTCTAAATCCAACTACTTGAATGTTTTTTATCAAAATAAGAAATGTAAAATTGTTTTCTGTGGGGAAAAAGCCATCAGATCACAAGGGTTTATTCCTGTAGTGTTCCTGCTGAGGTGTTTGCTGCAGTCAGAGCTGGAGGGGTAGCATTTTAAAGTGCATTTTTACTTTTTAAAATATTTCACTACCTACAGTCTGAGAAGTACAAGTTGCTCTCTGACTGTCATGACAGCATCTCTGTTGAGACCCTAGTCCGGATTTCCCCAGGTTTTCCATTAGTGTGGTGGTCTTTGACGTGGCCATTCAGAGGCCCACTCCCAGCAGGACCCTCCCGGGCACCCACCAACTAGCCCTTATTTGGGGGCGGGCAGCAGTGCGGGGGGGACGTCACCATGTGCTCTGTCTCTCTCTCTCTCACACACGCACACAGTTATCTATAGTGGGCAGGTGTCGAAAAGTCCATAGAAGAGACTATGACTAAACCTGTAACAAAGTCACAAAAAAGGATAATGTTCTGTTGTCTCAGGTACTCAGAAGTAAACAGAAAGCTGTGCCCCTTTTTAGAAATTCAAGTCAACATCATAGTTGGTATCATTTGTCTAAGCCACAAGTAGTGTGCAAGTTCAGTTCTGCCCTGACTCAGTCATAGCTGTAAAAGAAAAAAAAAAAAAAAAACCCATTATTGGAAGCTACCTTGGAAATTCCAGGAAAAGCATAACTTGGTGCTATTTCTTACAAAAACAGGTTTAAAACTTAAAACTTTGAAAATACCCACAAAAACTTCTAATGCATTTATTTATAACTGTAGAGCAGCTTCTTTGACAGTAAGAAGTATAGCCATTTTTTTTATAATTCCTTTCTCCTTGCTATAAGGATGAGTCACCATTTGCCAGTTTGCTGGGTATGGGCAGGCAGTCCCTCTGCTGCTGGGGGTGCTGAGGCTTGTGGGAGTCTCTCCACCTTCTGTCTTTTCCCAGGGTCCATCTTCTCTGACTTCCATGCTTCCCCCCCCCCCCACTACAGAGTTTAATCCAAACAGCAAGTGGAGACTTAGAAAGAGTCCTTGCTGTATTTGGTGACAGTTCATAATATGGTCACTTGATTTAAAAGAAAATGATGACACCTCACTGAGTTGCCAGTTTGTACCTTTGAAATCTGTATCCCTTTTGCTTAAGCCACAAGTGGCAGACACAAGCAAGGCCCACAGGCCAAATCTGGCCCTTGTTTTACCTGGTTTCTACCCTGCAGCAGCACTGCTGAGCTCTTGCTTAACTGTTAAGGAGTAGCTGCGTGTATACAGTCCTAAATTACATTCTGCCCTTTGAAGGCAACCGCAGGGCTGATGTGGCCCCCGGTGAAAATGAGTTCGACACCCCTGGCTTAGGGGAACTTTTGACTAAGTCCCATGAAATGTTTCAAGTTGTTTTGAGTCCATGGCCCAGGTGAACCTCTGAGTGTAAATCAGCTCCGGAAAGGACCACACTCTGTCCGCAGAGGAAGATTCTGGTTTTCAAATCTCTGCTGCTCGGCGACTGCCCAGGGGCAGGGTCTTCTGCTTTGTGCACATCCGTGGTCACTAAAGCTCCTCATAGTACCCTCTGCTTTGTTAGGCAACTGAATGCCAGATTTGAGCATTTTCAAAGTTATATTTAAACTAAAAGCATGTTTTCAATTAAACAAACTGTTTTAGAAAGTATGTCAAGTTTACATACATATTTACCCCATCCAGGCTAATGTAAGGATAGAATATATGGCTGTCAGCTTTGTTCATAATGTTTTACATAGGGGCTAATGTCTGAATATATTAGAAGCATAAAATAGATTGTGGTTAAAATACATATTTTCTACTATAGATAGATCAGTTACCTTGTTTACATAAATTGTGCCACAGTTTATCTGAAGTTATGTCTCCATTTTATACTCAGATATCAAATTGATTTTAATTTCTTAGATTTCAAGGAATTTCACTCTTTTTACATTTAATTCTCTTCCATTTCCCTCTCAGGAAAATGCCTTGCATCCCAGGACTATCTTGAGCTGGCTAACAGATTTCCTCAGCAGGCCTGGGAAGAAGCTCGACAATTTTTCTTAAAAAAGGAAAAATAAAAAAATGCTTTGGTTGGTTGTATATTTGAGTACCCTCATTAATATTTCAAATTGCTCAAACGTTCTAACTGTTCCTTAAGAAACTCCTTTTCACATGTTTATACTCTCCTCTGTACTGTAGATATGGTATATACTTTGAACTATTTATAATGACTGTAGATACTTGAATGTTCTACTTGCTAACACTGCAAGTTTATTTCATTTATGCACAATTTTTGCAGTTTGGTAACTTCAATCTTACATACTTTGCATTTGTAATATGTGTGAAATTAGACACAAAATTAGCAAATCTGTTTTGTTCTTGTAATAAAAATAACTTATTCTGTTTGCAATGGTGACTTTTCTTGTTAAGAAATACGAATTTCAAAGGAGAATGCTTAACTCCAGCCCCGGAAGTAACTTAATTAAAAGTTAACCAGTTCTGGATTTCCCTCTTTAATAAGATTTGGCACAAAGACATTCGCAACACTTTTACATTCTAATTACCTGTGTTTTTCGGGGCCATTTGAAATGAATTTGGCACACTGACCCTCGGCCTGACTTCCATCGCACACGGTGCAAAAAGCCTCTGCTGCCCCGCAGATTGAAGTTACTCTCCAGCAAATAGTCCAGATCCGAAAAGATCAGCCCTAGTGAACCACCCAGAAGTACTTTCTGTTAGAACTGGGAAGCAGCGTGGTTCCAAAACAGGACGTTGTCCAGGTCTGTCCTGTTCTCGCTGCGACTGCTGCTGCTGTCGCTGCCCCCCGAGGCCGGTGGCCGGCGCGAAACACTAAGCCGGTCACTGAGTGACATCGGTAATCTCTTCTGTCGGATAAGGATCAAACATTACCAAGAACAAAGATCTGGCTGGAAAAATTGCTCCGAATATGTATCAGATTCAAGGCTGGGGCTGGGAGGCTAGAAAAGAGAATTTTCTTCCGTTTTTTCCAAAGCAAGCCCACCTCCTGGTGTTCATTCGTACAGAAATCCCCCGTGTGAGTGGTTTTTACTGGTTTACAAATTAGGAGAAAGAGGAAATCCACCTTCAAAACCCAAAACAGAAGGAGAACCTCATCCCGGACCCACCAGACTCGCAGGCGCAAAGAGGAAAGAAACATCAGATATTTATGAGATTCGCTCCAAGACGCTTCTCAATAAAGTAAGCTTCTCTAGTCGGAAACTTGCCTAAAAGCCGTAACTAATGGAGTCACCGGTGATCACCGTCCCAGAAACCGTCCACACTCGCAGGTAAAAGTGGGAGCGGATGGTTTCGATGCTGTGGGCCGCCCAGGCGAATAGGGACCAGAACCCGCAGCGGAGAGCTGCCGGGCGCCTGCCTCCCCGGGCACTGCCTCCCTGCTGAACCTGGGCCCAGACCTCTCCGCCGCCGCCTTTCCCTCCCAGCGCAGCTGCAGAACCGCGGGTAGTTTTCTCCTGGAGCTCCTGGTCAGCCCTAAACGCTTGGGTCTCCGTAACCTCAGTAACCTGGAGTATTAATTACTCCCCACCCCCACCCCGGGTGTGCTTCCACTTCCCTTTCCCTGTTCCCGCACCCCAACACGGGGAATCCCCTGCCTTAGGTACCGAACCGCCCACACGCGGCGCTCGGCTCCTTCCCGGACCGCTCTGCCGCCCAAGGACGACCTGATTGACCAGCAGGTGCCCTGGTCTCAAGGCCGGACTCACCTGGCACTCCCTCCTTTCCGACACAATTGCTGCAGGGTCGGAAACTTGCTTTTTAAATTGCGCCGTCCCCCACCCAAATCCATACCGGGATCCCGAAGGAGTATGTCCGGGTGCACTTCCTCTCCCGTTACCAGTCTGGCTCCATTTATCTGCGACTCCATGCACAGCCTCTGTCAGCAAGGTGCTAGTCGGTAATTGCTTACACAGCCCTAGCTATTGCTTCGACTCTGTACTTGAAGAAAGTTTTCCTTTACATCAATCAGGCCTGCATGTAAAAGCTTCTAATCTTCCCTTCATCAGTTTAATAAACTGTGAATTTCCTGCTTTTATCAACTCCCTTGCAACTTCTCTGCAAATAGTTTATTATTCATTCACTGTTTCTACTCCCCAGCCCACTGCTATTCAGGTTATCCTCTCGCACGCGCTCTTTTGCGAGGAAGAGAGCCAACTAAACGTGTGGGGGTTTTTGCCCCTCCCCCAAAGCAGCATTAGCAGAAATCTCATGTTTTCTAGAGAACAATTTTAGACAATGTCTCACTTTAACCAAATATTTGCAGCTCTGAGAAAACTGAACTTTAAGCTATTCCATATTCAAAATTGAGAAGCTGATTTCTGTCCCATAGTCCATTAAATACTCAACTTTGTTGGAGATACTGGCACAGAGACTCTGAATTTCCCAGAAGTATGCAGCCTTTCAACATGGATTAAATTTTGTAGTGTAATAGCCATAAACTTTTCTATCTCAGGGAATCCCTTTACTGCCTCCATGCCATAGAGCTATTCGAGTTATTAAATATTCATACAATGTCTTATTCTAAAGTTAATCCAGTCAAATAACTGACTCCCATTTCCCACCCATAGCCTCTTTTACTGAACTTTTTACTACACAATTGGCTACCACTTTAAAAGTTCAGGAAGCATAAAATACAACACTTGTGATTATTACAGCTAATTTAATTTACAAGAAAACCCCCACTGTATTACAGAAGATGTGTAAAGATGATCTGGGAACCATTAAACCTGATTAACTAACCAGCCATAGATCCGACACCTCATCAAGGAACTTCGATGGGAAAGGACATGCCCCTCCCTATGCCTGGCTGGCCGACTGCAGGGGAAGACCTGCTGCTGCTTTATACAGTCACGCAGGCCGTCGCAGCCACCCTAATACACAGTAACCACTTCCATCATTTCCCAACACCCAGAAACAGACACGCTCAAATAAATATCAAAAGAAGGAATTAGGCTTTTTGATCTACGAATGATAAAGGAAGAGGTGACTGCAACTGGATGCTTCCACTTGAAACATTAAACTAATCTGTCAAAAGCAAAAATTTGGAGCTAATTAACAACCATTAGTGAAAGTCTTCTGTAGCCAAGAATGCTTTTCCTTTTTTTAAAAAAAATGAAAAGACCTAATATTCTGTATAAAAGTTTTCTAAAGTAAGATTAGTTGGGAGTTTGGCTGGCCACAAGGTAAAAGGAAATACCTATATTTCTGTTTGGGAGGAGATGGTCTAAGTTAAGGGAACGAAGCCTCAAAGAATAACCCTGATTATTAAAACCGTTTCTAGATACTTAAGAGGTAAAGCTGGTCCTCATTAACCCTACATATCTCTCCCCTTATCTGTAAATTTGCAGCACCATTTTCTAAATCCCGAAGAAGGAGGATGTTCTCTTTAATTTTTGTGCTAGCATCACCTTGAGTTTCAGGAAGCAAAATAGAAATGTGGCCCCATTTCCACACCTCCCCCAACTTTCTTTCAATAATTGCCAGCCAGTCTTCCAGCCTTCTATCTCCAGCGAGGTGGGGGGTGGGAGGTGGACAGAGCAGGGATGACGGAATCCTGGCCTCAGCTCTGCTGGAAAAATGTACGGTGGCCTCGGGCCCTCCAAGCAGCCCGGGGCTTTCAACAGAAAGCATCTACTCCTCTGCCCCGCGACCATAGGTGCCCCTCAGACACATTTTTCGTCACCAGACTACCTAAGAGGGCGACTGTCCTCAGGGCGTTGCCCTCTTCCAAAACCAATCCTGGGCAAATAAGGATATACTTGTGGGTCATTTAACTTGAGGGGCAAGGAAACGGAAACTCAATCCAGAGTTTCTTCAAGAGCAGTGGGATTGGCTGGAGACTGGTATTCGCGCGCCCACCAGTGAGGCTGCCAAAGGGTTAAATATTTGAAGGGTAAAACCTGAGCCTGCGTTTTGTGTGCTTGCCCGGGGCTGCTGGAGATTCGGTATCTCTTGGTTATTTCCTGCGACCTCTAAAGCCAGTTTTCAAGAAAACAAGTGGCAGGGTTTGAAATGTCACACCGAGTGACCTGGGCCATCCCCGCCCCTGCATTCGGGTCTGGAAAGAAAATAAACCAAAGACACGCCAGACTGGTTCTGGTGGACTCGCGGCCGGCGGGGCCCTGTGGCTCCCGCGCTGTATCGCTTGCAGGTGATGCCGGAGCAGATAAGGGGCCGCCGCGCGCCCGTCCTCCGTCTAGACGAGAATTAATAACCGGCGAGACCCCCGAGCAGCGCCCAGGACACCCCGCACACCCAGCCCGTGGGGGCTCCAGACGGACAGGAGGGCCCGGCAACCCGGCCAACGAGGGGCTGCGGGAACCCCAGTCGCCCTCGCGAGCCTGACCTCAGGCCCCAGTGCGCCCCACGGCGGCCACCGAGAGTCTCAGCTTCCCGCCAGAACGCGACGGCCCCGCCCGCTGTGCGCGCTCCAGGCACCAGCTTCTTGTCTGGGAGGGGCGCCGCAGGGGGCGCACCCCCTCGCGCCGGCGCGCACAGTACCGCGCACCCGGCGCAGGGACGCAGCCCCGCCCTTCGCACGCTGTCCAATCCCCGCGGGGCCCAGCTACGCCCGGTGTCCAATCCCCGCTGGACCGCCCACCGCGCGCCGCCCAATCCCTGGCGGGCGGCCTCGCGTGGACACGCGGCGCGGCGGCGAGGCGCGAGGCGAGGCGCGAGGCCAGCGCCCGACCCGACGCGCGGCGCTGGCGGCACACAGGAGCAGCCTCGCATCCGGTTGTTGTTACTTTTTTTTATTAAGATGAAAATATCCGTCCCAATATGAACTGGCTGTTCTTACAATAAATAACAATAACTTACGTTCTGTTCGTCAAAGGCTCACACGCTCTGTCCTCCGTCGACTGATAAGTTAAACATTGCTCAAGGTAAGTCTTGTTTCTACTTTTTCCAGCAATCATGCGCTCTGGGGGATTGAGGTCTGCTCCTTTCGGCTGTCCCGTCCTCTCCCCGCTGGAACCCCGGAGGGAGCCGCAGGGGCGCGGACGCGGGGAGAGGAGAGGGCCCGGTTAACGCTAGTAAATCCCAAATTCTGGTTCTGAGAAAACACAAGTCCTCCGAGCAGGGTTCTCCAGCCTGGTGAAAGCAGGTGCGTCCTGGCGCTCCAGGCCCTCTTGACGCTTCTCTCTGTCCTTTCTCTTTAAATAACAATAATAACAATTACAAAGGCGAGAGCTGTCGGCGGGCAAGGCCTGAGCGCGGGCGAGTCTCATGCAGGGAGCATGCGCGGTCCGCGGGCTGGGGGTCCCCTCACGTCTCCACCGGACTCGGCACCATGCTGTTGGGCGTGTCGGGGAGCTGCGAGGACAGGGAGGTCACGTCGCTGCCAGAGGAGTTGCCCAGGGAGCCAGACTCAGAGAAGGAGACCTGGGGGCACCAGGTAGGAGCGGTGAGGACGCGTCCGGGCCAGGGGCTCCCGGTAGGATGCCCCTTGGGGACGGACGCGCCGCAGGCTGGGAGCAAGCCCTCCGGAGACAGCGGACAGCTCCCCAAGCGCACTCGGGGGTGTTAGCGCGGGGTTTGCGGGCTGGTTCATCCCTCGACCTCCCTCCCTCCCGTGAGCGCATTAATCCAGGGAGATCTGGTTTGGAGCGAATTACGCACTGGGGTGCAGGGTGAGGATGCAGCCCGCCCCCGCCCCGCCACACCCCAGCCCAAGCTCAATCCATAAATCCAGGCCGGGGTCCTGGGGTCGCTCGGGCAGGCCGGGGCCTCACCAGCTGCTGGAAGGCAGGTTGGTCCAGGTCGCTCTGCAGCGCGAACTCGCTGAGAGTTTTCCACGGCGGCTGGTACGTCTGCACCTCGACCGCGCTGCCCTGTACGGCGCTCTCGTGGCGGATGGGGCTGCCGGCCACCAGCGGCGTCCCAGTCAGTCCCTGCAGGCTCTTCGGGACAAGCAGGAGTCGGGGCAGGGCGCGGGCCGGTTAGGTCCCGAGTTTCCCGCCACCTTTGAGACCGAGGCCCTGGGCACCGGCTCGCAATTTGCAGCCTGAAGCGGTTTGCGGGGAGGCGGGCGCGCCTGCGACCGCACCCCGGTTGGGGAGCCCTCCTTCCCCAGCGAAGATACCCCGGGCCCGCAAATCCGCCACCACAGGCCGGCCTCCGTGCTGGGAGCCACGGGCCAAGGGATCGAGAAGCCTGGGACCGCATCCTCGCCAGGTACTGGGGACTCCAGCCACCCCAACTCAGGTCGGCCGCGGGGGCGAGGAGACCCGAGCTCAGATTCAACAACTAAGCAGCCCTGAGTCCCACAGAAAGCCCCGCGCTGAGGGCACAGGCAGAAGCCCTCCCGGGAATCCCGTGCCCCCGTTTCCCCCGAGCCTGCCCAGCACGGGGCGCGCAAAAGCGGAACCAACCCGAGCCCGAGCCCCCCTCCCGCCGCTGCCCCGCCACCCACACCCGCCGCCGCTCCGGCCACGGTCCCTCACCGTCTTGTCGTTGTGCTGCTGCTGCTGCAGCTGCTTCATGAGGATGGATTTCTTCTTGTCCTTGCAACGCTTGTTCTGGAACCAGACGCGGATGACCCGCGGGCTCAGGCCGGTCATCTCCACCAGCTGCTCCTTCATGAGCGCGTCGGGCCGCGGGTTGGCGGCGTAGCAGGTCCGCAGCGTGTGCAGTTGCTTCTCGTTGAGCACCGTCCGCACGCGAGTCGTCTTCTCCGCCTGCTTGTGGACATGCGGGCGCAGCGCGGGCTGCCGGCCCGACCCGGGCTCTGCGCGGAAGGGGCGCGCGGTGAGCGAGGACCCCGCCCGCCCGCCCGCCCGGCGCCCAGCCCGCGGAGCCCTCCGCCCCGCTCCGTTTCTCTTTTATTCTGTGATTTCGTTGAGTCGTTGGTCTCCCTTGCTGTCACTTCGCTGCACACGGAAGGCGGTGTCCCTTCCCGAGTCCCCGACCCGCAGTGCGGAGCGACCTCCCAGAGCTCAGAGGTGGCCGCCGCGGGCCGAGCCTCCCGCAACGCACTAGACTTTCGGGTGCCCGCGGGAGTCCGAACGGCCGGGGACAGGGGCCCGGGGTCGCCCTCCGGAAGAAACTGGGGTGTCGCAGGAACGGGATGGAGGCGCCCCCGGGTCTGGGTGTGGCGGGAAGGGAGTCCTGCGGAGCCCCTGCCCCGTGCTGCTCGAATTTGGGGGCTTCTCTGCCGCTCCCTGGGGCCCTCCAGAGGCCTCTCCCCCGGCTCAGGGGCGCGGCCACGGACGCCGGGTCTGGGCGCGGCTCCTCCCTCTAGGCTCCGGGGCTCCCGCCCAGCCTTCGACAGCATTGCCCTTGCTCGGCCTTGGGTTCTCTCCACCCGGGTGGATAGGCCCCGATGCCCGCGGCCCGCGACAGGCAAAAGGGAGGTCGGAGCCCGCAGCGCACCGGCCCCGGCCCCGTCCTGCTTCACACCGAGTCCGCACCGGGCCTGCACCGCCGCGGGCTCCTGCCGCACCGACTCGGTGAATCCCACCCCTCCCCGCCAGGGGGTCACGGATAAATATTTACAAACAGCCCATCCGGCCCGAGTGAGCTGTCGTGAAGGGGAGGAAGAGGAGGGCAGAGACGCGAGGCGCAGCACCAGCCCACACCGCACCCGCAGGCGCCGCCGGCCGCGGACCGGCTCCCTCACAGGCCCCACCAGGACCCACGGTATCTCCCGCGGGCGCGGGGGTGTCCTGGGAGCCCGCCCCTCCCCACCGGTGAGCATTTCGCTAAGCTGTACCTCAAACTGGGCCTGAAAACACAGACGCACACACACCCCCGCTCTGCGGGGCGCGGTTGCTCTTCGGAGCCGCCTGGCCGGCTGAGCACAGCCCCGCGCTCGTCCTTCGCCGCCGGGCAGCCACCGCTCCGGCTCCCAGCACCGCGGCCCACGTGCCCTCACGGAGAGCACGGTTCTCCATGATCCCCTCCACACGCGCGCACGCACTTCTGCACACACCCGGCTCCCGGGAAGCCCCAGACGGGTTCCCCGCGCGGACACCCAGCCGTGTCCAGGCCCCGGCGCCGCAACCTCCGCACACGGCCTCGCGCGGACGCGGCTCACCTGGCAGATGTAAGCCGCGCGCCGGCAGCGGGCCTGGGCTCCGCGGGCTGCCGGCTCCCGCGCGCTCCAGCAGGAGGCCGTGGTCCGCGCGGCACAGCAGCTCGTGCTCCCGCAGCGAGAACTCGTCGCCGGGCAGCAGCTGGCGGCTGCACACGGAGCAGCGGAAGCACTCGATGTGGTACACGCTGTCGCGCGCGCGCATCACCAGGTCGCTGCTGCTGAAGCCCACCTGGCACTTGGCGCACTTGATGCCGAACAGCCTGAGGGCGCGGGGCGGGCGGTCAGCGGCCCTCGGGACTCCGGGCCGCGCTCGCTCGGGTGGGCGCCGCTGTCCCGAGGGCCGGTTCCCGGCGTCCCCGGGGTCCCCGAAGCCTCACCTGACGTAGTCCCGTTTACAGTAGGTTTTCCCGTCTCTCACGAAGCACGTGCATGTCTCGTCCAGGTACTGGCTGCACTCGGCGCACTTGAGGCAGGCGGCGTGCCACTCGAGGTCGGGGGACACCCGCAGGATGAACTGGTCGTGGATCTGACTTCCGCAGCCCACGCACGTGGCTGTGCCTGGCTTCTCTGCCGGGAAGGGCTCGAGTCAGGCCCAGCTGCAGACCCGCCTCGGCCGCCCTGGCCCGCCCGGCAAGGAGAAGGAGGCGGACTTTCTAAAGGTCCGGAAAATGGGGAACGAAAAACAAAACAAAACAAAACAAAACAATTTGTAAAGCCTTCCCTCCCCACCCCCTCCCCACAAAACCAATTTAACAATATTCATTTGGATACAGTCGTTTTATCGATCTGCGTTTTGTCAAACGCTAATGTCATAGGTGAGAAGAAAGCAAACGGACGTGGAAGCTCTGCGGACCCACCGCGTCCACACCGAGCGGGACGCCGGCCTCCCTCCCACGGCGGCGCCCGCGGCCCCGACCACACGCCGGCTTCCGCACGGGCTGCTCGCGTCCTCGATGGCATCTCTTGGTTTAAATGTCCCAGATCAAGGTGGAGAAACTGTCCTTATTTGAAGGAATCGAGAGACCAGCGGGCCCACCGGAGCCCCGCACCCCCGAACCACATCCAGTTGCCTTGGCGCAAAACAGCAGCCGATTTCGCAGCCCGAGGCCACAGCCTCGCAGGCCGGAGAAAGGGGACTTAATGAGGCGTTGAAACAGCAGATGCCGACGGACCGGCCGCCCCGCAGGAGCAGCGCATCCGCGCGGCGCGCGGCCGCCCAGTGCCCTGTGCCACGGAAGCCACTTGTAGAATCCGCCGCACATTCTCCTGCAGCAGAAATGCCGCACGTTCAGCACAAACCCTCCCACCCCCACGCCCAGAGGACACTTACTCTTGGAAGGATCCCCCATAGCACCCAGGAAGGGATAATGGAAAATGATGTCCACCATGCAGACGGAGGCGTGTGCCGAGAGTGCGCCGCGCGGAGGACGGGGGTCGCGCGCCCCGCCGGCTCTTTGCTAACTAACTCCGGCCCCACGGACTCGCAGGACCGACCGCACCGGCCCGCACGCCGCATTACGTCAGCACGCAGTCGCCGGGCTGGGCGGGGGCGGGACCTGCAGCGTCACCAGCCTCCCCAGGACCGGGGTGCGGGGGGCGGCGGTGGGGACCCGCGGCGGGTGGGCGGGCGCCCCGGGTGGGAGGCGCGGGCGGCGCAGGATTGGCTGCAGGGAGAGGGGCGACCTGATTGGCCGGAGTGAACAATGGAGCGCAGCCCCCTCCCCGAAATCTGCTGGGAGCCTCCGGGGCTGGGGCTGGGGCCGGGCGTCTGGGCTGGACCCCGAGTCCGCCGCCCTGCGCAGCCCGCTGGACTTTCGGAGCGGCTTCACGGGCGCGCCCGAGTGCGGAGATGGGCACCTGGGGAGTGCAGGGGGCCTTGCCTATAAATGCTCCCTTTCGTAAATAAAATAAAAATGAAAAATCCACCCTTTCGGGACCAGCGCTGCGGAAAGAGCGGTGTGTTTGGGCAGGACCTTCGCCGTCCTGCGGGTCACCTTTCTCCTCTCCTGCTCCTTTGTTCTCAGGGTCCAGGGCCGTGAGAGACGGCAGAGACCTAACGCCGGGCGGGGTGCATAAACTCAGACTCCCCACCGGCCGCCTGGGGAAAACTTCTCCGAGTCGGAGCACCGGGTGGGGAGCGCAGGCGCGTCGAATCCCAGGACGCGCCCGGATCCCGATTCCAGCCTTGGCTTGTATTTTCTTTTCGGGGGAGGTGTGGGGTTGGTATTTTGACACTGATTTCCTCCATCCGCGCCCCCACCCCCCATAACACAGTTCCTTCTAGAAATAATACTGGGGTCGAATGTGTTTCCCACTCCCAGAAATTAACGATTTTTATAAACTCTTCTGTCCCATTTCACAAACCTACGTAAAAGCAAATAATCAAGAAACAGTTGTGGCGCGCCGGGTAATGTACTGACTGTGCCGTGGACGGTCCTTCCTCCGAAAGCCCACGACTTCGTTGCAGAGTCTAGGCATGTCTTTCTTTCAAAGACACCGCTGCGGGTTCTGTTGGAAGTGTTTGCAGAGAGCCCGTGAATGATAAAGACTGGTCCGCGGTGGCAGTTTTTTGTTTTTTGTGGTTTTTTTCCCCTATTACAAGGGGTGCGGAGGACTCGCTGCGCGCCGGGATGGGGCTCTGTGAGCGCTTGGTTGATGGACCCTCTCCATCGGCTCCCACAGCCGGGCCCAGGTCTCCGCAGGCCCCTCAGCCCTTCTGCTAAAAACCCAAGGCTGCTTGGCCTCAAGCTCTGGGCTGCGCGCCGGGAATGGCTGCAGCCAAGGGCGCGGGGAGAGGCTTTGCGCAGAGCCGGGGCCAGGCCTCGGTGCGCACGAAAATCTGGGCTCTGTGGTGACCCGCTGCACAGCGGGTGAGCGCCCACGCGCCCGGCGCCGCGCCCCGCGCTCCAGGCCGCTCGGTCTGTAGCCTCCGGAGGCTTTGGACGCCGCCACCGCCTTCGGAGCGTCTGGGCTTCTTCAGGGTCCGGTTCTTCTGCACAGCGTCCCAGCGCCGTGCCAACAGGCCATTTCTTGCGTCTTTGGCCTCTAGCGCTCGTGTGGAATGTGTTGCAGCAGGTTGGGGGTGGGGAGGATGCTGCGAGGTTGAGAGAGAGGCGGGCATCTGTGTGGGTGTCTGCACCAGCCACTGTGACCTCGGGCTTATTATTTTACTTCTCGGTTCCTCAGTGTCCTCGTCTGTAAAATGGGGGATAAGATTAATAGCTACCTCTCACAACAGCTATTGTGAGAGTTAAAGTATTCTCTGGACAAGGCTTCGAATGAAAGCTGGCACACAGTTGAGTGCGCCAGCCGTGTTAACTGGAGTAACCGTCTTTACAGCTGTATCTTCAGGTTGGGGGCCTCCGGGTGCGGGGTGCGTCTGCTGTGGGCGGTGCCTGTGTGTGCGGGGGCGCGGGGGGGGGCCAGGCAGCCCCTTCTGCCCCACACGCACACCTGAACCCACACAGAGGCGCGTCTTCCCGTTCTTACCCACCTGGCCTAAGCTCGGTGCTCAGCATGTCTAACCTACTGGACTCTGCTGGGGCCACCTTCCCACACGCGGCTGTCCTTATCCTCAACAATTCTAGCAAGAAGTTACTGTTCAAAGTATCCCTAGTTCACGGATGAGGAAACTGAGGCTGGGAGAGGTTAAGTAGTTTGTCATAGGTAACAGAGCCAGTGAGGCCAGGATTCGAACCACGCTCTCTGTCTCCGGAGCGGGCCTGAGGAGCCCTTACAACACTGCCTGGCCCCTGACAGCTCCCAGAGGGCATGTCCCAGCACAACACGCGGCCCTCGCAAAGGGAGCTGCCGCGCGAATGCTCACCGCGAGTATCAGAAAGAAAGCGGAGGCCCGCTGGCCTCTCCCCCAGCATGTAAGTGACAGAAATGGAGCTGAAAGCCAGGTCCCTGGGCCCAGACCAGGGCTTTCCTGCTGGAGTCCCTGGGGACGGGAGGACCAGGCCTGTCCTCTGGCTCCTGCGTCTATCTTCCCCCCACCAGACACCCCTAGGCCCCCACTTTTCTGCAGGGAAGCTGGAGATGTTGTATTGGACAAAAAGAGCTTGGCCGTTCGAACCAACGCCTGCCAGAGGCTTCTGGGCGCCGGATTGGGGGTGGGAGGCGCCAGGTTTCAGAGAAAGCAGCTGAGGCCTGGGAAGAGGAAGAAGCTTGGCAAGTCGGGTCGGCCTCCAGGCCTGCGGATACCCAAGTCCCTGCTCTCTCCAAGGCCCTCTTGCCTGCCCCCCACCTGTCTCTCTTTGAGCAAACAGGTAGCCAGTGCACTGCTGGGCCCAACAGGCACTGGGCACCTGCTGCGGGCCAGGCCCTGGGCGGAGCCATCCTGGAGGGTCTCACAGCACAGGCCACACCCCCCCAGCATCCCAGAAACGAATAAACCAAGACTAGTCACTTTCACAAATTAACACAACTACTAAGAGGCGGGCTGAGACTCACACCCACTCCCCCATGAGACTTGTTACAAACTTGTGCTACTTGAGTCTATCCAGCTGGGAATGGCCTTGCTCACTCTGCTGTTTGTAGTGGACGTGTGTCAACATCAATGTGCAGTAAGAAACCCACTGTCTACAGGGGGCTCAGTAGGGTCATTTCACAAGGGCGACAAAAGGAACCCTTCTTGCCCGCCTCCCCCAACCCCCACTGTTGACCACATGGGAGCCTTTGTTTCTTTTCAAACTCCAGCTGGGGGGAGCTGCCAGGGTAACTGAGCAGGCCTAGATCTTGGGAGGGGGAAGCTGTGGGAAGGAGCTGTGCCTGGTGGCTTCTGGGAAACTTGCATCTTTCTGGCCTTTCGGGAAGGTGGAACCCCAGCTGGCCGGCTGACCTGGGAATGGTTCTCAGTAGTGGGGCAGCTCCCCCGTCTGCAGAGATGTGCGGATGTGTTCCGGGTTTAGGTTTTGCAGACTTCGGAGCTGGTTACAGCCCCATTACTAATCATAGATACTTGCTTTTTGCATACAAGAGTGAGTGAAAAATGGTTTACCATATATATTCTTAAATGTGAGGATGTGTCTTCATAAAGTTATTGTCATCATCTTTTAAAGATTTAGAAGGCTGTCTTTTATTCTTTCTGACACACATTCATAAGAAGCTAAAATGTTGGGTTTTTTCTTCATGACAAGAACCAACACACTCATGTCCTATGTTGTCTATTTGTCATCTTGAAACAAATTGGAATTATGAGTGACTTCAAATGCTTGGCTGTGGTCAAAGTCCGTCGGGCAACAGTTTTTCCAAGGAACGTGTAGAGGATCCCCTTTCACTGGAAAACATCTGCTGGAGGCCATAGCTACCAGCAGGTTCCAAAGATAGATACTAAGTGAGATAATAGAATGCGGGTTGTCAGCTCATGTCCAGTGGGATTATCCCGTGTCTAATCACACGAAGATTGTGATCAGTGTGATTGTGGAGTGGCCTTAATCCTATTCAGAGGGAGCCCAGTCAGATTTTCATCTGCTCCGAATGTGTAATTGGGTTGGAGGCAGCAGAAAAGCAGCTTGGACCAGATTTTGCCGCATCACTGTGATGAGGTCTATTTTGATCAGCTTGAGTTATGGATAATATAAATTATTTATAGCCACTTTAGAGGTGCCTTATGCTTGTAAAGGCCTTCAGAACAAATAATAACACTGCTTTCACTGCTGTAGGCATCTCACTTAGCTGAATCCTGGTGCCCACAGCTGCAAAGAGCAAGGGAGAGGAGAGATCAGAGGCGGGTAGACTCATCGAGAACTGGCTGACCATTACAAAGGGCAAGAGGTTGAGCCAGGCTGGTAGAGGGGGCCCCCTGACGCTCAGGGAGTGGTCCTGGCCCCGAGGGTTTCGCTCCAGGTGGGAAGATGGGCCCAGACTCCGGAATGGCCAGGGACCACAGATGGCAGTAAGTGGCCGTAAGTGGCGAGGCTCAGACAACTGAGCACAGAGGAGAACTCCCCATGAACTAGAGAAGGCTCCACTTAACCAAATAGCCCATAAAAATAACTCTATTTTTGTTAAAACTTAAATGATAGACTCAAAAAATGCAAACGAAGGCTCTGTCTCAGATTCAGTTTATTGTCTCTGAGAAAGGGGACTGTAGCAGTTTTCTGTTCTTTGCAAGTGTTAAAAATTATTCATTGTTGTAACTCTATACTATGACTTTAGAGGGAAAATATCCAAACTGATATATATTTTTTTAACAGAAAGATAAAGTGAGTCCTGAATAACCAGGGAAGGCCTCAAGAGTGAGGTGGGGACGGCACTGGTTTTGTATAACAGTGGTTCTCAGGCTTCTGGAATTCAGGAACCAAGAGAAAAACAACAGGGTCATCACACGGGACCACCACCATCCCATGATGCCAAGGGAGACGAGAAAAAAAGATAACTACTATCTATTATCATAACTTCATGTAGAAGGAAACATTAACACCAGAGAAGAAAAACCCAGTTTCAGAATAGAGTCTTTTCCATTAGGCTCAGTGAAAAACTCATGACATCATCCCAGCTTTTCTCATTGGACTGCAAAGTGCTAAAAACTTCATCTTGGGATGAAGGTTGGGAACCATTGGGGCAGAGTCTTGAAAATGAGGAGGATGCACCTGGCAGCAAAGCAGGGAGGCGGGACTGAGCTGGACATGTGGGCACCGTGGGAGGCCTGGAGCGTCTGCTGGGCCCCAGGGTTGCTGCCGTCTGAGTTTCATGGTGTGAGGGGTGAAGTGTGGAGATGCCTGGGGTCCAAGGAATGATTTAGTTCTTGGGGCCCCATCACAGACGTCACCAGAAATCCCTTTTCTAAGCTGAGTAGGACATCCCCCCTGCCCTTTGTCATAGAGGAGTAGACTCTGGGACAAGTATCTCTCATTAAACCCTTGAGACCAGAGATGGTATCAGTCTCCTGTCAGCCAAGAGCTCTCGAACCACAAAGTCATTGGTGCCCTGAAAAGGCTGGTCGAGGGCCTTAGAGGGAAGGACAGCCACTCAGTGGGGCCTCAGTCGCTGTCTCTTGGGCACCTGCGCCAGTGAAAGTCCTAGTGTCCATTTCTGACTGTGGGTACTTGTGAAGATAAGCATGTTTTATTAGGCTCAGAATAAGACTTCAATATTTATGTGTAAATCTCCAGCTTCACTTCAGCATTATGCAGGCTAGTGACATGCAAGGTTAATTTGATAATGTAGGCAAGTTCCTTTGCCATTAATCCCATGAATCATATATGTCTCCTCTAAGAGCCTGAAATATTAATATTTTAACACAAGTATCAGGAGAGTAAAATGTCACTAATTGGGACAAACCAGGAGAAGGTCAGAGTGTGTTGTAGAAGATGTCAAACTCAAGGTCACCTGACATGTTGTTGTACGTGCATCATTTTAAAAACCAGCAAAATCGGATGAGTCAATGGAAATAAAGTTTCTGTCTTAGTCACTTTCACACAGAGAGAAGGGCCCAGGACTTCAGAGCCTTATTCGTCAGCGTGCCTGTAGATGCAGCCGAGCTCTGAAAGAATACTTTTGAAAAAAAATTCCCTTTGCTTGACTGTGGCTACCATTGATTTGCTTCGTCAGTTCTCATCCTCTAAACTAAAAATTGCAAAGGAATGTCCCAACTTGTACCTGTCACATTTTGAGAGGGTTTGCCTACTTTCCCAAGTGTGAACTTCCTGGAGTTTGTCTGTATCTCTGATTAGCAGGGGCTTCTTTTATGAAGTTTTTTTGTTTGTTTCTTTCTTTCTCTTGGGGAGAAAGCATATATATATATATATATTTTTTAAACCGTGAAATGTCTTGTAACTATTTTTCAATCAAAGTTTATATTCATGATTATCGTCTATTAGTTTCAGGTGCACAGCATAATGGTTAGACCAATCATATACTTTACAGAGTGATCCCCTGATATTTCTAGTGCCCACCTGGCACCGTACATGGTTATTGCAGTATTATTGACTATATTCCCTGTGCTATACTTTACGTCCCCATGAGAGTTTTGTAGCAACCAATCTATACTTATCAATTCCTTCACCCTTTCACCCATCTCCCCAGCCGCCCTCTCCTCTGGCAACCTGTATCTACAAGTGTGTTTCAATTTTGGTTTTTTATTTTGTTCTTTAGATTCCACATATAAGTGAAAACATGGTATTTGTCTTCTCCTGACTTATTTCACTTAACGTAATACTCTCTAGGTCCATCCGTGCTGCCATAAATGGTAAGATTTCATTCTTTTTTATGGCCTCATACTATTCCATTGTATGAATGTACACAACTTTTTTATCCACTGATTTTTTTCCTGGGCACTTGGGTGGCTTTCACGTCTTGTCTATTGTAAATAACATTGCAATGAACTGAGGGGATGCCTGCATTCTTCCAAATTAGTGTTTTGGATTTCTTTGGATACATACCCAGAATTGGAATCACTGGGTCATGACGCAGTTCTAGTTTAAATTTTTCGAGGACCCTCTGTGCTGTTTCCCACAGTGTCTGCACCAGTCTGCATTCCCGCCGATAGTGCAGGAGGGCTCCCTTTTCTCCGCATCCTCGCCAGCACTTGTTGTTTCCTGGTTTATAGTTGACAGGCATTCCGAAAGGGGTGAGGTGATATCTCATGGTGATTTTAATTTGCATTTCTTAGATGATTAGTGATATTGAGCATCTTTTCATAAGTCTATTGGCCATCTGTATGTCCTCTTTGGAGAAGTATCTATTCAGGTCCTATGTCCATTTTTAATTGGTTTATTTGTTGTTTGATGTTAAGTTGTGTGAGTTCTTTATAAATTTTGGATATTAACCCTTTATTGGATGTATCATTGGCAAATTTCTTCCATTCAGTAGGTTGTCTTTTTGTTTTGTTGATGGTTTCCTTTGCATGCAAACCCTTTTTAATTTGATGTAGTCCCATTTCTTTTTTTTTTTTTCCCCTTGCCGGAGCAGATAGGTCAGAAAAAATATTGCTAAGAGAAACATCAGAGATGTTACTGCCTATGGGAAACATATTTTTTGAGCACCTACTATGGGCTTCTAGATTGAAAGCCATTATGAGCAAGGACTGTCTATTTTATATTTTCTGGGCCTAAAAGAGGGCCTGCATACACTAAGTGCTCAATAAATGGCTGTAGCATTAGTGGTGTCCAGGTGTTCCTGCTGGGTGCTTTATACATAGGTGGCAGCCAACCTCCAAGACAGCTTTGAATTTTCCCTGCCTCCTGTTATTTTCAACCTTGTGTAGTCCTCTCCCACATTGTACCAGCAGTGGTTAGTGTGACCAGTAGAATATAGCAGTCATGATGACATGTCACCACGGAACTTAGGATATAAAAGGCTGCAGCTTATGTCTCTTTGTGTTGGTTTCTGTGATCATGCCCTTTGGGAGAAGCCATCTGGACAGGTTCCATGGGGCGGAACGGAACTCTCCCGCCACAGGGGTGAGCTTGGACGCTGATCCTCAATCCCACTCAAGTATCCAGAGACCACAGCTGTGGCTGATAGTTTGCAGTTGGGAAAGACTCTGAGACAGAACCACCCAGCTAGGCCATACCACGATTCTTACCTCTCAGAAACAGGGTGAGATAATAAATATTGTTTCAAGCTGCTACATTATGGGAGTAATTTGTTACACAGCAATATATGACTGATACAACATATAATTTCTCACATTTGTCACCAAATCCCTAATAAGGAAGGCACTAGCAGTACTCTGACTAATGAAGACACAGAAGATCAGCGAAATTAAGGAATTTCTTTAAGACATCTCAGATAAAAGTAGAAAAAAATTGAAACAAACCCAGCTCAAACACCTGCTATCTCCGAACAAAAACATCACATTTTCCTGCTCAAATAATCTTACCCTTAGAGTTTCTCACTCTGTTATCATTTGGGATTTCAACATCTGGTAAAAATAAAAGCAGAGATTATTAAAAATATACCAAGGGAAGCTGTTTGCATAACCCATAAATGTTCGAGGTTTTACGGTCATGATTTTCAAACAGAGAAATGACAACACATGGGAAGGAACAGATAAGTTGAAAGGAGAATCTGCGAGAGGCACCATTAAAGTCATCTGCAGATATTCTTGGCACAAAGAAAGAAGTCCTGTTGGTAGACATAGCTAAGAAGGTTGGTCTGTTTTCATGTGCTCTATTCAGAAAGGCAGAATGCTGCAGCAAAGTAATTTCTTCTTGAGAACACAGGCAATCCTTGAAAATATGAAGCCAGTTCTAAGAATATGGGCCCACACTGCCGATGTGGCTGGCTGGAGCTTCCACCCGAGTAACAAAGTGTTGCAGGTTCAATCCTCGGTTGGGGCACCTACTGGAGGCAACCAATCAATGTTTCCTTCTCACATCAATGTCAGTCTTTCTCTCTCTCTTCCACTCCTTCCCACCCTCCCTTTCCTCTCTCTCTAAAGAAATGACAAATGTCCTCAGGTGAGAATTTTAAAAAGTTATAATAAATAAGAAATATAAAAACATTTAAAAATAATAAAGTCCCATTTCTTTTTTTTAAAGATTTTTTATTTATTTATCTTTAGAGAGGAAGGGAAGGAGAGAGGGAGAGAAACATCAATGTATGGTTGCCTTTCATGCCTTCCCTCCTAGGAACTGGCCTGCAGGGAACTGGCCTGCAACCCCTGTATGTGCCCTGACTGGGAATCGAACCGCCATTGTCTGGTTCGCAGGCCCGCGCTCAATCCACTGAGCTACATTAGCCAGGGCTAAAGTTCCATTTCTATGTGGCCTATGTTGAAGCAGAGGGGGAGACCACCCAGAAGCGGTACTCTGGGGTCCAATCTCTAGCAGCTTCCAAATTTTAAGTTAAAAAGTGGGTCTTTTGTGCAAATGGAGCTTCAAGACAAATCCCTGGGTCTCCCGTCTAACCAGACTGCTGTCCTCAAAACGCTTGCGCAGAAATTCTGGAGCAGCTCTGGAAAGTGGGGCATTTGAGTCGTGTCTACGGATTACAGAGAGAACTGAAGGTTGTTAAGCCTGTTCAGCCAAAGTGTGAAGCAGCAACACCTCATTCACGGAGTCCTGAAAACGGGTGGGTGGAGGTTGGTGTGTGAGATGTATTACCATACCTTTGTAATTATTAACAGTTAAATTACTGGCTCTTTTGCATCATGTATTTTTTTTTTAATGAAAGGACTTATGTGTGGACATGTGAATTTGAAATGTTTAGGAACACAGAGGAGATTCTGGGGAGGTGGTTTTATGGGTGCAACAGATTTGGCCAGACAGGCAGAAGTCGGGGTGGGGGTGGGGTTGCCCAGGAATAAGAGAAGGGCTACTAGCATGGGACCTAGAGTTACGCCTCCATTCAAGACCTTTCCAAATCTGCTCTTCCAGCCACATCTCCAGCCATGTCTCCTTCTCCCGGCATTACAGAGGCCTGCTCCTTGTCCTTGCACCTCCTACCCGCCTCCATCTTTCCCTGGTTGTGCTCACAAGGTCCCGACTCAAATACCACCCATTCGGTGAATCCCTCGGCTCATAGGACTATGTCTGCTTGTATGTTTTCTCCAGATTCTGGTGAGGTCAACATCTTTTTTTTTAATTGAATTTATTGGGGTTACATTAGTTAGAAAACTATGTAGGTTACAACCGTACAGTTCTGTAATACATCATCTGTAATATCGTATTGTGTTTGCCACCCAAAGTGCAACACCTTATGCACTTTCCCCGGATGCGATACATTCCCCGGAGTTGGAAATTTTGCTATAGGTGGAGAGCTCGTGACTTCTTGGAGCGATGTGGGTGGACACCAGAGGGCGGGGAACCGGGGTAGTGACGTCATCAGCTCAGAGGCGGGGCTGGCTGCGCGAAGAATAGCCTCACCTTTGCCCCACTCCCAAGCTCCGCCCCTAACTTTCCGCTGTTCCCGTTGGCTACCCGACAGCCCAATGGACAGGCAAAAAAACCGCGAGCTAGTGCAGCACGCCCGAAACGTCCGCTCTCGTTTGCGCGTCTCGCGAGCGTTGCCGTGACTGACTGAGGTAGAGACGCCTGCTGCGCGTCCGGCTACAGTGAGGCCGAGGCTGCGTGAGGCGAACGGGAGCGGTGACCATGTTCCGAGCGGCGGCAACTAGGCGATTGCAGCAGTCGGTGAGACCTCCTGGCAGAGGAGGGCTAGGCTGGGCTCGCGGGCGGTCCCTCAAGCTGCCGGTCCCGTGCCGGTGTCTGCGAAGGTCACCGGCTCCCACAGACTGCACCGGCCCTCGCGCTGGCAGGCCCCGCGCCTCCCGGCCTCGGGGCCACAAGTCCCGGGCGGCCGCGCGGGGCCGGGGTCAAGGGCTGCGGTCGGTGACCCCAGGGGGCACCGTAGGCCTGCGCCCTGCTCCTCTCCGGGCGCCCGGGGTTCTCCACAGGTGGCGGGGCGGGCGGTCGAGTCCCCGGGGGAGGGGACGATCGCCGCTGGCGGGCTCTCCCCGGGAGAGTTGAAAGCCGGGATTCGGCCTGGAAGCCGACGCTTGTGGGAGAATTGGACATTTTCACTGGGGGTGTTGTGGCCACTGGTGTCCAGTCGCAGGTGTGGGGCGAAGGGGGCGGTGGTTCTGGAGCCTGCGGGCCGCGCGCAGGGGTGACGGCGCGTGAAGTCCGCGCGGTGGGTCGCTCTGCTGGTGCCTGGGGACCGGGCGCCGGCGCGTTTCCGGGGCTTTCATCCGTGACCGGTGGGGAGTTTACCACATTGCTGTCCGCCACCTTGCTGTGAGAAAGACTGAGGGAAAACAAGTTTTTGTCCTAATGGTGTGGGGCCGCGCGTAGCGTGGGAAATCAACGAATTAGAAGTCACGGACCAATTTACGTCATGGTTTTTCTAATTTACAATTAGTTTACCCGAAAACGGGATTGCTACACCTGGGTCAGGTTGCACCTGTATGGTTGCTTCTCGTGCGTCCCCTTCAGAAACTTTCCTGAAGTATTTTACTTTGTGCATGCCTGTTTTTCCATCCACCAGGGGATTTTCATGCAGAGACATGTAGCTGGCGGTCTTTCTAGGCATCTGTAGGCCCTTTTCTTGTGTATTTCTTGTTACATAGAAAGAACTCCCGAACCCCCACCCTCCTCCCTCCACAAAGTTCAAACCTGCTTCCGTCAGGTTGGTGTTCATTCTTTACCCCCAGGAGTTTGTTTGTTTGTTTGTTTGTTTTGTTTTTTTCAGGCAGGGGATCTAGACAGATAAGTTCAAGTCGTGGATTTGGGCAAATTCCAGGTATCAGAGCCGATCGCGCAAAAAGTACTCATCTGTGCAGTAATTGGAAGGTAGTTGTGTGGACAGATTAGAAGTCAGTCACAAGTGAAATCAATAATTGTGATGGTGAGCATTCAGGACTCATTTGGTAGAACTAACAGTATTGGTGATGTTATTATTATCATCATCATTACTTTGGTAGTTGTCTTTATCTGCCTGGTTTTTTATAAGCTTTTTTAAATTTCATTTTTTAATTACAATTTACATTCAGTATTATTTTGATTAGTTTCGGGTGTTTGGTGACAGTAACTTTAGTTGACTAAAGTGTCCTTCATCACGTTTCTCCACTTGATTGTTAACTGTGTGGGGAGACACATTGAGACTGTGTAACTCATTAGTCTTTCGTCCACTGGTTGATAATTCTCGCCTGAGTAGTGATTACTGTGATGTGAAATGGTGATTTTTCTGATTTTATCATCCTTCTGCATTTATTAGCCTTCTGTTATAAGGAAGAACATTTTCTTCTTGCCTATTTATATATATTTATATATGGACTTATGGATCCTCATTTTATTTAGTAGGTTATAATCCATTATTACTCCTAAAATTTTTGGTGCTCAGGTTTTCCCATACTTCTAAAGTGGGAGTCCCTTCACTTTGGCTCCTCTTTAACTGATGTTTATGATGTTCTAAAGTCAAAAAAGCTTATCTGAAACCCTCCATCTTGACATTTAACACTACTAAACTGTACATTTAAAAATGATTAGTATGATAAATTTTGTTTTTTACCACAATTACTGAGGGAAAAAAAGGAAACACCTTGAACTGTTAGAAGGTAAATTGAATGACTTGCATTTGGTATCTAAGTTCATTTCCAGTTTTTAGTTGTTTGTGTCTTTGAGCAAAGTGCTTCATTTTTGGGGGGAGCTCCTCAATGTCATCTATGAATGAAGGTGGTATTTTACACGTCCAATAAAGAGCTAGAGAACACACTGAGAGGAAAGTGAAGCAACACTTCACAAGGTCATTTGAGTGTCCCTATTACTCTGTTGGTTGTCAGAAAGGCCTATCTATAATAATTCAGAAGCTGTGAAGCTGGTATGAAGGAACGACATTTTTCAGAGTCCATGGTTTAGTGTTGATGAATGAGATTGAACTCACATGCAAATTTTAATTTCTTTTGAAAGAAGAAAGCGAGCCAATTTAGATGTGGTTCTAAAAGATTTATTGCATGAGGTGAGTTTCTTAAAATTATGCCGCCTGCCAATGTGTCTACTAAGGGTCCTGTCTGTTTTTTAAATTGAAGTAAATTGACTGTTTTTAATATTCAATGTCATTTCTACTCATCATTAAAAGTTACCATATTTTATCACTATATAGTTTAAAGTAAGTTATTTAAGTACAGAAATATACATTTTATTACAAAATGTATGTTAAAATAGGTGACTTTAATTACATATTCATCTTTTTTGCTAGAACTTGAAGATATTTCATAGGTTATTCCTGCTCTTAAATTTTTGAGTAAAGAAGCAAAAAGACCCTCACACCCACCCCATTCTTACCCTACTTAGTTTTTTTTATTTCTTTAAATATATTTTATTGATTATGCCATTACAGTTGTTCTATTCCCCCCTTCATTCCCCTCCACCCTGCACACCCCTTCCCCACCGTTCTCCCCCCTTTAGTTTATGACCACGTGTCTCAAGTTCTTTAGATTCTACATTTCCCATACTATTCTTGCCCTTCCCCGTCTATTTTCTACCTACCACCTATGCTACTTATTTTCTGTACCTTCTCCCCCCTTCTCCTCCTCCCACTCCCCTGTTGCTAACCCTCCATGTGATCTTCATTTCTATGGTTCACTTCTGATCTAGCTGTCCTCTTAGTTTGCTTTTGTTTTAGGTGTGGTTGTTCATAACTGTGAGTTTGCTGTCCTTTCACTGTTCATCTTTTTTATCTTCTTTTTCTTAGGTAAGTCCCTTTAACATTTCATATAATAAGGGCTCGGTGATGATGAACTCCTTGAACTTGACCTTATCTGAGAATCACTTTATCTGCCCTTCCATTCTAAATGAAAGCTTTGCTGGGTAGAGCAATCTTGGATGTAGGTCTTTGGATTTCATGACTTGGAATACTTCTTTCCAGCCCCTTCTTGCCTGTAAGGTCCCTTTTGAGAAATCAGCGGACAGTCTGATGGGAATTCCTTTGTAGGTGACTGTCCCCTTCTCTCTTGCTGCTTCTAGAATTCTCTCCTTCATTTTAATTCTTGTGTAATGTAATTATGATGTGCCTTGGTGTGTTCCTTCTTGGGTCCAACTTCTTTGGGACTCTCTGAGCTTCCTGGATTTCCTGGAAGTCTATTTCCTTTGCCAGATTGGGGAAATTCTCCTTTATTATTTGTTCAAATAAGTTTTCCACTCGTGGCTGTTCCTTTTCCCCTTCTGGTACCCCTATAATTCGGATGTTGGAGCGTTTAAAGATGTCCTGGAGGTTCCTAAGCCTCTCCTCATTTTTTTTGAATTCTTGTTTCTTCATCCTTTTCTGTTTGGTCATTTTTTTCTTCCTTCTGGTCCACTCCTTTGATTTGAGTCCCAGTTTCCTTTCCATTACTATTGGTTTCCTGTGCATTGCCATTCATTTCGATTAGTTTAGCCTTCATATGTTCCTCTAATTTGTGACTAAAATCAACCAGTTCTGTGAGCATCCTGATCACCAGTGTTTTGAACTGTGCATCTGAAAGTTTGGTTATTTCTTCATCGCTTAGATTTATCGGCTTTGGGGCTCTGAGGTGTTCTTGAGCCATGTTTTGATCTTTTCATGCCTGTTAGGTATGAGGAGCGGAGCCTTAATTGTTTAGCAGGGAGGGGCCACCCAGGTCGCTGGTTTGTGACGCTGTAGGTGGTGGCAGGGTCAGAGAGGGACAATGGTGGTCCCCTCTGCCACTTCCTGCCACTGGGGCCTACATGGTCTTTCTCACTGCTCCCTCCTTCACTGGTTTATCTGCGTGCAAATGTGTGACCGTGGTCAGCCCTCAGTGAGTTCTCCGCCCCACGCCCTCAGTGAGTCCACCCGCTTCTCCACACCTGGGATCCACCTATGACTGCTGGCACACCTGGGTCGCACGCCTGTGTCGCACGCCTGTGTAGGTCCGGTGGATCTTTCCTGCCCAACCCCGCTCTGTTGCTGGCTCTGCCCCTCTTACCAGTTTAGCTGAAGGGTTTGTTGTTGTCAGACTTACGTGAAGTTCAATTTTCTGTGGTTTTGGCTGCGTTTTTGTTGCTAAAACTTTGTTGTTTTTAAAACTTGGTTGTGGGAGGCACAGTGCTTCCACCTACGCCTCCATCTTGGCGGAAGTCTTACTCTACTTAGTTTTTAAAGATGATGAGCAACATGGGTAAAGTAGGGAGTTAGATTCTACCTTTTTTTTTGAGGGGGGGTGACTTACACCTTTGGTGGTTTACTGCATACAGTTAAAGCCTCAGCAGAACTCCTGAGCAGTAAATCTCCTTGGCTGCTTCTGAAAGAATGAGAAACTAAAGTAGTATCAAAACTGTTAAGGTTTATTTATAAGAGGACCAAAATGTGTTAACTGGACTTAACCATAACATGGATTGTTGGTGACTTTGAAGAGGTTGGGTTTGGTTTTGCAGTGGAAGTGACAATTGGTTTACTGTGAGTAAAGGAGAAAAAGGGGTGGAGCAGTAGAGTTGGTGCATGTTAACATTATTTTCAAGAAGTTTGGCACTGAAAGTGGAAAGAGGACAACTCCTTTAAACCCAGCCCTCAAGAAGTATACTACAGGCAGGTCTCAGAGATTGTCAGTTCAGTTCCAGAGATGTGCAGTGAAGCCAGTTGCTGGCAGAGAGTCTTGCCTTCAATCTGTAAAAATACACAGTATCTGTGATGTGCAATAAAGTGAGGTATGCTTTTATCTCATAAAGGCCAATCACCTTAAATAAGGGTATGTGCCTGGTATGTGTTTTACTGTTTGGAGCTCAGTCTAGCCAGTAGTCTAGATAAGTTCTCTAAAATCATGATGGGTAGGTGTTTTAGTGATTTGACAAATCTATGCACTGTTCTTGGTAGGGTCACAGAAGTGCTTAGAAAGCTTCCATTGTGATAGGGCAGGAATTTATGTGTTGGATATCAGGAAGGGGAAGCAGGTCCTTTCTGATGGCTTTAGTTTTCACTGTGGAGTAGGCATTGAGGCTCTCTTCTGAGAGTAGGGAGCAGCCTGTTTTAGCAGTTTGAGAAACATCAGAACAGGGTACTAGCAGTAGTGGCTATGGAGAGTGCCAACAATTCTGTCATGGTAACATGGCCAGGTACTTTTCAGGGCCCAGATAAGGCTAAGGACCAAGAATGTATAGCGACACAATCTGCATAAATTAATTTTGATTTAAGTAGCAGTGTTTTTGAAGACATTGGGATTTCTTTCTGGGTAGTTACCTCAATGTTTCCATAGTAATCTTGAAATATTTAAGACTTTAGTTCCTTTTCTCCATGAAACAGAGGACCTGAATGGTATGTAAGATAACAACATGACTTTTATTTAAAAACCCTTTTCAGTAATGGACCTGTACTTTTTTTTTTAGTCTTTAGCGGTATTCTATATCGCTCTTCTACTTAAAGTGGGATTTTAGGTTTATGAAATTTTTCTGAGCTGGAAAAGAAGTTTTTCATATCTTTGCTTCTATTTGATCAGTACTATTTTTTAAAAGTCAGGATAATATTTGCTAAGTGTTGTCTTATAAGATTGACCCATATAGAACTGCTAAAAATGATGGTACTTTGATGTGAGTGGTACTTAAAAACCCAAAATCTGGAATCCAACAACCTGGACTTTTAACCTGGCTCTGCTTCCTAGCTATGTAGCCACTAAACTTCAATTTCTTCATTGTAAATTCAGGGTAATAATATTACCTACATCATAGAGTTTTTGTAAGTTCTAAATAAGATGATATATATATACATACACTCTCATACACATATGCATATTCATACATACATACATACATACATACATTCCCCCCAGAAGTTCTGTTGGATTGGCCAAAAAGTCCATGTGGTTTTTATCCATAAAATAAGACATTTTTCATTTTCAGTAACTCTATTGATTTGGATATTTTGAGTATGTTGGCTATCTTCCACTATTGGTTTCTAGTGAATGGAGGCCTGGGTGCTGCTAAATATCTTCCAATGGATAAGACAGCCCCACAGCAAAGAATTATTTGGCCAAAATATCAATAATGCCAAAAAACTTTGCAAACTACTTTTGATATGTTTGGCCAGTCACAGCACCTTCTCCATTCACTGCACAAATCTTTTTGTGTGTGTGTTTCAGTAACATTTTTACCTTTCTTGAAATAATAAAGCATAATATGCTGAAAATGTTGTGTGTATTCTTCCATCTTCAGTATTAAAGTGGCTGCCTCAAAATTCACCAATTATGGTAAGGCTTTTTTACATGCACTCTGATATGATAGCTATTACAATACAATCTACCAAACAATTTTTAATGAGGTTAAAGACAACTACACATTATTAGAGATGTACAGAAAAAACTAAGCAAACTTTTTGGCCAACCCAGTAAAAAGCTTGAGGATTCCTTAGGATAACTACCTAAATAATCTGTTGCTAGAACTATAATTTATAGGAAATATGGGCCTTATGCCACGAGATCTTGGATTGATTCACCAAATGTTGACGGAAATCTCATATTTTTTATAGTAAATGATGTGTGAAACATAAATTTACTGTCTGATATATATTGTTAATAAATAGTTTGTTACTAGCAATTCTTGTGAAATGAGATTTAAATAATAAATTATGCCATTGGGGTCCTAATTACAAAGTTCTTTACAAGATACTGTGCTCTCCTGATTAAAAAAGAAAAGTACCATATAATTGTACAGATATTTATTAGAAAAAAAACATTGTATTAGGGGACAAAAAAATGAACAGGTGTGGCATTTGTCTTCTAAACTTTCATTCTACCTCAGGAATTGTGAATTTTTGTGATTAGCTCTAACTTCTTTGGAGAACAGGATTGTCAGGCTTAACATGCCTACCTCCTGATCTATAACTTCTAATTTTGGGAATTTGTTAAAAGAATCCTTAATGTGTATAAAGATTTTCCAGCCCTTCCTGTAGGAAGGCAAGTTTTTATTTTAGAAAAGAAAAAGTCATAAAACAGGTACTTGATTTGGCAACAACAAAAATCTCATTTACCCCGCTTCCTCGAACCCTTTGAATAAACAAAAAGGGAGGAAAAAAACACATGAAATGGCATCCACTGATACCCAGTGCGGTGGCTCCTTCCTTAGTCATATCCTCCTATGCTGTCCTCTTCCTCTCTCCACCCCCCAGTCAGGGTGCCTCTTGCCTCACCATTTCTACCCGTGGAGGCCGTGAAGTCTCTGACACCTAGCTCTGGGACTGTGGTCATTAAAGACAGAGGGGTTTTAGAGGGCTGAGGAAAGGTTGGGGGGATCTACTTGGGGCAAGCTAGAGTGGGGAGCATGAGGAGAGCAAGCTAGAGGGGTGAGTGGTAGCGGTAGAAAGTTTGAGGGATGAGGAGCCCCTACCTTGTTGAAAGTTGAGAAGAATCTGGCTTAGTCTTCTTTGGAAGCAGAACAACTAATGTGGCCAGCTTTCAACCAGAAGGGTCTTTCTGGACTAAAAGGAACTCCCATTTCTTGAGGATGAGTGTAGAGATTTAGTTACAAGGATGGTCTTTGCATTGTTTATAATAATAAATTATTAATAATCGAAGTGCTACAGAGACTGGTTAAATTGGTATGCTCATACGCTATGCTCATAAACAGTTGAAGAATATTCAAATATAGCAATTGATGTTTACAATATAGTAAATAAAAAGAAATGTGTTTTGTAAATGAGATGTTAACCACCATTAGAGACCTGTGCCTGCCTTCCCTTCATTCATACCCTCCTTATAAATTTCCAACTCTGGGTCAGTTTTTTATTATGCTTTTCACTCCAACTCCAGATCTGAATATTATCACTGAATGAAGCCCCATTACCATGCCATCTGATCATCATCTGTTTCTCACTGCCATTTCCCACAAAGATAGTGCCAACATTTGCTTCTCTCCTCCTGCCTGTGGTGCCCTTCTGCTTTTTTTCACATGACAGGAACATTTAAACTTTCTTTTGATCGTCTACTTTATGATCTGTATCCTCTAACACTTTGGATATCTTTGTTAATTAAAAAATTATTCTGTCTTATAGCTGTTTGTTAACAAGCTTTATTTCCCTTGACATTTTTGATTGGAGGGACCATTCTCATTCATCTTTGTGTCCTGATGTTTGAAGTCATTCTAGATGACCACAGACTATTGGTGGTCTCTTGATAGTCTACAGTAGATATGGCTAGATATTGGTTGGCTCTGATGAGCTTTCCTACAAGCTACTTTTTTTGATTTTGGAAGCATATTTGAATAGTTGAAACCCCAGGAGAATTGCTGTGTTTTAAAGACAGGTTTATAGTATCAGTTATTTTGATATTGAATGTATTTTGACTGAAGCAGTAGAAATCAATGTGAGTAATAGATTTCAGAGCCATTATTTCTGGATATAGTGTGTGTTTAGCAGTGTTTCTACAGGTGAGTGGGATTGGCGATTCCTACTTTGATAGTCACATCTTCTGCTCAAGGATTTTACATTTACATATATTGAGCTTCTCCTTGAACATAGGTTAGTGGGAAAATTGTTTTGAACTAATTTAAAAAATTTCCTAACAGTAGAACACTAATTTGCATTTTTGTTCTTATTAGGTATGAATATTGGTAATACAATGATAGATACAACAGCCCAATTTTTGCTGTTGAGCAAGCATTGTAGGAATACATTTATAGAACTGAGTAACTGAGTGTTGTGTACAGTTTTCTTTAAAGCATACATGCTTAACAGTCAATAAAAAAATTTTCTATTGTAACATTCTTTTCCATTTTCTCCCTCTTTTTAGGCCTTATTGCTACGATTTCAGAGTACCCTGGTAATAGCCGAGCATGCAAATGATACCCTAGCACCCATTACATTAAATACCATCACTGCAGCCAAACGTCTTGGAGGTGAGGTGTCCTGCTTAATAGCTGGAACCAAATGTGACAAGGTGAGAAATTTTTAAGGTCAATCATAGCAAATATAATCTCCATCAAGAGACAGGGAAAGATGGCAACAGAGAATTATGGCGAGGACTGTAACCCAAACTAGGCTCTAATCCTCATTAAATGGCCAATGTCACAACTATTACTATGTGTGAAAAAAACTAAGTTTGCTCGCTAAGCATTTTATCTTTTGAAATGAGGTAGAATACTTGATTTAGTTCCACTGGCACCATCGTGTGCCATCAGGTACCAAGTAGAATGATAATATTTGAGTCTCCTTAAAGGTTAATAGTCGATTCCTTTTTTGTATTGATGAATATACTTGCTAATTGCTTTTAATTCCTGAAAGTGGTAAATCTGGACAAAGTTCCATGGGTGTTACTGTTTAATTGGTGTAAGGAAGCAAATGGAATTAGCACTTTGCTTTCCAGGTGATGGTCTGCGTGGAAAGTTCTTCATTTTTGTTGTTGGAATAAGACAGTGACAGCTTTGTAAACTAACCCTCGACCTGCAGGGTCTGTACCAGTGGGCTGCAGTGCCGTGGAGGTCATGCTTCAATAAAGCTTTTGCAGCATGAGCCTCCAGTTCCCACCCACACCACACAGGAGTTGCTGACTGTGTGGCTGGGGGCTTGGACCCCAAAGGAAAAACTCCAAAGACAGCATGTTTCTTTTTCTTTTTAGACAAATTTAGTTTTTATGAGATGGCATTGATGCAGACCATGTGATATAATGAGATTCAGAACACTAGTGTCACATCTAATTTCTTACCTGAAACTAATATCTTAAAAGAATGTATTCTAGCAAGTATGGGGTTAAATTATATGGATTTATTTTCCTAAAGCCTGCTAACAACTACTGAATCTTATGTCATTGATACTAACTGCAGCATATGATGATAGGGCTATGGTATCTTTTTTTATTACCTGGTTGCCTGGCTTTCAGATAGACAAGTTCTGGGTTTGATTGTTTATTTGCTGTGGTTTTAATTAATTATTCTAACATTACTTCAAAAATATTTGAAGTGCTATTTTATTTATACTATTTTGAGAAAAGTCAGAGCCGAAATCACCTTCTGTTGAGTTATAATGTTATTATCATGTCACGATCTATTCTTCCTATACAGTGCCTGTATGGGAAGACCATTGATACCATAGGCAGATGCCAGTTCCATGCTGTCTTATATAGCTATTTGGCATAAGCAGCAGGTGATGTTTCTGTGTAGTGCCAGAAGCTTTTGCTGATAATAAAAAGATGGTTTTGCTAGAACTAAGTAGTCTGCCAATGAGTACTTGATTCAGCAGAGGTACTTGTGCACTGTATCCTTTCCTCGGTGAATATTGTTGAAACCTTACCATCCTCTGAGGAGGGGAGGCATAGCCTTTTGTGCCTGCTCATCAGTGAATCAGCATGGAGGTAAACAATAAGAAGATTATACTATGATTGCCGTGTTTCTGCTAAAGCAGAAGCCAGCCATGCTGCAATTAAAGAGACTGGAAGAGGAATTCTAATTGCCCCTTTATGCAGGTAATCTTGAGTGGTCAGAAGGCTTTCCCACAACCCCAGGAAAAACAAGGAACTAAAATCTGTACATTCATTATAAAAAAATATATACAAAAAGGCGGGAACGCAGTGGTTGACAATGGACTGATACAAAATTTCAGTCTTGCCCAGATTCACTAAGTTTAGATTTTATTTATTTTTATTTTTTACAGAGAGGGGAAGGCAGGGAGAAAGAGAGGGAGAGAAACATCAGTATGTAAGAGAAACATTGATTGGTTGCCTTTTGCACGCCCCCTCCCCCCAAACAGGAGACTGGGCCCACGACCCATGCATGTTCCCTGACCAGGAATCAAACCAGCAACCTTTTGCTTTGAAGGCTGACACCCAACCAGTTGAACCACACCAGTCAGGGCCAGATCTGCTCATTTTAATATCAGCAGAAATTAATTATTGCCAAATAAAGTGCCAGGGCCTGTAGACCAGTATGGCTGGGTCTTCCTGTCCTTTACCCCTAAGAAGACCTAAGTCTGAAATGTGTTGGTTGTGTTGTTATTTTGAGAGACAAAGAGAAACTAACCATTGCCTCATTTCACCATTTCTAAAATGATGAACTTGCACTTGCATTGAGTGAAAGGTAGAGCATGCAGTTGACAACTAAATTTGAATAGAGAGCTTTGTTGATTTTGGTTTATCAATTAGTACTTTTTTTTGGTTAAGGTCAGTTGGTAGTAAGATCAATTGACATAAGATTTCCTTTGTTAACCTTGCCGCTGCTGCCGTCCTTTCGGGTGCTCTGTTCAAAAACCAGGGGTTTTAAATCAGATTCGGTGACACAAGAATGTTTTTTTTATTTCCAAGTATCACTTTTTAGAAGAGAACAATTTTTACAGTTGGCTATTAAGGCTTTATGCTCTGTTGATATTTGTAGTGGTGGCTTAGTTTGCATCTTTCTGTTAGATGGATAACTAAGAACTTTTAAAATCATAGGTGGCGCAGGATCTCTGCAAAGTAGCAGGTGTAGCAAAAGTTCTGGTGGCTGAGCATGATGCATACAAGGGCCTTCTTCCAGGTAAGTTTTTCCAGTGGAAAAATGGAATGTCTAAATAATTCTTGAATGTATGAATATGAAAATATTATGAAATGTATTTATCAGATGTGTTTGATTCCCAGAGGAACTGACACCATTGATTTTGGCATCTCAGAAGCAGTTCAATTACACGCACATCTGTGCGGGAGCATCTGCCTTCGGAAAGGTGAGCAGAATGAGGGTGTGGGCCCTGCTGTCACTGCTCGCAAGGGTTAGGTCTCGTTGTGCCACAGCTGCACAACAGACTGTGTTCAGTCAGTCTGGTAGTTTTGCTAAATCTTATTTCAAGATTTTGTAATGATTTCTGTGAAAACACGATTTCCAGGTTTTCAAATTTTGTCAGAGACATCTCTGTTCTTTAAAGATTTTGTTGTAATTTATTAGAATGCCACTTCCACGTTTTAAAATTCATCATGGACACTACTTTAAATGATTATTTTCTTTATGAACGTGTTGAACTATCTCTGTGTCTTTGAATGTCATTTGTATTAGTAACCCATCTTAAGAGATCGTTTATTTAGGTGGCTGGTGGTTATTTAGAAAGGCCAAATTCTATCAATATCTACTTGGAGAATTTGGGAAGGGTTGTGTGGTGGTCAAAGACATTCTTAAGGTTAAAAAAAAAGCTGTAGTCTGATTATGTGCTTTTTGATATGTCTGAGAAAGAAGGGTCTGCATGAAGTTTTTCTTTAAAAAAAGGCAAGAGAAGGACTTTTTTGTTGGTGGGTCTCTCTGGGGCCGTGGGTGTTACTCTAGCTTTCTTTTCTTTTATCTTCTTGTTAATAAGCTGCAAGAAATAAACTTTTCAAGATTATAAATTCAGTTGTGAACAATCACATCTAACTATAAATGATGCATACAGTACAGCAGTATGCAGAGCAAAGTATCAAAGTCCCTTCCTCATTCCCAATTTCCTCTCCCCTTTTCACAGCTTACAAGTGTTAATAGTTGTACATTCTTTAGGCCTCTTTCTATGGATTTCAAAATATAACACAAGTGTAATTTTTTTACTTCTAAAATTGCATAACGTGGCATGAATTATTTTACAACTAGTGGTTTTTAACTAAGAGTATATCTTGAAAATATTTGCTTATAATGTGGCTGTCTTTTTTTTAAGGTTAATAATATTCCATATTTAGACAAGGATGGATAGTTAGGTTGTTTCTGATGTTTTTCATGTATAAACTTTGCTGCAAGGAAACATCCCAGTACATGGCATCTTTTTGTACATGCACTGATATTTTCTTATTTATTTAATTTATTTTTGTATTGTATTTTTTCCCATTACCATTTATCCCCCATTATGTGCTCTTCCACCTCCAGCTACCCTTCTCCCCCTGAATAGAGTTCTGCAAGTGAAATAGCCTGGTCAAAGACTCTGTGCTTGTAAACTTTGGGTGTACGTTGTTAAATTGCTCTCTTAAAAGGATATATTTGCACTCCAGGCACGTGTGAGAGTACCTTGCCAAAACTTGGTGCTATGCATTTTAACATTGCCCCTATATTGTATATTTTTTAATTTTGCATTTCTCCAGTTGATAGTGAATTATGTTTATTTATAGTTTTCGGTCATTTTAATTTTTCATTTGAATTGTCTTGATAATGATTTTTTCTCTTTTTCATTTATAGTTCTGTTTAGTTAATTTTCAATATGAGTTTGGGTAGAAAGAGATAAGCTCTTTCATCAGCTAACCATGTTGAGTAGCACTAACAGTGAGCTCCCCATGCAATGGCCTCTTTACTTGCAAAATGAGTAGTGTCTGCGAACATTTATCTGTGGTACAGCATTAACTTCTAGACATGAACCGTGTAGGGGCCTTGCCCAGTCACCCAACATTGCTCTGGGTTTTTTTTAACCTTTAGAATTATAAACTTGAACTCATTAAAATTTTTCTTCTCAGGTTAATAGAATTTCTAGGCAATAACAATTTTTATCTTACAATGTAAACATATGAATTTAATAAATAATTGTTCTTTAATTGGGTTGTCACATTGCAGACAGACTATCCTAAGGTTTTCAGTTTTCATACGGGATTTAGTAATCGGTAAGTAAGGTGGTTCCACACACTTACATGACCTTGGGTTAGTCATTTACCTTCCTGAATTCTGTTTCTTACATATGTTAAATGATGCAGTTTGACCAAGTGATGTCTAAGGTCTACCAACCAGAGATGTTAAAAAATGGAATGGCTTTTCTCTGTGGTAGGTTTCCCTTTCCCTGGGGATGATTAGGGCAGAAGCTGACATCCAAATACCATCCTTTAGGATGTTACAGATGAGCCCCAAACTAAAAGATCTTTGTGGACCACTCCATCTCTGAGAGTTTTGATTCTTTGTGGGATGATTTAAGCAATTTCAGCAGTCTTGAGTTTCTGTGATGATGGTTCACCTAAAGATTGTTAGAAAGAGTATGTGTTGCATCCAATTAGTTAGATTTTAATATGCAGGCCTTGACTACTGTGCGGTGACATGGGAGTTCTGAGAACAAGGGGCATATAAGAGTAGCTGGTGCTGCAGCCTCTGAATGTGTTTGGAATGAGACAGTTCATCAGATGAAGCCACACAATTGGCTCTATAATAATAGTCCTTCACCAGCGATGGTTTTGAGATACATTTTTATATTCATATTCTGGAATTTGAAAATCTGTCATCTTTTTGTGCATGAAAAGAACACTCTTGACAGTTACTGTTTCTCCTTCCCTGAAATTATGTGGTCGAGCCTGTCAAAGAGTGGAGAGAGACGTCTGTTTACTATCCACCCTCTCAGGACATTTAGATGGAAGATCAGACCTGGAAAAACATATGCCTTTAAGCACTGTCGTAAATGTTTTTCAAGGTGTGCTAAAATAAAACAAGAGATAATGGGAGTACAAAAGATAGTAAATTTCAAGCAATTTAGAAAGTTCTAAAACTTGTAAAAGAGACACAGACTGCGTAACCTAACATTTGTAAGAGAATCTGCTCCGCTGGGCAGCAGTGTTGCAGTAGTATTTCCTGAACAGCTAAAAAATGGTTCAGGAAGGGTTACTGAAGCTGGCTTTATATACTGACAGATTTGGTTTGTTTTAAAAGCAGATGTCTTCTAAACCTCTTATTTACAAAATTAGAACTATGTTTACTGTCTTAAAAAATGGCTGACATTTAAAAAAATTTAGTCTTTTTTTCCTTTTTACCCATCCCTCATTCCCTTCCCCTTTGCAAAACATCAACACCCCACTCTGTATCTGTGGGTCTCTTTCTGTTTTATTTATTCATTTGCTTTTTAGATTGTACATGTAAGTGAAATCATACGGTATTTATCTTTCTCTGTCTGACCTCACTGATCATTTAATGTATTGTTGAATCTTGTTTGCTAGTATTTTGAGAATTATTACATCTGTGTTTATCAAGGAGATTGGCTTGAAATTTTATATTTTTGTAATGTCTTTGTCTGGTTTTGGTATCAGTGATGCTGGCTTGCTGGAATGAGTTTGGAAGCTTTCATTCTTCTTTGTTTTGTTTGTTTTTGAATTGTTTAAGGACAGGTATTGAAACTTCTTTAAATGCCTGGTAGAATTCACCAGCGAAGCTGCGTAGTCCTGGACTTTCTATACATGGGCAGTTTTCTGATCACTGCTTCAGTTTCATTGCTAGTAATCAGTCTATTTAGAGTTTCCATTTCTTACTGGTTTGGTTTTGGAAGGTTGTATAGCTTAACCATTTCTTCTAGATTGTCAAATTTGTTTGCATATAATTTTCTGTAGTATTCTTTAGTGTTTCTTTGTATTTCTTTGATATCAATTGTCACTTTTCTTTTAAGATTTCATTTATTTGGGTTTGCACTCCTTTTTTCTTGATGAGTTTGGTTAAAGTTTGGTCAGTTTTATCTTTTCAAAGAATCAGCCCTTGGTTTCATTGATCTCTTTTATTTTCTTAGTCTCAATTTCATTTATTTCTGTTCATATCTTTATTATTATCTTTTCTTCTCACTTTGTGCTTTGTTCTTCATTTTCTTGTTCCTTTAGGTGTAAAGTTAGATTGTTTATTTTATTTATTTATTTTTGTTTCTTGA
Organism: Artibeus jamaicensis; assembly: GCF_021234435.1. Classification (NCBI taxonomy): domain Eukaryota; kingdom Metazoa; phylum Chordata; class Mammalia; order Chiroptera; family Phyllostomidae; genus Artibeus; species Artibeus jamaicensis. Next base: position 716,793 of record NW_026522049.1, on the reverse strand, counting down.
TGCAGGCCTATATGCTATGAACTTCCCTCTTAGAACTTCTTTTTTCTGTGTCACATAAATTCAAACCCTTTATTTTCTGCGATATCTCAATGTTTTTTAATTGTAGTTTTATAAACCACAGTACTTTTCAGTAGCTCTTCTACCTTGGTTGAAAGAAGGTTACTGTATAATGTAAGAAACAAACTGAAAACTAGAAAATCTTTCCTGTTGGAAATATGACAGGAAACTTGACTCAGGCTGTCAACACTTGTTAGCATCAGGTTATAGGGAACCTCTTAGCAGATATGGATCAGGGACACAGAGAAATAGAGGGTATAAAAACCTTTGCCCTTGGGGTGCTTAAAAATTTAGTTGAGGGCCATATAGTATGTGTATTACGAATTATTTTAAAATGGTACATTTTGCCCTGGCTGGTGTAGTTTAGTGGATTGAGCGCGGGCCTGTGAACCAGACAATCGCAGTTCGATTCCCAGTCAGGGCACATGCCTGGGTTGCAGGCCAGTTCCCTGCAGGCCAGTTCCCAGCAGGAGATGCACGAAAGGCAACCATACATTGATGTTTCCCTCCCTCTCTCCTTCCCTTCCCCTCTAAAGATAAATAAATAAAATCTTTTTTAAAAATGGTACATGTTATTGCCATTTAAATAGTGTAATTATACATGCATGCGGAAGGATGCAGAATAAAGGAGTAATTAGAAGATACTCCTGGGAGAAGTCTGAGAGATAGAGAGGAGTTGGGGCTAAAACCACTAGAGGTGGTATCATCTAGTGGAGTTCAGGAGATGCCATGGAGTAAGCTCTGTGGAGAAAGCTGTGCAGAATTCAGCTTTACTGTTTCATCCAAGAGAATCTTCGAGTCTAGAAAGTACGGATATTCAGTTTTCACTAACCAGCCTTCTCTGTGTGAGAGCCCTAGAGTCTTAGAATTTTAGATTAGAGCCATAGGGGTTCCCTGCCTCACACCCTGAGGTGAGATAACTGAGACCTGGGATGGTGTGGCTTTCCCAGTGGTCCCTGCTAGTGAGAGCAAAGTCATCAGCTATATCCCTTCCAGAGATGTTATGTGTGTACAAGGAAAAACACATTAATTTTTGTTGCTTTTCTTTTTACCTACCAGGCTGTGATTCAAGCAGGCTGTGATTCAGCCTTTTATTTTTATAATTGTATAAGATTCCATTATATGGATGATTTATAATCCTTTCCCTGTTGATTGACATTTAGGTTTTTTTAAATGCAATAGTAATTATTTAAAAGGTGAAAATGTGTGCTTTTTCTGAAATCAAGTATATTTTTAGTATTTGAGAATTTTACTATTCTTTTAAATGTTTTTCTATCTAAATTGTATAGCTGTCATGCTTTGTAAATGATATTAATTAAAGAAAATATCATCTCATAATTCAACATACTGAGTTAAGGTAGTTGATTAGTGTAAAACTCATAAACTCTTACTGTATTTAGAGTAATGATAGACTATTTAATCTCAAATACTATCTAGAAAGTTGTGCTTGAAGTTGTAGTGTCTAAAGATGTATGTGAAATATAAAATATTTGAATTAAAATTTTGACAGGATTTGCATTTAGAGAATGTTACTGCTGGTAGTTTATAGCCATTCGTTAGCATATATATGTGTGTAACTTATACTTACTTTACTTTTAGAACCTTTTGCCCAGAATAGCAGCCAAACTTGATGTCGCCCCAATTTCTGACATAATTGCAATCAAGTCACCTGACACATTTGTGAGAACTATTTATGCAGGTGAGTACCCAAGGAAAATAATTAATGTTATATTTTCATAAATTTTAAAAGCAGAAATTAATCTCGAAGTTAGGATTTTTTTAAAGCCATGTACACTTGCTTTTAGAGCATGGCAGGACATTCTCCTTGATAGATCCACGGCACAGTTTTTCCTAGTCAGCCTATGGATGAGATTTTTCCAGTGATCAATAAAAACTCGATTCACTATTCACTATATTTTATAAGCGGCACCTGGAAAAGCAAAACTTTCCCTCAAAAAAATAGCATTCTCAGTTATCTTTGCTGCTTCTTTCCATTTCCATCTGCATTAAGAAATTCATTTCTATGTGTCTCTAGTGGTTTGGTCTTTTGCTGAGCAACACTGGTCTCTGGTGGGGCTGGAGAAAGCAGTGAATTCTTTCTGAGTGAAGTGTGTTTCAAGATAAATGGTCACCCTCAAATTAGAGCTTTCATTTTCAGTAGTGTTTGAGGGAAAAATATTTGGTCATAGTTTAGGTCATTCTTAATGTGATTGCTAATTCATAAAAATGTCTCAATGATCTCACCTTTAACAGGAAGCTAAACAACAAAACAAACAAGCAAGCAGAATAAAAACAAAGACACTGAAATAGAGAACAAGGGGACAGTGACCAGAGGGGAGAGGGAAGGGAATTTAAGGGGAAAGAAGGGGAGGGATTTTGAGGAACAAGTATGAAGGACACAGGGACAAGAATTAAGGGGGGTGGAAATGGGAGGGAGGTGGGGAGCACGGGACAGGGTGGGCTGGGATAGGAGAAATAGAAAACTGTACTTGAAAAATAACTAAATAAAATTTTTAAAAAAAATTTAATAAATGAAGAGAAAAATCTACAGTTAAAAAAGTTCATTCACATTGTTATGAAATTTGTAAAAGTTTCCCTGATATCAAATAGAATATACATTTTAAAAATAAATTAATTAAAATTTTTTAAAAAGTCTCAAAACCTTTAAAGATCTCGGCACATCATACTTCTTGTTCTTTATGCCCTACCATGTTTTCACTTTCCCTTCCTTGGCATGCATAGTAACTTCATCCTCAAGTTGTTGCAGCTCATTCTGTTGAGTTACTGATTGTGTTATTTTTGAAGAGGGAAGCTTTTCTTTATATTCCTTTTAGGAATAGTGTGCCATATTAGTGTGGCTGCCTAGTCCAGTTACTTGTTTCTGGGCAGGTCAGCACTTGTTTTACTTTTAAAGACATCAAGGTTAAACAAATATGTACTGATATGTTTCTTCAGTGTTATGGTCTTTTTTCCCTATGTTTTGTAGAGGGAGGAGACAGCTGGCCTGTGGTCATTTCTGTCTTGTTTTTGCAAAGTAAATTCTGAACCAAAGGAATATTTCTTTATTATCTTCCCTGGTTGTGTGTGTATATGGTTTTGTTGTTGTTGTTTTTTAATAAACTGTGTATTTCAGGAAATGCTTTGTGTACAGTGAAGTGTGATGAAAAAGTGAAGGTGTTTTCTGTCCGAGGAACAGCTTTTGAAGCTGCAGCAACAAGTGGAGGTAGTGCCAGTTCAGAAAAGGGTGAGTGTTCATTTGCAGTTGTATTTGTGTTTGTTTCTTGCTTTCAGTTCACAGGTTAGTTGAGAGATGATCTGATTTCTGATGCAGAGCACTTGAGAGCTCAATGTAAATGATATTCCTAATCTTATACAAAATTAAGAAATATTTATAAAGTCTTTTTATGTATATTTTTTGTACCACCAGGATAGTCTCTTTGGGAGAACAAAGGGTGGGAGAACGAGAGGGTCCATTAGGATTAATGTACTGTGTTGGTATTAAGATTTTTTGCCCTCTCTCACTGCTTCCTGGTATGGTACTCAGGAAATTTAGTATTGTGAAAGAAGGTAATAGTAAATGTATAGAGAGTGTTACACTTTAACATATACACTTTAAAATATATTTTTAATAGTTTATGGTGTCTTTTTCCATTTTCATTTATCCCACATTATACCCTCTTCCACCTCCACCCACTAGCGTCCCACCCCAACACACACAGTATCTTGTTTGAACTGCAGAGGCAGACGGGGTTATTCCAGTTTTACAGGTAAACGCAGTGAAATGACTTTTCAAAAGTCATACAGCTGATGAGGTGACAGCTGAACTCTAGTCCCTTCAGTCTTTCAAAAAAATCGAGAAGAATGAAAGTGGGAACACAAATTTACAGTAAACTAACAAACTTAAATTTCATGGAATTAATTCTTTGTGTATGTCTCTTAAAATTGATTGGTATTATTTTAGAACTTGAATTCATAGTCATTATTTTGTTATGTATGTCATGTTTGTAGCATCAGCTACTTCCCCAGCGGGGATATCAGAGTGGCTTGACCAGAAATTAACCAAAAGCGATCGACCAGAGCTAACTGGTGCCAAAGTGGTGGTATCCGGTGGTGAGTAAAATTTATAATGGATTAATTTAAAAGATGATGTCAACCTAAAGTACTGGGATTTTATTAATATTTATTTTATAGGAGTACAGATTTTTTTTCAAACATAAAGAGTACCTAAGTTGCAAATATTCCCACTTACCAATGAGGAATATGAAATCATTAGCTTCACACACAACTTGGGCTTTCTGTTGCAAAGCTGTGTGCCTAGCACCAGGGGGAGCACTGTATAAATTTCATCAGCTTTGCCACTTGGTATATTGACTTGTTTTATTGACTGACTTCCATGTTATTCTGAAGAGTACGGTTGGCTCTGAGTCACAGAAAAATTGATGGGAAAGTCAGGACCATGTTGTGTGATTCCTGCCCTTCACACAACTGTGAAGAACTTGCAGTGTGTGCACATCAGTCTTTCTGAGTAACTCTTTGAAAATTTCTTCACATTTAATGTCAAAGCTGTTAATATTGCATGAGACTTACTTTTTTTGGTATATAATGCTTTTTAAGAACAACACATGAAGTCATTTAATCCTGTCTTTCCGATCAAGATGGAGACGTAGGTAAATACACTTCTCCTTGTACAACTACAGCAAAAATTACTAGATTTCCAGCCAGGATGGCAGCATAGGCAGACATGGCTCACCTCCTTGCACGACCACTTCAAAATTACAACTAAAATATAGAACAACATTCACTCAGAACTGTCAGAAATTGAGTTGGATGAAAGTCTGACAACTATCAAATTAAGGAAACCATATCCATCCAGACTGGTAGGAGGGGCAAAGACGTGGAACAGGCTGGTCCTATATCCATGCAGGGCGGATGAAAATTTGGGAGGGATATCTTGGGAGAGAGGAGTCCCAGGCACACACCAGCCCCACCCCACTTTCCCCCCTCCCCCTGCCCCCACCCAGGGTTTCAATGCCAAGAAGGTAAGTCCCCACAACTTCTGGTTGCAAAAACCAACAGGGATTGGTTTGCTGGAAGAAACTTCTGGGGCCCCAAACAGTTACCCTAAAGAACCCACATGTGGACTCCCCTCCTCGGACTCATTCCCTCTGAGCTCCAGGACCTGGGTAGAAGCTTGTAAGGCACCAGGGGCATATTGGAAAAAACTGAAGTGTCTAGCATTAAGGTGAGCAGAGGCCATTGTCCCTTCTCAAAACCCTCTACCCCACAGAGCTGGCAAGCTAGTACCATATCTGAGACTCCATTAACCTGGCTAATACTGTTTGACTCACCTTGGAAATCCCCAGAGATTCCCATCCAATTTACAGGCCCACCCAAGCTATATTTCCATGTGAACGACTGGCGTTGGCTAATGCTGCACAACTTCCTAAATCCTCTTGAACAATCAAGAGCTAGTCTCAGTGAGCCCTAGGCCTGGCACTAAAAGCAGCCACCCTAGATTCACAGGCTTTGCCTGAAAATCTCTAAGCCCAGCACAAATAACAGCCATTTCAGATGGCTTTATAGCTTGGGCTGGGTGGCTCTGGGAAAACCACAGGTGGGGGCTGACGTTGGCCCTGTACTACCTGGGAAACCCCATGGGCAGTGCACCCAGTGGACAGCTACGGAACACACTAGAGGACCCCTACCCTGCGCTTACACAGCTGATCCTCCATGGAGGGTGGATGTCGGTGGTCAGTGGTCATAGCTAATTCTTGCAGCTGACTGACCTGGGTGAATCCTTCCCATTGATCTGCCAACAGCAACCAAAATTCAACTACAAGAGGAGTGTGTACTTAGCCCACACAAAGAGCACACCTTGAGCACCCAGCTTAAGTGATAGGGGAGGCTGGACCCTATAGGATACCTACTACATTGGGCCACATTACCAAGACACAGAGTCATAGCAGCTCTAGCTAATATATAGAAACAAACACAGGGAGGCTGCCAAAATGAGGAGACACAGAAACATGGCCCAAATGAAAGAACACATCAAAACTCCAGAAAAAGAATGAAATGAAATGGAGGTAAGCAATCTGTCAGATGCAGAGTTCAAAACACTGGTTCTAAAGATGCTCAAGGAAATTTAGTGAGGACCTCAACAGCATAAAAAAGATCCAGTCAGAAATAAAGGATACATTTATAGGGAAACAACAGTAGTGTGGATGAAGCCAAGAATAAAATCAATGATTTGGAACATACGGGAGCAAAAAACAACCAATCAGAACAAGAAGAAAAAAGAATCCAAAAAAAGTGAGGATAGTATAAGCAGCCTCTGGGACAACTCTAAGAAGTCCAATGTTCACATCATAGGGGTGCCAGAAGGTGAAGAGAAAGAGCAAGAAATTGGGAAATTTATTCGAAAAAATACTGAAAGAAAATTTCCCTAATTTGGTGAAGGAAATAGACATGCAAGTCCAGGAAGCACAGAGAATCCCAAACAAGATGGATGCAAAGAGGCCCACTCCAAGACACATCATAAATAAAATGCCAAAGGTTAACAATAAAGAGAATCTTAAAAGCAGCAAGAGAAGTTAGTTATCTACAGGGGAGCTCCCATAAGACCATGAGCTGATTGCTCATAATAAATAGGTTTTAGGAATGCTGAACAGAGGGGAGTGCAGGGCAGAGGGGGAAAAAAGAAATGGGACAACTATAATGGCATAGTCAATAAAATACACTTAAAATGTCAACAAATTCACAACTATCAATAATTGAATCTAAATAAGCAAACATGCTGCAGGACAGGAACAGAATCATAGATATGGAAATCTTTTGGAGGGTTGTCAGTATGAGGGGGCAGGGGGAGAAGGGGCAGAAAGGTGCAGGGATTAAGAAGCCTAATTGGCAGGTACAAAATAGGACATTAAGAACAGTATAGGAAATAGAGTAGCCAAAGAACTTACATACATGACCCATGGACATGAACTAGGGGGGATTGCTGGAGGGAGTTGAGGTACCAGGTGGAGGAGGACAAAGGGGGAAAAATTGGGACAACTGTAATAACATAATAAAATACGTTAGAAGAGAAAGCCACATGGTTAATAGTCTTATGATTTTAAAATCTCTAAACATCAAACAAAATAAGCTTCTAAACAGGCTTGTATTGACAAGGGTCACTGAGAGGAAATCAGTATTTTGAAAAGATATATCTGACTTGTGTAATCACTTAATTCATTCAAGAAATGGTTACCTGGCATTTGGTTCTATGCCAGGCCTATTGCAAAATGCTGGAGAAGCAAAGAGGGCAAAGCAAGGCTTTTTGCTGTCAGGGAGTTGGAATCTAGTGGACTGACTTCCATTCAAATAATAAACAACTTCTGTCATTCAGCAATGTTTTGCTAAATACCGTGGGTATAGCAGTGACCGAGATAGATATGGATCCCGCAGTTAGTTTTTGTTATAGTGGGGAAGACCAGTTATAGAATTAGTTACCTGGTTAGTTAATTAACAACAGTATTGAATGCTTTACAGAAGTACAGGAGCATCACTGGGGAAGTCGGGAAGAGCTTCTTGGTGCAGGTGGCATGAACTAGGACAGTTGTGTAATGCGAAGATCACTCAGGTATACAAAGTTGCAAAATATTTATAGAATGGAGTTTATATTTGCCTAATTTTTTTCATCTTTTTTTAAAAATGAGGTCGGGGTTTGAAGAGCGGAGAGAACTTTAAGTTGTTATATGATTTGGCAGATCAACTACATGCTGCAGGTAAGGTTGTTTCTCTTAGTAGAAAAATGTTCCCTTTTTGTAGGAGATACTTTTCTTCATTATTTCTCTTATCTCTGTCACTCAAGGCTGAAAATTATTTTACTTTCTCTGGTTTTTATGGTCTCTCTCTGAAACAGTTTTTCTTAAGTCTCCAAGTAAATGATACAGCACTCAGTGAGGATAGATGTGATGCATTTGCTAAATCTTAGTTACAAACAGAATTCCTACAGAGACAATAAAAAGACAAAGCACCCAGTTTTTAAATGAACTAAAGACTGAAATGTGTGTGTCTAAACACATTTTTATTAAAACAACACACATACAGGAAACCACACAAATCACAGATGTACTGTTCAACAGCTATGAAAAGGTGAATACCGCCATATAACTGTTACCTAGGACCAGTATTTTAAATGCACTCCAATTAGGTTTCTGTCCTCATACTCCACTAAAACTGCCTCAGATCTCTGAGAGATTGGGTATAGATTATGAGAGAACACTTTTATCCAGCAGCTGGTAGGGTGGGGTTGCAGTTAGCTGAGATGGGTAAGACTCCAAGTGATGTCATTTCCAGGGGGAGGGATCAGAAGTTCGGTTTGGAGCATATTGAGTTTTGAGATGTCTGATAATAGATACCCAAGTAGAGATGTTAGTTAGGCAGTTGGTATAGGAATGTGGAGTTCACTGGGAATCATTTACACTTAGATGGTATTTGAAGCTGTGAGACTGGATGAAATCACCAGGGGTGGTGTGTAGATAAAAAAGAGACCCAGGACTAAGCCCTAGACATTGCAAGAATAAGAAGTGGGGGAGAATGAAGACCAAAAAGGTAAGTCAGACAGGAAAACCAGGGAGAGAGTTTGATATTTGGAATCCAAGAGAAGTGTTTCGGGAAGGGAAAGAGTGATCAACCATGTCCACTACTGCCAATAGGTCAGGGAAGATGGGTCCAGAAGGCAGTCACCTAGAAAGAGGGAGTCACAAGGAGACATTGGACATGGGAGTTATCGAGGGGCATTGGTAACGGAAAGGTCGGATGTGGTCATGGGTGTGGCTGAGGTCATGTGAAGGACAAGACAGCTGGAGGAGAGTTGTTCATGAAACTAAGATGACACGGTGTTAAAATCTCCAAGAATTAAGACTAGTACCTGAGAAAGTGACAGTGACCCAGAAAGGAAGGGGGTTGATTAAAGCCTTACTAAAATGAATTTCTAACTGTACTGTATCAGTGTCTTTTTTTTTTTTACAATTATCATTGAATATCCGAACCAGCTGACTTAAAAAAGGACAAAAGGTTTTAAAAAGGAAACATTTTTCTTCCCCTTTTAGTTGGTGCTTCTCGTGCTGCTGTTGATGCTGGTTTTGTTCCCAATGACATGCAGGTTGGACAGACAGGAAAAATAGTAGCACCAGTAAGTACTACAGTAAAATACGCTATACAGAGTTATACGGGGAAAGGAGCAGGGGTGGGCAAAAGTGTTTATCAGTGTGAGTATGTGAAACACGGAATTCATCCTTATATTATTGTTCGTTACTTCCTGTATTATTTCCCATACAGACAGCTGTAAACCTGCCCTGTGCACTTCGGCAGCGAGCCGTCTCCGCAGGAATGTGCTCTTTTCACAAGGCCTCTGATTTCCCCGTCTCAGTGACAGGCTTACCTGTTTTTAAATCCACTGTTGTTTTTCATATTTTTTAAAGCGCTGGAAACATTTGTGACATTCATATTACAACACCAAATATAAAACTGGTAAAAGCAGCATTTCATTGTTGAATGGACTTCATAAGTTCACATGACATTTATTTACCATACAGCCTATTGCAGCTGTGGGTTGCAAAACTGAGTCTTCTGTATTTCAGTCCAAACATTTGCAAAATGTAAACTAATAAGCTTAGATTAATTTTGAAACAAAATTTAACTGTTATTGCCATACAAGACAATAAATACTGTGTTTCCTTGTGGGTACGAGGAAATCGTTGGGATTTTAGACATCAATTTATAGGATGATAATGAAGTTAGAGACATAACGGTTGTAACGGTAAGAGTACCACTATTATACTGAGAATAAACTAATCTCTACAAACATTCATGTTTCTAATTAAAACCTGCTACCTTAAATGTTTTTGGAAAACACAAAAATATAGGTACATTCTAGTAGTTATCAGAGTGCTGATTTCCTCAAAAGTCATGCAGCCACTGGGGACTCTGCTACACAGTTGTGATAGGATGAGAGAAATGGGCAAATAACAGTTTAGTGTTAATGTGAAACAGTCTTGATCTTGCAGACCCCTGAAAGTGTCTTGGGGCTCCCAGAAATGCGCAGACCATATTTTGAGAGTCACTGGCCTAGTACTTTTGGATTATAAACATTGAATAGCATGTGTGGAGATCGTGCATTTGTTATATTCCTATAAGGATATTAATTTTTTTGTTTTAGCAGGCAGTTAAGTTGGCAGAACTGCAAACGCTGACTTCTCTTTTAGTCCTAGCCGTGTGGCTTAGAGGCCAACTTGCACATGTCTGATGCAGGGGTCGGCCAGAGTTTTGAGTAGAGTGTATGCTTCTCCTTCTGGGATTTTTTCCTTCCTTTCCTTCCTTTCCTTTCTCTTCCTAATGTGGCAGCCACAAATGCTGTCTTCTGTGTATTTCCTCAACTAAAAGACTCCTGGTTTCTATCCAAAGTGGCTGCTTTCTGATTGTTTTTTACTCCCCTTGTGGGAAATCTGCAGATGCCTCGGGGAAGAAGTAAAGGTGTGTGGTAGGCTCATCGTGTGCTTCCCTCCGTACAGAATGCTGGCCTCTCGGCGCTGCCCGTCTCGGTTGATCTCCAGTGTACTTCAACAGTTGCTGTCTGTATTTTATTCGGGTTTCACAGCTTTTCTTCACAGGAGGGTTAGTCTGATAGCAATTATTCCATTAGGCCTGTGAGGAGGAGTCCTGAGACCCAGAATTGAACACGTTACTTCATATTGCTCTGATTACTACAGAGTTGGACTATCTTCCTAAATATTTTAATTAATGCTGCTTAATATTGTATTAGGTTCTTGGCAGCCATATCCCACTGTGGGCATGTATGACGTTTGTGCACATCTAAAAGCTCTGTCTTCTCTCCCGCACACTTTATTGTCTGCTGTTAAACCATGTCTCCCTTGTCTGTTGATAACGCAGTGTTTCTTTGTGTTTAAAGCTGCACACAGTGCTTTCATTTATCTTTACCAAACTTGAATCAATGTTCTGTACTGGAAGCCTCTGGTTGGCATTTTGTAATGGTTCTGAGAAGCATCACTGCAAATAGTAAGAAGTTCCCTATTTCTTTAAGTAAGGGGACACATAAAGGCAAATTTTCTTATCCTCACAAAATAATTTTTCTTACCAATTTCTTGAGAAAAACATGTGATATTCAAAAGATTCCACGAATTTAGTTACATTTTTATTTATTTTTTATTCTCACCCAAGGGCCTTTTTTCATCTCTTTTAGAGAGTAAGGGGGTGGGGGGAGAGAGACACCAGTCAGTTGCCTCCCTCACACTCCCTGCCTGAGGATCAAACTGCAACCAAGATATGTGCCCTGACTGGGAATCGAACCCATTTTGGTGTATGGCGTGACGCTCCAACCAAGCCACACTGGCCTAGGCTACTTACATTTTTAATCACATTGAAATATATTTTTATTTTATCATATCATTCTATATGTATCATACGCATATGGAAGATTATTGAACATGTATATATGGAACAATTTTTGGTATGTTTATGGATTCATGCCCCCTATAAGAATTCCAACCCAGTCGTGCTTAGTGTTACAACAAAGACATCATTCCTCTTATATTTTTTAAAAAAGATTTTATTTATTTATTTTGAGAGAAAGGGAAGGGAGGGGGAAAGAGGGGGAGACATAAATGTGTGGTTGCCTCTTGTATACCCCCTACTGGGGGCCTGGCCTGCAACCCAGGCATGTGGCCTGACAGGGAATCGAACCAGTGACTCTTTGGTTCATAGGCTGGCACTCAATCTACTGAGCCACACGAGCCAGGACCATTCCTCTTTAATTTTAATTTTTTTTAAATTAACTTTTAATTTGAAAGTAATTCAAACTTATTAAAAGCTTTCAAAAATTAAAATAATACTCTCTGTGGTTTTGATTTGCACATGGACCTGTTTGTCATCTGTATGTCTTTGGGAAAATGTCTATTTAGATTCTCTGTTCAATTTTTAATGGGGTTATTTGTTTTTTGCTATTAAGTTGTATGAGTTCTTTATATATTTTGGATATTAGCCTCTTATCACCTACATGATTGGCAAATATCTTCTCCCATTCATCAGATCGCATTTCCATTTTGTCGATTGTTTCCTTTGCCGTGCAGAAGCTTTTTAGTTGGATGGAGTCCCACATGTTTGCTTTTGCCTTTGTTGCCTTTGCTTTTGGTGTCAAATCCAGTCATTGCCGCGACTCCCATCACAAGGATTGCTACCTGTGTGTTCGTCTAGAAGTTTTATGGTTTTAAGTCTTAGGTTCAAGTCTAATCCATTTTGAGTTAATTATTGTATACGGTGTCAGATAGTGGTTGAACTTTATTCTTTTGTATGTGATGGTCCAGTTTTCCCAACACCATTGATTGAGGAGACTGCCTTTTACCCCGTTGTATATTGTGGCTTCCTTTGTTGTAAATTTATTGACCATAATGCATGGATTTATTTCTGGACGCTCTTTTTTTATTGTTTTTTTTGGTTCAGTTTTTATGCCAGTGCTATAATGTTTTGATTACTATAATTTTGTAATATTGTTTGAAATTAGGGAGCATTATGCCTCCAACTTTGTTCTTTGTTAAGATTGTTTTGGTTATTTTTGGGTGTTCTGTGGTTCCATACAAATTTTAGGATTGTTCTATTTCTGTGAAAAATGACACTGGAACTTTGATAGGGCCTGCACCAAATCTGTAGATTGCTTATTGCAGTGTGGATATTTAAACTATATTCTTCCAATTCATGAGCACAGAATATCTTCCCATTTATTTGTATATTTAATTTGTTTAGTCAGCATTTTACAGTTTTTACTTATTTGGTTTAATTTATTCCTAGGTATTATTTTTGAAGCAATTGTAAGTTGGATTGTTTTCTTAATTTGTTTTTCTGATAGTTACTAGTGTATAAAAATGCAGCAGATTTCTATATATTGATTTTGTGTCTTACAACTTTGCTGAGTTCATTTATTAGATCTAACCTTTTTTTTATGGGAGTCTTTCAGCTTTTCTATGTATAATAATGTGTCAACTGCAAACAGACACGTTTGCTTCTTTCTCTCCAATTGGTATGCCTCTTGCCCCACCTTTTCATCCTAACTGCTGTGGCGAGGACTTCCGTACTTTGTTGTGTAGAAGCAGTGAGAGTGTGTATCCCTGTCTTGTTCTTGATCTCAGAGGAAAAGCTTTCAGCTTTTTATTGTTGAGTATGATGTCAGCTGTGGGCTTGTCATATGTGGCCTTTGTTATGTTGAGGTAGGTTCTCTCTATAGCCATTTCGTTAACTATATGAGTTCTTTTTTTTTTTTAAATAAATTTATTTATTTTTTTTGAATTAATTATGCTGTTACAGTTGTTCTATTCCCCCCTTCATTCCCCTCCACCCTGCCCCCCCAACCCCACCATTACCCCCCCTTTAGTTTATGTCCATGCGTCTCAAGTCCTTTAGGTTCTATATTTCCCATACTATTCTTGCCCCCCCCATCTATTTTCTATCTACTGTCTATGCTACTTGTTTTCTGTACCTTCTCCCCCCGTCTCCTCCTCCCACTCCCCCTGTTGCTAACCCTCCTTGAGATCTTCATTTCTATGTTTCCACTCCTGATCTAGCTGTCCTTTTAGTTTGCTTTCGTTTTAGGTGTGGTTGTTAATAACTGTGAGTTTGTTGTCCTTTCACTGTTCATGTTTCTTTAACTTCTTTTTCTTAGATAAGTCCCTTTAACATTTCATATAATAAGGGCTTGGTGATGATGAGCTCCTTGAATTTGGTCTTATCTGAGAAGCACCTTATCTGTCCTTCCGTTCTAAATGAAAGTTTTGCTGGGTAGAGCAATCTTGGTTGTAGGTCTTTAGATTTCATGACTTGGAATATTTCTTTCCAGCCCCTTCTTGCCTGTAAGGTCTCTTTTGAGAAATCTGCTGACAGCCTGATGGGGACTCCTTTGTAGGTGATTGTCCCCTTACCTCTTGCTGCTTCCAGGATTCTTTCCTTCATTTTAATTTTGGCTAATGTAATTATGATATGCCTTGGTGTGTTTCTTCTTGAGTCCAACTTTTTTGGTACTCTCTGGGCTTCTTGGATTTCTTGGAAGTCTGTTTCCTTTGCCAGATTGGGGAAATTTTCTTTTATTATTTGTTCAAATAGTTTTTCCATTGTTGGTTGTGTCTTTCCCCCTTCTGGTACCCCTATAATTCGGATATTGGAGCGTTTATAGATGTCCTGGAGGTTCCTAAGCTTCTCCTCATTTTTCTGAATTCTTATATCTTCATTCCTTTCTGATTGATCATTTTTTTCTTCCTTCTGGTTCACTCCATTGATTTGAGTCCCAGTTTTTTTTTCATCTCTATGGTTTTCCTGTGGAATTCCATTCATTTCCCTTAATTTAGCCTTCATATGTTTCTCTAATTTGTGGCTATAGTCCACCAGATCTGTGAGGAAGCTGATGACCAGTGTTTTAAACTGTGCGTCTGAGAGATTTGCTATTTCTTCGTCACTTAGATTTATCTCTGGGGCTTTGAGGTCTTCCTGCGACATTTTTGGTCTGTTCTGGCCCTTTAAGTGGGAGGAGCGGCGCCTTGGATTCCCAGGTCGCTGGGTTGTGACGCTGTATGTGGGGGCGTGGTCAGAGCGGGGGAAATGGCAATGGCGCCGCACCCTCACCCGCGTGCAACCATGCAACCTCAGTCAACTCGCTGCCACTGCCTCCCCACTGACTCCTCCGTAGTTGCTCACCCGGTGGGCCGCTGGGTAGCTCACTAGGTCCAATCCTGGGTTTGGAACCCGTGCGACTGGATTCGCGCGTCTGGATTCCGTGCCCGGGTCGACTCCTTTGTAACTCCTCACCCGACACCGGTTTCGCCCCTTACCGGTCGGGCCGAAGAATTTGTTGTTAGCGGACTTCCGAACAGTTCAGTTTTCCGTGTTCTGGTTGTGTTTTCTGATGCTAATATTTAGTTGTCCCTAAACTTGGTTGTGTGAGGAGGCAGGCACATCCACCTTAAACCTCCATCTTGGCGGAAGTCTAACTGTATGAGTTCTTTATTCTTTTTTTAGTCTTATTGTGGCAAGATTCAACCATTTTAACGCAGATAGCATTTTTTCATCTGTGTTTCCTTTACAATATCAGATAGTCCACAGGGCTTTAAACATGTACTTTAATGGGAGTAAACAGTGAGAAAATATGCTAACCATACATGAGGAATGCAAGTAATTCTTAGCTAATAACCAATGCCATTCAAAAATGATACTCAACTTACTAAAGACTTTACTTACTAAGCGGGGTGACACTTGCTGCTGAGTCGGGGGGTGTGGAAGGGACCTGGTGAAGGGGGCTCATATTCAGATCCCAAGAGGTGGTAGACAGTTTCTCTTCTTGCTTCCTGGGACTCCAGAAATACATGCTGTGAATCATTGTCCAGAGCCTTAGATTAAGCAAGTTTAAAAAATTTCAGATGGCTAGCTTTTGGGTTCTTACTATGTTTGGTTACACAGTGTGAACGTAAGATCCGATGCTGGCAGGAAAGTAGCTGAGGTACAGTTGCTGAGTGGATGGATGGGACAGTCTCTGTGACTCACAAGCACCATAAATGTGCACTCAGGCAAATTCATTATAGGTTTGTTGTTTCTTTTAATTTGATAATGACTTCCGGGTTTAAAAAATACAATTTGTAATATTCAGATAGCAAAAATTCTTCAAGTGAGGAACATTGGATGTATAGATTTGGGGAGAGTTGACATCTTTGCAATATTTAGTCTTCTATCTTTGACCATGGTTTTATTTCTCCATTTATTTAGATGGTCTCATTATTTATTTATAAAGGCATATAGATAAATAGGAATGCAATTGATATTTGTAGATTGCTCTTATTTTTCTGTAGATTCTCTTGGGTGTTATAAATACACAGTCCTGTCTCTGGGAATAATGAAATTTTGTGTAATTTTCTTTTCTTATTGTGTCAGCTATGGCTCCCAGGACATTGTTAAACAGAAATGGTGGTGATAAGCATCCTTATTTTCAAGGAAATCCCTCTGGTGTTACACCACTGGGTATGAACCCTGCTGTCCGGTTTTGGTAGATATTCTTTATCAGATTAAAGAAGTTCCCTACAATAGACTGCGTATAATGGTTACAAAGGATTAACAGTTCGGACTTCGTAGCCAGGTTGCTGGAGTCCAGCTCTTAGTGTTACCACCTGCTCGCTGTGTGATCTTGGACTAATCACTTACCTTCTCTGTATCACAGTTTTCTCAGCCATAAAATGGTGATAATAGTCTCTATTTCATTTGGTAGTTGTAAAGATTTAATGAGTTAATATATGTAAGCCACTTAAAAGGTGCCCAGCTCAGAGTGCTATCATGTTACTATTAAAAATCCTTGTTTGCTAAGAGACTTTTTTCCCCTTTGAAATCATGAACAAATACTGTTGAATTCTTATTTCTTTAACTGATGTCTCATAGTGTCGTTGGATTTTGTTAGCACGTTAGTATTTGTTGGGCCTAATACAGTGACAGATTTAGGTTATGACTAGAATTTATTAGTATGGCTTTTTAAGTCTTGGCTAGTGGTGGTTCCTGGCTTACCTTTTTTTCCAGATCGTGTGTACACATCGTTGGTGACTTCACTTTCCTAACTGTCCAGACATGGAAGCATATTGCAGTTGTTGCAAAATTTGTTACCTGTTGCCAGGGAAATGAAGTTTACATTTAGGTCATCTTCTTTGTGGTAGTAGATTACTTTGTCTACATTTTGGTATTTTACTGACAGATTAGTGGCCCATTAATAATTCTGATAGTAAGTGAATAGTTACTGGATGAAGAAGCAGTTTTGGGAGAATTTACCAACAGAAGAAATTTTGATTCTGAGGTCCTGTTTTGAAAATCCACTCATGTTGCAAAGTCTGTGTGGGAACGAATTTTATGGAGTTATTTGTATACAGTTGGGGCTGAATTTATGGACTGCTTCTGACTTGCTAAAAAGCTACAGATTGACAACCCCTTTCATGCTGCATTATCCAGCTTGGCTTTTAACTGCCAGAGAACTGGGTTCACAAATGGACGCTTTTATTCCTTTGGGTTTGGAATGGAAGCATTAAATTGTACTAAAATATTCATATGTGAGTGCATTTAGCTGAGAGCAATTGATGTTCTGTTCCCAGAGGACTAGGAGAAATGCTGCATGGCCCTGCGGTCCGGTCTGCAGAGCGCCCCACGCACTCCTCTCAGAGGGAGTCGCGCAGCCTGGGTGGCCAGAGCCCTCAGAGCGAAGCTCCTGAAGGCAGAGGGGAGTCGGGGCACTTAGAGGCAGTGGTGTGGATATTTACATTGGTTTTGTAGTAGGAAAAAACTTATTTGCCAAAAATTAATTCTCATTGTGTCTTTTTTGAGTTCTGATTTTATCTTTGATTCATTCCTTAGCTAATTTTTATTAGACTGATTTCTCTAAACATTTTTTCCAGAGGGCTATAACAGCGAAGTTTTTGATACAAATTTTAATTTTATATACAAAATGGTAATGTAAGTAAGTTTTGAAGAGCTTGTTGAATTCTTTTTACATATATAGTAACTTTAAAAGCATTCCACTGGTATGAAATAGATGTGTCTTGTCAATTTAATATAACAGCTGGCATGAAAATCAATAAGAGCAGATCATTTGTGTGGTAACTTGAATAAAACTATTCTAAATTTTTATTCTTATTCTAACTATATTTTAGTTTTCTTCATGTAAAAGCTGGTTTTACTTTCCTGTGAGTAGCTTCAGCCGTGAGCACACACATGCACGTCAGAGAACATAAAACGCTGAACGGGGACGAAGTGTTTGTTCAGTGGGTCACTGATCACTTAGCACATGCAGTTCATCCCTCTGCTCACCTAGGGCCTAAGGCACCAGTACTAACGTCTTATACTAAAGAACACTTTACTTAGCTTAGATTCTTACAGCTTTAGAACGTGCTTCAAGGAATCTTGACCTTCACAACTCTGATTGGCTTTTTTTCTTTTTAATTAATTTTTTTAGAACAGTCTTAGATTTACAGAAAACTATTGCAGTTCATACAGATTTCACACAGGTCCTGTGAACTGTGGATTTGATACACTGTAGTGTCTGGTTTCCCTATGGCTGTTATGGTTGATGTTGAACATTCTATGAACTATTTATTTTTGGTAACTGTCAAAACCACAAAGTTCTAGAATTCAGTTTTTTGAAGATGAAGAGTTGTGTGAAGGTTTCTGACAGGCTGGTAACTCTAATGACTTTTTATTGTGAAATCTAACAAAACTTGCCATTTAACCATTTAAGTGTACAGGTTAGTGGCATTAGTAACACTCATAGTGCTGTGCAACCGTAGCCACTACCAGTACCCATGGCCCACGTTTGTCGTCACCCCAAACTGACACTCGTCCCCGTGGTGCACCGGAGCCCTCCCTCCGCCTAAGCCCCTGGTCGTCCCTGACCTGTTGTGCGTGTCTGTGAGTTTGCTCGTGTTAGGTTTTCGTAAAGGAGGAGTCATACGACATTTGTCCTTTCGCAACTGTCTTAATTCACTTAGCATGTTTTTTTATTTCATCCGTGTGTTAGCATGCATACAAGAAGGAATGAGAACTTCATTCCTTCTTATGGATGAAAAATGTCCCAATAATATTCCATAAACACTTTGTTTACTAATTCGTCTGTTGGTGGACGCTTGAGTTGTTTGGTTGTCATCTTTAACCACTGTCAGTAATGCTGCTGTGGATGCTCTCACACAAATATCTGTTTAAGTCCGTTTTCACCTCTTTAGGCCCCACACCTAGGTGTGGGGTTGCTGGGTCAAATGGTCACGTTATGTTTAGGTCTTTGAGGAACCTCCAAACTGTGGTTGCTTTGTAGCTTTCATGAGCTCTTGGCACAGAAGTTACCACAGTAATTTTAGACGAAACATCAGGAATGTGTGTGCTTGATTATGATATTTTTGTTACACAATTACACGCTTATGATTTTGTAATAAACGGGGCATTCTTTGTGCTGGATGGACCCTGCATCTCATCACTGGGCTTGCAGTGAAAAAGACATTTATGTGGCTTCTGGGGGGACAAGCGATCCAGCAGAAAGAATATGAAGAAAGTCATTTCTAAGAATGAATTTAGGATTTCAAAAAATGTTTGACTGAATTCAAGTTTCACATTCTGTGCCCAATGAGCACCAAGTCTGGGAATGTCCATCCCTGTGAGGACCCCCAGAGGCTGAATGAGGACTGCTGCTTTTCCCTCAAAAATGACTTTCCTGCCTTTGCTTCTACATCCTTCCCGCTACTAGTCACTTGGAACCAGATACTGACTTCACTGAAAGGCAGGTCAGAGTTTTTATGTGACACTGTTAGCTGGTTTTCAATACACGTACGTGAGTTAAAACAAACATCAACAACAGCCAACAGTTTCCAGGTCCTGCCCCTTCTGAGTCAGTCTCCTTTGGGAGCCTTGTAGCTGGTGTGTGAGGGGCGGCAGCTGACATCAGTGGTCAGGAGAGAAGTACATCGGCAGGGCATGACTCGTGTCCTCCTTCAGCACAGGGAACCCAGAGCTAATATACCAACTGATCCTTCTAGTGATCCAGGACAAAAAGGCAGTGGCAGCTAAAATTGGGAATACTTTTCATATATAAACTTAAGTTAGCTGTTTATCTCATCTCAACTGCTTTTAGAAATATTTCTCTAGATAAATATGTATACTGGACTTAATGGACTAGTGATTTCTGTTAAAGCATATTACCAGTACTGTCACAATGTTGAAAAAGTACTGAATTTAAAATCAGTCCTGGCTGGTGTAGCTCAGTGGATTGAGCGCCAGCAAGACTTCAGTTAAGAAGCCTGTCTTCTGGCAGCCAAACCACAGAAAATTGAACTACACAGAAGTCTGACAACAACGAACCCTTCAGCCAAACCGGTAAGAGGGGCAGAGCCAGCAGCAGAGCAGGGTCGCACAGGGGCCCGCTATCCAGGCAAGTTGGCAGCCGTGGGCAGATCCCAGGCATGGAGAAGTGGGCGGACCCACTGAGGGCTGATCACAGCCACACATTTGAGCACAGATAAACTGGTGAAGGAGCTAGCAGTGGTGAGACGGACCATGCAGGCCTCAGCAGTGGAAATTGGCAGAGAGAACCGCCATTGTCCCTCTCTGACCCCGCCCCCACATACAGCATCACAAACCAGAGACCTGGGTGGCCCTGCCCTGGTGAACCACTAAGGCTCCGCTCCTCATATGTAACAGGCACGAACAGATCAAAACATGGCTCAAGAACAACTCAGAGCCCCAGAGCCGATAAATCTAAGCGATGAAGAAATAGCTAAACTTTCAGATGCACAGTTCAAAACACTGGTGATCAGGATGCTCACAGAACTGTTTGATTTTAGTCACAAATTAGAGGAACATGTGGAAGTTAAACTAATTGAAATGAAGGGAAATATACAGGAAACCAACAGTAATAGAAAGGAAACTGGGACTCAAATCAAAGGAGTGGACCAGAAGGAGGAAAATAAATGACTAAACAGAAAAGGATGAAGAAACAAGAATTCAAAAAAATGAGGAGAGGCTTAGGAACCTTCAGGACATCTTTAAACGTTCTAACAACCGAATTATAGGGGTACCAGAAGGGGAAGAGGAACAGCCACCAGTGGAAAACTTATTTGCACAAATAATAAAGGAGAACTTCCACAATCTGGCAAAGGAAATAGACTTCCAGGAAATCCAGGAAGCTCAGAGAGTCCCAAAGAAGTTGGACCCAAGAAGGAACACACCAAGGCACATCATAATTACATTAGCCAAGATTCAAATGAAGGAGAGAATCCTAGAAGCAGCAAGAGATAAGGGGACAGTCACCTACAAAGGACTTCCCATCAGACTGTCAGCTGATTTCTCAAAAGAGACCTTATAGGCAAGAAGGGGCTGGAAAGAAGTATTTCCAAGTCATGAAATCCAAAGACCTACATCCAAGATTGCTCTACCCAGCAAAGCTTTCATTTAGAATGGAAGGGCAGATAAAGTGCTTCTCAGATAAGATCAAATTCAAGGAGTTCATCATCACCAAGCCCTTATTATATGAAATGTTAAAGGGACTTACCTAAGAAAAAGAAGAGAAAAAGATGAACAGTGAAAGAACAGCAAACTCACAGTTACTAAGAACCACACCTAAAACAAAAACAAACTAAGAGGACAGCTAGATCAGGAGCAAAACCATAGAAATGAAGATCACATGGAGGGTTAGCAACAGGGGAGTGGGAGGAGGAGAAGGGGGGAGAAGGTACAGAAAATAAGTAGCGTAGATGGTAAGTAGAAAATAGACGGGGAAGGGCAAGAATAGTAGGGGAAATATAGAACCTAAAGAACTTGAGACACGTGGACATAAACTAAAGGGGGGAATGGTGGGGAAGGGGTGTGCAGGGTGGAGGGGAAAGAAGGGGGGAAATAGAACAACTGTAATGGCATAATTAATAAAATATATTTTTAAAAAATGGCACTGGGTGCCATTGGGTGTATATAACCTTGGACAACTCACCAAGCCTGCCTGAACCTGTGCTTGTCTACAGAATAGGAATAATTTCTACCCTGTGAGTTACTGTCATAATTGATACCGTGTGTATAAAGCACAGCATGATGACTGTCAGAGCTGAGACAGCTCATGTAACTGTGATGACAAGTGTGCCACCTGAATCCAGATGAGCCCTGAGCTCTCCTGAATGGGAGCACTGTCCGATGGAGGGGACATGGGTTAACCCCTCCGTTCACGCGCACACAGTTTCTCCATGTCGCCGCCTGAGAACAGAGCCGCAGGTTGCTCTGCTTTGCATTTTGTGGCCTCTTCCAAAAAGAAAGGAGACTTAAACACATTTTGGCAAACATTAGAAATAGTTTGGCCTTTTAAATGAGCAGCAGGATGAAATATAGCAATATTAATGTGTGGGAGGCTTGCAGTAATTAGAAAATATAGTTAGGTTAATCTACTCCTGAAAAAGACATTTATTTGCTGTGATAAATTCCATGTAACTCCTAACTTGGCATTTGTCGTGTGTGTGTGTGTGTGCATGTGTGTTGTGTTTTAGCTGGAACAGTTTCTGTTGAAGGTTGAGCCTCCGTCGTCTTTGCAGGATGGATGGTTGGGAGAGGGCTTGCCGTTTAGTGAAGCCGTCGTCCGGGCTGGGATAGTGACAGGGTATTGTTTTGGGGAGCGTGCTGTTGCATCTCTGAACTTGAGTTAGAACTGTCTGCATGATGTCTTTTTAAATTACCTTCAAAGAAATGTAGTTTCCATATTTCTTCCCCAGCTCTGTCTAGAAAGGGCATTTCTGGGTAGAAAAGAAATTATAAACCTGATTTTTAAAGAGATGAAGCAATATTGGCTTGGCTTTTCTTCTCTGAAAGCTCCAGATTTATCCATTCCACTCAATTTCATGTTTCACATAAACAAAAAACTAAATGTTTAAATCTTTCTACTTTGTTTAAAGTAAAGCAGATCTGAAGTTTCTGCAGGCAGAATACTGTTCCAATTCCAGAAAAAAGTCAGCATGTGAGTTTATATCATGAACTTAAGTAATTTAAATCTCTTATATTTTTATATGCCCAATTTGATAGGTCTTGATAGCTATATCTGAGATATGTATCCCTGTACGAAGATTTTGTTAAAATTTTGCAAAGAAATTCACCCCAGTCCTGACTGATGTGGCTCAGTAGGTTGGGCATTGTCCTGCAAAGGAGAAGATCACTGGTTCACTTCCCAGTCAGGGAACATGCCTGGTGTGGGGGTTCAGTCCCTGGTCAGGGTGCGTTCGAGAGGCAACCAATCTGTGTTTCTTACATCGATGTTTCTCTCCCTCTCTTCTTTCCTGACTTCCCTTCTCTCTAAAAATATATAAAAATTTTAAAAATTCACCCCAAATTCAGCCAGACTAGGAAGTTGGGCAGAAATTCTGACTTTATAATTCAGTAAATGCAATCAAGGAACTAACAGCTATCAACAGAGTTTTTCTAATACATTATCCAAGAGAACTGTGTCAAGTTAATAACAACTTTCTCTGTGGTAGTAATAGTGTAGTAACCTCCTTCAGACTACCCAGTTCCACTTCAGGCTACTGGAATTTGCACGATGGCTGTCTTATTGTACCTGTTAGTTCAAAGAGTTAGTGAGCACAAACTAATGATAATAACATTAATAGCACATATTTTGAACTCTTCACATGCGTGGTGGTATTTAATAATCACAGCATCCTGTTCGCGGCTACAGTGCGCCTCCACTTAACATGTGACTCACATCCCATCTCGGGAGAGTCAAGTAACTCTCCCAAGAACGCAGATGCTAAGTGTTAAGAGTCAGGGTCTGAAGCCATCTCTCTCAGATCTTACTGATTTAGTTATATTAGTGATTGAATATGTGGCTTCTTATACTCGCTCATTTTCTGCTTTCTTAAGTTGAGATCTTAGCTCATTAATTTTCTAAGGGTCACTTCAGGTGCATCCCACATTTTCGGTTACACAGTAGCCCCCCTCTGTCCGCAGCGGTCATGTTCCAAGATCCCCAGTGGGTGCCTGAAGCCATGGATATTACCAAACTATATACAGGGTGGGGCAAAAAGGTTTACACTTGTATAGAAAATGTTAAAATAATAAATAATAATAGAGGAATAAACTGTTTTTGTGTACTTACAACTGTAAACCTGCTTTTGCCCCACCCCGAATGCTCTTTTTTTCCCCTGCACATCCATATGGTAAAGTTTAAAAATTAGGCACAGTAAGAGATTAATGAATGAATCACTTTATTCACTTGGACTGTGTGGTATTAGGATAGGAATTAAGTTAGCTTGTAAAGGTAACTCTACAAGGGGGAGTTATGAATACTGAGTAAATGCAACTGAAAGACTTAAATGTTCCAGCCTGTCATGGCCTTGCGCTTCTCAGTGGCAGGGGCTGAGTAAGAGACCACGCTCTGTCACACTCAGTTGTTTCCTGTATTGTTTAACGGGTTTTTATAATCTTACGTTAACTTGTGTGGTTAGACGGTGAGCATGAGCAGTTGCCCTTGTAGTGCCTGTGAGACACAGTGATGGAGTTGACACCCCTTCTCAGCTCCTTCCTGTTACAGCAGACTTAGACCATCACAGAACTCGCACCTCAGGGGACTCGGGCTGCCCTGCACTCCTGCTAGTCCGTGCAGCTTTGTGTGAATTAGGAAAAAATTTCCCATTCTCAAGTTACTTTACTGCCATCTGTTGAGAAATTATTGTAATAAAAATGCAGCTCTACAGTGACTGATGATAAATGAGGCTGCCCTCCAGAGTTGTTCGGTGTGTACCCTGCTCCGCTCCACGGGGCAGCTCCAGACCACCCAGTGGGCTGGGAGGAGCAGTATTGGAGCAGACTTCAACTTGAGTGGCACAGCGGTGTCTGGGGAAACTGGATTCTAAGCTAAGGATGGAAGATTCTAACCTATGAAGTGGGGATTCTTACAATCCCGGTTTTTCAGATGAGCACGTGGAATCCCGTAGGTTAAAGAACTGACCCACGGTTGCTTGTCTGTAAGGTGGCTGGGCTGGGGTTTAAACCGAGGCAGAGAGATTCCAGAGCCTGGGTTCTTAACCACAGTCACAAGTTCCTCTGTGAAGCCCCACTGAACGTGGCAGCTCCGTCTCAGCTGTTGTCTAGTATTTATACCTCTGCACTTTGACCTGTGAGTGAGTCTGGCCACGGTCTTTTTCAAGTTTTGACAAAGGAAGAGGGATGTGTGCCTTTTTCTGCTGGTCCTGGTTTGTAAGGAAGTGCTATCTCTTCTTTTTATTTCAGAATAACCTTGTGTCCTCTTGCTGCCCCGGGGCTTGGCTTCTTCCCCCCAGTCCCCATTCTTGAATTGCAGAATGACCAGCCCACACTTCGCTAAGGCTGCCGGGTTCTGTCTCACCAGGACGGCCCCTCCTCCTCTTTGTGCCTGTTCCTTCTTTAATCCCACCACTTTCTGAACCCTAATTTTGGTTCTCCCCTCCAACACGCCACTCATATTCTTTCTAGATCATCTTACACACTATCTGAGTTAGAAGGAAAGTACCTCGGGGCAGGGATTGCCTTATTGTATTGTTTATCATTGTCTAGAGTGCTCCATAAATTAGCATCTGGTGGGTTTTGTACATATTCATTATTATTGAAATACCAAAGTGCTCTCTGAGCCATGAGGAAGCCTCCTTCAATATTAGTCTAATTGCCTGTACATGTTCTTTAAAAACGAAGAAAGCCTCCCTTCCTGTCAGAGCTCTCAGATCTCAGAAAGCAGCCACAGCCCAGGACTCGTGCTTGGTTACTTTTTTAATGCTTTTCTGTTTACTCAGAAATGCGTGTTTGCAAGGCGTGAGTCAGGTCCTGTTGGTCACGTGCACCTGTCGGCACTGTTTGTGCTGGTGGTCAGAAAGCAGAAAGGCAGGACTGGCCCCAGCCTTGGCTTGTTTGGGCCCAGAATCTGTTCTTTCCTCAGTGACATTTATGGTTGTAAGTCAATGAACAGTATTCACTTCTCAGGGGGCTTAAAGTGAATTTCATTTATATTATATTTATGTAGATGTTTACTGCCAGAATGAGTCAACAATTTTATTAGCATTTTATGATGCAGATGGAGAGGCTTTTAAGACTTGTTGAATTTTAATGCGGATGATTGTGTCCCTATGACACAATCGTCACAATCGTTACAGAACGGTGATCTTTCCAATGCTGACTTTGAGAGTACACTTAAAAGAGTGGTTAGTGAGACGGTTTCTCATGTTAAAAATCTCTACACAAAAACTTGTTGGCCTGTTATCCTGAATATGAGGTTTCATAAGTATATTTTGATTAACGGTTTAAGGAATGTCCTTTTATGAAAGAAATGTTACTCAGAACAAACTGAAATGGTATTAAACTGATGTGTTGAAGTTACCTGCAAATCTTCAGTACAAAATAGTGGTACTTTTTCGAAGAAAATAAGCCCCTTTGTCACTCACTTGAATGTGCACGTCTGATATCGCCGTGTAATGACAGCTCCTGGTTGCATCGCTTGGCCGTGAGTTTGAGAAGTACTCGGAGCAGGAACTGCTCTCCTCACCGCACCACACCGCAGGCACCTCCCAACCCTAAGGCCAGACGGCCCCTGCTTTCCTTCAGGCTTTCTATGGTCACCATGGAGCAAGTTGAAAGAGCAAACAAGCGCAGCTAGTTTCTAGATGATAAACACACTGGTGACTAGGTTGTTTCCTTTTCCAGGGCACGCAGTGGTATCCTGCTGCTCTGGAAGCAGTTGGGCCCTCTGTGCATTTAGAGATAAGGCCCAGGGGTAGCCCATCAAGTGCAGGATAGAGTTACAGGTCTGAGGCTCTGGGTGCCTGTTCTCGTGGTTCCCAGCCCTGGCTGCACTTTACAGTGTCCCGGGAGCCTTTGGACAAAGCTCTGGTGCTGGGGCTGTGCCCCAGCTTATAGCTGGGGGAACCGAGAGGGGAAGGACTCACATACAGCCCCACACACTTGTGTGTGATGAAAATCATAGCATTAGGTGGCAGTGACTGATCTCAGTGGAAATGCTCTTTGATTCTGGACCGAGCGGTGGTTAGATTATGAGCAGTGCAGAAAATGGGGTGGGCCACCTGGCACTGTCACTGACTTTGAGGGTCTGCTGCAGGGTAAGACTGAGCGTGACGGAGCCACCTTCAGCGCCTTCCGTGCTCTTCGTATTGGAGAGAAACTTTGTTGTTGTTGTGATGGTTTGGTTACATGGTAGGTGCACCTCCTGCCCAAGCCAGGATGCAGTAGGTTCAGTGTATGCGTCTGGTAGACAGAATGGAACAGCTAAGCTCTTATTTTTTTGATATTAGATCTTTAATTATTCTTTTGATCTATCTTTTTTAACTTAAATTTTATTTTTCAGTTACAGTTTACATTCAGTATTATTTTGTATTAGTTTCAGGCATACAGTGTAGTGGTTAGATAGTCATAATACTATCAGCATTTATTAAATTTGTTCTCCATGATAGTGAGTTTTTTTAAAATTGTTTTTCAATTACAGTTTATATTCAGTATTAGTCTGTATTATTTTCAGGTGTACAGCATAATGGTTACACAGTTCCATAGTTTGCAAAATGTTCTCCCTTATATTTCTAGTACCCAGTGATGATAGTGAATTTTAATTTTCAAATGTGGGTACTGTAAAATTCTTAGATAAGCATGTCCTGGCTGGGTGTGGCTCAGTGGAGCGAGCACCGGCCTGGGAACCGAAATGTCTCCAGTTCAGTTCCCCGTTAGGGCACACGCCTGGGTTGTGGCCAGGTCCTCATTTAGAGGTGAGTGAGAAGCAGCCAGTCAGTGTTTCTCTCACACATTGATGTCTCTCTTCCTCTCTTCCTCCCTCCCTTTTACCCTCTCTGAAAATAAATAAAATCTTTAAAAATTTTTAGAGAAGCAGACGGAGAACAGCATTCAGTTTTCATTTCTTTTGTAATAATTGGGGGCAGGGGAATCAAAGGGGTGCATCAGCATTTACTTAGAAACTGTAGCGTGGGAGCCCTTTTATTGGGTGTTGGAAATGCAGGGGCTGAACCTGTGCCTTCAAGAAGTTTGTTCTTTCCTAGGGGACTTTGTGTACATGTACGTGCAAATATGAGAAGGCAAACAACTAAGTCAAAATAATTTTAATATGTGTGTGCATCTGTGTGTTTAAATGTTACTCCACAGTGTGTGTATACTGTGAATAAATAGGTAGAGAATGACAAGTAGCACAGACAAAAAGTGCTCCCTCAGAGGAAATTGTGAGATTAAGTGAAACAGTGGGTGCGAAATGCTCAGCACAGTGGTTGACGCATACTGAAGGCTCAGTAACTCTCACTGTCCACGTGCACTGTTCCACCACTGCTGCAGGAATTCAGAGGGAAAAGGTGGCTGTGGCTTGGGGAGGTGAGGGAAAGAGAGCGTGATTTAAGTAATCCTTACTGCATCTATTTTATTTTTATGTCTTTTGCCGAAGACTTGAATTGCTAATAGCAAATACTTGGGAAGGTATTATATAACAAATACGTATTAATGACATGGTCTCTTGTTTCAGGAACTTTACATTGCTGTGGGAATATCTGGAGCCATCCAACATTTAGCTGGGATGAAAGACAGCAAGGTAACTACACAACATTAGTGATGCTAAGAGGAGAAACTCTTGTGTACAGTTTTGGGTTTCACTGCATGTTTCCTAGTGTGTGAGGTTGACCCACTCACTGAGATCTAGGAACTGAAAGCTTGTGTCCGGTTCGCGGTCTGCAGCCGTAGCCCTGGTGGGAGAGGCCTGCCCCCGGCTCCCAGCTCCAGTGCTGATCCTGCAGGGCGAGGCCTGTTTGCACGGCCCTTCTTGGTCTGCCCAGGGCAGGTACCGAGGTCTCTCTTCATTCTGACCATCTGTGGTTGGAAAACCGTGGGGTGAAAACTCATCTGACTGACGAGTGTGTGATGTTCTCATCCCTCATTCTGTGTCTGCTTCACCCTGGTTCCCTAAGAGTCTCCTCTGTCACAAAGGCCCCTCTTTTGGGTTTTACTAAAACATGATTGACACATTTTGGGTTGGAGTGTTGTAATACCTCAGTAATTTTAAAATATGCAGTGCACAGAGGAAACAGGTTGACTTTAACTTGCTACTTGAACTGTATCTGGAAGTCCTATGTAATGACTCTGTGAACATAAATTTCAGGATATGACACATTAATTCATGCATAATAATGAACAGTTTGAATTATGAACTTAGTCTTTCATGAAATCAGAGATGGTCTTGACACTCCTGCATTTATCTGATAAGATGGAAGTTGGATA
This sequence comes from Artibeus jamaicensis, assembly GCF_021234435.1. Taxonomy (NCBI): domain Eukaryota; kingdom Metazoa; phylum Chordata; class Mammalia; order Chiroptera; family Phyllostomidae; genus Artibeus; species Artibeus jamaicensis. The sequence goes on along the minus strand of NW_026522049.1, from coordinate 687,912 downwards.
TAGAAGGTAATAAAACTTTTAACAGGTTTAATTTCTACCTTGAAAAAAATGCATGCTCTACCTCCTGGTAACCTCTAAATGAATTGCCTCAAAATCAGTCAGATTTGACATTTGGGTGGCAGGTTTCCTCACCGAGTTCTGAAAATGCGGTGCCAGTGAGGAAAATGTTATTGCTGCGTTAAGGGAAAAACCCTCCAACACCAGCAACCTTAAAAATATTTTTAGCTGGGCCAATTGAGACATAGCCAGAATTCTGCTTCTCAAAAATGAAATATTCTGCCCACCAAGATGACCCTGGTGAAAATTCTCATTCCATGCCAACAGCGCTGGACTGGGGGGAGAGGTGGACTAGATAGACAGGACACCTCAGAGCGAAAAGGGAGGAACTGGGCAAGGAGACGGTGCTGGGGAACGATCCCTAAGAATAACCTTAGGCCAAGAGTGTAGCTGCCTCCACAGCCATCAGATGTGTAGTCAGCACGCGCTTGCGCCACACGCTGTGATGCTTGAGAAGACGGGCCCATCGTCGCGTCTGCAGTGGGAGAGACTCTAGTGCAGGGCTTTGGAGTGACTGGTTTAAATCAGATAGTTGCATCATAAATCTGATGGCTCCCATTTTAATTAGCACTGTAGTGCAGTTGGAAGGATATAAGATGTGATCATCGAATGAGCCTCTGTGATACCCGTGAGCTGTGTGCACACTGACATGGTTGGATACGGTCTGAGCTTTAAAAGCTCTGTAAGGAGGAAGAGGATGAATTTGTGAGGACAAATGAGAGCTCTAGGGGTGGCAAGCAAGATTCTATCGTAGTTATTTACAATTGATAATTTGGGAATATTCTTTTAGTAATCTGAAAAACTGTAACCAAAGCTTTTTTTCTTACATACTTCAGTGGTTCCTTGCCCACAGTTATGTGCTGTTTCTTTAAAAGTAACTTTCACACAGTAGGATGAAAAAGCTTTCAGGTGATCAAACTGTCATATTTTCCAGGAAAATCATTACCCATCATTAATTAAAGAAATTTCTGCTAGTAGCTGTGAAACGAGCTACATTATGCCCAGAAGAGAAATACCTCCATGCAAATGCCCGTGACTTAAAATGTGTGTCCTTGTGGCTTGGGATTGGAGGCTCAGTTGGAAACCACTGTTTATCGTCTCTGACCGCACATCTCCCGGTGTGTGCGGCGTCTTCCTCTGGTGGGGGCTTCCCTGGCCTGGCCTGTGCTCTAGTCTCGGGTGTTCTGGAAGATTATGCCCATCACTGTGAGGGGCTTGTCGGGGGACCTGTAGTGGAATTACATATGTTGCGTGACCTATATTTTAAGTCAGGCTGTATCAAAATACTTTTAAAATGTGTTCTAGCCGTTTTCATGAGACAGAGTAATGGGCAGGTAGAAACTTATTTTTGGTTCTCAAGATTTGAATTACTATATCTATAAAATTTAAACTCTAATTTTACTTTAATTGTGATGATGTCAGAAGCCATCTGTGAGGAACACATCTGTGTGGTTACTTTGTAATTTCCTCACATCTGCTCTTGTTTTTGAACTTCTGAGTTTGGTGGGGAGAAAAGGAGACAACTGAAAATGAAGGGGCCAGAAAAAGCACAATAGCCCTTTAACTGTCTGCAGATAACTTTAGCCAGAGGGTGAGGGGCCTTGCACCAGTGGGGAGGGGCGGCAGCACTGGCCATCCTCCTCTCTGTGCTTCTGTGATCTGAGGCAGCGGTCAGTGATCAAAGCACAGATCCCCTGTATCTGGAGGACAGGCCTGTCTTTGCCAGCTTTGGTGCCTGCACACTGTGTGCACAGTGGTCTGCTGCCAGGCCAGGGAGCGGGAGCAGGACCGGTTGCTGCCCTGCGAGCTGCAGGCCTCCCCCTGCAAGGTGCAGGCCTTCAGTAGGCTCCAGGGTTCCCGGATGGGCACCTGAGATGGGTTGTGCCGAGGCCGCTGTTGTGCAGGAGGAGCCAGGTTCCCGATGACTCCCACAGTCCTCTTTTCTGAGTTGTTACGTAATTTAAAGTTAAACATTTGTTTGTCAGTCAAAAACAGCTTTATAAAAGCAATGATTTAAAACATTTTTATGACTGTGACGGGCCCATGGTGGGAGTGGGAGATCATTTAATTTATGTTCCAACACAGAAAGTTCTAAATTTATAGTATTAGCACAAAATGAATCAAGTGAATCTAATTTGGTAGACATTTTTGGAGACTATACATTTGTTAGTAGGACAGTTAAAGTAGAACTGTCAGTTTATGTGGTATATCTTCCTGGGCAAACTCTTTGTTTTTATTTCACAGACAATTGTGGCAATTAACAAAGATCCAGAAGCTCCAATTTTTCAAGTGGCAGATTATGGAATAGTTGCAGATTTATTCAAGGTAAGCTGTTATCTAGCTTGTCATCTGAGAACCTCTCGGTCAGGGAAGAAGCTGTTTCAGGGAGATACTGTGTCTGTCTGTCTATGTATGTATTAATTCATATATGTACACAATTTTGAACTACTTGAAGTGAAATTGTCCCAATAAATACATGATGTTTATATAGAGCATTATAACTTTCCATTTAAGGAGTCTGTGTCATCTTTAAAATATCCATAAAGCTCTTGGCACATCATGTACTGAGTTAGTATACAGTGTGAAGTGATTCAACTAACCCTAACCTAGAATCATATTTGACAGATACTGTAAAGAAATTTACATCAAATCCCCTCTCTTGGAGATTTGCCAGTGATGCTTTAGCTTTTCAGGGGAGGAATGGGCACTCAGGTCCAGCCTGTCTGACCCAGCAGATACGCTGTGCTGGTCATGCTGGTGAATTAAAGCCTTCCTGACGTGACAGCTGTAGGGGAGAACACTTACTTCCCACTACTCTCATATTCCACTTTTCGTAATGTTTTTCCTCCTCTGCTGCTCTCTTTGTTTGCCCTGCTCTGTAAAAGAAATTACTTCATTGGTATTGATGAGCACCCAGTACTCATTTGGCCACATTGAAAGGTCACAGTTTGTGTGTTCTTAGACTTTAGGTGACCTTCCCCAGGACACAGTCCTGGAAAAAGCTGGCCTTGGTGCTCGGCCTGGTGCTTTCTGCATGTACCCAGGCCCAGCAGACAGAGCCACAAGCTCTAGGTTGCTGATAGCTCCAAACAGGTTTCCCAGGGCCCATCACAGGCAGTGTCTGACTTAGCTCTGCATCAGAGGCTTGGCAGGTCTACCTAATGTATAAAAAACAAGCACAAAGAAGCAGCCAAAATGGAAGACAAACGGGCCCCAAATGAAAGAACAAATGAATCTTTCAGAGAAGAACTAAATGAAATAGAGGCAAACAATTTGTCAGATACAGAATTTAGACATAGAAAATGCTGGACAAGATGGAGGTGTAGGTAGACACACTTTGGTGCAACCATAAGAAGGACCACAAGTAACTTAAAAACAAAAAGCAACCAGAAATGCCCAGAACTGTATAGACATCTGACAACCAATGATTGAAAGAACCTATATTCATCCACACAGGTAAGAGGGGTGGAGACGGGGATTCCAGGCAGAGAGGATGCATGCAGTGTGGCAGCCATGGCTGGTGGAGTGGACAGCCACATTCACGTGTGGTATATTGAAATCAACGGGACACGTTGCGAGTGAGTGATCCCAGCCCCAGGCCAGACTGCACAGCCCAGGGTTCCAGCGCCAGGAAAATAAAGCCTCATAACTTCTGGCTGTAAACCCAGTGGGGGTTGGAGAGATGGAAGGAGCTGCTGGTTTCTCACGAGAGCTCAGAAAGCATGCAAACCCTCCCACTCTGGGAACCACAACCAGAGCGGCAACTGGAGGAGTGCCAGTCGCATACAGGAAGTGGGTGAAGTGACCGGAAAAGGGGTGAATGCCAGCCCATCCCCCAGAAGTCAGCCAGCAGTGGCACTGACCCCTCTTCAACCCCTACCCCACACATGGAGCCACAAAGCAACGAAGCAGGTTGCCCCACTTTGGTGAATACCCAAGGCTCCCTCCCATAGAACTTAACAGGTGTGCTGAGATAGGAAATCAAAGAGTCTCTGCCTAGTACACAGGCACAGGAAGGCTGCCAAATGAGGAGATGAAGAAATATGGCCCAAATGAAAGAACAGGCAGAACCCCAGAAAAAGAATTAGGCAATAAAGGATAGCCAGCTTATTAGATGCAGAGTTCAAAACACTGGTGGTAGGGATGCTCACAGAAATGGTCGAGTCTGATCACAAAATACAGGGAAAAGTGAAGTAAAGAAAAATATACAGGGAAGCAACAGTGAAGTGAAAGAAACCAGGACCCAAATCAATGATTTGGAGCAGAATGAAGAAATGAGAATTCAAAAAAATGAGAGGCTTAGGAACCTCTGGGACAACTTCCAACATCTGAACCATAAGGTGCTGGGAGGAGAAGAGGAAGAGCAAGAAATTGAAAACTTACTTCCCCAATCTGGCAAAAGAAATAGACTTCTAGGAATTCCAGGAAGCTCAGAGTACCAAAGAAGTTGAACCCAATGAAGCACACACCAAGGCACATCATTACCCAAGGTTAAAGATAAGAATCTTAAAAGTATCAAGAGAAAATGAGAGTTATCTACGAAGGAGTTCCCATAAGACTATCAGCTGATTTCTCAAATCTACAGGCAAGAAGGGGCTGGAAAAAGGTATTCTAAGTCATGAAAGACAAGGACTTACATCCAAGACGGCTCTATCCAGCAAAGCTATCATTCAGAATGAAAAGGCAGATAAAGTGCTTCCCAGGTAAGGTCAAGTTTAAAGGAGTTCATCATTACCAAGCCCTTATTATATGAAATGTTAAAGGGACTTGTTAGGAAAAAGAAGATTGAAACTATGAACAGTACAATGACCACAAACTCACAACTATCAACAACTGAACCTAAAAGAAAACAAAAACAAACTAAGCAAACAACTAGAACAAGAACAATCACAGAAATGGAGATCACATGGAGGGTTATCAGTGAGTGGGTGGGGAGAATGAGGGAAAAGATACAGGGAATAAGAAACATAAATGGTAGGTAGAAAATAGACAGGGGGAGGTTAAGAATAGTTAGTATAGGAGATGGAGAAGCCAAAGAACTTACATGTATGACCCGTGGACATGAACTGGTGGGAGTGGGGGGCAGGTACAGGGAGGGTGGAGGGGAATAAAAGGGAAAAAAAGGGACAACTGTAATAGCATAATCAATAAAATAGAATTTTCTAAAAGAACCTATAAAAAAGATCAGTCAGAAATAAAGAATGCAATATCTGAAATAAATAACACGCTGGAAGGAATAAATAGTAGGTAAGATGAAGCAGAGGTACGAATCAGTGATGTGGAAGAAATGGTAGGAAAAAGACACCCAGCAGAGCAGCAAAAAGAAAAAAAAAAAGAACCTAGAAAACATGAGGGGAGCTTAAGAAACCTTTGGAACAACGTGAAGTGTAACAACATCTATACTGTGGGAATGCCAGAAGAAAGTGAGCAAGGGATCAAGAACATATTTGAAGAAATAATGACTGAAAACTTGCCAAATCTGATGAAGGAAAAAGACACACAAGTCCAGGAAGTGCAGAGTCCCAAGCAAGACAGACCCAAACAGGCCCACACCAAGGCACATCATAATTCAAATGTCAGATTGTAAAGAGAAGGTGAGAATCTCAAATGCTGCAAGAGAAAAGCAGTTAGTTATGTACAAGGAAGGTCCCATTAGACTGTCATCTGATTTCTGAACAGAAACATTTATGAAATATGCAGTGTTTTTTTACTCACGCAGTTGTGAAACCATTACCACTGCCTAATTCCAGTGCATTTTCACCACAAAGAGAAGACACCCCCTGTGTTTACCAGTCACTCCCTATTCCATACTCTGCCCAGCCCCTGGCACCAACTAATCTACTTTGTATCTCTATAGATTTGCCCATCTTGGACATTTCACATAAATAGACTCGTGATATATGGGTTTTTCTTTTTGTCTGGCTTCTTAGCACAGTGTCTTAGCACAGTGTGTTCAAGGTTCCTCCGTGTTTGTAGCGGGTATCAGCTCTCTGATTACCGAATAATAAATATCCAGTTTCTGGATATGCCACATTTTGTTTACCCATTCTTCTTGTTTCCACTTCTTGGAATACAACCAGAATGGCTATGAATAATGCTAGTATGCGTATTTGTGTGTAAGGTTTTGTGAAGACATGTGTTCATCTTGTTTGTGTATATATCTAGGTGTGGAATTGCTGGGTTACTTGATAACTCTGTTTAATCTTTTGAAGAACTGCTAGACTGTTTTCCAAAGTGGCTGCCCTATTTTACATTCCCACCAGAAATGTATGGGGGCCCTAATTTTCCATATACTCGCTAACACTTGTTATTGTCCGTCTCTTTTTGTTATAGCCATCCCCGTGGGTGTGAAGTGGTATTTCAATGTGGTTGTGATTTGCATTTTCCTGATGGCCAGTTGTGTTGAGCATCTTTTCATGTATTTATTCTTGTTGCCTTTTTTGAGAGAGAGAGAGAGACATCAATTTTATTGTTCTGCTTATTGATGCATTCATTGGTTGATTCTTATACATGCCTTATCCAGGGTTCAAACCCTCAACCTTGACATATTAGGACGATGCTCTAACCATATGAGCTACTGGCCATGGCTATGCGCTTATTGCCATTAGTGTATAGTCTTTGAAGAAATGTTTATTTGGTTCTTTGCCCATTTTTATTTTTACCCATTTTTAAGGTGAATTGTTTGTCTTGTTAAATTGTAGGAGTTCATATATTCTGGATATTAAACCCTTATCACATACAGTAATACCTCGGTACTTGGTTTCAGAAATTGTCAAACCCTGTACTCATCGCATTTTGACAAGGAAAAGATGTTTTAGCACTCAGTGCTTGCTCACCACCCAGTGCCACTGTCTCAGAATAAAACAGAGATCGGCGCGTCAGCCTCATGGTAGCTCACAAACAGGCACTCCTCGGTTTCGGTGCTTGTCACAAGTTCCAGAACCAATTAGTGATGAGTACTGAGGTACCACTGTATGTGATTTTCAAATATTTTCTCCCATTTTGTAGGTTATCTCACTTTCTTGATCATGTCCTTTGGTGCACAACAGTTTAAAATTTTGATGAAGTTCAGTTTATGTTTTTTCTCTTGTTTGTTTTTGGTGTCATATTTAAGAATCCATTGCCAAATTCCAAGGACCTAAAGATTTACTCCCATGGTTTCTTCTAAGACTTTGATGGTTTTTGCTTTTATAGTTAGGTCATTTTGAATTAATTTTTGTATATGGTGTGAGGTGAGGGTCCAGCATTATTCTTTGGCACACAGATACTCGGGTATCCCAGCCCCGTCTCTGTTGAAGACACTGTTCTGTTCCCACTGATTGGACGTAGTGTACCGCCTGCCTCAGCTGTCATCCTCCCCAGCACAGACTCCTACTGAGTCACTTAGATCCCCCCACTGTGACTGGAGCCTGCAGTGTTTCTCTCTCTCTCTGTATGTATGTATGTGTGTGTGTGTGTGTGTGTGTATACTATATATACATACATATATACACACACACACACACACTCTCCCCTTCAGGATCCTTGTTAATGTTCTGATTTTTCCTAGTCCACACTAATCTCTCTTCCCACAAAACTCCTGAATTTGGAGTATTTAGTGTCTTTCTTTTCATCCTCTTACATAAAGTGTAGGATGAGCACGTTTCTGACTGGGTGGCTGTTTCCCCAGTGAGGGGTCACTCCTCATGGGCAGGAATCAGTCCTGGACCTCTCCTATTTTAAATGTAAATTCATTCTCACTTGGTCTTGCTGAGTGGGGGTCTGCTCTGCAGTGTCTAAAATAGAATAAAACAAGAATCCAGATCTTGCAGTGTGTGCTCAGGCCACCTGACACCCCATGAACCCGAGGTGGCATTTTCTTTTCCCCAACTGAGACATCACGGGCTGTACCTGGGAAGTCTGAGGTTGATCTAATAAAAAGGCTACAGATGATGAAGAGAGAGAAAGACCCCTCATCCCTTTTGGGGACTGTGGCAGGGGGACATTCTGTAAGGTTTTTAAAAACTGGACTAAACCTAATTCGCATTTCCTTTAAAAGAGGTTGGGCTCTAATCTGTTTTTCATGAAACATGTAGGTCCCACCTTAGCCTTGTTGAGCACATCATGTGTGATTGGCATGAGCCCACGGCCTGTGCGCCGAGGAGAGTGGGAGGTGGTGCCAGCACCGGGCGCTGCCCCGAGCTAATGCCTGCTGGCTCCGTGGTAAGTGCGGGCCTTCGGTAGGCTGCAGACAGAGTGACATTAGGGAGAAACAACATGTCAACAATCACCCTAATAAATTTTGTACGAACACATCACTTCCATCTAATGGAAATGTAGCTCTCTTAAATAATTGAGAGGCCGTCCTCATCAGGGGGGTTCAGCTGGGATCTCGGTGCACTAGGATGGTCTCCAGCATCTTAGAAGCCTGTGTAACTGATACGTGACATGAGTGGCTCAGCTAGTGCTCCCGTGGGCTGTGTGACGTCCCCCTCCAGCCCCCACACGCAACTCCCCTCTGTTGCCCAGGCTGTTACAAGGCAGCTCCACAATCAAAGCTCCACTGCAGCCACTGACCTGCTGAGACTCAGGGTTAGTAAATTATCCTTTTTAACATGGGCACCAACACGATCAGTTTCCCCTCATGGTGCTTCCTCACTGTGTCTGCTGGCCAGCCACTGTGTCAGCAGAAGGCCTTGATTTTAATGGGGTGACAATCTTGAACATTCAGCGTGCAGCTCATTTTTATGTGCCAGAAGGTAGTAACATATGCTGCGGAAGCAAGAACGTTTGCGAGATGAATGGTGGGTGAGTGAACCAGGAGAAAAGGTTGCAGAGGCTGACAGAAGTTGTGATTGAGCAAAAGACTTGGTGTGGTCTCTGAAGGCGAGACAGGAGCAGGAGTGCGGGAGGGAAAGAGGATGGCCAGGGAGCTCAGAGGGCCTCTCGCACCGCCGAGAACAGTGGACTCCTGCTTTGTGCAGAGTTTTCCTGGGGTTTGCGGTTGGGTCCGAAAGGCTCCTAGGCCCTGCCAGCCATGTGGCTGGGTGGTCTGTCCTGCAGAGGTGTGTCTCCCCCACAACGGGGGGACAGGCGGAGTTCCTGGGTGGGGAGAGGAGGCACAGGGTGGGGAGTGAGTCCTTCAGGAGGGATTCATGTTTTTTCCTCTGGCCTTGGCAGGAGTGGTGACTGTGTCACAGTAAAGGCTCATGTGGCTTAATTACTTCTTTTTAAATTTACAGGTAGTTCCTGAAATGACTGAGCTATTGAAGAAAAAATGATTCATGATCATGTCTTAAGGAGAAAAATTATGAGAGTATTCAGCTGCAATTATAGAAAATTTGTGGCTGTTATAACAGTCATTGGAAAGCTGCGTTTCAGAACTTGAGAAAAAATTCTAACAAATGACACAATGCTTTTTTTATGGGGCTATTATGTTTCTTTTAAATTGTGGTTCCAAAAAAGAATTTTTGAAGTTTTCTAATTCTGTAATCAAATATATAATAAAGTCTTTCCACAGCTTAAAAACTACCACCAGAAATATGCCTAGCTTGGTAAAGAGAGAGAAAATTGAAGAAAGGTAGTAAAAATCCATTTATTGTTATTTTTATTTATTTATTTATTTGTTTGTTTGGTTGGGGTTTTTTTTGTTTGTTTTTTTTTTGTTTTTTTTTTTCCTGCCTGGTTCATGGAGGGCTCTGTGTTTGAGGCAAGAGTGTAAATAAATATCAGCATTGACACCATCTTAACCCCGCTCACCTAGTTGTTGGGGGAACAGGGTTGCCGATATAGAGTTAAGAAAGCATAGCCAGGGCACATGAACCTGATCTCACATATACCTCCGTCTTCAGAAAATCATAGCCGGGGTGACAGGAGCAAACCTGACTCCAACCTGGCCCTGCTGAATGTGTTCACTGGCTGTGCTTAAATTGTTTTCCATTTCACTTCAGGTGTGTCAGCTGACAGGGCTTTGTGTCTGTAAAGGAGAAGGGATAAGAAGGGGTGTGTTTTCAGACGGTATGGCCTCTTCTGCTGACAGACAGTGTGATCTTATTATAAATGTCTAACATCCCGCTCAGAGGATGCTCTGGCTGTTGTTCAGCCCTCCCGATGGCTTCCCCTGGGCTCTCTCAGAAGGCAGCCAGGCCTGCAGGCCGCCACGCGTGTGGTTAGCTCTGGCACTCACAGTGTTGCCCGAGGGCACAGCTGAGGTCAGGAGCATTCCTTGGAACCCGCAGCTGTGCGTGCAGGCCCTGAGCAGGTTGGAGGGCTCTGGCCAGGCCTGCAGGAAGGCGTGGACAGGTCTCTGAGCTGCAGGAAAGGTGTAGCAAGAGCTGCCACCCCAAAGCAGGTGTGCAGCAGTTACAGGAGTTAACAGGACAAGGGCAGCAGCAGGGAGGAGACAGGAAGTGCCGGTGATATGCAGGACGGGGGCAGAGAGGCCCGCCCCGTACTGGCTGGTTGAACCTTTTTGATTTGTGTTGTAATCATTTGCTGTGAAACTCTAAGAAGTTGAGTGTTTCTGGCATTTCAGCCTTGTGTTTTGAGAGGAGAGTGAAGCTCTTTGAGTCAGAGCCATAGGTCCCTGCACGTCTGAGCTGCGCAGTCCTCTGGTCAGGCCCCTTGTACAGATGGGGGATCCTGAGGAAGAAGCGGAAGAAGGTAAAGTGGCTTGTCCAAGGCCACGTGGTTTTCAGGCTCTTCCCAGAGGAACTGACCTTGCGCAGGGCTGTCTCCATTTACCCCTCATCTCTGTTGGGCATGGTAACTGGGGACAGGAGAAAGAGCAAAGGGAGGACCGTCCCAGGTGGTGCCCTGGCATGGTTCCTAGTGTCATCGGTGAACTGCTGGGTCTTCTCCCTTTGGCTCCCTCTTGTCACGACTGCTCCAGCAGCTGTTCACTTAACGTTGACTGGGTACGATTCATCGCCATCATAATAGTGTAAGTATGGTGCTTACTGTGTGCCAGGCACTGTTCCAACAGTTCATACATGTTGACAGTCCTCAGACACACTGTCAGATTCTGTTAATATCCCCATTTTACAGATAAGGAAGCTGAGGCACAAGGAGGTAACGTAACTTGCCCAATTCACCTTATAACCAGAGCCGGGATTTGAAACCAGGAAGTCTGTGCTTCTGTCTCCCTTTGGCTGTGGGAGCAGCGAGACTCGCTGTACAGCACCCTCAGGTAAAGGGCACTGAGTGCTGGGTGCTGGGTGCTCACACGCGGGGCCCTCGCTGAGGAGGGAGAGGGTTTTCTGGGGCTGTCTTTCCAACAGCATTTTATTCAACTTGAAAGCCCCTCTGTGTGCCACTTGGATTTGACCTTTTTTACTTTTATTAAAAAGATTTTATTTATTATGTTTTTAGAGAGGGGAAGGGAAGGAGAAAGAGAGGGAGAGACACATTGATGTGCCTTGGACACCCCCAACTGGGGACCTGGCCCCCAAACCAGGCTTGTGCCCTGACAGGGAATTGAACTGGTGACCTTTTGGTTTGCAGGCTGGCACCAGTCCATTGAGCCACACCAGCCAGGGCTGGACTTTACCTTTAAAACGCAGCTGTGTGGGGTGGGGGCAGGTGGTTAAAAACATTACATATGCCAGAAGGTGCGAGTTGGTGTGCCCTCCCTGTCTGTGTGTTTTATTGGAAACAAGCAGTCAGTTTCTGATGACTCTGCCCTGTACCTGGCCCGAGGGTCCAGGGCTGTGGCCCTGGGGCAGGTGGGCAAAAGGGTTTGGGGCAGCTCTCTGTGGTGTGGGTGCTTTTCCTGTGTGTTTTGAGGTCTTTAATCAGCCTCATACAGCCCCTGGGAATTTGGTGGCCTGGTTACGTGGACAGAAACCTATAAGGGCCTCTGGATCAGGAGGATGACCCCTCACTCAGCTTTTCAGTGGTTGAGAAAACATAGGGTCCAGCCTCTCCCTTGGCCCACGGGCTCAGCAGCTGTGCTTTGTGGGCTCTGGGGCAAACACCCGAGAGATTCTGGCCCAGACTCTGCCCTAAAGGGGGAGAGCATGTGGCCCTGAAGGAGAACAGCACCCCAACTGGCTCTGAGAATACAGGCTTCTGGGGCCACACCCTCAAGATTTTGCAGCTACCGGGAAAGACAGAATGAAATCAGGGGATTAGAAAAGCAGATCAGCCCTGGCTGGTGTGGCTCAGTGGATTGAGCGATTGAGTGCGGGCCTGTGAACCAGAGGGTGGCCAGTTTGATTCCCAGACAAGGGCACGGGCCTGGGTTTGCAGGCCAGGTCCCCAGTAGGGGAGGCATGTGAGAGGTAACTACACATTGATGTTTCTCTCCCTCTCTTTCTTCCTCCCTTCCCTTCTCTCTGAAAATAAGTAAAATCTTTAAAGAGAAGGAAATCCGATCAGAGGGGCTCCCTCTGTGAGCCTTCTCTCATCCGTGGGGTGGAGTCTTCAATATCAGCATGTTGGGGCAGAAGCAGCAACAGATCAGAGGTCACACAGGTGCCTGAGGCTGTGAGGGGCAGGAGAGGGGTTATGCCGACTGAGTGGTGGACTGAGGAGTGTGGCTTTCTCCCCTCACAGGTCAGTGGTTCTCAAACTTGCCCTCACGTAATACTGCCATTTTAGGAGCTGGACCAGGGCTGGTACTGTGGAAGGTGTGTATCTTTTCCTGTTTTGCAGGAAAAGTTAATAGAATTTCTCCAATTGTAGGTCCTCCTAACAGACTTTCCCCCTAAAACTCTGGTTGCTGCTATACCTTCCTAGTATTGTAAGCAGATTGCAAAGCACACGGACAAGCAGCAAACGGGTGTTATTACCTGAGGCCGTCAGCAGCCGTGGACCCTCCACAGCTTAGTTAGTGAACCTGCACTGGCTACTTACAGATACTGTGAGTGGTAAGTCTTTCTTGTTTATACATTAGAATGCAATGTGACATATGCAGTATGTCACATACTTCGTGGCAAGGCCACGAAGAGCTTTGTGACTTTCTGAGGCCTTGCCACAATCCTGGCAACCGGGGTCTTTGACATGTTGTGAGGAAAGCCTGTGACCTGACCTCAAGGAGTGACCTAACCCAGTGGTGTGTTCAGGATGGATGGGGAAGGAGATGGAAGTGACTGGCAGGCTTTTGCGGGAATCCTGTGGCCTTGTGCCCTGGATGTGTTTGGCTGAAAGCTCTTTGGTTACAGAATGGGTCCCAGGAGAGTGGAAATGGGTCCAGAGCTGTGGGCGAGGCTGGCAGAGAGTGGGGCTCTTCCTCCGGGGCCAGTGGGAGCCATGCTGCCAGCAGAACCTGGGCGTGTCTGTGCTGGGCTGGGGTTTGAAACCCTAAGTGCTCTGTCTTCTGAAAAGGATGGTTGGCTCAGTTGCATTTCACACTGTCTCTTGAAAGGCAGTAGTTTTCATCTGCATAAAAATGGGCTTGAGAGTCTAGGAAACCCAGAGGACAAGCTTGATGATAAATGCAGTTGGTCAGCCAGAAGTGACTTGACTGATAAAGCTCGTTAGGGTAATAAACTGCCACAATTTAGTATACCGCTGGATTTAAAAAACATACCTGTGGGAAACCCAAGTTGCTGATAATCCTAGGTCTATAAAGTAATTTCATGCAAGGTCCTGCATCAGAGGTGGAAAGGGTAGGAAACTGAAGAAATCAGGCTCTTGGGAGAGAAAGTGGTTTGCCCGAGTCACAAAGGCAAGTGGTGGGACTGGAACGCAAGCCAGAACTTTTGGCCAACATGGCTTATTGGGAACCAGCTGTGGCTTCTCTGACACAGGGATCCACAAAGCAGGTGGCGTTTCCCCTGCTTTCTGGATGAACAAATTGGCTGAAAGGGGACAAACCAGAGAGGCAGTGAGATGTGGGTCTGAGCTAGACTCAGGCTCCACTTCGGGAGAACAGGGGCAGCACCTCTCCAGCTTGGCTGGGGTGGGTGCAGCGGAGGGAGTGAGATGAGACCTCTGAGCTGAGTTGGGAAGGGGCAGCTCAGCTAGCCAGCGAGGAAGTGTGTCCCACGCAGAAGGCCAGCATGGACGAGCTCCAGAAGCACCAGAATGTGGTGGGCTCTGGCCCCAGGTCTGTTCTAGCCTGCACCCCTCTGCTCTGGGCCACTCTGCTCGGGAAAGCAGGGCTCTGGTCTGTACCCCGGCGGTCTCTGGTGGCATTTAGCAAACTCCATCCCCACAACCCATGCTCCTTCGTTATGCAGGGTGGGTAGGGGGAGTCTACCTAGTTGTGAGGCCTCATTGATGTTGGGGAGTCTACAAGAACACTTGGTGAAAGGTACCCCGTAAATCTTAGCTACTAAAGAGATTTGCCATATTCATCACGGTGTTTAGTGTCCTGATTGATCTGCAGGCAAATTTAATTCATTTGCTTGTTTCAGGCTGAGTAGGCAGCCGGCCCCCCTCTGCTGCAGCCTAGGGCTCTGCATGACACTATGCCCACACATCTCTCTGGTAGCTTGCAATAAATTCAGCAGCAAATGTCCTATCATTTTTTTGGATAATTATTTGTTAGGAGACAGTACCAAATTTCTCAGCACTGGAGAAAAAAATCTGGAGTGGTTAGGAATGCCTTGCTCAGTTGATGTCAGGGAAATAAATGTAGGTTTTGGCTGATGCTGGAAAGGGCACAGGAAGACAGCCTGTCTGGGGGAAAGCAGCACTCTTTTACCTAACTCGAGGACTCCGGGACAGTGTCTATAGGGGAACCATCAGGGATGTGTGAACAGGGATGAGCTTGGAGGAGCAGGCAGGGCCTGGGCTGGGGGCAGCACACATCCTCGCAGCGCCCATACACCCTACCAGAACCTTTCCCCCTCCCCAAATAGCAGCAGTAGCTGGTGAATAACTGAGCATCTCCTGGGCAACCTTCTGCAGAAGTGCTCAGCATGGGCAGGCAAGCAGCATCCCCGGCGTCTATTATTGATGAGGGTGGTTTCTGCTGGGTCTCCCTTGAAACATTCTCCAAGGGCCTTCCCTCCATTATGTCAGTTGCACCCCTTACTTAGCTCTTCAAGGGTGTGGGACCAGGAGTGGTTATTCTGTTGGTGTGGGGAGCAGGGCCGGATAGCAGACCAGAAACAGGGTTGGGCTGAGAGCGCAAGTGTCTGGGCCTCAACGTACCCTGAATGCCCAGCAGCACCTGAGGTGGAGGTGGAGGTGTCCAGGCGTCTCTCCAGCCCTGAGGTGTCCTTCAGTACCTGGGCTTGTCTGTGTCAACCCCAGAGCTGTCCTTGGATGTGCTTGTTAAGTGCAAGTGTTTTATTGACTTACTAGTAAGTTACTTTCCTTTTTGACCTTGTCTCAGGTGAGCTTTCATAGCCCTGTTGTTAGTCCTCTTTAGAGACACGGAGAGTGCCCCTCAGAGGAGTGTGGAAGCAGCACCAGACGAGAGCCTCAGGAGAGATGTCTTGGATTGAGAAAGTGCTCCTGAGCTGAGGGACAGGGAGGCGTAAACACTGCCGCACCTCTGATGTGCAGGGTGTGCGGAAGCACCATCTGCGTGACTTGGTCTAAAAAGCCAGGGTTTGGGGTAGAGGCCTTGCCCAGGCCTAGCTGGGGACGGGCCGTTGCCTCATTCAGGGAAGGCAGGCTGTGGGCCAGGCCTGTCCAGCTCTGGCCCAGCTCTCTTGGGGGCCGGCCACCAGCACTGCTGGCTCTGAGCCTTGTCCCTGCTGTCAGGGTTGGCATATCCAGGTGGCACTCTAGCCATGAGATTGGCTCTTCTCCAGCTCCCGTGGGGAGGCTGTGCTGGGAGGCTGTCTGAGGGACGGCAACCACCAGGAGGCCAGAGGCCTCACTTCCGTCCCTAGCTGTCTTGATGTCACCTGGTTTCATTCTAGGGGGCTCGTTTCTCCATGTCCAGTATGGCCCCTGCCCCAGACAGACCTGGATCTGGATTCAATCCTCCTAGGAGTGTATTTGTTAGCTCTGTGCTCTTGGGCAAGTCATTTAGTGATTCATCCTGAGCTTGTTTTCCTCTGAAGCAGGGAAAACAGCACCCACTCTACAGGACTGTGGTAATGAGGGAAGACGGCGTGGAGCCCGTCCGAGCAGGGAGGGAGTGAGCGGAGCCATTTGCATCATCACCCTCTTGCTGGCTTCCAGGAGAAGCTGCTGTTACCCAGATTCCCCTCCTTGTGGGAGGGCGCCAGGGGGCTCTCGAGAAGGGTAGATGGGCAGGGGGAGCCACTTCCCAGAGCTGCAGGCCTCCCAGGGAAGCCATGAGAGCCAGAGCTTACTCTCTCACCTGCCGTGCTCCACACCTGCAGGCTCCACCCCACACCTGTGCCCTGGCATGTTAAGTGTCACCCACTACAACTTCGACAGCAGACTGTCCTCGGAGAGGCAGCAGCTACCTCCTGGGGTCTTTCTCCTCAGTCTCCATCTGGTCATGTGGCAGTTCTACCACGAGTACTGCCTGTTCAGGCAAGAAGATGGCAGCGGGTGCTCAGGCAGAATTCCAGCTCACAGCAGTTTGTAAGTACCCTAAGAAATGAACTTTCAAAAGTGAAGATATGCAGATCCCATTTCTAGGTGAGAAAGTGGTGGCAGAGAACAGGAGATACTTGCCTCACCTCATTCCCCCTTGCTGTCCTTTGGTTTCTCTAGAGCAGGAGCCACAGCAGAGGTGTGTGCGGGCTGGCAGCTGGGCCTCACCTCTGGCTCAGGACAGGCCCCTCTACCTGTCGGGGCAGCCAGCACGCACCCCGATGGGGTGATGAGGATGGTGGCTGTTCTAGTTGAGCCTACAGACCACTGATCCAGGACCCTGCTGGGTCCTGCCCTAGAGACTGTAAATCGTGAAATGCCTTCCAGCCTGTCATGTGAAAAAGCTGAGAATGACTGTTTTGCTTCCAAAAGCTCTAAAGCCTGGGAGCACAGCACCTAGCACACTGTCGGGTGAGTCTGGGCTCCAGTTTCGGGGTGTCTCATTAGTGTTTGACCTTGGGAGAGTCTGAAATGTCTCTGAGCCTTGGGTTCTTCATCTGTGAAGTGCAGATGCTGACAGCACCCCCCACAGCCCCCAGAGTCATCAGGGATTAAAGAGGCCCGTAGGTAGAGGCCTTAGTTGAATGCTCAGTCCTGGACGTTTTAATTCTGCTGTTGGGGACACAGGATGCCTCAAGTGACACCCTGGAAATGGCTCAGTTGGGCAGCGATTCCTTTAATGTTTCAAACAACTGCTCACCTCCCTGTGAGCCAAGACTCTCCCTCCCTTCCAGTCTAGTCCCGTCTCTGACTTTGCCTGTGCTGTGGCTTTGTGGGCTCTCAGGGCCGAAGGGAAGCGGGTGCTGACAGCCCTGGTGGGGTCACTGTGCTGCCAGGTGATTTGTGGGGCCACAGGAGCTTCTGGGGAGGGTTGAGTGAGACAGTTGCACACCAGGAACAACCTGGACAGCAACAGAGGGGAGAAAGGGCGGCCAGAGTGGCAGGTAAGCCAGTTCATGAGGGGACTGTGACGAGGAGTGCCGCTGGGACAGTAGGAGTCCAGCTCCCTCCCTCATGACTTTTTAGAGTGTGTAAAACAAAACACAGTGGTTACCAACATGAAATCCCTTGGAAGCTTTTCAGCAAGGGAGATAGGGAGGTTGGCCTCAGCTGAGCCAGGGCCAGGCCGTGTTGGGGTCTGGGCAGGTGATTAGGAAGGCAGAAGCCGTGACAGCTTGTGGGGAATGAGAAGAGCCACTGATGCTCTGCGTGTGTGTAAGCGGGCTTCAGGCTGGTGCTCAGTTTTGCACCTGCTAAGTTTGAGGTCCCAGGTAGGAGAGGTGGGTCACAGTCATCAGAGAGGAACATGAATTCCGAGCTCTGTTTTGGTGGGAAGATGAGGGAAGGGACAGTAATCATCTGCAGTCACACACCCAGGCAGTGTGAGAGAGCTTCCCGCCTGGGCCCAGGGTGCCCTCCACTCTGAAAAGGCCTCGGGACTGGCAGGCAGGGGTTGAGCCCCTGGATGGCTTTTCACCAGGCCAGCTCCAGCCCACAGGCACTGCAGACTCTGCACCTAGGCCAGCAACCAAAGGAAGACCTCTGCCAGCCCAAATCTCAGTGCAGCTGGTTTTTATTATTAAAGCTGAGTTTGCAAAATGGCTGTCCCCTGCCCCCAGGACACTCCCATCCACCTGCAAATTCATCCCTTTATGTCCTGTGAAAGTGAAAACTAGGTTTGTCTTGAAAAGACCCAGAAAGGCTCATGCGGAAATGAGAGAATGAGAAGGAACAAAATAGGCTCAGATGGTGGTCTTCGTGAGATTGTGTGGGCTCCACCCAGGATTCCTGGACGGGAGGGCTTGGGGGGGGTGGGGCTTGGCAGCCCCTGCTCACAGTGCTATTCCCGAGGGTCCAGGGTGGGCGTCAGGAATGAAGGCAACGGCAGAGGCTGAGCTGGGCCTGGACTCCACCCTGCTGAAGCTGGGCCTCAGGCTGGTTTTGTAAAAATGGTTAAAAAACCCAGCCGTGAGCACCGCCTTCCCCTGGTCAGGGCCAGAGGAGGCACCAGCTCTGGGCTTTGAGGTCTGAGGCATGTGTCCTCCTTTCCTGGTATCACCTCCCTGGAGGCGGGCAGCACCCTGAGAGGCCAGGTGGGCTCCTGGGTCCTACCTACATGGGGCCCCAGCTGTGTGCCCTTCTCCCACCACGTGGAGGCCCTAGGCTTCAGGGACCCTGTGCAGTGTTTGCTCTTTGGATTCCAAAGATCTGAATTTGTGCAGCGTGGGCGTGGCTGGCTGGAAGTGGATGACAGGCTGGATCTGAAAGACGGGAAAGCCCTCCTGGTTCTTCTGGTTGAACAGACTCACCCTGTGCTCCAGCTCCGGGCTGGTTTGGGCAGAGCTGGCTGGGCTGGGCTGGGCTGAGGGGGCTGGGTCCAAGGCCCTCTGGGACGGGCAGGGGTCCTCTGACAGGGAGGACAGCAGATCCTGGACTGTGGTCTCCGTCACTTGCTGCTGGGGTGGGGGCGGTGGTGGCAGTGGCAGGGGAAAGGGACTGGGCTCGGAAGACAAGTCATGGGTGGTGCTGCCATCCCTAGAAGAGCACAGGGTGCTGCTGTCGCTCTGGGCCTCAGGGACCGAGCTGTCAGTGGAGCAGGACGCACTCTCGGAGGTGCAGCTCACGCAGGTGCCCTTACCGCTGAGCTTCAGGGGCACGTCCACCGAGAAGAGGTCAGAGGAGACATTGGGCTGGTGGATGTCTACGGCAGCCGTGGTGACCAGGCACATGGCTGGCTCTGGGACTCCGCTGTCTGCAAGAAAGGAGGGGAGCTGGTAACGTGTCACCCTCAACCCCACCTCTGGGTCCTAGTGAAGGCAGGTCCAAGCAGAACCAGTTCTTGGACCGGATGGTGATGCTACTGTCAGCGAGTCCAGAAAAACGTGCATACAGGTATGTATATGCCCACACACAGGATCTTCGACACACTTCATTATGAGTGGAAGTGGGTCCACAGAAGAAGACAGTTTGCACACACCCCCTCTAGCCACCCCGTTTCGCCCCAGCTCCCCACTTTAGTTCTCATCAGCTCACCTCCATAGCTCAACCCCCTAGCACCCACTGTAGCTCACGCCAATAGCTGGTCACCATAAGTCCCCTCTCTGGCTTCTCACTCTAGCTTGCTCCAGAGGTCCCTGCTGTAGCTCCCCATTCCAGCTTGCCCTCTCCCATGTTTCTTAGCCCCCCGCCCAGCTCATGGTGCTAGATCCTCACTTTAACTCCCCATTCTTTGCTTACCCCAGTGTACCTTCTAAACTCCTCCCACTCTGTCTCATCACCCTAGCTCACCCCCTAAATTCCCACTCTAGTTCCCCACTCTGGCCGCCTATTCTAGCTTGTCCCCATAGATCAACCCCTGCAGCTAGTCTCCCAAGCCCACACCTTAGGTTCCCAAGTCTAGCTTGCCCCTCTAGGTAGCCCCCATTTGAACTTGACCCTCCAGCTCACTACCCTAGTTCACCTCCTAGCTCCCCACTGTGATTTATTACTTCATCACCCTTTCTCCGAGTCATAGAACTCTTGCTCACTAGCACCCCACCCTACTTCATATCCTCTAGCCTCTAGTTTACCTCTTAGCTCGCCCCTCCCACAGTTCACACCCTAGCTCCTTTAGCTCATCCCCAAATCCCAACTTGAGCTATTCATGCTAATAAATCCCCAAGCTCAAACCCCTATCTACCCAGCTGCACCTGTAAGTCACCCCCATAGCTCTCCCCTTCAGTGCACCCTCCTGACAGCCCGGTCTAGCTCACCCCTCCAGCTCCTACTCTGCCCCACCACCCTGGTTAGCACATCCCTGTCCCTCTCTAGCTCTGCCCTCTAGGCTGCCCCCCGCCCCAGTTCCCTACTATAATTCATATTCTAGCTTTCTGTGTAGTGCCCTGGTCTAGCTCCTGAGTGTAGCTTTCCACTCTTGCACACCCCTGTGCCATGCTTCCCTAGCACTCCATTCTACCTAGTCCCCTGCTTGCCCCACAGCTGCCCAGTAAGGTGTTCATTCTAGGTGCCCAATCTAATTTCTCTTTCTAGATCACCCCTCTATTTTGCTCCTTTAACTTCCCAGTTAGGCGTGAACTCCCATAGCTTGACCTGTAACTTCATACCTCAGGTCCTCATTCTAGCTCACCTTGTAGAACCCCAGTCTAGTCTAGACCACCTTACTTTTTAAGTCCCAGACACATGTCATTTCTGACATGGGACTTATTTTTCAGTGCCAGGGGGTGACTTGTATTTCAGTGGGCCTCAGCCTCCAGTGGGACTTATTTTTCAGCAGGTCTGAGTCTTTAGTGGGACTTACTTTACAAGGCACCTTCTAGCCCAATTATCTAGCTCCCCACTCTAGCTTGCTCCTGTAAGTCTCACCTCTTGCCTCCATAGCTTCCCTGTATGAGCTAAACCCATAGTTCCCAATTCTCACCCCCCACATTACCTCCCCCTCCTCCACACCCTGCCACCTTGGTCCCCCTAGTTACATGCCTAGCTCTCCACACTTGCACTTTGCTCATGGATCCACCACCCCCAGATCTCCACTGCAGCTTTCCCCACTTCATCCCTAGCTCGCTTCCCACATTAGCTGGCCCCCTAACTCCTTTTTCTTCCACTCCACTTAGATAATCCCCACACCTCCCTCCACTTATACACACTGCTTCCCGACTCTAGAACAACACCGCTCTCCACCCTCTTGCCACCTAACTCTCCCTACTGTGTGACTCAGCTCCCCACTCTGGTTTCCCACTCTGCCTCACCTAGCTCCCCACTATAGCTTACCCCTCTGGCATGCACCCCCCAGTTCTGCAACCTAGTCATTCTAGCTCACCCGTTAACTTCCCAATCTAGCTCCCCATACCCTACCATCCCACATTGGCGTGGCCATCCCAGCTCCCTACTCTTTGCCCCTCCAGCTCCCTATTTCATTGTCTGTAGTTCTCCAAAATATTTCCCCAGCTTTCATTTTTACCTCCCCAATGTACCCATTCAAACTGCTGCCCATATTTTGCCCCTCTAGCCCTCCCCTGCCTTTGAGTCCCAATTAGAGCACCTCACTACTTCTGAACCCTAATCCCACTCCATCCTGCCCACTAGCTACCCCCTCTCCCACGCCCTTGCCACAGTAGCTTTCTGCTGTATGTCACCCGTCCTGTGAGTTCCCTTTCCAGCTGGACTCCTAATCCAGCTCCCTCTCACATAGCCATTTCTAATCCCAAATCTAGTGTACCCTCCTAGGTCCCCAATACAGTTCCCAACTCTCACTCACCCCTCTCTTCCCTCTTTGCATCCCACTTCAGCTCACACCCATGGTCCTTCTTTAGCTCAGTCACTAAATCTCAACACTGGCTCCACCAGCTCACCTAGTTCCCCCTTCTCCCTCACCCTTCCAGCTCACCCCCATTTCTCCCTAGCTCCCTAGCTTGCTCCCCCTTCTAGCTCACGCTCTAGCTCTCCAATTTCGTCTGCCACCTCCCCCAGCTAGCTTGATACTGGTCATTCCCAGATCCCCAGTCTAGCTCACCCTTCTGCAACTCCCCTCGGTTACCCTGACTCCCCACTCCAACTTGGCTCCTTACCGTGCCCCCTCGCTTCCTACTCTCCACACTCAAGCTCCATTGTCCAGCTTCCCCACTTTACATCCCCACCCAAACTTAGCTAACTGGATCTCCAGCTTCCCACTCAAGCTTACTCCTCTAGCTAGCCCCCCATTCCCCACTGTAGCTCGTCCCTCTAGCCTCTCACCCCATCCTTTCATTTAGCTCAGCTCCCGCCCAAGGTCAGCCCCTCTACCATTCCAGTGCTCCTAACTCCCCACTGCACCTCCCCACCCTGTATCAGTCTTCTATTTCCCACTCTAGCCTACCCCAGTTCACCCTGCTAGTTGCCCATTATTTCTTGCCCCTCTAGGCAGCTACCTAGCTCCTCAATGTAGCTTGGCTCCACTGCTAACCCTTCTAGCTCACACTCAAGCTCCCCACTCACTCCCCAACCTAAGTTCCCCTAGAGAGCTGACCTCTCTAGCTCCCCCGTCTACCTCCACCTGTAGTATGTCCCCGCGCTCCCACTCAGGCTCAACCCCACCAGCTCGCCTGCTAGGTCCCCCTCTAGCCGGACTTGCCTTCACTGCCACACAGTCTTCTCTTCCAAGTGGAGCTCTGCTGGGCACAGGGAAGGCCCAGGCCCGTTGGCCTGGTGTCGGGTGGGAAGCTGAGGCTCGCCGTGATGGATGGGTAAGACCACGGCAGTCCCAGCAGGGGCTATAACTCATGAGTTATGGGGAAGCTTAAAGACCAATAAATTTGGGAGGAAAGTTTTATTGACTACACCATGAACTTGGCAGGCTCCCATGCCTGTAGCTTTGCGGCCCAGGTTATAAAAGTGATTTGTGCCAGAGAAGTCTAAATACAAGCTGACTGGTGTGAGTGTGACCCATGGGCCACGGTGTGACTTCAGGCTTTGTGTCCTCCTGCCTGGGTTGCGGCTGGCACTCCACACTCCTGGGACTGACCGCTCACGTCTGAAAGGTCATCCCTGGACTGTGTGTGGACAGCTGTGACAGGCTGGGCCTCAGAGCCTTCACTGACCTGAACGTCACTGTTAGCGACACACGCTGCCCTTGCTCCATCTCCAGAGTGGCCCAGAATGCCCCTAGCTTGGCCGGCCGTAATTTCTCATGTCATGTAAATCTCTCCCTCGATACAGCTCCTGGTCAGGGTGAGGTTGGCGGGGGCGCCCTGTCATTCTGGCCCTTTTACGGATGTGAGTCACATGGGCCAGCCCTCCAAGCCTCTGCTTTAGCACTCAGAGGCATTGACCTTGACACTGGGGCTTATGTGCCTCTAGGGAGCTCGGAGGCTATGGGTGTCAGAGAGGAGGAGGCACAGGGATGGGGATCGAGGGGTGGCTGGGAGGGGCACCTGCAGCTGCTTCCAGGGTGCACATTTGAGCTGAGTGCCTGTTCAGAGGCCCCCCTAGGCTCCAGGAGGGCCGGCACAGTCCCCCTGACACCCTGGATAGTGATACACAGCCGACCCTGTCTCGATGGAGTAAGCTTCCAGTCTGACCCAGCATTGTCCCTCCTGATTCTGTCTCCTTCCTTGTCCTAAAAGTCCCCACTAAAGGGAATGCAGAGAGAGGAGGACCAAGAGAAGCAAGAATGCAAAGCTTCACAGTGCTCCTCGAACGTGTATTATTTTAAAGCCTTGCTTTGCAGACTCTCCAAGCTCAGATCTTGACTTTCTGGGCCCAAATGTGGCACCAGGGTCTAGAGGTCATTGGCTGAGGGACAGTATTAGTCATACTGTTAAGAGCTAAGGATTGGGAGACAGGCACTACGGGACGTGTGCTGTGCCAGAAATCCTGAGTTCAGGGGCTTAGAAGTGGGCACACAAGGGCTTTTGGTCACGATAGTTGAGTAGGTAAACACTGTACATGCCTTCTGCCACCACCACATAAAAAACTACAGCCAAACTACAAACCCACCATCCTTGGACACCACCTGAAGACTACTTCAACAGAACTCCTGTAACTAAGGGTGCACAGAAGAAGCCGTGTAGGCTATTATTAGGAGGGGCAGACACATGGACCAGGCCGGTCCCACACCCAAGTATGACAGTTCAAAGCCCATCAATAAGGATATCAGCTGCAGAGGATCCCAGCTCCCCATCCCTGGGTTCCAGTGCTGGAAGCGGACGTCCCCATAACTTCTGACTGAAAACCAGCTGGGGTTATGGCTGAGTGGGACAGAGGGCCTCTGGAGTCCCAGGTGTGTCTCATAAAGAAACCGCACATGGGCATATTCCCTGGTGGGCTCACTTGCTCTGAGCTCCAGCACTGGGGTGGCACAGCTCCAAAGGCATCAGGGGCACGTGGGGAAGAATGGAATTGTCTAGCTTTAGAATGAGGCTTCAGGGGCCACCTTCTCCCAAAGTGCTGGCAGAGGCCCCTATTCCTTTGCTGAGCCCTCCCCCTGCAGGTGGACAGCATTTCTGTGTCTCCAGCAACCTGGCCAACTGCTCACCCCACCTTGGTGATCCCCTGAGATGCTGCCCCGCCAAACTCAAGCCGCTTCATGGCTTTTCCACACAAATGGCCTGTCTTGGCTCATGCTGCAGACTTTCCTAAAATCTCTCAAAGGTCCACAAACCCCAAACAAGCCACCTCTGGCCTCAGCACTCCCTGTACCTCTCACTAAACAGCCCCAAGCTCAACACTAGTGGCAGGCAGCTGCGGTTTGCAGCTTAGCCTGTTCCAGGCCTCTCCAAGCCCAGCACCAGTAGCACCTATCTGCAGATTCCTTTGTAGCTCACACCAATGGCCCTTGGCAGGGCGCAGGCAGCAGCTGATCTTGGCCTCCACCTCCCAAGAGGCCTCAGAACCAACACACCTGTTGGGCAGCTTCAGACCACACTGGAGCACATCAAACCACCTCCACAAAAAACACTCAAGACTCCTCTGGCACCAGAGCCCCGCCAAAGCCACTCCTGCTGTGTAGAGTCTGCCCCTGTGCAACAGCTCTTGCACTGCTGTCCCGGCCAGTGCTCACAACCAATCAGCCTGAGGGGCCATCCCTCCCACTCATGTGCTAAAAGCAATCAAAACAACTGCAGCCCTGGCCCTCAGCAGCCTGTGAACCAAAGGGTCCTGGATTGGATTCGATTCCCAGTCAGGGCACATGCCTGGGTTGTGGGCCAGGTCCCCAGTAGGGGATGTGAGAGAGGCACCCACACATTGACGTTTCTCTTCCTCTCTTTCTCCCTCTGTGAAAATAAATATTAAAAATAAAAAAAAAACCTCAGCTGTGGTACACGCAACTCACATGGGACACACCTGGAATGCCCAACTCAGGTGACCAGGGAGATGGCACCGCTGGGCCCTTGAGGACACCTACTGCGTAAGGCCACTACCAAGCCCAGGAGACGCAGCAGCTCTACCTAAGATTTAGAGATGAGCAGAAAAGCAGCCAACGCGAAGAGAAAAAGAAACGTCCCAAATGAAAGAAAGGAACAAATCTCTAGAATACTTGAAATATCAGGGAACACTTTGTAAAGTATATGACTGTCTAAACCTCAATGACTGTACACCTGCAACTAATACAAAATAATGTTCGCTGAAAAAAAAAAACACTGAAACAGGTTTAACAGAAGGCCAGACACGTAACTAGTCCATTGGAAGGCCTAGGACAGTCTCAGTATGCAGCACAGAGATTGAAAATGGAAAACATGAGCAGAGGTAAAATACGGAGGGTAGAATGACATGCTTCAAAAACGTGTCTAAACCAGGAGGTGCAGAAGGGAGGATGTGTGGGTGAAGAGGCACCAACATCCAGGCGCACAGTGAGGCACCAGGATGCCACAGGAAATAGAGCCCGTGTACACACATATGTTCAGTGACAGGCAGGTACTAGGCGTGCTGTGGTGATCACTTTGCAAGGTATGTGAACATGGAATCATTACATTGTAACCTGAAACTGTAATTCTGTAAGCCAACTCTAATGAAAAATAAGTTTAAAAATAACCCCCAAGATACAGCCAAACACGGATGAATGGCAAGTTCCACACAGAGGTACAAAATGGCACCTGATACAGGGTTGGCCAGAAGTCCAGTACAGTTTTTCCATACGATGGCTCTAATAGTGCTTAGCTGTCTTTAATGTCACTCAAAACTTTATTAGATTGTATTGTGACAGCTGTCAATATCAGCATGCATTTTGGTGAATTTTTGTGCAGCCATTTTAACATTGAAGATAGAAGATACCCAACATCTTCAGTGTATTATGCTTTATTATTTCAGAAAAGGTAAAAATGAAACTGAAACACAAAAAAAGATTTGTGCAGAGAATGGAGAAGGTGCTGTGACTGATAGAACATGTTGAAAGAGGTTTGTGAAGTTTCTTGGCACTGTTGACATTTTGGCCAAATAACTGCTGTGGGGCTGTCATGCATTGGAAGATGTTTAGCAGCACCCCTGGCCTTCTACTATTAGAAACCAATACCAAGAGATAGCCGACATAATCAAAATACCCAAATCAGTGAAGTGACTGGTGAAAGTAGAAATGTGTCTTTCATTTCATGGAAAAAACCATACAGACTTTTTGGCCACCCAATAACATTCTCTGGTGTGAAGCAGGGCAGGAAGGAGGGCTCAGACCTGAGCAGGAGAGGGGCCTGTGTCGAGGTGCCCAGGATGCTGCCTGGACTCTAACTCAGGTGCACATCTGCCTGCCTGGCCACCGAGGCCCCTGAGCGGAGGCTGGTGCTGGGCCTGCGCCCATCAGCACACCCCAAGCCCTGCCAAGGCCCAAACCCACCATGACAATGTCATTGATGAGGGTGCACCCACCCCGAAGATGACACAACAGCACCCCCTACCTGCAGGACTTACCCCGCTGCCCTGGGCGCTCCCCTGGAGGCTCAGCACATTCCCATTTCACAGCAAGACCAAGGCCCAGACAGGTTACGCCCGCTGAACAAGGTGACGGAGCTGGCCTTCCGTGCTCTGGCCCCAAGCCTGGACTTATTATCTGGGCCCCAGTGGGCTGGGCAGCCCAACAGAAAAGTAGCCTTTGAATGACTTTCCTGGGGGCGGGGTCCTTGCCCATAAGGCAGGAAGTCACATCTCCTTTGGGGGTCCTGTGAGGACTGGGGGGCCTTGGACACAAAGCTCAGAGCCCACAGGCATGAGAAGGTACAAGCCACTGAGATCCCTGGAAGATCAGTTAACTTGGCTGAATGGGTTTCTTCTGGGCTCAGGTTATAGTCCTGATCTGAACTCACCTGTGAAATCAGGGGCCAAGGAGGGCACATGGCCCTGCAAGGTGAGAGGCTCCAGCCCCAGAAAGCTGGGTGCAGACCCTGGGGTCACGGAGGCGAGGGGCTCTCCACGACCGAACTGGAGGAGGCCGTGGATGCTCACCTGGGGAAGGCTGCAGCTCCTCCACGAAGCCCTCATTTGCCGCCTCCTCCATCACATGGTAGCGGCTGCGTGGCCGGCGGAGCACCTGTGGGGCCCTCAGCGCCTCCTCCCGCTCCGCTGCCAGGTCCAGGTCCTGCTGTGCCAGGTGTGCCCGCAGCTGCCGGATCTCAAACTGCAAGAGTTGACCAGTTGTGAGTTGGAGAACCATCCTTGAGCAGGCCTGGGTGGGTACCAGACACTTTGAGAAGAAGCAGCTGTCTGGGGCACTGAGCACCCAAAGGCAAGACTGGCGCTCCTTATAACCCCCCAACAATACTAACCACTACCATCTCATTTTCGCTGGAGCCAATCACAAAGGCACCTCCCTGGCTTTGGGCTTCCTCTCCCCGAGCCACACATGTGCCCCGTCCGGCCCCACTGCCTGCTTTCACCTGCCCCACTGTGGCTTCTTTAACGGTGGGGGGGGGTTTCTCATGTCGCCCCCTGTCCACTCATATCCAGCCGGGAGAAAACCCAAGCTCCCTACTCACGGCTTACGCAGCTCACACAGCCCAAGCCTCCCCTGCTTCCTGCTCACATCAAGCCTGTATTGGGCTCACCTGCTCCCAGATCACCTGGCCGGCTGCCCACCTGGCAGTCCCCCGGGCACTCGGTGACGTCAGCCTCTTAGAATTCTGTGTTGCACTTGGCACCCTCTGATGGTTTTGTTTATTTACTTTAATGCTTTATTTTTCTACTGAAAGTGAAATGCTCCACTAAAGCCTTCACTAACACTAGGGTGGTCGTGCAGAGCACTGGCACTGGGCAACTTCCCTGGGTCAGCGTGCACAGCTGCTGTGTCCGGGGCCACGGCGTTGCCCGGTGGGTTTGTCTGGCTGCTGGGCAGGGACACCCCTGGCTTCCTTGGTGCTGAGAACGGGTAGAAGCAGCACCAAGAGGCAGCACAGGAGGAGGGGCAGAGGATCCCACCTGAAAGGGTCAGGCCAGTTTCCCAACCTGCTGCACTGCCCATGATTCAGTTACCCCAACTTGCTTAATAGCCTACAGCTTCATGGAAACTCTGCTGCCCAGGACAGACACTCGCCGCCAGCCATAGGGGCCGGTGGTCAGACTGACCCTCCTCACCTGGGGACAGCTGGGCCCTTTACCTTAACCACTGTCTCAGCTCACATCCTGGAACCCTGAGGCTCCTGCCCCGAAGAGCAAGAGCCTAATGCACAGGCGGCAAACACAAGGCCTGAGGGCCAAGTCCGGCCCTCCACCCCATTTTATCCAGCCCAGCACCTTGTTTCTACCCAGCGGCAGTGCCAAGCTCTTGCTTCACTGTTAAGCAGTAGGTACATCTATATAGTCCTAACATTACATTTGGCCCTTTGAAAGCAACTGCAAGGCTGATATGGCCCCCAGTGAAAATGAGTTTGACACCCCTGGCCTAACCCCTCACAAACCCCGCGCTTTTAAAAAAAACCCATTCCTGACTCCTGGCCAAGATGGAGGCATATGTGGAAACACTGTTAGAGATAACAAAGTTTTAGTAACAAAAACGCAACCAAAACACAGAAAATTGAACTGTACGGAAGTCCGACAACAACGAACCATTCAGCCAGATGGGTAAGAGGGGCAGGGCCAGTGGCTAGTGGAGCTGAGTCAGGCAGGAAAAATTAGCCAGACTGACCCAGGTGTGCAGGCAGCAGTTGACAGATTCCACGTGTGGGGTGGCAACAGGAAGACCCAGTGAAGGCACAAGGTGGCTGGCTGACCTCAGTCACACATTAGGGCGCAGATAAACCAGGTAAAGGAGCGAGCAGTGAGACAGACCTTGCAGGCCCCAGCAGCTTGTGGGAAGCACCAGAGGGGACAGCTATTGCCCCTCTCTGACCCCGCCCCCACATACAGCGTCACAATTTAGCCACTGGGTGGCCCCGCCTGGTGAACATCTAAGGCTCCGCCCCGCATACGTAATAGGCGTGAACAGACCAAAACATTAAGGCTCAAGAACAACTTAAAACCCCAAAGCAAATAATTCTGAGTGACAAAGAGATATCCAAACCATCAGATGCACAGTTCAAAACACTGGTGATCAGGATGCTCACAGAACTGGTTGATTTTAGCCACAAATTAGAGGAACAAATGAAGGCTAAACTAATTGAAATGAAGGGAAATGCACAGGAAACCAAGAGTGATGGAAAGGAAAATGGGACTCAAATCAAGGGAGTGGACCAGAAAGAGCAAAAAAATGACCAAACAGAAAAGAATAAACAAACAAGAATTCAAAAAAAAAATGAGGAGAGGCTTAGGAACCTCCAAGACATCTTTAAATGTTCCAACATCCAAATTATAGGGGTACCAGAAGGGGAAGAGGAACAGCCACCAGTGGAAAACTTATTTGAACAAATAATAAAGGAGAACTTCCACAATCTGGCAAAGGCAATAGACTTCCAGGAAATCCAGGAAGCTCAGAGAGTCCCAAAGAAGTTGGACCCAAGAAGGAACACACCAAGGCACATCAGAATTACATTAGCCAAGATTCAAATGAAGGAGAGAATCCTAGAAGCAGCAAGAGAGAAGGGGACAGTCACCTACAAAGGAGTTCCCATCAGACTGCTGATTTCTCAAAAGAGACCTTACAGACAAGAAGGGGCTGGAAAGAAGTATTCCAAGTCATGAAATCCAAAGACCTACATCCAAGATTGCTCTATCCAGCAAAGCTTTCATTTAGAATGGAAGGGCAGATAAAGTGCTTCTCAGATAAGATCAAGTTCAAGGAGTTCATCATCACCAAGCCCTTATTATATGAAATGTTAAAGGGACTTACCTAAGAAAAAGAAGATAAAAAAGATGAACAGTAAAAGGACAGCAAACTCACAATTATTAACAACCACACCTAAAACAAAAGCAAACTAAGAGGACAGCTAGATCAGGAGTGAACCATAGAAATGAAGATCACAGACAAGGTTAGCAACAGGGGAGTGGGAGGAGGAGAAGGTACAGAGAATAAGTAGCATAGGTGGTAGGTAGAAAATAGACAGGGGGTGGTTAAGAATAGTATAGGAAAGGTACAAGTCAAATAACTTACATGTATGACCCATGGACATGAACTAAAGGGAGGAATATGCAGGTGGGAGGGGAGTGAAGAGGGGAAAATGAAACAACTATAATAGCATAATCAACAAAATATATTAAAAAATAAAAGCATTTAAGTATTTAAAAAATAAAAGCTCTTCTGTACTGCTGTTTCAGTGGAATTTGGGGAAGGAGCTCAGGGTTGTTGTTGTTTTTTTCTTTAGAGAAAGGCACATGTCTGGTGTAAATACCCCACTACCCACAGACTGTCATGCAGAATTGGGAAGGAATGTGCACCACTGGCTCTGGGCAGCCAGCGAGGAGCCGGCTGCCCCTCTCACTGCCCCAGGACAGACTCTGCTCAGCTACACACCACACCCCAAGCCTGACCCCAGAGCTGCAACAAAACCTGAGCCCCGACCCTGGCCATGAACTGAGTTCTAACTGTGGTCTCAGATAAGGATTAGACTCTGCACCTCAACAACCCAGTCCTCAAATGGGGCTGTTGGCCTCAAAGAGTAAGAAACTGGGGCTGGCTTACTGCAGGGTGGCAGAGGGGAAGGGCTCAGATCCACAGGGGTCCCAGAGGCACCCCCGGGGCTCTCCCAGGGTGGCAGCCCCTCCTATTCCTGCATATCTGAGCTTCCCATGGGCGTGCCCAGCCAGCTTTCTCCAGGGTCACTCATCAGGGGCGGCAGGCCCAGTTAATGGCCTCCCAGGCCACTCTAAACAGACGCATTATTGATAACTGGCCATCGATCCTAAGCTGCCCGTGAGTGTCCCACTGGAATTCAGGCCAGACAGCCAGAAGCCAGTGCCTGCCCAGCCCCAAGCGCACAGGTGTACACACAGGCATTGCCGCAGAGCCCCCAGGGTGGTCTCTCTCCCTCCCCTCCCCTTACCCCACCCCAAGGACTCCAGTAAAGCATGGTGAGAACTCTGTTAAAATTGTTACATGTTTTGGAAAGAAAACACCTCTCCCAGTTTGGAAGTGGCCCTGGGAAGCCCCGGAAAGGCTGGGGTACTTTCAGGGCACACCCCTCCTGTGAGAACTCTCAGGGATGGCTCTGGTGGCATCGTTGGCAGAGGTGTGGCCTGGCGTGTCCAAGAGACAGAGGCCTGGCCAGTACAGGGCTGGCAGGTTGCTGTGGGAAGGTGCTTTGAGGACTCGAGCCTTCATTGAAAGAGCAACAAGCAGCCAGCAGCATCGGCAGCACAGTGGTGCTTGATGGCGGCAGTGCTGGAAAGAGCAGCAGCCTGACGTCCTGGCTCATCACCCCTTCCTCGCTCTGACTTCGGGCCAGGCTCCTCCTCTTTGGGCCTCAGTTTCACTGTGTTCGGCCAGCCCACGGCCCAGCAGAGTCTGAGTCTGGGACCCCAGCTGGGAGAAGACAAAGCTGGGGCCACCCCTGCTCCCGCGGACAAGCCCGACTCTGTAGAGAAGGATTCCATAATCCAAAACCTCTAACACGCACCGTCCACAAGGTGTTGCCACAAGAAGACTTATGTTTATGGACATAAGCAGGAAAAAGTAATCCCTTAACAGGACATAAGCAGTTAACAGAAGCTGCCTGATGCAAATATATGAGTTAACAAACAACAACTTTGAAGTAACTAATTAGTGTGTTAAAGAAATGGGGGAAAGATGGATAAAATGGACATAGCATTTCTGCAGAGAAATAGAACCTATAAAAGGAGTCAAATGAAACATTTAGAAGCTCTGTTGATACCTGAAACCAAGGGCTCAGTGGTATGGGTGTACAGCTCCTGGAAGCAGAAGCCAGAAGAGCTGAACCAAAGGTCAGGGCCATGGAAAGTTATGAAAACTTATGTCCAGAACAAGACCAGGGGGGAGGGCGGGGAACAGAACTGGGTGAGAGGGATGTGAGACGCCGTCCCAGGCCCACGGCCTGCAGTGGGAGCTCCAAGAGAAGGAAGGTGGGAGAGAAGAAGTGAAGAAATTGTGTCCAAGAACTTCCCAAATCTAATAGAAAACATTAGCCCAGAAATTCCAGAAACTCAGATGAACACAAAGGATAAAAACAGGAAACTCAGGATAAACACAAAGGCCCTGTGCCTAGACACCTGTCCTGAGACTCCTAAGAAGCATGCGAGAAGCACCCGCCATACCCGGACTCTGCAGGGCCTGGAGCTTGGCGGGGGATGGGGGGGCTACTTTGAAGAAAAAATGGGAAGAATTTTCCCCTCACCCCCCTACTTAGTGCACTTTATTAGCTGAGCATCCGTAATCAGATCATCTGATGAGGCCACCAGCTCCACAGGGAAGCCCAGCGTGCATTACTGGAGGGAGCCAGCCCTTCCCCTGGGTGGGGCAGCACCCCCAAGGGGCTCGGCTGGGAAGGCTCTGGGGTGTGGAGTACGATGGGCATGGCCTCGGCCCGATAGATGTGCACTCTGGCCAGAAGCTCAATGGTCTCTAATGCAACAGCGATCCCTCTCTCCGTCCTATTAGTGCTGCCCGCACAGACGGCCCTGCCTCCACACCCATCTGCTGCTCGGACGGCGTCCAATGTTTATTTCCATTAGTTTGGCCATTGTTGGCAACAACAGAAATCAGCAGGCACTTGCGCACTCACGGTGCAGGAACAGGGTGCAGCCGATTTCAACCCTGGCTCCTCTCCACCCACTGTGAGGAGGTCCGGTAGCTGCCATACATTTAGATTATGGCCAAAGGGTAACAAGTCAGTCCTGTGATGGCTAATTTCATCAGCCAAGCACGTTTTTCACTAGAGCTATCGTCTGTTGTACGAATCGGTTCCCCATTTAAAAAACATAAACAAAGACTCTTAACATCCCTCAGGGAAGACCTTGAACAACCAAGGTGACAGAGGGCACTGAGCTGGGGCCTCCTGGCCTCTGCAGGAAAAGGGGGGGGAACTCTCTGGAATGAACCAGCATCAAGCAAGCATCACTGCAGAGCCCAGACAGAAGCCCTTTCCCGCTCTTCCTGACCCACGGAGGCCCAGCCCCAAAGGCGAGTCATTTGACAGGGACCTTTTCTCAGGGTGTCAGGCAGCAACAGTGAGGACTACACCTGGCGCAGACGGGCCGGGCCCCTGACCAGGGCAGCAGAACCCGCCGCACCCTGCCTCCCCCAGGGGTGCCTACAGCTTGGGGAGCAGACGACCCCCTTGTTTCCTAAGGAAGCACCGGGAGAGGAGCGCTCACGCAGGGAGGATCGAGGATGTGACTGTGCCCCTTGCTGCTGCGTGGGGAGCAGGAGGGGCAGGGCCTGTGGGGAGCCCACGGGGCGAGTTTTAGGGATCGGGTGGCTGTGCAGGTGACTGTTCTCCTGGGTGCCCACTTCTGCCAGCATCTGGTGCCTCAGGTGTGACTGTTCAACTGAGTCCACCAACATAACGGAGGCCAAAGTGCCATCTTCCCTTTTGGGCCTAGCTCTGCACGCCCTTCCGGCCCCCGGGTTCAGGGAGAAAACACAGAGGACCTGGGTTTAGGAGAAGCCACCAACCGGGAAGAGGCTGGAGGCCAGTGACTGAGGGGAAGGGGGCCCCCGCCCCGCCCTTCCTGCCCCCTGCACTCGGTGGTGACATGCACGTCAGGATTTCGGAGTCTGCCTGGCTAAGCTGCCCGCACCGATCCTCCGACAGCGACTCGAACCCGGGGCCGGCTTCTGCAGGCAGAGGGCCGATGCCGCCGCCCCCAGCTGCCCGCCCAGCCTTCAGAGACAAACCGAGAGACTCAGGTGGCCAGCGGCCTCCTGCAGCCTCCGTCCTTGCTTCCACAGAGGGATTCGTGAGCGGCGCAGAGCCTGCCCACGGCCGCCGTCCAGGTCGCCATGAGCACAAGCGTGGGACGGGGCACCTGTGCACGGTGGGCACCACCGGACGAGTGACCGAGTGCTTTCCCTCCCCTGCTCCCACTTGTTGGGGGACGGCAGCGAGCCAGACTGCACTGCCGAGCTTGGTCCTCGCAGCGTCCCCGTCCGGTACACCTCGTTCCCGCCATGTTCCCAGCTCGGGACCTGAGCTCCGGATAAGGGGAGACAGCCCCTGGCTGGTGGAGCTAAAGTCAGAAGAACCTGTTGCCCACCCAGGACTCCCCTGCAGGGACTGACGCCTGCCTGCGGACCATGGTCACCCCTGCCCCATGGCCGAATGGTCGCAGGGTGGATGAAGCTGAGGATGGAAAACGTCCCTTTCTCCCGCTCTTCCCACAAGACCAAGCAGGGAAGAGAAATGAACTTCAGCCGAGGGCCTGGCCACACTGCTTTGGGCTGTGGGTTGCTGCAAGGCTCCCCGGGCAAAGGTACACACGGGGACTTTACAACATGTTGGAAAAGCAGAGCAAGAGGTGAGGACCAACCTGCACAAAACCTCAGACGTGGTCCGCAACATCCATGGGCAGAACCTGTCGTCGCACTGACTTAACCACTGCCCCTGAAGTGGCTCCGGTTTCTGCAGCCGCCAGTGCCACAGACATGAAAAGTTCCCCACGTCTCTCTGAAGGGCCGTGACTGGCCTCCTGCGCCCCAGTCACTTTCCCGCCTAAGGACTGTGGGGTTTGGGGGCCAGGGGCCATCACAGCGGGGAGCAGCCTGCCAGCTGCCTGCAGGCCAGCCCAGGCTCCCTACCGGGCCGGAAGCTCCCCTTTGCAGAAGGAAGCTGTTAAGGACCAAGTGGCGGATGAGGGAGGCCCTGGCCCACCTCTCTGTGCAGACCAGGGGTGGTGCTGTCCGGGGGAAGCGCCCTCTTTCATCCTCCGCTGGGCCTTGGGTTCCCCCACCTGCAAGTCCAGGGGCGAGATGCCCTGTGAGGGTCCTTCCCAGGACGTGAGGCGGTGCGTGGGCATGGAGGACGCGGCGTATGGTGGGAAAGGAGCGCCCACGTGGCACAGACGCGGCACAGAAGACAAACAAGGCGTTTATGCAGGATGCCCTGTGACCCGAGTCTCCAGGGCCTCGGGGAAGAGCCATTTCAAAAGCTTTCTGAAAAAAACTAAGGTGACTACAAGAGTGACGTCACAGTGGAGAGACCCGACAAACACGGCCCTGGCCAGTGAGCAAAGTCGAGAGCCGCGGTGGCGTCCCGTCCACAGGGCGTGAGGTAACACAAAGGGCACATTACCTCTGGTCTTCCCCCCAAACCCGTGACCACAATCGAACCACGAGAAACATCAGACACACCCAACAGGGCTCGCTCCATGCCGGCCCTGCGAACCGCCAAGGTCAGTGAAAACAAGGACCGTGTGAGCACCTTCACAGACAGGAGGAGCCTGGTGTGTGCAGGAAGGGACTCTGAACGGTGCAGGACTGGAGGAGGAAGGTGCCAACGCTGGTTCCCAGGTAACTGGGACCTGCGTTCAGTGTGTGAATGCAACGTACACTGTTATCGTGGGGACAATAGATGGGGGTGTGGACATGGGAACTATCTCCACGATTTTTCTATAAATCTAAAACTGTTCTAAAAAACAAAGTTCATTTTTTTTAAAGATTTTACTTATTTATTTTAGAGGTGGGGAAACGGAGAAAGAGAGGGAGTGAAATATCCATGTGTGGTTGCCTCTAGCACACCCCCTACTGGGGATACAGCCTGCAACTCAGGCATGTGCCATGAGTGGGAATCAAACCGGCGGAGCTTTGGTTCGCAGGCCTGTGCTCAATCCACTGAGCTACACCAACCAGGCAAAGTTCATTTTAAAAAGATATCAGAAGAGCGACGTTTGGGACAACACTTGTACAAACATGTCCCTGGAGAGGGCGAGTCAAGTGCAAAGTGGGGGCTTTGTTTCCTTGGAGCTGCTGCGCCTTCCCCGACCTCCGGGGGGTTTCAGTTTCTCGGGCCGTGTGCACGGGTCCGGTTCGGAAACTGCCTCCCTGCACCCTGAGACCTCCCGAAGGGGGACAGACAGGTGTGTGTGACAGAGGGGACCTGGAGGGGGCTGCAGGGGGAACTCGGAGCCTCTGGCAGAGCTGCCTGTCCCTGTCCCTGAGCGCTGGGAGAAGACCTGGGCGGAGAGGGGCATGGACCCTGCCCTACGCATGACGGGCTGGGACGGCAGGGCTCGCGGGGACACTGCCTGGCTCTGTTCCCGCCCCTGAGTGCCCTCTGTGAGCTGTATGCTCTTGGGCAAGTCCGCAGCCCTCAGTTTTCTCATCTGAACATGGGTGTATGTGGGCACGGGGCACAGACTGTCTGGGGTCAGCTCTCATGTGTCATCTTGTGTCACATGCCAGGCTTCAGGCCGAGCCACCCCCAGTTTTCAGAGGAGGAAGACCGAGGCCCAGAGAGGTCCCGTCGGAGCCCAGACCCACAGGGCGGTGTGCAGCTACAGCTGCCGGAGGAAGCGCCTGGGCTGGCTCTGCCCTCTGTCTGGCCCTAAGGCCGGTTCTCCCCTATCCCAGCGCCACCCTCTCCGAGCGCCCGGCCACCCCTGACGCTCCCTGAGCTGCACTCCCACTTACTCAACGGTGTCTGCTGCCCCGTCAGGTCTCAGATCTGATCCTAAAACACACCCGAAAAGGAGGCGTGTGTCGGCCGGGCTGGTGACGTAGGCTCCACCAGGCTTCAGGAGATCGGCGGCCTGGCTGCTCTGACCCACCCCTCCCAGCTTCCCGGGGCCCTCTGGGACTCCGCCATCCGACAGGGTTCAGATGCTTTTTAAATTAAAGTGGTTTGTTTCTGTTCATCTCTTTTCCAGATGTCCCTACCTGGAGGGAACACATCTTTATTTATCGGCTCTTCCCTGTGCAGAATCTCTGTAGCTGAGACCTCCGGGAAGGTGGCCCCTTGTGGGGTGTGGGGTCTTGAACCAGGAATGTGGGGTCCCCAAGAACTCAGGATAGGGTCACAGTGGACACCGTGGGGGTGGGCTGCCCAGCAGCCTCAGGGGACAGAATTCAGCCCCTGCCTCAGGGACGGTTGTGCCAAAGAAACTCATGAACCGAGCTGGTGACGCAGCTGGTTGAGGCTGTAGCTGACTGGTCCCTGTGGACAAGGAGAGACACCGTGGCCTGGGAGTCGGCTGAGTTGGCCTGGCTGGGCGCAAGCACCCTTAGAGACGCACTTCCCCTGCTCTGGGCCTCAAGGGGCTGCAGGAGGTCTCCGGCCCCGGGGCCCCTGTGAGTTTAGGCACCACCATCAGCCTGAGCCCCGGACAGAAACAGACGTGGCCGCAGTTGCTTACCCCTTGCTCCTGGCAGATCTGCGTCAGCCTCTCCAGCTGCTCATCCTGGATGACCTTGGCCTTCTCGTACTGCTGGATGACCATCTCCATCTCCACCTTCACAGGCAGGACATATGCTGCGAGGCGGAGACGGCCTGTGAGGAGTTGGCAGTGCCGGGGGCAAGGCTGGGCTGGGGTCAGGGGAGGGCGGTGCCAGCGTTTAGCACTCCAAGGGTTCTGATCCAGATGAAGTTCCTGAGGGATCTTGGGGCGGAGGTGGCTAGACCCCTGACCCGTGGTGATCGAGCTGTCTCTCTCCTTTTCTACAGTAACAAACCCCTCAAACTGGGACTAAGGACTCCAGTTTGCAGCCTCTGCTGCAGCCACAAAAGCACGGGCGGCGCGACGGGTGCACA
The DNA here is from genome assembly GCF_021234435.1 of Artibeus jamaicensis. Lineage (NCBI taxonomy): Eukaryota > Metazoa > Chordata > Mammalia > Chiroptera > Phyllostomidae > Artibeus > Artibeus jamaicensis. Next base: position 649,882 of record NW_026522049.1, on the reverse strand, counting down.
TGCAGGTGCTGCGGAAGGCCACTGGAGGGCGCTGGCGAGGAACTGCCGGTGCGAACATCAAATGCCCCTCCGCCTTGCAAAAAACGCTCTGGCCGTTCTTCAAAATGCTAAACAGTGATCCCGCGGCCCAGCAATCCCACCCCCCGGCACCTCGGAGAAATGGAAACACAGGTGCATACAAACTTGTGCATGTGAGCGTTTGCTGCAGCCAGAGTGTAAACTAAACAACCTACGTGTGCGTCACCAGATGGTACATAAAATGTGGCCTGTCCACCCAGTGCAGGCTCCTCAGCAAAGAGAAGCAAGCACTCACACCACTACCACATGGTCACCTTGAAAACACCACACAAGTGGGGAAAGGCAGACACAGCAGGCTGCGCACCCCAAGTCCACTTCTGTGAAATGTCCACAAGGCAAATGTAGGAGCCGGAAGTAGATTGGTGGTTGCCCAGGCCCGAGGAGGGGTGTGTGTGGAGGAATGGGTGGGGACTGCGAGTGGGTGTGGGGCTGGGTTTTTCTGAGTGATAAAAATGCTCTAAATGTAGATTTTGGTGATGTCTCCACAACTCTATGAATATACTAAGAACTACCTAACTGTGCACTTCAAACAGGTAAGTTTTATGGTGTGTGGACTATATATTAACAAAAATATTTTTTAAAAAGGTCACTGGGGCTTTCCTGCTCCTCCCTTCCTGCTTCCTATGGCTGAGACGCAGCTGTGATGGCTGGCACTGCAGCAGCCCTTCTGGGTCACAGCGAGAGTCCAGGGAGCAGGTCTCGCTCCTCTCACCTGAGCACTCGGGTTTTGGAGCAGCTGCCTGTCACCCCACCAGCCGCACCGAGTCCTTCCAGCCACTCACCATCAATGACTCTCTTCACCCGCCAGATGCGGAGCAGAATGATGAGGCTGATGGCGTCCCAGGGACTCCGGGGCCCATTGGCCACAGTGGAGGCCACCATCGGGGCCAAGGACAGGATGATCACGGCCCCGTCAAACACCTGGCAGTGAGCAGATTTCAGGGCCCTGGGCTGGAGGGAGCCCAGCCCAGCCCAGCCCAGCCCAGCTCTTGCATCTGGCCAACGCCTCCTCCTCTCCATACACAAAGGGCGCCCTGTCCTTGGCTGTCTCCCCAGGCCCTGCTCAGGGTTTGGGCAACCCCCACCAGAAATGCTCCTGAGCAGGCTTCACCCTCTGGCCCCCTACCATCTCCATCCTTTGTTCCCACAGCCTCTGGCCGTTTCAAGCCTTTTTTTCCCAGAGTCTGTTTCCAGAACCATGTCCCTTCTCAGGGTGGGGACAAGCCTCACTGAGCCCCGCAGGGCCCCCTGGGTAGCAGGACCCACAGCCTGCCTCTCGTCTCTGTCTGCGGGGAGGCAGCACAGGGGCATGAGGGGCCCTGGGCCCTGACCTGCCACCTGCTGCCCCAGCCTGGCCTTCCCGAGACCTCCATAGCCAGGCCCTCGGTCTGCTCAGCTAGAGAGGCTGAGAGTGGGTGGGAGGCAAGGCAGGGGACCTCGGCAGACGCTGTCCACCTTGGCCACTGCTGTGTGACAGCCAGGCCTCCCCACCTCCCCTGACCATGCACCCCATTCACCTCACTCACAAGGCAGAGCAGGGGTTTTGCTCTGAGAAACCAGCTCAGAAGCCCCGGGCAGCTCAGCTCCCACCGCCCCCCCTCCCCACAGGGCCGTTTCAGAGCTCATGCATTTGTTCGTAACACATTCCGAAAGCTTTCCAAAATGGCTAAAGAATAAATTAGAATTCTTCAGCACTTCACTGGACTGTTTAGACGTCCCTTTACTGGGAATGTCCTCAGTCTTCCCGCCCCCTGTGCCCCACCCTGGGGACCCCTGTCTGTAGGTGGGAAGGGGCAGCCTTTTTCCCTGGCTGCAGGCCCAGGCTCAGGGGACAGCGACATCCCAGCACCCAGACTGGGTGGCGTGGGGAGGTGGGTGTTGGTCTTTACCTCTATTTTGTTCTCGATGTAATCCCAGATCCCAAGCACCACAATCCGGAGAACGGTCTGAAGAGAGCAAGTGACATGCAGTTAGGGTTACTGCCCCGCCCTGCACGGAGGAGGCTCTGGGTCGAGTCCTTGCCCAACAGAGGAGACCGTCTCCGCTGCAACTGAGCACCTGTGGGTGGGCTCCTACCAGATCCCAGGGCAGGGCGTGGTCCTTCTCCCAGCCCCCTGCCCTGCCCCACCCCCGCCCACTCAGCCGGGGGAACCCTGGCCCTGACTTGGGGGGGGGGCGGGGTGCATGTGGAAACAAGCTGAGGTCTGAGGCGCCTCTGCACAGGGCGCGTTGGTGTCGGGGCCTCATCTCCGCCGTGACAGGCAGGGATGGCAAATCAGCACCAGGCACTGAACCCTGCAAGGCCAATGCAACCCGAGCAGAAGAACCTCGACAACTGATCGTGCTGCGGGCAGCCGCAGACGCACGGCATGGCTTCCAAGGTTTCCGCCAGCAGGACACTGAGCCACGGCCCAGGTGTTGCTGGGGGGACGGCAGTGAGGGAGGCGAGGGGCCAGAGGGCCACACCCTCACAGGGCAGCAGGCTGAGAGCGGGCACTGTCCTACAGGCCGAGGCCCCTCCCTGGACAACGATCTCAGCGAGCTGGCTGGGACGGTCATGGCATCTGCCCCTAGTCTGACCCTCAGGCCCAGGCTCGTCTGCCAATTCCACAGGCTGCAGGGGCCGTGGCCGGAAGAAAACACGCTATTCTCCCCACACACACACCAGCCCGGCGATAGAAAGAGAGAGAGAGACGGGGGGGGGAGGGAGGGGGAGGGAGGGAGCCATTAGATGGGGCCAGAGCCCCCCTAGGGCCTGGGATTTGACTCCTTGGGACTCTCCACACCCCCATTTCAGCCCCCGGCCCTGCTGGGCTGGGATTCTGGCTCCCCCACATCGGTCCCACTCGACTACTGGCTCCCACCAAACCCAGTACTCCCCAGTACCCAGAGTTTTCCCTCTTACCTCACACATCAGACACAGACATGGGCTTTATCTGCCAACTAGAAAGGGCAGGGGTGTCCATCCTGCTGATCCCCACTCCGGAGACCTGCCCTTTTGCTCCCACTAAGGTAGCCCAGCGCTTGGGCCGGCCAGATCCCGTGAGCCCTACAGCACCTGGTCGAGTCCACTGCCTTTCAGCCCCGAGGGACAGGCCTGCAGCCAGCTGTGCCCAGCACTGTGGCCACAGTGGCCACAGCTTCCTCACCGCTGTCCTCACCTCCAGGTCCCTGGCCCAGCCTCCACCCCCACATGCTCCTCACTGGCCCCACAAACCACCTGCTCTCCCTCAGTGACATCCTGCCAGTCCCACGTTCCCCAAGTCACAACCCGCCCACACCTGGACCACAGCTGCTCATCCATGGAGACAGCTCAGGGGCCACTGCAGGGCCCAGGCTGCACCCCTGGCAATGTCCACGCACAGGACTCTCTCCCTGTTTTGTGTCTCCCTCCCCGCAGCCTCAAGGGCATGCCAGAGGAGGTCTCGGGGCCCGGTGTGCACCCACCTCTGAGAAGAACACGGAGAGGATGACCAGACTGATCCAGTGAATCACACCGGCAAACTGGAAAGCACTGGAAACTGCAACACACACAAGGGCAGAGTCCGTTTCAGCAGCAAGGACTGGGAGGCATCGGGACAGGGGCTTCCCAGCCTGGGCCCGCCTCTGGGACCAGCCGATGCATGAATGGTGGGCCTGGGTGAAATCGGGCCAGAGGCCACCATGGGCTGTCTACGAAGGAGGTGGTGGGAGATGGGTGGGTGCGATGCCATCCTTTCTTCCATCCCCCCACCCCCGCCCGCCCCACGACAGGCCCACGGGCTGCATCTCAGAGCTCTGGCTCAGCCCTTCAGCCTCAACGGGCTGGGTCCCATTAGAAACCGCCACCAGGGTCCTGCCCGGGGCGCCGTGCACAGGCGTCAGGGTCGGAGACGAGCTCACTCTGGCTTTTCATTCTGAAAAGGGAGTGGCAGAGATGGCGGTGTGGGCCAGGGTGTCCCAGAAAACAGGCTAGGACGAAGACAGGCAGAGGGCACGGGGCCAAGGGATGCCAGCCTCCCAGGTGGCACAGCAAGCGGCTGGGTCTGCTACGCGTCCCAGCAGCCCCACTGGCCTTCCAGAGGCCAGTGCATCGGCGCTGACCACGCCCGCCCACCTTCCCTGGGCGGTCCTGCAGCACAGGCACCAGCGCCAGGAGGCCTGTTAACTGCAGGAGCCAGGTCGGCCCCCCACCCGAGCAGGGAGCAGTTCATCAGGGGCAGGCCCACTGCAGGGTGCCAGGGCCCAGGGCTGGGCCGGGTGGGCTTTGGTGCAGAGCCTGGAGGGCTGGCAGGACCTGCTGGGGCAGGGGGGCCCACCGGGTGCAGGAACCCTGCTGAGAGCACGTGCTGCTTCCTGTGGGCTCCAGCGTGGCCTGCTCAGCACACAGCTCAGCGTCCCCTGGGGACCAAAGTGGGAGCAACGCCCAGACCCACCACTGGGGCAGGCCGGACCCCGCAGCCTCCCCAAGGCTCTGAGATTGGGGAACAGGCATGGGGGGGAGAAACCAGGTCTGCAGTGGAGGAGGCGCGGGAGGGAAGGCTGCAATACCAGGCTCCCCTCAGGGGACTCCGGGTCTCCTGGCATCGGGTCAGCATGGAGCCAGGAGATGCCAGGATTCCTTCTGTCTCAGCCACATTAGCACCAGTGGGACCGAGAGGCCGAGGCTTGTGTGGCTCTGAAGGGACCTCCAGGTGAGTTTGAAAACATGAATTCTTTCCCCGTTATTTCTCAAATAAATTCCTGTGCTTTTTTTTTTTTTTTTTACAGTTGCTTCGGAGGAGCCATAAATCTCTGTGCGTTCTATGGAATTTAAGATGCCCTTTTACGAGCTGCTATTGGATCTCCCACCAAAGTCAATCTCCTGGGCATTTAATTTTCAGGAAAAATCCAAGGTCGGCCGGGCTCCCAGTTCAACTTGATACCTGACACACCAGGAACCACGCGCGCCTGGCTGCGTCCCACCACAGGGAAAGAAAGACGCTGTTATGGGCAGACCTTGAACACAGTGGCTGTGTGATGCGTGGGGCGGGAAGTACACAACGTGGTTTACTGAAGCCAGGCTGACTGTAACACCCGTGCTGGTCGCCTTGTGCCTGAAGCCTCCGTGAGCGGAACCCAGCGAGGCTGGTCAGACAGAGGCCACCCTGTGCTGCTGCCGTTCTCTGTCAGCGTCAGAAGGGCCAGTCGACTCGGGACTCGGAAGGAGACCTGAATGGAGGCTCTAGTCAAGGGCCTGGGGGCATTTGAGAAAACAAGTCCCAGACCCCTGATGGCTTTGGGGTGGCTGGATTTAAGGGGATCCAAGAATCTCTTCTTTATTTGCACTTGAATGACCCACCTTCTGAACTGGGAAATACGGGAACCCAGGACTCCACAGAACCACTCGCTCATGCAAAGCAAGAGTCTCAGCTGCCCTCCCCCAGGGCACCACGCAGGGGGCTGTCTGCTGGGACAGCCCTGTGGCCCTGGTGCCCACCAGGACAGAAAAGGCCACAGATGAGTGGGCATCAGCCTCCTTAAACCCAGAGCCAGCTCAGGGCCAGCTCAGACCCAGTGAGGACCTGTGCTGCGAGGGGGACGGGCCACGCCAATACCTGGCCTGGTGGCCCCCAGCCCCAGCCCCAGGGCTCCTGGCCTGGGGACGCCTCCAGCTCCTCTGGGCTCACACCCCTGCCTGCAGCCCCGCCGTCTCACAGGGCCGCTGCCACCGGGGTCCAGTCCCAGGGAAGTGCTTTTCACACCATCCCACTCACACCGGATAAAAACACAAGGAGCCGCAGTGTCACTGCTGCTGTCACAAGTTACAACCAAGTGATACATCTCCACGATGGGAACTCTCTTTAAGCTCCAGAAAACCGCCCCCTGGAAAATTCCAAATGGGAACAATAGAAAGAAGTGCATACAGGGGCCCCTACACTTCTGACTTCATCAGTTTCGGATGGTGAAATGCCGGGGAGGACCCAGAAGTGGCCACTCGGGGTGGACTGATGCGGGGCAGTGGGAGCAGCTGCCCACTGTCCTCCCTGGTGGTGATCCCGAGGGTCAGGGGCGGGGGTGTCAGGCCAGGGTGTCGGATGGGGGCAGATCGCACCCTGGTTGGGGAGCCCGGACGGATGCACATGGAATATCGACATCGCACGTATTTGCGTAGGTATCCCTCTTGCTACTCACACTGGAGAAGCTTTATATCTATTAGAAGTTCCAGAGTCAGGAGGATCACCACCAATATTACACAGGCTACCAGGAAACTGTTGAGACTGGCACTGAGCAAAAATACCTGCCACACGGCTGCTCTCTTCCCACAGCACGGCTTCAGCCAGGTGGACCTGCGGGGACAAGAGTGGGCAGCAGGCACTGAGAGGGGGAGACCCCGAGGCCCTGCTCTCAACCCCCCTCTGTCACTCCTCCCGCCCTACATGCTTCCCTGTGAAACACAACCTACTCAAGAGGCGCAGAGTAGAATTTCAAAGAGGGGTCTCTCTGGGCATTTGATCCACTCCCGTTAGAGATGCAGGATCCGGGGGAGGGGGGCCCATGAGGGGGCCTGGGAATGGAAGGCACTGTCCTCAGCTCTGGGGAAGCACAAAGGCTGGGGTTCGATCCCCAGCCTCAGAAAACTAGCCCCAGGAAGGGTTTCACTAAGCTGGGGACACAGGATGAGAGACCGTGCCAGTGAAGGGAAGGCCACAAAAGCCACCAGTGGACAGTGCCAGGTGTGTCTGTGCAGGAGTGGCCACAAGGACTGGGCGTGTAGCCTGTACCTGCAACTCCAGGGGACAGTGTGCCCCACCTGGACAGAGGCCCAGAGACGCTGAGGTGCCCGCAGGTGCATGAAAGATCCTTTGAAGTTTAAGATTTCTTTGTCACTACTCAGCTGACCTGCTCTCCTGATCCACCGTGTGTCTCACCTACACCCTCCTTCTCTCCCCACAAGTGACACTCCTGCCCCCCTTCCTGGGCCCTATTTTAATCTTCCACACCTTTCTCACCCAGCCACCCAGCTCTCACTTCCCCCCAGCTTCCTGTCAACTGCTCCCAACGTGGGTGTTGCTGCAGGCCTCAAAGGGGGCCCAGCTCCCACCCCCTGCCCTCGAGAACCCAGTGCCTTCTCCTAAAACTGATGCCGTTTCAGTGCCAAGTGGCACTTCAGCTAAGCATCTTTGCAGTTAAAAATAAAAAGGGCCACGGTGAAGGTCATTTTCCGGGATGGTATCATGCTGAGCATGATACCCAGTGTGTGGGTTTGGGGAGTGCTAAGGGCTTCCTGAGCCTCAATTACACTGCAGCACCTTGGAGAGCAGGGCTGTGGGCCCAAAAGCTCCAGGACGGAGAGGGCAAAGCAGTAGACGGTCTGGCTGACCCGATGTTTAGAAATCCCAAGAAGCTAATAAAATGTCCTCTGAGCTTCAGAAGGCTCAGACATTCCTAGGAGACTGTGTTGTAGCAAAAAGATAGAACATGTCCAGTTTTTAAATATCTCTGAGTGGTTAAATAATGACTCAGGGAGCTCGGTGGGCCAAAAGGGAAATCAGCACTGAGTCTTCAGCGGTGGGAGGTGCTTTCCTTCCAAGGCTCAGTATCCAGCCCATCTGAGCCCTGGAGCCTGGTTCCCACTGGCACTTCCCCAGAATGGCCACTAGAGGGCAGGCATGTCCCAATTTCCTGTCCTGCTGCGGCAGGAGGAGCAGCTCCAGGAGGCCTTGGGCTGCCAGAGGCCCAAATGCCACGGAGCAGATGGCCCCGCTGGCAGGCGTCAGTGTTTCAGCGTGAGGTCCCCACCAATCCCTGCTGAGGGCCCAGAGGAACCCTGGCTGGGGCAGGAAAAGGCTAGGAGCCTTGTCTGCTTCTGCTTTATATTCTCTTGGGCAGTGGTCCCAACCCTGGGGCTGAGCCACCCTTTCTGAGGTGGAGCCAGAGGTGCCTGTGAGGCAGGGTCTGCATTTGCTCCTCTGGGGTCTGGCCTTGCAGCACGGGACTGCAACATCTGGCTGCTGAGGCTGCAGGGAGGGAGCACTGGCTGGGTGGGGACTGTGGAGACCCTCAAGTTGTCCCCAAAATTGCAGTCACACGTGCCCAGGGGAGGGAGCAGGCCGCAGCCAAGCTGATGACTGCCCTGTAGGCATCCAGGTCAGATGGCCCTATCAGCCCTGCACTGAGATTTTCAACTGCTGAGTCCTCAAAGGAAAGGGATGGGGGGAGGGGTCACAGTGAGTCAGCTGTCTGTCCACAGTGAAGTCCAGAGCCCAGACTTGCCCATTTGCCAGGCACTGACCACGGTGGCACTGCTGGGCAGAGGATCAGAACTGCTCTGGGTTGCAAAGGGATGAAAATGACAACCCCAAACCCCTCAAAATGCGCCAAAGCACAACACTGAGTACACGTTCCAAGGAGTGTACAGACCCCTGAGCCTCCTCACTGGTGGGTCATCCGAGGACACCTGGACTCCAGGTTCAAGCCCCACATTTCGAGACCCACCCGTGCCCAAGACACTGCACATCTGTGATGCTGACGTGGCCTGGACCTCCCTGACCTGGCGGTGGTTTCAACCATCAGCAGAATGTCCCCACTTCACGTTTCTCTATTGCGTCTGTTCCACAGGGTGACAGTACAGTCAGAGAAAGCCCTCTGGCACCACCCTGGCCTCCACTGTCCCTGATCTAACAACCCTCACAAGGCACTGATGCTGAACCAGGAGCTGTTGTAACTGCTTTACGAACGGTAACTCACACCGTTGTTTGAAAAGACAGCTCCTTCCACTGTTTTCTCTAATGACACAGACCCTGGGGAAGAGCCAGACTTTTCCATCTGTTTGGCTTTTGGTGGCAACTGGTGTCTCCGAACTGTAGCCTCAGCAACCGAACTCCGAGTGCAATCTCTGAGCCTGTTTCCTAATCCACCAATGGGAGCATCGGCAACCTTCACAGGGTCGCTGTCCTAAAATACTAAAAATAACATACGTGAACCCGATGACACAAATGCTCACCGCACAACTGCCCTCTGTCTGTACTGTGAGGATGTAAGTACATGGGCCTCAGAAAAGGCATTAATAATCTACATACGAGAAGTGCCAATGTTCACTCCATGCCAGTAGTACACACCCACTCAGTGCCAGGCGCCGTGCTGGGTGCCGAGTGCCTGAGTGTGGCAGGGCCCTTGCCTCATCGAGCCTGAGGCCTTGTAGGTGGGTTCTGACTGTGGGATGGGCTCCTGGTCTCAGCCCACCGTGCAAAACCAAACAAAGTGAAAAACAAAGCAAGTGCCTGCAATGAGTGGGGGGTGGGGCTCCTTTCTCACACCCCCAGGGAGGGCAGCAACCACAGGAAAAGTCCTGTCCAGCATCCTCCTCGCCCCGCACCAATTCCAAGAGGCAGCAGCACACACAGAGCCAGAAAGTCAGCACACTGGCGCGCTTGGCCCAACAGGAAATCTCAGGTTGGAGCTGAGTGGAGACTTTCCCAGCCCTTTGCGGGAACTGAAGAAAGTGAAGTCTCCAAACGAGCAGCTTCTGTTCTGCAATCAGAGCTGAAGGTCAGCCCCATGCCAGGGATGGGGCAGGGGCCAGAGAGGGGAGCTGGGAGCCAGGAGGAGGAAGCCAGGCCTTGTGCAGCTGGGGTCACGGGGGGGTCTGACATTCGCTGTCCCAGAATCTCAGGTTTCCTGCATCCTCAGAAATGTCAACTAGCGAGGAGCTCAGGCCAGGAGGGAGGAGCTGTCACCCCACTTGGCAAAGTCCCAATCTCCTTCTGGGGGGCACAACAGCCGACACACTGGGGACTGGCCGCCCTACCTGAGGGGTGTGACGTGTTGCTGGCACGTCTCCGAAGGGCTGCCATGGGTTGGAGACTCACTCAGGGGAGGGAATGGGTGCTGCTGGGTCCAGTGAGATGCCCTCCCGCCTCCAGAGTCCTCCAAGTAGGGAGCTGGCCCCCAGTCTAAGTCTCCTTTGTGCCACCCATGCGTGGGCAGGGCTGCCCGGATGAGGCCAGCTGCCCAATGGGGTGTGAGCCAGCCGGTGGGCTAGTTCTCAGGCACAGCCATGTCTGTCCTGCTCAGCCTGTTCTGAGCTGCAGTCTGGCAAATACTGAGTTATCAATGCACCCCCTTCTTCTATTTGGCCAAAGTCCAGATCCGAGATGCCCCCACAGTTGGCTGGGGGCCCCAGAGCCCCATAAATTCAGCTCGCTTCCCTTGGGGGACCTGAGCTTGGGTTTAAATTGCTCTTCCTTCTCCGGGCAGCGCTCAGCACCCTGCAGAGCAGTAGGAGGTGCTCTGCTGCCGCCTAGTGGTGTCCTGGGGCTGTGCACCCCGTACCCGCGAGGAGGTGGGAACCCAAGGGTTTATTTTGCTGAGAATAATGAACACAAAGATTTCAAGAGCCATGAACTTCCAGACTTTGCACTTGCAAGGTCATGGCAGAAATGAACCTGACTTTCAACCCTAAACCCCAGAAGGCTTTTCATTCTTCTAAAAGGATGCTAAAAAGTACTAAGCGAGGTTGGCATGTTCTGAGGCCAATCATTTATTTTAGGATGACTTTGTAGAAAGGTGAAAGTAGCTCAGAGATGAGCCGGCCGTGACCACAGCCCGAGTTCTGGTCCAGAGCCTGGTCCATCCCTGTGGCTCTTCTTCCACCTGACATACACCTGGGGCCAGTCCCCAACTTTTCCCAGCGGAACTGGCTTCCTTCTCTCTCAATCCTTATCTTAGACGGCCTCACCCACCCAGTCACTTACTCTTTCAAGTCGCTCCTTCCTTCCTCAACACTCGCTCTGCTCCAGGCTCGAAAGAATTGATGTCTGCCCTAAGGGACCCCAAGCCAGGGCAGGGGGACAGACTGGAGAGCAGACCAGGCAGACCAGACAGCCCAGCATCACAAACGCCATGGCAGAGGCAGGCCCCAGCCTGGGTGGCGTGGGGGACAGGGGACTTTCCGCAGGAGTGGGTCCTTGAGCGAGTATACAGGGAGCTCGGAGTGTGATTTAGACTCCAGCTTAGCAGGCTCCTCCGCTCCCCGCCTTCTGCCTCCAGGTTTTGTCTGCTGGCACCTCTGAAATGTTCCCAGTCTTTACTTCAGATGCTGCCACCTGGACCTGTTTTCCAGCTGACATCTCATAACCATCCCCACACCCTGGCAGGTCTTCTTCCTCTGACTGAGAAGCCCTGGCCGAAACGTCCGTTGGCATCATCCCAAGTGACAACACCCCTTTCTGTCTCCACAGCCTCCCTCCAGGCACCTCCCCTCTGGGGGTCTGGCCTCTGACCTCTCAGGTTAGGCCTTTGAGGACCCTAAAGTATAAATAAGTACAAGAGGCTGAACGTCTTTCATTCCTTCCTTCACTTCCCCATTTGTGACAAAGTCTCCTGCCTGCTCCCCACGACCCTCTGGCGCACCCTCTCCACACGGCCACAGAGCTGCCATCTACCCGTGTCCTGCCCTGCCTCCCTCAGCAGAATGGGGACAGGCATGTGACAGGGCAGCCATGCGGTGGCATCACATGGGCAATGATGACAACCAGAATCACAACCTGTGATGCTGGAAAGGGACGGATGACACACGGAGGCCCACAGTGCTGGCCTGGACCACGAGCCAGAGATGGTGCTGGGTCTGCCGCTGTGTGGCCTTGCACAAGTGCTTCCACACTCTGGACTCCGCTGTCTTCTTAGAATATGGAGAATAGGGCCTGGCTGGTGTGGCTCAGTGGACTGAGCACTGGCCTGCAAACCAAAGGGTTGCCGGTTCAATTCCTAGTCAGGGAACATGTCCGGGGTTGTGGGCCAGGTCCCCGGTAGGGGGCGTGTGAGAGGCAACCACACAATGATGTTTTACCCTCTCTATCTTTCTCCCTTCCCCTCTCTAAAAACAAATAAATAAAATCTTATATGGAGAATAGATACTGTCTGGGGTGTTTTCTAGCTCTAATGTTCTCAGATTCTGGGAAACTTAAAAACACTGAAGTATATCACTGAGCTCAAGGGAAGCGAATGGCGGGGTGCTGGGTCCCTGAGGTCCCTTCATTTCCCCGCAGAGAAAATTCAGGCCCGTATATAACACTTCCCTGCGTAGGAACAGATTGTCTGACAAGACTTCCACCAGAACTATAAACACTGTTGCTGTGCATTGCTTCAGAAAGGGCCAGGTGGGAAATTTTGGGAGAACCCCAGGAAATGCAGCAAGAGCCAAAAAGCCTTGAGGAGAGCCACCCCCCCCACCCCCCCACAATGTGCTTTTGTTTTGCTTCCTTTTTCCCTGGCATCTGTCCTGGGCCTGCTCTTCCTTCCTTCTTCAGGAAGCCCCTGGCTGCCAAGAGCCCCACAGAGAGCACAGGCAGCAGAGACAAATCCCTTCACCTGCTGCTTCCTGCTGCCCCACAGGAGCAGCTTCCAGGGCACACCTGGGCACTCAAATCACATCAAGGGCCTCTCTGCCGTGTGGGCGCCTCATTTGCATTTTCCCTGATGGGGGAGACTCCGCAGAGACCCAGTTCAGAAGGAAACGCAGCGGTAAGGCTGGGCCTCCATGTGCTTTGTTCCTTCTCCTGTTCCCACTAGGAGGGGGCGCCAGGGTTCTGGCCCTGAGAAACTTGGACCAGCAGGGGCATTACAAAGCCGCACTTCCACTTTAGGCCACTAGAGGGCAGCAACGTGGCACCTGGTGCTCGGGAGGGACACACCTGCCACATAATTTGTGGAGCTCAGTGCAAATGCATGACTCCCTTGTTCAGAGTTTCCAGGCGGCGGCAGCGCAACATCAAACCAAGCAACTGCACAGGCCACGCGTGCACGAAGCTGGCCCCGGCTCAGGGGCCTTGAGGGCCTCAGCTCAGCCTTGGAGCCAGCAGAGACCTGGGAGTACCTGCTGAGAGTACCTGTTCAGGGTAGCCACCACCACCCGGCGTCCACCCCTTAGCTATCTCACCCCAGCTTGCCTGTCCTTTCCCCACAGTGTCCTGCCAAATCTATGCACAACACTCGGAGAAAGTTATATTTTCAGAGAGAGCCACTGGGTGAAGTTTTCACAAAAGGTTTATGGTTTCACAACTGTTAGGCAATTTCTCTCAGGAAAGCGGCAGCCCTTTTGGAAAACAAGCACAGGGGATCCAAGCTCTGAAAATTTATCTCGAGCCAATATTTCTCATCAGCTTCTGAAATAACCCAGCAACCCTTCATTTCCATAGTCAAAGCAGCCAGCATGTTCTGAAATGTTTACAGGCACCTGAGGAAGAGAGTGGCCCAGAAGTGGCTCAAAGATCCTGGCCAGTGTTTCCATGTCTGCGCCATGGAACAGTGGGGGGTGGGGACGTCTGACCCACTGGGTGACTCCAGGACTCTGCTCTGGTCTTCAAACCAGCTCTAACTCAACTGTTCACCTTCAGAAAGTATGTTTGTAAGACAGACCAGGCTAACGAGATGTTAACTGGGGAACAAAGGCACCTAGGTTGACAGACAAGCTAAGGAGAAGGAGGAGGAGGAGGTAGGGGCCACACCTTTGAATTGTCCTATGCCAAGGGGGCAGCAAAGCTCCCGGATCAGTGCCGCTACACCCCAACAAGCTCAGCACCCCACCTTGTGCAGAGTGCTCTCTGCCAGCCTCTTCCCTGGTGAGCATTGGCTGACAGAGGGTACCAAGGGCATTGCAGGCCAAATCCATCCCTTCTGGCCTCTGTGACCTTGGACAGGTCCCCAGTGTGCAGAGAGGGGTCGGATGGGCCACCACAAAACACGTCAGTCCTGAAATGTTATGATTCTCTGATGCCCAAGCCAATGCTACAAAACAGGCTGGGTCCCACAATGACAGGTAAGTCCGGAGCCCACAGCCTTCACTGAGGCAACAGCATCTGGGGAGAAAGGGGCCTTGGTGGTCTGATGGAACATCGGGCCTCCTCCTGCTCAGCATCTCTGACCTCTGTCTGCCCCTATCCCCATGGAAACCCAGGGAGTTATGCAGGAGACAGGCACCTACCCTTCTCTCTGGTAGTCTTCGTCCAGATTTGACAGCAGCTGCGAGCCCGCGGAGGAGAGGTCGACTGCAGCCAGGGGCAAGTCCCGATAGGCAAAGTTCACCAGCTGCCCGGGAGCAATGCTCTTGGTTTCCTCGTCCACTTGTTGGGAGATGATCTCCACCTCGGAAATTCCTCCTCCTGGGGCAGGCCTGGCGGTGGAGGGGGAATGGGCAGTCAGCCTGCACAGAAACCACATCTCATTCCACAAGGAAAGCAGGGAGGGCACATCAAAACAAGTCCCCCACTTGGGTGGGGAGCTTTGAATACTAACCTTTTTTTCCCCCTAACCACTGTTGAAATCTAACCAATAATACTTGGTGGCAGGTACCCACGAAGTTCAGAGCTAAATCTACCTCCTTCTCTTTTGCTTGAATCATCCAGGTAATTGAGGGAAAAGTGGAATTTTTATTTGAACACCACAAGTTAGCTGCCTAAACTACACCAGATTCAGCAAGTAATTTCCGATGCCCAATGTTCTTCTGCAGGCCTGTCTGCACCTCTGCTTTCCACGGCCCGTGAAGTACAGGATGCACACTCTCGGCACGACATTCACGAAACGGCCTCAGACAGAACAGGCACAGGGTGTGAGGCTCTAGCGTTTCTCAACGACTGAAATAAAGGTGTGGGTGTTCACGTGGGGGATGCTGGGTTGAATCTCTTCTTTCCTTCTGGAATGCTCATGGAAACTAGGCACCGTGGACTGAACAGAGTTTTCTGATCTGGGGTATTTCTGCATGGATGGGGAATTCCGAGGACCAATAGTACTTGGCTCTGAGAAGCATGGAACAGGCCGTCTGCCCTCCTGACTTAGCTCCCTCTGCTCCCTTGTGCCAGGGCTCACAGTGGCCCAGCACTACTTCAGGCCGGTGGGTACCACAGGAGATGAAGCGTCCTGAGGGGGGAGGTAAGGCCCCACAGCTGACAGCCTGACTTTTGAGAAAACACCCTGATGCTAGGTAAAAACAGGAGGGTGGACAATGTTTACTAATGGCTCAGTTGTTCAGCCTCCCTTTCCCGCAGCTTCTCCCACCGAAAGGAAGGCACACTTCCCAATCCATGATGCTCTGTTCAGTCACGTGACCTGTGCTGGTCCACAGGATGTTAGCAAACGTGACACAAGCAGAGGCCTGAAAAGGCACCTGTGGATTTGTGATGATGCTGCTGCCCCTGCGATAGAGCCATCAGAAGGTGTCCGGCCTGCCCAGGGGAGAATGGGGGCCACAAGGAGTGGACTCCAGTGTCACCTAGAAAAGGCGACCACCAGCAGAGCCCACACCCGGGGGTGATCGGCCAGGACGGGCAGAGCTGCCTCGCTGGCCACCCCAGACATGAAGGCACAAGCACTTCCTGCCGCATTCTACTGAGGTTCTGTGGTTGGTTGTCCCACCGAATTGCTGTGGCAATAGTGGGTACCTGCTCCAGGGGACAGCAGCCGGCTCCTAGCTAGGCAGGCCGGCTATGGGTCTGTAATGTGGGACAGGAGTGCTATTCTCACCTTGGCATTTTTTTATTTTATATATTTGGTTTTAGAAAGAGGGGAAGGGAGGGAGGGAGGAAGAAAGAGAGGGAGAGCAATACTCATGTGAGAAACTTTGATTGCTTGCTTCTCATGGCGCCCGACCAGGGACCGAACTAGCAACCTAGGCATGTGTCCTAACTGGGTATCAAACCTTGGCCTTTTACTTTGTGGGATGACACCTAACCCCCTGAGCCATACCGGCCAGGGCTCACCTTGGCATTTTTGCCATTAAATTATAACCACAAAACAACTGACCAGTGTGCTGGTGCTTTGTAAGATTAAGTGGTTGGTACTCATAGCCTCTCAGGTTTGAGAACGAAAAGCAATTCTGTCTGAAGAGTTCTGCTCCTGGATTCATAAAGCCTACTTTCAAGAAACCCAGTCATGATTTCTAACTTTCCTCGGAATGTGGTTTTTTTTAATATTTTATTTATTTATCTTTAGAGGGGAAGGGAAGGAGAGAGGGAGAGAAATATCAATGTATGGTTGCCTCTCTTGTGTCCCCTGCTGGGAACTGGCCTGCAACCCAGGCATGTGCCCTGGATGGGAATTGAACCGCGATACTCTGGTTCGCAGGCCTGTGCTCAATCCACTGAGCTACACAGAATGCCTGTTTTATTAATTCGCCTTAAGCACTTCCTAAGCTTGTCTTAAATTTTGCTTTTGAAAGGCTTCCCCATTTTCTGTGGCCTCCTGCTAAAGAAAACATGTACAGTGGTTCCCTGAATCAGAAGATCCTTGTCTTCTGGGAGGATTTGAAAACAGGTGTTTGTTTGTTTAAGAGAAAATAACCAAATTTAGTAACACATCCATTTGTGAAGCCCACACACATGAGAGAGTCTGAGACCTCACATGTATGAGAGGATCAAGCAACCGTTTCAGACTGCAGAATTCCTCTGCCTTTCTGAACTAAAATATGAGATGATATTAGTGAGGCAACTCAGAGAAAACGCAGATTCTAACAAATCATTTTGATGTTGGGGTCAAGGACAAAAGCACCTGGAAAGGGAGCCACTGCCACCCCACAGTTCCCACTGAGTTTGCACTCGGCACCCACAGGGAGCAGCTCCCAACGCACTTACTGTGGGCTGCTCATGTTGAGAGACGCAGCCAGAGCCATGGGCCTTCTTGGTCTCTCGTGGGGCTCAGCTGTCTTTGAAGCCTGTTGTCAGCATTTCCAAGTGTGGGTCCCACCGGCCATACACATATGGTACCCTAGAAACAAATGAATGAAAGGCATTTATTCCACTCAGATGCCTGACCAAAGTCCCCCTGAGATCATCGAGAAATGGAAGTCTTTGGTACTGTCTTCCACGAAGCACTTTCCACAGTGATGCTAAACAGACTCGGGTGATCATTTCTAGGGTTAACGACAGGCAAAACTTCTGTCAGAGAGCTGAAGGAACAGGCTCAGAGTGACAGAGTGACCTTTCTGTGTCACACGCAGACGGCAGAAGAGCCAGGTGGGATGGATCCTAGGCCATCTGACTTCTAATCCACAGCTCTTTCCACCACACCTGCCTAAGAAAACCAGGGTAATTTTATATTTCAGCTGTAGGGACTTCACATATAAGGTTTGCCTCAGAAATCTCATGTTTTCCCAGCAATTTCCTTCTCCTGTTCCCATGTCCATCTGGTAATTCGGCCTCTCCACTCTCCCAGGCTCCCCTCTGCCCCTCTCCGGGATGGGTCTCCTGGTGAGGGGAGGCTCAGGGCTGGGCTCCCCCTCACTGGCCCCCTCACCGTGATATATTAGGTAACCCCTCTGTCCTCAGTTTCAACACCTATAAAATGGGAATAAAAGTAAAACTAACTAAACGAGTTAATGCTTGTAAAGTACTTAGAACAGTGCCTGGCATGTAGTGTTGGCTTTTACTGCAATTATGTTGTAAATTTACATTACAAAGCATTCTGATGGCTGAGTACAAGATTTCCTCTTAAAATCTGGTCAACAGAAGATGCCTTTCTACAAAGCAGTGCTCCGGTACCATCTGGAAGGCTCCTAGGAGACTAACAATGTGGTAGAAGAGTCAGGCCCGGGTTCTGGATGATTTTGTACAAGGTGTCAGGGAGGTTACTCCAAGCAAGGGCCATCCATCCTTCTGTAAGTTGCTTCTGCTGCGAACTGCTTTTCTTACAACGTCCACGGGATAGAACCCGCCTCCCTTCCCGAAGATCTGCTCTCAGAGGCAGCTGAACTTGAGAGATAAAAGGTAGACTGGCTCCTCCTGCAGAAGGAACATGTGCTCCAAGGGTGACAATATCAGGGGACAGGGATAAACCTGCCCATGGGGACGCTCCTTGACGTCCTGTGAGAAAACTGTGAGCTCAGGTTAAAGGTAACTCGAGGAAATCTTGGGGAAGTCTGAACCTAGAGCAGGTGTTAATACAGGAGACGGAGAGCATTCTAAAATCGGAAGGGATGTACACAGGAGACCCTGTTTCCACAGCAGCTTGTGGGAAATAGGACCATGGGACAAAGTGCGGGGAATGTGGCAGGGAGACTCTAGGCAAACAATTTATCCCCACACCTAGATAGATAAGGAGCACCTTAACTGCTGTAGTATTAATGATAAAGTAAGCTCTATAATGTTCCCCATTCTGTAACACAGAGTTAGTCAGTCTCGATCTTCCTTGTTCTTTTCACAAAGCCCTGTGGGAAGACAGGTCTTGTGGTGGCCTAACTTTAACAGGCAATGAAGTCAGGATCGCAGTCTCAACAAACAGGGAACTAGGTGAGCAACACCTGCCCTGGAACCATGTTTTAACACGTTGTATTCCCAAGTGAGCCCTTGTACACTCCGTACAAGGAATGAGCTCTGCGTAGGCTACAACAGAAAGGGCCCTGCTCTCCTGGATCTTCCAGGTGGGCAGGGCACTGGTCCTGTCTCCAGACTCGAAGTGATGCCATTGGCCCTCCTGGGTCTGAACTTCCTGGCTTCCATTCTGGCACGAGCCCATTGCTTCTCATAAACCTTTCTATGAAACGCACACATGTACCCCATTGCTTCTGTTTTTCTGTAGAAAACTCTAATATAACAGCAAATTGAAAAGCACTCCTAGGACTGGGCTGGCCCTTTTGCTTGTACATCACCATGGCAACATGCGGGCCCATCACCTCAGCCAGCCACCCACCACCACCCCCCAGGTGTGTTTGCGAGGTCTGTCAAGACAAGAGGCGCCACCCAGCTGTGCCCGGACTAACTCACAGACTCATGAGCTAAATAAAGTTGTTGTTTTGTAAAAATGTATTCTTCCAGAATTTATTAGCACCTTCTATGTTCTAGGAACCATATTAAATATTGAGATTATCAAGATAAATGAGACATGGTCATAGCACTCAAACTCGTGGGCTAGTGATAGAGACAGATGCAGGGAAAGAAATTAAAATTCAGAGAGGTGAGGATAATGAAGAATTACAGAGGAGTGTTTTGAAAGCTGTAAACTTCCTTATGAATATTAAGCAACCAATGCCTCCTCACTGGCAGACACAATCCCCCCCATTCATTCAGCCATCTGTTAAACAAAAAGGTGGGTGTTTATTTTGTTGTTGTTTGTTTTTAGCCCACCAAGGTTTTGGCATAGTTTATTATACAGTGGCAACAGGTCACAGATCATTATAGACAAATGGCCACCACGACATATAAAATAATTCCAAGGTCTATTTGTAAAAAGCTACACTTCATCCTCCATTTTATCCCTCCACCTCTTGCCTGATGTCCCTACATCAGGTGCAGAGGGACAGCCAGGTGCGGAGATCCATGCTTGGAGTTGTGCGAACATGTGCCCACATTCCTCGGGTAGCTTCTGTAGGTTTGTGCTTAACAAAATAGATCCAACTCTGCAATTTTATCACTTGGCAATGTATAGCAGACATCTTTTCTGGTCAATAGATAAACACATGTTTTCTAATTTCTGAACAGACATATATAGCACATATCATGCACATATGTAGCTTTACGTGCATTGCTAATCATACCATTCGTGCTTTCAGTGGCTGCTTTTCCTCTTCGCCCGCTCTGACGCATCACCTGCCTCACTGCTGCCGTCCCCGGTATACACATGCACACACGCACACACTCCAACATTAAACCTGTGCACCCACCCCTTTTCTTGTAGAAGTACCTCTGCCGAGTCCAGCAGTAAAGCTCAAACTCCATTTTTAATTAACGGCTGCAAAATATCCCACAGTTAGGGTGCTCTACAACTTAGTAACAATTCCCCTGTTGATGGTCAGTTTTCAGACTTTTTTTTTGGCCACTGTGAAAATGCTACGAAAACCATCCTTGTTCACATTTCATTCTTGTCAATTCTAGCACCTCAACAACCCAGGATTTCATCCCTTTTTCCCCCAAACCCACTGCACTGTTTAAATACTGGCCCTGAAATTTCTCAACTGCATTTTTATAACCTCCCCAAGTCAAGTCTCAATCTGTCATCCAGCATTCTCCAAACTACTTCCAAAGAGGTCTTAGCATACGCACGATTCACATACAGTAAAACACACTCGTTGTAAGTGTACAGTTGGATACGTTTAAATGGAACCACCCCCTCCAATCGACAAATGAAACATTTTCACTGCCCCAAAAAGTTCCCTTGCGACTGTGCAGTCAACCCCTGATGCCCAGAGGCTGTCCTAACCTCTATTCCCAGAGATTAGCTTTGACTGCTTTCTAACTAAACATAAATGTAATCTCATCATGTGGATTACGTGTGTCTGGATTCTTAGGCTCGACATAATGTCTAGGAGATTCATCTGGGTGTCTGCGTTCATTAGTACTTTGCTCCTTTACGCAGCTGAGTAGCACCCGATTATATGGAAATACCACACTTTATTTTTCATTTAGGTAATCCAACAGGTGATGGAAAATTGAATTGTTTACCATTTTGGCACTTACAAAAAAGTTGTCATGAACATTTCTGTGTGAATCTTTTTTGGATATAAATTTTCACTTTTAGGCAAATATTCAGAAGTAGAATCACCAATTTATAAAATAGGTATATTGTTTCACTTTATCAGATACTTCCAAATAGCTTTTCAGAGTAGCTACAATTCCTCAAGGCATGTGTGAGAGTTTCAGTTGCCAAAATAAGGCTTTTTAAAATGCAAATCATATTATTCTCTACTTAAAACCCATTTCTGGCTCTTCCCATACATGTTCAAATTCCACAGGAAATGGGCATTATCTGTGTCCCAGCTCTCTAGCCCCTTCTCCATCTGCTCCCTTCACTCCAGTCACACTCACCTCTCGGCTGTTCTTTCACAACTTTGCATAGGCCCTCCCCTCTACCGGAATCGCATTTACTCCCTCATTTGCATATCGAATGCCTACTCATCTTTCTCAGAGGTATATGCTGATGACTTCACACCTGCATCCACACCCCTATAAGCTAACTGCTGGGTTCTGTGCTCTCTTAACACACAAGGTATAACTCCACTATCATACTCTGCTCCAAATATGAGAGTGTACATGGTTTTCTTCTCAATACCTGACCGGCTCCTGCAAGACACTCCCTCCTCCCCTCCCTTCCCTCTACCAGTCTACTGAGGGCCTTCCACCTGACAGATCCAATACTGGGACTGTGCACAGAATGACAAGTGAAAACTGTCACACTCCCTGCATCCACAGACCTCGGGGCAGAGTGAAAGACAGTCGAGTAATTACACCCATACATAGAAAATCAGACACTGAGTCAGTGTTCTGAAGGAAGGGACAGATGGATCTACTGGGATGTAAAAGAGGAATCTGTCCCAAATGGGGGAGTGGTGGGGACATGAAGGTTTCCCTAAGAAAGCAAATCTTAACCTGGGACCCGAGGGAGACAGAGGAAGTAACTACATGAAGTGTGTTCCCTCCGTATGGTGGGAGAGATCTTGGGACTGTTGACAACAGCAAAATGAAGCTGGTGAGCTGAGATCAGAGGGCCTCATGTGAGGGACGAGCTCTGGGCAAAGGCCAGACCAGAACTTGTTAGGGGCTGGTCACTACCTTGCTTGAGATCAAGAAACAAGACTGGTAGTATCATCTCTGCCCATTGTCTGTCATGGTACCGAGCACGGGGTCATACATGAGGGCCTTTTGTTAAATGGATGAATGATAGAAGTGTCCGAGGAGTGTGATGCCAAAGGAAGGAGCCTACCCACCTCCTGAGTGGGCTGCAGGGCTGAGAGAAGGGTGTTTCTAAGCAAAGGCACAGCTCAAGTTTGTTGATGGAAAACAGCCAACAGCGATAAGAGACAAGTTGTGACATGGGTAGGAAGGGAAGACATTAACAATACAAAAATTATTAACTTTGAAAAGGGAGAATAAAGTCTTCCTTTGAGGTAAGAGAAAAGGGAAACAAATAGGGAATGTTCATAGGGGTGTCCAACCTTTTGGCATCTCTGGGCCACACCTGGAAGAAGAGTTGTCTTGGGCCACACATTAAATACACAAACACTAACAAAAACTGATGAGCGAAAAGAGGTTTTAATTAAATGTACTAATCTGTGTTGGGTCACATTCATAGCCATCCTGGGCCACATATGGCCCATAGGCCACTGGTTGGACATCCCCACTCTAGAGAAAAACACACACTGTGTTGGGAGAGTCATTAGTTATTATAGGTGGATCGGGGGCCAGTTTTTGGAACCAACACGGTACCATGAGACAGCCACCTGTCTGTCATCCACGTGCTGTGGATTCTGCCTCCAATCACAGTGTAACTGGCATGGGGCCTGAGGTTTTCACAAAGTTTTTTCAAAGTATAATATTTTAGGGCCAATTCACACATACTTTACAATTTACAGAACTTGGGTAGGGAGGTTAAGAGCACTGTCAGTGAGAGGCTGACCTGGAATTGGAACCCACGTCCACCTGACTCCGCTGCTAGGAGCCAAGGCAACTTGGGTTCCCTCGTCACTGTTTCAGATGTTTTGTTCCAGTGCAGCGGGGCTGCCCATGAGCCTGGGCACAGTACCAGGTGATCCAGGCAGGAGGGAGTGGGCATAATTTGTGGAATGGGTCCCCTGGAGTCGCATGTGAGTGAAGGAGGAGTAAGAAGGTGGTTTGGGAACCTAGAATGTGATACTCTGGCACAAAACACATTATCCTTTGATTGAGATGGGAAGGATCAGAAAGAAACCAACACAGGAGTGAGTCACAGGTTAACCTAATTCAAGATGAGGTCGGTGGCTTATCCACAGTTAGCGGCATGGCAGGAGAGTGCTGTGTCCCAACCGTGGGGACTGCCTTCCTTTGACCAAGATGGCAATGACTTGAGCAGTAGCTAGAGTGATTATGGGAGAACAGCCCCTAGGAGAGAAGCCTATTGCAAAAGGAGAAAAGGAGCCCTTGGAATATCACCAGTGTCCATGGGAAGCTACAAAGCTGGGAGGGCCCTGGGCCAGGAGACAGGTGGCCACAGCAGCAGAGAGCAGCAGGGGCTGCGGGAACCAGCCCCACCTGCAGAGAGCAGTCCTGCGGGGTGAGCTCAATTGGTGGCGGCAAGAGTCCCAGTGGGCGGGTGGTTGTTCCCAGTCTGGAATGGTGCCTGTGGGGATCTTACCAGAAGACATCACCGTGTATCACTGCAGCCACCAGCTAGCATGTCCCTCAATTATATTCTGTCTGCTTCTTACAGCTCTTGCACTTACAACCCAGGGCCTGCACAGTCTGTGCTGTGATGGACTCATTTAATCAACACAATCCCAGGCTCTTAAGCTTGAGCATATTTCTGACTTAAGGAGACACAGTGGGTTGAACAGTGTCTGCCCAAATTCACTTGGAACCTCAGAACCTGACTCTATGTAGAAATAGGTCTTGGTAACTAGTTACAATGAGGTCATCCTGGACTGGGGTGGGCCCTGAATCCAATGGCACTGTCCTTAAGACAGATAAGAGGCGCAGAGGAAAAGGCCCCATGAAGACAGAGACAGGGGCTGGAGTGATGCCACCACAAGGCAAGGAACGCCTGGGTCCACCAGAGAGGCAGGGAGGGTTCTCCCCCAGAGCCTACATGGGGAATGTGGCCCCGAGGCCACCTCGATCTGACACCTCTGGCCTCCAGAACTGTGAGAGGACAAATTTCTGTTGTGTGTGTGTTTTTTTAACTACCCAGTTTGCAGTTCTTGGCTACAGAAGCCCCAGGGAACTTGCGCAGGAGCTGAGTTCCTTCTTCCTGAACTGGCTGGCACCTTAGGAGATCTCTAGCCCCTGAGCTCATCACCCCCATATGTAAATGCCAGGAAAAAAAGCATCTGCGGAATAAATACATCCCTGTCAAGATTTTAAACTAAGGGAGAAGCACGGTGCCCCCTGAGGCAGCATGGAGGGATCAATGACAATGTGAGATAGAAGGCTGCTCAACAAGAACGACTGCTGTGTGGCTTCAGCTTGGTGAATTTACTAAGTATCAGGATGTGACCTCTCATTTCCTCACTCTCAAGGTTGAGTCAACCTTAGCATGATTAGCTAAATCATGTTAATCAAGCTCACAAGAAGTAAAAATTAGGCCACAAATGTATATTCATCAGTATGTGTGTGACAAAGAGAGAAAGCAGCTCTTCCAGGATCTAAAATGCCCACATTCACCACCAGGGCCCAGACTCAGCACACCGGGGGGTCAGGGGGAGCGAGGTGGGGGTGATCCATGACATAAGTTAAATGGAGTCAAAGCAAGGAGTCAGGGCCCCATCCAGCAAGCAAAGAGGAGGGGCCGCCATCCCAACCACGGAGCAGCCCAGAGACCTTCCCTGCACCACCACTCTCTGTCTCCAGCACCACAAGTCCAGATTGGCTGGCCTGAGCAAAATAGAATGCTTGTTTTAAGGCATTTGAATTATCCCATTAGGTGTCGGGATAATTTGTTATGCGGCAATAGTAACCATGACATCACAATTGAGAAATGTTAGCCTGACTGGGGTATTAAAAGGAGGAAGCAAAAACAAAACAAACTTACACCTAGTATGGTGATAGTATTCAGTTACGTATAAAACCTGGAGGGGAAAAAAATATATGTGTCACTAGCTATGGGCCCCAAACTTCCCACTGAATGTCATCAATGTCAATGAACTCATATGCACAGAAACTTGGCAAGAGGCCTTTAATCTACACGTAGGAGCACTAAGGTTTTCAAAATGCAGGCGCAGTTGAAAATGCGGATGCTGCCTGTCTGACACAGGCCAATCACGCCACAGATGAACAAGCTGTTGCAAAAACACTGCATATCTCTATCTACAATGTGCCACTTGATAACGCTGCATCTTTTGACACAGACAGAGCTACAGCGCTGCCTACAGTATCTAATTAAGGGTTTCGGATGAACTAAGGTTTTCTCCTGCCAAATGCCATTCATCTATGCTTGACTTTTCAAACCGCTATCACCAAGTATAATTTGTAAAGCAAGCTCCCCATGTGAATTATTTTGTCCTGCTCCCTTAAGGCACTGCCTAGCTCAGAGTACAGAAGTTATGTTGGGACCC
The DNA here is from genome assembly GCF_021234435.1 of Artibeus jamaicensis. NCBI lineage: Eukaryota > Metazoa > Chordata > Mammalia > Chiroptera > Phyllostomidae > Artibeus > Artibeus jamaicensis. The sequence goes on along the minus strand of NW_026522049.1, from coordinate 624,840 downwards.
TTAAACTGCAAAGCCCAGTCCTGTCATTTAGCAGGAAAGGGTGCCAGGACCCAGAAGAGTGAAGCAACTTGTCAGGAGTTAAGTCCTACTTTGTGGAATAGCTGGGTCTAGGCTCCAGGAATCCTGACGCCTTAGTGTGATGCTTCTTTTCAAAACCTGGAATGTTATCTTTGGAAAAGGAGAGTAATAGTAATAGTCTGAATGTGCTTACAACCAGAAATACAACCAGCATTATTTCTCTCTAGCCTTTGTCCTCAAACTGACTCCATGACTTTCTGGTTACTCACATTTTCAAGCACCACCTTGTTTCACTAATTAAGACTCATTTTAAGGGCTTTTTTTTTTTTTAACTCACCTGATCTAAATCAAGTCTCCAGTCTTACATCCAGTTCAAAGCTTATGCTACTGTAACAGACTGGGTGACTTCAACAACAGATATTTATTTCTCACAGTTCTGGAGACCAGAAGTCCAAGATCTGGGCGCCAGCATGGTTGGGTTTTGGGGAGACCACTCTTTCTGGCATGCAGATGGCTACCTTCTCACTATGTGCTCACATGGTGGAGAGAGAGAAAAATAAATCTTTCTCTCTTCCTCTTCTTATAAGACCACAGTCCTATCGGATTAAGACCCCATTCTTATGACCTCATTTAACCTTAATTACCTGCTACAGATCCTATCACCTCACACAGCCATATTAGGAGGTAGGGCTTCAACACTGTGTATTTGGAAAGGGCAGGGGTCATAAATCAGTCCATAGCACTAGATATGATCTTTGGCATTCCTTCCACCTGTTAGCAAGATCAGGCGCATTGAAGATGCTAGCAATCACCTGTGGAATAAGTAAATCTACATTGCCTCCATGATCCCAGAACCTATAGAAGGCTTATTTCTAAATTATAGTGTAGTGAGCACCTTGGGGGTCCTCTGTGTATGCTTTCCCCTTTCGAAGGCAATTAACAAGCCAAAGGAGACGTATGGCCAAAGCAAGTCTTTCCCAAGGCTGGAGCCTTGGTGTTCTTCAGAAAGCGCAGTATGTTATTTTCAGTCAACTGAAACACTACTGCATTTAGGGAAAACAAAGTCTGTCAGTTGGAGATGGGTTTTAAATCACAAGTCTCCAGATCAATTTCTAACAGCCATAATGATTCCTGATCAACTGTGGCCCTTTACCGAAGGGCAGAGTACCTGTCCCTTCTATTTCACCCTGAAGCACCTGGCAGTGCGTCTCAGAGCAGCGCTGTCATCCCAAGCAACCTCTGGTGGGCACAGCTGGTCAAATATAATTTCCTCCAATTGCAACCAACAAAGATTTCTCCAGAAATATTATTTTTTGGAATAACACACTTATTGTCAAAAGCACTATAAAAGCATGTTGGGCCCTTAAAAACAATTTCAGCAAGAATACCCCAAGGATGATCATAACAGCCCAGAATGTGTTGTTGCATTCAGACCTGAGACCTTCAGGAGTAAGACAGTCTGAATTTCTGTAACTATTTTATCTATTTAGATATCCTTATTGCTTATGTGATTTATAACTGATTGTAGACACTGTTTTTTAAAAACATTAAGCAGCCCCTCCTTTGATCTTCATTCAATGTCAATGTCCTCTTCAGTGGGTAAAGGGAACATTTTTCAGCAAAGGGAAAGAAGGCAGGACTAGAACCTGGTGGCTCAGGACCAGGCCTGTGACAAGGTCTGAAGAGTTAAAAAATTTCCCACTTACATCCTCAGAGCTCATTTTACTTGGAGAAATGTCATGAGAACAGGGAAAAAAATGCTCTAAACACTTTATAAAATCCTAACAGCTTCATATTCAGACTGCTTTTTAAAAGCATTAAATTACTCCCTGCGCTCCCATTTTTAAAATGATTTCTAAACATCCCTCCTCATTCCAAAAATTATTCTAAGGTGGTTAACTCTCCCTGTGGGGCTGGCTTAATTTTTCCATCTAAACCTTACATGGGCTTTAGGACTGATCAATACCTCAGAGGAAAGATTTTGACAGGGGCAAGAAAAACTATATTTGACAGCTTAAAGATACAAGTTAAATTCCTAGTACATGTAAACTATAGTGTTAAATGCTATGGAGGAGGATAGTTTTTAAGTATAAATCACAGCTGGCATCCTTAAGTAATTTATAGTCCTTCTGAGCGAGGCAGGCTGAGTGCTGTGCAGGGATGTCTTACAACAGGTCCGTGCTCAACCTCTGCTCAGCGCTCTCCCGACTCTGCCAGGACAGAGGGGCAGAGCAGGGTGGGAAGGGATGACAGGGTGGAGAGTGGGGACTGCGTGGACAAAGGCTTAGAAGTGGGCACACATGGGGAAGAGAAGGGCAATGGCAGTAAGTGAAATAATAAGGAGTCAAAGTTAGGGTTTTTAGCCTCCAAAGGTATCTAAGTAGAAATTATCAAAATGATAAAAGGTGACATTTACTGAGTGCTCACTTTTGACTAGGCACACTCGTTTAATCCACTTCCTAACAGACCAATGATGTAACTACTCTTCTTTCCATTTTACTAGTAAGGAAACAGAAGCGTAGCAGTGTTAAATTACTCAGAGCCGCCCGGTTAGCAAGTGCTAGAGCAGGGATTCCAACCATGGAGAAAGCCCACACTCAAACTCTTCTGTCTCTGCCCTCTCGCCTCTCTCCACAGAACAGGAGGGATTCGGACAGAGAGGCCAGATGCCTCAGGAAGGAGCTGCGACAGGGAGCATTCCAAGGAGTACAAGTCGATAGGGTCAGATGTTGCTGAGCCTTCAGGAATGAAATCTGAGAAACAGCTGTGGATTTGGGCATAGGCAATCACAGGTGACCTTTATGAGGGGTGGGAGCAGGGGTTCCTTGAAGGACATCAAGGAGGCAGTGACAGCCGGTAGAGCCAAGGGTAGGAACTGAGAATGAAAGGACACAGAGAGATGAGGAATTTGTAAGTGTTCCTTCTGAGACTATGTCCCAAAGCTATTCACGGCAAGATGAGGTCTCTGTAGATTCTTCTCCACTTTCCTTGCTGTTCCCCTAAACACACTTAGAGAGCCTTTGCATTTTAGACTTGTTGACTCATTGAGGGAACCTGTAAGGCTAACAAAAACAAAAAGGGGGGGGGGCTGGAAAAATTTAAGGATGCCACAGTGACTTGTCCATAGCACCAGGGTTCAGGGAGGGAACACAACAGACAAAATCCCTGTGCCATGAAGTGCTCATTCCTGGGCTGTGGGTGGACGATAAACATAACTAACTTATATAGTGTGCTAGGAGGGGCTACGAATGAAAGCAAAGCAGGGAGGAGGAATAGGAATGTCTGTGGGGAGGTGTGTAGTTTTAAAGTAGTGGTCAGAATTTAAGCAAAACCAAAAGGAGGTGATGCTGCAAACCATGTAGCTGTGTGTGGGGAGAGCATTCCAGGCAAGGGAACCACTAGTGCTAAGGCCCTGAGGCAGGGGGAATGGCAAGGAGGCCAGTGTGGATGGTCAGAGGCAGTAGGATGGGAGGCCAGAGGACTACAGGGTGGAGCACTAGTCATTGTGCAATTAGAAGGAAAAAGAGTAGAGTCTGAGTTATACTGACCCAGACTTGAATCTCAGCTCTGTCCTTACATCATGTCCTTCCAGCTCCCCTTTCCTCAAATTTAAACAGCTGACCACAAAGGGTGACAGCAAAAGGCTACAGGACTTACAGAATGTGAGAACTACCTATCACAGGACATAGCTCAGGCCGAGTCCTTACCCACCACACACTAGTTCTTTTCCTTCCACCCTGGTTACACAGTTCTCCCCATCAGGTTCCCACTATGGCTGAATAAAAGGTAACTAGAAATATGTTATCCAAGGGCCTCCAAGAGGGCCAAGGTCCATTACTAAGTGCAAGACAAGAAACTGCAAACCAGTGTGTAACTATGTATATTGTTGGCAAACAGCAATATTTTAGTATCCACATTCAGAACCTGGAGGACTCCACACTAAACCATTACTGTGGATCATGCTGGGGAGTGAGATTACCAGATTGTAACTACTGATGTTCTATCTTCTATATTTATGTGATATTTGAACATTCTACAATTGAGTGCATGTTACATTTGCTAGCAGAAATCTCATTCTAGGCTCCTGTTCATGCAGAAGTGATTTCCTGGCTGTCTCCCACATCAGAACTGGGCAGCTTCCCTTACACTCTGCACCCAAAGCACCTGGTGTAATCTAACTTTAGACACCCCCACATCCTCTCCATGGGGAAACTGAGTGCAAACAGAGCAAAGGGGAGCTTTAGGGGTCTCAGATTTGACCTACAGTGGGTGTCATTGGTGAACTCCAACTCTTTTCAGTTTGGCAAGGAGATGGGTTAACTGGCGGGTTGTGAACCAATTTCTAAATAAGATTAAAACCCTTGCTACGGCTGCCACCAAGAAGAGAAAAACAGATGAATGAAAATCTAAAGTATTTCATATAATAATAATAATAATAAATTATAATAATGCATTTGCCAAAAAAAGTTTAAGCATACATCTATAGTTAAAAGCACAAATTCCAAGAGTTTCGAATGCACAACTGCTGCAACTATAGAGAGAGACTGGATTTAGGGTCCAGGGTTTAGCACTGTATGGATTATGACATAGGACATATGGATTCCTATGGCAGCAACGGGTGCCCTGTGAGTAGCAGTGAGACCAGACGAAGGTGTGCAGGGCGGGCAAGAAGACTGCAGTAGGGTTCACTAATGAAAACCAGGTGTGATTTGTTCTACCTGATGCGTATACATTTTTATAGACTTAAATCCGAAGGGAAACTATTCTTTGAACTTGTTTGGGAGAGTTACATGGAAGCTGTCTTGGACTCCGTTTCTTACAGGCTCTGCGCCACCTCAAAAAATTCCACAAGGACCCACTGTAAAACGACAGTTTCTCCCAGTTAGAGCAAAGCCACCAAGGTTGGTGAGGGACCGATGAAGTGGAAAACCCAACGCTGCGTGCTGATGCATAAGCTCGATGCTAATGGAAGTGCAGAGGGCGCGGCGGCAGCGGGGTTAACCGCGCCTCCCACGCTCCTCCGACACCCCGGGCACTCACGGGCGCCGGAGTCTGCCTGACTCCCTACCCTGACCCTGACTGTGACCTTGGGCAAGTGCGCCAACCTTTCTGGGGCTCAGCGTCTTCCACGCGAAGGTCGCAGGTCGCGTGTGAGGGCTCAGGGAGATGGAGTACAGATGGCTTTCGCCTCAGTGTGTGGCGCACGCGGGCAGCCACGCCCTGTGTGCTCCTCGTGGGGACAAGTGGCCTACGGCTGTGTTTGGGGAGCGGCCACCGTCCCGCTGCCACAACCCCACGCCTCGTGGCACCGTCCTCCGTGGGTGCCTCCAGTGGCTCCCGTTCCTCTCACCACAGCGTTTCGGGGAAACACACAGAGAACCAACGACACACAGCTGACTGGCGGGGCTGTGGCTGGAAGCCAGTTGAGCAGCCGGGGAAACAGGGAACGCGCACCCCGAGCAGAAACTCGGTCCAGAGCGAGTGCGGTTCCGCCCGTGTGGACTGCGGACTGTGTGTCCCCTCAGCCCGTCCCGGACGCTGCACCGGCTCGGCGGCGCTGAGGCGGACGCGAGGGGCGGCGCGGGCCTGGCGCGGGACGGCGACACCTGGGGGCTGGCCTCCAACAGGTGGCAGCTCCACGCCCCAGGCGTCCGCGCACCCGCCCCCCGGGGGGGGGACCCAGGTCCGGAGCCAGCGGGACGGAGAGAGCCGCCCCCCGGGGTGCGCTCCCCTCCACCTCCCGCCGAGGCCGGAGCGCGCCCGCCCGCCCTGCAGGGGTCTCCGCAGCCTCGGGCTGCAGGGACACGCCAGCCGGCCGGCGGAGGCCGAGGGCGCGCGTCAGGCAACGCGGCCGGACCCGAGCCCCAGCCCAGAGGGCTGCGGAAACGAGCAGGGACGCGGGGCGGCGGGCCGGCCCCCGGCCGGAGCCCAGTCCCGGGCGGCCGCACGCACCCAGCCCGCCGGATGAAGGTCAGCGGTCAGCCCGGCCCCCCGGCCCCTCAGCCCAGCAGCCCGCGGCCCCGCGTGAGGAGACGGTACGACCCCCGGGCCCGCGGCCCCGCGTGAGAAAGCGGCATGACCCCCGAGTCGGCGGCCCCCGCGTGAGGAGGCGGCCCGGCGCAGTGGCTGAGGGGACACGTACCTCCCGCCGGACTCCGCTTGCTCCGCTCTGCAGCGGCGGCCACCCAGCTCGCGCCCGGGGCTCTCCTCAGCGCCTCGCGCCGCGGGCTCTGTCGGGCCCGCGCCTGCGCCGTCGCGCCTGCGCGCTGGCCCCGCGGCCCCCGCGCGCCCCCGCCCCCGGCGGCCCGCGTCCGCGCGCGCCCCCGCCCACTGCCCGCCGCCCGCCGCGCAGCTGAGGCGCGGTCCAGAAGCCCGCGGCCTCGGAGCGGGGCGGGGACTGGGCAGCCGGGGGAGCCCGGGAGCGCCGGCTTCGCGGCGTGGGCGAGAGCCGCCGGGCGGACGGCGCAGGGGCGCGGGAAGGCGGCAACAAGTGCGAAGCCCCGGGATGGGGGACCAGCCACATGGGTGGTGCCGGTGGCTCCGGCGCGGCGTCCTGAGGTCTCTGAGGCCCGGGGGTGGGGTGCCTGTCAGCAATTCCTTACGTGACTGCCCTCAAGGAACCTTTTTAGACATTTCGTCCACGAATTGCCCCCACGCCATGCTCACGACCACAGACCCGGCGTGCGTGCCTCCGCCTGACGCGCAGGACGGTCTTCGGGCGAGCGCGCCGGGCTTCCCGCCCCGGGGCTCCGCGCACGTGCGCAGCGCTGTGGCGAGATTGCCTCGGGACTCGTGGTAGCTCTGTGATTTGTAGTCCCCAATGTAAATAAACATGGCCAAAAAAAGAGAAAAAAAGCTATTTCCCTATGGGCTCCTGATACTGACATTTTTGTTAGAATGCTCAAAAAGTTTGGAACGCGTTGGAGTTGTCGCGTTCCCATACGTCCTCGAAAGCAGGTTTTTATTAGTTTAGGGATTCAATTGTTTACTGGGGGCGCGGGGGGGGGGTGTTTGTTGTTTTTAGTTAGGTCCACTTGGCCTTCCAGGAATCTTTGTCATTCGGGCCTCCTTCTCCTCCCACCTCAGCGTTTCTAGCTAGACGATAGAAATTGTGGGGTGGAAAGACTTCGAAAGTCAGGCTGGGACCATACTTTCTCAGACACAGGCATATCTCGGTAGGGAGTGTCTCGCTGTGGCCCGCTGGGAAATAAGAAACCCTTCTTCACGCCCTCCCTCCCTCGCAGTGTTTCTTGCCCAAATCTAGTGGTGGAATTTCAGAGGGGAAAAAAGGCCCTCGATGGTGATATTTGTAGAAGCTACAATGGGTGGCCAGAGGAATTTTCTTCTATGTTTCTTACAAGGAAAAAATGTGAACTGGAGAAAGTGGGGGGTGGGCCAAGAAACCTTGGGGGGTTGGATGGTGTTGGGGGTGGGAGGGTAGTTTTCCGACAGGTGGTGGCAATTATTTCAACTACACTCGAAAAAGTGTGGGGGGGGAACCAACAAAACCCTCTTGGCATCACTTGCCCAAACTGCGAACTCATTTTCCCCATCTAATAGGACTCTAAAGATTTTATTAAAACCATTGAAAGCACCCAGTTACAATGCCAGTTACATGAGTGGGACAAGCGTTTTGAACCTTGCAAACAGAATTTGAACGCTACTTTGGAACACCTGGGATCTTTGAAGTCTTAACACAATTTTTCGATTGAGGGGCAATGCTACTAAAGGAACTTTTTTTCTGTAATAGCTGTCTATCAAGGCGCTCTACAGAGAAGAGTGTGGAAATCACATGCTAACATTTTTATATATGCATTTTAAGTGCTTTTAAAAAATCTGAGTTCCTCAGAAATGTAGGTGCAACCTTTTTCTGTGGTAACGGTGAAATAAAAAATCCCCAACCCTGCAAGTCAGCTCAGTGCTGCCCCCTGGCGGTGTCCTACTTCACAGCCCTTGTCCAAACTAAAATCTTCCCTCTTTTTGACCACTCCTTGAGAGTGTGGGAAACCCAAGATGACCAGACGCCGCCCTACTTTTTCCCAACTAGTCCTGCTCTTGTTTTCAAATACCCTAAAACCAATAACATCCAGAGGAAGATTAGCCCTTGAGGCAGATCAGTGTTGCCAGGGTGTCCAACCTTTTGGCGTCCCTGCGCCACACATTAAATACATTGTGACACGTCATCACATACACACACACACGCACACACAAAATCTCATGTTTTAAGTAAATTTACAAGTTCGTGTTGGGCCGCATTCATAGCTATCCAGGGCCGCATGTGGCCCGAGGGCTGCAGGCCGGACTCCCTTGATAGAGGAACTCTGAAGATCTGGGGCAGGCCTCTTGCTCATTTTGAAAGAATTACTTGGAGACACCTGTGAAAATCAGGTTCTGGAGCCTCACCTCCAGCCATGCAAATCTTATCCAGAGTGTTCTGCCGATTTATTTTTAACTGCGCCAGGTGATTCGTATCAATACCAGCTAGAAATACCGGAGGTGTAAGTAGAACAGGCCATGGGTGACTAATGAGAGGGCATTTTGTAGGACACAGAAGCTATAAAGTACGAATGGAAGAAATTAATTGTGGTTTTAAGTTTTGTGTGTTATTTTCTTGCCAGATACAGTTGCCTCTGATGTGTCTGCAATTAGCATATCCCACACCAAAGTGCTTTTTGAGGTAAGTCGGATTTTCTTTTAGTTTAAAAAACCTGTGTTTTGCCTTGGCTGCTGTGGCTCAGTGGATTGAGTGCCGGTCTGCAAACCAAAGAGTCTCAGGTTCGATTCCCAGTCCGGGCACATGCCTGTGTTGTGGGCCAGGTCCCCAGTAGGGGGCGTGTGACAGGCAGTTGATCAATGTATATATCTCACACATTGATATTTTTTTTCCTTTCTCCCTCCTTTCCCCTCTCTAAAAGTAAACAAAATCTTCCAAATTCAACTTGGTGTTCTACTGTAACTATTACCTTCTTTTAGTTTTATAAGTTCTTCAAATCATTATTTACATAAATGCTATGTGGTTTGTCAGAAAAGTCCTTTTTTAAGAAACCCTGTGGAACACTTGTCTATTAGCTCCATGTTAACATTTATTTTTTCCACAAAGTTACACAACACTCTTGAATTAGTCAGACATGCAAAAGGAAATAGAGTCTAAAAATGCGATCTATTTCATAAGTTTTAAAATTGGATAGTAACGTGAAAGGGCATCTTAGTACACTCTCTTTTCTAGATAAAACTCTGCTCTATTTGCAATTCTGAACATGTGGACTGAACGGAGCAGGTCTCTTGGCTGGCCCTGACCTCTTTGCACACCTCGGTCTTCATTTCAGCCTCGCCCACACTGCACACTGCAGCCCAATAAATCAGATTTTTTGTCCTGTTGTAAAAGGCAAGACAGTATTCAAAACCTTTGAAATGATGCCTGTCTCCCCCCAAAAAAGTTGTTTGTATAAATGTAAGTTTTCATTGAGGTATGACCTGTTTCTTTGGGAAAAAAAGTCATACAAGGAGCCAGTGATTGATTCATTATTCTCTCTCCCCCACCTCCTCTCTCGGCCCCCCTCTCCCACCTTACTTGTCTGCATAAGCGATTGCCTTTGGGAGGAGGCCTTGATATTACACCTGTGTTAATAGGAAGTTGATGTTTCCATTAGTCTTTCTGCTTCACTCAGGAGTTAAGTTCCCTTTATAAAGAAATTAAGAGTTTGTAATCATAATGTAAGTACAGATCCTTCTTTAAATATGTTTAATTTCTTTGCTTCTGTTATAGCCGGTCCCTTCGCACATAAGCATACCTTACTGGCTACTTTGCTTTACCAGATGCCAGACATTTTTGAAGCGAAGATTAGTAAATGTAATGCACAATCTACAGTAAACTTTAAAGTACTGGTACTTTTGAAAGAGTTTTAAAGGCTCTATAGGAATGCTAACCTTTTGAGTAGTATGAAAGATTTTTTTCTATAGCATGTTTTTTGCCATTTTCAATAACCTGAAAAGCTGTAAATTATTGATTCTATTTAAAAATCAGATTGGAAATAGGCTTTATGAAAAAAATAAAGTCAATTCAGGTCATTCAAATTCACTTACTGACATAGCTTTCATGTATAATTTCACACATTATACTATTATATTAACAATATTTATTAAAGGTACAACTTAGAGTATTCTCCAGAGATTTAAGGTTATGTTACATTGTTTGGGCAATGATTTCTATTTAGTGTATTTGTACTGTTTAATGTTGATCTTTTATTTGTTAAAATTTATTGATATGTAATAAGTATTTTAAAAAATACTCTAAGCAAATAAATATGTCACTACCATATGTCTTAGTTTCATCATTTAAAACAATACTGCTATTAGAATATTTGACATTCTATAATGCCTTCAAAAGAAGGTAATTTCCCTAAATTATTCATTTTAGGTGCTGTTTTTCAAAACCTAAACTTTTGGCCAAGAATACAACTATTTATAAGTTAATATGCAACAGGTAATTTTTTGTAAGCTTATATTTTTGTCAGTGTGTCACATAGTAATAGAAAAAATAATTTTCTATTAACACAGCTATATTTCCCTATCTATAATTGTTTTAAAGATCTGATATATTTTTTATTTTAAAAGTAAAATACAACTTCCGGCCAAGATGGAGGTGTAGATACACTGTGCCTCCTCGCACAACCAAAAATAAGGACAACAACAATTTAGAAACAAAATAACAACCAAAACTGACAGAAAATTGAACTGTATGGAAGTCCAACAACCAAGGAGTTAAAATAGACATATCCATCCAGACCAGTAGGAGGGGTGGAGTCAGGCAGCCAGGTGGACAGGGGTCATGGCAAAAAAAAGTGGTGGCACCGGGCACGCAAGGCAGCAGCTCACAAACCCTGGGCATGCAAGACCGCAGTAGGAGGACCCTGGGCACATAGGCGGTGGCTGGCAGACCCTAGGCGTGGGGTGGCAATGGGCAGACCCAGCGAGGTGGTGATTGTGAAGCAGGGCACAGTGCACAAGGCGGCTGGCTGACCAGGCGATCACACATTGGCCTGAAGATAAATCAGGTGAAACTGGGGAATGAGACAGACAGCGCGAGGAAATAAAGCCTCAAAATACCGATTGAAAACACCTGTGGGAATTGAGCTGCCGGGAAAGACCCCCAGCCTTACAGGAGAGTTCATTGGAGAGACCCACAGGGTCCTAGAATGTACACAAGCCCATCCACACAGGAATCAGCACCAGAAAGGCCCAGTTTGTTTGGGGGAAGTTGCAGAAGGGACTGTAATCTGACAGAAAGCAGAGCAAATGCCATTGTTCCCTCTCTGACTCCGCCCCCACATACAGTGTCACACAACCCAGTGACTGGGTTGCCCTGCCCTGGTGAACACCTAAGGCTTTGCCCCTCATAACAGGCAAGAAAAAAAAATGGCCCAAATGGAAGATCAGATCAAAGCTCCAGAACAAATACAAGTAACGAAGATACAGCCAACCTATCAGATGCACAGTTCAAAACACTGGTGATCAGGATGCTCACAGAACTGGCTGATTTTAATCACAAATTAGAGGAACAAATGCAGGCTAAACTAATTGAAATGAAGGGAAATGCACAGGAAACCAATAGTGATGGAAAGGAAACTGGGACTCAAATCAAGGGAGTAGACCAGAAGGAAGAAAAAAAATGACCAAACAGAAAAGAATGAAGAAACAAGAATTCTAAAAAATGAAGAGAGGCTTAGGAACCTCCAGGACATCTTTAAATGCTCCAACATCCAAATTATAAGGGTACTAGAAGGGGAAGAGGAAGAGCAACAAGTGGAAAACTTATTTGAATAAGTAATAAAGGAAAACTTCCCCAATCTGGCAAAGGAAATAGCCATCCAAGAAGTCCAGGAAGCTCAGAGAGTCCCAAAGAAGTTGGACCCAAGGAGGAACACACCAAGGCACATCATCATTACATTAGCCAAGATTAAAATGAAGGAGAGAATCCTAGATGCAACAAGAGATAAGGAGAGAGTTACCTACAAAGGAGTTCCCATCAGACTGTCAGCTGATTTCTCAAAAGAGACCTTGCAGGCAAGAAGGGGCTGGAAAGAAGTATTCCAAGTCATGAAAGGCAAGGACCTACATCTAAGATGACTCTATCTAGCAAAGCTTTCATTTAGAATGGAAGGGCAGATAAAGCACTTCTCAGATAAGGTCAAGTTAAAGGAGTTCATCATCACCAAGCTCTTCCTATATGAAATGTTAAAGGGAATTATCTAAGAAAAAGAAGACAAAAATATGAACAGTAAAATGACAGCAAACTCACAGTTATTAACAACCACACCTAAAACAAAAACAAAAACCAAACTAAGCAAACAACTAGAACAGGAACAGAACTACAAAAACGGAGATCACATCGAGGGGTAGCAAGAGGGGAGTGGGAGGAGGAGACAGGGGGAAAAGGTACAGAGAATAAGTAGCATAGATTGTAGGTAGAAAATAGACGGGCGGAGGGCAAGAATAGTATGGGAAACGTACGAGCTAAAAACTTACGACACATAGACATGAACGAAAGGGGGGAATGTGGGTAGGAGAGGGTGCGCAGGGTGGAGGGGAATGGGACAACTGTAATAGCATAATCAATAAAATATATTTTAAAAAGTTAAAATACTTTATAACATGAATTTTATTTTAGACATATATTTTATTGCTTTTTAAAAACTAACACAGTCTAGCTGGTATCAACTTTTCAAATAAGTAAATGAAACCAGAATAAAAATAGATTCAGAGGCAATGATTCAGGGTGTTGATAATATACCAAGTGTTGAGACATGAGACTGATTATAATCCGGTTAAAATCAAGGAAGATAATTTCAGCTACAGGAAATTACACTCCAGTCTCGATGGAAGCTCCTAACAACTCTTGGGGTTCCATGTAACATTAATTGGGATTTTACTTTTTGGCCAGATTATTCCTGAAAAACTGTAAGCACTGTTTTATGACAAGTTGTTTGATTGTAAAGAAGCATGATAGCTTTCTGTGAAACAGAAAATATATAAAAGAATTTTTGTATGTTCTTTTATATATAAAAGAATTATGTATATTTATGGTTTCTTTTTTTCCACTTAAATTCTCTGTGGTTCTGTTTTTCTCTTCACAGTTTTATACTTCAAGTTATAATCTGATGGTATCTACTTTAGGTAGAAGGAAAGTTTTAAAATTTCAAATTCTTATGGTAGAGACATCTGGCTCAATAATGATTATATCTTAATAACTTTTTGATATCTTAGTGGCAAAGAAATTATAATTTTTTAAAATTAGTATGCTGTTTTGAAGTGCCAAATTGGAGTAATGCTATATTCTTTCATGAGACTATAGGTCATCATCTAGGCAGACACAGGAACCAATGATGTGCAATTTTAAAGCAGTGCAATCCCCGCTTCGAGGACAAAAAATAAAGTATTCAGCCACTTGCTCTTCTAATCATAAACAGCAGTACAATGACTCAATGAATTCTACAGTGGCTGCTTCTAAATTTTCTCTGTAATGATTTTGGTGACCAGGAAGAAAGAATAGGGGTTTAAAAAAAAAAAAAGGTGCTGGCAGATGGAGGTAGTAAGGCAGGAGGAGTCCCAAGGATGACAGGAGAGGAAGAGACAAAGGAAGAGAAGGGAAGGGTCGAAGATAAAGAAGGAAGCGGGCTGGAGATAGAGGGGCAGAGAAAAGCAGCGAGCAATACAGGTTCATTTTAATATTCTTAAAGTTTCAGCTGCATATCAAGCAATAACTTGGGTTTTAATTTGACGTTAGCACTTCAGACATGTCTTCAGTTACCAGCTGCCACCTAAAACCCCCCTGCAAGTCAAAACAATTCAGGTTTATTTATTTTTTTGGTTAAAATTGTGAAATATAGGCAAATTCAAAAATAATTTTAGAAGTCAGAATTCATTTCAATTGTCTAAGTCTTTTTGCAAGTATAATTTCAGACTGTAATATATCTGAGGCCTAAGAAAAAAGAATGTAAATACACCCTCAGGACAGAGGTGCTCTTGGCCACACTGCAGGGTCTCTGTTAAATGAGAAAGGCCACTGGTAATTTTAAAGTCCTAATTGCCTGGTTTCAATCTGATAGATCTACCATTTCTGAAATACAGCTTTTAAATCCATTATAATCATGGCCATATTCTCAGGACCCATCAATTTTTCCCTCAAAAAAATAGAAGTTCATACTTCCTCCTTATTTGATAAGATTAAGCCTCTCATTTTAAGAAACCATTCTAATTTTTAGAATTGCTGCTTCAGTCTAAGACACTGCTCCTCTTCCTTGCTTTATTAGAACTTTAACCTGTCCGTCCGTGCTTCCCCTGCATCTGAGTTTCAGGTCTGGAAGAGTCCCACGGCCCCGCTCACAGGTCCTTCAGCCTGAATGGGAGGATCTGCTACGCGGCGCCTCTGGTGCCAGCCCGCTTTTCAGATGAGTGAAAGGGACTGGTGGGACATGGAGATTTCATTTTTTCTCATCTGATAAATATTGGACAAAAAAGTATGAGATGAAAAAGTGTGAGAAAACGCTTCATACTTCTATAGAACAAAATTAAGCTCTTAAAACAGGGGCCAATCACAATCTCACTCAAAGTGTTTATTTGGAAAATGGGTATGGTAGTTTCAAGCCTAGTCAGAATTTAAATAATTCATTGTAGTGAACTCTATGATTTTAGCAATTTACCCAAGACACTCTAAGTGTTTAATCTTACTAGCAAAACAGCTAGAGAATTTACTATTGCAAAAAAAAAAAAAGCACAATGTATGGTCATTTGCTTTGAGTTTAGACTAGTAAATACATAACCATGCTGGCACCAAAATTTACATTTGATATTTTGAAAGGAAAATGAAGAATTAAGTCTTTCTAATGGTGGCAGCAATATTTCAGTGGCGAATAAAAAGTTTTTAAAATTCTAGATGAAAGAGAAATGCTGAAATTTAATACATTAAGCAGTAGGAAAATGAATGATTATTTAATAACCAGGGCTGGAATAACCACTTAGCAATATGCAGAAAAAAGTACATTTAGAACCACATCCATCAGACTTCACAAAATAAATATCAGAAAAATTTAAGTGTGGATATTTACATCACTGTACACCTGGAACGTCAAAGGAATAGTCTATAATTTTCTATGGATTTTTGAAGCAAGGAGAAAACTTGAAAAAATGGCAAGAATTAGACCGCACCTGCTCCTTTGTTTTACTGTGACTGGAGCTCTGTGAGCATCAGGGAACTTGCCTGGGTTCGCAATCTGAAAATTAGTACTTTTTCTTGATACCAGTAAGAAACTGTCTGCTTTCTGTATTAGTTAATGGGACACAGAATGCGGTTCTTTATCCCAAATTTCCTTCTACAGATGCATGGACAATTACACAGGAGCTCACTGTAAAGAGGTTTTCCTCCCAAGCGCTAGCACCCAAAAGAAACCCGGCCTGCTTGCAGCTTCTGTGGCTCTGGCGGTTCTTCCAGGAACTTACCGCTGGAGCCCCTACTGCCTCTGCAGGTGAGCAACGGAGAAACATGCTTCTGAAGAGGAAAGAGTAACGCATCAAGTAGTTGTTCAACTAAATTATTATATGCCCTTTACTTCAGAATACTCTCCCGGACAGTGTTTTTGGTTTAGGGTTCTCTCGCTAATGGTTGTGAAATCCGTAAGTCACTTTTGAAAGGATTTCAAGCTGTCTCTGCCTGTTGTGACTGTTGTTATTTGGCCTGACTCCTCTAAACTAGTAGCCACACACCCACTACAGCAATTATGCCACAAACACCTAAATATTGGGGGTAGGTCTGTGCAAAGTAAATTTGGAATATGAAAGAAAAGCAATGACTTATCCAACACTGTAAATAAAATGTAACATGTGATTAGTATCTAGGGTCAACTATTGACTGTCTACCGCGTGCCAGGAGTTGTGCTGACTGTAAGGAACAGTAAACAAGACACGCATGTGCCCTGGCTCCATAGGGATTTAAATCAGTTTGCACAGACAAATAAGTGGGCCATTACTACGAGGAGACTGGTAACTCACTAGACAAAAGTAAAAATGAGTCACGTGAAATAATGCTGCACACCGAAGACTACTTGCATTCATTAGTTTTGGTCTTCAATTTTTCTTTTCTGAAATTCTGTGAGTGTAGAATTTATGAGGCTTACGAATTGCCTGGAACCATAACTCTGACCACTAATCATCGAACACACACTAGGTGGTCACAGAGACTTGTGAACGTGGAATCCTGGCGTGCAAAGAACAGTTGACCAAAAAGCGACCCAAGTCACATAAGGGTTCCAAGTAATGAAACCTGATCTCTTTAGCAACAGCACGAACACATTACACCAAATTACAGCATCTCTGCTGCCTTCAAAGAGAAGACTAAGTGGCACCACAAGCGCATGAAGTCCCCAGAGGTGCCCTGTCCGCCCGGCAGATTGGTTAATTGATGGGCCGCCTTGTAGGGCAGCCCTGGCCATGCCAGGTGGTTGTGGAGGAGAAAATGAACCTCCAAATAGTCAAGTTGAACTTTTCACTCCACTTTTGCACTTACCCGATTTCTGTCCTTTTTACTGTCAGGAAGGGCCACCTCCAGAGGGCCAAGGCAGTCCAATAAGTCAGCCTGGCAGACGAGCTGCCTCTCACCTGGACCAACCTGTCTCACCCCAGCGTCTCCCTCTGAGCTTCATATTTTATGTCTCCACCCATAACCTCTTGCCCCAGGTCCGTGAGTTTGTAGTCACCTTGCAGCTTTTATAAGCAGTGCCCACCCCTTTCTCCAAGGTATGCAAGACAAAGATGAGCACTTAGGTCAGTCCTTCAGCTATCCCCTAGATTAGGAAAGACAGACACACTCATTTGCGAATGAAGTCTATTCTGCCTCCTCTGGTTTGAGAGGAAACTGGGAATCAGGCATCTGCCACTTTTAAGAATAAGATCACCGCTGCACTGGGGGAAGGGTGAGTGAAAAGTCACAAAACTTTCTCATGCTCTTGAAAGTAGTTTTTCTTCACTGGGCCCTCTCTGGGGTGCAGTAAACCTCTTTTCCTGAGCTCTGCAGAGTTGGTTCCCACCGTGGCCCACTTGGGTCTGTGTTCTGGAGTGTCCCAGTCCGCCGTTTTGCTGGTGTCACTAAAGCGTCTGTCTTTCTCACATCACGACAGGGCCTCAGAGAGAGTGTTTCAGACACACGTGTAGTGACTGAATTTTGGTTAGTCAGACTGGGAAACTGTGTAAATGTTAAGAAAATGGTCTGAAAATTCTCATTCTGATCATCTGCACTTAAAATCAATGAACAGATTTCCCTCCAGTTTCCTGTCATTATGAATCCTGCCTTGTTTGCAGGCTGCGATGAGTCAATAGAGAACAATAACTTTTTATACAACCTGTTTATGAAATGGAAACGCTCCGTACACTCTTGGAACCAAAATCTTAAATGAGTTTTATTGGCTCCTGCCAACATTTTCTATTTTCTAGTAGCGTATATTCATTCCTGTCACCTGTCTCAGGTGTACTGTAGGGCAAAATGGATAAACATAAGACAAAAATAACATGCCTTGCAAATGCCTGCATGAAGAACAACTCAGGGAACACATTCTTTACATAGGTATTAGTTTCATTCATTAAACAAGGATGTAACCACTGACGCTTGTTCTGTTGGGGTTTTGGGGGGGTTTTATTAAGCAGACCCACACCCAGTCTCTACAAATGAAATCAAGTTGCTCATCTCAAAATTTCATCTACAAAGTTCCAATCAAGAGGATTCACAGCAGGGGTGTCCAACCTTCTGGTGTCTCTGGACCACACAGGAAGAAGAGTTGTCTTGGGCCACATATTAAATACACTGTGATACATAATTACAAAAACATCTAATGTTTTACGAGAATTTAGGATCTTGTGTTGGGCCGCATGGTTGCACTTCCCTAATTTACAGTCTTGTGTCCATTAAAATGTAACTTATGGTGCTGCCAATGTAATCTGCAGAGTGCGCATAAAGTGATAAAAGTTTTGTCAAAAACTTTTCCATAAACATTTATTTTACATTCTTCACATGTTCATTGTGTTGTTTGCAATATTAATAAATGATAAAACTTGCTATCTGGCCTCTCTTATTAGGCTGAGAAGTTGGTGCGTTTGCTAGTTGAGGGGACTACAGTGGTGACCCAGCCTGCCGGACCCTCTGCATTACAGTGGCCCACAGACGGTGATGAGTTGTTATATCACTGTGCAGTGTCCACTTCTGCGTTTGACTCTCAAAGCCTGCCTTTCCTTCACTTCCTTGGATTGCTGCTCACTCACAAGGAGTTTCGTTCTTTTTGGATCAAGGGAATGGAAATAGATTCCTTTTATAAACAAACTGCAGCTGCAGAAAGGTTTTGCTTTGAAAGAGTATCAAGGAAATTAATGTATATACATTTATGTATTTTTTTATCCTCACCTGAGGACATTTTTTATCATTGCTCTTAGAGAGGAAGGAAGAGAGAGAAACATGGACTGCTTCTTTTATGTGCCTGGACCAGGGATCATCCATGCCCTGACTGGGAATGGAGCCCACAAGCTAGCGGGTAAAACAAAAGAAAAATCCTCCTGATTCACTGGCTGGGAGCTGCTGCCTTTAGCGGCCCTCACTCAGCAGTTTGCGGCCCACCTTCCAGTCCGAGTGGGACAAGGGATGGACATGACCCTACTGAAATGAACACACTAATCAAGAACAACGCTCCATCCAGAGTCTTGATTAAACAAGCCATCCTGTCAACCTGACCACCCAGGCGGCAGCCACTCAGTGTGTGAAGACACCAAAGGTGCATCTTCTCATTTTGTGCTCTTGTCAATTTTTTCTTGTGACCATTTTTACAAATGGCTACACCAGTTGCCACTTCTAGAAATGTACTTGTGTTTCTAGCTGAAACAGTAACTATTCCTTTAATGATCGCTTTTATTTAAAACAAGCCTTCCAAAATTGTAATAGATTATTTCATTGTAACTTTGGTTAAATTATGACTCCCCTTTCTGGGCGACCTTTGTTCTCAGCAGGGACACAGGCCTTCAAGCAACACTGTAGCATTTGCTGTCATCCTGTTACAACCCGATGAGCTGCCGTAAGAGCTCAACTCTGTTTATATCAAGTAGCCTGTGGTGAAACTGGGTTCATTACTTGTCATTTCACCGTGGTTCTAAGAACCTATTGACACCGTTAAGGGAGGACTTCCTGTACTGCTCTGATTTCTGCTGGGTCAAGTTCTCCTCCTATTCCATACGCCAAGGTCACAGCCTGATGGCGTAATGAATTTGCTATTCCTAACAAGCCCCCAAGGCGCAACTATAAAACAGGAGCCCTCTGCTAACATCAAATGTTAGGAACCTGCAGAGCTTTTCATGTCAGTGACAAAACATTGTAATCCACTCCATCCCCTGGCTCATATTTTTTCTTTATTTTCATTTTTAAAATTCGTTTTTCCTCTACAATTTAACCAACTTTGGTTAACATCAGAACCAAAATAATTTACAAAGTGTTTTCTTTCTGTGCTATGTAAGCACAGCCAAGGACTCAAATTCTGAGGCATCGTCTACTTGGCAGCAGGTACCAGTGTTACATAATAAAAAGTTAATAGCTACATAAAAATGGCTGCATACTACTGTGCACAGATTAAACGTTCTGTTACCATTGGACTGTTTTTGGAGTTTCTTCAGGAACTAAGATCGAGGGGAACTATAAGACAAAAGAAACTTTGAAGTATCTTTATCATGTGCATAAACAGGAAGAGAAAAATCTTTCGAGGCAAAAATAGGGAGTGCTTAAGAACAGAAAAGCAGGAATGTCGACACATTTGATGTCACTTACCTTACAAATTTTCTACCTTCCTGTGAAAGCCACTGAGAACTACACCAGAGGTGTCGCACAGCAGCTGCATCGCACCAGGTCGGGGAGCAAATGCTGGCACCAGTCGTCCTGCGACGAAAGCCCAGGGGAAAGTGGCTTAGGCCACACCAGTGTTCATTCCTGTCTTGTAACATGGTCGCAGGGAAAAGGAAAATGGTTTTCCTTATAGAAGAATAAAATACTGCTTATTAATCTTGGCAATTTATTTCACTAAGCAACTGTAGAGAACCCCAACAAAAATAGGTCTTCCATATTTATCAAAGAAGTAAAAAGTCAGTAATAATTTCATTACAGTTTCTGAAAAAATTGGTAACATTGTAAAGCGGAGAAAGATTTCTCAAGCCATCTGAATATTTTCCTCCTTTATTAAGGGAGGAGAATTTCTTCATGATTCTGCTAAAAGATTACCTAACAATGCTGAGGTAGTCACGGAATGCCTGCAGTCGCCATCCTTCTATGAACCGTCCGTTCACCCTCCTCTTCGGAAGGCAGGTTAAAATCACGCACACAGCAGCTGCAGAACCTGGTGCGATAGCCATGATCGGTTTGCTTGTGCCTCGTGCAAAAGCTCCCAGCCCTCATTCTGCATGAAGTCACACACACATGGTTGTCCTTCCATTATATTAAAACTACCCCAAAGAAATCTTTAGAGCATCAAAGCTACAAAACAAATACATGTAAAGCTATTTTTGTTTGAAATACATACATCCCAAGTCTCCATTTCCTGGAAAGGCAGAACCCCAAGGTCGTGTGCTATGAAAGCCCCTTCCGGGGCGGCTTTATTTCGGCGACCCGAGATGAATCAGCGCCATTACTGTTGTGTAGCTATGAAACAAGTCATCGTCCTTTACCTCGTTACACTTCTTCAAGACAAAGTTCCCGGTGACTATGCGATCACATCCAATTTCTCCGTTTCCAAAGAAGCCAAACAAAGGAACCCCGGGGAAGAACTTTCTGAACGCGTCGGCCTCCACGTTCCCCTTGGCCCTGTAGTACTGAAAGCCCCTGCCCACGCACGCGAACATGAAGCCGACGGTGTTGCGCTCAGGGATGCCGGCTGCTTTGAGGCGCTGCATGGCCGCCTCGGCTGTCTTCTCGTCGCTGACATCCTCGTTGAGGAGCACGGTGGCACTCTGGATCCGCGGGCCGCTAAACGACAGCCCGACCACCCCGGTGGCATCGATGTTGAGAGGGTGCCTGGAACAGTCAAGTAGAAGAGCGCCAATTTATCATGAAGCAAAAAAAACAAAATTAAAATTTTAACGTGTAAAACAAAAGAAAACCCCCCCTAACCTGGCTGGTGTAGCTCAGTGGATTGAGCGCGGGCCTGCGAACCAGACAATCGCGGTTCGATTCCCAGTCAGGGCACATACCTGGGTTGCAAGCCAGTTCCCTGCAGGCCAATTCCCAGCAGGGGATGCACAAAAGGCAACCATACATTGATGTTTCTCTCCCTTTCTCTCCTTCCCTTCCCCTCTAAAGATAAATAAATAAAATCTTTAAAAAAAAAAAAAAAAAGAAAAGAAAAACCCCCCTGATTCACTGGTTGGGAGCTGCTGCCTTCAGTGGCCCTCACTGGGTCTGTGGCTCACGTTCCAGTCCGAGTGGGACGAGGGGTGGACGTGACACCACTGAAATGAACACACTAAAGGGATGCAGACCGCACCTTCGTGGGCAAGTAAAGCCCTAGTCTTTCAGTCACAGATATGAAGGGGTAAATGCAACTCCATGGAGATTTCCGAAACCAGTCCTGAGTGTTCAGAGGCGTCTCCTTCCTACCTTGCTCACTTCCTTAAAAGTCACGTTACAACTTCACCGGCATACACCGTGGTGTCTAGCACATGAAGCCTGGTGGGGTTATTTACATCTTTGATGCTTTCTCCCACCTCAGCTATTCAATCATGGAGGATATTTCTAGCTTTATGTTGTTGGGTCCATAAAGAAATACAATTACATTGCTGGGTCTTGTTTATTGTTTTCAGCCTAAAATTCAGCTTAATCTGAAGGTTAAAACATACTTCCTTTTTTTGTTTGTATTTGCCTGATACTTTTCAATGAAATATGTCATTCTTAATTTAAAAAAAATAAAAGCAGTCTCACTACGATGACAAAGCATAATACAGTGAACACCCACGGGGGGAAAACATGGACCTTACACTTTTGTCATGTTTACCAACATCAGAGGTTATGAATTGAGCAAGAGTCACTGGACTGACAAGAAACTACGACTGAAAAAGCTTAAATGACTATTTCAGTAAAGCCGGGCTAGTGGCAAAGCCAGTTCTCAGGGGCAGAAGCCACCTTCCCGAGGCTCCTGTGGCTCCTCTGACGTCGCCACAGTTCCTCTCCGGCGCACGACTGCCTGTGTGCCGTGAATCTCTTGCCTTGAAGTCACTGAACTACCTTTTTTGGGGGGTGGGAGCAGGAGCATATCTAAACACCCTTAGGACACTGCACTGACTTATGCAAACAGCTTCTCGTGTACACTGACCCAGGATGAAGACCACACCGACATGTCCTGTGAGGGACACTCCCCACGGCAGGTGCACGAGGCAGAGTAGTGCTTGGAGCTCAGTGCAGTTGGCCTCCCTTCCTTCCTCCCTGACGACAGTCCAGGGACCCGACTTAGCTATTTGCTTTCTCTAACCCAAGTGGAGGCCAAGGGCGGGCTGGGTGCGACATCACACCTGGGGTGACTGACACAGCCCCGAGAGAGGCTGAGCCCCAACCATGCTCCACGTCGCTACTCTAGGGGCGAAACACTAACACAGACAGTGAGAACCAGGCTCGGGGGTTTGCAGGGCACGTCTGGGGGTAGGAGTGTCACCTCCTTGCTTTTGGAGACAGTTGATATTTCTGTTCACTTAAGTACCTCAACCTGAAAACACTACATACGTTCATTCAAAATGGGAAAGGAACAGTGACAAAAGAGCAATTTTTTTTTTATCTTTGAAAGCAGAGCCTTAAATACACAATTGTTGTGTGTGACAAAGCCGTTCAAAAGATCTAGTACAGAATTCCAAACGCCTGTGCCCAGTGGCCCAGGTGGGCCTGCAGAGGCTCCATGTAAACAACGGTTTTACGGCCAGATTGGAGGATGGCCACGGGTAACGTTCCTCCCCCTCTACAAGATTCCAGAAGCACTAAGCACATCAGAGGCTCTGAGAAGCTTGACCCTGAGATCTGCTCTTTGACAGAACTGGAGAGGAAGTGACACGCAGGTCACACGGAGGCAGAGCGGGACCTTTGTAGACAAGGCTAAACATCACTTCTGAGAGCGCACGAGTCCCACCGAGAGGAAGTTCTTCAGGGACGACGCATGTGCATTTCGTCCTCCAGCTGTGAGCAACTGCGGTGAGGGAGCCCCTCCAGGACTGGCCCCACCCCAACTTGGAGCAAACGGCTTGGTTAACAAGTCTGCAAAGTTATTTTTAAAAAGAACCACGGTGACGAAACCCTGAGGATGCGCCCCTCCGAGCACGGACATACTTTTCGGAGGTCAGCGAGGCCAGGTTGTCCACCTGGCCGCCAGCCACGATGACGTTCATGTCACTGAAAGTGCCGATGACTCGCTGCAGGTAGTCGCTGGCGCCCACCCTGCAGCAGTTGTAGCCGAACACCAGGACCACTCGGAGCTCAGGGTTTTCGAGGAGGCCTGCAGGGCAAGGAGGAATAGCAAGGAGACACGGCCTCAAAACAGGAACTTCAAATTTACCGGATTAAAACTTTACCTTCCACATTTTGAAAGTAAAATGTTACTGTTAAAACCTGCACTTCCAGTTACATGCAACTTGGTGCTTAAGCTGTCGAATTTCCCATTTTCTACAAACCTGAATGCAAGTCAAAATCTTTGCTCCAGTTTTTCCCCATTGAAAAAAACTAAATGGCTGTTTGAAAATAGCAGAGTCAACACCCTACACACATAAGGAAGCAGCCAGTCACCGAGCGGCACCCAGGGGGCAGGCCACGTCCTCCCAGGCCCCGCCTGGGACAAAAGCGACCCTGCTTCACACAGAACAGAGTGAGCAGCAGCGGCAGCCTGAGACCCACGGAAATGGAAAAAAAAAGGCACTAATCTGGAGTGGTCTGAATGGTGGTTCCCCCAAAACAAATCCTCATCGAGTACCTGGACTGGGACCTGATTTGGAAGAGGGTCCTGGAAGTTATAATTACGGATCTTGATGGGAGATCACTAAGCAAAATTAATCGAGAATTTCTGTATCATGAGCCCACTGAACGCAGCCATTCTCCTGTCAGCATCAACCTGCCTCTCTTCTTCGTTTGCTGTGCTGACTTTGCTGCCGAAATCCTTTCCATAATCTGTACTGCGCTGCCCTGCATGGGTTTACCCAGCCTTCGGCAGCAGCCGACACAGACAGACGCCAGGCAGCGGGCCGACGGCTCCAACCGCATCTGTGGCCTCAACTTCAGACCAATGACTTTCTAACCACGTGACCGATTCTAAAGGCAGATGGAGCTGAACATTGTCGGCTCCACCCAGCTAGTCTCCCAACATCAAGTCTCACGAGGACACGACAAAGTCACCCTGGCTCGGCTACCCAGCCACACTTGATCCTGAAACCCTAGTTGCCTCTACACATAACTCTGGCTCACGTGGAGGTTTTCCTGAGAGGAGTTTGCCCCCGTGGCTGTGGGGGCGGCTTGCGCAACACGGCTACCAGTGCATGCTCTAAGATACTTCACTGCCCACTCCCGCTGACTCTGAGTCCTCATCAACAACACAGCCCAATCAATTCCCCCAGCAAAGCTGTTGTGAAGACTAGAAGCAGCCTGTGGTGCGGTGCCTGGCTTAGGCCTCGGGAAATGCTGGCCATTCACAAATGCTCCCTTTGCGGCCACAGTTTTTGATTCTTGCTGAATTCATAGTCATTTCAAACAACGGGGTCTTATCTCTGCAGGCGAGCTGACCTGTACATAGATGAGGGGGTAACTACCGAGGATTTTTTATGCCAACAGTGATTTTTAATGATTTAACGGCAACCATTTCATTTGCAGATACGGACGAGAGGCCATAACACGGCCTTTCTCACCAGAGTAACCAGTTCGCTGCTACTGTGTGAAGTGAAGCTTTGCCATCAGAGCTTACACCCCAAGCCAGTCCTTTCACTCTTCCAAACGAACCCCATGACCTGCCTGCTTCAGCCACGCTCCCTGAGTGACAGGTCCTCGTAAACCCTTGCTCGACAGTCTGCCTTCACCTACACCTTTTCTCAAACCCGAACTGCACTGCACCCGCCTTTCACTGCTTGTCTGAACAACCCACAGCTCCAGTTCCGTGCAATCAATCAACAGGGTGGGAATTACAGTAAAGAACAGTAACTTACCTGCTTCGGTGAGGCGGCGTCTTTCTAGTGTTAAGTTCTTTGGATCCTTAATGAAATGAAAGGGTTGTATTTTTATTCCCTCAATCTGAGGGAAGAGTAGAGCAAAGCCAGATTCTCCAATTTCTATTTCCTGAGGCCGACTGCTACCCGGTCCCATTGGCGTCACTAGGAAAAAAGTGAAGCAGTTTGGTGAACGGGTGCAATAAAAACCAAAGGTTCAAAGAACAAAACCGAAAGTTCCCATCACAGAGCACACGCCGTGTCCCCGGCCGACCAGCCAGCCAGCAGGCTCACAGGCCGCCACCCAAGTTTTCAGCTTCCAGGTTTTGGGCGGTACAGTCATGATGTCTGCAAGGTGCTCTACAATGACTCAGTAAGAAATGCGTCTACAAACGAAGACACAACAAACAAATGGGGCACAGTTTTTTAAAACAGTGACTCTTTTAAAAAGGGTATGAGATGAAAGGTACGTGGGCATTTAATGTACTATTATTCTTTCAACTTTTCTATAGGTTTAAGTTTTCTATATAAAAATTTGGCAGGGTGGTAAATAAATACTTTTTCACAACAGTCCCACTTTAAAAATTTTGTCTTGAACATACATATACATACACTCACACACATACAAATACTTTTAGCAGAAAAATTTTAATAATAGAAATGTCAAAATGTCCTACATTTTGATTAAAATGATATTTAGATTAGAAGTTACATTTATATAATCACATGCAGCCATTAAGAATGATATATTTATTGACATGGAAATATGCGTGTAATACGTTGTGAATTTTAAAGGAAGGTGTCATAATCAAAATTGTATCCCCCCCCCCAAAAAATGTACATGAAGTCCTATCCCCCAATGTGGGGAGTTGATGGAAGCACAGGGTCTGATCAAGTACCGTGATTCATTTGTAAATACCTGAACTCCTTTGTATTTCACTGGACATGACTGAAGTTGAGGTTAAAAGTCTCCCAGTAAAGATCAGTAATGACCACTAGGGATTACTACTGAGTGGAACAAAGATAATACCCAACATTTACTCACTGCTGACTGCACGCCTGTGCTCTAAGTGCCTTCCATGCGTTAACTCATTGTACCATCTGAGGACAGTACTACCTACTGCCCTCATCAGCCAGGTGGGGGCCTGGCTGGCACCCCGTGGGGGCTGGTCCTGTGCAGTCCACACAGAAAGCATCAGTGGGGCCAGATTCCAGACCAAGTGGCTGAACCACTCCCCTGTCACTGCCTCAACAGAGCGTCTCTCTCCCCTTAACTAGAGAAAACAATCGAACCATAAAAACCAGCAAAAATTCAGAGCAGCAAACTGGGAAAATGGCACTGCTTATGCGACCAACTCGAAAGTGGCAGCCAAGCAGAGAAACAGCAGTTCCAGGGGCAGCCCCTGCCCTCACTCAGCAGAGGCAGTGACTGTGCGCATGCTCACCAGCGCTGGTTTGCAGAGGGGCAGAAGGCAACCGTTTCCTCCTCGTGCACGGCTCCTGGGAAGATACTCGGGACAGCTGGGGTGGAGAGACAGCCCAGGGATATGACACCACGATTGCAGGGACTGCCACCAATGCGTTTCACATGGCCAAAAATATAAATGCCAGGCAGGAAATCATCCCGGGGCCTTGCTCTCACCTACAATCCCTGGGGTCACGATCCCCAGGACTTGGCACTGCTCCGGGAACAGCCTCTCCAGGGCCAACGCCGTGTCCATTGTCGTTCTTTTCCTTGCTGTAAGGACACAGTGCAACAGTGTCAGATGTCACCCGGGCAAGCTCACGTCTGATGGTGTGGTGGGAAAAGCAAGCACTGAATAGCGTGTAAGTCATTTTACACCGGAACGCTTCATACGGAAGTTGAAAAACTTTGAGGAAAACAACTGTGTTCCTGTTTGGGGCCTGTTTTACATTTTAATCCTAAACTTGACCTGTTAGCATCACCAGCGGGTCTTTCTGCTTTGTTCACATACAGCTTTCGCTCCAGTGACGTCAGACTTTGCTGCAGCAGCGAAATTTTAGACTTGCTATGGTACCTCTCTGGTCAGCTGTGATTAAAGCTGCGGAAACAGCCCCCCCTGGGGTCCAACCGGACGATAACCCACTGCCTCAGTCCAACACCTGCAGTGTGCAGG
This sequence comes from Artibeus jamaicensis, assembly GCF_021234435.1. Taxonomy (NCBI): domain Eukaryota; kingdom Metazoa; phylum Chordata; class Mammalia; order Chiroptera; family Phyllostomidae; genus Artibeus; species Artibeus jamaicensis. Next base: position 597,454 of record NW_026522049.1, on the reverse strand, counting down.
TCCCCGTTATCCACTGCCAAGCAAGGCGAGAACAGCCAAAGATATACATCCTGTTATAATAATAAAAAGAAGGGCCTGGAGAAGGAAAGTATTTCAAAGTGAGAAAAATACCTTTCTAAAGAAATTGCTTCAATTGTACTGCAAGATTCAGAAGCCACAACTTGAAGCAAAGAGCTCTTCAAGCTTCAGAGACAACATATCTGTGCATTCTACAGAGGGGAGGCCCAGAGCCTCAGAAAGTCACCCTCAGGATGAGGACCATATTTAACGCCAAACAGATGGTACAGAAGGAAACAAAAACACCCCAAATTTTTTCTTTTGATACTCGCCTCTCTTGTGGCCTCGACACTCTTCCAGGCTAATGAAAGTGTCAGAATCAGCCATGTAAAGAACCGTCTGTGGTAAGATGTGAACATTCTGTAAAGAAAAGAGTAACTGGAATTAGATCACAGGAATCTGAGTGCTTCTGCGGTCCCTGGGAGTCTTGCAGGGTTCACCTGACGGCTGCCCTGCCCTCCTTCAGGAGGTCAAGGCCGGCCTATTCCGAGTCCCTGCACTTCTCAATGTCTCACTCCCACTCTTTCCTTTTCAGTTCATTTATTTGTTAAACATCTATTATTTCTTCAAGCCAAACTCATTCCAGACTTACCAAAGAAGTTTATTTTCATAATAATGTAAGCTTTTAAGGAAATAAGTACCAGAAAGAAAAAAAAAGCCTGTGGCTTTACCTGAACAGGCATTACAGTAACAGAAACAGCTCAGCAAAGGAGGGAAAGTGCCAGTGATCACACTACTCATCGCCTTGCCCATCAAATTAAATATTCCTTCACTCCGGCCATGTTCCTACAGGGGTCTTTTGCTTATGATCTCTCTCATACACACACACAAACTGCTGTACATATTCTTCTGCGGCTCTCTTCCTTTCCCACTTGAGTTAATATCTTGTCCCCCAAGACACAACTTACGTGCCTCCTCTTCCACAAAGCCCTTTCCTCGGCCCCCTAGGACTGGGCCTCCCGTGCCTTATGCTTACATCCCAGTGATGCGCCACTGAGGAGCTGGGTATGTTCGAGCTCATGTTTCCCACTAAACCTCACAGACAGTGGTAAAGTGGCTGAATTAAATGAAAAGGGTGAATATATGTTTCCTTCAAAGCTGGTTGTTTTCAAAGACATCCGACTATCACGATGGAATGAGGTAGTTACCATATAGCAAAGTCTCAATGTTAATTACATGGAAAATGCTTATCCATTACATTTTGAGGGTACATAAGATGTCTCATGTTAGATTCCATTGAGATAAACTCATGAAAGATGCTGAGACACAGTGACACTGCTGTGTCTCAGCCTCAGGGCAGTGTAAAACACAGGGATACAGTGTCCCCACTATACAAGGCATCTTCCCAGAATGCAATGTAACATTTCAACTTCCACAGCATATTCACATAACATGTGGAGTTCCAGACTCTCCCGAAAAACTGGACGTTTTGGCCACAGACCACGTGCATTCCCCTTGCCCGGGGCTACACAGAGGCGAGCTCCCTCCACTGTCGCAAGGAGACACCTGGCTCACCAGAGACACCTGCCTAACTTTGGAGCCATTTGAGTTTGTGGTACCTGCTGCAGAGAGGAAAGGAGAGAAATTTTTAAAGATTTAGGCGTTCATGCCGACTGTCATAAACCCGCACAATGACCCTAGAAAGTGTTTAGGCCTTAGGCTTCCTATTCTTAAAGACGGGAGGTCTGGCGCTGAGGCTTTATAATTCTCTCTTTTCTGGTACCCACTAAAGAGCAGTTGCTGAATTGCCCTTCCCAGTTCTCACCAGAAGCCTGGGCAATGACAATCCTCACCAAGAGATGTTCTCACAGCACAGAGGAAGACAACTGGAACCCGGTTCCATTATCCAGAAGTTCCAAATGGCAAGATGTTCCATAAAAATTTTAGTGGAAACTTAGAATATTTTTTAATAAAAAAGTTAATAAGAGACTAGGAAGCTACACAGACAAAAGTAAATAAATGAATACATTGGAAGAGGATATTAACATAGTTTCAAAGTATCTCCCCACCAAATATTTACCACAGTGGAAACGAGTAATTTTATAGTAGCGACACCCGGCTGATACCATGTTAGGAAAAAAAATCAAACGTAATATCACCAGAGATGGGCCCGATGGAAACCATATGAGGCTAGTAGGCTGCAATGAAAAGAGAACAGCATCACTTGGAACATTACAGCCAAAGGTACATAATCCAAACCTAAAATACATCATATGCTTTACAAACTAACTGGCTTGTAACTTACACACATGTCCAAGTTGTGGAAATCAAGGAAAGCTGGAGAAACGGTTCCAGATCAAAGACTTAAAAACAGGACAAATAAATGAACATAAAATTGTAAACTAAATCCTTTTGCTTTGAAGGATGTCACTGGGAAGACTGGCAAAATATGAATGGAACAGGAGGCTCAGACAGGAGAAAGATATCTGTGGTAATAATTCCCTGACTTTACTGTCAAACTAATGCAGTGGCTATGCTACATCCGTGTCTGTGGGTAATGCGAGCTAAAGTCTAGGGAAATGAAGGAGCTTGGTGTTGGCAAATCCCTCTCCAATGGCTCCCCCCACTGACCAGTGAGATACCACAGCCTCACTGTCACCTGTGCTCAGGAGGCTACCTCTCTGACCCCTCCTCAGTTCAAGTTTTCAACTGCCCAGGTGATGCCCATCTTTCACAAGTGGGGCCCAGAGATACACCACAAAAGAGAACGGCATCAAGGTTTGAAATATTGGGGTTCAAGATTAATTCTTGGCCTTTTTATGTGACACTAAGCTAAAGAGACCTAGTTGCCTTCCCTGCAAAACAATGACCATACTAGCTTCAACCGAAGCAGGTAAAGGAAAGGTTCTGCATAGAATTATCACAATAGTAGAAACCTGGATACATAAAGTGCCCAACATTAGAGGACTGGCCAAATATAATCATGGCACATCCTTACAATACAGTCATGAAACCTGACATTTCCCATCTTTTCACAACATGAGAAAATGCTCCCCAACCTATACAGATAAAGCCCACGCGTGAAACTGGGATCAAAACAGACCAACCTCTCAAAGGCTGACCCACCCACCCGGCAGAGGCCAGTGCGCACACCCGTCTCACTTGCCTCGAGCTCCCGGGCTGCCACGCGGACCAGGCAGTGCTCCTGCGGGTGGCCGCCGTCCACCGGGCCCGCCGCGATCCAGGCCACCCCGCGCTGGGCCCGCAGCACCCTGCGCACGCTCTCCCTCCACAGGCGGCTCACGCTGGGGGCGCGACCACAAAGGGCTGTGAGCAGGCGTCCTTCCTTCCCTCTCACTGCCCGACCCCCCGCCCGCACACCCTGCGGGACAAACCCCGGCCAGCCCGCCGCCTCTCCTCACCCGGCCACCCGCAGCAGCGCCTTGGCGGGCAGGAAGCTGAGCACTCGCTCCACCACTTCCGCCAGGTTACTCAGCACGAAGGCGCTCCGTGGGTCTGCTGAGGCGCCGCGATCGGCCCCACCGCCGCCGTCCACCCGCTCCATTCTTCCCCGCCTGTCCGGGCAGCTGGACCACCGCTCAGTGGGGTTGGGAAGCGGCACCGATCCCCGCCAGCGAGCTCTGCGCAGGCGCGCCACTTCCGGTGCCTGGGACTTCCGGAAACTGGCTTCCGGCGCGAGTTGCTGGGACCTAGACCTCCCGGAAGTTCTTAAGTCCGCTGTCAGTCCCACACTCACAGCAGCGCCTCCGCTTCTGGTGCTGGCCCTGGCGCTGCACGCAGCCACCGCCTCTTTCTCTAACTCCCAGGAGTCTCTGAAGGCAGAGATGCATGCCCTTCCACGCCTGTTAGTACTGCGAGCCCAGTGACCCAACGGACGGCATCGGCGCGTACCTGTCCGCGCGTGGCCCGGCTGGACGACCAACCGCACGCAGTCCCCACCCCGCATCGGCGCACCCTGCGTTCTCCTCCACCCCAGGGCTGCGGCGGGGGCTCCCCTCCCAACCCCAACCCCGAGTCCAATGCAAGTTCTGTCTGTAAACCCCGGGTGCGGGGAAAATGAGCGCTGCAGATGCGCCTGGCCCCAACCTCCACTGCGGCCACTCCCCTGCTGGCGAAGCCCTGGCTCCATCCCCAATAATTGGTCTACACGAGTGGGTCTCAAACATTCTGGCCTCAGAACTCCTTAAATATTGATGACCCCAAAGACCTTGTTTATGTGGGTTATGTCTGCTCATACGTTCCATATTAAAATATTTTAACATTAAGGTAATAAATCCATTGCACATTAATAACATTTGTCATAAAAAATAACCCCCCAATAGTGAATAGTGCCATGTTTATATTTTGCAAACCTCTAATTTCTGGCTTAATAGAAGGCAGCTGATCGGCTTCTGAGTAGTCTATGGCAATATCGCGTCACGGGGCTTCTGGAAAACTCCACTGTACGCTTGTGGAGACCGAAAGTGGCAATGTTTTTAATATCAGCAAAAGAATTTTGACCTTCAAAATCTCCTAAAAGGGTCTCACAGAGTCCCCAAGGTTCCCCAAATCGCATGTTGAGAGTCACTGGTCCCCAATAATCACGACGCTTTCATGCTTTTCACCGCACATTAGTTTAAGGGTGGCCCTAGTGCCAGGCACGGAAAAGTGAGGGGCAGCACGCTTGCGGGGGTAGGGGGAGGGCAAATCGGGGGCTTCTCAAAATTTCATATGACCTAAGGGGACACTGGAAGGCAGTGTCTCCTTATGTACCTCATTATGTACCTCTGGATGAAGTAGCGTGACTGCACGTCCAGACATAACTTTCAATCCAAGAGTGAAACCAACACAGGAAAATCTCCCAGACGCAGTGCCTGGAGCTTTCCTACCTCTGGACTTCTTGTGAGGTAAGTTAACAAGTGTGTGAAGGAGGCTATGGGTCCAGAAGGAGCAGATTATTGTACCTGGGGGACCTAGGGACAGCCATGAGTTTCTATTACAGAACGAGTGTGGGAGAGGGAAAAGGTTGAGGAAGACCTGAGTATGCAATGTCCACACACACCATTTCTGGGGTCTCTAGCTTTCTCTCATTAAATCAACCTGCTCTCTTCCTCTCAAGTCTCTCTTCACCCCACCGCACCATATAGAATCCTATTCTAGAAACTCAATAGAACCTACAGACACCTGAAGCTAAGAGTATCTCTCGAGGGGAAAATGACAGAGTTATTTTTTAAATGATTCTTTATTCATAAACTTGATGCAAGTTTACAAAATTTACTGTACATTGCCAAATAAATCTGCAATGAAAAATAAACTCCAAAAAAAAAAAAACAAAACCCAAAGCATGCCAAATGTGCAGCTGTCAATCTGCTAGCCATCAGGATATTAAAGAATTCCATAATGTATTCAAGATTTAGCCTTAGGTTTAAGGAACTGTAATGCTTTAAAGAATCCTGCCTTGTCACTTGTCCGAGCAACTGAGCAATCAGAACTATAACCACGTGAACAAGAACACCAGGAACTCCCTTTCTGCTGTCCTCTCAACCACACGATAATGCAGAAGTGCCAAATCTCTCCAATGCGGTTTACAAAGTTAAAAACTGCATCTCAAAGCAAATGCGTAAGAAAAACACTTTTCAACTTTGTAACTGGTTTGTGCAGAAAAGTGTGCTTCTAGATTTCATTTTAAAAGTGCTTAATAACTAGAATTTACTTTTAAATCAATTGTGGGTATACAAAAATCTATTACCAATCAAACAGGACTGATTCAGGTAAGGCAATAAAATGGAGGGTATACTGATTTGAGTCAGGTTTTATAAAAAGAATTAACATGTGTAGAGTTCCTATTAGTCTTTAAGTAAAAGCCATTGTTATGACCATAGCAAAAGTTTTAAGTCTCCAAATTAGGTGTCTTTTTGTACTTAAGTGTGCAGCTTTTGTTCAAGAAGTGTGTGCCAATCACTTTATAAATGTATTAGTTTACAAATGATTGCAACATCCCGTTAATAAAATGGAAATGTAAAATGACTTAGTATTTTAAATAACTTCAAGATCTATACTGCAGACCTTCAGAAGACATCCTGAACCAATAAACAGATTCAGCCCAGCAAGACAGCGATGCCCCAGTGGAAATCACGACTGCAGGCCTTACTCGCCTACTTGGCCCAGCCCTGCTTCACTTTGCCTGAGAAGTACAACGCAACTCAGGTAAGAGCATATCTTCGGGAAACAGCTCATATCTTCACGTGGTCATAAAAACATTTAACAATTTATTGAGTAGGTTTCCTATCATCATTTTGGCAATATCATAAAATGGTTTAAATCTGAAAAGGCTACTATGATGTTGAAGACCTTAAATTTTCTAAACCAATATTAAACAGCAAATAGACCTTTATTGGCTCTGAATGGAACAACATACTGCAAGTCCTGGTAACACACGCGCTCATTATGGAAAAGTTACCCTAAAGTCACAGCTTCAGTTACCTGATGCTGGCTTGCTGCTTAACAGATTTCATTGTTTAAGAAAAAGAGATGATCAGGAGTAGCCAGTGTGTGTATTTATCAGGAAAAATACAGTGAAGCCCCACTGCTCAGTCCAAGAGAATAAAATGAGCAAAATGAGAAGGCTATAACTTATATAGGATGTCAGTTGACAGATTATCCACTAAAATATCTATGAGCTAACGTCTTCAGTACGGCTGTGACGGGGGCACCCAAAGCTTGTCTGCTCGTTGGAAAGATTTTCTTTAAAGCAACATTGGTCCAAACACACGACAGTCAGTACACTTAGCCATCTTCCTTCGGGGGGGTGTACCAGCCTGAAAGAGAATGGAAAAGAAATTAAAATACTTAATTCTTTAACTAGGAGTCAAGGCATTTTATTAAGGTTAGCTACTTTACCTACTGATAATTTTCATGTTTAAACCTACTGTAAAAATTAAACTCACACTGGTGTTAGTAACAAACATTTGATGCATTTACAATATAGATGCTCTGGACTGACTAGGCAGGGGAGGGAGGGCGGTGTCACGCAAGCACCAGCCTACAGGGGGCGGAAGTATCTCGAGCAGTGAGGGCGCCCTGGGGCATTGGTGCTGCCCTCCCGGGATCCCTGCCTGGGCCGCTGCTGTGCAGCATCGAGAGGGAGTTTCACACCACATACCACTCGCCCAGGAATGATCAGAATTCAAATCCAAAATACAGTTTCTATAAATGTGTATCACTTCCACAGCATCATAAAGTCAAAAAAATCCTAAGTCTAAAAATTGTAAGTGGGAGACTGTCTAAAGTTATTTTTTATGAATAAACTATACTTGAGTTTTCCACACAAGATCTCTATATTAAGAGCATCTCTGGCTGAAGATGAGTGTGGAACATCAGACTACAAGTTGGGTTTCGTATTCCATTTAGATTCTGAATTTAAAAGAAAACCTTGGTGAAAACAACCTGCGCCCAAACAAAATCCTGGCGTTTCGAGACAGGAACTGGGACTGCCATCAGTGCCACGCTGTCACCTCGCCAGTGAGGAGGCCACCGCAGCAGGTGCACTGGTGACTGTGCCCAAGACCCTGCAGCAGCAGAAGACAAACTGGAGTCCATCCCTGATTCTGACTCTTTCACATAGCTGACCTACGCCCACCCACGCTCTCCCAAATACAGCACAGTCGGTAATCATTTCTGAATGCACACTACAGTGCCACTTTGGAAATCAATCAATCAATCAACCAATTTTTTAAAATAAGAAAAAAATACGATTCCGCCCTTGCTGTTGTGGCTCAGTGGATTGAGAGTCCGCCTGTGAACCAAAGGGTCACCAGTTCAATTCTGGGCCAGGGCACATGCCTGGGTTTCAGGCCAAGTCCTCGGCTAGGGGTGCACAAGAGGCAATCGACTGATGTACCTCTCACACATTAGTGTTTCTCTATCCTCTGTTTCTCCCTCCCTTCCCCTTCTCTAAAAATAAAATTTGTTAAAATGCTTAAAAGGAAAAAATATCTAATATCAACCGTAATCTAAGCTCTGGGCAAACGACACTAAGTTCTGTTTGGTGCGACACTGCCCCACAACAGCACAGGCGCATCGCGGTCTGCGGTGCAGCCGTGCGGCTATGACGCAGCTCATGGGCTTTCTGCCTCTACTAAGTTAGGGGCTGGAGAAGATTGTTATGAAAATCCAGTCTGGCCCTCAGGTTTGCTCACTCCCCTCTTCAGAAACCTGAACACCGTTTGGAATGCAGATCCCAGTGTGCTGTGCTTCACAGCAGAAAGAGCACCGCTCGCTGCGTGCTTAGGTCTGGAATCAGAACCCCAACGCCCCCAGCTCTGCCTGTGCGGTTCCTTCAGAAGTGAGCAGTCACTGGAAACACGACAAGCTTCCTTTGCCATGAAAATACAAGTGAGCACAAAGCACTACTGTTAAGTCATAAGCCAGCACATTTCTAGCAAAGTAAAGAATAGTTATAGTTCTGTAAATACCCCCTTAAAGAAAACTTCTCTATTTCCATTAATTTGTTTACTCCGCACCCAAGAAGCCTCACTGTCACCAGCACGACTAAGATCAGTATCCTCCCTGCACTTCACTACAGCTTGCTGGGCATGCTTTTCTCCCCTCACAAGCTTGGCAAGACAGACATCATGCCCGTTTGAGAGAGGAGGAACCTGAGGCGGAGGGGTAACAGGACTTGTTCAGGGCCACAGAGCTAGTGAGTGACACAAGCGTCACTGAAAATAGGTCTGCTGATTCCAAGTCGACTTTTATCACGTCTCTCTGTTAGAGACAAATACTCAAAGCGAGCATTGTGAACACAAGCAAAATGTGCGGAAGGCCGATGAAGTTTATGAAAGATATTTTAGCATTTAAAAAAATATGCAAGTCACACACTCCTAAGTGGACACAGAAATCAGGACTTGATTTGAATAGGTAAATGTGTACAACTGTCAAAACCTTTCCATCATCTATGATCTGAAGGTGTTTCAGAAACAGTGGGCTCAGGACCCAGGGTGACAGGCACTCGGCACGAACAAGGACACCCCCTGCAGAGCTGCCTCAACGACCTCACTTCTCAGTCCCTGTGCTGACACCTCTCATTTCAGGTGAATAAGCGATGCTTTCACCAATCTACTCGAAAACCTTCAATCTCACTCAGGGGTCTCAGGTCAAGTATTTAGGACTCCAAGACTTTGAAGGAAGCACAGTGTGCATATCCTCAAGCTAAATTTGTTGACTGTGGTAACTGTACTGTATAGAAAATTAAAGCAAAAACCAAAATAAAACAGGATAAATATCAACAGTAAAACTTCATAAATGGCAATAAATATGCATTGAATTAAACATACCATTTTTCTCGTGTATCTGTACAATGGAATTATAAGATTGTTGGGCTCTTGCTAGATTATATTGATTCTGAAAGAGAATTATACATTTTAAATCAAAACTCTAAGTAGATGAAAATCATGAAAAATAATTTATGGATGTGTTACCACTGTGCTTAAAAGAACACAGGAAATAATTTCATTCCATTTCAAAAAGATTTTTCATGAATACCCTCGTTTGCATTGTGCTCTACCATTTCAGAAGCACGACAACCCCCCTGCACTCTAATAAACCCCCACAGCTTCTCGGGTCCATCTCTGTAAGCCCCGCCCACCCGCACAGCACAGACAGATGCTCCTGGACCCAGTGTCTGTCCACGTGCGTGAAGTGAGTTACTGGATGCTGCTGGGGAGTAAGTGGGACTCAGACTCTTTCTTCGAACGTGTATCCAAAAAAGCACGCCCGATAAAATGTTACCTTCAAACCAGAAAACATTCAGCTTTTGGACAGGCTGAATTCGTGTTGACTGAACAAAAACCAACCTGGCCAGCTGCATCCTGCCCATCGCATGCCCTCGGCTCCTGTGGGCTGAGCCCGGGAGCCAAAGCCCAGACCGCAGGGAGTCTTGCCTGTGTAGAGCGGCAAAGCCTCAGCTCCAACAGCCAGACACTGTCTCCAAATTTCAGGTGTGCTGATGGACAAATTTACTGTTTTCCAGTACTTAAGTATATTTATATAATTTTAGTACTAGTTTGGGGAGGCAAACTCTTTCATTTACTTTCAACCAATAGAGGATAGTGGCTTTTAAAATATTTTAAATATTTTTGAATAGTAACATGGCAAGAAGAAATTCAAAGAGCACAAGCGATTTATAGTAAATAAAGACTTCCATCTCTAGCCCACTTCACCCCCCAATATTCCAATATGCCCTCTGCCAGAAACAAGAGTTCTCAGCACTTTGTTGAGCACCATTCCAGAGATGCTCTGACTTACAAAAGCACGTCTGAATGAGCCTGCAGCCTTGTCTCACACACACACAAATGTTAGCATATTTCTAAACACCATTGAGCACCTTACATTTTGACAGTATTTTAAAAGTTAACACTCAGACTATTCCCTGCTAACTTTAGATTCCTGGGAGGTGAAACTCATATCAAGCAAAGTGTCCATATTCTTAACAGACAAATGTCTTCTTAGTAAAGAAAATGAAAGAGTCAAATTTTGTCAAAACAATTCATTTAAAAAATGTATGTGCTAAGACATACTTTAATATGCAAACAGTTTTTAGCTGCTTGATAGCATTCTATCCAAAATGGCTATATTTATTTGCTAAGAAAACTATAAATCATGGAAATGTAAAAGGTTAAAGCAATTATTTGGCATTGACTGATTCCAGGAGGACTTATGAGCAAAGACAGAGTATTGGTATGGAATTATAAAACTGGAAGAGAATTAATATATCCAGACCAGCTGTATTTCAGATCAAAATACAAAAGCCCAGAGAGCTCAGTTTACACAGCAAGTTATTGGTAAAATGTTCTCTCGATCACTCAAAATGATCACTGTTCTAAACCTTTTCTATTTTCTCCTTCAGGAAAGTGATACTGTGAAATATTTTTTTAAAAACAATTAAATTTAACATCAAATGTTACTTATAAATAAATGCCAGGAAGAAAATATTAAAGACTAGATGCACACCAAAATATCAACAGTGTTTCTAGATAGTCAACTTACAGATGACTTAAGATTTGTATATGTTTTCTACTTTAGGAACTATACAGTGATCATAGAAAAATAAAATTTTGGTGCCATATTACATAATGGTCCTGTTGTCACATTTAAATCATCTGAGAAGTGCTAGTTAAAAGTAGTTAAGCAACCGTAATTCACTAGTGTTCAATAAATAACAGGTTTTATATAAAATGGTATTTTGTTCCAGTGTAAAGAAAGGGCTGTTGAAAGAGCTAAAAGTAAAGATCAGTTATTTTATTATTTTATCCCAAATAAATGATTTTTTAAAAGTCTTTTTAATTTTTTGCTTCCTCTGTGCATTGAGAGTCTGGTGAACACATGGTCTGATGTGGGACACGGCTGTGTACATATTTAGATTGATCATTTTTTGATTGGCATGTAACAAAATATTCACATAGAATTTTAGAAAGAGCCAATTTTTTTTACTGTTAGAGCAGAATGATTTCCATCCCACTAACATTTTCCTGAAACATGCTGACTTCGGAGCCCATCCTGGGCCGCTCGTGTGTCTGCAAACGGCACGGACAGGACACGGGGGCAGGCCTCAGCGGCCGACACTGCTGTCGGGCTGTCTGGCTCCCGTCCTCACTCTGCCACCTGTCACCGGAGGTGAGGCGCCTGAGCCCTGTGGGCTTCCATGTCCTCGTCTACACAGTGAGGACAGGAAGAATACACCTATTTTGGGTTATTAAGAGGACTGAAAGAGTTAATACAAGTAAAAGTTTAGGTGAGAGCATAGCACATAAACGCTCACTGGGAATTAACTATTGTTACATGATCTCAATTGGGGGAAACTTCAAAGTACATATAATATTTTACTTATTAGTGTATACATGCCAGTAACAGTTAAAATTACATATATTTATCCGTAGTAAAAATAACAAAGACTAAAAGAACAGGAAAAAGCCTCAAAAGATAACAGGAAATATATCTTACAGATGACATGACATTCTTAATGAAAGTACCTTATTGGCTCCAAACTGCACTCTGGCTTTGCCTTTGACTAGCGTGGCGTTGATCTGCATGATGACCGACTCTATCGAGTAGGCGCTGCTCCAGCCCTGGAGGAAGACAGAAGCCCTTCTCTAACACACGCAGCTTCCTGCCTCCCGCTTAGGAAAGCTTCACAAAGTGGCACATAACAGCTCAACAATAGCAAAGGAATATGAAGATGTTTGTAGTCAAGAAGTAAAAGAAAAGTTGAACGATTTCCAAAATCTCACAGTCAAAAAAAAAACCTGTTTTAAATGCAAACATGAGCCAACTATAACCTTACATATTACTTACTTCCTATCCTAGGGATAACAAAACCAAGTACAATGTCATTTTATTGCTCTACCTTACATAGATTTTTCATTAGTAAAAGTGGCTGCTATTAAAAGAAAACTTAAAAAAATTTTTTAAAGTAGGTGCTTTTGCAACAGGGCTGAATGCTCAGAGTCTACGTCACACAAACAGACGCCGTGGAGGCTGGAGCCATGAGCACCACAGGAGGAGACTCACCTGTTTCGTGAGAAGTTCCATACATAGCGCACCGCCCCCTAACACGTACCTTAAAAGAAAACAGAAATCACACAGAATTCTCAGTTTCAGTTAAGTTCAACACGAACATTCTTAATGTTCAAAGTACCATCAGTAAGAAAATACGCATACGTGGGAAGGTCAGAAGACAATGGACAAACAGAAACTGCTGTCAGGGTGGCAGGACCGTGTGAGGAACCTGAGTGTCCCTGCAGTTCGGGGCCCGCGGGCACCACGGAATGCGCCCCCCCCCAACCCTGTGGTGCCGCAGGGACGGCTGGGACGGCTGCCTTCCCGCCTCGGTGTGTGTGTCTCCACAACCAGGCCGTAAACTGTTTAAAAACGTAAAATCTTAATAGTCTTCTCATTTCTCACAGCGAAAATGTGAAAAGTCTATGCTGGCCAAGTTTGTATCAGATTTCAAAATGATCTCATAAAAGTATTTCTATACATTTATCCTGAATTTACATAATTTTCCCAAACCCTTGCCTTAATCATTTGTAGTCACCTTATTTTTTAATAGTTTATTTTTATTATATTTTTTCTATTACCATTTATCCTCCTTATACTCTCTTCCACCACCAGCTCCCTCCCCCATTTTATTATTATTTTTATTTTTTCATTCATCAATTTTAGAGAAGGGTAAATACCAGCTGGGTGTCCCACGCACTGACGCACTCACCAGCTGACTGCTGCGTGAGCCAGGAGACCGGCCCTCGAGCCTGGCGTACAGGGACGATGCTCCAACCAACTGAGCTACCGGCCAGGGTGCCACCCTCTTTTTTTTAATCTCAGTGAAACCGTATCAACCATTGAGGTGATCAAAGGAAAGAGTGAATATTTTTGGACTTTACTCATAAATGGATTATCTCCCAAAGTGGAACTGGTCAGCTGAGTGTCCTAGAACTCCCAAAGTAGCTCAGTCGCTCCTACTCTGAGGGTCCACAGGACACTTCATAACCGGCCTCGTACAAAAGTCTGGTCTTTCCCAAGGTTCAGTGAAAATGCACAGAGCCACCATTTGATTCCGCCAGACTGTGACCACCGCCTTTACAAGGAAGTCGGCAGCCAGCTCCACAGGTCTGTGAGGCTGCCTGCGATTTCTCCCGGGGTCTCCCCCAGTCCTAATTGTCTCTGAAGAGCCAATTACAATGTATATTTTACATACATTTGGTTTCTAATGGTGAAATATATACAAACAGGCACCACTAAAAACTACCTGTAAACAACATAATGGTTCATCCCACTGGTTCTGACACTGCAGTCTCAGATTAGCAACATCAGCTTCACCTCAGAGCTACTCGGTCAGAAACGCCAGGAAGGCCGAGGGCTCCAGGCCCCCTGGCACTTAACTAGCCCCCCAAAGACCCTGGCGAGCAATGTCCCGGAAAAAGTCATGGCAACTCACCCTCCAGAGAGAACGGGTAATACCACTCGAACAAATGGAGGGTCAAACGGAAAGTTATCCTGAAAAGAAAATGAGCAAATTTAATTAATTTTAAGAACATCCTCAATACTATGTTATTTAGTAGCTTTTAGTCTATAAAGAACATGTACATTTATTGTCTGATGATGAATGAGGGTCATAAAAGTAAAAATAGTACCAAAAATAAAATGGCGTAAAAATGAAAGTAAATACAAATGAAGTTAGGATCCTGCCCAAACAGAGCAGTGCTTTAGTAAACTTGGGAAATGTGCACAAAGGGTCCCCCTGCCACACGGCCACATGGAGGGACAGTCTGGCAATGAGGAGGTATGTTGGATCAGCCCCCCGGCTAAGAACTAGAAAAGGTGGACAAAGGGCCAATCACTGCAGAGCTAAGATCAAGAAGAAAAAGGAACTCTAGACAGCAGGACCCGTTTTACCCCTTGGGTTTTCTTTCCATTACAGAAGAGAAAGGAAAAACGCTGACAAGCTGAATGGGACTCACAGGCTCACTGGGGAGGCAGGAAAACTTGGAGCTTAGGGCCCTCTGAGAACAGGCCCTGCCGGGCCCTCACACGGTGGCCCGGCCCCTGGCAGACCGGGAATGAGGCCCAGCTTTACATCATCTCAATGCCCAACAGCCTCAGTGACCCTGGCCGCTGGTGCCCAAGCCCCTAACAGGGTAGGCATGCATCCTCTCTGGAGCAGAGTGTCACCCAAGGCCTCAACTCAGCTCTCAAGTCTTTCATACATAATGCTCATCACTAAACGTAGTCAAAGCAAGAAACAAACAGACCCCAAAGCACAAAGGGTCAAGACAACAGAGTTATCAGACATAGATTTTGAAATAACTAATGCTGAGTATGTGCAAGCAAAAAGAAGACTGAAAATCCTGGCAGAGAAATACAATTATAAAAATAAACTACCAGAAATTCTGAAATTTAGAAATATAGTAACTAAAATTAATAACTTAATGGGTTTAAACAGAGTGGAGACTTAGTGGGAGAGAAATTCGGTGTACTGAAAAATAGGGCAAAAAAACATCCAGAATAAAGCCTGGAGAGATAAAAAAGGGCAGAACACAAGACATAGAGGAATGTACTGAAAAGGCTTCTCATATGCAGAACCCAGAAGAGAAGACTGTGCGAGTACCACGCTAACAGAGCTGGGAAACTGGAGCAATCAAGAAAAAATATCCAAGAGAATGAGAAAAAGAGCAAGGAGTAAGAAGGCCACAGAACGCGTCTACAAGATAGATTTCAGCACAGGTATCGGAACACTGACTGCAAACAGACTGAGTGCTCCAATTAAACAGAAAGATCACCAGACCTGATAAAAATATAGGAAGAGAAGATGAGGGACAAGAAAATGCAGCTAATTCCGAGGCTACCCAACACAAGTCTTGAGTCCTGGAAACAGAAGAACAAGAGCCTTTTCTAATAATGAACGGAAGCCCAGGTGGGAGCTGAGGAGGCCGAGGGTCAGAGGTCAGTCTCCCCTCACTTGTCAACAGCCGTGGGGCAGGCAGACAGCACGTCCCCTCTAAGAAAGGTGTGTCCACAAGTCTAAGAGAAATTACCTCCCATTTCTATGTTCAAATAAAAGGGGGTAAGGAAATAACTAATGCATCTTAAAGAAGCGACTGGAGAGAAAGGGAGCTAGCTAAGAAAGTATTTGTTTGACCCAGTTACTGCCAAGGAACACAACAATGGTTTCAACTGAGGGAAGCAGCAGCATAATTCCAGCAACTTACTTTCACTCCCTACTTGTGACCACCCTTAAACAGATTCTGCGGAACCTACAAACTGTGAAAATTCAACCCTGACAGGAGAAGAAGATAGAAAGCACATTTCTGACAGCTCAGGTCGGCTGCATACGCTTTTCCTCTCGATCTAAAACAGCAGGTCAGAAGGAAGCACCACATAATCCAAACACAACTCCTTAGAAACACTTCCTAGGTTTATTTTAAACAAAAGATTTAAAACCCCCATGGCAATATCTATGTTTATATCACTCAAAGGACCAATTTTCACCCCATCCCAAGGGGTGATAATGCGTCCACTGAGAATCCACGCCCTAAACAACATAATTTAGTTTGACCTGTTTTTTAGTTCCATAGACATGAAATCGCACAAAATGTGCTTCTGTTGCTCAGCATTGTATTTCTGAGTCACAGACTTGTATTTCTGTCTTGTGGCCCACAGCTCTATTCAGGAAGACCACAGCTTCAGGAAGACCACAGTTCTCCTCCCTCCTGGGGGCTGCTGTGCCCTGGGAACTCCTAACTGCAGGGCGAGCACCTGGAGACTTCGGAGCCACAGGGAGCTGCACCAAGCAATACCGAACTGTTTGCCAAAGCAACTGCTCGGAAATCTACATTCCCACTAGAAGCATATGGCATCCCATCACAATTTTCTTACCTTAAAAGAGAAGTTAAGCAAAATATATTCTATGCCTTCTTTTTCTTTTAAGATCTGAAGATCACTGTGCAAAGGACTATCGGGATCAACCCTGAGGATTAAAAAAGAGCCTTAGACAAGTTCTAAAGCTGTTCTATGGAAAAACAAAGTACTATATATAGCCTCTAACTCTTTGGGATTAAATGTTCAAACAAAGATCACAGGACTCTAAATCTATTCTCCTAAGGGGATTCAAAGTTAGCAGACATTCTAGAGGAAATGACCATATGTACATGATTTTCTCAGGGACTCAAAAACAGATTTATTCTCTTTCTCTAACACTGCATTATTAGATAAGGGGTTCAGGGAGATAAATTCACCATGGACCAGACCAGAGAAGTGAAATCTCTAAGAAATGTTCCTTACATTGGGTTGGCCAAAAAGTTTGTTTTTTTTTTTGTTTTTGTTTTTTTGTAAGATGGCTCCCGTAGTGCTTAGTTGTCTTTAATTTCTTTCCAAAAAATCTTGTTACATTGTGTTGTTGACTTCAACCTCATTGGAAACAATTTTGTTGTTCCAATGAAAACAATTTTGTTAATATCAGCTTGTATTTTAAAAAATTTACCAAAATTAGTGAATTTTTGTACAGCCATTTTAATATTGAAAAAGACAGAAAAAATAAATAACATTTTCAGCATATTATGCTTTATCATTTCAAGGAAGGTAAAAATGTAACTGAAACATGAAAAAAGATTTGTGCAGTGTATGGAGAAGGTGCTGTGACTAAGCAAACGTGTCAGAAGTGGTTTGTGAAGCTTCATCCTGGAGATGTCTCCCTGGATGATGCTCCACGGCTAGCCGGGTGGACCAGCTGAAGTTGTCAGCAGCCAGACCGAGACAGTAATTGAGAATAATCAACATCCTACCACGCAGAAGATAGCCAGCATACTCGAAATATCGAAATCAATGAAGTTACTAGTGGAAACAAAAACTGTGCCCTTATTTTACGGAGAAAACCACACGGACTTTTTGGCCACCCCACGTGTGGAGACTGTCCACAGCTGGCTGTCACAGGCAGTCTCTCCAGGCTCCTAACCGTGCGTCAGTGCACAGTCCATGCCCGTCCCACTGACCCTACGAGCACACTTCATCCCACAGCTGGTCCTCCCTTTCTCCTTTCTCCCTGCATTTACCACGAAGCCTAGGAAACAGCTCGTTTCAAAGCCCTGAACACTATCCAGAAACAGGGTCTAACATTTTGAGGAACAGCTACGGCTATAAAGGTATCAAATTCAGAAGGAAAATTCCCACTGCGAGAGTCTGCCATTATCACCAGTACAAAGGGAGGCTCGACAGAAAAAAAGCCACTTACTTCTGCAGCTTCACATGCCAATCGTACAAACTGTCATTTATGAGTTCCACGGAGTAAATCCCTGCAAAGACACGACCTGTGTTAGCTGCTCTTCCTTTGATCTTACAGACTGTTCTGGTGTAAATGATACACTAAATAGTCCCTCCCCACCCCCAAACCACCCTAAAAATATTGCCATTGCAACACTGAACTAAGCTACGTTGTGAGTGTTATAAGTATTTGGGGAGGGTGCTCAGTATCTCATGCCCCTCACAGGTGACTCACTAATGAATGAAGAGGCTTCTTTATCGATTGAAAAACTATTTACCGTTAACTGTGAGGGGAAGAAAAAACTTATGCGAAATCATGTATACTTAAGACTTTTTTTTTTTAAAGATTTTATTTATTTATCTTTAGAGGGGAAGGGGAGAGGGAGAGAAACATCAATGTATGGTTGCCTTTCGTGCGTCCCCTGCTGGGAATTGGCCTGCAGGGAACTGGTCTGCAACCCAGGCATGTGTCCTAACTGGGAATCGAACAGCAATTATCTGGTTCGCAGGCCCATGCTCAATCCACTGAGCTACACCAGCCAGGGCTTACTTAAGACTTTTTGTTGACAACAGTGTGGTGATTGCTGGAGGAATGGGTGGTGTAAGGGCCTAAATAGTAATGGACAAATATATTATAAAGATTAAATATTAAAAAAAGACTTCTTATCCATGCCATGCAAACATTTCTATAAAAATGGAATCCCTCTAATGCATAGTTTTAGCATCTTTTGTCAACTTCTGGGGCATATTTCCAACTTAATATATATAATATAAATCTATTGTCAGTTTTCTTACTAATTCTATAGTCATTTATTTCATGGACATATCACCATTTAATCAATTCCACCCTGTATCTGATTATTTATTCTATATATTTTTTGCAACTACAAACAATGCTGTAAAGACAAGTGATTATTTAACTTTTAAAAATAAACCATTATTCAAATATTTAACTGTATGCTATTAGGTTTTTACAGATAAACTTTTAGACTTCTCGTAAGAAAAAGTATTAGTACACATCAAACCTTCTAATTACTCAGAGACAAGTTTGCCTTATCTTGTACTTTATAAAGCAGAGGGTTTTTTTTTTTTTGCTTGTTTTTTGTTTTTCTCTTAAGTAAGGTCTAACAATGTACATTTAATTACTCTGAGAATTTCCGAATGGAGCATAATGCTACCTTTTCAAAAAAATTAAAGTTTGGCTCTTTCTCTTATTTAATACTGTTTAGAATCTCTGTAACAATTTTACTTCAATTATAGAGATTCCACAATATTTAAGCCTTTAAAAAGTTTATTGGGTTTACATTTGTTAAAAATTATACAGGTGCAAGGTGTACAATTCTACCACATATAAATCTTCCTGTCTGGGTAAGAGAGAGCACTCTGAAGTCACGCTACAAAATTAAAACACACACACACACCTATTTTCAAAGTAGTACCATTAACTATCTCTACCATAAGAGCTGATTGTGTTGTTCTGAAGAAACCATAATAAATCAAAAATCAACTAGGCAATAGATTCTGACTCAAACAAAATATTTTCATCGTATTTTGTTTCCAAAACAGTAAAACCTGTACTTTTTCACATAACAGTTAATCTCCATCAGCAAAAAGACAAAGACATGGTGTATCCATAAAAACAATGTTTAAAAATCCAAAAAGCAAGGGCAGTATCCCCCTTATCTGAGTGACATACATTCCGAGCCCCCAGTGGGTGCCTGAGCCACAGGCAGCACTGAACCTGGCATGTGCTGATTCTTCCTGTGTGTACCTACCTACAATAAAGTTTAATTTATAAGCAAGGCACAGAAACAAAACCCAAGAAGTAAAAATAACATAGAACAATTATAGCACTATGTGGTAACAAAAGTTCCGTACATGCTCCATCTGTCTGGGCACTGATCTGACAACCAGAATGGCCACAGGTGAGCAGAGGGCCGGAAGTACACCTGGCGCGGGCACGCAGGATGAAGGGATGCTGCAGGCCCAGGGCTGGACGGAGGAGGGCTGGTGCGAGGTTTCATCGCGCTGCTCAGATCAGTGTGCAATTTAAAACTTACGAATTACTTCCGGAATTTTCCATTGAATACTTTCAGACCACAGGTGGGGGCTACTGGAAGCTCGCCCTATTTTACCCCCACAGCTTCTGATGACTCTGATCACAGGTGCGTTTCCCACCCCTTGACTGAAGCCCATAAGTACCTCTGGTTTTGCCCAGTTTTGGTGTGAGAAATGAAGCTTACTACCTGGAAAATGAAGTGCATGCAGACAGCTGAGGTGACAAGATGCAGAGGCGCTCACCTGCTTTGTAACTCTGCGACCGGTATATGTCCCTGAGCTCCTTCATGAGCCTGTCGGAGGCTTGCACAGACCCGGACACGGCGCCCTGAAACACAGAGCGCGCTCTTTACCTGGCCGCAGAGGCTGGGGGCTTGGGGTTTCTGATATAGGAACCCGAAATAAACGTTACAATGAGACTCTTCACATGGATCACCACTTAACATTTTAACAAGCAAAAAAAGCTAATTAAATTAAATAGAAGATTATGAAATTTCAACAGGACAATAAAATTGGTTCATTTGCTATTTCTTATCACCTGGAAAAAAAAGCCGAGCCAATATGTCTTACATCACTATGGCCCTTGCAATAGCCTAGGACTCTGCATGTATCTACTTCAAATTCTGCCACTTTTTAATTTAATTTAAGAATTTATTTTTCAGAGCAGTTTCAGCTTCACAGCAGAACTGACAGGAAGATAGAGGGTTCCTGTACAACCGCCCCACGTGCAGGCCTCCCTTATCCGAAGGTGCGCTGCTCACAGCTGGCAGAGCTGCGCTGACACGCAGCTTTTACCCGCAATCCTAATTCACCTCAGGGGGCACTTCTGGCACTGGGCACCCTGTGCGTCTGAACAAATGTTTGCGGACATGCCTCCGCCATCACAGTACAGAGTAGTTCCACGGCCCTAAAAATCCGCTGTGCTCCCCCTATTCATCCTTCCCCTCCCCAAAACTTGGTGACCACTGATCATGTCACTCTCTGCACGGTTTTGCCTCTGCCAGAGTGTCACAGAGCTGGCATCCTACAGAAGGAGCTTTTCCACATTGGCTTCTTTCCTCGGCAGTAAGCTTCCTCTCTATCTCTTTACGTCTGGACAGCTCATTTCTCTTCAGCACTGCACAGCATTCACAGGCCACAGCTCACCTTTCCATTCACCTACTAAATGATACCTCGGCTGCTCCCAAGTTTGGGGAATTGTAAATAAAATTGTTTTAAATGTTTGTGTGTGGGTTTTTGTGCAGACGTAAGTTTTCACTCTTTTGGATAAATACGAAGGCGCACAACTGCTGGATCATTTGGAAAAACTGTGTTTAGTTTTGTAGGAATCTGCCACACGGTCTTCCAAGGAAGCCTGCACCCCGCTGCGCCCCCAGCAGCAGGCACTGTCAGTGTCCGGATTTTGGCCTTTCTGGTGGGAGCGCAGTGCCCCTCGCCTGAGTCCCACTCATCACCATGAGCAGCAACATCACACTGAAGGTCTACTTTGCAAGGGAAGAAGCTGAGAAATAGGTTCACCTCCACGCAACTGGCTTCAGCTCTTTTCAGTGTTGGAATGTCTCTAAAATGAAAAAGCACCAATATCTTGTCCTAAGACCGAGCATGAATGGAATCATTCATCACAAGACAAAAACATGTAGGATGCCTTTTGCTTTGAAAAATATTCAGATACAATGCTGTCAGTGGCGGCACCACTCGTTGGGGTTGTTTGGGGTTACAAAGCCACTACTTTCTTGATGGGCAACCCCAAATCCTTCACTGAACTGGCTTCGCCCCAGGGCCTCGTCTGGGGACCAGCAGGGACTCTGCACGCAGTGGCGGCAGGTTCTAGGGCGACGTCTCGGCAGGGTCTGTCGGGCGCAGGTGTGCAGTGACTCGCAGTGGTGCAGACTCTAATGTTCAGACTGGAACAATCGAGGAAGGGTCCTCGGATTTCATGGGGTGAATAAGTAAGTCTAATTAATATCAGGCACTAAGTAAGCAGGAAGTGTTCAGACAAACAGCTGGACTCTCACTGGTGTTTCCCTACTCTGAGCATTTTAAAGACACGATCTCATTCCCTCTTCAGAGCAACCATCCGAAGGTTCGCCCGGTCCACATTTTAGAGTTGAGGAAACCGAAGCCAGGCAGGGGTGTCTGTCGCTGGAGGGTTCACTTCACTCCCCAGGCTGCTTCACATCAAAGAGGTGTTATGTTAAAAAAAAAAACAAAAAAAACTACTTTTGATTCGGCCGGGACAGAGCAGACGGGCAGGGCCACAGAGAGCAGAGACTCACTGAAATTCACAGACCCCGTGCGGGGAGGGGCAGTGGGGGCAGCAGCATAAACAGCTGGAAACAGGCAAACGCAGGGGGGGATCCAGGCTGCAGAAAGCAGAGGAACAGGGTGGACAGTGGCTATCAACAGGTGACGAACGTACGTACGTCAATAAATCAATCAATAAATAAACAACGGCATAAGGGCAACCAAACCCACGGCTGAGTCACTGACAAGGCCAGGAGGCAGAAGGGTGGCCGAGGCTGGCGTCCCGGCGAACGTCCCGCGCTCACACTACCGCCTATGGTTACTTTACTACACACGCAAGTTCGGGGTCTGGATAGTCACACATACGTTCAGGTGGTCTTGCCTTTGAGTCTTCCTAATTTTCTCTAGTATTGCCAAATTTTCCTTTTCAATTCCTTCATCCTCTGACTTTTTCCCACTAATAGGCTCCTCTTCCTTCATCTCATAGTGATCCAAGTCTTCTATATCCTATGAAAATTAGAAACATAGTAGCTTATTCAAACTTATGCCGAAAGTTAAATCATTCCTGACTCAAGGGGGAACTGAAAGGAGTGAACACATGTATTGGTTGAGAGGCCTTCACATTCCATTGATAAGGTTCTTTCTGTCTATATCTTATATTTTGTTTTAAAACTACATTAGAATCGGAGTAAAGCACATTTAATAGCTATTAGCAAATAAGCCAACTTTTACATCTCCTATGAAGAGGGGGTTTGAGACAGTTTAACACCAATAAATACATTAAGAAACTTAACTGTTCAAACTTCGTTCTGGGAACTGCGCTCCAGCAGACCGACTCACTGCAGGGTCTGGACATGTCGGTGACCACCTCCACCCAGACCCACTGCTCTTTCCCCCGGGTCTCCACCCCCTCGCCCCCCACTACATTCTGTCCTCACCCAGACCTTCCCCTGGTCTGCTCCTCTCTGCCCGATCTGCCATCGGACACTTGTTTTCCGAGTTCCCACCGAGGCCCAGAGCCTGAATCTCCTCCTGCACTTGACCCTCTGCCACATTCCTATCCCCCGAGCCTCTGCACCTGAGTGTTAACCAGCTCACAACAAAACTCATCATTACCATCTTTTAAAATCAATATCCTCCGCCCACCATTTTCCACATAAAGCCTTCTTATTAACAATCACACCAAACAGAAAACATTTTGCCTTAAATTCAGCACTTCTAGCCCTCTGCCTTTTCTAGCCAACTCCCCTTGCTTTCCCATGACTCCAACACATCGACCCATGTTTCTTCCCAAAAGGACAGCGTCCAGTGTCCCCAAACACACTGATGCCCGGGGTAGTTCTGGGCCCTTTTAACCACATTATATTAGTTGCCTAGAAAATCTTCTTTTCAACCACTCTAAGCTGACTCCTCCGAAGCCTTTTAAGCACAAGCTTCAAGCCTGGAAACCTCCAAGATCCTCTCAGTGACAAGCAAATACACTGGCCGAAGCTCCACGCCTTTGGAATTTGCTCACAAAAGTCTTTGATCATTTTCCAACCTGAGATAGTTCTATCATTTCTAGCAAGTGGTTCCTGAATGTTTTCTAATTCTTTTATTCAAACACAGAACTTCTGACACTTAGTAGTTCTTCTCCTTAAACAAAAATACATTAAGTATTGATTACTATGAAATGTAAATATAATTCTAGTGCTAACTGTTAAGAGCTCTTATTTTCCAGAAAGTCAAATTTAAGACCTCAGATAAGCAATTTGCTCAAAAGCCTATATTAAAGGTAAGACCAGAGTTTAGAAGTTGTATCAATTCCAAATACTCTGTGGTTTTCATTATTCCACACTAACACTGGTTTGTAAGAGATGAGAGGAATTGGTAACATTTTCGAAAATGAAGATATTTACAAAATGTTGTTCTTATATAAAATACCTACTTCACCCATCTCTTCCTCTTCTTCCTCTTCCGAAGTCACTTCTTCTGTTGTCCCATTCTGAAAAGGAAGGAGCATTTGTGGGGTGACACTGAGCCGACAGCGCGCCGCGAGGTCCTCGGGCACCAGTCGCTGCGGCCCTGCTCACAGAGAGCTGACTACAGCGTACACACTGACTTTTAAATCCAGCTTGGATTTGACAAATATTTATCGCTTTTTAAAAAGAGACATTTTGAACAATTCAACTTAATAGATGTATTAGGAATAACAAAGGCAATTAATCAAATATAAAGCAACTTGAAAAAATTTAAAGACATTCTAATTTAAAATGAAAAGAATGTTTTACATAGAAAGCCATGTGTATAAAGTCAACGGCTTCTTTCACTGGAAATAAATACCCTAAACCACGATTCCTTAAAATATCTGCCTTTTCGACTTTGAAAAGCCTGAATTGTTCCATAAATTCAACTGCCTTATACTTTAAAAGGTAAATGTGTTAAAACAAAATACATACTGCCCCAAAGTAAAAATCGTAAAATGATCGTTTCACTAGAAAGCCATTTTCATTTTTGACAACATGCTATTTACCAAAGGATACTTCTTTACGGACATGACTGACCACTCATTTGCAGCGGGTCTGAGAGGCTTAAGGAAGGGCCTGCGCACCGAGAAGAGGCCAAGTTTAAAAGTGCAAGTTCTATGACCAGAGCATACTTCTCTGGGACACTGCACATACAGTTAGTAGGATTTTCCCCCCAGAAATTTCTTGCTGTTTTTGTTCCAACTACTGCTGGTCAGGATCACTCTCCTATACAGGAGGCCTACTCTGGTGGCATCTTGTGTGGGTGCCAGAATCAGAGAGAAAGACAGAATTTTTAAATGTAACTCAACAAGCAGCAAGATCTTGGCACAGACTCATCCCTGCCAGCAGCTCCCCGCTCCCACGCCACAGGCAGGACATAGGAGCGCAAACCAGGGAAAGAGTGAGGGCTGCGGAGGACACTTGTCAATGACTGACACTGACCAACGGTAGACCACATCTGTAAATGAGCAGGTAGCCAGTATGGCCAGATATTTGAAGACAATGAGCGGTCTGAAAGAAAGGCACCAAGTGGAACAAGCAGAACGACTGATCCGAAGCATCATTAATGAAGGAACTAAAATGTAAAGATCTAATTGGAATATTTAGCAGTAATTGAGAAAATACTTCATCCAAAAGATAGAAAAAGATTACTATGCAAAGAACAAGAGAGTTCTGAGAAATCAAAGACTCCACCCCACCCTCCAAAAAATAAAACTCCATAGAAGAGCCAGAAAGCACAGCAGACTTGAACAAACAGAACATTTCCCACATTCCCTTAGAGGGAAGGAAAAGGAGATGGGGGGGGGAGAGACACGGAACAAGAGTGAAGGGAAAAGATTGGAATAGAGATCGAACATGCATCCAGAAGACAGAGGGAAGACAGAGGGAAAGAAATAAGACAGACAGATGTTATCCTGCTAAAGAAAGACTTCCCAATGCCCCACAGGAATATCAAAAAGTAAAACCCTGTTACAGAAAAAACTGTAACCAACTCCAGTTACAGAAAAAACTGTACCAACTTCCAGAGAGAGAAAATAAAATATAGAGGAAGCACAAGAATCCGGCAGGCATCGGACTTTTCATCTTTGACAACAAACACTGGAAGGTAAAAGTGTAAAGCATGCAGGAGGTCTTCAGTCATGAACTTGGACAGAAGCCACATCTGGGTGTGTTCTCACGGGCCCCCAGCCCTGGCAGAGAACTGCACAGTTGGACGGGGGTCTGCTGATCGGATGATAAAAACAGACACTGAGGATTCAGGGCACACTCTCCATCCACAAACCCTTATACCATGTACACAGTGTGACTTAATGTGAAGCTCAAAGCAGGCAACCCCACACCACACTGTTCAGGGACGCGTATACAGGTGACAAAACCCGAGACGGTGAGGGGGGTAGGGGCCCCCCCGCACACAGGAAGGAGCCACAGGAGGCTTCTGCTTCTTTTCCACAGGTGTTGCTATTTGTTACGTCAAACTTACGTTCATGTTTTCAATGCACATGGCTTAAAACTGTTCCCTGTGAGACGTAACCAGTATATAAGCAGAAGATGGAATCAAACTGCTTAGGAAACACCATCTATGTGGACAATCGGCGTAATGACATGAGGAGCCTGTGCGATGGGTCCCAGCAGCACCCGCACGTTTGCTGAACAGATGATTAAAGGACAGCAGTCTGAGCCGCTGGACAGGGAATCACTGAGACGGGAGCAAACCGTGGGAAAGACAGACACTAGGTTAGATTTATAAAACAAAAGCGCCGATTCTTTAAATTAAAAAAAAAGCCAATATAATAAAACAGAGAAGCCTCTGCAATCCACATAAGGGAAGCAACTTTAGACATGAAAAGGGGATTATCACCATTATAACCACAGAGGAAGATGCAGAAAGTGAATACACATCTTTACAACAGCTTCAAAAGTATGGAGGAAATGATCATTTTCCCCAAATCTAAAATCACTAAAACAGGCTGAAGAAATGGAAAATTCGAACAAACTCATACACAGAAGAGCAAAACAGATCCAGCTCAGGTGTTTATTTAAACCAGGGTTTCTCAACTTTGGAACTATGTGGGGCCACATAATTCTTTGTCGTGGGGGCTGTCCTGACATTGCAGGATGTTTCATAACATTCCCTCTGCCCACAAAATGCCACGAGCACCCCCTCAGCCAACTGTGACAACCACAAATACCTCCAGATATGTCCAAATGTCCCCCGGGAGGCGAACTTGCTCCCACAGTTGATTGCAACTCTCCCAGAGCTTAGATACAAACAAAAAGCTTCTTAGGTCATTTTATGAGACTGTATAACCCTGATAGTGAAGTGATAGAAGAGCGTAAAAGGAAACAAAAAGACAAAATGGTATCACAACCTCACTTAAAGTAGAAAATTCCAAAAGTAAAATGTATTCACAGTGTGTGCCCCCCTCACCCACCAACACACAGGTGTGGAGGGTTTATTATGGGAATGCAAGGATGGTTCAAAATCAGGAAACTTCCTCCCATACGTCACAAGGACTGTTACAGCCCCATGTGGAATTACACGCAGTCACAGAAAAGAAGGCAAAGCTACGTGTATTGTGTACACTGCATGTTATTAAGTGAAAAACCAAAGTTGTCAACATTCCAGAAAAGCAGACTGGAACACAAAACAGACATTTCTCCCACTGTCTCTCTTTCCAGAGGCTCCACTACAGTTACAGAGAAGAGTAAGCACAGTGGTGAAAAAAGAAAGGGCGCTGGCACCAGGAGAGAGAGCTCCCCGGTGCTACCAGACAACAGTAAAGGGGAGAAGTAGTTAATGGCGCCAAAGGGTAGCGCCTCCAGGTTGGGGAGCCGACCACAGGGAGGCGCTCTGCTCCCACAGCAGAAGCTCTACGCCCCGAGAGGCGGGTGCACAGGGCTGGACACAGAGGTGGAGCCAAAGCCCATACACAGAGCACACTGTCCGGCCCCCAACACACGGCTCTCCCCCCTCCACAAGCAGAACTCAGGCCAACAGGGCCGCAAGTCTGGGGAAACTCGACTGGTTTCTGCTGCCAAGTGTCACTGCACCAGGAAATGGGGAGGAGGCAAGGGGGCTGGAAGTCAGGTGACGCTCCGCCCACAGGCCATCAGTGGGCAAGTCCTGGCCACAGAGAACTCCCAGTCAAACCCCCGGCCCCTCTTTCAAACATGAATGAAAAAATGAGCAAGGACAAAAAGAAAAAATATATGACTGCGCATCAGAGACTGGACAGGTACTTGAGAAAACTCTTCAAAAAGAACAAGACCAAAATAAGCTAATATTAAAAAATAAAGCATTACAGAGAAAACTGAGATGCTGAAGAAGGGAACCACCGGAGTGCCAACGTGGCTCCTTTGACCCTTAGAGACAGACCACATCTAAACACAAGCACAGAACCCACACTGCAGGTGATGAGTAATCAGCCAAGAAAAGCTCTCAAAAGGTATGGGTCAGCTTGGGAGGGGACGCCCAGCGGGGCACATGTCCCAGCGTGCGCCCCCACATGGTCCCCTCCCAGTCACCTGGCCTGGCCCTGGGGCTGACTGTAACTGCTACCTGGGATGGAAATGACGCTGGGCCAGGTTCCAATCGCAGCCTTAAGAGGGCTTGGCAGCTTCCACTTTTGTGCTCTTGGAAGCCAAAAATAACAATTCTGATTACCGTCCTGAAGAAAGAGAAGCCACAGGAAGGGGTCCTGGAGGCCATGCAGAGAGGAGGGCCGTGTGGAGAGACGAGGCAGTGGACGTGGGTGAAGCAGCCCTGTCGGACATCCCGAAGCAGCTGTGGGCCCCAACGCCCGCAGCCCCAGCCGCGGCTGACCGCTCCGTGAGGCCGGCAGAAACACTGTCCAGCTCACACAACCAGAAGACACAGAATGAAGCGTTGTTTTAAGCCATTACATCCTGGGGTACCTGGTTAACCAGCAATAAGTAACCAAAACCAAAAGTTATGGCTGTCCTAATAAAATTTCCAAAAGTTGAAAGAAAATCCTCCAGAATTTGAAATAAGAAAACAAAGAGAAAGAATTAGAAATAGTATCAGAGGTACAAAGACTCGAGCAAAGAGGTCTAAAATCCCTTAGGTACTCATTCCCAAATGAACAAAGAAAGAAAACAGAAATGAGCAAGTTACCCCAGAAAAAAATATTAGAACATTTACCCAAGGAAAATCATTTCCAAAGCAGAATTGTATCTTTAACCCAACTATCAGGCGTCAGGACAGACAGCGACAGCGGTCACCATTTACTGGGCACTTACTGAGCAGTACACACAGCTCTAAGTGACTTCCACCTCTAACTCACTCTTCAGAGCCCGCCCCCCGCTCATTTTGCAAACGGGAAACTGCTGTACAGTGACCAAGCAAGTAGCCCAGCGAATTAGGTCACGCCGCTAACAAGCAGCAGAACCGAAAGTCACACTGATGGTGGTTTGGCCACAGCTTTTTAGAAGCTACAACTCAGAAAACATATTACCCCGTCGCGCTTTCTCAGGCTTTTACTTGCGGATGTACTCAGGTGAAACATGAAAGGTGAGCCAAGAAAGATGGCGTAAAGTCAGGAAACAGCACATCAGAGGGGACAAGAAAAATTTCAAGATGACAGCTACGCAGCCAGAGAATGTACAGGATTATTATAAGGAAGGCATTCTTATAATCCCGATAACTGCTTACAGCATCTCCCGCTTGGAGGAGGTAACGTTCGGGGGGAAGCTGCCTTACAGACGGCGTAAGGTGCTAAGGACAGAGCACAGGTACAGAGACCAGGAGCATTAGCAACAGCAGGTGGGGGGGAAGGGGCCAATTTTGTCTCTGTCATAGTAAATACCAGCAGCTGCAAGAAATGAAAAGGTTATTTTTAGTGCCTACAACAAAACCAAAAGAATTCAACAGCAAAAACTAACTTCTAAATAAGTTGTATAATAAACGAAGAAAAAGCATCCTAGTGCTACTTTTGCTTGAGACAATTCATTTTAGCTCTTGATCATCAGAGAAAGATGCTTTACTTTACCTGACCCGTGGGTAGGGGTTGATCTAGCATCTCAACATCCAGGTGCTTAGGAAGGTTATATAATCTGCAGAGTTCACATATCAACCACTTCAATTGCTGACGAAGCTACAAAACACATTTCGGTAAATAAGCATTATGTCAAAGAGCCCTTAAGAAACAATAGTAATGCTACAACTACTGTAACCAATCCAGTAGGAAATGGAAAAACTTTGTTACTGCTCAATTACAGTCTACAGATAAAATAGCAGTGTTTAAAGGGGCATCGTTGGGAGCTGCAGGTATGCAAAGGTCACTATGGCTTCAAAGCAGCCCTACAGCTGCCTGCCAGCAAAATGACACCAACAAAAAGGCCGAAGAAGGGGAGCTCCAAACACTGTCCAGTTTTCCGTTGCTAACTTTGTGTCGTGGAAACTTGTCACTTCAGATGAGTACATTAATATGTTGCTGAGGCTACAAAACACAGAGGCAGTCTGGTTGCGCATGGGTCATAACATTATATATCCCACAGTCAAGGTCGTGTCAGGGCACAGCGGCACGTGCAGCTGGCAGACAGAGCCATGCGGTCTAGGTGGCCTGGGGCACAGAACCTGACTGCCTTGGTCTGAGCCCCCCATTTGTAAAATTAGAAAATCAAACCTACTCGTCACAGTAAAGATTAAGTGAAATCTGTGAAAATACTCGGAACTTAGTAGCCTCTTAAGTGTCCACCTAAAACTGCAAAAAATCGCTCCTCAGGTGTCCATTTTTACACCCATATTATTTCATGAGCATATTTACTTAAAGCAAGGTAACTTATGTGCACACGTGTCTTTCATTGTTTAAAAAAACATTTTCAACGTTTAAGTTTAGCAATTGCAGGTTAGGAAGAGTGGTCCACACTCAGTAGATCTGACCAGTAGTTAGTCAGGCACAACTTACTCCTCTTGATCAGGAACACTTTCTTGGACGTGTCTGACCAAGAAAAGAGATGAGGAAAAAGAAGCAGGTTTATGAAGGACAAGAAAACAGACAGGAGATTAGAAAGGGTTAAACAAAGCGAAGAACAGGTCTTTCCAAAGTGGACAATGGAGCAAGCGGGAGTGAGAAAAACTGAGCAAAAAATGAAGATGACCCTGGCTGGTATAGCTCAGTGGATTGAGCGCGGGCCTGTGAACCAGACAATTGCGGTTCGATTCCCAGTCAGGGCACATACCGGGGTTGCAGGCCAGTTCCCTGCAGGGGATGCATGAAAGGCAACCATACATTGATGTTTCTCTCCCTCTCTCCTTCCCTTATCCTCTAAAGATAAATAAATAAAATATTAAAAAATAAATAAAAATGAAGATGAAAAAGAATCCCCAAGCTTGAAAGACCATGCAGCCCCACAGCAGATCTGTCACCCACCCCATGCACTCCGGGTTTGCACTAAGTGCACAGTACGGATGCGGCCTGGACACCGACCCAGGCAGGCCAGGCCCTGGTGCAGGAAGAGCTGTGGGAGCACCCTGGGGCAGGCAGCGTGGGGTACAGTCATACCCAACAGGAAAAACAGGGGTACATCTTCCAGGAATTTGCACTTTACGCTCCCCCCAAAGTGTCTGAGGGGTGGGTCAGAAACTAAGATCATGGGGGAAAACTGAAGAAATGATCAGAAGGTAGATGGACAGGTCTCAGAAACTTCCTACATATGTGGGGCAGGGGTGGGGTGGGGTCAGGAAACACTGGGATAAAAAGGACTCTTGGCTCATTCCCAGGCCCCATGTGTCAGGCACGCAAGATGATGTCCTGATCTCCTTTTGTCCCACTCACAACCCAAAGAGAACATTAAGGGAAGTGTGACAGGGTGGTGGCCTGTGGGAGCAGGCGAGGTTACAGGCAGCTGTGATCGTGCTGAGCAGCAGCCGCGGCACAGCCCAGAGACAGTCGCTGGGTCTACGTGATGCCCACACACAGAAGGGTTAGACACTCAGGAGAAAGACTTGAGCTAGAGGCACAGAGTTAGGAACTCCAGGAACACAGGCCATGGTTTCAGTGCCAGGAGTATGAGAGATTATGCAGAGAAAGCACAGAGTGAGAGAAAGGGACAGACCAAGGCAGGTAGAAGGAGATACAAACAGGAGACCAGACCCTTTGGTTATCAGGTCCTAGAGGACAGAATGTGACTTGAATTTTCTACCCACACTTATCATAGAGCCTGGCACAGAAACCGGTTAATTTAAAAAAAAAAACAAACTCTAGTGCTAGCACTGACTTCCTGTATCCACCCGGGAGACAATGTGCACAAACACAGATTGTCCACAATATTGACTATGAAAGTAGCCAGATTACAGACACTCTCCTATGCCTCACTTTTCCGCTTAGAGCATCTTGGAAGGTCGGATGTGCTCTTGTGAAAAGGATGGCTGCATTATTTTTTTAACTACAACATAATATTCTGCTGTAAAACTACACGTGATAACTTTTACTTAACCAGCTTTATCGGTGGGCATCAAGTCAGACATGTTGGATGTAGTAATGTTTCAACAAGGGAACAGGCACCAGTACCCACCACTGCAGACAGGCCGGTATTAGCACTGCAAACAGAGCCTGGATTTAACAGCTACAGATAAACACTTTTTTTTCAAAGATTTTATTTATTTATCTTTACAGGGGAAGGGAAGGAGAGAGGGAGAAAATATCCTTGTATGGTTGCCTCTCATGCGTCCCCTGCTGGGAACTGGCCTGCAACCCAGGCATGTGTGCTGACTGGGAATCGAACCGAGATCCTTTGCTTCACAGGCCCGCGCTCAACCCACTGAGCTACACCAGCCAGGGCCAAATAAACACTTTTAGTTCAACAATGAAGGCAGAATCCAAACACTAATGAATTACGTGGAGTGAGAGGGTGAAGAATGATAGCGCATTCTGTCAGTAAACGAGGAGATGATACAACTGGAGGAGCCATATGAAAGAATGGAGAGTAAGTTTTGGTGGGGGGGGGTGTTCTTTTAAGTAAATACATTTACTTTCTTTATAAAATTAAGCCCAATTTTATACCCTGTGTCATTTCACTTTATGAGCATTTTTAAAAAGATTTTATTTGCCTTAGCTGGTGTGGCTCAGTTCATTGAACACCAGCCTGTGAACCACAGGGTTACCAGTTTGATTCCCAGTCAGGGCACATGCCCAGGTTGCAGGCCAGGTCCCCAGAATGGGGCATGCAAGAGGCAACCACACATTGATGTTTCTCTCCCTCTCTTTCTCCCTCCCTTCCCCTCTTTCTAAAAATAAATAAAATATTTTTTAAAGATTTTATTTATTTATTTTTAGAAAGGGGAAGGGAGGGTAAAAGAGAATGAGAGAAACATCGATGGGTTGCTTCTTGTAGGTGCCCCAACTGGAGACCACAAGCCAGGCATGTGCCCTGACTGGGAATCAAACCAGCGACCTTTAGCTTTGCAGGAGGACACCCAACCATCAGAGACACACTGGTCAGGGCTGTGAGCATTTTTTGATGGGATATTTCAGACACTGGAAAACAAACCACTCATTTATACCATCACAAAACTTATACTTTAGATCTTTAGAAAAGGAGGCAGC
This sequence comes from Artibeus jamaicensis, assembly GCF_021234435.1. Taxonomy (NCBI): domain Eukaryota; kingdom Metazoa; phylum Chordata; class Mammalia; order Chiroptera; family Phyllostomidae; genus Artibeus; species Artibeus jamaicensis. The sequence continues at coordinate 564,270 of NW_026522049.1, read as the reverse complement.
CGGGAGGGAGCTGTCACTCCTTCTCTGTCCTGTCATCCCTCTGCTGGAGATGAACATACATCCTCTGACTTTAAATTTTTACCTCTAGCCCTGGTTGGTGTAGCTCAGTGGGTTGAGCGTGGGCCTGAAAGCCAAAGGATCTCGGTTCGATTCCCAGTCAGGGCACATGCCTGGGTTGCAGGACAGTTCCCAGCAGGGGTTGCAACAAGAGGCAACCATACATTAATATTTCTCTCCCTCTTTCCTTCTCTCCCCCTCTGAAGATAAATTAAAATCTTTAAAAAAAAGATTTAAATTTTTTTGCCTCTAACCTTCATCACTCTCAGACTAGACTTTATTCTGAAAATATTCTTTAAACTGGTGTTCTTCTGTCCTCAATTTTAAGAACAAATGTGTTTAAACCACTTATAATTTATTTTGACAAAAATCTGAGGTAAGACTCTGACTTCCCCAAACTGTCAATTCTCCCAACATTATTAACAGAATAATCCACCCTCTCCTTCTTTAGCACTTTACCTCCACTGAACTTACGCTAAGTTCCCACTCGCACGGCCCTTTCTAAACCCCGCCCTCCTTTGCCCACCCCGTCCAGCACCAGTGCTCGGTCTTGCCTCTCATATCTAGTTGAATGTGTCTTCCTCCATTGCTTTTTTTCAACTTCATTATTATTTTTTTTATCATTCACTCTTTAAAACAAATGTTAGATTCATTTTCTCAAGTTTCAAAATTAAGTCTGTTTGATTTTTCTACTGGAATTGCATTCAATTTATAAATTAACATGAAGCTCTGGAGAGAATTAACAGATTTATAATATGAAGTCTGCCCACCTAGGGCTACACTGAGTCATTCCACTCAGCACATCTCTGTGATTTTCTTGATATACGTAAGTTTATTCCTAGTATTTCATTTTTTACATTTAATTGTAATGGTCAACCAGATACTTTTCTACTATATTTTCTAGTTGAGTATTGCTGATTTGGGGGGAAACACTGATTTTTATATAATAGCAATTTTAACCAGTCATCTTAAAAATTGTTTTTCAGTTGATTCCTTTGAATTTTTGTAGGTTCAATAATCACATCACCTGCAACTAATGACTAATATTTTTCTATAAGAACATTATGACATCATGGGAAACACAATGATAATGTCAACTTTAAAAAATGATATAAAAGTATGTAAAATATGATCTCTATTCTTTAACCACATATATAAAAGTATGTGTATTTTACCAGCAAAGAAAAAAAATACTGAAAGAAAAAATACATCATGTCAACAATAGTTACAGTTATGAAGATTGTTCTTTTCTCATTTTAAAAAATATTACTAGTTCTCTCACAAAGGTTACTGATTAGTTTTATAATCAAAGAAAATTATTTTTAAATGGCAAGTTACATTGCCTTTATACATGTGTATGGATGTTACATCATTTGTGAGTGTAAAAACTTTGTGTGAGTACCTTCGGCTCTGTCTGCAGTTCAGACACCTGAGAGAAACAGCGGTTCCCTGATGGAAGCGTAGACGTCATGCTGCCATTACTGCCCCTCACGTCTACCTTGCAGCCCTTTTCCCTTTTTCCACTCCCCTCCCTGGCTAGTGGTCCCTACCGAAACTGCTTGCTTGGTTAGTGGCTAGAATTCACGGAGAAAGAGAACATCTAATTCCTGATCCAAATTAAGACTATTCCTTATGGGGAATAAAAAAGAGGAACCAGAAAGTAAGCAGTAGATTTTGAAGTACTAAAACAAAAACAGTAAAAAAATACCTGGTCTCTAACTACTCTAAGATTATCAAGTAATCATTAATCAGGCTTTTGACATCATATTACCTCTTAACATTTAAGTTCTTATCATGCAATGTTCATGAGGAAAAATAGAAAGGAGCATGGCTTATTTTCTCACCGAACTGTTGTTCTTAGTGTCTTCTAGACGTTCCAGAACTGAGGTCAGATTTGGGTCATCAGAGTCCACAAACCATATTGGTGAAGACGATGGGTAAGATTCCTGTTACAGAGACACCTAGTTAAACACCCTTGAAACAGATGAACCTGCTGTGCAATTAAACCACGCTGCCCAACGGTAAGACAACCTCGGATTCAAGTACAATATACCGGGGGGAAGAAGGGCAACATATTAAAATCTACATATGGAAAAACAAATTTCCTTTTGTGGATTTTTTTAAAAAGACTTTATTTAGCCCTGGCTGGTATACCTCAGTGGAATGAGCGCGGGCCTGCGAACCAGACAATCGTGGTTCGATTCCCAGTCAGGGCACGTGCCTGGGTTGCAGGCCAGTTCCCAGCAGGGGATGCACAAAAGGCAACCATACATTGATGTTTCTCTCCCTCTCTTCTTCCCTTCCCCTCTAAAGATAAATAAATAAAGTCTTTTAAAAATGTTTAAAAAAAGACTTTATTTATTTTTAGAGAAGGGAAGGGAGGGAGAAAGAGGGAGAGAAATATCAATGTGTGGTTGCCTCTTGAGCACCCCCAACTGGGGACCTGGGCTGCAATCCAGGCATGTGCCCTGACTGGAAATTGATTTGGTGACAATTTGGTTTGCAGTCTGGTACTCAATCCACTGAGCCACACCAGCCAGGACTGGATCTAAAAAAACAAAAAAAAAACCAAAAACACAATTTAATGGTTGAATCTTGCCTGCTCCATGTTACATAACATATAAGTCTAAAAACAAACAAAAAATTTATTTTGCCTGGTAAGCAGTATGATTTAAAACAAACAGAAGACAATACACTGCGAAAGTTATGTTTTACCAAAAGCAGAAGAAAATAGAATCTGAGCACCAAGAAAGATGGGCTGCCTTCTATCATGGCCTGGATTCTCAGCTGTAACGTTTTTTAAAGGATTTAAAATCTGGAATCATGATAAATCTTTTAAAAAGCAAAAACAAATTTTAAACAACAACCTTGAAATACAATCTATAGATTTAAACTTTACTACATTTGCCTTTTTAATTTAAAAAGCTAAACTGTCTAGATGACATCTGTGATTTTTTTAAAAAAATAAAGCAAAGGACCACATGTCTAAACACATGAATTCAAATTCTTACAAATGCTAAAGTGACGTTAAAAAATCTATCCAATATCCTCATTGCTTTCTGAGTAGCGTAAGTACAGAAGTTATTTAAGATTTACTTGAGCTTTTCCTCCATTACAGAATTGGCCTTAAAATCAATCCTTTAAATGATTATTTTTCCTAATAATTTTCCATCCCTTCTTAGATTCTAGGAAGGAATGTAGTTTCTAAAGGAACAGACTTCTTAAGTGAGGTTAAGATTACTTCTTTTTTTATTTTTTATTTTTTTAAAAGATTTTGTTTATTTTTAGACAGAGCGGGAGAGAGAGAGAAAGAGAGGAAGAGAAACATCAATGTGTGGTTGCCTCTCACATGCCCCGTACTGGGGACCTGGCCTGTAACCCAGGCATGTGCCCTGACTAGGAATCCAACTAGCAACCCTTTGGTTTTCAGGTGGGGCTCAGTTCACTGAGCCACACCAGCCAGGGCAAGATTACTTCTTAAATATATCTGGTGTTAGAAGGCAGAAGGAACAGTGACATAGCTAACCGTGTGGGTCCATTCAGCTTTCACTTGTTGTAGCGGTGGAGTTTGAGACAGGCAGTCTCCTTAAACAGCCACTGCCCGTGTGCCACAGCTCAGAGGCCAGGTGGACTGCCTCTAAAAGGCCTCAGGTGTACCTGAGGCACCATGTGGACTGTCTCTAAAATGCTCCCAATGGCCTTGCCTGGGTAGCTCAGCTGGTCATAGCAAATTCTGGATTTCCCAAGGCTGTGAGCTTCATCCCCATCAGGGCACATACTAGAATCAACCAATGAATGCATATAAGTAGACTAAGTGAACTCAATGAATGCACTGAATTCGATAAGTAGAACAACAAATGTGTCTGTCTCTTCCCCGCCTTCCTCTCTCTCTAAAATCACTACAATAGAAAATTAAAATATGAAATAAAAGCTTGAAGGATGAGTTGTCTGTGACTACCACCAGAAAAGCTACCATAAGTGGGCAAATTTCAACAAGTTCACCACCACTACCATTTGGCACCATAGAATGTTGTGTTGTGCTAATGCGAGGCGTTTGGCCAATTGAACCAACTTCTTTGCCCGTCGGTGCTTAGGAAAAGGAGTTTCTGTCTCGTTCAGAAATCCACCACACGACCAGTATGTGGCTCTACACTCTGCCAGGCAGCCGCCAGCCATCTGTCCGCCAGAATGCCCAGTTTTTGGTACCTTCCCAAATGACTGGACATAGCCATCTCTGAGGATTTCATCACTTTTTGAAAATTTATGTACATACTTCTTGTTATAATGAGAAGAATTACAACAGTTGTAATTTCTTCTAGAAGCTAGGTAAGGGATGCATTCCTCTGACAATTTACCGTTCAATAAATGTGGAGTGAAAAATGAAATAAATGCACAGAATTGCCATCCGGTACTTTAATAAAATTCTAACCTTCTGACAACATTCAAAGAAAGTTACAAAAAGTCAGAAAAAAATTGTTCCCTGGTAATTAACCACTTTATAAGTAAACAACTAAATATCTAACATGACCAGAGCCCACAGAAGTAGAATGGGAACCCTAACGTGAGGTAAAAAATAAACAAACAAACAAATAAATAAATAAATAAATAAAATGCATACCCCTGAGATCAGAAAAATGCTTACATGTTCTGAGCAGCAAATTACAGCTAATCAAAACATTCCACATGCCCTGATCAGTGCGGCTCAGTGGGCTGGGTGTTGGCCTGCAAAGTGAAATGTCACCAGTTCCATTCCTGGTCAGGGCACATGCCTGGTTGCGGCCAGGTCTCTGCTTGGGGGCATGCGAGAGGCAACCAACTGACGTTTCTCTTGCACATGGACATTTCTCTCCCTTTCCTTCTCTCTCCCTTACCCTCTCTCTAAAAATAAATAAAATCTTTAAAAAAAAAAAACCTTCTATGTGAACTGAGGCAAAAGACAATGGACAAAGAGGATTCCAACCACCTAATGTTCAGGGACCAGTGGGTGGTTTCCTTGGTTCTGAGTCTACTATCTTCCAGAATGATCTTTTAGAAGGCAGCAGAGAACACAGTTTACAACGGCCTTGACAAAAGGGGTTCCTGCTTTAACCAGTCTGGCTCTCAACTAATGCTTTACATTCAGAAGTGACTGTCTCAGTTCAACTCCCCACCCCTCAACCAGCTGACATTTATCTAACATTATCCTTTTCCAGGTCTAAGGAAGTTTAACAACAACAAAAAAAAATCAAGTTACTAAGGGACACACCATTCATAACCTGGAAACCTAAGTCTCCTCTTCATATGTCTGTTCCTTTCAAGGAAGGGCATAGAGAGGGGGATGAGGGAGGACAGATAACAACTTGGAATTTGACTCTATATTATGAATTGGTCAGATGAATGAAAACAATGACTCTTCTGGCTCGAAAGTACCACTTAGGTGCTTACCGTGACAGTTCTGGTATTTCCAAGCGATTGTCTCAGAGTTTAATTTGGAAAGGCAATCTGTCCCAGGAGGACAGACCAAAGAAAAGGTCTTGGGCTCTTTAGTCAAGTTTCACTCATTATTTCCTTTGCATAACCTCAGCTAGGCACCTTTTCATCAGTGTCAAGACCAGAAACACAGAAAATTAAGAAACTGACAGCGCTGATTTATTTCCCATGAAAAGCTACCTGTGTCTTGACCGAGAATCAAACCAGCACTCATCACTTTCACATTTACAGAGAACATTACCGTTGGTACAGAGCTTTCTTATATATGCTTTCATGTGAGGCAGAAAGGATTATCTATTTCACAGAAAAACACAGAATCGATTTGCTTAAAGTCCCAACTACTTTGGTTAAGGTCCCAGCTACTAAGTAAATAATAAATATTTTTCTCTCCTGTAAACTCAGAGCTCTAACATTTTTTAATTTAGTCTCTTCCTGCTGGGAGGGAGGGGGGCTTTTTGGCAATGATGAATAGAAACTTAATTAAACAAAAAAAAGTTCCACCACAAGTAGCCTGGCAAATAGCCACATATGCAGAAAGAGGAAGGATTTATGATACACAAATAATAAAGTATGAGGGTTTATTAGTTTACTAGCTAATTTACTTCCTGGCGGGGGGGGGGGGCGGAGTTCACTGTAAAACAGCAATTTCCTACCAAAAAGTCCATAAAAGGAGTCACTAAGTTGCCAAGTTATGTTAAATGTTTTAAAAGGACTAACAGAAAACCGTACCTGAGCTCCCAATAAGGCCACACAGGTTATTAAAACAAGCTGTTTTGCCTGTAGGTGCGATCATAACAACGAGATGCTGGCACTGACTGGCAACCAGAGCTCCTCGCTGAACATGGAAAACCAGTACCTAAGTTTTCATGACCATCTTTCTATCACCAGTTCATTTTTTCATTATTAAAGACTCCTTGAAGCTGAAAATAGCACTCTTTGCCCTTCGTATTTAAGACAAGGACAAATTTATAAAACAGGAAAAAAATGTAGCTCAATTCCCTTAGCCTACAGAGCAAAACATCAATGTTTTGTTTTTCGCTTCTTAAAACTGTCTTTCATTTGCACCTGAAGTCAAATTACAGATTTCCTATCAAGCCCTCAGCGACCCCTTAAATACTTCTGCACTGTCGACAACACTATCTTGATGTTGTTTGTAAATTTTTGACAAACTTTGGACAGTTAACTTACACGATACTTACAATTTTTGTTCCATAGAATATAGCTAGAACAGTGACCATACAACTCAGTAGAACAAATATTTACTGAGCATTTACTGAGTGAAAGATGAAATGCATAATTATCGGATATTCTCCCTTGCCATCATAAAAAAAAAAGACTACAAAAGACAAACATCCAAAACCATAACAGTAGAACACAAGAAAACATAAGCAAAGTAGTAAATAGTAAGGACTGTAAAAGGGAGGAAGGGGAGACAAACATCAGCATGAACTGAATATGACTAGAGACCCCCGAGGTCAGACGTGGGGAGATGCATTGGGGTGGAGTGAGAGGGCACATTCCCCACAGCACAAACTGCTGGTGCAGAAGCCTGAAAGAATCAGGGGCACAGCATCTTTAGATGATTATCTGGAAATTATGGCATTCAGGTGTGTACAGAACCGCCAGTGCGGTATGATTCGCTCTAACATTACAGAAACTGCAAAAGGATGCTCCTTGTAAATACGACAGAGCCTAGCATCTCATTCTGAGCAGTGTCTACTAGTGGTACCGTTATGCTAGTGCCCGCCAAATCCTCTTCTCACTGGGTGTCTAACTCACTTCCTGCTCTGCTTCCTAATCCAGGTCATCGCTCAGTATCTTTGTGGGCGGCAGCCTCCTAGCAGCCTCCAGTATGGTTGTCAATGGGGCCCTGCTGGCACTAGACATGGGATGAGTCTTTGTCGTGGCAGACTGCCTGAAAATTACAAGTCATTGGGAATCCCTGACTGCCAGCCCGGCAGCACCGCCACCGGGATGACCAAACTACACACACCGTCCCTAAGGCACCCAGTGCGGAGCCCCACTCCTCGTCCAGGATGGCAGACACATTCCCCTGAGTCGTGGGCGTGACGAGCGGCTCCCCACAGCCGGCAAGTCCACTCTCCCACCATTCGCACAAGCCCCACCATTTCCTGGCCGTGCCCCAGATTCCACTGGACCAGAATAATCACCACTGAGGTCAGGCTCCTGGTTATCACACACTGCCTGCTCGCTACTGCTTCCTGCTTCCCATTGTTGGAATATTTCCCCCTTCACGCTGGGCTTCTCACGTCTCCATCCTAACATCTCTCTACTCCTAAGCAACCCACCCTTTCTCGAGCGTTGGTGTCTTCCTGGGCAGAGTTTTCTCCCCGTGAAATGCTCTCTGGCTCCCTCCAAAATTCTACTGCACTCACCTGTGACAGCCCCGCCACTGCCCGGCTCTCCGCCGCCGCCTCTGCAGCGCCCCCAGCCCACCGCAGCCAACAGTAGCGCTGCCTTGGGCTTTCCCGACACCGCAGAACGGGGTCACACCGTGTTGCAGAAAGACGGAGGTCTGAGAGAGCAGGGACTGCCGTGCCCCGTCCTGCACGGCCAGTGCCCACAGCACTTAGATGCTCAATAAACCACCCGGTCCTCTGCCAGCACGGCGCTTGCCTGAACTGGTTTTTCCGGAAATACACAGCTGCTCCTCCAGAGAACACTCGGAAACCCATTTTAATGTCAATCGTGGCCACTTCCAGGCCTCGGCCAACTCCCGAGCGGCCGCGGACTTCCTCACGGAGGGACGCGGAGCTGCCCTGGGGCCTCGGTCAGGGCCGCGGTCCGAGTGGCACGTCCGCCCCGCGGGTCATCCCCCGGCCCGGGGCTCCGAGGAGCCTCCGGCGTCCCTGAGAGGCAGCGGGAGGGTCCCTGAGGCCCCGTGACAGGAAGTGGACAGTCTCCACTCAGGGCACCTGCGTGGCTGCAGGGCGCCCGCATCTCCCTCAGACGCCCCGGGTTCGGGTCAGCTCCTCCCGACATGCGGACCTGAAGAGGCGCCGGTGGGTGCGCGGCCTGACGCCCTGAGGCGGACAACCCCGGGGCCTGTGCCGCCCGCACAGCCGAGCGAGGCCACGACGACCCCCGCCCGCCGCCGTCCCCTCAGCGCCCCGCACCCCCCTCACCCCGCGGCGACCCGGCTGCGAAGGAGCAGCGGCCCAGCTTCGGGGCGCCGAGACCGCGCCGCCTCCCACGCAGAGCCTTGCGTGGCGGTGGCCGGCCCTCAGCAGGGCGTCTTTGTCCGGGCCGCCCCCGTCCCACGTCCCCCCGGCCCGGCCCGGCCCGGCCCGGCCGCCGCACCGTGATGTTGCAGTGCAGCGTGAGCGCCGAGGCCGCGCTGCTCGGGGGCCGCACCAGGAACTGGCAGTGCAGCTCGTCCAGCTTCCAGCTGACGATGCGGAACCGCTCGTGGTTCTTGTCGAAGATGGACGCCAGGAACTTCAGCTCAGCCTTGAGCCCCGAAACCGACATCCTCCCCTCATCTCCGGCCGGGAGCCAGGCCCGCGCCGCCGTCACGGCCGGAAGAGGCTAAGGGCGGCCGGCCGGGCAGCGGCCCTTTGTAACCGACGCGGCCGGCAGGAGGCGGCAGCCCGAGGCCGAAGAGGGCTACTCGACACCGCCCCGCCACCGGCAGAGGCCGCCCGCCCCGCCCTCGCCCCGCCCCCAGCCCCGCCCCTCCGCGAAGCCTCGCCCCACACGGCCCGCCCCCCCGCCTCAAGCCACGCCCCCGCTGCCAGCGCACCCCCTGGTGCTCTGCGGTTCTGCCGCGCGCTCTACCCGTGGCGACGGCTGGTTCGCGTCGGGTCACGCTCTCCTCATCCCTAGCCCCGCTTGCTCCGCGTTCATTCTCTTCCAACTATGGAGCCTTTGCCCTGGATCCCACACCGGCCATAGCGCTCTCACCTCCGTGGGGCCGCCTCGCTGACCATTCATTCCTTTTAAGGTACCACGCAGTCACCCTGAACCACATCGGCACCTATCACTGTCTGACCTTTTTTCCTGCTCATTTGTTCATTGTCTGCCCAACACCAAGGTCTTATTCAGAGCCGCAACCCCAGGATCTAGAACAAGGCCTTTACTATGTTGACACCCAACGTGACCGAACGGACGCTCCTGTCTGGAATCCCAGCACTGACACCGCCCCTGGCACATCCTAGGGGCTCCGCAAATGGATTGGTGCACGGAAAGGGCCTTTTGGGTGTAATGCTCTGAAGCAGCATTTTGAAATTCTCAATGATTTTTTAACAGGGGACCCTGTGCTTTCCCTTCACACTGGTCCTGACTAGAGTTACCTAGCCGTCCCTAGGTCCTAAACGTCTCTGGCTTCAGGATCTCCCAGTGGTCTCTAGTCTACTGGTCCCTTAGCTGACAAAATACAGAACACAGGAATAACGAAGTACACTGAGAGTGAGGAACGTTTTAAATGCTTCTATTGTTATTTACTTCTGAGATATCACCTCCTAGTGCTTTTTAGCCTTTCAGGGGGTCACAGACCCCTTTGAGAACCTAATAAAAGCTATGATCTGTCTTCCCCAGGAAAAAAATTCCACATGCAAAGTGTATTTATGGGGGTCCATGAGACTGGCACTAGAGATACCACCACGAACTGGGACTGGGAGGAAAAGGGGTTCCAGCCCCGAGCTCTCAGACAGAAATAACTGGGATACTGTATTGGCGTTATGGCTGAGGTAGGCACAGGAGTGGCTGGCTGCTTTCTTTTGCTTTCATTCCCACTTTGGGACCCCAAGAGGCATGGAAGTCACAGACAAGGATTTGAAACTAAGGGAAACAACCTGTTCAAAATTGGTGTGATTGACAAATAAAATGCCTCGAACCAGTTATTTGATCTAAAGTTTCTCTCTAAATTACTAGGAAAAACTCAAGAGCTTTATAAATTGCAAATGCTTTTACTAATTATATATCAGAAATGAATAAATAAATATTTTACAATCATTTTTTTAGTATCTGCTGTGAGTCAAGCCCTAAGATGGTCAGAAAGATAAATAGATAGAGTCCTTGAATTGAAGAAGCTTAAAGGTGAGGAACTTCTGGCCAAGATGGAGGCTTGGGTAGACACATTGTGCCTCCTTGCACAAGCGAAATAAGGGCAACAGCAATTTAGAAACAAAAAACAACCAGTAGCAACAGAAAATTGAACTGTATGAAAGTCCAACAACCACGGAGTTAAAGAAGACACATTCATCAAGACCGGTAGGAGGGGCAAAGTCAAGCGGCAGGGTAGAGAGGGGTCATGGCAAGGTGGCAGCTGGCAAACCCAGCAAGGCCGAGGATTGCGGAGGGGCACAGCACACAAGGTAGCTGGCGGACCAGGCAGTCCCACATTTGTGCGCAGATAAACCAGGTGAAACTAGGGAGTGAAACAGACCACACAACCCAGGGTCCCAGTGCCGGGAAATAAAGCCTCAAAACACCAATTGAAAACACCTGTGTGGGTTGAGGTGCCGGAAGAGACTCCCAGCCTCACAGGAGAGTTCACTGGAGAAACCCACAGGGTCCTAGAATGCACACAAGCCCGCCCACCCAGGAATCAGCACTAAAAGGGCCCAGTTTGCTTGGGGGAAGTTTGGGAAGTGACTGAAATCTGGCAGAGAGTGGAGCAAGCGCCATTGTTGCCTCTCGGCTCCCAGTCCCACATACAGGGTCACAACCCAGTAACAAGGTTGCCCCACTCTGGTGAACACCTAAGGCTCTGCCCGTCATATGTAACTGGCGCACCAAGACAAAAAAAAAAAATAGCCAAAACAGAACAGATCAAAGCTCCAGAAAAAATACAACTAAGCCATGAAGATATAGCCAGCCTATCAGATGCACGGTTCAAAGCACTTATGATCAGGATGCTCACAGAACTGGTTGAATCTGGTCACAAATTAGATGAAAAAGTGAAGGCTACACTAAGTGAAATAGAGGAAAATGTACTGGGAACCAATAGTGATGGGAAGGAAACTGGGACTCAAATCAAGGGAGTGGACCAGAAGGAAGAAAGAAACAACCAACCAGAAAAGAATGAAGAAACAAAAATTGAAAGAAATGAGGAGAGGTTTGGGACCTCCAGGACATCTTTAAACGTTCCAGCATCTCAATTATAGGGGTACCAGAAGGAGAAGAGGAAGAGCAACAAGTGGAAAACTTATTTGAACAAATAATAAAGGAGAACTTCCCTAATCTGGAAAAGGAAAGAGACTTCCAGGAAGTCCAGGAAGCTGAGAGTCCCAAAGAAGTTGGACCTGAGGAGGAACACACCAAGACACATCATAATTATATTACCCAAGAGTAAAATGAAGGAGAGAATCCTAGAAGAAGCAAGGCAAAAGGAGAGAGTTACCTACAAAAGAGTTCCCATCGAAGCCCTGGCTGGTGTAGCTCAGTGGACTGAGCTCGGGCCTAGGACCCACACGATTGGGGTTCAATTCCCAGGCAGGGCACATGCCTGGGTTGCAGGCTGGTTCCCTGTAGGCCAGTTCCCATCAGGGGATGCACGAAAGGCAACCATACATTGGTGTTTCTCTCCTTTTCTCCTTCCCTTCCTCTCTAAAAATAAATAAATAAAATCTTAAAAAAAAAGAGTTCCCACCATATTGTCAGCCGATTTCTCCAAAGAGATCTTGCAGGCAAGAAGGGGCTGGAAAGAAGTATTCCAAGTCATGAAATCCAAAGACCTGCATCCAAGATTGCTCTATCCAGCAAGGCTCTCACTTAGAATGGAAGGGCAGAAAACGTGCTTCTCAGATAAGGTCAAGTTCAAGGAGTTCATCATCACCAAGCCCTTAGTGTATGAAACGTTAAAGGGACTTATCTAAGAAAAAGAAGATAGAAAATATATACAGTAAAGTGACAGCAAACTCACAATTATTAACAACCACATCTAAAACAAAAACAAATTAAGCAAACAACTAGAACAGGAACAGAACCACAGACATGGAAATCACGTGGAGGGTTATCAACAGGGGAGTGGGAGGGGGAGAGAGGGGGGAAAAGTACAGAGAATAAGTAGCATAGATTATAGGTAGAAAATAGACGGGGAGGGTAAGAATACTATGAGAAATATAGAAGCTAAAGAACTTATAAATATGACACATGGACATGAACTAGAGGGGGGGAATGTGGGTGGGAGAGGTTGTGCAGGGTGGAGGGGAGCGAAGGGGGAAAATGGGACAACTGCAATATCATAATCAATAAAATATATTTTTTTAAAAAAGAAGCTTGCCCTGGCTGGCATAGCTCAGTGGATTGAGCGCCGGCCTGGGAACCAGACGACTGTGGTTCAATTCCCAGTCAGGGCACATGCCTGGGTTGCAGGCCAATTCCCAGCAGGGGACTCACAAGAGGCAACCACACATAGATGTTTCTCTCCTTCTCTCCTTCCCTTCCTCTCTAAAGATAAATAAATAAAATCTTTAAAAAAAAAAAGAAGCTTAAAGTCTAGCATTGGTAACAAATACGGTTTCCTGGTTCTTTAGGCTGCAAATAACAAAAAATTGTGACTTAACACGGCTTAGAAAATAAGGAATTGTATTACTTCTCATTCTAGAAAGTTCACACAGGGAAGACTCCAGGACTGGCTGACTAGAGAGCTTCAATGAAGTCCTCCAGAATCTTCCCATCTCCTTGGTCAGGAGGAGAGCTGGTAGCTGTGGCTACTGCTGTGGGTCACATCCAAACGCGGTTGTATTGAGAGTCAAAAAGGACTATTTCTTCCATGTCTCTTTCCAAGACATGAGGACCTGTCCAAGAATCCCCCCAACAGACTTCTCTTCCATGTAATTAGCTAGAAAAGTCTCGCATGCCCACCCCTCAACCACTCCCAGGTCAATGGACAGGACCAATCATTCAACTCCCATCACCTGGGACGGAAGAGACGTTGGGGAGTCAACCCCAGTGTCTGTACAGACACATCTGATAACATGTGACAAGGTACTCAAAGGACTGACCTACTACCTAGCATAGGAGGAGAAAGAAATTAATTCCAGAAACTACCTGCACTAAAGTACAGCTATGTTCAGAGAGCATCCAAGAGCTTGGTTGATTATACAGTCCAGCAGGGGCCACGAAGAAGGTACAACTGAGATGTTATTGGGGACCTGACATTGGAGTCCTGAAATACCACACCCAGGGCCAGTTTCATTCAGTGGGAGTTACCACTTTGAAGAAGATTAATCTGGCACTAGTGTACAAAATGGATTACAGCGGGTATAAAGCTGTTTAACTGTCACCAAGAAGAGGCAGGGAACCCAGATTCTAGGTTGAGCCTGCTATTAATTCAAGGGGCCAAGTCACATGAAGCTTGAATAGTGAGACATACTGGTGTGGGAGAAGTGACTGTGGACGTGGAAAGGACTATACCAGTTCTAGGGATATATCCGACATATACCTACTAGATCTTAGAGTTGATGCAGGGATGGAGAGAGACCTCATACTGAGTGAATGACCTTGACTTCAGCCAGACCAGGTTGGGGAAGGGCAAGACAGATAAATTCAGAAATCAGAAGACCAGGGAGCACTGGTGAACTGGTTGAAAACTTTGACCTTGGAGTCCTGCGAGGCTGCACGTGAATGACCATGAGAATAACACAGGTGAGAGTCTACAAGCCTGCACGAGGAGAGAGCAACTTCAGCATGAAAGAAGGAGTGGGAGAAATCACAACTGGGATGAAAGAACGTTGAACTTCAGGGACTTGAATGGAGACTAATTTCGAGGGATGGCATATTTCACAGGATCCCAATCCAATATCTCCTGTAGGGCTGCTCTCAAAGGCCACCTCTTTTACGAAGACGTCCCTGTTGAATGTCTCCTGTCCTTTCCTCCAGTTGCCCGGTACCTCACCTGTTCCAGCACTTATTTCTTTGGTTTTGTCTTGGTTATGACTGGGTGATTTCCTGCTTATCTCCTCTTCTACATTACAAACTTCTTGTTTCAGTCAACTTCCTGTCTGTAGCTGGAAGCCCATCCTTGGGACACAGACAGCATCAGTGACCACTGAGTGAATACCATGTACCAGCGTGAGCGCCCTCTGTTAAAGAGACCGCAGGGAAATTGCGAGAGAGCTGAGGCCGTCTCACTGAAACCTCAGGAAAGCTGAGGGGACCACTCCCTGTCTGAGGTGTGCCCACATGAGCACGGGGCCACCTACGCCCAGATGACCACAGGGCTCCCCACCAGGCACAGGAAGCGGAGCCCATCCTGCTGAAGCCACCCAGTGACTCATTGTTCTGCTGCAGCCAACTCAGCCAGAAACTGTTCTAAGGTAAAATCTTCACAAGTTTGGACTCTGGCTTATAATCAACCCCCTATCCTTGATTTTAGCTTCAGTGACCAGCTAAATCATTTCTCGGTTGCCTTGGTATCGGACTTCCAGACCAAGGTGCGAACGCCCGGAGATTGTATGAATTTGTGGTCAAAAAGCTCAGGAGCCCATTCCGGCTTCCCTGGTCACTCTCCATGGAACACGTGGCCAGTCACACTCCTGAGTCCCGATTTCTCTGTGTGTTTGTTGCACAATGTTCATATTTCCATTATTCAAACACTTACTTGGTTTCAACTGCGTGCCAGGCAGTTTGCTGGCTCTAACAGGAATAAAGTGTCAAGGAATGTATAGAGGTGAAGGCAGTGTGAACACCCCAAAGACCAGAAAGCGTGGAAATAGGAAGGCAAGCAGTCCTTTTTTTTTTTTTTGGAATGGGTGGGGGGAACGGGAGTGGGAGGAATACTTTGTCTCCATTGAGAGAAGAAGGTGTTGGCATTTGGGGGTCATGGTGGCAAGAGCGGGACTTGTTCTGTTCTTGTTCTGGCTTCCATCCTGACAGCATCCTGGTGAGAGCAGCAGTTCCGTGTGCAGTATTCAGTCCCCCTGAGACCCGGCCTCGCATGTCTGGAGATGTCAGCCCAGCTGCCCGGAATGCCAGTTCCCTCTCCTCCTTCCCACTGGTCCGTCTCCCTTACGCAGCCCCTACCACCCTGCAGGCTGACGGGAACTATGGTCTGTGGCCCCAGCACCCCAAGCAGAGTCTAGAAGGGTAAGTTCAAAACAGAAACAACAGCCTAAGAACCGGCACAGAACTTAGAAATAAAGGTGTTCTGCGTTCTTGGGTGCACATTACTGCCTGCGACGGAAACATTGTGGTTATTCCCTTTGTGTCTTCTCCTCTCGGACTATTCTCTCTTCCTAGGCGATCTCCTCCATGGCTTCAAGCACGGTCTCTAGGATATTACCCCATATTTCTATTTGCAAGGCAGGCCAGCCTCTGCACAGCAGGCCTATATACCCAACTATACCTTCTCCCCTCGTCTCCCAGGCTCGTACATTAAACGTGTCCAAACTGGCTCCTTCCCCAGAGCCGGCTCCTCCCCTGGTTTACTCCCATTTTGTACCACATTCTGTAGGCCTGCCTCCTCAGTGTCTTTGGACGTCTGCCTCACTGCCGACCACGTCACTCTGCCCGCCGTGGTCGAAGATGCTGCCTCCTCCCTCCTGAGCCATTGCAACAGCCTCCAAAGCAGGGCTGTCCAACCTTTAGGTGTCTCTGGGCCACACTGGAAGAAGGGGGGTTGTCTTGGGCCACACGTGGACTGCATTGTGACATGTAATCACAAAAACATCTCATAACGTTTCCAGTAAATTTATGATTTTGTGGTGAGCCACAATCATAGCCATCCTGGGCCACATGTGGTCTGTGGGCTACAGGTTGTACATTCCTGCTCCAATTCCTTGTGTCCCTTTTTGTTCCCTTCCAGTGCTGTCTTCTCCGTGGTTTTAAAATATGACTATAACATGTGTGTGTTTGAAACCCTTCACTGGGTTCTCAGGGTTCCAAGGATCAAGTCTCACATCGTGACTGTGGCTGGCGGGGCTCTGAGTGATCCTTCTCCTTTCTGATCATGGAAACGCCAGCGGCGGTCTGTTTTCCATGATTCCAAAGCTCCAAACCTGTCTTGTCTCCGGACCTACGGTGAATGCATGAAGCAGCGAGTGAGAAGACGAGGTTGGGCGCATTCAGCGGGGTATGTCCATAGACACAGCAAGTGATAAGAAAGTGACTTTTTAAGAGGCCGCACTGTAGAGTCAAAAATTATGTTGGGCTAACCAACAACCGGGGTTCTAACGCCAATTTCATCATTTCTGAAATAATGCCTGTCACGGAGCTTCAGTGTCTGCTCCTTAATGTAGGTAGTGTCCCGACACGTCCTCAGTGTCCAAGTGCAGGGCGTCCTACGTTCCGCGCTGACTCCAGTTCCAGCAGAAAGAGCGACGCCTGCCCCAGGCTCCCGGATTCATCCGCCTGCGTCCTGCCAGCCTCCCCACCTCTGGTTTGATCGCAGAGTACACACCCTGTCATCACCGCCAAACCAGCAGCTGACAGGTCTGCTCCGGAGGTTAAGAAATAAGAGAAGTGAAGATGGTCTATGGTTCTAGCACAGACAGGAACAGGTCCTCCTGAAGCACCTTCCCTTTGGGGCCTTTGGAATCAGAGAGGCAATGCCACGCAAGCGCCCAGAGCTGCGGGCGTCACAGGACGGGGCTGAGTGTGGACGGACGGGACTGCGAGCCCTCGGCCCATTGCCCACAGGCTCCAGGATGGGTCTGGGCCCGCTCCAGTGTGGGTGCGTCAGGGGTTCTGGGAATTCATGCCAAACAAA
This sequence comes from Artibeus jamaicensis, assembly GCF_021234435.1. Lineage (NCBI taxonomy): Eukaryota > Metazoa > Chordata > Mammalia > Chiroptera > Phyllostomidae > Artibeus > Artibeus jamaicensis. The sequence continues at coordinate 547,070 of NW_026522049.1, read as the reverse complement.
ATCACTTCTCTACAACAGGAAGGCCCGAATCACACACACGGACCAGCTGTCTGGTTTCCCCACCCTGCTCCTGGACCCTAAGCCTTCCCTTCTCCCCGCTGCACCACAGGGGCTAGCGTGCCCTCAGCACAAGGGGTGCCCTCTCCAGCCAGAAAGGCCCGGCTGCGCCCCGCCCTGGGCTGCCCTCACTGACAAGCCCTGCCGTCCGGGGTCTGCCGGGCTTCTCGGGGGCAGCACATGAACACCCAGAACTGAGAAGCGTTTGCTCCTGGAGATGCTACGTCCCGGTCGGATCGTCCTACTACCCATGGGAGTCAGGCCAGCAAGGACTCTCCTCCCACATGTAGGAAGCTGAGGAGGAAATGTGTGAAAAAGATCACCCTGCAAACAAAAATATCACATTTCCACCAAACCCGAGCTATAATAGGCATCCTCAGAGAGTCGTGCTTAGCTGGTCACACCCCCAGCACTGACCAACCTGCCAGCTTGCTCAGCCTAGGGTAGACCAGCTGCATTAAGACTGTGCACTTTGGCCCTGGCCAGTGTAGCTCAGTGGATTGAGCGCCGGCCCGCAGATGAAAGGGTCACAGGTTCAATTCCCAGTCAGGGAGTACGCCTGGGTCGCGGGCCAGGTCTCTGGTGGGAGGTGCATGAGAGGCAACCACCCACTGATGTTTCTCTCCCTCTTTCTCCTTCCCCTCCCCTCTCTCTAAAAATAAATAAATAAAATCTAAAACAGAAGAAGACTGTGTGCTTTTTCTAAGCAAAGAGCTAGTCCACATCCAACGCTTGAAGCCCTGGGTTTGGGGGCTTTGGAAGCTGTTTTCTTCCAGATTCGTTTGCTTTTCCTAATTTATGCAAAGGCCCTGCATGAGCTAGTGCTGGCTCCTGCGTCACAGGACAGATCCAGAGAGGAGCAACTGTCTCAGGAAGAGGCACAGTTTGCATTGTGCCTTTGGCCTTCTCCTTTCCTGAACGCTGCGCAAAACGTTGCCTCATTCATCCAATGCGGTGTCTGCTCGTTTACTCAGTACAGACGTATTGCCCATTGCTTCCGTGTTGGGCAAAGCACTACCTTGGGCTGTAACAGAAAACATTGCCCAAGAGATAACACTGTCATTAGGACAGTGAAAGGAGGAGGCTCCTTAACAAAGTAATAATCTATAAAGGTGCCATGTTGGAGAAGCATAGGAACGGCAAAGTGACCCAGAGCAGCCAGGCTGCCACCACTCCTGGGCCTAAAGAGAGGAAAGAGGGCGAGATTGCTGGGACGTGGGGTGAGCGGCAATGAGGCGGTCGAGTTACTCAAAGTGCGAGATCTGTACCTCCGCAGGTCCAACTCCGTTACCATCCGAGAGGAGATACGGTGGTGCCTGGAAAATTTTATGGCAATTTGACATGGCCGTCACATCAAGGGGTGTGGTCAGTGTCAGCGAATGAAGTTGGAAGTTTAGGTTTTGTGTGGAAGTAGGTTCTCATGAGGCAGCAGGAATGACAGGAAAACATCTGGGGAACTAATTCAGGTTAAGAAGCTCTCACACCAGATTGTACATTAATATGCTTCTTCCTTCACTGAGAAAGTCATGCTCCTCTCCTCCCACAGAGGGAGGAAGGAAGGAAGAGAGGAAGGAAGGAAGGAGGAAAAGTCAGCCAGCTAAACTTTTGTATGTTATGTGACATAGTAAAAAGTGTGAATTTGTTAAAGGCTAGCAATGTATTCAATGGAGATTATTTTCTCTACCCTGTGAGAATACAGAAGCTGATCATAAACAAGTAGAATGATACACTGAAGAGTGATGGTTGTCATCTTTGGGGAAAGTTCTATCAGGAATGTTTGAACTACAGCATGAAGTCTCAGTGTTTCTGCAAAATAAGACAGCCGTCTGGGCCCTGGGTGCGTAGGTCAGTTGGTTAGAGCATCATCCTGACACACAAAGGTTATGGGTTCGATCCCCAGTCAGGGCACATACAAGAATCAGCCAATGAAAGCATCAATAAGTGGAACAACAAATCGATGTCTCTCTCTCAAATCAATAAAGAAAAATAATTTAAAAACAAAAACAGAAGACAGTAAGCACTGAGGAGGATGTGGAGAAACAGGAATCTTTATATACGGCTGGTGGGAATGCAAACTGGGGCAGAAATGATCTCAGTACAACAGTCGGTGCTGAGGACTCGGTCTGTGTGAACCCCTTCATGGATGAGGAAGCTGGGGCACAGAGGTCAGGGAGTACCTGGAGGTCACAGTGCTAATAAGTAAAGAGAGCTGGGGTTTGAACCCAGCAGTCTGGCTGCAGCATCTGTGCTCGGAGGCAGGTTTTGGGCCCCAGCAAGCCAGAGGAGGGCCTCCGGGGGGCTGGGGGGCAAGCCAGCCCCTGCTTTCCCACCGCTCCCTCTCTGGAGAGACCAGACACCAGGAAACGTGGTTACTCGTCTCTTCAGACTGGCCAGTCCTCATGCCTTGCCTGTCCTTGCCCACACTCCTAAGGTGCCCAGACCAAACGTTGCGCTAGGTGACCTTCCTCATTTCCAGTTTGCATCTTGGCTTACGATGGGATGGCAAGACCACGAGAGATGGCAGACCCAGGGTCAAGTCCAAGCCCGACCCCGCTAGTTACCCTTGGATTTTTGCACAATCCGAAACCACTGTGTTGCCTTGGCCACCTAGCCTCCATTCTGGACGTTGCAATGATTGATAACTGCGGGATGTTAGTACGGGTGCCTGACTGAGGCCCTTTGCTTTCCTAGCCGATCACTGTTGCTTACAGGGCCTCCCTCACCTGCAGACCCAGGCTGGTTCTCGGTTCCTGTCAGTGGTGTGTGCGTGTGCGCACGCGCACCTCCCCAGGGAACGGGGCCCTGCAGAGTTCAGGCTGATTATTAGCTCATGGTCTGTCAGCAAAATATGTTAACAAAGGAAAGCAATTTGCTGTTATGTGTCTTGCAGTGACGTCACGGTGCTCATGTTTTCCAGAGTTCATTAGTTTTTATGTGTCCTCGGTTAATATCTAGCTCAATGGCATTTGTGAGTGGAATGCTCCCAAACAGAAAGTCACCCTCTTAAAATATAATTGAACATGTGTGCCCATTAATTTTGTGTTGCTGACACTGGATGTTATAATGGCTCAGGGCCAGGAACCCGGAGCTGGACTGCCTGGGTTGAAGTCCTGACTCCACCATTTTGCTGGCGGTAAAATATTTAACAGCTTTAAGCCTCGGTTTCTTTCCTTTCCTTTCTTTTTTTAAATCCTCACACAAAGATATGTTTGTTGATTTTAGAGATAGAGGAAGGGATAGGGAAAGACAGACAGAGAGAGAGAGAGAGAGACATCAATCAGTTGCCTCTCCCATACACTCCCCCGCCAGGGATTGAACCTGCAACCTTTTGGTGTGAGGGATGACGCTCCAACAAACTCAGCCACTTGGCCACGGTAAAGCCTTAGCTTCTTGGTCTGAAAGATAGAAATCACTGGATGAGGTGGTCTATGTGAAAACTTTTACTGCGCTGCCTGGCTCAGGCCGTGCCCTCGACCGTTGTTAGCTACGGTAACTATCGTGCCCACTGCTCGTGCACTGAGGGTGGGGGAGAGCACCTAAGCCGTGCTCTGGAGCACCCTCGGGGGGAAGTGTATGCACCCTGGGGCTCAGCTCTGGGCCCTCATGGTAGTGTGTGAGGCTCTTGACCCCGGAGGCCCTGGCAGTATCGGGTTTACTTCACCGTGGAGCCATCGCTTCTACTGAGCTATGACAGGGATGTGCTGCCCTGTCTTTGGGCCACCAGCAGGCGCCTAGACCTGTCTCTGTCAAGAAGCCACCGCTGGCTGGCCCGAGCGATCCAACTTGGAGGAGAATGAGAAATGGTGGTGAGAGAAAAGGATAATATACAGCCAGGGTAGGGGTCACAGAAAATCAGGAAGAGGAAAGAGGGGACAGGGTCCTGCCAGGACAAAGCCACTCACTCTCTGCCTGCAGGTGGCTCCGTGGAAAGGCAACTAGGCCGGGCCCCAGGCCGCAGATCTTAAGGCGGAGAAAGTGGAAGAAAATGGGGCGCCCATCTGGCTGGGAGAGGGGGCTGGGGGACACGGTGGCCATCCCCTGCTTGCTGAGACTTCCTGAAACTGGGGAGAAGGTTAGGCCCAGATCAGGAGGGCTCAGGTCGGACCTCGGCCCACCCACACCCCGTCTCCTCAGAGCCTCTTTGATCACCAACAATAGAGCGACTCTTCAGAAAGCCAGGCCGACTCACAACGGTGTGGCCAGGGCAGGCCTCGCTGCCCTTGACCATGACTGAGGGTGATGCCTGGCCCTGGAGCACACCCCCAGGCACAGCCTGTTGGAGGAGGTGCCCCAGCAGCTGCTTTATGAGTATGTGGAAAGAAAATGAGTTCTCTGCAGCTTTACTAACTTCCTTCCCCTCCAAAATGAAGGGGCTGTGAGTTCTGTTCGCTCTATGAAAAAGGTGGACCTCTGCTCGACTTGTGAGAACATCTGGAGGAAGATTTGTGGGGAGGAAAGCTGGCCAAAGCCTGCAGAGATCTCCCCCTTCCTGGAGCCGCAGCTTTGGGGTCCGGGCTGAGCCGCTCTCCAGCCATGGGGCTGCCAGGAAGCTGCCTGAGGAGGCCGAGGCCGGGCTTCCTCACCTGGGAATGGAGGGGATATGCCTGAAGCACCAACCCTGAGGCATGCTGACAGGTGAGGGTGAGAGGCAAATAACACGGACGTGCTTAGTGCAGTGTCAGGCAGGGGGTAGGTGCTGCATGGATGCCGGCCCAATGAACTTGAGAGTGTTATAGGGGAAGGTCCAGCCCAAGGACAGAAGCATTTGATAAGATGTCTATGCTGCTATGTCTTAGAGGTCAAACCTTCCCCCTCCGCACCCCAAACCCTTGGCACTTTTCTGGGGCCCTTCATCCTACCCGCTCTCGTTTGGGGTAGGAGGGGTCGCCCTGGGGCTGAGCAGGCCCACCACTTCTGCAGCCCTGGCTGCTGCGAGAGCCCACTGCTCCTTGTGCCGGCCACACAGAGGCCGCTGACATCACATGACTCCAGGAAGCCAGAGAGAAAGGAAACCGTTCCCGTTGCACCACAATCTACCCCTCTGCCGTCCAGCCCACGGGCAGCAGGCTCTCCTGCTGGGTGCGGGGCTGTCAGGAACCCTCCTGAACACAGCCCTCATTTCCACAGGCAGGAACTCCTCTTGGGTGTCAGCTCAACCCTGTCAGGCAGAGCCGAACTCTCCCAAGGGGTCATCCCCACCTGCAGTCCTAGAGAGCGGAGCACAGACACCTCAGGAACCTGCACCCTCCCCTGTGGTTGCACAGCAGACAAAAGAAGGAACTCCAGCCATAAACCAGATTCCATAGCAACGGGAAAAAGCCATTCTCAGAAGTATGTTTACTGTATATAACTTGGAAAGCAGCTACAAAGGAAATAGGTATGTAAACTTTAGATTTACATAAGGGTAAAACAAAACTGTATCAGAAACAACTCAAAGGGGGCCCCAGCCAGGTTGCTCAGTTGGTCAGAGCATCATCCCAATACACCAAGGTCGCAGGTTCGATCCCTGGTCAGCGCACACACAAGAAGCAACTAATGAATGTGTCAATAACAGGGATAAATCAATGTTTCTCTCTCTCTCTCTAAAAGCCAGTCAATAAAAAAATTTAAGATGTTATTTATTTATCTTCAGAGAGAGGGGAAGGAAGGGGGAAAGACAGGGAGAGAAACATCAGTGTAAGAAACATCAGTGGCTGCCTCTTGCACGCGCCCTAGGGAGGACCCGGCCTGCAACCCAGGCATGTGCCCTGACTGGGAATCGAACCAGAGACCTTTTGGTTCACAGGCCTGCACTCAATCCACTGAGCCACACCAGCCAGGGCTAAAAGTCAGTAAATAAATTAAAAAAAAAAAAAAAAACACCTCAAATGGAACGGATATTTGAGCAACAATGCTCAGCATTATTCACAATAGCCAAAAGGCAGAAGCCACCCCAGTGCCTATTGGTGGGTCGATGGATAACAAGATGTGGTCTTTACAGATGACAGACCTTATTCAGCCTTAAAATGGAATGAAATTCGGGCACAGGCTACAACAGGGACAAACCTCGAGGACATGGTGCTAACCAAACAGGCCCGCCATGAGAAGAAAAATACCGTAGAACAGTCCTGCTTGTTCACAGGGCCCAGAGTGGTGGAGATCTCAGAGACAGACAGTACCGTGGTGGTGGCCGGGGGCTGAGGGAGGCAGAGTAGGGCATTAGCGTTCTATGGGGACAGAGTTTCCGTTTCGCAAGAGACAAAAAGAGCTCTGGACGTCGGTTGAGCAACAGTGAGAATACACTTAACATGACCACACTCTCCACCTAGAAGTGGTTGCAAAGGTGGGGTTCACCCTGTGTGCATTTCACCACCATCAAACAAACAGGCTGAAAGGAAGTCCTCAAGGGAACCAGGGAGAGGAGAGTGTGGACTGTGGGATACATGGGGTGGGGGACTGATGGTTTCCGCCTCCACTGCCCAGGCCCCACAGGGCCCCACAGGCTGACGGAGCCTGTGGTTGCTCAAACAGTCTGTACCCATAGCAAGCTGCGTCCGTGTTCCTGGGAGACAGCCCATGTCTCGTAGAGCGACAGTGTCGCTGAGACACTTCCACCCAAAGAAAAGGCGCTCCCCGCTTGTGCTGGCAATGCAGTCTTCTTGCGGGGCCGTATTCGATTCCCACGGGGTGCACCGGGTTCTGCACACACTGCTCAAGTCAGAGACCCCAAAACAAGACCCTTGGGTTCAAATGGCAGCTGAGGGCCCATGAGCAAGTCACAGGCCCCCTCTGCTCCTATATCACTTACTTCTCAAGCTATTTATAAGGCTGGAGATAAGGTACATAAAGTGCCTACTCTGTGCCCAGCACATAGTAGGAGCTCACGCTCCCTTTCTTCCTCACTATCCAACTGGATTTGGTAACCCTGGGGGAAAACAGACATGGGGGTGATGATACCAGGAAGGCTCCAGCCATATGCCCCACAAGCCTACCCATTCAAGTCTGGATTGGGCCTCAGCTTCCCGTTTACTAAGCAAGGCAGGACCGAGGTGGGCAGGAAGAGAGGAGCTTGGTTTAGTTGGCCCCAGCTGGGCCAGTGTGGCTCCATAAGTCAGGCTTCACTACCTGGTTCCAGCCCACCCCACACCCCTAGAGCATCCAGCTTTAGGCACTCTGTATGTCTTTGGCCAAGTTCAAGGCTGTCGGGAAAAGGGAGAGGCATTTCCCCAGACAGCCTGTAGGTGGCACCAGAGCCACGTGGAGCTGAGCTTGCTTTTCCTGGTGGAAGCCGGGCCAGGCAGGGGGCCTCTCCAAGCCTATGGGGAGGGTCTTCTGGCTGATTTCTTCTTTGGTAGGATAATCATGTGACTTTTCAGTCAAAATCAGACCCTTCCAGATGCTTTCCAGAGGGTGACGGGCACTGTTCATACTCACGTGAGGGCAACAGGCGACAACTCGCCTGTCCCTGGTCCACCAGAACCTATTGTCCCCTTACCCTCAGGTCATTTTTCTTCATCGTTTCCATCCTTCCCTTTAATGTTTTTAGAAAACATACACTGTTCTCTGTCCCCGAGCACTGCTGTCTTCGAAGCTGACGTGGTAATGGGATGTTTTAGACCTCACCCCTTCCATTTAACTGAAGCCTGAACAGAGTCTGGGAGCACCCACTGCAGTGTCGGGGGTCATCTCAGGGACGCCATCCCGTGAGGAAAGAGTTAAAGGTGTCAGGGGTAGAATAGCGACCTCATCTCGACTTTGTGCCTCTCGGAGCCTGCTTTGCTGAGCCTATCCCTGGGACTTGGTTCCGAGTGCCTGTGTCCTGTATCTCCCTGAACCGAAGCCTGAACCAGCCAAGTCTCCTTCCCACAGCTTCCTCAGCCCGCCTTGTCCCTGTGGCACTTTTTCCTCACAAAGCTGATGGAAAATTAAGGGACCCTGAAACACTTCCTTGCGTCATCAGCTTAGGGATACTTGTCACTTGGACAACATAATAGAATGTTTATAGTCTAAAATGCTGAGGCCTCCCAGCGCTTACTTACCACAGGCTGTGTTCTCACCCCACCTGCACAGAAAAGGGCGGCAGAGCAAACCCCCGGCACACACACCTCAGCCCCGTCCTTTTGCCTGGTCTGTACTGTGAATGAGGGAACATGGAGAAAAGAAAAAAAGGAAAAGAAAAAAAAATGTTGAAATAACAAGAGTAACCCCTAATAAAGCAGTTGTTATCGTTCAAAGTGCTTTATATATTATTTAATCCTTAAAACAACTCTGGGGTGTAGGTGCTATTACGGTCACCCACTTCCCAGATGGGGAAGTTGAGACACAGACAGGCCCAGTAGCGGGCCCAAGGTGGTGCAGGCAGGACTTGAACCCGACTGCTGCGGGTCACCGCAGTTCACCACCACACCACACAGGACAGCGTGACACTGTCTGGCATTGAAGTATTTCCTCCTATTAGCTTGGTGGCCTTTTCTGAATAATTTAAATCTTATAAATTTGCTTCAAAGAGTACAACTAAATTAAAGCGGAAGATCAGATCTAGAATGGGTGGCATTCATGAATAAATTACAAGACTCTCTGGTTTTAAATCATAATTATTTGCTTATCTTGTGACTTTTGCCGGACTATAATGTGCCGGGGAGATGGGTTCGGTGACAGGCACGATGTGTCATCAAGTCTCATCACACTTTCTGTCGTCATGTGGGAGGCTGGATGCAAGTGCGGGGAGTCTTAACTGGTTGAGACAGAGTCAGATGCCCCTCACAGCAGAGTGGGTTCCAGACAAGCGGGTTTTCCCCTCAGTTCTGTTGCACAGGATCCTGTGAGCTTTCACCATGAACAGAGGGAGGGGCTAGGCAGTTTTCTCATAAAAATTGCCCGGCTTATAGATCAAATTAAGTTCCAGTTTTCAGCCCTGGCCAGGTAGCTCAGTTGGTTAGAGCATTGTCCCAATATACCAAGGTTGTAGGTTCAATCCCCGGTGAGGGCACATAGAAGAAATAACAAGTGAATACATTAATAAGTGGAACAAAAGATCAATGTTCCTCTCTCTGTCCTCTCTTTCTTTCTCTCTCTCTCTAAAAATTAATCAATCAGTCTGTGAATCAGTAATCTTCAGGAGGTGGGCCTACCGTTCCAATGGGCTCTGCTCTGGGGGTGGGGAGGGGTCCTTCTCGTCCCTGACTCCTCCCCCACTGCGCTCCACACTGCAGCTCCCGGAATGGGGTGGGCAGGTGGTAACAGCCCCTGTGAACAGCCTGAAACCTGCACTCTGGGCCCTGTGTCCCCTCCCCACCCATCACTGACACCAGATGCACCCCCAAATGTCCCTTTGTCACAGAACCCTCACCTTACAAGAAATGTCTCCAACTCCAGTACCTGCTGTTCCAGCTCATGGATCGGCTTCCTGGGGAAAGGCCTGGCCCATGGGAAGCACTACATACATGTTAACTGGGTGGATGGATGGACGCATGAGGGAAGGCCTTCCTGGGGTGGAGCCTAGGCACACATATGGCTGCTGAGGACCAGAGGGCTCCGGTCAAAACCTCCTTGTCACTCAGAAGGTTCCAGGGGCTAAGGGGTGAGGGAGCAGGAGACGGCAAAGTGAGGGGAGGCCCTCCGGGCCTGGGAGGGTCTGAGCGCCTCAGCTGGCACGGGGCAGGAGGGACAAGAGGGCTAAAGGCAGGAACCACCCCAGAGCTGAAGGAGTTGTCACAACACTGAATCGCAGGGGTCAGATTTGCATGGCCCATTGGAAAAAGTGGGAATAGCTTTGGTTGTAAGAAGCGCTTTAGCCGCAAAGATGTTGAGAGACAAATAAATGTGAATGCCCAGTCCAGATTCGCTCCCCCCCAAAAGGGCCCCACGTGCCAGCTGTTATAGGGGACTTCTCCCCACACCGCCCCCAGACCCTGCCCCAGAGGACCCCACCCAGAAGAGGCGAGGTGCCAGGTGCCCCAGGAGCAATTCTGCCATTGAACTCCTCATTCTGACCTGCCCCCCGCCACCCCCTCACAAGGGCCCTGGGGTCACACCATCTCGCCACAAACCTGCACTCAGCCAGCACCAGCTGTGGGGCTGAAAGCACTGGCCTGACCAACAGCCAGCTGAGCAACAAGGGCAAGCGGATGGACCCCCTCAGAGTGAAATGAGGACAGTGATGCATGTCTGTCCCCTGCCGGCCCTCAGAGAATCTGATAAACAGCAAAACGGGAGAAGCACATGGCTCTGTGCAAAACAAAGGATAGCTCTTCCCTTTTACACCCTGAATTTGGCTTCTAAAGGCTGGGAGGAAGCTTCTCGAACAGCCCAGCAGCTACCAGCCCCTCCTGCCCAGCAAATTGAGGTTTACATCTGACCGCATCCCCAGCATTAGCAGCCAGCGTGAAAAAATGAGCCAAGGAAGCACAGCTGCGCTTCCCAACTCCTGGAGGCGTGAAGCCGTCCAGCATGGAGCCAGAGATGGGGCCAGAGCAGCCCAGTGGGGGTCACCTGCCGGTCAGGCCCCATGAGCTCTCTCTCCTCTGGGAGATGAGGGGTTAATAGTTCCTTTGGTCCAAATGTCAAGTTGGAATTAATTTATATAAATGGCAAGTCTGCTCTGTAAGCAAAAAGGAGAGTGTTCATCATCGCAGAAAAGCTGTCTGCATGCCAAGGCGCTGACCTCGTCTAGGAAGCTCGGAATTCTCTTTCCCTTGCAGAGCCCCCAGGGGCCCCTGCCTCTGCAGACCTGGCCCACGGTGGTTCCGGCTCAGCAAAGGCGCATCTCGCCTCCCCAAAGCCTTCCCCACGCTGCCTGCAAGCATCTACGGCTGCAGCTCACGGCCTGCCCTCCTGATGCCTGCTTCCCCTGTGTGTTCTGTCAGCACGCCCGAGAGAAGTGTGACCCAGTCTCTAGTTCCAAAAACATAACCAGGAAAACGGTCCCAGAAGAACCCCAAAGAGAGAAGAATGTGAGGATGGTGCCCCAGTAGCAACTGAGCAGTCCACCTTGATTTGCAGAAAACAGATTCTGAAGGCAAATGTCATGGTCGGAACTCCGACTTCCTCAGCTACTAACAGGGTGGCCTCAGGAAGTCACTTCATCATTGGCTTCAGCAGTTTCGTCTGCCAAATGGGGCTGCCAGTGTTTGCATGATGGGCTTGCTATGAGGACTGACCTAGCCACGTGACTAACTGGCAGGCACATAACTGATGCCCATTTCCGTTAGAACCATTTGGTCCACAAATTGGTTTAAACAGGAGGAATGTGAAAGCTCACAAAATGGCAAAATCTGGCACCCTACGGGCTTCAGACACAGTTTGATCAGGGCGCTAGTTCTGTCTCTGCATAAGTACCTCCTTTCTACCCAGCTTCCTTCATGGTTACAAAATGATTGCAGCCGTTCCAGGCCTCACACCTATCCTCTGCAGCATCCGGAGGAAGAAAACTCCTTTTTCTTTGACAATGCAACTAAAGTACTTAGTCCCCACTGATTATAATGCTTCAGGCCACATCCCCACTTCTGAACCTGTCACTGTGGCTGGGCTATGCTCTCACTGGCTTAGGCCCAGGTGGCTAAGGGTTGAGGTGACACTCAGTGCCTCAGTTCCTCCCAAGGTTGAGACTCACCATGGAGGATCCTGCTTCTTTGTATCTGTGTCCCCAAAGCCGGATACAATGTGTGACACACCAGGAGATGCTCAGGAAGAGCGTGTGTGTTGAATGGATGACCACTGAATGAGGTTTATAAAATCTGAGTGGGGTGAAGAGATTGTGTGGTTATGACATCCACCCTTCTCTGAATCAGCTGCCCATTTTGTGGTAATTCCCCAGATTTCTCATCCATGAAAGTCCAGATGATGAAGGCTGAACCTCACCTTTCCCCAGAGACACTAGCTCCTCCCAGTAACACTAGCAAAGCCTGAATAAGCCCCTGCCAGGGCCTGAGGGGCATCTTTACACAGCTCCCTCTAGCAGAGAGCGGGCACATCAAAAATCCAGTTCCATTTTTAATCCTTTGACCCACTAAAGAATATTTGACTTACCTGTAAATAGTTTTTATTTGTTTAATGGAAATGAGGAGGAAATTGAGGGGAGGGCTTTTTAAAATCTGAGTGGGTGGGGGAGGGACATACTCTATAGTTGCAGTGGCCGCCGGTTGGGTCCCTCCTGAACAGCAGGGCTCTACCCTGCAGGGGTCCCCAGTCCCAGGCCAGGCTGAGCACCCAGCACAGAGGCTAGGGGGTGAGCTGAGACAGATCACATGGCAAGACAGGGGAATGGGAGCCCACTCAACAGTGCCCTGAACTCTGTGGGGGTACCTCAAACCCACCATGTCCAAATATGAACTCAGTATCTCGCTGCTCCCCGTTCCCCATCTCCAATCTGTAACCCCCTTTAACCCCCCCAGTCCTACCTGCCAAGGTCACCAACACCTACTGGCTCCACTTTTGCTGCAGTTCCGACCTCCCTGCTCTCATTCCTCAGCCCTTGGCCCTGAACTGCTCCCTTGGGTTCCTATCTCAGGCCCCACCTTCGTGGGCACAGACCAGACCCTGCTCTTCGCTGCCTCAAACGTCTCCAGCAGCTCCCTGCTGCATACAGTGAAGTCCCTGCTCTTTACAGGATACCTGAGGCCCTGACCTGTCAGTCTGTTCTCACAGGCCCGAGCACGCACCGCGAGCCTCACTACCCGGAAGAAGCACAGGGAGGCGCTCAGGCTCACTCCCAGGTGGGCCTCAGTGCTGCCTGCTGGTGGGGGGCGTGGGGAGTGTCTCCTGCTGCTGCTGCCGAGCAGGGAAGGGACGCAGCGGCCAGCACACACCAAGCACTTGCATTTGCTTTGCACCAGGCCCTGGTTCAGGAATACACTGGGAGGATCCCATTTAATCCTCACATCTGAGAGAGGTGGTGTTAGCCCCACTCACAGCCGGCACCCGCAAAAGCTGGTCCTGCCTGCACTCGCCAGCTCTGAGTCCATCGCACTTTCTGGGGCACTTTCCTCGGCAAAGAGCGCCCCTCCCCCCATCATGAACCCTCGGGAAACACACTTCCGCTTTATGTAAAAGGCCCTTGAGTCCAGAGCCCTGGCACAGAACACCCCGCCAATGATCACCAGTGCAGGCCATTCCTCACTGCCACCCCTGACCCTCCCCGCCCCTGGCGCCCCTGCTAAATCAGCATCCCCAGGCCCAGCGGCAAGCGGGTCTTTGTGATTTCCTGAATGTCAGGAACACATCTGTCACCCCCCAGCTTCCCACACCTCGCCCCGGGTGCGCCCAGGGAGGCGCTGCGCCATATGGCCAGGGAGCCACTGTGAAGCCTGTTTCAGCTAACTGGCTTCAAAGATGAAAAGCAATTAGGAAGGGGCCCCAGCGAGTCGCAGCCCTGGAAGTACACCCTGCAGCCAGCTCCCTCATCTCTCCCCACCCCACCGGAACTCGGCTCTTTCTAAAGGCCTCCCTGCCCTCCAGGGCCCAGGCCACTGCCTGGCGAGGCAGCTCCGTGACTCATTTACATCCAGACACAGATAACTGACAGGAGCAAGATTTGAGCTGTGGACTCATATTTTCCTCTCCTCCCTGTCCTTCCCCTCCCCACAGCGGGTGGCCAGCTCTGGCCCTCACTGCCCCGGGGGTGAATGAGGTGGAGGTAGAACCAACCCTCTCACCTCCACTTCCTGCTGCCCCATCCACAGAGGACAGGCTGCCTCCCCTCACCCACTGCCACCTCCACACCGACCCCAGGACAAGGCACACGGGCTGCCCAGCACAGGGGGCTTCAGACACAGGAATGTTGCCTTTAAGAAGAGATGCACCAAGGGGCAGGGAGGTGCCCTGAGGGGGCACACGCCAGGACTGCCCCCCCCCTCGTGTTAAGCCCTTGGCATCCATCTCTCTGACCTCCAGCCCCGCTTCACAGAGGGGTCAGAGCCACAGGACCTGCCCCCCAGCGACCAAGGGCCAGCGCTGGAGCAGGGGCACAGGGCCACCCTCCCTCCCGGAGCGGCTGCACCATCACCTGAACCTTCCCAGTGATGTCAAAGGTACATTTGGGCCCTGCTGGCCCCCAGCAGGGCTTCCCCTGGTTGGAATCCTGGCACTGTCACCGGGGCAGCTGTCACAGTGGCCTGCTATCACTGTGCCCACTGCTGAGGGGTGGCAAGGGACCCCCAAGATGACCCAGGAGCCCAGTCCAGGGAGGCAGAGGCCAGGAGGGCGAGAGCAGGGCCATGGATGCCGGCTGCTCAGCTCTCCACCCAGTTTCAGCTCCCATCCGGGGACTGGGCTGGGGGAGACAGGGCTGCAGGGCAAAGCAGCGATTCCTGAGGCGCCTGCCTCCCTCCCCAGAGGGGCTGATGGAGCCGTGAAGGCGCCCGGCCAACGGGAAGCGCACATGCTTTCAGCCCCTTGGTCCAGTCTCCACCCCGGGGGGTCACAGGGTCCTTGCTGTGTGTGTCCCTCCGGTTTCTCCCGAGGTCCCTTGTCATTGGATTTAGGGCCAACCCAGATAACCTACGAGGTTCTGTTTAGTCACAGATTCCAAGACCCCTCCCTTTTCCACACGAGGTCACATTCGGAGGTTTTAGGGGTGAAAAGCGGACTCGCACTCCTGGGAGGCACTGTTCACACCCCCACACATCTGTCACTGGGTTGCCCCCCTCCCCAGACACCCAGCCAGGCGCTGGTACCTGGATCTTTGCAGCAATAAGAGCAGTGTCAACACCAACAGGTGACTCTTAAACTGAGGACCAAGCGCCAAGGACCATGATGTGCCTTCAGCATGCAGTACCCGGTGTCACCGTCACCCAGCCCTGTGAGGTCTGTGCCGTTACCTCCACAGGACAGAGGAGGCAACTGAGGGTCAGCAAGATGCTCTTTCTCTGTGTTTCAGTCTCTGGTTTTTCTACTAGTTGACCACAGCCAGAGAGGGAAGAGTGTGTGTGTGTGTGTGTGTGTGTGTGTGTGTGTGTGTGTGTGTGTGTGAGAGAGAGAGAGAGAGAGAGAGACAAGAGCACATCAAATCCACTGCTAGAGAAGCTGACACCTGTGCAGGAACCAGAGCCCTGTGCGGTCAGAGTTCTCAGGGCCCGGCAGGCTGGCCGGAGCCAGAGCCAGGCCCAGGACTCACTGGGGTGGGCCGTTCGAGGCCCACACCGCACCCAGGACCCGCCCTCTCCAGGCCCACGGCTCAGGCCTTCCACGCCTTGTTTCTGGGAAGCCAGATTGAATTAGCCGCTGCGCCCATCTGCCCAGCCCTGGGCCTAATACCATCTGGCAGCTCATGGACTCATGGCCAGAAATCCAATTTGCCACAGCTTAATTGAGCCCTGGACTCCCGGGGGCACTGGCCCTCAGGCCCTCCTGCCCAGCCAGCAGAAGATTTTCCGGTGATTAGGAGAAGGAGGAAGAAATGGCGGGAGCCAAGTTAATTTCAATTACCCTCATTTTCTCCCCAGAGGGGCAGCACATACCCCTCGCTGAGAGCCCCTCTGCGTCAGCTGCAGTGGACACCGATAGGCATTAAGTATCTGGAGCATTCAGGGTGCCCCCAGCACCCTGCATTTATCTGCTGGCTCTGTTGAGAGCAGGCTGCCCCCCACCTGTTGGCCCTCTGCATTCAGGAGCCCCACCAGACAGGCCGTCCGTGCCCACGCTGCCTCAGACCTGCGTCTCCCTCCGTGGGAGCAAAGCCCGGGCAGCCTCGAGAACAACGCCTGTTGTCCCCACTCCACCCGATGCTCCTGGGAGCTGAGCCAGGGCACCCCCTCCGCCACGATGGCCGCCCGATGGTTGTGGTCTCCTGGGAGGGACCTGATTAGTGGGAGGTGCTGGGCCCAGACTGTGCCCAGAGATGTTTCCAGAAGCATCCCTAGAGCTGCGCATTCCGGACTCAAACACTCAGGCAGAAGTCCTTAGGGAAGATGAAGTCCAACACAGAGAACCAGAGATGCAGGGCCACACGTTCAAGGTCACACAACAAGTCGGAGCCGGAGCACAATAACCAGTCGTACACAGCGGTCCACCTCCCACCCCCCCATGGATGCCTGAAACTGGAGATGGCTCTGAAGATATCCTGGATGCACGATGTTTTTCCCTATACGTACATAACTAGGAGAAAGTTTACTCTGTAAGAGATGAACAACAATAATAAAATAGAAACATTTTAGCCCTGGCTGGTGTGGCTCAGTGGATTGAGCGCCGGCCTGTGAACCAAAGGATTGAGGTTTGATTCCCAGTCAGGGCACATGCCTGGGTTGCAGGCCAGTTCCCAGTGGGGGACACATGAGAGGCAACCACACATTGATGTTTCTCTCCCTCTCTCCTTCCCTTCCCCCGTAAAGATAAACAAATAAAATATTTTTTAAAAAGAAAGAAAAATAAATAAATAATAAGATAGAAACCTTTTCATCATAAACTGTAATGAGAGTCATGTGAAGGTGGTTACTCTGTCTCTTTCTAAACATCTTATTGTATTGTATTCACCTTTTTGCGTAGAGGAAGCCCCTTCCGGCTTCTCTCTGGCCTGTCCGAATGGCAGCATCACCACTCCTGCTCACAGGGCTGTCACTCGGTACAATAAAGGTGACTTGGACACAAGCCCTGAGACAGCGCAGCAGTTGATCCGATCAGGGAAACAGCTTCCAGGCAGGGAGTCTGGAAGGAGGGTCAGTGGCTCATCAGCCTTCCTGCTTGTGGCCTGCTTGTGCGTGTGCATCCCTGTGTGTGTGAGTGGAGGGTGGTGGGGAACTACCTGCTCCCCCTCTGGAACCCACCACACCATGCATGCCGCTAGGGGGCGCTGTGAGCTGCGCCCTCCTCCTCCCCCACCTCCGTCCCTCCCCCCCACCCCAACACACAGGCTCCAAAAACCGCTGGGGACCGGCCCTGAAGAGGGACGCACTGGGCCTCCCGTCCTCGGAGGCCGGAGTGACGACACAGCAGGAGACGAGGAGAGAGGTGTTCACGCTTGGGTCCGGATGCATGCAGGCAGTTTCTGTCCCCGGCACAACCACCGCTGCGACCCCTGCAGACCAGTGTTCTCAGTATGCAGGTCAGATTCTGTCTGCTGGACCAGTTTTTGGAATTCCTGGCGCAGACACATGGGAAGTGTTTAGGCATTTTCCCTACTAAGCAGATGTACTAATTTACAGCCCAGCAGCAGCAGCGTGTGAGGGTCTGTGCATCCAAATTCACGCCTGTCCACTGTCATTTTAAAAACATCCTCTGGTCCTGGCTGGGTGGCTCAGTGGGTTGAAGCATCCTCTCATTAAGCCAAACGGTTTGGTTTGTTCCGTCAGGGCGCTTGCGGTGGTGGCCGGGCGGGCAACTGATCAATATTTCTCTTTCTCTCCCTCTCTCAAATCAATGAAAATAGCCTTCAGTGCAGATTTAAAAAATAATTTAAAAAATCCTTCTGATCTGTGCTGGTTCAGCAAAAACAGGGGCTTCAGTTTCAGTTCTTTTATTACTATGGTTGCTACAGATGGTTTCGAATGTTTCCTGCTTATTTTTCCTTATTTTTAAATCACTTGTCTGTGAGCCCATTGCTGCTGGGCCGATGTCTTTTTCCCATTGATTTGTAATGACAGCGATCCTTCCTCAGACACATACTGAACTCTCCTCATTGGTCATCTGCTCATCAGTTGTGTGTGTGATGTCTCCACGGGCGAACCTTTGTGCTGCCACATTCTCCGCCAGGGTGTCTGCGTTGGTATTAAACTTAGAGAGACCTCCCCACCCCACCCCGTGAACCGGATATCCACATTTTCCTCTGGTTCATCATCTTGGTGCATTATTTATTACATTTTAACTCTGACCTCATTTGGAGTTTATGTTCGTATGTGGTTTGGGAAAGATGAAATCCTTGCTCTTCTCAGCCCCATTTATTCATTTCCTGCCCACTTTGAAAGGCCATGTTTGTCAAATTCTAAACACCGAGTGCACCGGGGATTTCTGCATTTGCCATCACGCCACTTGCTGCGTCTTTTGATGAGGATCAGCCCCCTGTGTTATTCTTTTCTTTCTTTCTTTCAGGACTTGGCTATTCTCTGCCATTCACTGATGATGCTTACAATGAATTTATCAAGCTCAGTGTCACCTTCTTCCCCCAAAACAATTCCTTTGGGATCTTGATTGGAACTTATGGATTCACTTGAGGACACGATACGTTCGTCCCTGGTTCAGGGGCACAGTGCTCCACAACTCTGATGCCCACCTGGAGCGTGTTCACAATGCACCAAAGGCAAAGAAAGGCCGCCAGTCCGCAGGTTCCTGGCCTTGCTGCAGGGCCCAGCCTCTCCCTCCCCTGCCCACCAGCCTTGACAGGTCCATTAGGAGGAGGCCATCCCTCTGACTTCATTCCCCCTGTGCCCTGCAGGCCAGGCCAGAAGTTGTAGGAGGTAGAAGGAGCCACTCCTCACCTGTCCCTGCAGGTTGGCCACCAGCTTGCAGAACCTCTAGTCCCTGCTCCCCCATGCTAGCTTAGCTCCTTGAACACAGGGCTGTGGGGGGTGGGAGGGAACCTGTCTGCCAGCCCCTGGGGTCCCAATTGCCAGCCAAACTCCCCAGGTCAGGATAAGGATGCAAATGTCCTGACACTCAGCTAACTCTCCATGCACTGATGATGGGACAGAGAGATTCCGAGAGGTTTTTCCAGTGAAAATTCACGCTAGTAGAAGAGAAAGACAAGGACAGGCTGGAATAAATTGGGGGATGGGCTGCTTTCCCCCCAAAGAAGACACACACGCCACAGCCACTCAGGCTCAACACCCCCCCATTTCTATCCTCCCTGCCCCCCCCCATTCCCAACCCCATGGTGCTGCAAAGTATGGCAGAACCAGCAGTTTCCACGTCGGAAAGTAGAAGCTGGGACCCACTCGGCCCTGATGTCACAATCGGATTTCCTCAGAGTGCCCAGTGATCTGAGACTACGTGTGAGACCTAGGACGCCCGATCTCAGGGTCAGCCGGGGTTGAAGCTTTAAAACAGAAGATGCGGGGAGCACCGAGGAACCCTGAGTCGGTTACAAGGGGCTCAGTGAGGTGAGTAAGGCGGACACGGGTACTGTGTGAGATCACTGCTGTGAGGTCCCTAAAGAAGCTACACCTGCAAAGAGAGAGGGCAAATGCTGGTTATGGGCCAGGGGGTAGACTGGGCAGGAATGACTGTGGAAGACAAGCCCAGTGGGGGCAGAATTGGGCAGAAGGCCTGCCCTGCCACCCCACCCTCAGTTTTTGCCAAGATGCCAAAGGTCACCAGAGGGGCCAGGCAAAGCCAGATACAAAAAAAAAAAAGAGCTAAGACAATGAAGACTGGAGAAGTCAGGGTGGGCTTCCTGGAGGAGGTGCTAGAGCTGAGCCCTGAATGCCCAGTGAGCTCTGATAAGCTGAGAGGCCGGAGGGGCTGCTCACGACAGAATGGGGCAGACACTCTGGAGTTAAACCAGGGGGTAGAAAAGCTTCATTTGCTGCCTCCCTCAGAACCTAAGATACAAACTGGTACCCTCAGTAATGACTCTGATGATTGAAGAAGGAAAAATCAGGATTACCCTGTGGAAGGATCCTATTAAGCCTATATCTCTCTGCTATAGAGGCAACAGGAGAAAAAAGAGAGGAGGACAATGTCCCATCTACCATCTTTTTACACATGAAAAAAACCGCAGCCCAGGAAGGTGGGCAACGTACCCTCCACAGACACTACACCACCAAAGTGGGATTTGAACCTGAGTCTATATAACAAAGACTCTTGCACTGCCCCCTGCCCGCTCCCCATGCCACAGCTGCTCCCGAGCACTTGCTACCTGGTTGCCCATGACCTGGTTCACGGTCAGGGCAGCCCCACGGTGAGGAAAAGGAGAAAAGAGCTTCTCCAAAGTCACGTGGCCCCAAGGGGCAGGGATGGGAGCCCATGTCTGTCAGCCTCACTAGAGCCACGGAGCCCAAGGACGGAGAGACCATGGAGAGAACCCCTTCCAACCTGCCATGTAAGAGAAGACGACCCTTTGAGCAAGGTGACGTGCTGGAGGCAGGCACCAAGCAGCATCAACCTGGCTGGCGAGGCTCCAGAGATGCCTGGGTGGGCCCCGCTGCAGCAGAGGGGGCCCCTGCTGTCCTTTGTCTGAAACCCCTCAGGTCTGCACTCAAAAGGTCCCTGGTCCGAGTCAGCCCTGACCCAGGTTCCCGAGCCTCAGCTGCAGAGCCACCAGCACTGCTGGCTCCGGGGCCTCAGCTGCTTTGTGCCCCGACACTGATGAGCACTTGGGGAGCCGCTGTGCCTGCAGCAGAGGGAGCAGGTGCAGGAGAAGGAGCAGAGAGCAGCGGGGTCAGGGAGAAAGGGCCACAGGGACCCAACAGAAGCCAGACAGGGATGGAAATGGCAGCTCTACTGACCTCCCTCCCTTTCAGCTTTTCACAGCCATAAATTCTTGTGAGGATAAACTGAGAATTGTGATGTAGATACTGTAGCACCTGGTAGGGCCAGCACACTGGGGCTTCTTTCCCACCAGCCAGAGAATGAGGATCAAGCGCCCGCCCTGTCCTGGAGCCCTCTCAGGCTGCTGTGGGGCAGACTGACCCTCATAACAAACAATTCTGCCAAGAGACAAGTCTCCCGGAAGCTGCTGAGGGAGAAGGGGGAAGGCTTCCTGGAGGAAGAGGAGGTGTCCTGGCAGGAGCTCAGGGAAGCATCTAGCAAAGGGGGCTCCTCCCATCCTCACAGCCTTCTCTTGCCCCCTCCTTCTGCTCCCCTGGGTCACTGCCCCAGCCCCCCACCCCAGCCAGGCCTGCCCACTCCGCCTCCAAGTCTGCAGTCCCCAGTGATGTATTTCAAAAGTGCAAATATGAGCTAAATTATTCAGTCTCCCCCCAGACCTCCTGCAGCTCCCCAGGGTGTCAGAGCCAAGCACCTTATCCCAGCGGCCCACGGTGGACATCAGCCTCCCCCTTCTCACCACTGCCCACACGCTCCAGACTGAACCATAGCTAACTCCTTGGGGTTCCCTCACTGTGTCTGCCTCCAGGACATCCTCCCACCTTCCTCAGCCTCACCTCCTCTGTCTGCAGGCCCCTCCCTGCCCCACCCTCCTCTAAACTTAACAATTGCAGCCTTTTTTCTCAAGACTCAGCTCAGGGATCACCTGTCTTCTGTGCTTTCATCCCAGGCAACCTCACATCACAGCAAGATCTCCACCCGACAGAGAGGGTCTCAGAGCCAGGAACCACTGGCTTAAAAAAATAGAAACAATTGTTTTGTTTTTGTTTAAACGGAGGTGAGATTCACACAACCTGAAATTCAGCGTTTGAAAGTGCACACCCGCCGTGGTTAGTGCAGCCGCTGCCCTTGTCCAGCCCCAACCACTTCCTCGCTCCCCAGGAGACACACGCCCCGTAGGCAGCGAGTCCCCAGTAATGAAACACTGTAAAGCAGAGATAAGACACTGGTGGCATAAAATATGTTTGCGACATTTTATATTTAGCACAACGGTGCTATTCCCCCTGAATCTGGACTCTCCTGCATTTCCAAGGTGCTTCAGAATGGCATTCTTAAAGGGACTGATTTGCATTTTCGGCCCCAACTCTCTTCCCCTTGAACTGCAGCCTCCCAGGGGCCAGCCACCCTTGTCCTAAGCGCCCCATCCGCAGACACGGGCCTCAGTCTCCCCAACTGCACGGAAGACACAGGCACTGTCCTGCCACCTGGGAAGAAGGTTCGCAGGCACGGTGGCCACCACAGGGAAACCACCCTCCTGGCGGTTGAGAAGTGTAGGCCCCACCCCCAGCCCTGACTGGGCGGAGCCACTGCCCAGTCTGTGCGGCAGCGTGGGCTCCCGCGGGGTCCTAGCGCCCACTCTCCGTCTCCCGCCCAGGCCACACCTGCCCTGTCACCGACTGGCAGCCACCTGCGCCCAGCGGTCCGCCACCAGCCCGTGTGCCGCCTCCCGGGCCTGCCCGCCATGAGGGGCGCACACCCCCTGATCCTTTTCTCCCTGGCTGCCCTTTGCGGGAGCGGTGAGTTCTGCAGGGAAGGAGGGAGGGCGCCGGGTCCAGAGCCCCAGACCAGCCACAGGTGGGAGAGGTGTGGCCGAGGGTGTCCTGGCCGCGTGGGCTGTGTCCTGGGACAACAGGTTGGCGTTCTTGAAGAGGGGCTGCGGACACCTGCGGACAACGGCTCCGGGTCTCCCAGGTTCGTCCCTGCACGCGTGGACTCCCGGAGCAAGCCCGCAGCTCGGCCATGGTGGGAGGGGGCTGGCCCAGCCCTCCAGCCCGGGCATGTGTGTCGTTTGGGGGGATCTCCTAGGAAACATCACCGGGCCTGGACAGCCAGCTTGGCTGAGGGCCACGCAGGAACCTGCAGGTCCTGACACCCGGCAGGAACACCCACTCAGCCTTTCCAGGCAGAGTCCCGAATCTCCAGGCCTCAGTTTCCAAACCTGAGCGCCAAGGACCCTTCCAGCTCCTACTGTGTGGCCCAACATTGTCCTCTGATCCCTGGTCTGCCTGGTGCACCAGGCTCCTATCTTCCTGGGACAGACACACAGGACAGGGGCATTGTAGGCAGGACAGAGAAGCAGAGTGGGCACTCCAGGTGCGTCCTGGCTCCTGCACCACTTGCTGGTGACCCCGTGCCACTGATTTCCTCTGGGCCTCAGCTCCCCATTCTGTGGGGCGATAACCCCGGCTACAGACATGGCCACTCTGAGGTGTGAGTCCGTGGCAGTGTGTGTAAAGCGCGGCAGGGAAGGGGGGGGCATGGGGTGGGGGCGGTGGAGGGGGGGCAGTTACCACAAGCAACAGAATCCCCCAGTGCAGGGTCCTGGCTTCCAGAGCAGACTGTGATCTGCGTTTACCTGGCATCCAGGTGATTCTCACACATGATGGGAGAGGCTGCTATTAATAAAAGTGAGCTTTTTGTAACTGGTGAAACCCTCCAACTTAAAGAAAAAAATCCATACCTACCTTTTAACGGATGCAGGTCTCCTATTATCAGCCTCAGTTCAAGACACTCCTGGCTTCCCCACATGACAGTCTCTGCCTTTTCACTGCTCACTTGCCAAAAAGAGTCTGTGACCGCTCCCTTCTGTAATTTGATTGCAATTTAGGGCTTATCTTCCCGCTTTCAAAACGCAGATTTTCAGACCACTGATGCCCTTTGGAACTGAACACACTCTCACACTGGTTTGCACTCCAGCCCTGGTCCTGGAGCCTTAACCCCATTCCCAGGGAAGGCCTGCCCTGGATGAGGTGCAGGGCCCACTCCCCATCAGACAACGGGGCGTGACTGACCCCTGGTGGCCGACTCTAGGTTTCACAGCCTCAGCCCCAGACAGCTGTGAGACTGCGCCCAGGAAGCTTCTGCCCACTTCTTACCAGCTCTGGGCCACCCTGTCATCTTAGGATGAAGGGCCTGTCCCCTGTCTCTTGGAACCAGCAGTCCTCTCAGCATGCAAAGCCACAGATTGGAAAGTCTAAACGTATATTGTCCTGAGTTCTCTTCTGGGGGTGGGAGTACATCTCAGCCCCCAGCAGCCCCCCGCATTCACATACAAGTCCAGACACTGGACTTATGCCTGAGCACACACTCTGCTCTGAACACCACGGGCTCTCGCAGGGGCAGCCTCCTTCCAGGGAATTAGCGGGGTGGGAAAGAAGGCCCAGGGCCCACGGGGGACCTGGGTCTGACAGAGGCTCCTAGAGCTGGCTCCACCTCTGCCTTGCTGGGGCTCCTGGATCCATGCCCCCCCCCATGGACTGTTTCTCCAGCTGAGAAACAGAGTTGGGGCAAATGACCTAAGGCTTTTGGAGCCTATAATTCTGGAGCACACAAATGGTCCTCATGATGGGGGAGGCTCCCTCAGGGCCAGCTGAACAGGCAGAACAGGCCCAGAGGTGGACAACCTGAGCACTCCAGAAGGGCTCAGAGCCAGAAGCCTGCAGAGCAGCCTGGTCTCTCAGGAACCGGGGTGGAGAAGCCTCCTTGTGGGATCCAGCCTTCCCCGGGACTGCAGGGGTGGGGCCAGGAGCTGAAGATTCGGACCCCAGAGCTATCCCAGGCATGCCAGATGGGCGTAGGCAGGTCATAGCTCTCCTTATAAAATGACCAGTCAGCCAAAATATATATACTGAGGAGGGGCACTGGGAGGGACCCAGCTAGAGCCTGGGGCCGCAGACTGGGTCCCAGGGCGTTCAAGCAGCTGCCATCTGAGAGGGGTTCAGGGTATTGAGAGGCAGGCCTCAGAATCTAGGCCAAGCAACAGCGAACAGTCTGGACAGCCCGAGGCAACGTGGGGGAGGGACGGAAGAGCAGGTGCGCTAGGAGCATCTTCCGCAGGGCGCTAAATGTGGTGTGTGCTCTACATAAGCAGCAATTTGGAGAGTACATGGGGCAGGCAGGGTAGCCTGAGGTCCACCCAGCACCCACCCAGAATCCGCCTCACACGTGCTCCTGCTGTGAGCCCCCTGGCCCCACCCAGATGCAGGAGTTGGGTCCGACCAGTGAGCTGGCCCTTCAGTCCAAGGCCTGGGGGGACTGGGGGATCTCACCGTCCCCTCCTGGCACCCCCATCTCCTCAGCCTCCCTTATTCCCTATGCTCTGCCACCTGCTCTCTGACCCCCACATCACTTTCTCTGCACACTCTCGTCTCTTTCCCTACCCCTGGGCTGTCCTGCTCAGGGGTCCTTGACCTTCCTCTGAGTGTCCTCTTTCCAAAGGGCGACCCCACCCACAACACATTGTCTCCCTGCAGAGCCCAGACAAGGTAGGGTGATGAGGGAGGACCGGACCTGCAAGACAGACGGAGAAACTCGGAACGTAGTGCAGACAGAACGAGGCGGCCAGTAGAAGCCTAGAGTGTGGGGAGCCACTCACTGAGAGAGGAATGGGAGGAGGGCACGTTGGGATGAGGGAGGGCACCTGGGCTCTGTCCTGGGTGTTGAATTGGGAGTCCCCGAGGACCCCGTGCAGCTGGCCCTTGGAGCACGCACCTCCACGCAGCAGGTGTCCCTGGAGCGCGGCCAGCAGGTCTGACTGTGTGTCCCCAGGGGACTGCCGCATGGCCAACGCCGAGGAGAAGCTCATGGATGACCTTCTGGACAAAACCCGCTACAGCAACCTGATCCGCCCGGCCACCAACTCCTCGCAGCTCATCTCCATCCAGCTGCAGCTCTCACTGGCGCAGCTCATCAGCGTGGTGAGATCAGGGAGGAGGGCCTGGGCTCTCAGTGCCCTGGTCCCATCTTGGGGAAAGCGGTGGCCATTCAGTGTTCAGGGCTGGGAGTCGGGTGGGGGTCTGGGCTTTTCCTCTGACATTGCCCGGACTCGTGGACCAGGTCCTTCACTGTCCGTCTGACCTTGTCCCTGTGCATACATTGACGGTGAAGGGGAGTGAGGGACGGCACCTGAGGCTCAAGAGAACTTTTCTGGGTGACAGAAATGTTCTACATCTTGAAAGGAGCCTTGTTACGTGGGTGATATTCTTGTTAAAACTGATAAAACCACATGGAAAATCTCTGCACTTCACTGTATGGGAATTATACCTCAAATTTGGAATATTTTCTAAAAGACTTTATTTTTTTATTTTTAAAGAAAGGGAAAGGGACAGAGAAAGAGAGGGAGAGAAACATCAGTGTGTGGTTGCCTCTTGTATGTGTACCCTACTGGGGACCTGGCCCACCACCCAGGCACGTACCCTGACTGGGAGTAGAACTGGTGACCCTTTGGTTCACAGGCCAGTGCTCAAGCCACTGAGCCACACCACCCAGGGCTCAGGGCCTTCTATATGATGACATGATAATGCAGTTCTGCATGGGATGGCTCCTCCCACCCAGTGGGAGCAGCCCGTACCCCCTCTCCCTCCACAGAACGAGAGAGAGCAGATCATGACCACCAACGTCTGGCTGAAGCAGGTAAGCTTCCCGAGAGTCCCCAGCCCCTGAGGCCTTTCCTGCAGGGCTGCCTGTGGGTGGCGCGGGGCCTACACATGACAGGGCCCGCCCTGACCTCTCAGGAATGGATCGACAACCGCCTGGCCTGGAACAGCTCCCGCTACGAGGGCGTGAACATCCTGCGGATCCCCGCGAAGCGCATCTGGCTGCCTGACATCGTGCTGTACAACAAGTGAGTGGCGGCCGGGCAGGGGCAGGGTGGGCAGGGCTGGGCCAGGTCCTGCCTCCAGGGTCCTCCAGTCCTGAGTCCAGCCCTGGGCCCACTGTGTGCCTCACCCCGATGTTCTGGCTGCGATGCTCGAAGGGGCATTAGAGATGAGCAGAGCCAGTGCGCGCAGCTTCGGATGGGGAACGGGAGGGCTGGAGACGCACTCTGGTACCGGTGGGCACAGGACCAGCGCCCTGACCCCAAGACTGGTGCTCTGTCTGGGCTCTGTTATGTGTAAACATCTTTGGCAGTTCAGGGAGCTAAAGGGACCCTCCGGGGTGTAGCTACACCAGCAGAAGCATGAATGAGTATGAGTGTGGGGTCTAGGGACAGAAACCTGAGTTCAAAGCTCAGTTGTCTTGCACCAGCTTCCTGACCTGGAAGAAGTCACTTAATGTCTCTGAGCCTCAGTTTTCCCAGGCATACAATGGGATAATAACAAAACCTACCTCCCTGGACTGCTGTGCAGGCTTAGTGAGCTACTTCGTGTGAAGCCTTCCTTTAGTTGCCAGGCTTCCTAAGGAGGGCACGGGACAGGGCGGGGCGGGGGGGGGGTGCCTCATGAGAGTCGTCCTGCAGGGTCTTTGGTGAGTCCTAGTGACAGGTCCCGGCCTTGTCTGGGGATTTCACGCTGCTCCCCCCTGGGCCCTGCTGCGCTCCAGTGCTGACGGGACCTACGAGGTGTCTCTCTACACCAACGTGGTGGTCCGCTCCAACGGCAGCATCATGTGGCTACCCCCGGCCATCTGCAAGAGTGCCTGCAAGATCGAGGTGAAGCACTTCCCCTTCGACCAGCAGAACTGCAGCCTCAAGTTCCGCTCCTGGACCTACGACCGCACAGAGATTGACATGGTGCTGAAGTCGCCCACAGCCAGCATGGACGACTTCACCTCCAGTGGCG
The DNA here is from genome assembly GCF_021234435.1 of Artibeus jamaicensis. NCBI lineage: Eukaryota > Metazoa > Chordata > Mammalia > Chiroptera > Phyllostomidae > Artibeus > Artibeus jamaicensis. Next base: position 520,002 of record NW_026522049.1, on the reverse strand, counting down.
AGTGGGACATAGTGGCCCTCCCGGGTCGGAGGACAGTGAACCCGCAGGACCCCAGCTATGTGGACGTGACGTACGACTTCATCATCCGGCGCAAGCCCCTCTTCTACACCATCAACGTCATCATCCCCTGTGTGCTCATCACCTCCCTGGCCATCCTTGTCTTCTACCTGCCATCCGACTGCGGTGAGAAGATGACGCTGTGCATCTCAGTGCTGCTGGCGCTCACTGTCTTTCTGCTGCTCATCTCCAAGATCGTGCCACCCACCTCCCTGGACGTGCCCCTCATCGGCAAGTACCTCATGTTCACCATGGTGCTGGTCACCTTCTCCATCGTCACCAGCGTGTGCGTGCTCAATGTGCACCACCGCTCGCCCAGCACACACACCATGGCGCCCTGGGTCAGGCGCTGCTTCCTGCACCAGCTGCCCACCTTCCTCTTCATGAAGCGCCCTGACAGCAAACCCCAAAGGGCCCCCCCGCCCAGCCAGTCTCGCCTGTCCCAGTCTGAGGCCACCACCACCACCACCACTGCCACAGGCCCTGCCAGCTCCTCCAACCTCTACGGGAGCTCCATGTACTTTGTGAGTCCTGCCTCCGCGGCTCCCAAGTCCCCATCCGGCTCCAACTTGGTGAGGACCCCCAGGGATTTCCAGCTGAGGCCTACTGGGAGGTTCCAGCAGGAGGTGCAGGAGGCGTTGGAAGGCATCAGCTTCATTGCCCAGCACATGAAGAGTGATGATCAGGACCAGAGTGTAAGTTGCCAGCCCAGCCACAACCCCCGTCCAGTGGGTAGATCTCAGGTGCCAGTGATCCTGTTCCCACAGTTAATGCCTGTGGGCCAAAGGCTTGCAAGCTCTTTGTTGGAATAAGGAACCCAATGTGGAAATGAGTTCTATGACATCTTCACACATTGGTGGACAGGAAGGAAGGGCCAGTGCTCATCTTTGTTTGTTCTGGGTTCCCCAAAGGCAGAGGGGTTTTACATGAGAAGGGATCTTGGCACCGTGAGGAAGGAGGGACAGTTACATGAGCAAGGACAGGAAAGCAATCTGGGTGTCAGTGGGCAGGATACTGCCAGGGCCTCCCGAGGGTGCATGGGAAGGAGGGGCAGAGGCATCCCCAGGAGCGAGACGGACGTCAGCCCCCCAGCTCCCACCCCTGTGGTTATAACAGCTGGCTGTGCAGTGGGTGCTCTGGAGCCCCAGCAGGGAAGACAGAGATGCAGATGCCTGACGTGGGAGCTGTCAGTGGGCTGGAAATAACATCTGTAGCCTTTAGGGACACTGGCGGCCAGGGCACTGATGGCATCTGCTCCCACCTTTGTCAGGCACGTCAAGGGGCCATACAAACACTCTCGCTTCCGGGAGTATAGACATCAGTGAAAACAGCATTGCCACCACAGTAACAAATCAGCCGGTAGGGTGACTCCAAATGCAGACGTTTAAAAAGAGGTCATGTTCACTTTCACAGGACAGAGCGATGGGTGCTAGAGTGTAGCTGTCTCAGTTTAGAGGACAAGTCTGTCACTGAATGCTGAATATGATGGTCACAGTAAGATGCGTCCACACACACGTCCACACCAGGCAGCACAGCATCATAGTCTTGTGAACGTTCTCATCTCAACACCTTATCGGAGCCGGGCCTCCGAGTGTTTCCCCCTCAGCTCACAGCTGATGGGGAAAAGAGGGCATCTGCTCCTCCTTACCTTTCTGCAGTTTCTCTCCGAGGTTCCGTCCTCAAGGGAAACCCTGGAGTCCATTAGGTAGCACACAGAGGAAGAGCGGGCAGAAAATGCTCCAGAATCACACAGTGAAAAGGAAAAAAGAGAACTGTTAACAAATAGACTATAGGACGCAAGCTCTTCTTCTGAGTGTGGTCCCAGCAAAATAGTGAGGGCCCAACTCAGAGAGCAGGGGGGAACCCAGCCCTCACCTGTGTGACCCACCTCTGTCTGCCCACAGGTCGTGGAGGACTGGAAATATGTGGCCGTGGTGGTGGACCGGCTGTTCCTGTGGGTGTTCGTGGTTGTGTGCGTGCTGGGCACTGTGGGCCTTTTCCTACCTCCCCTCTTCCAGACTCACACACCCTCCGGGGGGCCCTAAGCTGCCTTGCAGGCTCCAGAGCTCCCGGTTATGGGGCAAGATGATGTGAGCAGCCAAGTGGGCAGTTTGCTGTTTCCTTCTGGGTCACAGCTGCTGAGGGTGTACGTGAGTACAACACCATAACCCGTCAATGCATCCAACAGCCATGGCCTGGGAAGGGCAAGGACTGGGGTCTGGACTGGCCTCTGTGAAGGCCTCGCAGGAAGCCAGGAAACCCCAGCTGGAGGGGCTTTAGGCAGATTAGTTCTAGCCAGTCCCCCTTCCTTCCCTGCGTCAGGATAAGGACAGGCTTAACAGCAGCATCTACTACGTGCCAGTCATCTTACCTCACATTTTGTCTCCCTTCACTCCCCCTGGTCCCCCAGGCTCTCTGGCCTTCAGTCTCTCACACACTTCAGCATCCTCCCCAGCTCTAAGCCTGTGCATTTACAGCACCTTCTACCCAGCACCTCCCCGCCCCCCCCCGGGCATGGAATCTGCCACCTTCTTCAAGGGCTCCTCAGTTCCTCAGTTTCTGATCTGCTGGCGTGTTTATGGTCCACATCTACACACTAGAGCGAGAGCTCTGTGAGAACAGGGACCTGGTCCTTCCTGTTTGCTGCAGCGGCCTCAGGGCCCAGGACAGGACTTGGCACAATAAACGTATGTTGGATGAGTGAACGTCTGCTGTTACTCCTTCAAGTCACCCTCGGTTCTCCACATGGAAGTGTTGGCCCCGTCCTGCTCCTTGCTCACAGCCTGGGTCTCATTCTGCTTTGCCTCATCCTTGGGTCAGGTGTGCCTCCCTCACAGCTTCTCTGACTGGTCCCACCATGTACCGTATTTTGCCATGTATAACGTGACATATTTTTCCCAAATCTTTGAGAGAAAAATAAGGATGCGGATTATACATAGCAAAATAATGGTGCTATCTTTTTTCCAGTGCCTGATGCATAATACATGCTCAAAATAGCATGTATTCTGACTAAAATAAAATACATTTTAGTCAGAACATACAAAATCCACACCCAAATAACTCCCTCGTGCTGCTCCCCACGGTCCTGGCTCCCTCCACACCCGGCCCCTGGCACCCATTCATCTTCCTCTGTCACTGTAGTTGAGTCTATTCAAGAGCCATTTAAAGCTCCAGCTGGGTAGCTAGTTGGTTAGAGTGTGGTCCCCACAGACCAAGGTTGTGGATTCCAATGTGGTCAGGGCACATGCAAGAAGCAACCAATGAATGCATAAATAAGCAGAACATCAAGTTGATGTTTGTCTCTCCCTTTCTCTTTCTCTAAAAATCATTAAAAAAACAACAACACCTATTTCCTCACGGAACCTCAACAATCACCAGTTCCTGATGGATATTGTCTCGGCTGACTCCAATTTCCTCCTCCCACACTCTCAAAAAAGCAAATATCATGATCATGTCTAAAATATTTAACAATTACTTCATCGCGACCAAATCATGAGGTCTCGTCCTGAAGTGTGTTTGAGGCTCAGGTGGACCAGCGACCAGAGGCGGGAACACAGGCGGGACGCGCCAAAACCAACTCGATGTGGCGCCGCCCTCCATACTCGCGGGGCGGATCCGTGCCCTGGCCCCGCCTCCCACCCAGCCCCCCCCCCCCGCCCCGCCCAGGCAGCCCTCCTCTGATTGGCCGGCGCGGGCACACCCTGACACCAGACCCAGCACAGCGCCCCCCACCCCAGAGCCCCGCACGGACTCCGGAGCCCACTGGGCGCACGGTCCGTGGCAGTCCAGGAAGAACCCCAACCCCGCGCTACCCGCCTTGTTTGGCTCGAGTGGCCGCTGAGCGGGGAGCCCACCGGCAGAAGCTGCCTCCATCACCCCGTGTCCTCTCCCCATCTCTCGGGGTCTCCAAGAAGCCCGCCGAACGGCCATGGGCGCACCTTCGCACCGGGCGCACCCACTTCTGGGACTGCTGCTGCTGATACCGGGTACGCACAAGGGGGGAGGCCGAGAGGCTGAGTCCCAGGAGGGGACGCGGGTCCGAGGGGCGGGAGCGCGGCCCCGGGCAGGCGGCGAGCTGGGTGGGGCGCCTGTTTCCCCTCCACGCACTGCCTCCTGAGGCCTCTGCTCCGAGTACAGTCCGTAGACTCACGCCTGGGGCGTCGGCTCCATTGTCTGCCTCCCAAGTGGGGAAACTGATGCCAGAGAGGCAAAGACTTGAAGACCCCTTGGAAAAAGAGGGCAATCGTTTTGGGTCGCGGGGCCAAGTGTGGGCGCCAGCCTCCCCTCCAGTTGTCTCTCCACGCTCCACGACGCGCCAGCCCCCCCCACCCCCCACCCCTCACCCCTCGGCCGGGTTACTGAGAAGGGGCTCTGACTCGTCGTCAGAAGTCATTGACCTGGGAGGACTGGTTGTGCCAAGGGGTGAGGGTTTAGCAGGGTTACAGGGGGACCTGATGGGAGAAGCCACGTGGCTGTGCGCTTTGATCTGCCGCCTGGGTGCTGAGGCCCCCACTACTGAGAGAGCCTTGCACTCCCTGAAGCTCCTGCTGTAGCCCCTTTGCTATTTGGGGGAGCGGGAAGGGAACAAGCACATCCCATTTTGGAACCCAGAGAAGTTGGGACTTCACCAGGGACTCCCCTCACCCCCTCCCAAGATTGCATGCAAGTGGGAAGCAGCAGACAGCTGACTCAAGATGCCTGGGGTAGAAAGGGGTTTCCAAGGCTTTCAGAGACATTAGGGTGTCTGATCAAGATGCTAAGACAGCATCGGGAGGAACCCTGGGTCACACTCCAAGACTGATGGAGCCGGGTAGGCACCCAGCTTCCAAGAGGGTGGACAGCCACACCCTGACAGGGTCCTGGGTGAGATGAAGGAGAGCCCCAGGCCTGGCTGTAGTTTCCTACTTGGAGACTAGGAGGCAAAACACCTGTTTTGGGGGTGGCCCTGCCCCTGGAGTGGACTGGTCATCTGCATTATGGAAGCAGCAAATGGCTGTGCCTGTGTAGACTACACACCTGCCCACTGTAACAGTGAAGGCAGGAGAGTTCCTCAGCCCAGACTGTATGCTAGCACGGGGCTGAGCCCTTGCTCATGACAGCCCTGGGATGTGGACATGTTTCTAGTCTTTGCTTTTACAGATAAAGAAGCTGAGTGTCAGAGAGGCTAAGCCACTTGCCTAGCTAAGTGCACACAGGATTTTCACCAGATCACTCCAAATGCAGAGCTAGGCTTGTATCCACTGTGCTTCTCACTGAGTGTGTATGACCTGATGAAACCCCTATCTCGCCTGGGCCTCAGTCTCCCAACCTGTAACTGGAAGGAGCGAAGCCAATCAAAAAGTCTGGAGTTCCACAGAGCTCCCAGTGGGTGGAGAGGAGGCTGTAGCGGGGTGGCGGTGTGTGTGTGGGGGTCCCTGGGGAGGGGACGGGGTCTGACTGGGCTACTCTCCCCAGTGGCCAGCAGCTCCGAGGCCGAGCACCGTCTGTTTGAGCGGCTGTTTGAAGATTACAATGAGATCATTCGGCCTGTGGCCAACGCGTCTGACCCTGTCATCATCCAGTTTGAAGTGTCCATGTCACAGCTGGTGAAGGTGGTAAGTGTTGGGACCACGAGCTGTGGCCATGGGGAACCAGGCTTCTGGAAGAGGCTTTCCCAGAGCCTAGTTTTTGTACTTCACGCATTTACTTTAATCTACCTTTCCAGGATGAAGTAAACCAGATCATGGAGACCAACCTGTGGCTCAAGCAAGTAAGTGACCAGGGCTTGAGCCCTGCTGCCCCCTGGTGGTGACTGCTCTATTTGCTGCCAGGAACCAAGAAGGACCCAAAGCCCAAGCTAAGGGCTTCATTTCTGTGGACCCAGACTGGGGTCCACTGACCCACTTGGGCTTGGGTCCCAAGGTTCCTCCAGGAAAGACTGCAGACCCCAGTCCCTCCAGTCACAGACAACAGACTGCAGCTTGGGGGGAGAAGCCTTCTCTACCATCACACAATAAAATGGGACAAACCTGGGCCTGGAGACCTGGCTTCCAACTCTAGGGTGGGGCATGAGACCACCTCCTCCCCTTTCTCTTACCAAAGAGTCATTCTTAAGTCAGAATCAGATGCTGGAGTCATCGTTGGTAGGTCAGGGGCTCTGGATTTTCCTGTTCAGATTGAGGCCAAAGATATTGTCTCCCATGTGTCCTCCTCAGGGAGTCCCTCCAGGGCCTGGACAAATGAATCTCCGGCCTGATGATGACCCTTTCACCAGCCCAGCCAACTCAGTGCTCACCTCACAAGCCTTTCCTCTAGGAGGCTGGAAATCCCGGTGGCCACAGTGCCCGCTTGGTGCTGCACAGCACACAATCCCCCAGGCTGCAGCCTCACCTCTCCCCTCAGGGGTTAGGATGCAGGTCTCCCAGCCTCTGCACCCAAACCCTAGCTGGGTCCCAATGAGATCCTGGCTCCTTTCCCAAAACCCTTCAGAGGTCAACCCATTCAATCTGAAGGTAGAAGAGGGCTCTGTGATTAGCAGGCTGTTTGGGGGCTTGGTGGGGAACGTGTCTGAGAAAGCTCCTGGAGAGCTGTTTCAGGGATATAAACAGCACAAGCTTCAGGAACAGACCTGCACCTGCCACCACAGATGACCGGACTGGTCCTCATGGGACTTACATACGGCTGCTTTGCACATAGCCCTGTGCCTCCCCAACTCGCGCCCACCCAAGACTCCAGGCCTGTGTGGTCTGCAGCACAGAGCAGGCTCTGTGGCACACGGCAGGGGTGGGAATTCACCAAGATGGGTGGTGTCAAAAGAACAAAGCCACACTGGTCTTTCTGCTGCCTCCCCCCTCCCCCCCCCCGCCCCAGATCTGGAATGACTACAAGCTGAAGTGGAACCCCTCTGACTATGACGGGGCAGAGTTCCTGCGTGTCCCCGCACAGAAGATCTGGAAGCCCGACATCGTGCTGTACAACAAGTAAGGGCAGCAGCTTCACCCTCATGGGTGGCCAGGCCTCCCTCGGACCTTTTCCCACAGGGCTTCATTCAGTGGTTCCTACCACAGGCATTTATTGAGCACCAACTGCATGCCAGCTGCTGGAGATGCAGCAGTACACAGAACAGACACGATCCCTGGGTCCAGGAAGACAGGCCTGAGTTATAATATTCACATGTGCAAGTGCAGACTAGAGAGATGGCCACAAGGAAGGGAAATACATGGTAGGGCTAGAGGGGAACCCTGCCCCGTGGCCCTTCCTAGGACTGACCTTCCCGTACATCAGGTCCCAGTGGGCCCCATGAGGTGAGACCTCAGGAAGGCAGCGTTATTCTGAGCACCTGGGGATGCACCCTCTCCACACACCTCCCCACCTGCTCCAGGAGCCTTCGAGGTTCCTCCTCAGCCATCTGAACCTGCGCACCACGACACCTCTCTGTTTTACAAAGCTGACACTCCCCACACTTAGCTCTGTTATCAGGCAACATAAATTTTAACTGATATTTTACAGCATGTGCTAGTTCCTAGGTATTGGAAAACATCTTGTCACCTGCGCTTCCTCTCCAGTTATAAAGTTTTTAACTGTTAAGCATTTTTCAGTACAACACTTCATATAGATTTAGTCTAATCTGATTTTAATGAAGAAAAGCATTCTACGATTAGGTGTTTATGCTGTATTAGTACAATCAACATATTTTACAATTAGCGTTAGGAATGTAGAAGCTATGTTTTTAGCTGAATCCCACTTCTGGTCACTGGCTAAATGAAGGGGGATCTTTAACCACCCCAGAGATGGTTCATGCTTTATTTACTGTTTTTTTTTTAAAAACCAGCTTTTGAATATGATTCTTTCATGCGATCTGTATTTGTCAATTGGTCCCTGGAGAGTGGGGACATGAGAAACTTGGCTGGTTTGCAGAGTACGAGTTCTCCCGCCCAAAGGCCCTGAGGCAGTCAGGCAGGGTGTGAAAAAGTTTTGCTGACCTCAATTAGCAACACAGGCAACATTTTTGATCTCATGATTTCATTATTACAACCATTTTCTTCCTGGAACTCTTGGGTGAACCGAGAACTTTATTTAGGAAATATGGTTGTAACAATACTGAGAGACACGGCAAGGTGCTTGAAATTGGATTTGGAAGAAGCAGATATGGTAAGGAATTTCCTTAGAATCTGAAACTGAAAATTATATTGAGAGAAATTCATCCAAATTCTCTCTGATAGTCAGAATTTCAGGATTGGTCCTCTGTTGAGAGTGTCTCTTCATTTCAAACACCTTTTGGTGGTAAATATCCCCTTTGGTGTTTGAAAGAAGGTGCTAGAAACACCTTTGGCCTTCTTATGCCAAAGCTTCTCCTATGACCTCTGATTTTCTAAAATTCAGTCTCTAATAATCCTCAGAAAGTGCTCACAATTTACCCTAAGTCCCCACAAGTTATTAACTCATTGCAACCTTTTTAGATAATACTTTTAGGTGACTTACCTGAACAGAACATCCCTGGCTTGTTTTTTCCTTCCATAAAAATCTTTAAAATGCTGACTTATGTCCTGGTACAAAGTGTCACTGTCAAAATTGGATGCCAGTCTAATGTTTTTGTTTTTGTGAAATTGGGTGACTTTTGGGAAAGGGGACACTGTTGGTAAGTGTCCCAGGGCCCCAGGTGCAAACCAGGACTGCCGTGGGCAAACTGGGGTGTACGGTCGGCTTCCCCATAAGTGGGCTGTTCTTTCCACTTGTCTAACCAAGAGATACCTTCCCTTTGTTCTACTCTACCATGCACTTAAGAAGCCTTCTTTTATTCTAGAAGGAAGAAGAAACACGGGGAGACAGTGGGGCAAGGTAGGGAAACAGGTGGGAAGGAAACTCTTATGCTGACTTTGAAAGAAGGAATCAGCTTACGTGGTTATTTTAAAGCATGAGTGGTGGAGATGGGGTCTGGGAACAAACCCATCTGATGAGGTTCAGTTCAAGGGGCTTCTGCGGTGGTGCCACACACATGCTGTGCACATGTGGGGCACCCGATGGAGACTGAATGAGGAGACACTGATGAGGTCCAAACCACAGGAGCAGAGGGTGGCAAATATCCCCAAAGGTCACCTGCCTTTAGGATGACAACCTGCATCCTGTTTCTCTACCTAAAGGGAAAATTGTCTGGCATCTGGGGTGTCTCAGTAAAAAGTGTTGTATGTGGTGGGATGAACCAGTAACGTCCTCAGGTAATGAGTGTGTCAGATTGTGTGTGTGTGTAGCGGTGGGGGGTGGTCCTGGGCCTCAGTGTCTGCATTTGTACGTGGGGTGATGAAACAGGTGACCTTTCACCACACCTGGAGCTCTCACGTTCCCACGTACAAATAGTTGTTTAGCCTTTACCTGCTGGTGCGTGACAACTGGGCCAGAGACCACGTTGCAATGACCATGCACCTCCTCACTGTCTCTGCAGTGCAGTTGGGGATTTCCAGGTGGATGACAAGACCAAAGCTCTGCTCAAGTACACAGGGGAAGTGACTTGGATACCTCCGGCCATCTTTAAGAGCTCATGCAAAATCGACGTGACCTACTTCCCATTTGATTACCAGAACTGCACCATGAAGTTTGGGTCCTGGTCCTATGACAAGGCGAAAATCGACCTGGTCCTTATCGGCTCCTCCATGAACCTCAAGGACTACTGGGAGAGCGGCGAATGGGCCATCATCCGAGCCCCAGGCTACAAGCACGACATCAAGTACAACTGCTGTGAGGAGATCTACCCAGACATCACATACTCACTGTACATCCGGCGCCTGCCGCTCTTCTACACCATCAACCTCATCATCCCCTGCCTGCTCATCTCCTTCCTCACCGTGCTCGTCTTCTACCTGCCCTCCGACTGTGGCGAGAAGGTGACTCTCTGCATCTCGGTCCTCCTCTCCTTGACCGTCTTCCTCCTGGTGATCACCGAGACCATCCCCTCCACCTCACTGGTCATCCCCCTGATTGGCGAGTACCTTCTGTTCACCATGATCTTTGTCACCCTGTCCATCGTCATTACCGTCTTCGTGCTCAATGTGCACTACAGGACCCCCACCACACACACGATGCCCACGTGGGTAAAGACCATATTCTTGACCTTGCTTCCCAGGGTCATGTTCATGACCAGGCCGGCAGGCAGTGAGGGTGACACACCAAGGCCAAGACCAGTCCCCAGCGCTGAGCTCTCCAGCCTGAACTGCTTCAGCCGCACAGGTTCCAAGAGCTGCAAGGAAGGCCACCCCTGCCAGGACGGGCTGTGTGGATACTGCCACCACCGCAGGACAAAGATCTCCAACTTTACTGCCAACCTCACGAGAAGCTCCAGCACAGAATCTGTCGACCCTGTGCTCTCCCTTTCTGCTCTGTCACCAGAAATCAAAGAAGCCATCCAAAGTGTCAAGTACATTGCTGAAAATATGAAAGCACAAAATGAAGCCAAAGAGGTAAGATATTACATCGGCCGTTCATTCACTCAACAAGGCCAAGGTGTGGGGCTGGCGTAGGGAATTAGACTCTGGAGTCAGCAGCCTGCATCCAGACCAGCTCCTCCGTGACCAGTTCCATGTCACCTCCCCTCTCTGAGCCTGTCTTTTCATCTGTAAGATGGGGTGACAAAGCTCATGAGTGTATGGTGCCCTGAATTAGCCACTGAGCTGCCAGCACTCTGGGCCAGCACAGGGAGCCAGGAACTTGCACGAGCTCACCGTTTTGCCTAAACTCATGTACTTGTTATTCATCGTTAGTTCCAAAGTTTCCAGAGAATGGCCACTGTCATTGCACCTTAAAGACTTTGACAGTTAAATGCAACAGTAATTGTGACCCAGCTGTTTGCATCATTGCTTGTGTGCATGTGTGAGACCCAAGTGCCATCTGTCTTCACCAGGCTAAACCCTGTGACTTGCTGTCGGAGGGACATTTATCCTTGATTAATGGACATTATTAAATCAGCATTAGCGTAAATAGATATTACTCCTTAAGAATCCTGTGTCAGGCACATTTGTTCATTTAATCCTCATAACATCCCTATGTGGTAGGTACTGTTCTTATGCCCATTTTACAGATGAGGAAACTGAGGCTAAGAAAGGCCACATAACTTACCCAGAATCTCATGACTAGCAAGGAGTGGAACTGGGATTGTAACCAGTCCGTCTCCAATCCTCTGCTTCCCCATCCCCTCTCCCAGGCCTGAGAATGTTCACCCAGCAAAGACTGGGAGGGAATCACCGGACCTACTATGTATTAGAAGCACTTACAAACCAGAATCTGAGGAATTCAAATAGAGTACCTTGTTGCAAATACAGTGTCATTCCAATTTTACTTGTGACTCCTTAGTGTCATCAAGAGGACACATTTATTCCAGCTCAACATGGTGAAACCCATCCGGTCTCCCAGCCCCATTTCAGTCACTTAATTAAATTACTGCATCCATGGTGCCTCTTTGTCATGCAATTATTTCTTCCAAATCAGTTGATTCATGGGTTCTCTCTTTCTCAATTCAATTACGGCTCTGCTGCTGTCCGAGTTGTCTGGGAGGACAATTAATGTACAGTCCCCTTCTCATTTCCAGCGTCGGTCGAAGCCTTATTGTACACAATGAGTCCTGCTCTTTCTTCCATTTTTTACTTTGTCATCAGCAACTATTTCTCATTTTCAGCCTGTTCTATAACCATATGGAACCCCATAATTTGGACTGGTAGCCTGGTTATTTGGGCATTGCCAGGGGCGGGGGGCAGAGGGACAGAGGGAGAGTAATGATGGAGTTGCCCAGATATACTGATCTCATTTTTGGCTGTTGAAAGGAAATTATATCTAAAACTGGGTAAGAACTCATACTTTGAAACAATAATAAGTGATGCTGGATAGTATTCGCTATTCCAACAAAGGCCCGGGACCCTCCACAGAGGTGGAAGGCAACTAACTGGCTTTACTAACTATAAATTGGAATTCAGCTCTGGTGGGTGTAGCTCAATGGATTGAGCACCGGCCTGTAAAGTGAAAGGTCACTGGTTCGATTCCCAGCCAGGGCACATGCCTAGGTTTCAGGCCAGGTTTCTGGTTGGGGGCATGGTTGGGGGCATATGAGAGGCAACCAACCTGTTTCTCTTGCACATTGATGTTTCTCTCCCTCTCGTTCTCCCTTCTTTCACTTTTGTCTAAAAATAAATAAATAAAATCATTTTAAAAATTGAAATTCTAGTTAGAAAAAAATAGGTTACATACACATTAAGAAATTTCTGATTTAAAGCAATATAAGAGGGAGGAGGGTATAAGGGGACTAAATGGTAATGGAAAAAATACAGTAAGGATTTAATTTTAAAAGAATAAAGAATAAAGCTACATGACAAATGTTTTATATTATTTCTCTAGTGCCTAAAGAGAAATGGGAATGGCGCATTTCCTCAGACCACATCAATGGGAAAAACGGTTCCTTGCATTTCAGGGGGGACAGCTGCAATGTATTTATTAAATATTCAGGAGTGAAAATGCATTCACGCTGTCTTCTCCTTGCTGCTTTGTTTTTTATTCTTTCATGATTTTTGTTCTCATTTTTCAGATTCAAGATGACTGGAAGTATGTAGCCATGGTGATCGACCGTATTTTCCTGTGGGTGTTCATCCTGGTTTGCATTTTAGGGACGGCCGGGCTGTTCCTACAGCCCTTGATGGCCAAGGACGACGCCTGAGCCCTGACCCTGGGGCACACTGGGTGGAAGCTCTTTCTTTTTAAATTGTGGTAAAACACACTTAACATGAAATTTACCATATTAGGCATTTTTACATTCACAGTTCAGTGATATTAAATACATTTTCATTATTGCGCAGTTATCATCGCTATCCATCCCCATCACTCTTTGCATCTTGTAAAACTGAAACTGTACACCCATTAAACAATAACTCCTTATTTCCCCTCCCCAGCCTCTATTTTCTGTCTCTGAGTTTGACTAATAGATATTTCATACACATAGAGTCATATAGTATTTGTCTTTCTGTGATTGGCTTGTTTCACTTAGCATAATATCCTCAGGGTACATCCACATTGTAGCATAACACAGAATTTCTTTCCTTTTTAAGGCTTAGTAGTATTCCATTGTCTGTAGAGAGACATTTTCTCATTCATTCATCTACCGATGGACACTTGAGTTGTTCCCCTCCTATTGTGGATAATTTGCTGTGAACATGGGTGTACGGATATCTCTTTAAGACCCTGCTTTCAGTTCTTCTGGGTGTATGATAATGCCATCTTTAACTTCTCGAGGATACTGTTTCCACCACGGCTGTAGCATTTCAAACTCCCACCAATGGTGCACAAGAGTTCCATTTTCGTCACACATCCTTGCAAACACGTTTCTGGTTTTTGATAGCTGCCATCCTGATAGGGGTGAGGTGGTATTTCGTACTTTTAATTTGTATTCCCCTAATTAGTAATGTTGAGCATCTTTTCATGTGCTTACTGGCAATTTGTATATCTCCTTTGGAGAAATGTCTGTTCCAGTCCTTTGCTCATTTTTGAATCAGGTTGTTTGTTTTTTTCTATTGTTACATTTTAGGTCCGTATATATTCTGCACATTAATCCCTTATTAGATATGTGACTTGCAAGTATTTTTTCCATTCTGTGGGTTGCCTCCTTACTCTGTTGATACGATTCATCTCCAGTTATGATTATCTTGAGGAAATCTGGCTCATTGGTAGCGGTTTGAATCAAGTCATTAGTAATTGCAGCACGATGGTCCTTCTGCTCTGGTAGCAGAAGCTGCAGAACAAATTTGCCACAACACATTTCATGCCAAGATCCTGCGTCTAAATCTCAGAAACACTAGTTCTTGGAATCCCCAGGTCAGCTTCCAGTTCTCACACTCAGTCGCCAATCTCTGTCAATTGCAGCCCGTACACATTGAACATTCTCAGGTGTTCTGCTTGTTGCAGGCCTGCCAGAACGTGAACCACTTTCAACAGATTCATGACCTTCTTTGAAACATTTGTGCCACAGTTTTATTTGTGCTACACTCATTTCATCATCCTTGGAAGCCTTCTGAATCATCCAAATAGTTTCCACAGAGGAACATTCAAGCTTAACACAAAATCTGATGCAGATTCATTGCTCTACTTGCTCAGTCATTTTGAATGCGATGGCCACACAATATATATGTTTATTCAATGGCATCTACTGTCCCCACTGACTAGTACAGTGAAGTTGTCATTGTTCATATATGTACATTCCAGTCCATTCTCTCTCTGCTTACCAGCTTACATCAATGTAGCGCAAACATTCTTGATGGCTAGACTTTTCCTGGACAGGCCTGGCAGGACTTTTTCTGGACAGACATCATACATGCTGAAATAGCTAACAGGCAATGTAAATTAATAAAACCAGACTTTCACTTATTAAATGGTATTAAATGCCTATCTACAAGAAAAGACAGATTCAAGCATTCATTTGGACACAAGTGGGTAACATACCATAAATAAATAAGGCATTTGTTCTCTCAAGAGCTTAAAGTTCTAGATCAAGTGCAAAAGTTCTATCAGTGTATTCTTCCTGGTCGTAGCTAATTCAGGAACATTTAGAGATGAAATTTAACTTGCTTACCTGTGACCCATGATACTATACTACGTAAGTAGTAACAGGCTAAGACTACATTACTTCTAAGGGTCCTTGAAACTCTCAGATTCTAGTATTGTAAATGTTGGAATGAAAGAGATAAAATGGAAACTTCACAGGTATGTAAAACATTTGATGTGCTCATACTAAATTAGACTACCATTTTTAATTTCGAAAGATCATTTTCTCACAGAAATCATTTAGTAGTATCCATCAACATGTTTTTAAAATGGGATTCACTTAATCGCTATGGATTCTTCTAAGATGAAGAATAAAGAGATGTTACCACAATTTGTATAGAAGATGGTTCTAATTGTGGAAAATGTGGACAGGGGATTGAAATTAATATTAAAGATATGCCACTGCATGTCCACAGGAGCGGTCTGTTGTATGATTTTACAACAGAAAGTGAGCTGTGAAAATAACATAATAATTATTCAGTTTAAGTATCTAAAGAATA
This sequence comes from Artibeus jamaicensis, assembly GCF_021234435.1. Taxonomy (NCBI): domain Eukaryota; kingdom Metazoa; phylum Chordata; class Mammalia; order Chiroptera; family Phyllostomidae; genus Artibeus; species Artibeus jamaicensis. Next base: position 504,898 of record NW_026522049.1, on the reverse strand, counting down.
AAGTAAGACTTAAAGGAGTTCCCAATTGCTATTTTTTATTTTTTTTAACTTTTGGTTATAGAAAATCAGCATCATATTCTATCATTATCACGCTAAGTAGTCAGCTTACCTAATGTAGGGGTATAACACTGTAATAGAGACTAAATGTTCTCCAGTAGATACGGGACAGAAGGAATTTAAAAATGTGTACCTTTACCAAATGCAGGAAAAGTTTTGAAGTCCATCTTCAAAAACAACAGGAATTTTCCAGTGCATTAAAATATGAACTTCACTGTTGATTACAAATATTACAAATTACAAAGTATTATTAGCCTGGATTAACTCTAAAAACATTAGAGTTTTACTAGTACACGTCAGATAATATTTTCCTGCTATTTTTAGAAGACCAAATGGTATTCAGTTAGTTATTACTTTACTCATGCAGATGGGCCATCTATTAAGATAAACTGATATGAGCAACTGTTACTCTGTTAGAGCTTGCATAAAATTTGAAACACGATTGACATTTTCAGAAGTCTACAGGTACCATAAGGTGTATATGCCTTTTGGTAACTGAATTCCTACCACAGCCCCTAGGGAAGCATCACTTAATTGCATTTCCAATTTGAACAGGAATTGTTATATTTGCCCATTTATAAATCACAGGAACAAAAAGCCCAAGAGAGCCAACAACTGAAACCAGAAGGAAAGTCCACAGGAACAGCCGATCCAGAACCTGGGCTATGAACTTCCAGTCTTCAACAACCTGTTGAACAAAAAATAAAAGCCCATATTAAACACATAATTTAACATTGTGTAATTATTTTAAGATATAACACACTGAATTAAGGCCAAATCAGTTTGTGATGCCCACTGCTGCCTGGAAACTGGAAGCAACCCTGAGCTTGGAGGTCAAGGACAAATCCCACCCTCACCATTAAGAACAGGGCCCCTGTGAGCTCTGTATACTATTTTGCAAATGGCTTTTTGATAATTTTTAATAAAAATTCGAATATTATACTACTTGATTTGTCATAAACAAAAAATCTCTTCTGTTCTTAATACATGCAGTTATTTCTGTTCCTTGTTCTTGCCCAGCAGTGTTTACTTATTTTAATTTTTAAGGGAAACCCAGCCTGATGTTAACTTCATGCCAAATTAAAAGTCGACTCAGAATAATACCTCCTCAATTTAATCTCCCCCGCCCCTCGCCTGCTTGGTTTGGTTTCGGATTTCCTAGGGCCATTTTAGTCCAAGGTCACGAGGACAAGACCTGCTGCCAGGGAGCTCACACCCTCCCTGTTTGCAGCCTAAGCAGGCAGCTGGCTGAGCAGGTGTGAGTGGCCGAGGAAGGGCAGGCTGAGACCAGCCTCAAAGCATGGGGCAGGATTATCATTCCTTGGAATACCAGAACAGTCAGCACAACACTAAGTTTTCTTTTAAAAATATTTAATTTATTTTTAGAGAGGGGACAGGGAGGGAGAAAGAGAGGGAGAGAAACATCAATGTGTGGTTGCCTCTCATGTGCTCCCTGCTGGGGACCTGGCCTGCAACCCAAGCATGTGCCCTGAGTGGGAATCGAACTGGCAACCTTTTGGTTCACAGGCTTGTACTCAATCCACTGGCCATACCAGCCAGGCTAAATTTTCTTTTAAATCATCTGAGATGCCCGGAGGGAACTGAGAGGTTGGATGTGCATAGATGCCCTATTTTGTGGATGTTTTAACTGGCACAGATTGTAGTAAGGGTCTCTTATAAAATGTATGTCAACATTTCTGGTCCTCCATCTATGCTTAGTCTAGAAGGCTCATGACCTGCATTTGTAATACGACACGTCACGGACCTCACGGACATCGTTCTCCTTCATGACATGTCTTGTAATATATCGAATAGAATCAAGTGCAGCTTCCAATGTGTTTCTGGAAGATTTTGGTCCACTACTCCTCTCTGTTTCCTCCTGCTGGGTGAAGTACCTATCTACGTGACTTCTCATGCAGAGCAGTTTTGGAAGCTTGTGGAGAAATATCTTGCGGACCCACGGGGCCATAGCGGCGTGTGTCGAGGGAGAACGATGATGAATGTTGATGGCAAAGACCGTCACCATAATTGACAGTGTCACGAAAATCATGGTAAACACCAGATACTCCCCAATCAGAGGTATTACTTTGGAAGAGGAGGGTATAATCTCTTCAATGACCAGAAGGAAGACAGTCAGAGAGACAAGTACTGAAGTGCAGAGGCAAATCTTCTCACCTTCATTTGAAGGAAGATAGAAGACAAGTACAGTTAAAAATGAGAGCCCAATACAGGGGATAATGAGGAACAAGGTATAAAAGAGAGGCAGACGCTTAATCACAAACGAGTAAGTGACATACGGGTACCAGCAACAGCTGTCGGTTCTGTTCCCTTTGCTTCCTGTTGCACTCACGATCTCCCATTCTCCATTATCAAAAAAATCCCTCTTGTCTACCTCTTGGTCTTCCAGAATTATGTCCACCTGTGATCCATCATAAGTCCAAGAACCAAACTTCATGGAACAGTTCTGGAGATCAAATGGGAAAAATGTGACGTCTATGGTACAGGAACTTTTGTAGTTTGCCGGTGGGGTCCAGGTAATGGTGCCGTCGTACCTGACGACGGTTTTCGTGCTGGCCCCTTCAAAACGTCCGTCTGCGCTGAAACACACACACGATGACAATGTGGGAACTAAACAACACAAGCACGTATCTTACAAACCTAATATAAAAGACAGCCTGTATTACAGTCTGGAATACTCCTTAAATTGTTACACTGGAGATGTGCTTGCTTATACAGGGACCCTGCTCTAAGAACATCTTAAACATCTACGCTGAGACAGATCTACAACTCACAGAACCCAGCCATTTTTGTGGTTGAAAAGATTTCACTTTATCCACAAAATAGAACCAGGCTATTTATACACTGGATATACCCGGAGCCAGAACCCGAATGCCAGACTCCCCACACAGTGCCCTTCCCTCCAGGACAAACACTGGAAGCTGGGATGTTGATGGGAAAGTGCAGGAGCACCAAGCTGGCCGCAAGGCTGACAAACAGTGGTGCCTCCCGCGCTGGGCTGCGTGAACTCACATTCCGGAGAAAGTAGCAGGAAGCTGCCCGCCAAGATAAGATTTATTTGAAATATTCTGTATCTTAAAATTCATGTGACTTTTACAAAGTACTCTATAATATATCTAGGTTTAATGCAAAAATGTTTTCAATGACTTAAAGTAAAAGGGTGCTCCAGGAAGCTGCACCATGCTACCTTACACTCGGTTTGCTCTTTACATATTGAAAAGTGTGGAGGTAGAAGTTTTAAAAGACTAGAGATATTTTTGCACAGCATATGCTTTGTCTTTGTGCCAAGTGCCTTCTTACAAATAACACAAAGTATGTGAGGATAAGCACAAAGTCCCAGGTTTGCCCTGGAGTGATCCTAGAAAAAAATGAGACTGGCACCCAGAGTTACCTTCTCCACAAGTTAAAAAGTAACCTCAAACACATTGAGGGAGGGTGACTGTGACGCCGTGTTAACATTCCTCGTCAGGGGATAATCACAATCACTATTTAAGCAAAACTAGAAGGATGCACTTTTAAATGTAAAGTATGACCTAGACTATTAGAAAAACATACAAAAAGAGCTGGGAGGCAGTCTGCCAAACAGAGCCTGGTACATAAGAGAGTAAACAGGGCTGTCAGTCCTCCTTTGTGAGAACCCGACCCTGCCACCCCTGGGCTGTGTGATCTCAGATAGGTATGACCATTCCTGGCACCCGTTTCCTCACCTGTCAAATGGATGTAACGGCACCCAGCTCGGGAGGGTCCTGACATGCTTACAGAAACCCTGGCACATCCCTGTGTCACACACAGCGCTGAGCTCAGCGCATGTGCAATCCCTGTTGGCGCTGGATGACGGGACCGATGACCGCCTCTCTCCCCTGCCTCCTTACACCTCTCTAGACTCCCCTACAAATGCTCTACAAATTTTAGAGATCAGAGAACACTTTTATGATCAGAAAAGAAGGCACACATACGGAGAAAGTAGAGGAGCCACAGAACCTATCTGAAACTACAGAACTGAAGTAAGATCAAGTCATTTGACTTTCTTTATAGCTAAATGATTTTCAAAAGGAAGAAAACATTACTAGTGCCTAGTAGACACACAAGTGTTTCCTTTTTTTTTTTTTAAAGGTTTTATTTATTTATCTTTAGAGGGGAAGGGGGGAAGGAGAGAGGGAGAGAATTGTTGGTTCCTTTTGTACCCCTTGGGTCTGGTTCGCAGGCCCGCGCTCAATCCACTGAGCTACACCAGCCAGGGTAAGTGTTTCCTTTTGAAACATGAAATGTGAACGTAACTTACTTATCAAACAACACGATGTCTGGGGTCCAGAGAGAGTCTGAAGGGACACGTATGACCCTGATTCCTCCGTAGTCTTCAGGGTCCCACCTGAGCTTTACATCCCTCCATTCCTTCGGGACAAACAGAACGGTCTCAGTTTCAATGACATTCATAATCAAGTGTACTGAAAATTGTACTATTTTTGCCAAGTGCAGAAATTTTGGACGTGAAATCATGTCTACTCCCCACAGAGAAGGCCCACCTCATCTTCATGGGCACTGGCGCCTTCGTGTCCCCTTGTGCAGTGGCTCCACGCAGGGTCCCCATGAGACATTGTGAGGCCCAGGCTGAGCGGCTCACGGCCCCGCCCAGCACCCTCCTCCAACTACTAGCCGTGCCCCAGAGTGGCAGCCGTGGGCATCTGTGGTCCAGGGTCAAGGGAAACATTCTTTTTTCCAGCTGTATTGTCAATGATCAGCCCAACTTGACCACACAAAGAACAGCTGCATTTATCACACGTTCCCCATATTGAAACACCTTGTCCAACCTCCACATGGTAACAATGATGTGATCACATCAAGTGGAGACTTGCACCCCGAGAACAGCACACGTGCCCTTTTAGGAGTTAGGGGTTAGGGAACATATGCATGATGGTCCAGAAAAAAATAAAGACGATGTCTTTTACCTAAAAGGGAGGAGGTACATGGAAATCATCCATCATTGCCCATTCCCATCCTTGTAAAGGCCAAAGGCTCTGAGTGGCCAGCCCGCCAGTGTCTGTCCCCCTGACCTCATCTCCTACTCTCCTCCCCAGGGCTCTCTCACCGCTAGCCACGCAAGCCTCCTTGCTGCTCCGTAAACACACAGGCAAACACCAGCCTTAGGGCCTTTGCAGTTGTGAGCCCCCCTGCCTGACACCCGTCCCTGAGACAGTCCCGGGACTTCTCCTCCTGCCAGCCTTCGTTCGAACCTTACCTTCTCAGTGGTCCCTTCCCAGGCCACCCTATTGAAAAATACAGACCCCAGACTATTTTCCCCCAAGCTTATCAGCTTGGGGAAAAATATATTACCTCTGAAGTATACTATAGAACTTATTTACTTTCCCCCCACTAGAATGAAGTTGCGTGAAAGACAAAACTTTGGTCTGTTTTATTCGCTGTTGTTTCCCTAGAGTCTGGCACTAAAATAACATCAACTGAGTAAATACAAGAGTTCCATGCACCTCGCCTGTCTGCACCCTGCCGGTTCACCAAAACCAGATCCTCGTGCATGTCCCTTTGTGCTGCAGACCCTGAAATCATAGTGGCACCTCACCAGTTGGGTGGCCTTTGGACGGTATACATACCTGTTTCAGCCAGACATTTGTTGTCATTAACTGATTTTTCTCGTCCTAGAAAACAAAAATCTAAATAAGGCTGATTGTCCCAATTCCACAAACAATATTTCTTTAAGAATGGATTTTTTCATTTTATATAAATACTCCTCCCCATACAGTTCTGCATTCTGTTCATCAGTCCAGCTCTCCAGAAAAGCAGGGTCTTTTTTCTAGGCTAATTTCACAGTATTCCTTTCAGCATACTCTGTATCTCAGATAAACTGCCCTAAAATATACCTTTTTTAGATTTAACTTTCATCATCTCATCCACTACATTCCCTCAAATCTAAGACACAATGCTCTCTAATATATCAGCAGTGTTACTTCATGTGCCTGGCACTAAGAGAGAGCCCGGCTGACAATGACTTGTGAGCTGCCACTGATTGTAAGATGCACCTTGATTTCAGAGGAGCTAAAAGGGAGGAAAGTATGCATCTCGGCGACATAAGTCTTTTAGTGCATTCCTCAGCGACTGCAAAGTCATTATTTGCCTCCGCGGAGGCACAGATCTGAATCTCTGTGAAGCTGCTATGCAGGAATCATACTGAGGCCACAGCCTCGGGGAAGCATCGTGAAGCTTGAACACCCTACGTTTCTAGAGTACCTGGGGTCCCTACACTTGGCAGGGGGATGGAAGCATAAATAGCTTAGCAGACTGCAGGGCACTAATCCCCTGTCCTGTCCCAACAGCAAGTGAATGACGTAGAAGGAAGAAGACCTGGGAAGGCTGCATGGCCATCTTCGTACACCAAGGTTCCACAGAGTGACCGCACCTACACGGGAGTGTGAAATTGAACACATAATGAATGACATGCACACCTACCACGTCCACCAGCTGAGATATCGCAAGGCCAAACTTTATTCTTATTTTGTCATGCAGGTGTTCCACAGGACGAACCCATCTTTCATAGTCTTGGAATAAATTCTTAAACAACCTATCTTCATGTTTTGCAACAAAGAATGGTTCAGCTAATCCTGTAGAACAAATTTTAAAAAATTAGTGTACTGCCTTCTTTCCTACAGATGCTTCAACTTAAAAAAATCATCATCATTAGTGAACCAAACTATTATTTAGGCTATTATTATAATACATTTTAAATGAACCATTAATACAATTATTTGTGATCAATAAGGAACACTGATACATTTCTCAGTTAAATCAGATTACTCACATGGAAATATGCAGAGTTCCATAAGAGGTACTCGGAGTTTCCATCTATATCTATATACACATACACACATGTATATATACAGAATTATGTAAAATCTAAGCAACAAAAGCCTTTAAATTACCAGGGTTAGGGGGTTGCTTGACATAAAATTTCAAACCCAGAAAACAGATACATGACAGTAAAGTTCATTTATCAACTTTAAATGTAAAATAAACATGCTGTAATTTACATAAGTTTAATATGTAAATTATATATTGACTACATTATTCCGATTCGTCCTACCTCTGTTTGTTGTACATTCTTTTTTTTTAATAATTAATTTTATTTAGTTATTTTTCAAGTACAGTTTTTTGTCTATTTTTCCCATCCCAGCCTTCCCCGCCCCTTGCTCCCCACCTCCCTCCCATTTCCACCCCCCTTAGTTCTCATCCCTGTGTCCTTCCTATTTGTTCCTCCAAATCCCTCCCCCTTTTTCCCCTTAACTTCCTTCCTTCTCCCCTCTGGTCACTATCCCCTTGTTCTCTATTTCAGTGTCTTTGTTTTTTTTTTCTGCTTGCTTGTTTGTTTTGTTGTTTAGCTTCCTGTTAAAGGTGAGATCATATGGTATTTGTCTTTCAGCACCTGGCCTATTTCACTCAGCATAATGCTTTCCAGTTCCATTCATGTTGTTGCAAAAGGTAGTAGCTCCTTCTTTCTCTCTACAGCATAGAATTCCATTGTGTATATGTACCACAATTTTTTGATCCATTCATTTACTGATGGGCACCTAGGTTGCTTCCAACTTTTGGCTATTGTAAATTGTGCTGCTATGAACATTGTGGTGCATAGGTTCTTTTGTTGTACATTCTTATAAAATGACCTTAAAGCCCACAATTTTTTTAAGACAAAATTCTAAAAGTTTTACATGCCATAGCCAAAGACTGGTTATATCTGTGGTTACAGCTATGTTTATACTTCTGCTGAGTTTAAATAAGCATCTCTGAGAAAATGAGAGTTTTCGGTGTCATATGGACTCTGTTAAGGAAATGTACAATGTGTAAAATTCAAGCATGACCTTTACTCAAGACTCATGACTTTACAAAGAAAAGCATTTAGTTAAAACAGAAAGCCGCTGACCTATTTATAAGTGCACACATAGGGATTTGTAGTGGCTACTGATGGTTGTCATCCAACCTAAGAGAAACGATCCCACACAAGAGTCGCATTTACACCAAATCTCTTCTCATTATAACGGACCATGTTGTTTGCAGGGAGCTACTTAAAGAGCTCCTGCTCTCTCCAGCTGCAAGGAACCCTGCCTTTCCCTCACTGCCCACTTCTTCATCAATAGTGCGCCTTATTCCTCAAGTGTGTATATTGCTTCCCTGAGTAATTTAAGATACTAGATTTGATCTACAAATACCGTGGAGTTCTTACCATGCCTTCCAGTAAAGTCTCCTTATGCTGAAATGCACAGATTGGAAACATTTCAATTGAATTAGAGTATTATACACTGGAGAGTCATTCTGTGTAATGTTTAAAAGTTTTTCATTTTATAGTTTCTCCTCTTTAATCCTATTTAAAAATTGTATGGCCTTTGAAATACCAAAAGTTTAAGGTTACTTAAAAGATAAAAGTAACAAAATGGTTTTTTCATAGCACTAAGGCCCTTTTGCCTTAGGCAGGAACATGCTAGCTGGAATCGCCACCTCGAATCTTGTTCAACGGAAAGCAGAGCCCTGGCCAGTGTGGCTTGGTGGGTCTGGCGCAGTCCCACAAACCCAAAGGTCCCCCGCTGGAGGCAGGTGAGAGGTAACTGACCTAGGTTTCTCTCTCACATCGATGTTTCTCTTTCTCTCTCCCTTCCCCTCTCTCTCTAAAATGAAATAAATAAAATATTTCGTAGATAGGGCATAAATACATAAAATGATAAATTTGTCCCAATATTCTACCTAATGGTGACCGCCTTGTGAATATCTTCGACACAGACAAACCCAAATTCATGATCTTCCCCAAAATGGTCGCTGACACTATTCCCCGCCTCAGTGAGGGGCTCCATCCTCTGCCCATTTCTGCTCATGGCTTAGAAGCCTAGGAGTCACATTTCACACCAACTACATCTCTGGTCCAACAGAAAACACTGATTTTACCTCCCAAACATTTCAGTGTGGTGATTAAGAAAGGACAAAGGGGGACTTCCGCCAAGATGGAGGCATAGGTGGATGTGCCGTGCCTTCTCACACAACCAAGTTTAGAGACAACTATTAGCAACAGAAAACACAGCCAGAACACGGAAAATTGAACTTTTCGGAAGTCCGTTAACAACAAATTCTTCAGCCTGACCGGTAAGGGGCGAAACCAGCGGCTGGTGAGGGGTTGCACAGGAGGACTCGGTCAGACGGACTCAGGTGCGGAATCCAGACGCGCAGAATCCAGGCGCAGGGTTGGACCTAGTGAGCGACCGAGCCACCAGGCGAGCGACCGAGGAAGAGGAGGAGACAGCGAGGAAGCGGTGCTGCGTGTTTACTGTGGTCACCCATTTGTGCGCGAGCGGAGTGGGCGGTTGGACCGGGGCCCGGAGGGTCCCCGAGGCAAGCAGCAGTAGAGGGCGCCGCCATTTCCCCGCTCTGACCACGCCCCCACATACAGCGTCACAACCCAGCGACCTGGGAGTCCAAGGCACCGCTTCTCACACTTAAAGAGCCAAAACAGACCAAAAATGTCGCAAGATCTCAAAGCCTCACAACCCATAGATCTAAGCAATGAAGAAATAGCAAAACTCTCAGGCGCACAGTTTAAAACACTGGTCATCAGGATCCTCACAGAACTGGTTGATTATAGCGACAAATTAGACAAATATATGAAGGCGAAACTAATTGAAATGAATGGAATTGCACAGGACACCAATAGCAATGAAAAGGAAACTGGGACTCAAATCAATGGAGTGGACCAGAAGAAAGCAAATAATGGCCAAACAGAAAAGAGTCAGGAAGCAAGAATTCAAAGAAATGAGGAGAGTCTTAGGAACCTCCAGGACATCTTTAAACGCTCCAACATCCGAATTATAGGGGTACCAGAAGGGGGAAAGGCACAGCCACCAGTGGAAAACTTATTTGAACAAATAATAAAGGAGAATTTCCCCAATATGGCAAAGGAAATAGACTTCCAGAAAATCCAGGAAGCTCAGAGAGTCCCAAAGAAGTTGGACCCAAGAAGAAACACACCAAGGCACATCATAATTACATTAGCCAAAATTAAAATGAAGGAGAGAATCCTAGAAGCAGCAAGAGCTAAGGGGACAGTCACCTATAAAGGAGTCCCCATCAGACTGTCAGCAGATTTCTCAAAAGAGACCTTACAGGCAAGAAGGGGCTGGAAAGAGGTATTCCAAGTCATGAAATCCAAAGACCTACAACCAAGATTGCTCTATCCAGCAAAACTTTCATTTAGAATGGAAGGACAGATAAGGTGCTTCTCAGATAAGATCAAATTCAAGGAGTTCATCATCATCAAGCCCTTATTATATGAAATGTTAAAGGGACTTATCTAAGAAAAAGAAGTTAAAGAAACATGAACAGTGAAAGGACAGCAAACTCACAGTTATTAACAACCACACCTAAAACGAAAGCAAACTAAAAGGACAGCTAGATCAGGAGTGGAAACATAGAAATGAAGATCTCAAGGAGGGTTAGCAACAGGGGAGTGGGAGGAGGAGATGGGGGGAGAAGGTACAGAAAATAAGTAGCATAGACAGTAGATAGAAAATAGATGGGGGGGCAAGAATAGCATGGGAAATATAGAATCTAAAGGACTTGAGACACATGGTCATAAACTAAAGGGAGGGTAATGGTGGGATGGGGGTAGGTGGAGGGGAATGAAGGGGGGAATAGAACAACTGTAACAGCATAATCAATAAAAAATTAAAAAAAAAAAGAAAGGACAAAGGACTGCACAGCTAAAAACCTTAATTTGAATGCTTGGCACCGCTAATTAGCTGTTAACCTGCACATGCCACAATGTTCTAACCTACATAAATAAGGATATCTGGCCACAAAGCGTCGATAATTCTGAAAAGTGTATGGCAAGAACTCTTCATTATATTTGAACATTTTGTGCACGTTTGAATTTTCTCACTCTAGAACATTAATAAAAATGACAACTTCTGCTTTGCTGCCTATAATGCAGATAAAATGAAATAAATTATCTTACTAGGTAGGGTAGTATCAAGGTAGTTTACAGCGTTCTTTTAATGTCTTCTTGGCTAAACTCAGTATGTAACTACATAGATAGCTCAGGGTTTTTAGAACAAATTCTAGGAAGATAAGACAAGATGCTGTCCCCTATTGGCATTCCCCTATGAAAAATCATATTTTCTTATCAAAAAGTGGTGAAAAAAGTGGAGAGACTATTGCGGAGCAGCTGCCTTGTGCATCTCAGGGCGTCCGGCAGCGTCCCTGGCTTCTAGCCACTACATACAGTCCCCCTGAAACGTGACAACCAAAATACATCTCCAGACATTGCCAAATGTCACAAGGGCAGGGGAGGGGACAAACCTGCCCCTTGCTGAGAACAGCTCGACTCCCATTCTAATCATGAAAATACTGTGTGGTCACTGTCAAGATTCCGACCAGAAGCACAGGAAGAAAAGCATTTCTCCCTCCTGGCCTCCCGGCCGCCTTCCTCCAAGCGCAACTGCTGTTGAGTGTGATGTGTACACACTTTCAAATACATGCACAGAGAAAGAACGAAGGTTTTATTTTCAATTTCTAGGACTTGCTATTTTCATCCAATACTCTGTATCAGTGTATGTCTATCCAGTCTTTTTTCGTAAGTTGCAAAGCAACCTGGGTTATGGGTTTTTCCTAATTTACATAAGGTTTCACTACTGATGGGCATTTATGTAGTCCTCAGTTTGGGGTTGTTTTAACAATACCTCAATGGAAAAATGTGGTGCTTAACATTTTGTACACCTATTTCCCACTATACGAGAATGTGTGGCACTGACTCTTAGAAGTGGAACTGCTGAGTCAAGGATATATCCATTTGACCTCCTGCTAGTTACTGCCAATAACCTTCCCTTTCTTCTTCACCATCTGTAATAAGAATAAAGTGAAATATCTAAAAAGTTTTGTAATATAAAGTTTTGTGGTATAGTGTCATATCCCCAGCGCATAAATAAGGCACTCCTGGAGCAGTTAATTCTCCCTTCCAAGTTTCTTTGTACCTTTTTTTAAGTTAACAAAAAATGACTTGTATTCCCTTTTTAAAAAGTCCTTTTGTAGCAGCCCTCGGAGGGCTATTTTAAGCAACAGCAAGATACAGCAGTGAACGTAATCAACTGTTTTGTAACTGAGCAGAAATGTGCACTACATCCAACATTTTCAATGTGACAAATAACTATGCTTACCAATCATTATTTTAAGAATTATAGATGAAATGCACAGGGTTTTTTTTCCACCCCAGGATTTTCATTATTTTTCTATTGATTTTTATCACAGAATTATAAAGTTTCTCTGTGGTGAATATGCTTTAGGAAACCTACTTTAAGCTTGCCCTGACTCAGAACACTTGCAGTGAGAAAGTGACCCCAGGCAGTTTTAAATTTAGGTCCAGTCAATACTTCTCAAGGAGAGGCGACAATTTACACACTCTTTAAAAAAAATGTGAGCATCATCAGATTAAGCAAATGCTGAGTTCGCTATTGTAATTTGATACCATAAACCTCTCCATAGGCAGTAAATATATATTATGAGTTTGTAGGTTTATAGGATTATGAACTGAAACACCTGAATATACATGAAATTTCCTCAGTTCCTATGACCTACGTGACCTTGATGAGACTTGCAAAGTCCCCCTTAGCACCATCCAGTGAGTGAATGCTGAGGACTAGACAGAAACTTGTAAATGTGATGATAGGTGCAATTTCCAGGACGGTGGAATGCTGTTTATTAGTTTTATTGGTCTTATGATATTTGAGCTTTATTATAACTTCTCTGTTTCCACAATCGTTGTCATCAGATCCTCTTGACAATCCAGCCAGTTGTTGTGAATAGGAAACTTCTCTATGACTGCGCTCTCAAATTGTGCTGCTCGAACCCACAACAAGCACCTTATTAGGTGCTTTGTTAGGCAGAGTCTCAGGCCCCACATCCAGCCTACCTGGCACCTACTCTGTCACCACAGCCTCTGGGGATGCTGGTGCCCTGACAGTTTGAGAAGCCCTGGTCCACAAGACTTGGAGAAGTGATTCTCAAGGTGGCAAAGACTGTAGGCACTAAGTGGGAAACAATTTTGTTTCCTAAGGCACATTAGACAAGAGCTGGAGACATTTTTTGGTGGGTGCCACTGACATCTTGTATATAGAGGCCAGGGATACTGCTACACAGCTTACAAAGCCCAGGAAAGTCTCCTATTACAAAGAGCTATCCAGCCCCAGAAGTTAAGAAACCCTGACGTAGAGAAAAAGAAATAAGAATAAATCAAAAGTTCAGCTCTGCCCAAGTAGCTCAGTTGGTTCGGCATTGTCCCGATACACCAAGATTGCAGGTTTGGTCCCTGGTCAGGACACACATAGGAATCAGCCAATGAATGCTTGAACAAGTGAAATAGCATATCAATGTTTATTTCTCTCTCTCTCTCTTAATAGCAACAATTTTTTTTAAAACTTAATCAGAAAGCAGAAGAGAATCATTAAAAAAATTTCTTCTAGCCTTGGCTGGCGTGGGTCAGTGGATTGAGCACAGGCCTACAAACCAAAAGGGCACCCAACAGAGTCCTGGTGAAGGAGGGCATGTCCCTGGGTTGTGGGCCAGGTCCCCCAATGGGGGTGTGCGAGAGGCAACCACACACTGATGTTTCTCTCCCTCTCTTTCTTCCTCCCTTCACCTCTCTCTAAAAATAATTAAATCTTCAAAAATAAATAAGAAAGTAGTTGATAAATAAAAATAAAGTTTCAATCATTTAAAGTTTCACAGAACTACAAAGCTAAGAAGTAGAACTGACTCTCCACTCCCTAATTTCCATAAGTCACTCCCCCAGTCACGGCCAGATCTGTTTAAAAGACCTGCATTATTATAGCAGTGGCAGTATCGTAGCAAATGAGGTTTATCCGAGGCACCATTATTGCTAATTGAATAAATAAATAACCTGTATTATCTTAATGTAACAGCTAATTATCTATTCTTTATTACAGGCAAAAGTGCCTCCTGAGCCACCTTTCACAGCCAAATGGCTGCTGGCAGATTAGATGTTCCCTTTACCTGAAGATTGGTTCACAGAAAAGACCATAAGGAAGAGCTATTATTAAGACTCTAAGTCGAGTATGAAGAAAATGTAAATGTAAAAGCAATTATGGTTGAAAGACCTAAGAACCATCTCCCAGTACCCTCTCATTTTAAAGAGGGAGACATAAAGGAGCGGCAAGGTCAAGCGACACGCCCAGGAAAACATAATGACAGGTCTTCAACCGCAGCCAACCTCCATTCAAAGGGAATGTCATAGGAAAGCCTACGGCATTTAGCAGCACTGTGCAATCCACCATCTATTCGACATCACTTTGTTCTTTATCTGGTCGCTGACTAAGAACAGGGAGCCTTTGCTGATCCTTCATTTCACAGCTGAGGACACTACTACCCATTCATTCATCCACAAACATTGACTGGCTCCTACAGTAGGTGCTACCTTCCAGGTAAAAAGACAAGCAGGATAAACGGCTGTTCTGAAGGAGCTCACGATGGACCAAGGGGAAAAGCCACACGACTGTAATGTGACTCGAGGGTTATTACAAGAGGGGTCACTAAGTAGGGTGGGGGCAGAAAGGAGGAGGTGATCACTTCTCACTATAACACTGGACACACACATGAACAAATAGCTATTTACGCTCTTTAACGCTCTGTCATGTTTATATTAAAAGAGATGGAAAAAGTTCCCCTTTCACCAAAAGGAGTAGGGAACTACCCTTTGCTGGAATGTCGGGCACAGTACCTGGAAATTCGTACATATTATTGAATCCTGCAAACAACTCAGAGGTAAGCTGTATTGTCCCCACTTTTTTTAAAAGAAGGAAGCTTGTCCAAGTCACATTGGGGGCCATAATGTGAGCCTAGTTTTGTCTAGCTACAGAATCACATTCCTTTTTCTCTGTTAAACTACAACTCTCTCTGCACAGGACTTTCTTTATTTGCTGAAAATGCCTTCCACATTACTCCTGTTCAGTCTACACAAAGCAATGCAATCCACAATACATAATTCTACTCAAGATTCTTGCTTTCTGGAATCAGAAGCCAATCTCCTAAGGTTTAAAAACTTCAAGAGAGGAAAGACAAGAAAGAGTTCTTTAAAACAAAAATCAGTGTGAGAGAGAAACAAGGAAAGAGTTCTTATACCCAAATGTTTCCTCTTTTTAAGAACTTCACTTATAAAAACAGAGTTACTGCTATGGCCTGTGTGGCTCAGCTGGTTGGAGCATCATCTTGTAGAACAAAGGTCACGGGTTCGATTCCCAGTCAAGGCAAGTCCGATTGTGTATGAGAGGCAACCGATCCACCCCTCCCTCCCTCCCTCCCTCTCTCCCTAAAAGCAATGAAAAAAACAGACATAACCGCTGTCTTCAGTTTTGCCTCTTGCTTAGAGGATTCTCCCCTTGTCCATGTTGAGTTCCCACCTCAGGGGCCCCACACACGCTAAGCTGACAGCTGACGGAGTCCTCAGCCTCCTGTCTCCGCGGGAAACACGCCACCCAGGGAAGGCTGGGGCGCGACTTCCACACTCGCTTCTGGGCAAAAGGGCGGGTTTCCAAGTGCAACTGGGCACGTCTCTGACTGACTGAGTTGTCCCCTCACAGTCCCGTGAGGCTTGTCAGGGGACATGCCAAGCGGCCTTTCCCTTTATTACCGTGACCATCTGGGCATTTCAAGGACCCCCCTCAAGCCAGGCCCCCAGGGAAAAAGCGCAGCCGTCCGTCCTCCCGGCTCTCCGGTGCCCACAGCCCCGTGCCCCGCCGCCCAGGCTCACCTCCGGGTGCGCCGCCCGGACCCTGGCGCCCGGCAACCAGCGGGACGAGGAGCAGGAGGCGCAGGACTGCGGGCCGGGACCCCCACGCTGCCATCACCCCAGGAGCTGCCTCACGACGGGCCCGCGGGAAAGCGGACTCAGGATGGAGCTGCGGGAGGATCCAGCCGGGCAGCTCCGCAGCGTCTGGTACCTGGAGCACAGGAGCGGAGTGAGGAGCCCGGCAGGCGAGGAGCAGCCACGTTTGCCCCGCCCAAGCCCCGCCCCTCAGCATTGGCCCCTCCCCATCCCGCACTGTCTGCTTCTAGATATGCTCCTTCACATACATTTGTAGGTACAAAAATAGACAGGTGATAGTTAAGAATAGTATAGGAGCTCTGGCTGGGGTGGCTCAGTGGGTTGAGCACCAGACTGTGAAGCAAAGGTGCTCAACTAGCAAAGGTAGTAGCTAGTTCGATTCCTAGTCAAGGCACATGCCTGGGTTGCAGGCCCAGTCCCCAGTAGGGGGCAGAGGAGAGGCAACGACACATTGCTCTTTCTCTCCTCTTTCTCCCTCCCTTCCCCTCTCTCTAAAAATAAATAAGACATACATTTTTAAAAAGAACAGTATAGGAAATGCAGAAGCCAGAATGGGACAACTGTTAGGGAATACCTGTAATAGCATAATCAATAATCAATATACTTTTAAAAAATAAATATGCTTCCTCAGCTCTGACCCGTTAGCAACTAGCTCTGTCCCGCCCATTCTGGCCCCACCCCATTTACTCAGAGCCCATCCCAGTCCCACACAGTTGGACTCCGGCTCCGCCCCTGCCTTTAGACCTATCCCCTGTGTTTCCAGCTCCTGCCCTGCAGGTGGCAAGAGCAGCCCTGGAGTTAGGAGGTTCCGAGGCCAGTGTCACAGGCAGGTCCGGTGTACCTTCCAGAAACCTTGGGTGGGCCCCAGCACACCTAGGATAAATACCTGCACCAAGAGTGGATAGACACACAGACAGAAAACCGTGATATGCCCCCAGATCACCCACTGCCAATGATCTCTCCCAGCATCCTGTGGCCTCCTGGGGCTGTAGGGGCCAAGCGACCCTGCAGGAGGCCTGGTCTCAGGTCAGCCCTCTGCCTGGGCCAGTTTCTCCATCTTTATAAGAAGCAGGTAACCGGGAGGACTGACCCTCATCTGGAGAAATAGTCCCCTTCACACTGCCACCAATTAATGTCTGTAAATACAGTGATTCCATCTGCCCCAGACACTTGTGACCCCACTGTTGATAGATGCTGACAGCGCCAGGCCCGTCGCACACCCCGCTACACCCTCCATTTCATCCCTTCTGTCCATAATTGATTAGGAAGCTTCCTCTTGCTGTAAAGATTCAGGCAAATTATCTTTAAGCCTCAGTGGCAGAGCGTGTCACTGGTTCTTCACAGAGAGATTTATGGAGGTGACACTTCTGAGACACCTTGTGAGCAGACATTTCACTCCAAATTCCGCTTTGTAAAACCTAAACCTGGCTGCAGAAAATCCTAACTGTAAATATGGTTTGATTTTTTTCCCCTAGGTCCAAGTACATCCAGGAAGATAGAAACAAAAGCCATTGAAATTAGTCTGCATAACTGGATTTAAAGAAAGGAGCCACAGAAAAGGGATGCAATGTGGTGACTATGTTTGCCACTCAGGACACCTCTGCACAGGAAAAAAATAGTACTTACTGTCCCTTCATTGCAAGTTTCTATTTTTCTATAAATAATTTATGGGGCATACAGATACTTACGCAACTCCCCCCGACAGCGATTGCGCTTCTACAGCTAGGAGACCTGGAACCAAGTGGCTGAACAACCGCTGAAGGTCACAGTACCTGTCAGCGGGAAAACTAGAATTAAATGGTTTTCAGTTCCGCCACAGCAAGCGGAACTGGACTCCTTGACATCCCCAGAGTGCTGTGTCAATAACCATAAGCGCTCGCTTACGCAGCCCATGCACTAAAATGGGAACAATACAGAGATTAGCGTGGCCCCCGTGTAAGGATGACACGCAAATGGGTGAAGCGTAAAAACAATAATAACCACAAGAACCACAATTAGTATTTACATAACCTGCAAGAAACACTAGTTGTTACTGCTTTCAAGTGAAAGTCAAAGTGTATAATTTGTTGGGCGCATTAAGATCCAAGCTGATAATTATAGAATGTAATGGGTGCATCTTATATGGCTCTTCCTAGGATACACCGATTACTCTCAGTCACTGCACGTGGTGGTTGCAGGTAACTGGGCGCTTTCTCGCTGCCAGGAGACGCCGGCTGAGCACAGGACACCGACAACTGCTGCTGTTGCTGGGGCCGCCACCTACAGCAGTCTCTTAAAGCAGTGTCTGCCCACCAACTCTCAGATCTGACCAAGGACTGTCATACAATCTTTGTGGTACATCAGCAACCACACTCTCCTCTGAAGACTGTTTTTGTTACACGCTCTTGTCTTTGCACATCCTGCTCCTTCTCCCCTCCCCTGAATATACAAACCCTTTCTTCAGCCCCATTTCAAACGCCACTTGCCCACTAGCCATGGCTTTCTCCACACTCCCAGGGCACTTTTACTCCTATCACGGAGCTATGTTGGGTCCTCCACACCCTCTGCCTGTTACTCTGCCACTGCTCCGTCCCCTCTCCTCACCGCGCTTGTCACAATTTGTAATTAACTACCCTTCAGTGTGTCTAATTCTCCCTACAGAAATGAGCTCCAGCAGCTGCGTCTGTTCTTCCCGGGCGTGTGCCCCGTATACTGAGCACGCAGTCGATGCTCGGATGGATTGGTGGATGAATAAATGAATTTTAAATAGCTTGCCCAAGACCTCCAAGCTAGTGAGCTAGAAAATGGTGAGCAGAAATACAAGCTCCAGTGTCCTGCCTTCAAAAACCAAACTTAACCTCTCTCTGTAGGCCCATCCCTAGTCTGCAAAGTGCTGCCTTCACACCAGCAGGGCCCAGATGTTCTATAGGTGGTGGTCGTTAGCATTTGTGTGGCAGTTACTCTTTGATGTGCTTTTGCAATTACAAAGACTAAATAAATAGCAGAAATCAAAAATAAACATTGTCATCTGCAAGTGGTGTGACCTAATGAGTTGTCTTTCATATCAATGTAGTTGTTCACTCTTATTTATTATAACGGGGTCAGCTGAGCTAAATTTGGAGCTGGGCAGAGTCTCCAAATCTTCCATTCAGCATTTCCATTACAGCTTGGCGATAAATTCTGCTGTGAGCCTTTAAGGTGAAATCAAACTGAAATGTTAGTTAAAGATAAAAATGCATGTTGTCCATTTTACTGCTAAAATTTAGTGCATTTTCACAAATTAAAGGGGGGGAAAGCAAGTATTAATAAAATATTAAATTGCAACCCTTCAAAAGAAATGATAAAAAAAAGTATAAGGTCTCTTTCGGGGACTATTTCTATAGCTGCTATGAAATGTAAAAGTGCAGACATATTTTTTAAAGATATTTTTATTTATTTATCTTTAGAGGGGAGGGGAAGGAGAGAGGGAGAGAAGTATCAATGTATGGTTGCCTCCTGTGTGTCCCCCACCAGGAAATGGCCTGCAGCCCAGGCATGTGCCCTGACCGGAAATCGAACTGCAACCCTCTGGTTCACAGGCCCACGCTCAATCCACTGAGCTACACCAGCCAGGGCAAAAGTGCAGACATATTTTAAAGTAGAGAGCTTTAGGAAAAAAATTAATTGGCTGTATTTTATTAGATTGTAATAACTAAATAGTGGTGTATAAAATCATCTCACAAAAAATATACACCATTTATAAAACTGAGCTGTCTCAGTAGAATTTAATAACAGCATACATACCACAATGTCAGAGACCTAATTACTGACAGGAAAACAAAGTAAATGGGAAACAGCAATTCACGACAAAGCAGAGTAATATTATAATGTATCCTGGACAAATACCAGCTCCTGTTACAAGTGAATATTTTGTTTTCCCACTTAAGAAAGTTCAGTGCAATATTCTATGCTCCTTAAGTGTTGAAAACATTTACATCTAAGAGTGACAAATCATAAAAGAATTTTAAAAGACAAATATAACTGTATTATATACTTCTAATTGGCCAAAAAGATCACAAATCTCAAAACGCACACACACAAAATGGTACCTGTGTATGTGGCGTGGATCTGTTAATCAGCTTCATGGTGGGGATCCTTTCAGAAACTTTACAAATATCAAGTTGTACATCTTAAATACACAATTTTTATGTCAATGATATCTCACAGCTACTAAAAACAAATGATGTCTGAAGTAAAACAAAGGCAAATATGAATTTCTGTAGATAAACTCCATCAGCAAACTTCCAATTATTTAATATGTAGATGCTCACCATTTGTATACTCACTGAACACAGAGTAGTAGAAATATATAAATAGTTATTGCATTAAGTGATCTTCATAGGTGACATACTATTATGGATTTTAAAAAGAAAGTTCTGCCCTTATTTTGTCATCTGCAAGACACAATTGCAAATGTTTGATTCTATGAAAAAGGTAGAATTTATATCATAAAATAAGTGCAAAAAGCAAGTTATATTGCAGGTATAGATCCAAACACTCCAGAAATTTGTGGCTAAGAGAACTGCCATCACAGAGTTTAATTGATTATCGGTTTAATTGTTCCCAGATTATTCCCACTTTTATCAGGAAATATTATAAAATTCTGATTCTCAGAAGCACACAAGAAAATTCACAATTAAATACATGCCACTTCCATTTGTAATTTGTAAACTACAATATAATGCGTTTAGGGAAGCAAAGTTCCGATGAAACCAAGATGGAGCTGCCTTCCTAGTGAGTTTGAGAATCTGTTCTAATTATCTGCTCTGTTCCTTTGTTTAGCCAGAGGTCGCTTTCCCATCATTTCCTACGGAAACTAATTCACATCAAGTTTTCTATATGGATAGGAAGACAGACCAGATGAGCAACCTTTCAGCAATACTGAAGGCTCCCTCTGAAGGTTAAAGTAATGGGTGGCATTGATTGTTCCAGGGAATTGATTATCTTTAATCTGATTCTAAGCTGCCTGATCCCAGTGTCTCAATATTGGAAATCATTTGGTAATTTCCAGTTCCACAGCTGTCTCACCTGAGATGCAATCTTTGCTTAATCTTCCATAACATGCCTGATGAATTTTTGATGTTTTCAATTTTCTCAAAACAAAAGAATATTTGAAGTGCCCAGCATGGCAAAGGGTGTTTGGATTCTTGGCTACCGTTGATCTTCTCAGTCGCTAGTGAGCCGGAGGAGAAAGGCTGTGTGCTTCACATGCGCACCTGAACTGCTCCACGCTCCGTGGCAAATACAGAGGGTTCTTGGAACATTGGGGACTGCTTGGCCTTTAGTCTCTGAAGTCAGATAAACATTAACTCTGTCACTTCATGGCTATTCACTCAGCAAATATTTCAGAATCAACTGTACAAGTTCTCCAACAATGCAGTGAACAAGAAAATGTCTCTGATTTCATGGAACTTACTGCCAAGGGAGGAAGGCAGAAAATACACGAGGTAATTTCAGAATTTGATAGAAATTCTTGAGGAAATAAACAGAAAATGATGAAGTGGGGGATTCTACTTTAGATGGCATGGTCAGAAAATGCCTTTCTGAGGAGGTGACCTGAGCTAGAACGGGAGACAGAGGCAGTGTCAGTCACATGGAGTGCAGAGGGGACAGCGTTCCAGAGACAGGACGACAGTAAGGGATGGGCAATGAAGTGTGTCCGAGAAGACTTTCATGAACAGTCTGACATACGTGTGCAGCATTTCCCCAGCTTTTCTGGCGTCATGAAAACTGAGTCCCAGCTTATAACTTCACACAACATGAGGGTGAAGCGTTTGCTGCAGACGAACTTCCGGTGCAGGACATGTCAAGACTTGTTTCTCTTCCACTGTCCAGGACCTTCTGACGATGGTGATAACTCTGCTTCTATGCCTTCCTGTCACATACTGGGCACGCTGACTCAGTGGGTGGAGGAAAACGGACCAGGAGCCATTTCTACCCTGGGGTGATTAACAGTAACCTCACTACACATGCAAGTGACTGAGGACGAATATGTTCCATTGCAGCAGCACATGGTAGAACTCATCAACTGCAGGTAAAAGATCTTAGTTTTGCAGACTTTACAAAAAGTCTGAGCACAGAATATGTTGTAAGGATCCCTTCCCAGGCCTTTAAAGTGAGGGCTCCTGAAGCTTAAGCTTCGCTCACTTCACAGCAAGTCTGTGAACTTCTCTAATGGGAAACTGAAGACACAGTTAAGACAGACGTGTGGTCGGAGTTACGCATCTGGGTCACCCTAGCAGGCGGGGGAGGAGAGCGGCAGGGGTGAGCGTGGGAGGCCACCCACAGCCTGGGAAGGGACCCCAGCCAGGACTTACACTGGACGGCAGCCCTGGAGCCTTCATGAGCCTTGATCTTCTGAAAACTGCATCAGAGGAAGTTGCCTGTGTCACCCAGCACGCAGTGGGCCCTCAATAACTGAGTGCTGTGATTATAATAAATATTCCACAAGGTTATCGTGAGAATTAGCATTAACAAATGGAAAGCAGCTGATACTACTATTGCCGAATGATGGCTTCTGCTCTGTTGTATAGAGAAACAGGGTTTTCTAAGGTCGCAAACCACTTTAGCAAAGAGAAGGAAAAAACATTTTAAATACTCCTTTAAGACTATTTTAAGTAGCTTGTCTGTAATTTGCCCAAGTCCACCGGCAGGCTGCTTCAGCATCGGAAGTGGGCCAGGGAGGCAACAGTGCTGACTCCAGGCAGCAGAGAGGAGTCGCTTTTTATGTAGTTCATTGTGTATTTTCCAATGAGAGTTTGTACCGCTTTTGTGACCGGAAAAATGTATTAGATTGTTCAGGACTCAGAAGATAACTGTTCCTGGACGAGATCTCCCATTGCTGGTAGGGAAGAGCTCTGTAAACAGGATTTCTCAGAGAATATTATTATATAAAGCTGTTGGGTACGGAATCGAACTCTGGGCCTGCACTGATGCTGGGTGTCAAGCACGTAGAGAGTAGGTTCTTCCTGCCAAAAAGAAAGAAGTGAAAACCCTCTCCAACTGTAAGATCTACTCAGGGACCACTAACGAACTCATATACATTTACTCAAATAGTAAATCTGGTTCCCTTTTTTATGGGGTGTCGTAGGAGATAATGGGGGAAAGGCGACTCCTTTTAAAAATCTGTATCAGTAATATGAATGTAGGGTAGTAAAGATAGGTAAAAATGAAGCAAGGTATGACCAAGCAATTCTATTCTCAGTGTATATAGCTCAGAGGAATGAAAACGCCCCTAATGTTCATCAGCTGACGAGTAAACAAACATAATGAGCAAGGAGCATTATTCAGTAATAGAAGGAAATGCAATCGTGCCGTCATTTTCCGTGTCTAGTAAACAGAGACACAAATTACTGACCTTGCCGCACCATGGACGAGCCTCGACAACACAACACTCCCTGAGGGAGAGACGCCGGCTGCAGAGGACCACAGCTGTGCGACCCCACTTACGTAAAATGTCCAGTGCAGGCAAGTTTGTAGGGACAGGAAGTAGGTTGATCAGCGGTGTCCTCGGGCTGGAGGACACCTTCTGGGGGATGGCACAGTGTGGCAGGGCTTCTTCTTCGGGCAATGAAAATGCTCCAGAATTGAATGTGATGATGGGTGCAGAATTGAAATGGGTACATTATATGGTATGTGAATTACATCTCAATACAGCTGTTACCACATAAACAAACAAATAAATAAATAAACCAAGAAAGGTAACTATTCTATTTCATGTAATTCTGAATTCATTCAAGAATGGACAATTTTTAGTCTGAACAATGAAATAAAATGTACGTGACTAATTGTAAGCTGTAAGACAGAGAAAATACTTGTTAGAGTTTAATTTAGGCACACAGAGTACTCTTGGCCAAGAGTTTGATATGAATGAATTACCAAAGTATATTAAATGTTTTAAAATAGAAACACACACAAAACAAGGTTATGTATCAATCAGGTGATGAAAGTGCCATGACCAGAGGACCAACTGAACCTAATGCAGTGTTCCCTGTGGGGACAGCAGCCAGCACCTGCTAAGTGTGCTCACAGTGACCTCACAGCAACCATGAATAACAAGAGTTAACTGTGCAAAGAAAAGCTGATTCAAAAAGCACTGTGTCAAAGGGACTTGGAAACACCTTGGCCTGAACACCACAGAAAACTACAAGGAACCTACTACGCTCCTTCGTGCCCTTGAGTGGGAGGGGCCTGCTGTGCCTCAGGGCACTGGGTCCCATCCCAGCCTTTCTGTCAGCTACCTGTGGAGATTTGAAGGAATACTGAGGCCAGGGCCCCACCCGAGGCTGACTTCATCAGCAGGAAGCACAGTCTGTGCACAGACTTAAAAGCACTCAAGGTGATTCTAACATGCAGCAAATAGTGTCTCAAATGTTCGTGCAGAGCTCATCAGATGGCTGGGCTCTCTACTCCAGGATCTCCATCTTCCATGGGTCTGGGATGGGATGTTGGGATTTGCACAGCCAGTGAATTCTGGGTGATGCTGTAGGTGGGTGCACCACCCCACAGCACTACAATCGAGGACTCTGCAGAAGCGACAGTAAACTAAGTGGGGCCCCCTTCGGCCAAGACTGTACTCCTCTCCTCTGTGGCCTTCATCTCTTTCCTGCATATCCCCGCCCATGAGCCGGCTACAGGCTCCTCAGCAGTGTTCCCCACACCCATGTGGTCCAGCGTGGCTCAGTCCACAAGCTCACTCTCAAACCCATCCATGGGGAGACACAGGTCATCTGGCCCGCCTGAGCGATGTGCCCACCAGAGAAGAGGGACAGAACACCAGACTGTGAGAACCATACGAAAGAACCATAGAACTGGAGTTCTCTCTTGGGCATGGAGGGGGAGGGAGACAACAGATCTGGAGGACACACGGGGCTGCAAAAGTACTGACTACCCCATCCCTGAGGGCACAGCGGGCACTGCAGTGGTTTGCATGACCATGGGTGTACATGTGTGTGCAGATACAAACCTGAGATCCAGCAGGACTACCCACTGACACCAAAGGCAGGCAGCACCTGCAAGTGTGGTCCCTGCTTCAGAGGCCTAGGGCCACAGGTTCACCGAGAGGTGGGGACACAGCAAAGGAACCCTTCAGGGCATGATTCCCATCTTCCCCTGCCTGTGATGCTCCCATCTCCATCAGTGTCAGCACTTTACGTGACTACCTACAGAGCTGCCACAGCGAGTACCACAGGGAAGATCAGACCCTTAACCCTGTTATACAGCAATTAGTGCTACAGACAAATTCCCTTCACCATTTCCATTTTTTCCAAGTTTTATTCCCAAAAAAGGGGGAGGGGTATTAAAAGGTCCAAGAGCAATCACCATCCAACTGGACAGAGAGGGAGGGCCCAGTCAGACGCTCCGCCCACTTCCCACCATCCAGGTAAAAAGCCAACACTCTCCAGGCTCAGAGGGGCAGCTTCCACTCCATGCTGAAATGGACCCAAATGAGCTATAAAATCCCCGATTTTGTCCTCTATTTGTCCTTTTCTTTTTGTTCTTTTTCTTTCTTCTCACGCTCAGCCTTAGCTTCTTCTTCCTCATGTTTTTTGATCAGCTGTTCCACTTCCTTCTGTTTGAGGACTCTGATGATCGTCTTTCCATTCTCTCTGGTCAGCGTGGCAATTTCCACTAGGAGCAAACACACACACACACACACACACACACACACACACACGTCTGTGTCACAGGCAGGACTCAGCCCACAGACCAGCAGGCGGTCAGTCTAACCCCCTCATCATTTCCACCCGTACTCACCACTCCTCCATGTCTTATGCTCAATATGATTCACAGACACTTTTATTATTAACATTCATACTTAAATTACTTTCCTTCTCCTCACCCATTCCCACCTCCTGAGCTGCTGTTTTGTCACTTTCTTGGAAAGAGTAAAACCAGCCAACTGCTTGAGCCGACCTGCTGTAAGCTGTACTGAACAGAAGGACACACAACTTCCCTGCAGGAAGATCTCCAGGCTCGGCCAGAATCTCAGATCAGTCATTATGCTCATTTCTCATGCACTAGTTAAATCTCTTTCAAAACAAAGGCATGAGCAGAAGCTTCCATGACTATGGACAAGAAAAACGTACTGAATGGAAAGTGAAAGGGCTTTTCTGAGCAGGGTGGGTGGAGCACGGGTTGAACACGGGCGGGAGCACACTACAGGGGCAATCTGCAGGTGGTGGCTGTGTTCTCAGGGTAACTGGGGTGAAGTCACCTAAGCTACCTCAATGTGCTCGTTTACAATTTCTGGAAAACATTATTTAGAAGTACCGTTTTATATGGTTACATAACTTAAGCTAAATAAAGCACTTAAAATTGCAAATGAGGGCTTAATATATGAGATCAGTGGACTCACGAGAACAGATACCACAACACACACCCACGTCACTCCTCTGGTAAAGCATACACGAACACAAATGTAAGTACACACATGCTCACCCATGTACACATGGCACCAACATCACCACCCAAAGGTCGGTGAGATGATTATTAACTGAAAGCAGCACCGCTCACACCTCCGACAGTGACCAGTGAGGACATCTGGGCTCTAGTACTTCAGCTTGGAATGGCGAATGGGCTTGGGGCTCCACGACCTACCCCTAGGACCTTGGTCAGGTCACTTACCCTCTCCAAGCCCCAGTGTCCTCATGGAGGAGGCAGGTGTAAGGCCGCCTCACTCAGAAGGCTGCAGGTGCAGTGACGTACGGTAACACGCTGAAGGCCTAACCCGGGTCACAAAAGTGACCAATTAGAGGATGGGACGTAAATTACCTTTTTCAGCAGAGAGTTTGCTCACGTCCATGGTCTTATTGAGGACTTTGACAGCTAACGCAAGTGCTGACTTCAGGGTCATTTCCCCCTCTTTATAGTCTTGTTTCAGCATTGACACAGCTGCCTACAAAACAGGAAGAAGCAACAGAGGGATGTCCTTTAAATGTCTGCATTTTCAGGAACACGGACTGGGCAGGAGACTGATGCCTGAACGGTTATTGGCATATAATCACATTAACGACTTCCATGGGAGGGGTCGGAGCAGGGTGTGGACGTTCTGTGAATGGGGTCTCTAACTGGGGCCTCCAACCTCCAAGGACTCCTGACAGAATTCAGGGGAGGGAGTTATGAACTAGGATGTGAAAAAAATTTTCACAATTTTTCACTGAAAATTAGCATCTCCTTTAGTTACAAATCCAGCCAATAAACCCCAGGAGTATTAGCAGAACCTGCGACATCATTACCAACAGCAATCACAGACACGAAAGTTGCTGAAGCTATCTGAAAATCCTGTTTACGTTCATCACGATTTCAAAATTACAGTGATTATTACACCTTTTGCTAGATTTCATAGCAACACAAGAATACTCACAGCACTGTTATTTCCAATGCACGTGGCTTTCCATCCCCCATAATTTCCGCTAGGGTCGCTCTGATAGAGCTGAAAGCCGTAATGCTTATCCCAGCCAATGTACAGCAGCGAGACACCAAAGGGACGTTTCCCTTTAGCCAAGAAAGAGAACAAACACATCAACAGTCTAAATTTACTCTTGCTACAGTTACTTGAGCTCCCTGAAGGTAGCTGAAATCCCTTTCTGTGAAGCCACAAATTCATGAACTGCTTTGCTCTGGCCACCAGAGATAAGGCCCGTCCAAATGCCTGCTGTGGTTTCTAGGACACGGACACAGCCAAGAGACAAATGCAGATGCAGGGGACCTGCGCTTAGTGCTAAGTTTAATTACTATGCAGAAAGCAACGTGTTCCCAGATTTGAAAATGTTCGTTTGGCCTCTCGATAGTCTATTAATGAAACATATGATAACCTACATTATGGAAACCAGTTATTTCATGAAGCAAAAATATGTCAACAGTACTTGCTTAATTTTCAATTTCTTTTTACCATCTGAAAAATATCATATTACTTAGAAAATGTTTTCCCTTTCTAGGATAAAATTTGTCCCAAACATCATACCTCCGAACTGTGTGTAAGCCTGCTTGATGTCACACAGTGCTGTGACCAGCTGCTCACAAGGAATTGGTTCCTGATACTGCAGTAAGTACCTAGGATGGAGAAATCGGCACAGCAAGGTTTTTTTGTAAAATACGTATGTATTCTGAGCAAACTGCCCTCTAAACATAAATCAGCACCACAAGGACAGCGTAACAGTCACCTGTGATCTGAAAGGGGAGTTGGGGCGGGGGGATGTCAGCATCCTAACAGACTTACAGATAACAGTTTACAAGTTTGGATTAAAAAGTAATAATAATTTTAAATTAATAGATTTTAAATGACTTCAATCTTTGCAAAAACGACTTCTTAGAAATATCAAAATGATGTGCACCCTCAGTTCTGCTCCTTCTGACTGTACCTTTGGGCGATGAGCCTCAGCTCGTTAGTGAGAACGTTAGCATCAGAAGTTATGCCAGCCACGCTGCAAGCCATGTCCCTGGAGGAAGAGAAATGTACCAATGTGCATCTGGGAGGGTCCTGCACAAGCACTGCAGAGTGCCAAGTTCCCTTAGAAGTTTATGTGCTTGCGAGGACTTCCGCCAAGATGGAGGCATAGGTGGAAACACTGTGCCCTCTCGCAAAACCAAGTTTAAAAACAACAAAGTTTTAGCAACAAAAACTCAGCCAAACCACAGAAAATTGAACTATACTGAAGTCTGACAACAACGAACCACTCAGCCAGACCGGTAAGGGGGGCAGAGCCAGCAGTGGAGCAGGGGTCAGGCAGGAAAGATCCACCGGACCGACCCAGGCTCAAGACCCGGGCTCTGGACCCAGGCTCCCAACTCAGGGGTGCAGGCAGCCGAGGACTAATCCCAGGTGTGGAGTAGCAATGGATGGACCCACTGAGGGCGCAGGGTGGCAGGCTGCTCTCAGTCGCACATTCGCGTGCAGATAAACCAGGCAAAGGAGCTAGCGGTGAGGTGAGACAGATCGCGCAGGCCCCAGCAGCTTGCGGGAAGCAGCAGAGGGGACCGCCATCGCCCCTCTCTGACCCCGCCCCCACATACAGTGTCACAACCCAGCGACCTGGGTGGCCCCGCCCTGATGAACACCTAAGGCTACTCTCCTCATACGTTAAAGGCGAGAATAGATCAAAACATGGTTCGAGAAGAACCCAGATCCCCAGAGCCGATAAATCTAAGCGAACAAGAAATTGCCAGCCTATATGAGGCACAGTTCAAAACACTGGTGATCAGGATGCTCACAGAACTGGCTGATTTTAGTCACAAATTAGAGGAACATATGAAGGCTAAACTAATTGAAATGAAGGGAAATGCACAGGAAACCAATAGTGATGAAAAGGAAACTGGGACTCAAATCAAGGGAGTGGACCAGGAGGAAGAAAAAAATGACCAAACAGAAAAAAATGAAGAAACAAGAATTCAAAAAAATGAGGAGAGGCTAAGGAACCTCCAGGACATCTTTAAATACTCCAACATCCAAATTATAGGGGTACCAGAAGGGGTAGAGAAAGAGCAAGTGGAAATCTTACTTGAACAAATAATAAACTTGAACAGATTGGGGGAGAACTTCCCCAATCTGGCAAAGGAAATAAACTTCCAGAAAATCCAGGAAGCTCAGAGAGTCTCAAAGAAGATAGACCCAAAAAGGAACACACGAAGGCACACCATAATTATATTAGCCAAGATTAAAATGAAGGAGAGAATCCTAGAAGCAGCAAGAGATAAGAGGACAGTCACCTACAAAGGAGTTCCCATCAAACTGTCAGCAGATTTCTCAAAAGAGACCTTACAGGCAAGAAGGGGCTGGAAAGAGATATTCCAAGTCATAAAATCCAAAGAGCTACATCCAACATTGCTCTATCCAGCAAAGCTGTCATTTAGAATGGAAGGACAGATAAAGTGCTTCTCACATAAGATCAGATTCAAGGAGTTCATCATCACCAAGCCCTTATTATATGAAATGTTAAAGGGACTTATCTAAGAAAAAGATAAAAAAGATGAACAGTGAAAGGACAGCAAATTCACAGTTATTAACAACCACACCTAAAACAAAAGCAAACTAAGAGGACAGCTAGATCAGGAGCGGAACCATAGACATGAAGATCACATGGAGAGTTAGCAACAGGGGAGTGAGAGGAGGAGAAAGAGGGAGAAGGTACAGAAAATAAGTAGCACAGATGCTAAGCAGAAAATAGATAGGAGGGAGGGCAAGAATAATAGGGGAAATATAGAATCTAAAGAACCTGAGACACATGGACATAAACGAAAGGGGGGGAATGGCGAAGGAGGGGGTGCACAGGATGGAGGGGAATGAAGGGGGAAATAGAACTGTAATGGCATAATCAATAAAATATATATATAAAAAGAAGTTTATGTGCTTGCCTCAAACCTGCAGTTGCTGTCTACAGAAGTTTTATCTTTGTGGGAGAAACCTGATATCATCTCACATGAGAGATGAACAGTGCTCCTTCAGTCTTCGACAGGTGGATTTGGCACCACTGCGCCAGACAGGGCGAGAATGAACACTAGGAAGATAAAGCAAGTCCCGAAAAGATTCAGGAACAAAGAAAATGCTTTGCCAGACAGGAAGAAAAACTACCCCATGCTCCTGGGTAGTCAGTGAACTCACCTCCTAAGGCCTGGCTCAACGGGCAGGGTGAGGAGCTCAGAGCTGGGCTCAGACGAAGGGTGCAGTTCCTTTCTCTGCTCCCGTTCCAAGGGCTGCCCTGGCTCCCCTCCAGCCGCCACCACCTGCCACTACACTATGGCAAACCCGCGAGAGGCCGAGTGAGCCCAGCAGTGACTCTGGAGGCGTGACATATCCTTGGATGAGTGCATCAAAAGGCCCTACAACCAGCATCCAGCTGGCCCACCACTCAAGGGGCAGTCTCTAGTGGGCAAATCCGGCTCTGTGCTTGCTATCAAGTCCTACACACCCAACCATCCCAAACGAACATAGCTCGTCTAAGCTGTCCCCAGATCTCCAGGGGTAAGATTCAGTATCATCAACACAACTCCTGAGTAGCCACTCTGGACAATTTTGAGGACCCGCTATGTGTCAGACATGGTGCTACTTGTTCTCACTCATTTTATTCTATTTCCTTTCACTGCTACAACCACTCAAGGAGGCACCGAGGCCCAGAGCAGTGAAACAACAGGTGTGAGGTCACACAGACTGAACCGGGGTCTGTGCAACGACAATACCTCTAATCTCACCAACACAAAATACCATTTCTCCACTAAGGGCCTGGCCCCACACTTCAAAAGAGTAACATGTAGTCCTAAGCCTCAAGATTTCAAATAAAAATAAAAAACTTCCACCAGTAAAAGCACAATAAAGTGTTCACTTCAACTGTACAATGTCACACAGAATCACCCTCCCAAAATATGTGAGATCCTATGTATGTGAGCATATGAGACATTTAAACTCTCTTCCCCCAAAGCTTACTTACTCATTGAGTTTATAAATTTTTTCAGAAAAAAAGACTTCATCAAGAAGCTTGTGTATGTTGCGTCGCTCTGCTGCAAGCAAAACACCGTCGTTTGCTAAGATTCCTAAACAGGTGCCTGCGTGTCCGATCGCCTCCATGGCATACTCCACTTGGTACAAGCGCCCTGCAAAACACAAGCAGTGAGAAAGCAAGGCTCACCCCAGGCTATTTGCGCCTAGGCCAGGAACTTGCGCAGGGACACTCACACGCCACACGCTCAAGTCCCACTGTCATTCTCCCATGCTGCATGTGATTAACCTGGTCACTGTCATATGTCAAAGCACAGAGAGCATGAACTACTGTTAAAACAAGTGTCGTGATATTTTCCCCCTGAAGTCAAAAACATTAAAAAAATTCTGAGGTAGATTATACAATTTCTTTTTACCTTCTGGAGAAAATATAGTGGTCCTGGAGTCATATCTTCGAGACTGCAATGGAAAACATACTGGTGATTCCCATCCACTGAAAGCAGCCCCTGCAAGGCCCCAGATCACCTCAGAAAACACACCCCAGCACCCAAAGCCGCGTGTGCAAGAGGGAGTGGGGAAGGCGGAGACACCATGCCACCCGTTCCCACCACTCCGACTTTCTCAGGCAGGGCTCGGGCAACAGCTTCCAGACATGTGTATAACTCACCATGTTTCCTGGACTTTACGGCTCCTGTGAAAAGAAAATAGGACCCTTGTTAAAATGAAACTTACAATTTAAAAAGCACTTCCATGGCTTTAAAAGAATCTGTCTCATTCACTCCCTTCATTCAGCTAAGTTAATGGTGCAGCTACTGAGTGCAGCAGGCACCATGCTGGACGTGGGAATACCAGGATGGGTAAGACCATCCCTGTGCTGAGGAGCTTACTTTCTGGTGTTCGCGCGAGGAACACAAGCAGATGCTCACAAAGCCATGGGAAAACTAAGCCACTTAGGGTGGAGTGGAATGAGCGATGGGGAAAAATTTTTAAAGTGTTTTGAAAAACAAAAACAAAAAAAAAACCAGAAAATGAGCCCAAATTAGACACGGCAGAAAGAGATATGAGACCCTTCAGGTCCAAAAGGAAGAACTGGGGACAGGAAAGGGAGGGGGACTCCGGACAGAGGAGAAAGCTTGAGCTAAAAACAGACAGGACAGCTCGTGGGCCAGAGGCAACTTGCTGAAGCTAAGAAAATATGAAGAAACTACAAAACTGAGTATTCCGACCACGGAGAGCCGAGAAAGGCACGTAAGTCAGGCTTTCTACCAGAGTGCTGGTGTCCTGGGCTAAGGAAGGGATGGGGCGGCAACCTCCGCAGCATCATCACTATCCCCGCCGAAGACACCTGGGGCTCGGCCTCCAGAGCCCATTTCACAAGTGCCAGGTCACCAGGGACTAAGTCTGCAGGACTCGCGCACTCACAGGAGAAACCTGAGTTTCCTCCCTTAGGGAAGGGGGCTACGCCAGGAGATAGAGGGTCAAGACCTCCACTTTGGGACGCCCACTCCAGCAGGCACTGACGGAGGCCGTGACTCGCGACGAGGCCCACTCTGGGGAAGCCAACACCCCAACAGCGCTCACTTTCCTGTGCCGGTCCCGCTCAGACTGAAGATTTGCTCAAGGCCGCCGGCGACCCCCGGTCCACTCCCGGGCGCCGGCTCCGCGCGGGGCCTACCGCTCCCGGCAGGGGCCAGTCCGTTCCCAGAAGCACAGTCATCGCACCGCGGCTCCAGGCCGGAAGCGCTCCGCCGCGGCGCCTACGACCCTCGCTTGCCCGCCCGCGGGGACGGCGGCCAGAGTTCCGTGATGACCAGAAATATGGACTCACCGGAGAAGAGACACTGTAATTAGGGTCTACACGAAGGGTTTCGCACCACACAAGGAAACCTAACACCAGTACACGAGCGTCTACCGCCAATATGGCCACTACGCGTGCGCAGAACTACCGAGTGTCCTTCCCCCCCCCCCACCCCCGGGGAGGAGCTGAGGACGCGGAAATCCTTGGGGGCGGAGCCAAGGACCCGGAACTCCTCCAAGGGAGGGGCCGAAGATGCGAAATCCTCCGTGGGGCGTGGCTGCGGGTGCGGAAGTCCTTCTGGGGTGGGGACCTAGGACACAGGAGCCCTTCTGGAGCGTGTTCGAGGGGCAGAAGTTCTTCGGGGGCAAGACTAGGACGTGGAAGTCCTTTGTGGGTGCGGAATTCCTTCAGAAGTTTGGCAAAGGGTGCGAAAATCCATTAGGGGCGGGCCAAGGGCTCGGGGGTTCTTCAGGGTGGGGACCGGGGACTCATTGGTCTTCAGGGGACTGGGCTGCTGCTTCTCGGGAGTGGGGAGATGGGTTGCAATGGTCCCAGCGAGTTCCTCAGCCTGGGGAGGGGGCGCGAGAAGACCCCAGTGCAGGAGAAAGTGTAGTTACGCAAGGCTAATCCTGCTCTGCACCTGTCGCCTAAGACCGGACCCACATGCCCCGCCCCCAACATTGCTCACTGCTCCTTAGCCGCCTCCTCTGCCTTTCACCTCATCAGAGGGTCTCCACCAACCTAGTTAAAGCAATATGAACCATCACCACACACACACAGCATTTCTCTTCTTTACTGACATTGTTTTAATGTGTTCATTATCCATTCCTCCCTTTTGGCTTCAGTCCCTATGTAAACTACTACTTTTACGTGTTTCGGAAAGCTAGAAGGCTGACTAGGTCTGGAATAGACGAGCAATTATCTAATTCAAAATATTCTGTGTGTTTCATACATAAGGCAAATGAGAACCACAGAAAGACACCGCTGCTTACACAGTATTTCTCAGTTTAAAAAACCATGGGAGGGCAGGTGGGAGAAGGTAGAAGAGGGTATAGGAGACTTGGAGTGGCAAACATACAATATACACATGATGTATTACAGACTTGTACACCTGAGACCAATATAATTTTATTAACCAATGTCAGTCCAATACATTCATTAAAAAATAAAAATTAATAATCATGAGATTATCTGAAGACCTTAGTGGCTTCACATGCATTGATCTGTTCCATCAATTCATTTTTTTACTGTGCAGGGAAATTCCTTAGATTTGTTCCTATTAGGGTTATTGCCCAAGGTCACATGAACTGTTCTGCAGTCACATGCAGAGCCCAGATTCGTAGGACTTGGCAGTGTCAAACCAGATTTCTTCTACAGCTTTCTGGCCCAGGTCACACATTCGCTGCAGGTGCTTCCACCCGTTTTTGGCAGTAATCATGAGATATTCATTGTTCTCTGGCTGCAGCTGGCAAGAGTACGCAGCTAAGACAAGGGACTGACAAAAACGACTGCACACAAGGAGAAACAAAGCACCCCTCTCTACTGATGTCAGAGGGATGACACTTTCAAACCCTGCAAGCACATGACCACCCACTTGTATAGGAGCCTTGCTTTCAATCATCATGTACATGATGGTGATCGCCACTTCAAACACATAGTAGCCATAGCTCATGTCGTCAAAGTCTAAAACCCCAGACACGTGATACGCAGCATCTCCAAAGGCTGACTTGCTGGACTCTACTAAAATGTTATGGTCGTTAAGATCTCCATGATTGATACCTGAAAGGAGAAAAAAAAATAAGCTGTGCAAAAACAATCATTGAGTAAGCCAGTTCATTCTCTTTCCATTCCTCTTGCTCAGGCATGGCCAAATAACTTGATGAGCAGCCAGAAATAAAAAGAAGCCAAATCCTATTTTCTTGAAGTAAAACAATTTCCTCTGAAAAGGAGAAAAGCTGTTCATTTTGGTGGTATTTTTGCTTTGGCTTCTTATCAACACAAGGCCAAGAAATGGAAGATGTGGTTGCTGCAAATGCCTGATTTTGACTAGTAGAAGGGCAAAGGAGAACCACCCAACCAGAAATATAAAAAATATACATATATTCATCTTACAAGAAGCAAAGGGTCTTAGAATGGACCACTCATGTTTTTATTTTAACCTAGGAATTCCCCCAATTTTTTCTGATGACAAAGTAATTCTGAATTTCTTGTCTTTTGGTTACTGGAATAGATGATGATATTGTAAGTTTACTTACACAACGGAAAAGTGGTAAGTGTAATTAAAGTATATTTTAAGGTCCTTGTATTGTTTTAAATAAATTAGAGTTTCATTAAGTTACAGTCACACATTAGAATTTCTAGGGAAACCATTCACAGAAGAGAAAAAGAGTAGCTAGCTTTGAAAACTGCTGGAGAGAGAAAAATAATTAGAAAAACAAGTAGCTCAAAAATACTACTTTACATAATGAATATATATGTAGTGATGATATTAAGATGTATGCAAATTTAGTAGGGAGGGCAGAGGGGGGATTGTAAAGCTTAGAGAGGGCTTCAGATGTAGCCTTTTTTAAAAAAGAAAAAGTCTTATTCCTTTTTTTTAATCCTTATCAAGGATATTTTTATTAGTGACTTTAGAGAGAGAGAGTAAGGAAGAAAGAAACTCAATTGCTTGCCTCCCATATATAGCCCCAACTGGGGATCAAACCCACAACCTAGGTATGAGCCCTGACTGGGGATCGAACCCCCAACCTTTTGGTGTATGGGGACAATGCTCCAACACACTGAACCACCTGGCCAGGACAAAAGCATCATTCTTTAAAAGCAACAGGAGCAAATTTTTAAGATTTGATAAAGTTAACTTGCAACTTCACACTTTTCCCAGTGATTTAAAATTTGACAATTTAAATACCAACAAAAATACTCACTTGACTGGGGGAATACTCACATTCTCGAAAATGCCTTAGTTTGGTCCTCACTTCATCCTTGAACAGCTGAATGACCTGTTCCACAATCGCACGGTTCTGATCCGGGCCCAAGGCATCCAGGTATTTCTCCAGAAGAGGAACATTTTTCAGATTCCAGATGAACTTCTCCCGATAAAGACATTTTAACTTTGGGTGGTGGAATTTCTAAATCAAAAGCAAGAAACCGTGAGACTCTTGGCAGTCAGGGCTGAGCTGCATTAGGAGACTGCACCCAGCAACGGGCAGGCCTGGGGAGCGACCCAGCGAGAGCCACCGTTCCCTCCTGGGCCCTCACTTGCCCCTGTGTGCTGCACAGGCTGTCCCACTAGAGAGCACATTCCCAACTCACTCGATCCTCTTCATCCTGTGAAGACACCTGTTCTCCCCTCAGGGTCGGCCGGGGCCCTTGCTGCCCCTGCCTTCATCTTCTTTTGCTCACTCTGCTCCGACCACAGTGGCCTCCCTGAGAATGGGCCAGACCTGGTCCCACCTCTGGCCTTTGTGTTTGCAGCTTCCTCCTCCTGAGATGCTCCCCAATGTGTCCCAGTGGCCAGCACCCTCATTCCTACTAGGTATTCCCTCCAATCTCTGTCTGTGGGAGGGCTCCCTGAACTCTGTTTGCATTTTAAGACCTCTGCGCAATGCTTTGTATCCCTGTTCTCAGCTTGTGTTTTCTCCTTAAGCACCTAGCATGTACTGCTGTCTCGGATTCACAATTCACTGATTTACCTCACTGAGGACCCTCCCTGGAGTGTGCGCCCGCCGAGGGGCAGGAGCTCTGCTTTTAGTCTATTTTTTTCTCTACTGAACCCCACACCCAGAACAGTGCGGAGCACAGAGAAGGTACCATTGGTGCAGGATCTGCTGAATAAATTAATGTTCTCACAATGGCAAATTCTAGAATTAGAATGGCCCTTCTACTTTGACCAGTCTATCCAAAGTTCTAAGCAGCTCTGCCACCGTTGCACAAAACAGAAAACTGAGGTTCAGAGACGGATCATGAGTTGCTGCTTGAGCTGCGGGAAGACCAGGGCACGGGTCCCAGCCCAGACCTCTTCCGCAGAATGGGTGCTACAGGGTGCCTGGGTGGCCACTCAGCAGAGTAGCTTTCACACTTTTTGGACATGACCTCTCACGTAAGAAGTACTTTTACGTATACCACAGCCCAGTATTTAGGTAAGACACATACATTAAGAAAAAAATCTCTTGTAAACGGTAAGTAGACTGTTACATAGGATGATGTAGCCTGGTGTTCTATATTTTATTCTAGTTCTTTAAAAATATTCCTCCAGGTTTATTTTAACATCCACTTTCATGACCTGGAGTTTGGAAACCCTCTCCAGGCGCTGGTCCCCACAGCTGCATCCTTGCCAGGGGAACACGTGGCCTGCCTTCGCACTCCTCCCCCAGGAGGCACCGTCGGCCCTCCCGAGCGGGCCCACGCTCGGCCGGTGCTGAGCTAACACCTGCTTCCGACAGTGTCCGCTGCTGGTTCCAGGGTGACCTCTGGGGCCCTCCACAGCAGGAGCGGCCCTTCTCCCACATGACTGTCCTCCTGACACTTGAAGTTGGCACTACCACCTATCAGCGTCTTCTCTTCTTCAGTCAGCCTTTCTAGTTCCTTTGATTATTCGTCACATGCCATGGTTTTGAATCTCTCAACCTTGGTGGAGGTGACGCTCAAGCCACATGTTCAAAGATTGCCAGGAGTTTTGTAGAGCAGAGGAGAAAGCATTACCAGTAGAGAAAATGGCAAAGGTACTGATGCATGACGGCACAGATGGCACATCCGGGGAACCGCAGGGAGCTCTGCACCAGCGCTGAGGAAAGCGTGAGGGTCAGGCAGACGACGAGATGGAGGGGCGGAGATGCAGACTAGGCCACGCAGGGCCCTGTAGGAAAGAACATGGCCTTCACTTCAAACATAGCCAGAAGCCACTGAAAGGTGGTTGCTGTGCACCGACATGGCCAGACCTGTCATTTTAAAGAGCAACTCTGGACTGTGGTATAAATACGCTGGAGAACAGCCCTGGATGCAGGCAGGCTACCGTGGTCCGTGAGGAGAGTCAAGGCAGGAATGGAGAGGAGGTGACGTGTTACAGGGACACTGCAGGGACCGAATAGACAGGGTTTCCTGGGGAGTGGAGGTGTTTTACCCATGAAAACTGTTTTACTCATACAAACTGCGATTCCTTCTGAAAGGGTTTATCTGTCCCCTGGGAACGCACTCCTCCAGGACCAGGGGACACTTGTTACACATGATACCCTTTTGTTTCTATACGGCAAAGACACCCTCAACACACATTCCTTTAATCCACTTGTCATCTCATGGTTGTTTCACTCAGCGCTCCGGCCGAGGATGCCTTTGTGGATGAAAGCCGCGGGTTTTCACTCATGAGCGCAGACGGCTTTCCGTGAGCAGCACGAAGAGTATCATGAATTTCTACAAATGTAGGTAATCTTGCCAACAGCCCAGTAAAGTCAGTACACACCTGGGCCACAAGAAGCCTTTTGGTCATAAAGGCACATAGCTAGGGTCCCGTTTCCTTTCCGGAGGCACCATATGTAAAAAGAGAGTGTGACCCAGGGTTTATTTTAAAAATAAAAGAAATCACCTGGCTGGTGTGGCTCAGTGGATTGAGTATGGGCCTGCAAACCAAAGTGTTGCCGGTTCGATTCCTGGTCAGGACATATGCGTGGGTTGTAGGCCATGTCCCCAGAGGGGGATGTGTTAGATGTAACCACACATTGATGTTTCTCCCCCTCCTTCTCCTCCCTTCCCCTCTCCCTAAAAATAAAATAAAATATTTCAAAAAAATAAAAATAGCCCTGGCTGGTATAGCTCAGTGGATTGAGCTCAGGCTGTGAACCAAAGACTCACTGGTACAATTCCCAGTCAGGGCACATGCCTGGGTTGCAGACCAGGTCCCCAGTAGGGGCCATGTGAGAGGCAACCATACATTGATGTTACTCTCCCTCTCTTTCTCCCTCTTCCCCTGTCTCTAAATAAATAAACAAAATCTTTTTTTTAATTTAAAAAATAAATAAAAATAAAAGAAATCAAGCCCAGACAAATATAAAGTCCTCATACACAACAAGCCCAGACAAATATAAAGTCCTCATACACAAAAATAAAATGCCAAGTTTTACCTCCAGTGTCTTATCCAATTTGGCAGCCAGCCTTCCAACTTCATACAGCAGCTGGGGGCTGATGGGAATCTCAGCGATGGGCCTTCCCGGGAGGTACGTCAGCAGCCTCACCACGTAGCTTTTGATTTCAGAACCACTATCTAGCCAGATAGAAGGACGTATACCGTCAAGTTGTCTTGAAAAAAATTAGAGATCATTCTGCCTTTGAGCAGTAATTATTATGGCCAAGAATACTAGAAATTATAAAACAAGAGGAAAAAAAATGTGCTAACCTAAAACTCTCAGCAGGGTTCTCTGAGACGGGGCTGAGAACCAAGCAAGGAGGTAGAACAGACAAACCTCAGGACACGGAATCAGCCATTCACATCAGAATGGCAAGTCTGCCGGCCTCAGCTCTAAACACAAATGACCTCCTCTGGTGAGTGAATGCCTAGGAACACTTTGTCATAAGTTCACAATTGAGGAAAGCGTGATGAAAAGGAATGACTTTCAGAATCATAGGTTCTGCAGGAGCAAACTGAGGAGCAGCCTGCCTGCAACACAGGACAAAGCTACGCCTCGGGGACCAGAAAGCCTCAGTTGTTCGGAGCAAGGCACGTTAGGAAAGGATGGGTGGACAATTAGGAAAGAAACAGTCAAAATGTCAAACCTTAAAAATTCCCAGGAATTGCCCTGGCCGGGTAGCTCAGTTGGTTAGAGCGTCGTCTCAATACACCAAGGTTGCAGGTTCGATCCCCAGTCAGGGCACATACGAGATTCAACCAATGGTGCGTCAATAAGGGCAACAACAAATCCATGTTTCTTTCTCTTTTTCTCTGTCTCTCCTTCCCTCCCTTCTTCTCACTCTAAAATCAATCAGTAAATAAATGTTTGTTTTTAATTCCTACAAATTGATTTCAGGCTGTTGCCTGGGGAACTCAATTAGGTACATCTTAGCATTTTAGCATTTAAAGGTGAAAGGGACCAATTCCTCCAGATGAGGACTTGTGGCCTTAGGAATGTAAGTGCTGCCCAGGTCACACGCACAATCACGACAGAGCTGGGACCTAAAATTCCTGATTTCTAGTTCTGCATTTTTTCTATTACACCACAGCAGCGAAATACACAGCTGATCTGATGAATAAACGTAGTTAATTAGCCCTGGCTGGTGTGGCTCAGTAGACTGAGCGCCAGCCTGCAAGTCAAAGGGTCACTGGTTCGATTCCCAGTTAGGGCACATGCCCAGGTTGCGGGCCAGGTCCCTGAGGGGGCGGGCACACAAGAGGCAACCACACATTGATGTTTCTCCCCCTCTCTTTCTCCCACCCTACCCCCCTCT
The DNA here is from genome assembly GCF_021234435.1 of Artibeus jamaicensis. Lineage (NCBI taxonomy): Eukaryota > Metazoa > Chordata > Mammalia > Chiroptera > Phyllostomidae > Artibeus > Artibeus jamaicensis. Next base: position 464,272 of record NW_026522049.1, on the reverse strand, counting down.
AAAAAGGAGTTATTTTTCTGCTAAAAAAAAAACAACCCTTCCCAGTCACCGCATGTCCCCACTTACTTATCTCTCAGGTTACACCAGACCCTGGCCCTAACCACATCTGAATCAGAGCCCGAATCGCCCCTTTGGTGATGCTATGGCTTCTCCCAACTGCTAGAAAGGAACTGTGTCTACATTTGGAACAAGAAACCTGGCCTTGATATTTCTACTTGCAGCCAACACTCAGCAATGTGCTCGGACGGGCGATGACCGGCGAGTGGGTGATCCCTTACCTACAGACATGAGAGAGGTTACGTTGTCTCCTTTGGTGCGACACACAGAGGCTGTTGGAAATCCAGCCGCCTGCAGGAACATGATGATGTGACTCTGAATCTCGATTAGGTCTGGGGTTCTGCTGAACTCTGCGTTGCTTATTTTGAGGACATATTCAGTGGGGCCGTCCGTGGTTCTCGAAACACACACGTGAAAGTTTTGGTCATCATAGCTAGGAAGGGGCTCGATCTTGGAAACTTTGAACCCAAACACCGACTCCACGACTGCCCAGGCTTGGGCCTCGCTGAAAGCGGGTTTGGCAAAGGCCTGTGGTCGCTGGTCGTCTGCACTTGACATTATGTCTGTGGGAAACAATCTAGAAGGGGATGTAACGAACAAATTATTTAAATGATTTTCCTTAAGACAGACCAATGTTTCTCAATATTGATTCTGCACTTGTAAAGATTAATCTTCACTCATAAAGTTAAAACGCAAGATCAGTAAAGGAGAAAAAAGAAGTAGATGTTTTGCAGGTGAATAAAAATCTTTGTACCGTAAATTTTTTTTTTTTTTTTTTTTATATGCTTTTCCTCTCCTTTTCTTTGGGTCGACCTCTCACTGGCTACACCAGCCAGGGCCGTAAATTATTTCTAAACCCACTTCACACATTGAAGGCATGTTTCCAGGGACAGAACGTAGACCAGGAAAGCACTTTGGTATCGCCTAGTCCGATTCCTCCCCAGCCCTACCCCCATCGATTTTACTTATAGGGGAAATTTAGGTCCTGAAAGGTTTAAGTGCCTTGGCCCAAAAGTACATACCAAGTCACAGTGAGAACTCAGCTGTCTACAGTCCTAATCCATGATGGCGTCCTTCTGACTATAGTACCATTAGTTTGGGTTGAAATGTAATTTCAAATACAGCGACGTTACTTTTCTGTCCACGAGTTTTGTTACATTATAAGAATCATCATCCAGCTCATCAGTCATACTTTCAAACATTAAAGGGTTGACTGATGTGAGGTACTCACTTCTCCTGTTTACTTTCCAACCAGAGCATTTGCTTCTCGAATCAAATCAGGTCTCTCTGATTTCGTTCACTACAGATGTATGTGACAAAGCCTGCACAGGGTCGCAAAACAATCTCTGCTTCTAAAGCTTGGAACCGGTATATCCTGTCACACCAAAATCGGGCTTAAGACTTTATGTGAAATTTTAAATTCCTCCTGTAGATCTGTAAACTGGGGTAGGGCCAGTATTCAAAGTGTAATGTGAACCAAAGCTTTAACTCCAAGATGAAATCCTGGCATAACTTCTCAATTCCTAAAGTCTTAAGGAAAAATCTTAAAAAATAAAATGTTAAGGATGGCAGAATAATTGTGACTTTGCTATGAATTATAAGTCCTTAAAATTGGAAGGAACCTTAGAGGCAGTTGGTGAAGGCCAATCTCCATTCCATTTCATTCTACAACACGTTGCTAGAATCCTTGAACGGGACTCATGAAGTTTCTGCTTGAACAACCCCGTCTTCTACATCGGTGTAAAGCAGTATTGGCAGCTCTCACCAGCAAAAAAAGACAGCTGGTGCAATAAAAGTTGTTGTACTTGTTAAGTGTATTTTATCACAATACAACAAGGAGGGGAAAAGTTGCTACACTGGGAGAAATAAAACATATTTTTAAACATATTTTAGTCCCAGCTCTGCTACCTAGCCTCTTACAGGGAGTTTGGACTTGGTCATCCCTGAAAGCCCTTGTAGGTCTAACAGTCTATACTTCCGAAGTTTTTTCTGAGTTTAAATTTACATTTTTTGCTCTGTATGCAAGGACCCCAAGTTATGGAACTAATGGCACAGACCAAGTCAGTCCCCCAGAGCAAATAAATATAACGGAAAGGTGCCCTGTGTGTATGGAGGAGGCGAGGAAGGGAATCCGAATCTTACAGGTAGTTGGTCTGTTCCCTGCCAACCGGGTTTTCCTTAGCTGCGGAGAAAGGCTACAGGAGGCCAATGCTTGCCAACTCCAAATCTCATGCCAGAATCTCACAACCTTTGCTTCACAACCCGGGGGGGGGGGGGGGCTTAAACTCCGCACTCTGTGCAAGGAACACGGGACAAGTTCTTTCCTCTGGCTCTCTCCCCAAGCATTACAAAGCCCAGTAAAGTTCTATCTAGGCAGGCATGAGCTCCAAATTCACCCTTCCGCTCCTACAGTTCCTCTGCTATGTCCCCCCTGAGGCTGGGGCAGGGGTTATGCAGCAGATGTCCTACCCCTGCTTGCGCCTGGCCCAGGTGGGACGAACGAAAGAAGGGCTGCCTTCTCTCCAGGGGCCAGCGGGCCTTACCCCAAATGGGGGGTCTGGAAACAGGCAGGAAAAGCAGTGTGATTTTCAAGGACAACAGCAAAGCACTACCAGGCGCTCCGCGGGACTTCCTGCTCGGTCGGGGGGAGGGGCGAGCGAGCCAGCTGCAGGGGTTGCTGACCAAGACGCTGGAGTCACACACGTCTGGGTCACAGCATTTGGGGCCACGAGGCCCAGTGGGCCTCGGACACCTGTCCCCGCCCAGGTGCCGCACAGTCCCCCGAAGGGTCTCCACACTCCGCTCCAGTTCCGAGGTCAGGGAATAGTGCCAGCCGTCACACACCTGACACTCTGAGCGGAGTCCGAGGCACCAACCCCCGGGGACCTGGAACACCTCTGCTCCTGTACCCACTCACCCCCCACGACCCACCGTCTAGAGGAGGCTTCCACTGTCCGGCAGCCCGGGCTGAGGTCTGACGCTCCCGTGAGGAGGTCTCCCGTGGCCGGATCTCGCGTGGTATGGTCACGCCTGACTGCCGCACCTCGACCCGCCCCTGCTCCAAACCCGCGACCCCTGACTTCTGATTGGTTCCTCAGAAAAACCACTCTCACCAATCAGTGCAGGCTACGGGGATATGAGGCCCCGCCCCATCTGCCTGAGGGGCCAAAAAGAGAAATTCAGAGAGCAGGCTTGTAATTGGTTCTCTGCAATCCGGTCCCGCCTTCTCTCGGTGCTCACCCAAATCACAACCTGGTTATCTTTCTGCAGAACTGAGCTTCTTGTTCCTGATTGGCTGTTCTGGATTCTGCCCCGCCCCTTGGCCGGCCCCTGACCAGTAGCCTTCCGGCAATTGAGCAGCACCGGGCAGCCAGCGCAGTCCATTTAGCACACTTCGTGGATCGTTTCTCTAGGTACCGAAAGTGCCTGGGCACAACTCTGGCCTTTTCCGTCCTTGCCTTCCTACAGGCAGCACGCATCCCAGAGGCCGCCCTCGCACCCAGGCCCCAGGAAACGCAGTTCCGATTGGAGGTCCTGATGGTCTAGCGTGCTACAGGGGTGCACAGGCGTGTTATCTTCATTGTAAAGTGCTATACGCCCTGATAGACAGCTGGATGCACGTCTACAGCCCGCAGGATTCCTTTCTATTGAGGAGGGGGTCTAGACCACGGCCCGCCCACTCACAATTGCAACTAAGTCCGTATTTTTTGTAGATGCACATTCTCCGCCCCCTCCCCCATCCCATGCTTTTATTCTTTTCCCCTCTATCAGGATATATATATAGCACTCTCACGTTATCTAGTCACCTTGATTGAGTTGGACATTTCCCAAACCGAGTTTCCCCCATTTAGATTTGGTTCTTATCTGTTGCACTTCTAATCTTCCAGTAGCAGGCTCTTTTTACAGCCCCAGAGCAACACGTTTCATGCCTTTAGGCTATCAAGTGCGCTTTTATTTTTCTGTAACCAGGATTTTACTCCTTTTGGTTCCCTTAGGCTCTTCTGCATACTATCCTCTCCGGTAGCTCCTGAATTCTCTCCCCACTCTCACTGCATTCGGTTTTTCCTATTCTGGGAGTGAGAGGATGGGAGTGAAGATTGAATGTGGACACCGGTGAGAACTGAAGACACAGGGCTACTCACAACTGCCCCCTCGGCATGGCTCTCTCCACTCACTGCACCTTCTGCAGAAACTCTACTTTGTAACCTGCCCTTTCCACTTTATATGAGAATTTTCATGTCCTTAAAAATATCCTCTTACATAAATATTTTGTGCATTTTTAATGCTGCCTTTTAAGATAGTGTCATCATATTACTGGATCTACTATAAATCATGTTCTTTCTCAGTGATGGCAACATGGTGATGAGAAGAGTCCCACCAATCTGACACCTATGTTGTCACAATAATTTTTTCATCACCTGGCCACCGAGACACCTACTCAGTGGCTCTCAGAACTCAGGGATCAGCCCTGGCTGGTGTAGCTCAGTAGATTGAGCGCAGGCTTCGAACCAAAGGGTCGCTAGTTTGATTTCCAGTCAGGGCACATGCCTGGGTTGTGGTCCAGATCCCCAGTGGGGGCCAGGTGAGGGGCAACCGCACATCAATGTTTTTCTCCCTCTCCTTCTCCCTCCCTTCCCCTCTGTATAACAATAAATAAAATCTAAAAAAAAAAAAAAACAAAAACCCTCAAGGGATCAAAAACAGGAGTGAAGCAAAATGAAAAATTTGCAATGAGATTATAACCGTGATTTTATATTATGAAACACAGTAGCCCCATAGTTTAACAATACTTCCTTTAGCTATATGTTGCAAATTGTTTAAAATGCCTAAAATTCAGTGACAACGGTCATCATAAAAGCACCTTTTGTGGGAACTATACACAGACAGTTGTAACACAGAAGTGCACTAAACACACACCTTACAGTCTGAGAGAAAAACTTATTGGTCAAACCAAAATGAGTAAGCTTAAGCTAAGCCAATTTGTAGTTAAAAAGCAAAGCTGGCATCAAGTGAAAACTATAAACCACCACAATGCAGCCCTGAGGGCACGCTAGCTTTCCTCAAAGACTCTGGATGGTCATACTCTCCACATGTGGTATTAGCCTTTCTAATGCTGGAAAACCTCTCAGGATACTGAATTAGAATCCTTAGAAAACTTTGTAATGTATCGATTTTGGTTTATGAATGCCAAATCTTCCTAAACTTTAATTGCACCTTTAGACTGCTATGAAGAGTGGGAGAAAATAGCTGATCTTATTTACAAGGCATGACTTTAGAGCAGAGGCCCGTGGTCCTGGCCCCCAGTTCTGGAGGACGCTTCGTGGGAACGCTGACAAAGGACAGTGCAGTGGGTGGCACTGCCCACTGGTCCTCAAGCACAGAGGCTCCTTAAAACAGAGCGCCACCTGCATCGTCAGGAAAAGGCAGTTCCCTCCTGTAACACACAACTTACAGCCTGAGACCCCCCCCCACGATTCCGTCCTAAATGTCCAGTCAACCATCTATCTTGAGGAGGTTATAAGCAGTGCAATGTGCGGGTTTACTCATTAAACAGGTGTTTAATGCTTAGCTGTGCCCAAGTGCTTTAAGAGGCAGAGACAAAATCAGGAGGATCAGAATCTGCAGGTGGAAGCTACCAGAGAGCAGACTGGAGCTCGAAGTCCAGTCCATCTTCCATTCAAACTTCAGTCACCAGGGCGGGCTGTGCAGAACAGCAGACGGTCTTTACTGACTGAGTAGTCACGGAAAGGTGGCCCCGGTAGACGGTTTGCACACAGGATCCTGCTTTGGGTGAGAAACCGGTCTCTTCAACTCTAAGATGAGACTCCATGAATCTAAGGCTTGTTGTGTCCCCATTTCAGGCTCCTGCCTCCCGGCCCCAGAGTGGAAGGAATGCCACGTGGGGGGAGAATGAGCTCCGTCAGCACCGGGGCACTCACAACTCCTGTCTGAACACTTAGGGAACATGTCTGAAGAGAAATTTCTGGATGCCATCCTATTTCTTTGTAAGTTATGTTGTGTTCTGTTTAATTACCACAAAATATTTTATAAGGAGTCAAATGTGATAATACAGTTTTCTTTATTAAAAATAATTTACAGCATCAATAACATATACACAATTGTCATCAACTGAACTTTGCCTCCAATATATTTCTATACAATACTTAACATTACTGAACTTAAAACTGTTACACTGTTTTGTTGGCTTTAAATAATTGACTGTAGTTACTTAAGTGGGATACACAGTTTCATAGATACGCTGTCACGTGTAGCGTTGACAGAAACATCCACACTGTCGCACTTCCAGAGAAGGCCACTGAAAAGCCCAAGTCCATCTCCTCCCCCTTTTTTCTCACTCCAAATCAAACTAACTACCTTCTCCTAAACTGCAGGGCAAAACAGAGGTGTCTTGTAATTCAACCACAGGAAAATGTCAGTTCCTTCCTCCCCACCCTGCCCCTCACCACTGAGAGGGTGACGCACACCCTCTCGACGACGCTGGCTGTGTGTGTAAGTGACTGTGACCGGTTCGGGTCTCAGTGAAGTCCCCACTGTGGTACCACTGGCCTGTGCGCACCAGGGAATCACAGAGTGATCTGGCTAAAGGGACCGAGATACCCTCATTCAGATGTCACCCTGGACATCTGGAGATAAAACAAGGAATAATGACAACTGTCGGCCTGGGAACTTTAGGTAAAATAATGGCCACTTGGTGGCTGGATGCCATTCTCACTTATTTCATTCTGTAGGAGTCAAGGAACCCAAAAGCAAGAAACCCGGCGGGGGGGGGGGGGGGGGGGGCAGGGGCAGCACCACACGCTTTAACGGGACAGCCTCGTTTTCCTTTCTCACGGGGGCCAGTGAACTTCCTTTCCACAATGTCTGTTGTTGCTTTCCTTAAACACATTACCCAGATACAGTTAACACAGGAGATAAGTAAAACAATAAAAATCAACGATGCCACATGTTTGCAAACACGATTATAGGGTGCACACAGGGACACACACCTACGACTCCCCTCCCCACTGATAACCACGCTTGCAAGCTTTTTGGTTTCACTGTATGTGAGCAACAGATTAAGAGACCGACCCTCAGTCTGTCCAACTTGAAGGACAAGATCTGCTTGTCCTATTGCTGGGGCGGACAGGCTGGAAATTCAGTATTTAATTCAGAGCTAGTTTATCACCTTCATCTCTTGGACCAGTATCTTTTGAAGATACCCGTGACACTGCCTACAGGCCGTATAGTATAATATACTTGAAAATAATACAGATGCCCCCACCCTGGAATAATCATTTCTTCAAAGCACATCCCAGGAATCCAATTTGGAAATTCTCCACCCATAACTCATGTTTTCATGTAAATTAAGAACACATGCACTGACAAATACACAGAATAAAAATCAAGAGCACAATTTGATTCAAAAGTACCACAGGAAATATTTATATAAAATTTAAATAAAGGGAGATTGTCCAACTCTAGCCCATCTAATTGTCTAAAGATGTGTTTGTAGAATACTGTGAATAGATTGTGTGATTATGCGCAAAGATCTCAGTGGTCTTCACCCACTGATTTTTCTTTTCCAACTCCAAATGCAGGGGAAATTTTGGTTAATGAAACCTAAAATATTAGGTCACAGGAAGTGACAGTAGCACATAAAGTGAACAAAATAATCGAATTCAATTAAGATGATGCCAGCTGAGTCCGACCAGAGGTCCCCGCAGCCGTAACCGAGCCACCCAGGGCCGCCAACAGCGACCTGTGCAGAGCTGCCCTGCCGGGGCCTGGCTCCTGCATGGGGGCAACCTGGCTGGACCGCCCAGGGGCCGTGTCTGGGGCGGGCTCCACCCCTTGCAGTGACAGGGACTGAGGGCACCCCAGCTTCTGTCACAAACTCACAAAGCCAACTACACCAGCACGAGTCTGAAAAGGAACTAACATCTCAGGAAGTCCACTTACAAGTCAGGTTTTGACCTCCACAGCGTTAGAGCCGAATCTGTCCTCTTGTGTTTTAATCTCCTAGTCTTAAACCAACAAACAGTCGTGTACAGTTTCCTAGATGCGAAACTAAAACAGCTTCAGGAAGGTAACTCATATAAGAATCTTCAACACAAGCTCAAATTCTGCCTTTATGTACAAAACGGTCCGATAAACACCCCTCACACTTACCAGTCTCTTCCACAACACACTTCACACGTCGGTTGTAGCAATGTTAATAGCACCATTCGTATATTATTTAAAATCAAGAAGATTTCATTTGTCACGATGTGATTCATAATCAATTACATCCAGGGATGAGGGGAGGGAGTGTCTAGGCCTGTCCACAGCTCCACGGGAAGACTCCTGGTTCCAGCACAAAAGGCCTGGTCTGCAGGTGCCAGTCTGGAAAGGTCTCCACGGTGATTAGGTACTATGAGAATTTCCGTGCCACAAAGTTTAATAGTCCTCCATGTTTGTATAATGTTACTCCCACATCATTTTCGAATAAAGCAATCACGCTGAATGTTTTTCCAGTGCTCGTCTGCAAACAAACAACATCTCCTGAGTGGTAAAACCTTCCAAGGGCCACTTAGTGGTCAAGACCACTTGTCCTCACAGGCAAAGACTGTCCCCGCCACAGGTTCTGTCTGGGAAGCTTTCTCCTGACTGCAGATCCCAAGAGACCCAGCGACGGGCCTCACTGCTCAGAAGGGAAAGATATTTCCATCCCGGATTCTAAATGGCAAGCACTGTCCCACCCAGCACATGAAGTCAGATCACTGAGAGTCTGCCTCGGCAACCAGGAGGGCTCAACGCACTACTGACGTCCATTTTGCATTAAATACTCAAGCACACTGCGAACCAGAGGATAGCGGTTCAATTCCCAGTCAGGGCACATGCCTGGGTTGCAGGCCAGTTCCCAGTAGCCCAGTTCCCAGCAGGGGACGCACTAGAGGCAACCATACATTGATGTTTCTCTCCCTCTCTCCTTCCCCTCTAAAGATAAATCAAATCTTTAAAAAAAAATACTCAAGCACAGAGCGCCTGCCGCCCTCTCCCTCGAGCCCGAGCTGTGAAGTCTGTGCTGCTCCAACCCGGGGAACTCGACTCTGCCCGCCCTCTGGAGCGGCCCCCACGCCTGGGTTCCAGCCCGATCGGGACAGAGGGCTGGCAGCAGGGTGACCACAGGGCCCAGGGCTGCTTCCCCTGGACCAAGTGCCTGCCACCTCCCATTCTGGCCCCGAGGACTGTGCCAACGGGGAACACAGCCACTGCACACTGGTTTAGGTCCCAGCTAGCGTCAGCGTGCATGTCAGTCACTGTGGTCAGTCACGTCACCCATTCGCACACACAGTGCACAATCGCATGTCTTAGAATCATACAGATACCTTCACATTCAACATGGCGCTGGGAGACAGCTCTTCTGGAAACGTCAAAGAAAACGTCTCTCTGCCAGACAGGCCCAGGGAATCTGCGTTTTCTCCCGGGAGGAACTGCAGCGGAGCTATGCCAATTCCAATCAGGTGATCTTTGTGAATTTTTTCGTAGCTTTCAGCCAACACAGCTTTCACACCCTGTAACAAATGTGAGTTTATTTCCTTCAATCATCTAGGAAAGTTGATTTACTGAGCACTTTAAAGAAAAAAATTTACTTTTGGCCTTTCTATAAAAACTTTTTCTTAACTTTTTAATTTTTTTAATATAGTTTATTGATTATGCCATTACAGTTGTCCTATTCCCCCCTTCATTCCCCTCCACCCTGCACACCCCTTCCCCACCATTCCCCCCTTTAGTTTATGACCACTTGTCTCAAGTTCTTTAGATTCTATATTTCCCATACTATTCTCGCCCTCCCCCATCTATTTTCTATCTACTGTCTATGCTACTTATTTTCTGTACCTTCTCCTCCCTTCTCCTCCTCCCACTCTCCTGTTGCTAAACCCTCCATGTGATCTTCATTTCTATGGTTCTGCTCCTGATCTAGCTGTCCTCTTAGTTTGCTTTTGTTTTAGGTGTGGTTGGTAATAACTGTGAGTTTGCTGTCCTTTCACTATTCATCTTTTTTATCTTCTTTTTCTTAGGTAAGTCCCTTTAACATTTCATATAATAATAGCTTGGTGATGATGAACTCCTTGAATTTGACCTATCTGAGAAGCACTTTATCTGTCCTTCCATTCTAAATGAGAGCTTTTCTGGGTAGAGCAATCTTGGATGTAGGTCTTTGGATTTCATGACTTGGAATACCTCTTTCCAGCCCCTTCTTGTCTGTAAGGTCTCTTTTGAGAAATCAGCTGACGGTCTGATGGGAACTCCTTTGTAGGTGACTGTCCCCTTATCTCTTGCTGCTTCTGGGATTCTCTCCTTCATTTGAATCTTGGCTAATGTAATGATGATGTGCCTTGGTGTGTTCCTTCTTGGGTCCAACTTCTTTGGGACTCTCTGAGCTTCCTGGATGTCCTGGAAGTCTATTTCCTTTGCCAGATTGGGGAAATTCTCCTTTATTATTTGTTCAAGTAAGTTTTCCACTCGTGGCTGTTCCTCTTCCCCTTCTGGCACTCCTATAATTCTGATGTTGGAACGTTTAAAGATGTCCTGGAGGTTCCTAAGCCTCTCATTTTTTTGAATTCTTGTTTCTACATTCTTTTCTGTTTGGTCATTTTTTTTTTCCTCTTTCCGGTTCACTCCTTTGAGTCCCAGTTTCCTTCCCATTACTATTGGTTTCCTGTGCATTTCCCTTCATTTCACTTAGATTAGCCTTCATATGTTCCTCTAATTTGTGACTAAAATCAACCAGTTCTGTGAGTATCCTGATCACCAGTGTTTTGAACTGTGCATCTGAAAGTTTGGCTATTTCTTCATCACTTAGATTTATCGGTTCTGGGGCTCTAAGTTCTTCTTGAGCCATGTTTTGACCTGTTTGTGCCTGTTAGGTATGAGGAGCAGAGCCTTAGTTGTTCACCAGGGCGGGGCCACCCAGGTCACTAGTTTGTGATGCTGTAGGTGGGGGTGGGGTCAGAGAGGGACAATGGTAGTCCCCTCTGCTGCTTCCTGCCACTGGGGCCTGCACGGTCTGTCTCACTGCTCCCTCCTTCACTGGTTTATTGGTTTGGCTGAAGGGTTCGTTGTTGTCAGACTTCCGTGAAATTCAATTTTCTGTGGTTTTGGCTGTGTTTTTGTTGCTAAAACTTTGTTGTTTTTAAACTTGGTTGTGGGAGGAGGTACAGTGCTTCCACCTACGCCTCCATCTTGGCGGAAGTCCTTCTATAAAAATTTTTAACCTAATGCTCCATACCAAAGGCTGACGTTGCATCACAGCACTCATGGAAGCTTGTCATACACCTTTCTGCATTTAAAGTAGCAGCCTCCTGGCCCCCCTGCCCTGCAGGGCTTGGCCCTGCAAACTCCCCCACACACCAAGAGCTCTGCCAACGGGCAGCTGCGGGGACCCCAGAGACGACTCAGGGTTTCTGTTTAATAAGGCAGACGTCATGTCAGCACGCCCTCTCGAAATGCCACTAGAGCAAACGAACGTAGAATGTACAACCCCAAAGAAACAGAAGGGTTGGAGCAGGTAAACCTGTGACGTGTGGGGCAGGAGACAGTGCTTTGATTATGGAACGAAGACCTGAAGTCAGAGACCAACACCAAGCAGGTCTGAGTCCTCCTGCAACAAGGAACCGGCACACGTGCGGGAGGGGTGGGGGCGGGGAGCGGGGGCCTGGGGCCATGGCCGGAGTCTAGGAACAGCAGTAACTGTTCTGGCCGGGCCCCCTGCAGAGGGTGGACATTCATTCTTTGGGAAAATTGAGCTACAGGTGTTAAACCCATGTTTCTCCACTGAAACAAATTCCTGTCCCCCCAGCAGCCTTTTCTAGACATGTCTCCCAATCCTATCTTCTTCTTCACGGCCCACCCAGACTTTCCGAATCAAACCTGCACAGGCAGCACATGCACGCCTGCACTATACGCACAGAAAGAGTTACGGTTCCTGAACACCAAGCATGGACTGTCGCCCCCAGGGAGTGCGGCCCGCCTGGTGAGAGTGGGTGCTCCAGAGCGGGGACACTGGGCAGCCAGAAGGCTGGGGGAGGACACCTTGGGAAACCAGGGCAGCACTGACGGCTGCGTCCTGAACCAATCTCAGTCCCTGGATGATCAGATGAGCTCGGAGGACACGTGTAGACGAGGACACACAGGCAGCTCTGCCTGAAGAACGCGGCTCCCTATGCAGCCGTCTCCGGTGAGGCAGGCGAGCAGGTAGGCCAGCCGGCCAGGCCCAGCCCCCACGCAGCCCTCCCGACGGGTTAACATGCGACTGAATAAACAAAGGTCACCAGACGCATGAGCAAAGCCGAGAACGTAAAAAAACAAAGACTAAAAGAATTTCAGAAAAAAGAAAATCTATAGCTGTAATTAACATTCATAACGCTTGTACTCAGTATCGCAGAAAGACGAGTGAATGTGGCTTGTCCCTACAGCTCCTCAGACTATTTGCACTTTCAGGGACAGCAGATGAGATCAAGAACAGAATGTGTACGAAGGTGACAGTGGTGGGGTTGTGCGTGGCCAGCCTCTCACCACCGCACGGCGAGGACAGGCACTCGGAGCCCAGCTGACGGGAGATCTGCCCCGGGACTGTCCCGCCAGCAGGGCGTTCTCAGGAGGCCCGGCTTCCAGGCGGGCACTGTCTCCCGTCTGGAAGGAAACAAGTAAGACTCAGCCCAAACCTCTGAGTCTGTTCACTGAGCAAATCCAAGAAAATGAAATGAAAAGGGGCATGTAAAACTACCAGTGGGTACAAGTTATTATCAAAAAAGAACAGCTTAAGACAGAATCTCCTTTTCCTCTACCACATGGGTTTCTTGAAGTCAGGAGGACTGGTGCAGTACAATGCATTTCACAGCGTCAATGGGACTGGGTCAGTACTAAATACGTATGGTCACTTTCTAAAATCTACAAGTATTATGAGTTCTAAATGAGCATAAAACCCCAAATGAATAAAATATACTTTGGTAGGATGTTCCTGACAAATATTTAACACTTGGAAGTTTAAGAAGGTAAGATTTAAGAGTCAGTACCAGCAGATACGGTCCTTTGGCAGCCCAGTCTCTGGAATTTCCTGACCCGTATTTCTTTCCTGCTAAAATAATCAGTGGGATGCGTTCTTTCTGGTACAGCTCTGCAGCTTCAAACACATCCAGCTGTAGATGTGAACAAACACAAAAACCATCAGTAGAAATTCTGATTCAGTTAGCACTCGTCTAAAAACTGTGCACACATCCTTACCGTCTGTCCCGACGGAAAATGAATTGTTTTGGGAGCTGGTTTTCCAATAAACTTATTAAAAAGCTTGATGTTTGCGAATGTGCCTCTGGTCATCACAGCATCATTGCCTCTGCGGGCTCCGTAAGAGTTGAATTCACGGGGGGTAAGGCTGTGAGAAAGTTGAGAAAGCCAGTTTTCACTTCGGGCAGGAAACCACCCCTCACGGACGACTTGGGAAACTCGTTGGACCACCTTCTGCGCCCCCTGGCCAGTGCAGCACAGCGCGCAGCACAGAGCAGTGTGCGCCGGGGGCCTCACACCACGCAGCCTGCACGGCCACGTCACGAACCCCACGTCACAAACGCCGCCGCCTCTACCATCACCCACCAGATTACTTTAAGCAACCTGGGATGCAGCTTTTCTCCAAAGTGAGAGGACTCCATTTAGAGAGTCACAGAGGCAGAAGGGAGCGCACAGGGAAGGGCTCAGGAATCAGGAAGGTGACTTGCGTGCGGGGGCCCGGCGGGGCCGTGCTCCCGGGACAGAGAGGGCGCAGACACCGCGTTTTAACTGCATGCACGTCAGCATGTTTCCCTAAAAGAGGTAACCTCCTAAAATGCTACCTTAAGAAAGCAAAACGAAAATCACAATTTCTTAGTATCACCAGATAGCCAATCAGCATCCAAATGTCCCTGCTTTTTCCATGCCTTTCTGGTGCTGATTTGCTCCAATCAGGACCCAAATATGGGCCATCAACCCCTCCAGTTGTTCTCAAGTCCTCCTTCAACAGCCACTTTAACCTCGCTGTCCCCTCTCGCACTTCGTCCCGTCCACGCCGTCCTGACCCATCGCTGGGCTGTCGTTTCACAGGCCGTTCTGTCCCTCATGCCCTTGCGAACCAGATGTCAGATTAAGTGACCTGATAATATCTGTCTTCTGATTTGATACTGGTCAAGCCTAGTCTCATGGACGTACACTTATAGTCCACAAAACATTTAAATTTCACACCACAACAACAGGAAGGTGGTTAGAACCAAACTACCAGCCTTTATTTGGTAGGTCAAACCAAGCTGACTTTTCAACGAAGTAGAGGTGAACAGAAATATCATTTCTGATCAGTATTCTACTTAGGATACAAAGGCTCTGTGTAAAACAGCCATTTCAGTGTCAAAAGCTACAAGCAAAGGCAGGGACAATGGGTCCTGCGTAAGCCAGCGGCGTTGCCACCCAGGACGGCACACACTGGTGGGACACAGACACGAGAGGAAGGAGGAAGGACCCTGTGCCCCACGCACCCTCTGTTCGTCAGGTACTTGGCGGCCGCACTGCTCCTGGAGATGCTGCCCGCGGGTGAGATGTGGTCGGTGGTGACGGCGTCTCCCAGGTGCAGCAGCACATGGGCGTTCTCGATGGGTGGCAGGGCCCCTGGCTCTTTGGTCTGAAAGGTTAAAGGAAGGTAAAGGCAGCAAACTTCCTGGGAGATCTGCTAGCTCAGCACAGCCTTTACCAAGCGCAGCAGGAAAACCGTACTTACTAGCTTGTCAAAAAACGAGGGACATCTGATGTAGGTGGACTTTGAGTCCCACGGAAACAAGACCGAATCTGGGGCTTCTAAGGAATTCCACCGTTTATCTCCTGTCTGTGAGTGTCGTTTTGGTTGGGAAAGAACCATAAGAGAGATAAAATGAGTCAGGAGGCATATGGAAACCATTACAGGAATAAAACAGCGCTCGGGCTGGAGTGGAGAAAGAGGCTGCGTCCGTTTCCTGTGACGGGAAAGGCAGTGCACTCTGAGGGTCATGTCGCTCTCAGGAGGAGCGGGTCTGCTTGTCAGATGCCAGCACGACACATTTGCAGGGACCCTGAAAGTTAAGTTTCAGTATACACTAAGCAAAAAAACTTTACAAAAAAACCACAACAAAAACCCACTAGAGAATTTATAAAGACTCAGACATGTTGCCAGAGAGAGAGCAGGTGTGCTGGGGGCGTGTCCATCTCTAGGAGGAGGACAACGGAGGAAACTCTGCTTCTCCAGTACACCTGTCCAGTACGTCCGTCCACATCCCCGCTGCTCTGCACCCGAGGGCCCTGCTTTTACCACCAGCGAGTCCCTGCACCACCACTGTCTCCCTGCTCCCGCCCTTCTCGCCTGCTGTCTCTGCCCGGTACACGCCACACAGACAGAGCAGCCCTTTCGGGACACTTCTCTGTGCAAGGCCTTCTGACTGCTCCCCTTCTCACTCCAACAAAGCCTACCTTTTTACAGTGGCCCAAGGTTCCCTCTCAGCCCTGGCCCCCCCTTCTCTGACATCATCTCCTGCAGCCATCCCTGCCTCCTGGGTGGCAGCCACACAGCCCTCACTGGGGTTCCCCCCTGCAGCCTCGACCCCTGCTGCCTGGTCCAGATGGGACTGACTTGTTCGCCTTCTTCAAGCCTAGCTCAAGGGCCACGTTTTTAACCACACCATATAAAACAGCAAATTACTCCCCAAATTCTACACAACTGGTTCTCTTTACCATGGCCTATATTCTTCCATGGCATGTACCACTATTTAATATACTGGATAATTTACCTAATTATTCTGTGGACTGGTCACTGTCTGCCTCTCCTCGAGAGAATTCTGTGTTTTGTTCACGGATACACAGCCAAACACACACTAGGTGCTCCACAACTTTTTTCTTAAAGATTTTACTTATTTTTAGAGCAAAGGGAAGGGAGAAAGAAAAGAGGGAGAAAATGATCAGTGTGTGGCTGCCTCTCACACACCCCCCACTGGGAACCTGGCCCAAAACCCAGGCATGTGCCCTGACTGGGAATCCAACCGGTGACCATTTGGTTCACAGGCCAGCACTCAATTCACTGAGCCACACCAGCCAGGGCCTTAAATATTTGTTAAGAAAATGCTCTTCATCCTCCCATCTCTGGAATGCACTTAATAAAGTGATGTCATTGGCCACCTCTGAGAAAGAGAAGCAGATGGCTAGGGATGGATGGGAAGGGTTATTTCCCTGTTTGTTCTCATTCTTTTGATTTCAGCACCACTTAAATGAGAGTGACAAGGGCGGTTTCTTGGAAGTACACCCCTGGTCACAATGGCCGACACAAATGTGTGCTGTGCCTTTCCAGTGAGTATTATTACCAAAGCCAACTCCAGAACGCTAAGCTATCCTCTCAGATATTAAACTCCAGATGCAAGACGACCATCATCCCTTCAGAACTGTGTGTTCAAAACAATGGAACTTATATTCCTATTCCACTCAGAAAGCAAGATGTATGAAATAAACACTGCGACTTTACTGAACTATTGAAGAAACAAGTGAGACTCTGACCTCTATTTTCTCTTTTACCGCCTTAAACAGGGACAATATAACCTGCTCCTCCTCTATCTGATGGACCTCTTCTCGACTGGGCCAGATGTCACGCAGGTAAATACTCTTGCCGGTGGGGTCGGTGCCTGGTTAAAAAAGTTAAATAGGAAGACTTAGTATGAAAAATAACTCCCTCAGGATATTCATATCTTCAAAGAAGCCAAGAAAATTATTTAACTACAGAGTGCTTCAGGCTTAAGCAGCTGGAAGAACTAGTTACTTGTGCATTCTATATTCTTTTGATGACACAAAAATCAGTAACTATGCTCGTCCCGAGGGTACAACTTCCTGAAACAACTTGGAGAACAGTGGTCTCAGAAACATTTCGAATACAACAACCGTGTCCCAAATGCCACACCTGTGCACAGGTGGGCAAGCTCACGTGCGAGGGAAACGCTACCTAGAGGCTCTGTCTGGAAATCGATGTCCACAGTGCCGGCTATGGCGTAGGCCACCACCAGGGGCGGCGAGGCAAGGTAGTTGGCACGGACACAGTCACAGAGACGACCTTCAAAGTTCCTGTTTCCAGATAAGACACCACAAGTGACCAAGTCACCCTGAAAAAAAAATACACACAAATATATTCAATTCAACAGAAGACACTATTTGAATCATCATAAAGCAATCTCAGACATTACATTTCTCACGGCAAAAGAACCAAAAGGCCTATTACTAACTCTGAGGCATAGACTATTAACTCTGAAAGTAAGCTACAGTAACTCCTTTTTTTAAGAATTATTTCAAGAACCTAAAAACAACTCCCCTGATTACTTTGAGATTGACGGGTTACTCTTCCCAAGAGGGGCAAGGACTACAGAAGTAGGGACACACCGACATACGTGTTCTGAAACTTAACAGTAAAGCGCCATTAAGAGAGTGTGCAGGGATGCCTCCCTGTGCCACGCACGCACCTGTTTCACTGCGTTCAGAACGGCTTCTGACAAGGGCGCTGTGTTCCCCAGGCACGTGGAGCAGCCGTAGCCAACTATCTCAAACCTGCGTGTCAGAAACAGACGTCACTGGACAGCCCCGTGCGGCCCGCGTACTGAAAGGGCAGATCTGATCTCCTGCCTCCACCCCTGTGCAATCAGATCGCCTGACGGAGCCCGGATGCAGAGACTCCTCCACCAATGCTATCACGTCCCAGCGTTGGACCGGCCCTCAGGCGTGCCTCCGACCGCACGCCAGCCTCTGAAGGGCTCAGGTACGGCGGCTGCTCCCGAGGGGCACTGAACCACACCCGAGGCAGACTCTACCTACCACTCTACACAAGGAGACTCCTCAGATGGGCCTCACTAGAACTAGAACACAACCACTGAAAAAACTGACACTGCACTTCCTTCCACAGGGGCTGGAACTGTCCAGTGCCCAGAGGACCGGCTTTACTCCAACAAGGCCTGGAAGGGGCCCCCATGACTCGGAGGCAAGTGCCCACCTCTCCACCAGCGAGCTGGGGACAGTCCCTGACAAGGATTCCAAGGCAATAGAACTACAGAGTTACACATATAATTTACAAAATTACCTTCTGTTACTCCTCTAAACCTAAAGAAACAAACATAATTTGGTCAGGCTCGTAAAGGAACTGATTTAGGTGAGCTAGTGTGTCTGGAAGCACATACCGAAAACACGGCTGGCATCAATGACTTTCTAGAGTACGTAAGAATTGTGAATGCTATTTTCTCCAAAGCTCAGATGTATGCTTCATGCACTGACTAACCTCGTAAAACTCCCGTGAAAACGAGTTACTCGGTCAATAACACAAGTAGTGAAATTTCATCATCTTCGGGAAGCTGACCCACACGACTCGGGACAAACACGGGCCCCTTTGCCCCATCGCCTGCACTGTCCGCCACTGCTCCCCCGCTGTGCCTGTCTGCCGGGCCCTCCTCCCCAAACTGGAGATCACACCTCCTCCTCTGGCCCACACACTGCGCTCCACACTGAACGTGCCTGAACTGTGTTTGCTGAGGACACGGCCTCAGCAACAGCAAGGCAACCGCCGAACCGGGCACACTCTTCTCCACCTTCTCTCTGCATGTGGAAGGTCCTGACAAAGGGCTTCACTCCCCGCTGAGCCCCAGTACCAGCGTGAGGGGCAGTGACCGTCACTTACCCGAGCTTGCTCAGGTACGGTAGCACCCCGCTGGAACCGAGGTAATGCGTAACCATCCCACTGCCTGGTGACAGACTGGTTCTTATATACGGCTTAACACGCAGACCGGCTTCCACAGCTTTTTTAGCCAAAAGGCCTGCACGGGAAACAAATGACAATTATTAACGTGATGCCTCTCCCTCATGTTACAGAAAGAAGCAAGAAAGGGTTCATCGAACAGGTGGCTCTCCAATCCACATTAGGATCAAAGTCCAAATTCACAAATTTGCTGTCATTTTGTCCATTTTTTATTTGCTTCATTTAACAGAAAAACCTGCAGCAGGTCGAGCAGCCTCCACCCTGTGAGTTAAGGTAGAGCCCACAGCCCAGCACCGCACCTGCACGCAGCTCCGTACACGCAGGAGAGGCCGCGGCAGGCCGGCCGCAGTCCCCTCTCTGCGCCTGCTCGCACAGGCTCCGGCACAGCCCTGGGAAACGCCCAGCACGTTATTAGGAGACTTGCTAATTAACATTCTGCGTGTTAACAAGCAGATGTGACCTAAAACTAACAGACATAATGACATACCTTCTGTGCAATAAGACAATGGATAACGAACCAAACTTACGCTTCAGGCCTGATTACCATCACAGAAAGTCCTTGCTGTCAAACAGACACAACATCATGCACCACCCACGAGCCCAAAGATGAGCACAACAGAAAGCACATGTGACTCAGGATGGGACGGTGCACGGCCTGACAGTTCCACCCACCTGCAGCGAGCATGACAGATGGGTTGCAATTATTGGTGCAGCTGGTGACGGCTGCGATGACCACGGACCCGTGCGACAGCCGGTAGTCAGTGCCTTCATAGTGGAGAGTGACGGCATCATTCTGCCTTTCAGCCGAGATCTGGAAGCCTTTGAACCCAACCTATGGAAATGCGCAAACATAAACTGAGCCTTCTGCACATGTAGAGAAAAAGCGACCGATGGGAAGCACGCCTGGTGGGAAGCACTGCAGATTGCTCCTGTGGCAGAGGCTGCAGGCCGTGCCAGCCAGCAGCCGGAGCCCTGCCAAAGCCTGAATGTGCAGTCCCGAGAGGGGCCTGCTGGCCCCTGCGGCTCTGGCCTACGGAGAGCTGGCCAAGCACGCCAGGCCCAGCTCTCACCTGCTCTGTGGTTCTCTGCTCATTCCCAGTCACATCATTCTCAAGAGGTCCAGCAAACCTGTTATTAGCAATGGCCCTGAAGACATGCTTCCAAATGACGATGCGGGGGAGAAGTTGACAGCATGGGGAATTGTCGCAGCAAGGCACATGGGAATTCACTACACTATTACTGTGCAAACCTCACATTTTCCGTAGTAAGAAAAGATACTGTAAGAGCAAACGCTCTATAAAGAAAGCCAGCGACAGTTCTCAGAACAGAGGAAGTGACAAGTGTGAAGCCAGGCCAGTAGTGCTTCTCTTCCTGCCCGGGAGGTCGGGAAAACCTAGAGCGGAGGCTTTCTCCCGCTGTGCAGCAGGAATGACCCCTTTTTGTCAGATCAGCAAAAAATTTATTTCCAGTGTGCCGCAGAATTTCAATATTTACTTTATGTGCCGGGAGACAGAGAAGCAGAAATCCGCCGATCCGGGCACCACTGTCCCACAGAGACCCCTGAGACAGTGTCGGCACGGCCAGCGTGAGGGCTGCAGCAGTCCTGCTAAGCAGCACCTGAGATTCACTCACTTACGTTGTACTTTAAATAAACACGATCAACTTCTGATCCTCAGCGTGGACCTGGGGACAAGCTCACCACCAGGGGCCACAGCTCAGCCAGAGGAGGCTGGTGCTCAGGTCACACCCAGCGTGTGCACCGGGATGGAGAGAGGGCACCCACCTTCTCACTTAAACAAGCTCGGAAATCGCTCTTCATCTCTGTCACAGCGACTCTGTCCTGCGGTCTCTTGGGGCCACTGACGGACGCAACGATTGAGTTCAGGTTAATCTGGATCACCTGGGAAAGGAGAGAAAAGGGGAAGAAAACACAGTCGGGGTTGCAAGGACAGACTCCAATTCAAGCACTACTTCCTGAGGCAGAACAAGTATATTTATATGTTTGAATGTAACCTGTTTTAATGCTGAGACACACGCACCAAAGACAAGGATTTGAAACCCTGCAGAAAGCGGGCCAGCGGACAAGCCCGCAGACCTCCGCACGACCTGCTGCGCAGGCTGCACGAACCCTCCCGCCCTGCCCCACCAGTGTTAGCACCGTCTCCGAGGCGTCTGCCACCCACACGGAGGAACCTGTGGTGGCTGCACACTTAGTGCCACACACCTGCCCTCCACACCACCATGTGACAGTTCAGGCTTAGTAAAGAAACCTTTCTTCCCTCTCTGCTTCACTGTAACAAAAATCTACGTAAAACTAATGAATGAAATCAAAGGGTCACAAACAGCAGCTGTTAAAAACAGTAACGACTGCAGCTATCATTTACTGAGCTCTCAACTGCACGCCCGAAACCGTTCTAATACATTTGTACCTAATCACCCAACAATCCTCTGTGGTGGATGTCATCTTCATATTTTAGAGATGAGGAAACGGAGGCAGAAAGGCTAAGTAATTTGCCCAAAGTCGAACAGCTGACAAATCTCAGAGCCAGGACTGAGATGCAGGTGGTCAGCTGCAGAATTCACCCCCAGTAGTATGTGGGTTACTGGGTACAGACCTGGGAGTATTCAGGTTCTCCTGAACTATTCTGGTCACTTCGAAACAATTTCACAGCTTTAAGGTATGTTTCCATTGATCTGAGTTTGGCTTTGTCAAAACCTAAAAGTAAAAAGACATATAACAAAAATCCAGTGAGGAATTCTGAAATCTTTCGGGATAAGGGTACTAAATTCTAAAGATGAGCAAAAAGTAAATATTACAAATTACTAACTATTGAGAATCCATTTCTTTCCAAATTAGTACTTGATATCATTCTTAAGAGTAGTAAAAATTTCACTCTTCATGAAAAACTCTATTAACATAGCAGCTCCCTCTTTAAAAGTTAATAAATCACAGTCAAGATTGCTAACACTAAGTTCTATGAACTTCACACAGAAGCACTGTCCACACAGGGAAAACCAGTGATGACGCTGACCGCAATCACTCCCCACCACCAGGGGCACGCTTACCACTTCCCCGAGCGACACTGACAGAATGAAGGAGTAAAGGG
Organism: Artibeus jamaicensis; assembly: GCF_021234435.1. Classification (NCBI taxonomy): domain Eukaryota; kingdom Metazoa; phylum Chordata; class Mammalia; order Chiroptera; family Phyllostomidae; genus Artibeus; species Artibeus jamaicensis. The sequence goes on along the minus strand of NW_026522049.1, from coordinate 442,303 downwards.
CATGGAAGTTACAGTTTTTCACAGAGCGGGAAGACCTTTCGGAAGCTGAATGACCTCGGGTGGCAGCGTGGGAGCCTCCCCGTGAGGGAGTCAAGGATGGGGCAGCCGTGCTTTTCAGGCTCGCCCCGCCACACAGCCCTCAGCCGCGGGAGCTTCTCACGCGGGACGGCGGCACTCCTCCCACAGGAGGGGGCACCTGAGCACCGGGGTCGCTGGCTGGTGCTCGGGGCTCTCAGGTCGCATGGAGAAACCGCAGGGACAGACACCCCCAAGTGCACCTCTGATTAGAGCAAAGACCGCCTGAGAATGGGAAATGCAGCAAATAAAAGGAGGCCCTGCTTTCCCCACAGGGGCCTTCTGCAACACGAACACGGTCTAGTTCTCCGGGCGGTTTCTGCCTTAGATCACATGGCCGATGGAAGTGGGGGCATGGCCCCTGTCACTGAGGCCACACGGAGGGAGGTCTGGAGCACGTAACCGTGCACCGCCCTCCACGAAACCACATGCTCGTCCCTCCAACACAGCGCTGGCTCTCGGCCTCTTCCCTCGGGAGGCCCCTCAGCTCCTGGATGTGGGGGGCAGCAACGTGGACATTAAAGCGCCTGCCCACTCTGCACCCCGGATCCCTGAACAGGGTGGGGTGAAGATCAGTGCTTTGAATAATTCCTTTAAACTGCTTGTAAGTGGGTCCGAGCAGAGTAGGATTTGAGGGCATGACACTATCTAAAGCCACCTGCTACAGTTCATCTGAAAGCCACTGCTCCGAAGTAAGAGAATTTCATGAACACCAGACAGCACACTGGAAAGAGAGCACACCTATCCCTACGATTTATCTGCTTACCTGCATGTTCTAAATGCTTCAATGTCACATTGTCGACAGGGAAAAAGCTGAGGAGAGCACCGTACTCCGGACACATGTTTGCTATTGTCGTCCGGTCCACCACAGACAGCTGGGAAACGCCACTTCCAAAGAACTCCACAAACTTGCCAGCCACGCCCGCCTGCCGGAGGTGCTGCGTACAGGGACACAGAAGCGTGCAGGGTTAGCATCTCGCTGCAGGGGCCTCTCTGAGGCCACGCCCAGAGCTGTGACAGTGCAGCAGAGGGCCAGCAACCAGCTACCTCGGGGCTGCAGGTGTTTCAGGGCCACAGCCAGCGAGGTCGGAGGCCTAGTGCCACCGTCAGCGCACAGTGGCGCGTGGATGCCCGAAGCGGCTGGGAGTCAGGACAGGACGCTGCTTGCTGAGATGGGGCCCAGCAGACTCCACGGTGTGCCTGTTCACCCGGAGCCCCTCCCCTCTCAGCCAGACACACAGTAACGGTGCTTCCAGCACGAAGAGCACCTTGGACAGTTTAATGAAGTGTGAACACACTGATCAAACCGCATATATAAATTACTGCACGCCAGCTATGAAACTTCTGCAAATCCAACTACTGGTCCAAATATTTGTAGCAGTGTTAATTACAGGTAAATTACAGGTTGACACGATGTAACATATGGCCTCAAACTTAACTCCTTCTAAAGTCATTCTGAGTCACCAAGCGGCCGAAACAGCTGCCCCTCTTGCCTGCAGTGCAGTGCAAGGCCGGCCTGTGGCGGGGCCCGGGCTGAACAGCCCACACCTACAAGTGGAAGCGGAGCTGCAGACCACTGAACCCACACTTTTTTTTTTTTACGAGAGGGACGTCTCTTTATATTCATGGTTATTTCTTTTAAAATGAACATGAAACGTGTTACGTATACCAAGCTGCTGCTGCCACCACATTAACGAGGTGCCACAACACACGTTTGGAAAAACACATGATGAACCCGAAGGACCGTGAATAGAGCAGGACCTCAAGCAAACAGAATCTCCAATAACGCGTGCATAATAAATCTAACTTTTGTATCAATATGTCAAAATGTCAAAAGCAGATGTAGCATTATTTTTAAAGTGCAGCCTGAGGGGTCTAAAAAGCAGCATTAGTTTTCAGGACATCTGAAGGGAAGAATCAATTTTTCTAAAGACACAATGGGACGCTCCTTTTCCTTCGGGAGAAACGCTGTGATTCTCAATTTAACTTCTTGACCTCTGCCCCACGCACCAAATCAGTCACGTCTGTAAGATGTCAGATGTTTCTCTAATCAGGGAGGGAGGGTCGATACTTCAAGCTGAAAGGGAGAACACCACCTCCTCTCCCTACGGAGCACCCCGAGGGCCTCAGACCACTGTCCACCACGAAGCCTCACATGCGGACTCCGTGGGACCCCCCGCAACCCCACTGGGGGCCGGGGACCTGGTCAGGAAAGCGCTGTCAGAGCGCACCAGCAATGCAGGCGGGGGCTGCAGACAGCAGCTCACGGACTGGGAAACCCTGGAGCACGTGCCCCCACTGGCCAGCATCTCGGAGCTGGGACGACCAGTGGAACGGTGCGGTGCTGTCCCGCTGCCGCAGGGCTGCTGCTGACAGCCGTCCCTCGCTGAGCAATGGCTCCCCAAGGGCAAGTGGCAGCATGCTCAGGTACAAAGGAGACCAGACCTTTCCTGCAGTGCGTGGAGCGGAGAACCTGCCGACTGAGGTGGAAGAGGTGGGAGGTGGAAGAGGTGGGAGGCGGGCAGCACCTGGCTGCCTGGGTTAGAGCTGGGGCACTGCTTCCTGCTCAGCCCTGGGGCCTTTCTCTGGTCCCTCCTTCAGCCTTCCCGTGTCTATTTCTCAGAACTCGGGGGAAACGGGTCGCCAACAACAGTGCCGACCCCCAGGCCTGTGATGAGGAACAAAGAGCTGGCACGCTAGGTGAACGGTGACTGACGCCCAGAACTGTCTGGTGGGGGTGAGCGCCTGGTGCTCGCTATCATCGCTACGTGGTGCTCGGAGGGGCCCTCTGCTCACGTAAAGACATGTGCACTGAGTTGTGTGGCTGGCACAACCGGAACGTACCTTTGTAATGCCAAGGACAACATCTATGGACGTAACAAAAGGGTTTGACGAGCCAGTTAACTCACATCCAACCACCTCCGGCAGCGTCAGAGAAACAGGCAGCCCAAGCATGACCGCTTCTGTCTCAATGCCTCCGACCCCTGCAGAAAAACAGACGTGTGTGACCGGCACGGGGCCCTGGACGGCAGCCGGGATGGCCTGCAGACGCCCAGGTGGTCCAGGACCGCCTCCCACAGCTGCCTCACTGCCCTCCTGCAGACACGGACCCCGCGTCTCCTCGGAAGGACTCCACTCTCACGGCTGAGCACCCTGATCTTTGCCCTTGCGTTAAGCTCAGTGAACACCCAGTGTCCACTGCTGCGCTACGTCGGGCATTGAGAATGGAATGGAGCCAGTCCCGGTCAAGCTCAGGAAGCTCAGCCTACTGGCGAAGACAGAGGAGAAGAGAGTCGACCTCCACAACACCTGGAAGGGAGGAAGCCCGTCCTGCCCGTGCAGCAGCCGGGGCCACGCCCACACTGACAGCACATGTGCTCACAAGCACACGACCGTCTGTGACGGTCCGACAGGCGCCAGGTCGTGAAGGACCTTGTGTAAAACACAGAGGAGCCCGGACTCATGACAAGGGCTGGCTGGGGAGGCCACGGAGGGACTTCAACAGAGAATCACCCCGTCGCCTGCACACATGCCATGCAAATCTCACACATTCGGGCACACAGACCACACACACCTGAGCTAAGGTTCACTTCTGTCGCTGCCTTACAGATGAAAATGCCTCAGGCTCCGAGACCTGCTGTCTCTTCTGCCACAATGTCCCTCACACACTCTGCTCACAGGAGGGAGACGCACCCGTTGTACTTACCCCACCCCAGGACCCCCAGGCCGTTCACCATGGTCATGTGGGAGTCCGTGCCCACCACGCTGTCAGGGAAGAGGAGGCCGCCTTCCTCAGAAACCACCCGAGACAAGGACTCCAGGTTGACCTGATGAGGCATCCCAGTGCCCGGAGGGATCAGGGCCACGTTCCGGAACACTCTGGAACTCCACTAGGTTTTATATAAATGGGAGGAATCAAAGTATTAGTACATTGTGAAAAAAACAAAGTTAGTAAAGCAGGACATCCCACAAATCCAGATAAATGGTAGTTTCCAGTGGGGTCCCAGGACTCGGGGGCAGGAAGGGGGAACCAGGGCCTGTCCCTGTGCCCTCTCGTGCCCTGGGGCACCATGAGGGTCTGTGAAGAACGAGAGGGGTCTACCGCTCTGCGGTGTTCAAAAACGACTGGTCTCAGACACAGACCCCCACCTGTACCTGACATGCACCGTGAAACACTTATCGATGTTTTATAAATGTTAACGTGAACATGTCTCCCAAACCATCTGTACCTTGAAAAACTGAAGCCTCTCTCGATTTCTGCCAAATTCCACCTCCTGATTCTTTAACACTGTTTCTGGTCTGAAAAGAGGACGAGCTCGTTAAATACGTTATGGAAGAGAGCTGCCTTGTTTCCAGGTCTTCGCTCTTAAACACACACACACACACACACACACACTCTCTCTCCCCCGCCCCCCACCCCTGGGGTGGCGACTGCTGGACTTCTCAGGACACGGAGGTGCAGCTGCGAGCTCGTCACCCCAGTGTCGTGGCACAGCCACGCCCACACCGCACCTAATGTGCGAGTCTGGGAGACCTGGCTAACCCGTGCTAAAACTAAGATGGTCAGTGCTGCCGGACTTCCCACTACAAGAAGGGGGCGGGGGAGTTGATGCCACCATCAGCAAACACGTCCGCCCACGTGGCCCTTGTGCCAGGGACGCTGGGTCACCAGGGAGCACTGACAGACGTGCGACATCGCTCTAAGTTTCAAAAGAGCTTTCGGCCAAAATCTGGTGTTCCTCTCGTCCCAAAGGGAAGGTCTGCTTTATCTGTAAAACCCTGTACGGTTTATAAATAAATACATGAACTACTTAACGCAGACAAGAGAACACCACACCTCTCAACGGTAAACACAGTCCCACTTTCGGGAAGCTATTTTTATCTAACGAATGTTTCTAAGCAATTATTACTAACAGTTTCAAGTTGTTTATTTTACCTTCCAGCTCAGCTGGCAATTAAGTGTTGACTGAATGTCAATACAACTTAAATTATACATGTCCTCCAGGGTCCAGATAATTATAGTGCTGCAACTGTCAACGTTTTTTTTAAGCTGAGATTACATCAATAAATCATGGGCGGAGTGGCCACCTGCAGCCACAGCACACCTCGGGGGGTCCTCAGGCCCTCGGGGACACAGCTCCCAAAAGCCCAGCCGCCCTCCCCGCAGCACCTACAGCCTCGTGCCCGCGGCCAGACAAGCCTGCACACACTCACTCCCGGCCTCCGACGAGGCAGGGGCTCGTGCACCGCGTGCATGCTCTCCGCCTCTGCTGGCGGCCTGCGGTGGTCAGTCTGCAACCAACCCTTCACGGACGCAAGGCAGCACACGAAGGGCCACCGCGCTCACACGGCCAGCGGCAGCCATGTGACCTGCTGCTGCCACGAGAACCAACCGGAGCGTTACACCAACTCGGGTTTTTAGAAATAAAGATATACCACCTTAGCCCTGCATACGCTGCCACTTAGAAAAAGACAACTGAAAAAATTCAATGAGTTTTGAATCAATAAATCCTCCTTCTCAGGAAATGAATTTCTGTATCGAAAGGGCAGGTTCATCTTCTCGGACGCCAACGCGCAGGGGCGGTCAGGACGAGGAGGCCGCAGGTCGGAGTGGCGATCACGTAAAACCGCCCGGGTCTGATGTCGAAGGGCCCGTAGGTGGCACTGCACTCTCACTCCCAGGAGGGAGGAACACAAGGTCACCTCGACCTCAGGCGCCACAGAAACACTGAGGCAAAAATGCTCTGAGAGCTGCACAGACCTGGGAAAACCCGGGTCGGGGCCCAGTGCACTGGGGCTGCCATCCAGCCCTCAGGGAGAAAACCCGGGTCGGGGCCCAGTGCACTGGTGCTGCATTCAGACCTGGGAAAACCCGGGTCGGGGCCCAGTGCACTGGTGCTGCCATCCCGCCCTCAGGGAGAAAACCCGGGTCGGGGCCCAGTGCACCGGTGCTGCCATCCAGCCCTCAGGGAGAAAACCCGGGTCGGGGCCCAGTGCACTGGGGCTGCCATCCAGCCCTCAGGGAGAAAACCCGGGTCGGGGCCCAGTGCACTGGTGCTGCCATCCCGCCCTCAGGGAGAAAACCCGGGTCGGGGCCCAGTGCACTGGGGCTGCCATCCCGCCCTCAGGGAAAAACACGTGTGGATGTCGTTCTCGGCTCTTCTGAACCTGCAGTGTGATCGATTCCAACTTACAAAGTTAAAGTCATTTTTTATTAAGATAGTCTGACAGTCTGAACGCTACTCGACAAGCAACGGAACTCTCAAGAATGAGACGTGACAGCACATAAACGTCCAACTCAAAGAGCCCTTCCTCCTACTGTGAAAAACCACGGGTCAGGACACCTGCCCGACTCCCGGCGGCCGGCCCTGCCCGAGGCAGGCTGTGCCCCTGCGGCGCTCCCTCACCCGGAAGGGCCCTGCACGGTGAGAACCACAGGAGAGTGCGGCATTCCTGACACAGACTCCTGGTGCAGGGAGGACACCAAAGGGGCCTCCCAGCAGGGAAACCAACAGAACTACAAACGAGCTTCACTACAGAAGGTGAGTACTGAGCACGTGAGTGGCACAGACTCACTAAGCTGAAGACTCACAGTTTCAGATGCAAAACCATTTTTCTGCCTACATTCACCATGAAAATGCAATCATTCACAGAAGACCTTCTGCTGTCCTCCCGAGGCACAGAGTGACACGTAAGGAGACACAGGGCAGTGTGTCACGCGGCACAGCCGGCAGGGCTGCCGAGCGGCAGGAGGTGGGGAGGGAACACGCCCGACAGAGCAGTACAAAGACGGTCTCGTACTCAGGCACTGGCTGCAGGTGGAAAGGACACAGGGCGGGCGTGTTCTCAATCTGCGTGGAGGACCTCCCCGAGCCGTGGCCCAGCTCCGCAGAGTCACAGGGGCCTCGGCAGGCGGCCCGGCCTCGGCACGGCGGCTTCCTGGGCTGTGCTCTCAAGGGAGAGAGCTTCCCCGCTCGCTGCAGGTCGCCACCCCCGGGATTCGGAGCATTCTGTATTGCACTATCATTCAAAAAAAAGGAGACAAAAGCAGTTAAACGTGGCAGAAACTTGGCTCTTCTAAAACCCCACAGCAGCAATGCTCTCTCTACAAGCAAATGAACGCTGTCATATTACGTAACTCCAGTTTCAAAAGCAAATCTCAGGTCCCCCACCCCTGAAAAAACAAACAGGGATTTTTAACTTATGGAAATGAAAATATAATTCTAAGTGCCAAAAAAGTCATTTTCACGTGTTTCTGTAATAAGACAAGTGGCAGGTGCCGCCACACACTGTGTCACTGGATGACTGAACAGCAGGTGAGATTCACAGTTCCAGTTCCCAGGGCAAGGAGCTAGTGGCTCGTGACAACTCGTGACATGCTGCAGCCTCGGCCCGAGACTCCGGAGGACGCTCACAACGGCCTCCCTGGTCCGACCGTGGCCCCAGGGCCCTCTGACACTGAGCTCCAAGTGCTCCACCACCTGCTGACGAGATGCCGCCCCCTCCTGCTTCAGGCCCCTCTGGCAGGGGGGCCACAACACTCTTCGGGGCAGTGGGCACAGGGACGGCACTCAGAGCGCCTCTCCCAAAGAGCAGGCTCTAGACTCACTGCACGTGTCTATCAACAATATGCAGTAATTTCAAATTCAGACTGAGTAAAAAAAAATACACCAATACAAAAACCTTTTACGAGTTTCCCTCTTCATCGTCAGTCCACACTAAATGGAAGGTCCTGGCCAGAACTCCCTCCACGTCCTTCTCACACGCACTTGGCCAGTGGGCTGGGCATCAACCAGCATCACAACACATGTGAAAGTACCATTTACTGAAGTCGATCTGCAGAGAGTGGTCCACCAGGAGGTCTGTCGGACAGGCAGGGTGGACGGTCTTAGGGTCACCTCCAAGAGTCTTCACCGCTTCCCTCATAGCAGCAAAATCCACCATTGCCGGTATTCCACTAAGGAGGAGAAAATGACCAAATTACAGCACCACTGTTCTTTCACACGTGCTCACAATTATTAGGGTGCATCCAGCCATCCTGTACTTAAAGAAATCTGTTTACTTCACATTTGTGTTTGGTAACGTGCCTGTTACCCACAACCAGGTGCACCCTGGTTGAACGAGAAGGAACGGTGAACATTAGCTGAGAGCCTGAGTGCTCAGGAGCGGATGTGCCAGAGGCAGCACAGGAGGTGGCTTTCGGAGGCAGAAGAGAACGGGGGACTGGCCTGCGGCAGCCCTTCCCCTGCCTTCAGGTGCACGATACCCACCCTCAGCCCCTTCCATCTGGTGCCTTCTGGCTACTCCAGAGTGACCCACTGTAGGGATGAGCATCTCTAGCCAGCCCCGTCACACGCATTCACCAAAGGCCGCCCCTGCGCTGGACGCCCAGGGCAGGGCCACCCTCAGGGGCTGTGCAGGGAGGTGCAGCCGAGATTACAGAAGACAGCACGCAGACGTGGGAGCACAGGCACAGAGACCAGACCCTGTCGGGGGGAGGAGACGCTCCTCTCTGCCTGGCTGGCACCCACACCTCCTCCCCAGCTCAGCTAAAGGTTAACTCTCCTCATCACCCAACAGCCAGGTCAGGCCAAGTGTCTTGAGAAGACTTTGGATTTTACTGTAAGGGTGAGGAAAGTCAACTGGTCTGGCGGGGGCAGGGGGAAGCAGGGCTGCCAGTAAAGACAGGACGGCGGCTGCGGGGCAGTTGGGGGGAGGGACACACTGCACAGGGAGGCCCGGCAGAGTACGCTGGTGGGCTGGGTTGCATGTGACAACGAGGCATCAGGAGTCACTGCTTGATTCTGCCTTAAATCAGCGGGGACCACAGTGCCATTCGCCATGACAGACGTGGCCTGGTGAGGAAAAGGTGAGGTGGGCAGGCCACTGAGTTAGATTCCAAGTCCGAAAAGCATATTAGTCAGGGGTACATGAGTATGCAGTTAAACAAAAGTAGTTTCAAATAAAAGGTACAAGAAACAAGGGCCTAATTTTAAAGAACTGCTTCACATTAGAAAGGGCAACTTTTAAAAAAATTAATAAACTAATCTTCAAAACAAAAGAAACACAATGGAGCCAACCATCAGGGAATTTTAAAAAGGGAACGCTCTGAAAACGCGCCCGCGAGCGAGCAGTCGGTCTGCACTCACGTGAAGTCCTGGAGGAGGACACGGGCGGGGAAGAAGGGCACTTCGACGTGGCTCCGCTTGCTCTTCCAGTCCAGGATGTTCACGACATCCTCCCTCCTCAGTAAAAAGCCGTCACAGTTCCTCACAGCAGCTTCCAGCAGGACCCGTATGGAGTAAGGCAGGACATCTGAGGGAAGAGGAGGTCTCAGCGTTAACATGGAAGGTCAGGACGACGTGGTATCGAGACTGTAACAGCGACAAGCTGCAGACACAGATGCCCCATTTTCTCAACCTAGAACACGTCAATTTAGTGACCACAGTGGGACAGCAGCCCGGTCAACACAGGAGTGTCTAGGAACCCGACGCTCCTAGATGACCGCCAGGGCCCTCTGTGACACACATTTGTGAGACGGCCAGAGAAATAGGAACACGGGCTGAGTTTTGTACCATACCAAGGAATTAACATTAATTTTGTTAGCTATAAAAAAGGCACTGAGGTTATGATTTTTTTCCCAACTTTTTCAAATACCGGAAACGTGCACTGAAATGTATTTGCAGGTAAAAAATAACAAGCACAACCGGATACGTGACACCAGAGACCAGCAGCACAAGGCAGGCTCCACTGCACTGCTGCCTCTCTACCTCTGCGCACAAAGATGTTGACACACGGCTGACTGTGAGCGAAGCTGTGAGCAAGGAGAGTGAAGACCCTGATCGGAGACACCAGTCTCAAGGCCTGTGTTTGCTATTTGCTTACTGTAAGGCGTGGCCTTTGGAAAGTGACTCAAGATGCCACATTTCCTCCAGTGCGGGGTGATGGCAGCCAGCCCGCAGAAGTGCTAAGTGCCTCCTCTCACCACTTGTTTCCCCGCCACAGCCCTCAGGCGCAGCATGACAAAGAGCAGGCACCTGAACATGAACGTCCACCCTCACCTCAGTCAGAAACATACTGAAGTCCTCAAACCTAAAGGAACTGTAGGGGCAAAACATTTTAACAGGACATTCGGAAATAATGAGAAGGAAAATAATTATCTGAGAAGCAAATACACAAGGTTAACTTTGTATCTGGTTAACTGTTCTGGAAAAACAATTCAAGAATGTGTTTTGTGAAGAGCAGCTTCATAAAAAGCCTTCGTGGGATTTCTGGTCAAACACGGGGCTGTGCACACCAATTCTCTCTGTCCCCCCAGAGCCCACTCTAGCAGCAGGGAAGACTCGAACATGCCCAGTCCACACGGACAGACAGGGACAAGCGGGATGAACACGACTTCAGGAAATAGCACCTGGATGACTGGTAAGGAAGGGGTGAGCTGAACACAAAAGGCACCAGAAACATGGACCAGGAACCAGGGTGCCCGGGGTTTCGGAAGAGGAGAGGGTGAAGCTAGACAGCCAGGGAGCAATGCCTGCAAAATTCTAAGTAAAAATATTTCCAACGTGGAAACTGGTAACCGAGCAAATTGTCAATCAGTCCCAGGCAGCCACCGCAGAACACGCTGTGTAAGACGAGCAGGAGAATGGAGACTGGACCCCAGGCCAGCCCGAGAGCCGGGACTCCTCCGGGGCACGGAGCACAGGCAGGCTGGGCGGGGCAGCGACCCAGTCCAGATGGGGCGCTGCCAGGAGGAGGGAGACAGGAATTGATAGATTGCCTGATTGTACTGGGAGGGCCTCTTTCTTTCAGAGATGAATTATTGATAAGGACATAGAAAACTAAGCAAATAAAAAAGATAGTCACCAATTCAAGGGAAAAATACAAAGTTGTAAGAGAAATGAGATGCAATCACCCACCACATGGATTGGAGGAGACTATTAACTCATCACACCAGGAGCCCTGAAAACTGACCCCCAAAACTGCAAGAACTGCACCAGGAGGAGGGACCTGGGGCACACACACAAGAAAAGCAAAGCTCTACATCCTCCCTTTCCACAGAAGAGAGTTACGTCGAAAACCAAAAACTCAAGAACAGCTGTACAAACTAGGCTGTATGATAACATACAGGAAATTCTAAAAAAAAAATAGCCAACAAAACTGAAAACAGTGTTCTCTGCAAAGTAAAAACCAGGGGTAGGCAAGACTATTGTTTTGGTTGTAACATCAGTGGCTTTTAACTCTAACATCCGAAAAATAATTAACTATTAAATTAAAAAGCAATTCTAAGAAAAAAAGTGAATCACAGACGTTACCAAAATTTCGTGTTCCGGAAGCACTAACAAATCAGTCAATTCACAACTCCCACGAGTGAAGATGCAGCTCTGTAAGAAACCCACGCACACGAAAGGACTGACTTCTTCCTCCCCACACGTGACTCCACCCTGCAGGCCAGCAGCCTGCGGGCAATGGAGTGTGGCAGGGACCACCCTCGGGGCTGGCTGCCCGCCCAGGCTGGGCTACAGAGGCACCCTCACTGCAAGGAGCTGGGCAGCCTGTCGGGAAGACCCTCCAGCACCACAGAGGTAAGGGGGGCCTCGGCCCAGCACAGAGCACCTGGCCATCCTGGCCAGGCCACCTGCAAGGCAGGGCCTTCCACCCAGTCTGACCTTTGGGTGAGGGCAGCCCTACACCTGTCCTTCCAGCGCCCACCACTCCACACTGGGGCTTGTCCCTGCCTGCCCAGCAACCCAGACCAGCCCCCTTCTCCGCCATCCAGTGGGCTGAGCCACACCTTTGGCTGAGGTTGGAGCCCCTCCCAGATTCGTTCTTTGGTGGGTGCTCAGTCCTCCTCAGCCTCACGAACCAGGTCAAGTCCTCACACCCTATGACCACAGTCCCCTCACCTATGGGGTCATATCCCCGAGCCCCGACAGATGCCTGCAACGGAGGAGCGCACCGAACCCTGGACGGACTCTGTTTTCCCAATATACACATACTTGTGACAAAGGATCATTTGTAAATCAGGCAATTCCAGACAGAAGACCCATTCCTACCACAGATCCCAGCAACCTCGACACGTGACTGTTTCTCTCCTCGAGTTGAAAACTTTCACCTTTTGTACAAAGAGATGACTTCAGGGCTCCCCTTTGGCGTGTCTGAACTGCCGCCACCTCTACACCTGCGTTTGCAGACTGACACGAAATGAGGTGACAGTCGTCTGACGACCACGACAACTACTCAGCAATGACCCGGGGGGAGAGCAGAGGGCATGGAGACACTGACCAGAAGGGTCCATGAGCCAGGAGGTGCGGAGCCAGACAGTGCAAATGCTCATCCCGCTGCGCAGAACAGTGCACAGCCTGAAGCTCAGGAAATGTGCCTGGAATTTCCCATGTTATGTTTTTCAACCGCAACCGAATGCAGGTAACAAACCGCACAAGTGGGGGGATTGCCGTGCTCTCTGGTCAGTGAGTGGCCGTTCACATTAAGTTCCCCTGCTGTGCTGGAATGGAGGCCCTGCGACCACAGTGCCGTGCTCACGTAGCTCCCCCTTGCGGCCGCACCAGCCTGCACAGCCTGCGCACCTCCATCAGCACAGGTGCCACCTCGGCCCTCTTCCATCCTCCAGAGCCACGGGCACCGCACTGCAACTGAGGAACACAGTGCTTGAGGCTGGGCTGGTTCATTCTGCCTCTCCTAACCAGGAATTGCTAGGATTCCAAGAATCCAGAAAGCTAATCCCCTGACAATAGATAATCAAAAAGGCATCTGGGAACCAGGACCAGTGGGTAATTTAAAACTGGAGAAGTTTGATATTTGTGTTATCACACTCTGAACCCAGCTAACCACAGCCAGTACCCTGGGCCCAGGACTCGGTGAGGAAGACCAGCAAGGGGCTGAGGCCCTGCACTTGTGGGGCGGTGGCGGGAAGGCAGGCCTGGACTCAGGACCGAGACCAGTCCTTCAAGACAAAAGGCTGCTGCTGAGGTCAGGGACAGGGCTGCCAGGGCAGAGGTCACAGATGCTGGCCTGGTGACATGTTCTCCGTTTGCACAGCACCTTAACCTTTAACTGCCAACAGTGAAAAACAAGACGTTTTTCGCATGTCAGAGAATTCCACAACACTGACCTCACATCTCTGCAGCGATGAGCAGCTGCCATCCTGCACTCTGCCACAGTCCCAACCAAAGCCGTTTCCTGGTGCATGTGCCCCCTGGGTCCTGGTCAGCATGGGTCTGCAACCCCCAGGAGCAGGTTTTATAGGCCGAGGCTCCAGAATCAGGGTCTCGCTCAATGGCTTCCCCCCAGCACTCAGGAGGTAAAGACGCCTGGAGGTGGAGGCCCTGCCAGGAGGGCCACAGAGTGTGTTCCACAGATGGAAGCAGTGAGTGGTCAGGACGCACAGGCAGTCCTACCAGTGCCCTTCACAATCTGGGACAGAGAACAGTACCAGTACTGGCCTACAGTCAGAAGACAGGAGTCGAAGACCAAATTCCTCACTTAAAAGACATGTGACTTTATGGAAATTACCTAAGATTCTTATACTCATTTTCCTCATCTATACAAAGTGAAGATAAGACTATCTTTCCTGCCAATCACAAAACAATGCAGTGAAGACAAAGAGATCTGTGGAAATTCCAGGAGGTGAAGAAATCACCCACAGGCAGTATCTGCATTAACGGTGGCAGGCAGGCTTCAGATAAACGGAACGAGATAGGGCGCTGCACCTGAGAGGGCTGGGGAGCACCAGACTCTAGACTGGGGGCCTGGAGAACAGACACGCGCAGTCCTGAAGGCCCGGTGCAGGGCCAGCTCAGAGCACACCCACCTCCAGTGCCAGGCTGGGTGCCACTGAGTTTCAATTAGGAACTCCAGCCTTTAAGAAAAATATATACAGTCCTGGCTGGCATAGCTCAGTGGATTGAGCATGGGCCTGCAAACCAAAAGGCTGCCGGTTTGATTCCCAGTCTAGGGCACATGCCTGGGTTGCAGGCCAGGTCCCCAGGAGGGGGCATGTAAGAGGCAACCACACATTGATATTTCCCTCTCTTTTCTTCCTTCCCCTCTCTAAAATTAAATAAATAAAAATTTTTAAAAGTGTTTTCAAAAAATTATATACACATATGCGTGTGTGGCCACAGAGAGAGTCTCTGACACCCAGGCCCTGCAATCGATCAGCACACAGATGGAACCCAAACAGTGCTGGAGCTGGGCTGGGGCTAAGCTGCCACACAGGGCCAGGAATGAAGCTGGCAGGCAGAGGCTCCTGCGCAGTGAGGCAGAGGGACAGAGGGGGTGAGAGGCAGAGGGGATCTGAAGCCCCAAGAGAAAAAATAGGCCCACGACCCATTGTTTTAAGACACAGCCACATTTCATTGGCCTGGGAGCTTTGTGCCATGCAATGGATCTCTCTTCACTCGACCTAGTGGATGTCTCTTCTTTCCTACCACAAGGCCCAATCTAGAACAGAAATTGTCAGCAAAAGCCAAGACCTGACCAGCTGACCCCTTCGCAACACGCGGAGGGCTGACACATGCATGGCACTGCACGGAGCAGCATCATGTGACCAGGTCACAGACCATGTGTCAACACCACAGACCGCTTCACTGCTCACCTGTCTCCCAGCCCTCGCCAGAGCCCATGAAAGAGACAAGATGCGAAACTCAAACTCGTGTCCATGTTCCAGCAGGACAACGGGACCAGCAACGGACACCTGACCAGCGCAACTAGGTCAACACAGCAGATGAACAAGTCATGCAGAGGCACAGTCTGAACTGGCTGGTGTGCCTCGTAGTGTACAAGGAATGGCAGGCACTGACTGTGGGGGGTTATCCAGAGTGAGTAAGTGCAGGACTGATACTCAAAAAGAAACCAGGCAGCCTTCCAGTGACCAGTGGAACAGACTCTGGCTTAGAAATTCTGGTTCCCACGAGGCCTGACTGTGCCTTCTTCCTGTCTTTGCATGTCAGAAAGCTGCCAGCAAGATCTTCTTCACCAGGATGCTGAGTGAAGTGAGTTTTGGTTCCTTATATTCAAGAGTAAAGACTGAAAACAGACAACATACACAGAGCAAGACTAGAAAAAAATTAGCGTTCACTGAGGGAACAGCACACTCTCAACCCAACGACTGTGCACAGCGAGTCTGCATCGGAACTGAAGCACCAGGCACAGCAGCGCTGCCTATGGACCAAACAGGAGGAAGTCAGTGACAGCCCCAGCCAGCAGAAATGTTAACTAACCTCGACACAGTGTGCAGCCAGCCCTGTGCAGCAAGCAGCGAGAAGCGAGGCAGTCCCCTTTCTAACAACTCACGCCCCCCAACGCAGAGGCCAAGGGGCACCTGTGTCGGGGGCATGGAGAGGTGTCTGCACTGTCAGGCAGAAAGGCTGCCATGGCGCCAACTGCACTTCTGTCGCAGCAGCAGTACCCGCACACGGCCGCAACTGCGCGCACAACTGGCCAGGTCTGCAGTGTCGGCAGCACACTCGTCCTTCTGTGACTCTCAACCCCAATCTGACTTCTTGTAACCCATAAAAACTCTCCTAAAAACTAAGTACAAGTTATCCTTTAGATGTGGAAAGCCAAGTCCTGGCTCTACTGTGGGACGAAGCAGGCCCATGGTTAAAAAAGCAGGCAGCAAGAACAGAAACAGGAAGGGCAAGGGTGAGGACCCAAGCGGACAGAGAGCTAAGATAAAGCCAGCTGGGACCCACCCCCGGCCCCCATGGGTAACCGCTAGGATGTGAAGCTTCACCACAGCTAGGCCATCTCTGCACTGTGTCCCTCTAACTTGACACTGCCGCTTATGCCCCTGTCATGCCCATCAACCTCATTCCGCGGCTACGGACTTGCCTCGTGGCCCCTCTGTGAGACATCAACTCAAGGCCCAGTTCCTTCCTCTTCCCAGGTGGCAGGGATAGGGATTTCGCCCCTCCTTGGAAAGAGATATATTTTCACATTCAAAGACCTTCTTAAAAGAATCACTCGAAATCGCTAAGGTTGTAGTAGGCACACAGGAGTGCCAGACAGGCGACTCCAGATCCCTAAGGAGTCGATCATGGTGGTGAACTGTTTGCTTCTGAATGGCAACAGAATTCGAAGACAAGGCTCTCTCAAGATGCTCCAGCACACCTACATCTCACAGTGTGTGAGCAAATACTGCTTGGAGCAGTCTAGACTGTTCAAGTCCAACAAAATCTACCGAAAAGAAAAATCACAAAACTTCCTTCCCAAACTGACTGCAATATATTTGGCATCAATCTCTTCAAGTAGTTTTTAAAAGTCTGACACTTGGGTCGGCTTTAGCTCAAGCGGTTACTTTGTCATGGCAGACACTCGGAGTCTGGCAGTAATAACCACTCTTCCCAGCTCCCTTCATTGGCCTGGCTGAAAAGGTCACTCAACTGCTAGTAAAATCAGGTCTCCCATCCAATACCCTGGATCCAGCCAAGTTCACTCTTCGGAAACCTCCGTGAGAGGGTGGACCCTGATCAGGTGCCTACAAGGCCTGCCAGAAGTGCTGGCGTCCAGGCCAGGCCCGTCATACCCAGCCCTGGTGGACAACTCCCACCAGCAAGCTCCGCTGAGGATTCCTAATGAAAAGATGGCAGATAAAGAACTGTGGATGTTATTACTTAAAAAATTAAAATGTATGATTAATTTCTGTAGAATGTCATCAGTCCATTTTTTTTAAATTGCGTTAGTAGTTTCTTTGGACGAAAAATTACTGCTGAATTAACTTAGACTTTTGAATGAGAAGGCACAGACTCACATCCTTCCCAAACAGAAGTCATCTCAGGAGAAGTTTTTTAAATGCAAGAGATAAGTGTAGTTGTACCTGTTACAACACTGAGGCAACAGATGCAAAATATTTTCAGCTCAGCCTGACAACTGTGTTTCTATTATCAGAAACTAAACAAACCCAAGAAAACTTAGGCAACATTACCATACTTGGTGCCTCCAAGTTTAGGTACATTGAAGAACTTCTTGCGTGAACTGTCATTCAATGTTTCAATAAGGTACTCAAAGGTGTATCCTGGGGAGGAAAAATTACAGTCATTAAACGGTTACAAAATACCTTATTCAAAGTAGAGATACCTGGAAATCAACTTTGTCCAACAGAATTTTCTGTGAGGATAAAAATGTTGTAATATTTGCCCGGTCCAATTAGCCACATGTGATTATTGAGCTCTTGAAATGTGCTACAGTGAGTGAGGAACTGAATTTTTATTTCCTTTTAATTAACTTTAATCTAAATAGTCACATGTGGGTAGTGTCCACTGCATTGGACAATCCAGTTTTCAACCATGACCCTTATCAAGTAAAAACTGGTATCAGAACCACTGCTGAAACGAGTTAACAAAGAACATCTCTGGAAATGACAATGATTTAAATAACGTACAGGCATGTTTAGGGAAGACGTGTCCTAAATATTTCATAAGAACAGACACAACAATTTGAGAGCACCACAATTATGTTAGAGGAACTTATTTTTTTAAAAATCGGAAAACGAGAATTTGACAGAGCATTTAACAACGTGGACAACCAAACTCAACCAAACACCTAACAGGTAAACACCTCAATGGGTGTTGATAGGATATAAAAGGCCAGATTCTCCCTAAATGAGACGCGTCTTCCATGTTTTGCACCAACTGAGGCTGAACCACGCAGTCTTGGACCTCGGGGTCCGGACCAGCTCGGGAAGGGCGGAGGGGCCTCGAAGGAAGGCACCTTCCCGTCCTTTGTGTGGCCCGAGGCCCGAGACGGAGAGGCCCACAGCAGAGACCGTAGCGCCTAACGCTCCATCCGGACTGAGCAGAGCCGGGGACGCAGAGGCAGCCGGGCGCCGCGGTACGTGGTCCGGGGCTGTCCCACCGGCGCCCGGCCCCGTTCGCCTCCCACTCCGTTCTTGGGGCGAGGAGGCGGGGACACCCGCCCCCGCCCTGCTGTCTAACCAGCGGGCCTCCCGGACCCTCAAGCGGGCAGAACCAGCGGGGCCCAGGCGGCGGTGGGCTGGGCGCGGAACGGGCCGGGCAACCAGGCCCCAAGAGCGACCCTAGCCGGAGGCCCGCGCGCCGGCCGGGTGACTCCAGGAGCGACACACAAGGAGCCGGCACCGGACTGCGCGCCTGCAGCTGCCAGACCCCATGCGGCAGATGGCACTGACCTGCACTTGGCTCGTCCATCTCCGGAGACCATATTAGCCCGCGGGGATGCGCCGCGAGGGAGGAGGGGAGACTGGTGAGGGAAGAGGAGGAAGGAGGCCGACTGGGACGGGAGGAAGGAAGGGAACAGTCTCGCGCAAACACCGCGAGAGCCGCAGCGACCGTCCGACTCCGTGCTCGCGATATTTGCGCCCAGCTCTCGCGAGGTCTCCGGACGGGGAAACAAAAGAAGAGCGGGGGCGGAGCTGGGGAAAAGGCGTGTTCTCGCGCGATCCTCACACTAGGAGACTGGTGTTTGGACGTTCCTCTCATAACCTGCCAAGCGATCCGTTATTTAGAGCGGCCTCGCGTGTCTAATTGGGGCTGAGGTCTGCGGCATGTGTGGGACGGGGGTGAGGCTCTTCGCCTTCCTCGGTGATGGTCCGGGTGCGCCTGTGCTGCATCCTGTCCGTCTCCCCTGCCTGCCCTTTCGTGGTGGCAGTCCCCAGGCTTCTGTCTCTTGTTGCCTTATCTTCCGCGTCAGCCCGGTCCTTTCTGCATTCGCTCTTCCCCCTCGTAGAAGAATGCCCTTCCGCCGGTTCTGTGACCGCAGACCCCCGGCTTGCTGTAACTGCCCCTAAGGGCGCGCCGCCTCAGTTTCCAAGGCAGGCCTCTTACCCTGCCTAGCTTAGTGCGCTGAGTACTGATGCACCCTGGGCTGTGGCCTCACCCCGTTTCCCTGGCCCAGCAGCCCTGAATTCTTCACCACGTTGCTCCTAAGAACAGGAAAATCCCGTAACCACAGTGCGATAATCAAAATCAGGAAACAATATTGCTACACTACTATCCAATTTATAATCCATATTCACATTTTGCTAGTTGCCCCAATTGTCCCAATATTGTCCTTTGTAGACACTTTCCCCCCAATCCGGGATCTAATTCAGGGTCTATCACTGCGTTGGCTGTTTTTCCTCTTTAGTTTCCTGTAATCTGGAAGAACTCTGCTTTCTTTTATGACATCGCCATTTTTTAAGATTACTGACTTGTTGGTTTGCAGTGTGTCCTTTAACTTGGGTCGGCCTGATTGTGTCTTCGTGATTAAATTCAGACTGTGCTTTTGGCAGAATGTTACCTCAATGATGTGTCCTTTTTAGTATCATGTCCGGTGGCTGTGGATTTCACTTAGTTCCCGTTTGGTAACTGAACCATCTCTTCGGTCTAAAATCAGAGCAGAATTTCAGACCCGAGTCTGTGGGGCTCTAGGGCCCACGTTCTTACCTGTCCACAGCTTTGTCTCGGGTATCACAAGGTGTGGGGGGAGGTGCCCACATCTCCCTAAATCTCAGGATGGCAGCTCTGAGGGCGGCCACATTCTTCCACTCTACGTTTTGTTCTTTATTTTTTACTTTCACCCAAGGATGTTTATTGATTTGGGATAGAGGAAGGGAGAAAGAAAGAGAGAAACATCCATCAGTTACCTCCCATATGTACCCTGACCAGTGATCACACCCACAACCTAGGTATGTGCCCTGCTTGGGAATCGAACCCACAACACTTTGGTACATGAGATGACGCTCCAACCAAGTAACCTACCCAGCCAGGGCCAGTCTACATTTTAATTATACACAAGGAAACCCTATTTGATTTTTGATAGTTCCCAAATAAAGGCCATATCTTAAAAAAATCAAAACCATGATAAACAAGGACACCCGCCACTCCATGGGAGCCACATCTGAGCCTGGCTGCAGGTGCAGTGAGAACAGCTGGCTGCCAGCCCTTGGCAGATGAAGTCAAAAGGAGCCATTGTCCACCCACAGCCCTGTAACCCAGTGTTCTGCCCATCTGATCACGCAGAAGGCAGTTAGGAGGTTTTTCCTTTTATTTATTTATCTATCTATTTATCTATTTATTTATTTATTTATTTATTATTTTAAGCCTAAGATTTTTATAGATAAGATTTTTATTTATTTATTTTTAGAGAGATGGGAAGGAAAAGAGAAATAGAGGGGGAAAAACATTGATGTGCAAGAGATACATCAATTGGTTGTCTCACATGAAAAGCTGGGGACCTGGCCGGCACCCCAGGCATGTGCCCTGCCTGGAAATCAAATCCTTAACCTTTCAGTTCACAGGCCAGCACTCAATCCACTGAGCCACACCAGCCAGGGCAGGAGGTTTTTCCTTTTAGCAGCTAGGAAATACACCACAGTTTGAAGGTTTTTAGAAACTTCCTGAAATCCCAGTTGTTGTTTTGTTTTGTTTTTACCAGCCGGTTAGGTTAAGAAGGTCAGCGCATGGTTGTAGAGCAGTAGTCTATCCATGGAACTGTGTGTGATAAGACAGAAAAGAAAGTGAAGACACTCTCATTTCTCAGACCTACATATCCTTTCCTAAAGGAAATAGGATGCCCACGAGGTGACAGCCGAGCAGGGCTGGGAAGCCAGGTTCCAGTCCCACATTCCTTCTGGGAATGTGAACAGCTGCTTGGTCAGCGTGAGTGGAACCCTTGAGGACCACCCATCTGTTCTCAGCTCTTCTGGGCTGTTCTGCCTGGGAGCCCAAATTTATGCCCAGAAACTTCGCAGTGAAGTTCAGAGGTACAACTCGGACTGCTATTGGAAAAGTAGCCTCTGGGGGGCAGCCGCGGGAGGCAGCTTCTCTGTGTCCCTGCGAGTGACGTAAATAGAGAAGGGGTGTGGGACCCTGGCACAGCCAGTTAACGAAACACTAAAGGAACGAGGTTCCCAATTGGACCCTCTATTGTGGCAGTAAAAACAATCGAGACACCCAGATGTCCCTTTGAAAATGCGGCATGTCCCACCGGGCTCGCTCAGTTTCCCAGGAGTGCGCCCCCGTCAGGACACTGCGCAACTCTGGGAATGGACTTCAGGCGGCTGCCGGACAGAAGCGTCAAGCTTGAGGACCAGCACTGGCTTTGGAGGCCCTTCTTCTAAAGCCCATAATGTTAAAATCTGCCCTTCCCTCCTCAAATCACAGGTTCTCTGGGCCTTCTGAAAACTTCCTCTCCCACGATAAGATACATCGCCCTGTTCTGACCAAGCACTGGGCTGGGCTCAACTACCAGCCTAGGGCTCTGCGAAAATGGAATCCCGCTCAGGTCAGGCTCTGCTCCGGACGCCACAGGGGTCCTTTCTGATCATCAGGGGCTGGACCACCCGCCACTACATTTTCGAGACTCCTTCGCAGGTCTGGCCCCTGTTGATTTCTTGCTGGTCAAATACAGGCGTGTGAGACTGATTCAGAGCTGAACTGTGTGCAGAAAGCAGCAGGCCGTGGGGACGCGTCTGGGGGCGCAGAACGGGGTGGAGGCCCCCCTTGGTAGCCCAGTTCTGCGGGGGAGTTTGTGACCCATTCCCACAGGCTTAGTCTAGACAGAATCCCAAGGATTGGTTAGCTTCTCCACACCTCTCTCCATCAGCCAGGCCTGGATTGCAGAGGACAGGATCCGGTCTGGCTCCTTTGAGCTCATTTAAGCAGAAAATGACTCTGTATGGGGTGTGAAAGGGCTTTACAGAGTTAATGGGGAGCTGAGGACACCCCGTAGAGGTTAAGGCTATTTAAAACACTCCTAGAGACCCCAAGGGAGCTGTCCCACCTCCACCCCCGCCCACCATCTGTGTTCCACAGTGATGCCGCTAGGACCCAGAGGCCCCTAACTATCAAGCCATCGCAATCCAGTCAGAAACCACAGGCCCTGCGGCAGCTCCGGAGTCTCACTATGTCTGCTGCGCTGGCCACCAGGGATGCCACGTGCCAGCTCCTTATTACTCCTAACGTGAGCGACTGGACACTGGAATCTCTGCAGGGGCCACTGAGGTTCAGCAGACCCGGCACAGCTGTGGCTGCCCCCTTACCTGCACCTTGGGGCGAGTCTACTGACCCGGGCTGCCAGCGGGTCCAGGAACACGGTTTGTGAGTCGGTTTCCCAGCCTCCGAGAGGACTCGATGCTCGGTGCCAGTCCACCAGCGACGCTTTTCTGCCGACACTAACTGGACTAACTGGATGTCAACAGCCCAGAACCCGACCAGCACAACTTCTGTGTCTGGTGACAGGCCGCTGGCGGCTTCCAGAAGGATGCCTGCTCAACCTGGGACAGTCTGACTAGGAAAAAGTGTTTTGTTTTTTGTTTTTTAACACCAAACTGAAACCAGTCCCCACTTGGCTTTCTGGGACCGTTTACCCACCCTCCAGAGATCTAAGGACAGTGACAGTGATGTTCCCCCAAGTATGCTCAGCAGCACTGAGAACGCTGGCTTTCCAATGACAGAGGGGGCTCAGCGGTGTTCAGAAACACACCCCATTGAGGTTCCTACTTCCTCCCCCCATTTCTCAGCACCCCACACACTCCTGGCACAACCCCATCCTACGGCGCATTAACAACAGCCACAGCAGCCATCAAGGCACAGTGTCCCACTTGTGAGACTGCTGGTCCCACACTTCCCTACAGGGACCAAGTCCATGGGCTGGGAGAAAGGAGAAGGCCCGGGATTGAAGAGATGGCAGGACATCCCTGAGAGGACGATATCTTTGTGGCAATGAAGCAAATTCACTGCCATAGGCAACTCCCAGGCTCCTGAGAGGCTGAGAAACCAATTAATTCGAACGCATTTGTACAGTTCGCTAAATTGGTCACCAGAGGGAGTTTAGATATAACGGGATCTTCGGCCAGACCAATCATTACAGAGCTTGCCTTTGGAGGGTTTCCCTGCTCCTCACCTCCCAGGTGCTCCACGCACCTTGCACCCCGGGGGTCTCATCAGTGAGCAGGCAGGTGGCCGCTCCCCTTATCCCACTTTTTGAGGAAGGGCACCTGGAGGTCAAGCGACTTTTTTTTTTTTTCACTTCACGCTAATCACAACCTTCTGTAGCTGTTATTTGCAAGTTCACGGGCTCTTTTTAAAGGCTTTGTCAGTGATTGTAAAAGCGGAATGGGCCAGCGGCTGCTTTGACACACTGGTGAAGCCAAGGAGTCACACAGGAAAAGAGGCAGATTCCTCCTCCTTTTGGTACTTACGCCTGCGCGTCAAAGAATGTGGTCAAATACATGAGTTTATTGGTCCGTAATCCCTCTTGGCTTCCTCTGTCGAGTAAGTGTTATGGGCTATACAGACTTGAGAACTCGACCCCCAAGAAATAAACAGTCCAGTTGGGAGGGGCTGTGGGTGTGGGGCGGAGGGACACAAAGCCACTCGGGCTGGGGCCTGTGGAAAAGCTCTGCAAGCAGATGACAAAGGACAGGAAAACCAAACAACACAAAGCACTGGGCTCCTTTCCAGGGCAGATCTGCGGGGCCAGCCGAGGGTTCCGGATGCCCTGGTCCTTGCCCTGCTCCGGCTCTGTTCCCCAGCCTTGGCACCGAAGCGGTGCCTCCGTTTTCCTCCAGTAAATTCCATGTGGCGTGGGCTCTCCTGAGCCCCTAGCTGATGAAGGGTTCTTCCTGGGCGGGAGAAATGAGTGAGCAAAGTTCTGGAAAAAGGGAAGACTGGACCTTTCACAGAGCTAGGACAGATGGTTCTCAAGGGCAGGGTGAACCTCCAATATTTTTTATGCTGGATCCCAACCCCATGTTTACAATCACCAGACACAGAGCTGAAAACCGTGCCGCTGCTAATGTGAAATGTCTCCACAGGCTCAGCTGGTTGGATGTCGTCCGGGAAAGCAAAAAAAATTGAGGATTCAATTCCTGGTCAGGGCACATGCCTGCTTGGCGGGTACAGTCCCCAGTCCAGTTGCGTTTTTCTCACATCGATGTTTCTCTCCCTCTCTTTCTTCCTCCCTTCCCCTCTCTCTAAAAATAAAATAGATCTTTAAAAAAAAATACAATAAAATGTCTCCACAGGAGGAAACCGGGTACAAAGAACATGTCTGTATTATCTTTGCCAGTGTCTCCATTTTAATATAAGAGGGGTTTGTAACAGCGCAATGTGACTAGTGAGACAGCGTCTGCATTTTCTCCTCCGGAGCTCAGGTGTGTGGTCAGCAGGGAAAGGGGGCCAGACCCCGAGGTGTGAGCTAAACCAAACCCACCCTGGAGAGGAAGTGGGGAAAATCCGAGAGACTAAGGCGGGATCAAGTCAAGCTGCGTACCAAGGGGGAGGGAGGCAGGCCCCGCTGGCAGAGGACCTGCAGCTTCAGAGGAAGGTGTGAGCAATTGCCTCCTGGGCCCAGGTAGGTCTGCAGTTTGCTCCTACGAGCTGCTGGGCTGTGATGAAGGGTGTGTTGGCTTCCACTACAAAGGGCCCAGGAAGAGGGGAAGGGACTGAGATGGGAAATACAGTAATGGATAAAGGGAAGAAGAGAAAACCTTGGCTTGCTTGAGAGGGAGAGAAACATCCATGTGCGGTTGCCTCGTGTGCGCCCCCTACTGGGGACCTGGCCCGAAACCGAGGCATGTGCTCTGACTGGGAATCAAACTGGCGACCCTTTGGTTCACAGGCCGGTGCTTAATCCATGGAGGTACACCAGCCAGCATGGTTGTCAGGATTTTTCTTTTTTAAATTTTTGCCCATCGAAGGGTAGTTTTCTAAAGGTCAGCATTATTGAGGAATAACTTCCTTGTGACCACAGGGGCAGCTCTGATTCGGATTCTGCCTGTTCACAAGTGAGGCTCCATCTCAGTGCCTGGGCTCCAGGGATGGGGACAGTGTAGGGTCCCTCACCTAGAAAGGGTCATGCTGCTTGGTGTCTCACCTTCGTCACTGATCCCCGTCAAAGCCCCTCCCTCCCATGCAGCTGTCACTGGGGACTTTACAGGTTTAAGCCCCCAAATGCATGAAAACCACGTGCATCACCCTGCTTCATGCTGTGAGGGGTTCTCATTATCTCCCTGTAGGGGCGAGGATGCAGAGGGGATGCAGTGAGCCTGGTCAGCCTGTGTCCACAGCCCTGTCACCCTCCTCGGCCTCCCCTGTTGGAGCAGGACCCAGACCTCCAGGACTTGTGTCCCAGCCCCGCCATCGGCTGCTGTGGAACACGGGGGAGCTCTCCCCTCTTGGCCGTGCAGGGTGCTGACTTCCACGTGGGAGACAGGTCCGGAAACAGCCCAACGCCCGCGAGACGCAAATCCTTCATTGCTCATCAGAGGCAGCAAGCGGCTCCAGGAAAGCCACCGCCCCCCACCCCAGTCCCTGCGCCATGTGGCACTCGTAGATCCAGCCCCAAGCCCTGGGGGAGGGGGAGGGGGAGGGAAGAGGCCCATATTTCAAGCATTCACCCAACACATGCAAGGCAGCCCAGCGGCCCTGTCAGAAGGGTTTCCTGGTCCCAGGAATGAATTACAGAGGCAGGTGGAAGTAGTTATCTCTGTTGAGAGAAACAGGGCACCGGAACTTGCTCTGAGGCCCTGAAAAATGACGGGAATGAAAACCAGATTCCACAGTCGGTGATGAGAGAGAGAGAGAGAAAGAGCTGCCATTTCCCTGCGGGACTGGGGTGGCTGGGGGGCGCGCCTATTAGGGTGGGAGAATGAGGCACAGACCGCCCAGCGGCTCGCTCCAGGTCACACAAGCTTTAGGACTTAAACACACACGATCCCTGGTTCCTAGCACAGTCTCGCCACCTCCCTGCGACCCACACGGTCACACCTTGGGAAAGGACGCAGGAGGCTGGGTTTAAGTCTCCATGGTGCTGACGCAATCCATCAGCCAGCCGGGTCTCATAATTGCGCTTTTACCATTTTTACACTAATGGTCTCATTGCATAGAAGGCCTTTGGATGTCTGGCTAAAACGTCTCTGTGTTCGTCCTACCATTGGCTGGAATCTGCAGGGACAAAACTTTACTAGAAAGGGTTATAAATGAAAAATCCCAAAGTTGTAATTCAGCCGGAAACACGGGGTTTTGACCCAGAAGTGGTCAAATATCTCCACCTCAGCCGCTCACTGCTGTCCTGGCCCATGGACTTGGTTCCCTTACAAAATTTGGGGACCAGCGGGAAGAGAGCACAGTGCACACATGACGACTGCTGGGGCTGCATGTGCCATAGGACGGGGTGTGCAAGCTGGGCCGGGAGTGTCCAGGGTGCTGAGCAATGGGGGGAGGAAGAAGGAACCGCAGTGGGACGTGTTTCTGAACACTGGCTCAGCTCCCTCTGGCCCTCCCCACACCCTCGGCGGCCACCCACCCTGAAAGAAACGATATCGGCTTTGACTGAACCAGGAGAGCAAGGTTGAACCCCAAAGTTTTTAACTTTTTAAAATATTTATTTATTTGTCTATGAAATCCTCACCTGAAGATATGTTTACTGATTTTAGAGACAGAGGAAGGGGGGAGAGAGAGAGAGAAAAACATCAGCCAGTTGCCACCCCGGAAGGTGTCCCAAAAAGAGATCAAACCCTCAACCTTAGGCATGTGCCCTGACCAGGGATATAACCTGTGACCTTTCCATCCATGGGACAACGCTCCAACCAAGTGAACCATGCTGGCCAGGGCTCAGCCTGTTTTTCGTTAAATACTTTTACATTTAAGGATTTATATGCACCTATAATCAATACGGAGGACTGGATTTTCTCACTGAACATTTAAACAGAACTGTAATCTTCTCTTCTACAGCCATTTTCTGCTCCCACTCAACAGTATACTTTGAGGGCTATCCACACGTGTCGCGTTAATTCATCCCTGTAACCTGATGTGAAATGCTCCATTAAATGACTCTACCATCTCTGACCAAAGCAGTCTCTCGTCGGTGGACATCGGTGTCATTCCCAGTTCTGCGGCGTGCTGATCAACATCCTGTGGCTTAATCCCCGCGGGTGTCTCCCATGCGCAGGGGAAGCCGGTCTGGGCACGCACGGAGGGACCACCTTCCACATCCCATTTCGCCTGCTGCTGCCTCGTTGTCCTGCCTGCGAGCCCCCACATCTCCCTGTCCTCTTGCTCCCACCGGATGAGGGTGGTTCCCAACACCTGACACCACCAATCGGAGGCGTCCCTTCCCCGGGGGCAGACCGAGCGCGCGTGCGCACGTCTATGCCCACCGTCCACCACGTGTGTCTCCTCGGGAAGGGCTGGGACTCACCAGTCAGAGAGTACGGTCCTGCTTGACCGCAAACGTCGCACTGAGGTTTAAAAGTCGATGAACTGCTTAACAACTGGCTCGCAGCAATTCGCGTTAGCCAGCCAGACACAAACCGCTCTGACAACAAAGCGGTCCTCGGATTGGCGGCTGCGATGGAAGAACTTTCCCAGAGGGCTTTGCGAGGCGGCCTCAAGCGCCCTCCGTGGATCCCTCTGTGGGTCCCCCCTGTGGGCGTGTCTCCGTGGAAGAATTATGCTGAACCTGGAGGGCGGCCCGCCCACAAGACTGCGCCTGCGCGCAAGTGCGAAAGGAGGGGCCCAGAGCAAGAGCTCTGAGACCTGCTCCCAATCCCCCCACCACGCTTGTCCAGGTTGGCAAGGCTGCTGGCAGGGGGTCTCCATCCCACCCTGGAGAAGCCTGGGTGCAGCAGGCAGCGGGGCCACCTCCTGTCCCTGTCATGTACCTGCTCCCTCCAGAGTCCCCGCTTTTAGGAAGTGAGGAAAACACAGGAAGCCATGGAGTCAGATCTGGTTCCACTCCTGTCCACAGCTCTCCTCCCTTGGCTGGTACACCCCCACCCCCACCCCCAGGGCTCTGAGAACTGTCAGGCCCCCTAGGTGACAGGTTGGCTAACATATATGGGGTGTCAACTAAATGCTGGCGCTCACCGAGGATTTCACAGGTAGTATTTTATTTACTATTCCCAGTAATCCCATAAAGTGAGGACTCTGATGATTCCTGCTGTGCAAATGAGGAAACTGAGTCACGGGGCGGTGAGGAAACTGGCCCAGGATCGAGCAGATAACAAACACCGCAGCTGTGACCTCATCCCTGATGGTCCCCAACCCTTCAACATCAGTAACACTGGCTTCTCTGGTCCCTCTGGACTCCAGCCAGGGACTCAGTGACCACGAATGAGAGGAGCGGTCATGGAGGGTACGGTGACCATGAGAAAGGGCCAAATCGTAGACAGGCAGGCCCCAGTTCTGGTCCAGGTATCAGTTCAGCTCCCCAGGTGGGGAGCAGAGGACAGGTGGGGGACACTGGCAAGAGGCTTGCGATGGGGCTTTGCAGGGCAGGGGTCAGCCCCTGGCCTACCTAGACCTGTGAGATCATTTCCCCTCTGATAGTCCTTAAAGCAGACCTTCGAGGGAGGTAGGCAGAAAGGTTGTCCTCCCCCAGGAAGGCTGCTGAGGCCCAGGGCATGCGAGACTTAGCAATGCTGTCCAGCAGCTCCTGGGGACTGGTCCCTGCAGGAGCCGCCTGTGCCCCAGACTCTACAGGGAAAACCCAGACAGAACTTCGCCTTGGGAAGGCTGCTTTCCAGACCGACCTGTTTCTGAGGGTGGCAACCACAGCGGGACCCGTTTCTCTCTCTTTCTCACTCCCTTGGGTCCCTCTAGGACCTGCAGGCTCCCGCCGGGCCGCTCACAGCCAGCTCCCCAGGGAGGATCTGAAACCAGCCTTGCAGCATTACAGGAAGGAAGCTCTCGTAAGCACTTGTAACCCAGTGCTTCTCAAACCGTAACGCGCGCACGGATCCTGGGGGATCTTGTTAAAAATGCAGTTTGTGAATCTGGATGAAGCTGAGACTCTGGCGTAACAAGCTCTCCGATGAACCTGCTGGCCAAGGACCACATGGGAGTGACAGAGATATGGGGCAAGTGCCAGCATTTAATTGACACCCAATATAGGTTAGCTAACCTGTCCCCTGTGGCTGGTGATAAGTTTCTAGGTACTGGGGTACAGGGAGAGCCTGGAGCCAGAGGTCTGGGCTCCTCACTGCCCGCCACCTTTGCAGTTGATGCTGGGAAAGCCATTTAACTTGCAGTCTCAAAGTCTCCATCTGTCCGCAGAACAATCCATGCCTGTTAGTATTTAGTAAACACCCAAATATTAGTAAAAACCTAGGATAGGGTAATCACACCCATCTAATGAAATTGCTAAATGAAAGGATTAAGTGAAAAAAAAATAAAACCCTACAGGGTACATAGTCCAGAGCCAGGTGCACAGAAACGTCCATTAATTTTTTTTTATCCTTCCAGGTGTACATGCTTATTGATTTTAGAGAGAAGGGAAGAGAAGGAGAGACACAGCCAAAGGAATAGAGAGGCTGGGAGAAACTCAAGCACCAAGAAGCCAGCAAGGAGGCGGGGAGGGAAGGGGTTCTTTCGGGCGTCGTTGGGGTAAAGGCTTCCTTATTCTGCCTCGGCACCTGCGTCTGGCTCCTCTCCTACAATCCATCAGTGCTGATCTGCCCGGAAAGAGCCAGAAGCCCGGGTCCCCGGGGCAGGTGGGAGGCCCCAGGACCCAGGTCCAGCCTCCTGAGGGTCTCAGCAGCTCTGTATGCTCAAGACCCTCTCTGCAGGTTTCTCTTTCCCTCCAATCAGCTCCATTCCGAGGAGGGTTGGAGCCTGCCTCTCTCCTGTGGAATATGAATGGTGGCCATCGGCTGTTTGTCCTGCTGCCTTTAAATCGGTGTCACGCACAGCATCCAGGTTGGGCCTGTCTGCGGACTCGGCACAGCCATTCCTCCCCTCGGTGACATTTTCTGGGGGATAGCCTGGATTCATCACGAGGGACTGAGGACAGCCCTTGCCTGCTTGGGAACCCCCCGGCCCATTCCCCCATCGCCATCGGTGTCTGTGTGTCTGCCCTGCAGGCCCACCCCAGCCCCCTCAGACCAGGGCTGGCGCCCCCTGGTGCTCCCGCGACACACTGCAAGTGCGTGTGAACCAACCCCGGGAGCTTGCCAAACTGCAGAGCCCTTGACGAAAAGGACCTTGGGCCTCAGAGACGCGGTTCTCTCTCTCTTCCTCGATCTCCTTCCCCAAGTCCTTCCAAACTCAGCAGAGACAACTCCTGCCTCCACGGCCCTGGGTCACCTTCCGGAGCCTGGCACGCAGTCAGGTCATCTGTCAAGTGAGAACATGGACCCTACCGCCTCCTAGGGACAGTCCAGGGAGTAAGAGGGCTTGACGCTCAGGGACAAGCGTGCAGGGCTCCCACCAGTCGGCCCCACCCAACCACAGCCCCCACCAGGGGCCTAGACTCCAAATGGCTCAGCTCTTCAGACGAGGAAAGAGCGGGAGAGCCCCGGCTGGCGTGGGTCGGCTGCCTGGGTGTTGTCCCCTCGGCCGAAGGGTCTCAGGTTCAATTCCCAGTCAGGGCACATTCCCAGGTGGCCGGCCAGGTCCTCAGAAGGAAAGACACAGCACACATTGATGTTTCTTTCCCTCTCTTTCTCCCTCCCTTCCCCTCTCTAAAAATAAATAAATAAAATCTTTAAACAATAAAATAAAATAGGAACTCAGTGAACAAATCCAGCCTGGCAAATGGGACCTCACTGGCGTCTCTCGGGGCACACCTCAGTCCTCGGCCCCTGGTAAAAGCAACAATCCCTCTAACCCTAGGGTCACCCTTCCGAGCCCCACCTCCGCCCCTGGAGCCACAAGCCCGGCCCCACGAGCTGTGCTGGTGTGGAGTCTGTGTGTTTCCTCCCCTGCTGATCGACGTGCGCTTCCTGGGGCCAGAGGGTGCGCAGCCAACAGTTCCAGAACCTGTAGGTGGTCCCTCCTCGCGGCTCGTAATTACTTCCTGATTCCAGAGGCTCATTATGTGAGCAGCCCGCTGGATGCCGCCCCATCTCAGCTGTCAGCGTGCGGCGGTGCCTGGATTGCTCTGGGGGAGATGAGGACAGAGCTGGAAGGTCTGCTTGCATCCCCTCCCCGGGACAGGGACACGGTGGCCCTGCCCTCTGGGTGCACCTGCCAGCCACCAGGGGGCGGGGGCTGTGGGGCACAAAGGCGGATTCAGCAAGAAAGAACTATTTCACAGCTTGTCCATAAATCCAGTGTGGAGCTTGAAAGGGGGCTGACCACCTCCTACTGGGGGGGGAGGTGTTGCTGCAAGGAGTTATCATCACAGCAGATGGCAGAATGAATAATCTAGAGAGAAGCCCAGGAGGGTCACGTCCATTCATTCTCATATGTCCTAGGTCCAGCAACCTGTCGGTGAGCCCCTCCCCTTCCCTGGAGGACTCAGGGACAAATGTGTATTTTGGAGGGGACATGGGAGGACCGAAGCCACTGGGAGCGGGGTACCTCCGTCACAGCCCCATCAAAAGAGGAATAAACATTGGTCCCACACAGCACTTGATCTAAAGCACCTCCCATGCATTAACCCGTAAGATACCGCTTCTGTTATTCCCATCTCACAGAAGAGGAAACTTGAGGCCGGAAGAGGTTAAGTAGTTGACCCAGTAAAAGGCCCGGCTGGGGCGTGAACCCAGGCAGCGGCTCCAGATCTGTTGTCCTAACTCCACAGTTCTGCCCAGACCAGGCCACCTTAGCAGACGGTGGCCATGAGGATCAGATTCCGCACCCCCCCTCCGTGTTCTGCCAGCCTCCCCAGAGCCTGGGCTCAACCCCAACAAAGCAGGGAGGGGAACCCCACATGGACCAAGATTCGATTTTTACCACCTGCTAGGACGTGGCCCGTCAGGGAGATCTGGGTCAGTGACAGATGGAAGGAGACTCTATGGATGGAGATGCGCTCCTGTCGCAATAACCACCCCAGGTGAGAACAAAGACACACCTCTAGCTCGGCTTCCTCCTCCCATGGTGGGGGGGAGCTTCCGGTCCCTGGGCTTGGGTCTCTCCTGGTCCAGGGGGCTGCTGGGGCTGCTGGCGGCGCCTGTCACCATGCTCGCTCACCCAATTAGGCCTGCCGGTCCTCCCTCATCTGGAAAGAATGAAGGCAGCCTAGCACTCCGGGCACTAATGCAAACCATTTGTGCAGCCGCAGGACACGGACATGATCCCGGGGATATTCCAGCTCCCCTCGCAAGAAAGAGGCCGCTGGCCAGTCCGGAGAGGGCGGGCCTGCTGCAAGGAGGGACGTTTCTGGCCAGACTCAGCCTCCCATAACCACCCGGGACCTCTCTGGGAGGCCGGGTCCTGGGCCTCCTCGGTTCCCCACTTATGGGCTCTGTGTGTGGGAGGGAGGCCAGTGACTTCAGAGATTCCAACTGGATGGAGCTGGACACCCTCTCACTTCTTCACAGGCGTGGCCCAGGACACCAAAGAACCCAGGAAGGAAACGCCCGCACTTACCAACATGCTTCACTTGAACGTCAGCTCCTCGAGGCGGAGGTGCTCACCATCGGTTTGACCTCCACACCCCAGCACGGCCCAGGGGGAGGCAGAGATGTGTTTTCACATCCGCTGTCTTCCTGCTCTGTCCCCTGCATGGGGCCCCTGACCCTTGGCCACTTGGCTGCACCATTCGATTTTCATTCCTTGTGGACCGCCAAGCACTCTCCTGCCCCAGGACCATGGCACGTGCTGTTCTGGGAGGCCAGTGCTCTTCCCTCCCTTATTTGCCCAATTGACCTCTAGAACTTCTGAGTGCTCAGCTCAGACATCACCTCCTCAGGGAAGGCAGCCTCCCTGTCCTTGGTTGGTGCCCAACGTACATTCTCCCTTACACTTTATAACGCTGCTTGTTGTGTCTGTCACGGTTGTCATTCTACTCTTTCATGCGAATCTGTGATCAGTGTCTTTGTCTCCCTCCACACTGTCAACTCCATGAAGACGGGAACTGTGTCACCAGGATGGCCTCACTCAGTGCCTGCCCCCCAGAAAGTGTGCAGAGAGGAGGCAGACTGAGTACCAAATGCTGGACACTCCCGAAACGCCGCTGTTTGCCTCCTTGCGCAGAGCAGCGAGCAGGACTGGAAAGGGCCGGAGGCAGGCTTTGAATCCAGTTCCTCCTCAGGTCCCAGCCTTCCCTCCACCTTCTGGGTGGTCAAAGAGTTAGGCTGGTATCGGGGATGGATGGCATCAGCTTTGCCTGTGAGTTTATAGGCACGAGGCTGTGCTTCCAACACTGATTGCAAAGTGCTTGCCCAAGACATGAGGCTGTCTGGGTTCAGCTCCGGGCCAGCCCCTCGCTTCTTAGCTGGGGGCCACGGACCCCAGCCAGACAGTGAAGTGATCCCGACCTCTGTCACTTCCAGCCCTGCTGGGTCATGAACTCTGAGAGAAGCAGGGGCTGCCTGAGCCCAGGTCTGGTGTCTCTCCACAGGCGTGACTGCTGCAGCCAGCAGGACACATGCTCACCAACTGAGCTCTGGGAAATCGCCCCGGGCCCTGGCTTACAGAAGGCTCCGGGTCCACATGAAAGGCATTCTTGGAAAATGCCTCCACCCTCTCGCCCTCCCTTCCTCCCTCCCTCTCCTGCTGGAGAAGTGTGTGCTGAGAGCCATGGCAGCACTTGCAGGCCAGGACCAGTATGAGAGGCAGCCGCCCCAGCCTGTGCAGATCCGCTCAGTCCTGTGGCAGTTTCTCTTGTGTCCACTGTCCACTTGTCTCGAGGGACAAAGATGCTTTGTGAAGTGGACACAGCGGACAAAGGGCCTCAGGTCTCCCCATACTTTCCCCTGGAAAGCCGCCTCCACATTCCAGACCTGAGTACAGCGGGGGAGGGGATAGGAAAGGGCTGTGGGGACCACGTCGTAACCGCCCCCCTGCACTGAATCCCTGTT
Organism: Artibeus jamaicensis; assembly: GCF_021234435.1. Classification (NCBI taxonomy): domain Eukaryota; kingdom Metazoa; phylum Chordata; class Mammalia; order Chiroptera; family Phyllostomidae; genus Artibeus; species Artibeus jamaicensis. The sequence goes on along the minus strand of NW_026522049.1, from coordinate 408,498 downwards.
TCATGTCTCCTACACTTCTTGGAAACTTCCCAGAAATGACAGCCGTGCTCAGGACTGGCCAAGAGGCACCTACAGCAGAATGCCCTCCCCTCAGTCTTCAGGGGCTGCCTCCTTGTTACTACCCGCAAGGACTCCGTTCAAATGGCACTTCCCCCGGGAAGGCCTCCCTGACCACCACCACACCTCTGGATTTGTTTTTTGTTCTTTACATCCCTTCTCAGTTCCGAAGAGAAGGAAAAATCCAGCATGAGCTGGAGCAGCTCCTCCGGACAGAACAATACATTCTGCAGACGCATTCGCCCCCAAGGAGATTTGTGTCTGCCCTTGGCCATGCCAGGGGGTCAGGGACCAGTAACGTCACACTTTGGGGGTTATAGTCCCAACAGCTTCAGCTCTGTGGAAAGCAGCCCTGTCCCAGGGAACTTCCTGTGGCCATGGGAATGCCCTCTATCTACACTGTCCACTGCGGTACCCCTGGCCACATGTGGCAGTGTGCACTTGAACTGCGGCTGCTCCTCCTGAAGAACTAAAAGTCTTCATTTCCTTTCATTTTAATGCATTCTGATTTAAATAGCTACCTGTGGCTAGTGGCTGTCCCGTCGAGGGGCAATGCAGTGCTCGAGGTCTGCCACGAGGAGTGTGGTCTCCTGACCAGCCACGTCAGCATCTCCTCCAAACCTATCAGGATGGAGCCGGACTCCAGACTGACCGCATCAGACTCGCATTCTAACAAAATCCCAGGCGGTTCTGCGCATGCGCGAGTCGCTGAGCCATGTACCCCTGGAGCACGGCCAAGACGAAGGGGGAAGAAAGGAAAAGGAAGGACAAAGGGAAGAAAAAAGGCTCCTGGGCAGCGAGCACAGGGATCCGAGTCCGTTCGTCTTTTGCATAGAATCCGCTTAGCACCCACGCGGGGCGTCTGGACGTCCGTCCACTTTGGGCGCAGCTCTAACTGCTTCGGCCGCAGGATTTGCTTTTCCAGCTGCAGCCCAGAGAGCGTGTCTGCCGCCTCGGACGCCGCTGGTGGAACCGGCGCAAAGTGGCAGGTCACCACCCACGGGCCGCGGTTCTGCAGGCCGGGGCAGCGCTCCCGTCCGGGATTTCCCTGCAAAGTCCCTCAGAGCGTCTAGAATAATGAAACACATGCTCTGCGCCGATGAAATTTAATGTTCGAGCTACATCATAAAACGGCTTATTTATGGGCAAATTTTACATCTCCCTGCAGGGAGATAAGTTAGCATGTGAGTCCTTGCCACTTCTCGTGGCCTCCCCTTGACATCTCAGGGGAACATATGGGGAGCGGGGGCAAGCGAGGGGTGGGGGACGGGAGGCTGCGTATTCATAAACCTGTGGTACTACAGGCGTCACCGAGGATGACAATTCTGCTGGATTTGCAGGTTCAAGGCTGGGGAGGAGGGAGTTGAGTAGCACTCACTTCCCGACTGCTGCCAAATCTGTTACTGTGGAGAGACTGAGGGAGAAAGAGCAGGCTGTCCTAGAGGCCGGGGTGTTTGTTTGTTTGTTTGTTTGTTTTAAGATTTTATTTATTTATTTAGACAGAGGGAAAGGAGGGAGAAAGAGAGGGAGAGAAACATCCGTGTGTGGTTGCCTCTCACACGCCCCCTACTGGGGACCTGGCCTGAAACCCAGGCATGTGCCCTGACTAGGAATAGAACCAGTGACCCTTTGGTTCCCAGGCCGGCGTTCAATCCACAGAACCACACCAGCCAGGGCTCCTGCTGGTCTTTCTTGAAGCATCAGAGCCACAAACAGAGGAAGCGCTATCCTGGCCCAGAGCGGGGACAGGCTGCTCACCTGTTGGAGGACTCAGGAAAACAATTTTGTGCCTTGTTTTGGGATAGCTGGAAATCTGCTGTCCCTGGGCTGCTTGGCCTTTGGCTCGGCTTTCTCAGCCTGGTCCCTGTATGTCCCCATGTGGACCAGGTAGATGCGCTGACCCCTCGGAAAGAGGAGTGACTGTGGGGGCCTAGGCTCCTCTTTCCCCAGGCAGCTGATGGCGGAGGCCCCTTGCCCGCCACTGGGGAGAAAGTCGCTCCTTCCCTTGGGGAGCTGGGGGTGGCTCCGCCCAGGCCAGAAGTGGCTGCGTCCCTGGATGGAATCCATCTCTGTCATTTCTAGGGACACTCCCCGGGGACCCTGATGATTGCCGTTTTGGGGAGCCCTTGGTCCCAGGCGATAAGACGGGAAGAAGCTCCAAGACCACAGCATCGGCGGGACGAGTCACAGTTATCAGACAGTGCCTGGCGGAGCGCGGAGGCTGCTGGCCTGGTCTTTTGCCTTGTCAGGCAGGGGGATGCCCTCCTCGGCCAAAGGGACACCGTTCCTGTGCTTGGGACGCCAACAGTCCAGGTGCCCACGTGCCTGTCCTTCTGCTCTCATGCTGCCGGGTGTGAGTTCCCTCTGCAGGGAGAGTCGGCGGCACCCAGCAGCTAGAAAGGTGCCTACTCCGCGTTTCCGCTCCAGATGCAAGTCCTGTGGAGAAACCTTCTTGCAGGTGACGTAACTTGCACACAAGGATATTCACCCAGAAGTTATCACAGCACAGTCCTGGCACTGGCTGAGTAAACTGTAGCACAAACCAAGGGCTCCTATGTGGTCACTAAAAAAAAAAAGGGAAAAACAAGGCAGCTTATCTATGTTGACATGGAAGAACCCAACAACCCTACGAGGCATCAGAAGAAAAAAGAATCAAAAGGAAGTCACAGCACCACGTACAACACGTCACAGTCAAGCGGGAAAAAGTATGAGTGAGCCCACTGCGGTGTTCAGCCAACCCAACAACTGTGAAAAAGAGGAAGTCCGTCCGTCTGTCCAGTTGGAACAATAGAAGCTGCTGGAGGTGTTTCGCACAGAACTGAATTCCGGAGACTGGTTGGAGGAGTGACGTGGGAAGTGAAGTGGCCCCGACACCTGTGAGGTGGGGAAGTGGCTGGGCGGTGAGCGGGCTGAAGTCACAGGCCGGCACTGAGGGGGCAGGAGTCCCAGAGGGTCTGGAACCCTGGCGGAGGCCATGCAGGAGCCGAGGGAGGGGCCGCAGAGGCAGAGGGAGGGAAATGGGGCGTTTCCTCTCCTGCCCGTCGCCTCCCACCAGGTGCATCGCCTTGCCGGAACCCACCTGAGCCGGTGGCCCCAGGCCCTTGGGAGACAGTAGCCGGGGAGGGGCAGCCTCCTGGGGCACGAAGAAGGGTGAGGGGGGCTGGTGAGCCCCGTGTGTGCTGTTGAAACAAAGAACCCCTGGCGTCCTGTAAGGGGTAACAGGGAGAGAGACCTCGTCAGTATTAGGTGCCCCGTGGTACTTCTAAATTTTGTACATGAACATATATTGCCTCCTTGAAACAAGATGCCTGCTTGACATTTCTGTTCAGTACATCAGAAAGGGCAAAGCTATTCTCTTTTCATTGCAAAACATCCTCCTGGAAGAAAATGCCCGCAAAATCCGCACCCTCCCCCCCAAAACCTCCCGTAATTACACCCCCAGAGACAGCTCAGCATTTCTCCTGTTGGCCTTTCACAAGTGTCCTCTTCAAACCCCTCCGCTCAGGGCCCCTCCCTGAGCGGAGGCGGGTGTGGGCTGAGTGCAGGGCGAGGGCCTGGCCCTCTCAGCAGCAGCTGGCCTGATGGATGGGCTCACACCACATCTGCAGCCACTTAGGGAACTGGCGACGGAAGGCCTCCGCTCGCAGCCCAGCCGCCTGCCTGCTGCCAGGGGGCCGGGCTCTCCACCGCTCCACAGGGTGCTGCCCACCCCCAGAGGCTCTTACCCCCCAACCCCAGGAAACAGCCCACACTGGCTGCCACCAGCCAGAGCTCTGGTGCCTGCAGGGAGGGATGCGGGTCCCTGGGATCCTCTTGGTCCCACCCTGGACCTTCATGCTCTGTGTTCCATATTCCGCAATGAGCAGAGGAACAAGCCCAAGGTCACCTGTGCTCCTTGAAGGTTAACCTGTGAACCCGACGAAGAGGCAGCTGAGCATAGGATGCAGAAGTCACTTGCCCGAGGTCAGAGGAGAACCCGGGCTGAAGGGCACTGGGAAGACTCAGGCGTGGGCCCCTCCGTGTTGCCTCCTTGTACCCCGGGGATCTCACGCTGGTCCAAAAGCACTTCCTGACACACTCGCGATGTCTTAGTTTTCTTGGATGTGCAGTGGGATCACTCGCCCACTTCGAGAGGTTGTGATGAGGTTGCGTTTGTCAAAGCTTCTGGCATGAAACAGGTCTCAACAACGGGAGGCCCCTTCCTCCTCCTCTGTAAGGGTCCTCGTCCTGAACCCTCACGGCCGCCTGAGGCTCAGGTGGGAACGCCCACCTCTCTGCAGGAGCCCAGGGCGCCAGGCCCGGGAGCTGGCTCTGATGGCCGCTGCATCTGCACCCCAGACCCAGGGCCAGATTTGCTAGGCGCACAGCCTCCCCTCCCCACCCGGGGCCGCGAGTGCGGGTTGGGTTGACTTTCCCTGTTATTAACATTTCCATGCCTGCTCTCCCAACCAGATTCTGGACAATTTTCCTAAGATGAGAAGAGACGGAAGCGCTCTCAGCGGGAGCCTGCTGCTCCGCGTGGGTGGGGCCGTCGGGTTCACTGAGAGACGAGCTTCTGTCAGCACACCTGGGGCTCCCCTTGGCTCCCGCACACCTGCCGGCACCCCAGGCCACGGCGCTATAAATAAGCCGCCAGGTCCACTACCAAATGGGGCAGGTGCAGCCTTGTTTCTAGGCAGAGTCTCCAGGGCACGGCCCCACGCCTGGCCCCTGGCCCCAGAGCTCTGCTGTCTGGATGCAGAGGCCCCTGCAGCCTCGCTGTGGCAGCAGCCCCCTCCCTGGTCTCCATGCCTGGCACGGCCTGGGGGGGGGGGCTGTCATTCACCTCAGTCTCATCCCGTGTCTGTTATCCGCGAAGGTTTAGCAAGTGCATCCCCTGGGCGTGGGAACCCGGAGACAAAGGAGACATGGCGTTGGCCCCGTCTCCCCAGGACGTCAGAGCCCAGCCTGGCGAGGCCGGAACTCTGTACAGTGAGGCAGAAGCAGGTGTGGAAAGAGCAAATGAGACAGGGAACACTGAGGACAACGTTTCAGTTGTCTCTTGCTCTGGAGCACACCGCCCCAGAACTTCCGACAGCCACCTCTGCTTCGGCTTTAGTGGGTCAGAAGTTTGGACAGGGTCTTGTGGGGTTGCGTTTCCCTGCCTAGTATGCCTGGCACCTCCGCTGGGGGACTCTCGCAGATGGAGGCTCAGGGGATCTGGGCTGGGCAGGCTCAGCCCGGACCGCCGACCAGACTGCCTACATGTGGCTCTGCAGCCCGGCGGTCTCAGGGGTGTGGTGGTCTCGGGGTCATCGGGCTTTTACGTGGAGTCTCCAGGGTCCCTGACGGGGTGTTCCCAGTGAACAGGGCGGAAGCAGCACGACCTTTTATGACTCAGTGTCAGAAGACACACAGCAGACGGAAGACCTGACACACTCTTTTGGCTGAGGTCGTCAAGGCATCAGGCCACAGAAGGTACCTCCTGACCGGAGGCGAGGCTGAAACTTGCTGCCCTGCTTGGAAGCCACCACAGAAGGATTTTTGAGAGAGGTGCCCCTTGCACTTGGTCGCGAAGGCAGAGGAGAAGTTTGCTGAGCAGACAAAGTGAGGAGGGCTCCAGGTTGAGGGATAAGCGCGTGCAAAGGCCCAGCGGCACAAGATGGCATCACAAGAAATAAATCCCATCGGATTGCCTGGGAACTCTCCGAAGACGCCCTTCCTGACTGCCCACCATCCTCTGCCAGGGCCCTCTGTGCCCCGAGCTCAGATGCCAGCCCCTCCATGAGGGCCTTCCCTGATGAGAGGTTCAGTGACCAGCCCACGCCCCAGCACCCTGGGGCCCCGGCTCCCAGCCCCTCAGGGAGCACAGAGGGGGACACCACCTGGAAGAGTTTCTGATGGATTCCGGCCAGGCCCCAAGTTCTCATCTCCAGCTCTGGGTTCAGAAACCCCCAAGGCCTGGCCAGAACTTCCTGGGTGTGGTTTTTCAAAGCACCGAAGGCTCTGTGTATCCCCTGGCTTCGGTCCCAGCCATTCTTTCCGTAATGGTTAGTTCTTTTGATTGCAGGCGTAAAAACACAGATTGGATTAAACACAAAAGGGAAATGATTGGTTTCTGCGACTAAGCTGTCCTGGGAGCAAGCCCTGGAGATGAAGCAACATCAGAATTCTCTCCCTCTCTCTGGTTCTCAGCCGTGTCTTTTTCCCCGTGCTGGCTTCCTTTCCAAGCAGAGTCTCCCTGAGTAGAACCTGGCAGCTCTGGGCTTCACCACACCCAGAGCCAGCAGACCAGCCAGAGGGCGACAGGTGTCCCTCGGGCGCCAGCTGCAGCCCTGCAGCGGGCCTAACTGGCCCTGCTCAGACCCCCACAGGGTTAAGGGGTAGCCTCACAGGACCCCCACAGAAGCACTTCCTTTCAAGAACCTAGGGTTCTGTACCCAGAAGGGGAAGGAAAACGTGGAGGGCACATAAGTCTTAGCTGCCACAGTCCTGGGTGCACTTGAAGTGCGAGAAGTGGCCGGAGCCTTGGATGTCTGCCCGGAGCCGGCTCCTTCTTCTGATTCACACGACAAGGGTGGGTGGGCACATGGACTCCAGCTGGGCTTGGCAAGGCGGGCCACACTTTCCTCGCCCCAGGGCTTCAACGCCTCCTGGGAAACCCTCATCTTCGTCCTGGTTCAGATGCCGGCTCCCCTCCCTCCAAGTGGCTTCGATGAGTCATGAGCCACTCACACGCCCATAGCATTCTGCCTCTCAGCCTGGCCGTGTCTAGGTGCAGCTGGGATTCTTTATCCATCTCCTACCTGGCCTAAGACAGGCTCCATGAGGGCAGAGGCGTGTCCGAGCTGCCCTCCCTGCCTGGCAGGGGAAGATGCACGAGCAGGTGGGCCCCGTCCAGGATGGGAGCGGACAAGGTCAGAGGTCACAAGAGGCAGTTGGCCTGGTTTGTGTATCTGTCTGCCTCCTTTCACTCAGCCTCTGGGGACGTTGCTCATAGGAAGGGGCCGTGAGTGGAGCGTCCATGGGGCCACGACCCCAGGTCTCTGGAAAAGAGAGGGTGCTGGGCGCCCCCGGGGCTTCCCCAAGGATTGCCCCGCCGCGGCTCCTCCGGGGCTCAACCCTTCGCTCCTGATGAAAACCAGATCCAGGAACTTGGAGTCTGACATGAAACTGGATACACATCGCCGTGGGCAAAGGAAATGCATTGTGTGAGAGGGACGGGCTGGCTGGCCGCCTGCTGGGCTGGGCAGGGAGGCTGAGCTTTCTGTCCAAAAGGCCCCCAGGACCCCTGAGACACAGAAGCCCCGGGGGACCAGGGGAGCCACCCACCTCTCTGTCCCGTTCTTCCTGAGTCCTTCTCTCTGTCTGCTCCTTTCCTTCAGTTAGAAGACCTGCCCTCGATCCCCTTACCAGCCTTTATTTTGGGGGGTAAGGTGAGCTAACCTCTTGGAGCCTCAGTTTTGTCATCTGTACAATGGGGGCGAAAGCAGTACCTGCTTGGTTGGCTTATTACAGGACTGACAGCCATGCTGTGACGAGCACCTCGTACAAGACCCAGAAGACAGTAAGACCTTATTAAATGTCTCTGCCGCTCGGCTCCCTCCTTCCCGTGAAACCATTCACACAGCCCCTGACGGTCCTAGTAAGGAACGTCATCTCCTGTCCCTAATGGCGGGTGCGGTGGAGGAAGCCCTTTTTCTGGGGTCGGGCGGCTGGGGTTGTAGTGCCGGCTCTGCCGTTCACGCACCGGGTGGCCTCCTCCACAGCCTGAACCTCGGGGACAAATGGGGACCCCAGTAACACCTGCCCTGCCTGTGCCCTGGACGGCTGAGGCTCTCTCTCGCCTGGGGACTTAAGCTTCCAGCAGTGCGCCTTCCTCCTGCCTGTCTTCTCTTGTCCTGCCCCCTCCTTCTCTTTCTCCAAAGCCATGAATCAAGTGAACTCCCTGGGCAGGGAGAGAAAGAACTCTGTGGCCATGGGTTCCGTTGCGCTATTAGAAATCACTTGGGGAGCATAGGAATTAACATTCCTGGCTCCAGCCCCAACCCAGAGAAGCAGAATCTCTGACTTCTCAAATAAGATTTTGTTTTAAATGACAGAAGTAATACATGTTCGCTCTCAACGATGCCAACAATACAGAAAGAACGAGAGTAAAAACAGCCAGGCCTCAGAGGTAACCGTTATTAACAGCTTGCTGCGTGTCCTCCAGGGTTTCGTGTTTTTCCTGGAACAAGCTGACCATGTAGTTTTAATCATTACTCATTTTTTTTTTAGAAATGTAAAATCGCTGGCACATCTTTCTGTGTTAGTATACATGTGTCTCCCTGGTTCTGTCTGACACTGCGGAGAATTCCATGAAGTGGCCAGTCACGATCGACTTCACCGTTTCCTTGTTGGACATTTTGGGTGTCCAACCCAGCCTCTGCCTGCCCCTGGCAGCCTCAGCCCCGCACTTGTGGGCACCCCAAGGCCCAGGGCTGGGTGCAAACAGCCAGGGCCATGGAGCCAGGGCTGGCAACTCTGGCCTCCTGGCGTGCTCTCTGCATCAAACTACATGACCGCACTCACTGTTTTTTAAAAGGTGGTCAGAGAGAACGCCACACTCTTCTGAACCGATTTCCGAGAGCAGGGAAGAGGGGGAAAAAAACCTAATGTTCATTTTAGTCCCTGTGTTTCTGAGAACCGGATTCCTTTCCCAAAGTTTGTCATAGTTTTCACTTTTCATTACGTTCTTTGTCAGAGTTTACGACTCCATATATTTTTCCTACACACCGTTTCAGAAGCCAACATTTTTCATGCTGGAATCCCGAACACAGGCTCGCCCTGAGGATGACTGCTCCGAAACCTTGATCAAATTCCCCCTCAGGGACCCATAACCCCTCCCCGTCCTTCGCCTTAACTGATGAACTTTCTTCCCTTGTGGAAACAAATGGAATTATAAAAATTGTGACTGTCATCTATTTTTTTTATTGAGTACGTTTCTCCAAGTCGGCAGGAAACTTTCCCAGAAAGATAAATTACCCACTTGTAATAAATAGAACACATAATATTTGCAGAATCCTTGTGAGAATTTGCTCTCTGCCCAGAAATCATGCTTATTCTTTCTCCCAAAGCAACGGAACACGAAGCCCACCTCCCACAAGGTAAGAGGTGTGATTACAAGTGACGCTGCTCATCAAGTCATGTCTTTTTCTTCAAAGCGCTTCCCCTCAGAGCCTAGTACTGAGCTGCAGACAAAGATTTCCTGGTTCCTCTTCCACCTCCATCTCCATCCCCTGCCACACCAGCTGGGTTGGAATCGGTCAGGTTTCTGAGCAGAAAGGAAGAAGGTTGTTCTCAGACAGCCGACCAGAGTGCGGGAGACACACGAATGTTGTTCAGCGTTGTCTTGGGCAAAAGAAGAAGGGACAAAGGACCACAGGGTAACTCTTGGCTGCGACCTGCCTCCTGGGCTCTCCTGATCCTCTCTCAGCAGCCTGACCACAGTCTCTTTGGAGAAGTGGCTGATGCCTGGTTGGGTGCAGGAAACATGCAGAACAAGCCTGGAGCAGGGCTCCTCACGCCATGTGGCCAGGAAGTTCTCAAAGACGAAGAGGGTCCTCCCCAAAGATGCAAGAGCCCGTTTAAAGGAAGCTCTGTCTGGCCAAGGGCAGGCCGCTTCCAACATCCATAAGGATTAATAACTGCAACGAATTAAAGCACATCAAATATATTTCCATCCACAAATTCACAGGGGCAATCAAAAAAGGGGGAAAAAAGAACAACAAACCAAACCCCTAAAAACCCACAAAAATGCACGGGTCCTTTGTGAAGGGTGCCAGGACCACCAGCTCCTCGCTTTGGAACTAGTAAATACAGGGGAAGAATCAAACACCACTTCTGCCTTTCCCGCACACGCGGCAGGCCAGGCCGACCACCTCGGAGACTGGGGGAGTGTGTCTTTATGGGAGTGTCCCGGCTCGGAGAGGAAGACGGAATAGGAGCATAGTCCTGCTTCAGCCTCCAGCGAACCGCGGGTCCAGCAGAGACCTCCGGTGGTTGCCAATACCCCCGAAAGGGGGGCAGCTGGGCGCTGAGTCGTCTCGGGGGAAGACAGCGTACCCCCTCTGCAGCGTTCTCGCCCAAAACATCACGCCGCACGAGCTTCTCTCACCACCAACTTACAAGAAATACAGGGGACAGAAAGGATGATGGACATGTCATCATCAAAACCTGGACCAGGGGAGCTTCACAGCACAGACAACCGGTTCCTCCAACACACGTGATAAAAAAAAAAAAAACTCCATCACATGGAGGGGAACTCCTAGATGAGCGCAAGGATGGGTAACTGACTCAGGCCCTGCCAATCACCCGCCGTAACCCAGTTGTGATTGGTCCAGACCTGTCACCTGACCCAAAGCTGCGGAAGGGGCCGGAATGGAACCAGAGAAGGAGGGAGGGCCTTCTGGTTCTGATGTGGAGTCCCGGCCTCCAGGGTGGGTCCTGCCCCTGGGCCTCCAGGCCTCAGAGCCTCAGCAGGGTTCCTCTCCACCGGGGTCCGGGGGTGGTTGGGGGCCGGGGGTGACAGTCAGCACATTCTTTTATGCAAGAAAAACAGCTTTATTCTCCTTTGAATTTTTGTCAGAGTTTATTTGAGCCAAACTGATGACATATGCCGCGGAGCAAGCTCTCAAATGTCCCCCCCACCCCACCCCGAGAAAACTGCTTTATTAAAGTATAACTCACATACCATACAATCCACCCATTTAACGTGTACAGTTCGGCGGTTTTTCGTGTGTTCCGAGTTCTCCAACTCCCACCCCATCAATTTTAGAGCATTTCATCGCCCCGAAAGGAACCCTGCACCAGTCCTCGCCCCTCCCTGCTTTCCTCCAGCGCCCCCAGCCCAAGGCAGCCACCAGCGTCCTTCCCGTGTGGGGGTTTGTCTCACCTGGCCGTTCGGTGCAAATGGGAGCGTGTGCAACTCGCGGTCCCCTGAGCCTGGCTTGTTCCTCTTGGAGCGATGTTTTCCAGGCTCACCCCTACGGTGAGGCCAGCAGTCCCAGCCGGTGCTGACCGACACCTGCGCCCCTGTTCCCTGGCGCACCTGGGGAGGCCACATCTGGGCGGATGAATCCCAGGCCGCAGGGGCGGGCCTTTCTGCTGTAAACCCCCGGGGGACTGCCAGGCAGAGGAGGAAGACGTTTGGAGCAGGGTTTTTGCGAGGTTGTCGACGGGGCGGGCGTTCAGCCCACACGCATGTGGCACATTCTAGGCCACACGTTACGTGTGCACACACCTCACAGCAGCGATCCCCAGACCGGGCTCCTTGGAACCCTGGGGTCCCATGGGAGGGGGTTCCGGAGGGAAGGAAAAGCACAGTGTTCCTTTTTTTCCCCTTGGAAAATGAAGAGGAAACAGGATTTGAGGGAACCAGGCTGCAGCCAGTGTTGTGAGTGGGAGGGAGCCATCCATTCTCGATATTAACCCCAGTCCTCCCCTCCCGAGAGGCCCACCGCAGCCCCCTTCCTCCAAGAAGCCACCCAGCAACGCCTGCGGCACCCACTCTCTGCCCCAGAAAACGACGCCTGTGGGGCCCTGAGTGTGCACTTGCTGTTTCTGTTGAGCGATCAAGCCCCAGACAGGAGAAAAAACCAGGATCGGGATGGCATGCTGCCCGTGCCCATGGGTCCTGGGGGCCCTGGGTGCAGCCAGGCACTGGAGCTGTGTTCATGAGGCTGTCTGGGAGGTTTGGGGCACATGCAGAGGTGCTGTGGGGCCCTCAGGCAAAGGGTGGCCCAGTGTGAGGCCCTGAGGACTCTGACCCAGAACCCAGGCCTTTCCTCCTGTGTCAGGGCCCAGTGGCTGTGGGGCTGTGGAAGGAGGGCCCTCGGCGGAGCCCTTTGGCGCTTTCTGGGGGAGGGGTCCCCACAGAGGCCCCAAGGAGCAGGCTGCAGGGGGTGAGCTGCATCCTGATTGGGCAGGAGACCCCCTCCCCGGAGTTCCAGTGTGAGCAGTGGAAGCTGAGTGGAGCCTAGGTGCCCCCGCCCCACCCCATGAGCTGAGCGGCACCCTGGGCTGTGGAGGTGTGAGGGGTCAGTGAACCTGCCCTTATTTCTTTCAGGTGCCCAGGCCTCAGGAGTCTTCCCATCAGCGAGCTCTTTGAGGGTGCCCCTCTTCAGGCCCCACCCGTGTCCCAACGCTGCTGCTCCACGGTTCTGCCAGGAGAGGCGCCCAAGAAGCCAGGTCGCACCTGAGTGTGGCAGAGCATCCCCACGGGGAGACAGAGGGTGCAGCTCCACAAACAAGGGGGCTGCCGCCGGGCCAGCTGTCCCTGTGGGAATGTAGGGCCGGGGACGCCAGATTTCCCCAACTTGTCTCCAAAGAGAAAGCCCAGATTTTCATGTGAAATCTCCTATTTTTCTAAAGTGAAAGCTAGCAGCTGTGGCTTGTCCATTTGCATGTTCAGATGCACTCTCTGCCTGGCTATGTCCCGGCAGGGTGAGTCTCTGGGTAGCACCCTCATCCCCCCACTCCTCCCCCACACACTCTCCTGCCCTCTGGAGTCCAGCTGGGTTTGGCCAGTGGGCACAGTAGGAGAATCCTTAGTGCCCCACTTCCAGGCAAAATCAAAGAGGCCCCCACCCACCCTACACTGGAGCTGTGGCCTCAGGTTACAACTCCTGGGGTCCTCCGTCCCTTCTGCCTTCAGGCCGGGGTAGGGACTCTGCTGACACTTCTCCCCATGCCCCTCCCATGCTTATGGGCCCTCTTCACCCTGTCCATATGAGCAGTCCCTTTATTCTGAGCTCTCGTCACTTCACCCTTTTGAACGTGTCCCCCTTTCCTGCTGGGAACCACCAACACACCAACAAATGCAAAGAACACACACCACAGTGAGCTCCACACACCCTCCGGTGCTGAGGGGGGAGCCCAGCCCACAGCCCCTGAGAAGCTCTGGGCATGGCCCAGGCCAGCGAGGGCAGGGGGCAGGCACAGCCCAGCATCCAAGCAGAGCGACAGTGCAAAGAACAGAGACGCCTTGAGATGTGTCCAACCAGTTTAATGAAGAAACCGTGCAGATGCCAAACTAGGGGGCCAGGGACACGGCCCGGAGGCCTCGGGGAAGCTCTACCAGACGGGCGTGGGGAAATGGGACGCCTAATGCCGACAGCGGGGGCAGGGTCGTCCACTGGCACCTCAGACCTAAGACATTCCTGGGGGGGGGGACATGCACCGCACCCCCAGAGCAGGAGCAAGACGGCCGCAGTCACTCCCGGACATAAATTCTCGTGCAGACCACGTCATCGGCGCCGAACGTCTGCAGAAGGGAAGGAAAATGTTTAAAGCATATCACTAATAAGGCTACTTACTGCCCTGTTAAAAACTCTTTGAAACAGACATTCAATTTCCTGTGCCATGTGCTCACGCTAAGTGCTAAGGGCTTTTTTTCCTCTTTTTTTCCTCCCTTGAGCTCCGTGTTGGCAGAGAGGCGACCGGGGGTATAGAATTATGTTCTGTGCAGTCTTCCTTTGCTCCTGGAACCGGTGAATGCTGACATCAGCAATCCAGGTTTCCGGGCTTTGGTTTTGAAATTAAATTGAAAGGGAGAGTGTCGTAGTGGGCATTCCTGGAGCGCTTTCTGTCTCTTTTTATAAGACTTCAAGAGAGCAGGGGCTGTGGGCAGCCAGAGCCCTGGGGTCCAGTGCTGACCAGCAGATGAGAGGGGCGGGAGAGGGGACAGAACTGCCTCCCAGGAAGCAGCTGTCCAGCTGAGGCGACAGCCTGAGAGGCTGTAGCCCTAGCACTCAGTCACCTGCACCCTCGAAAACAGTCTCAGCTGCAAGAGCGCAGCAACTGCCCTTAACCACAGCTCGACGCGCCTCCACTCCTGAGACTTTGTGGGCGGAATTGAACGGGATGGTCCCAAGGGCTCCTTCCCTCTCAAATCTACAGCTCTTTGTTTGCGGATTTGCTGCAGGGAGGACTCAAGCCATGGCACACCCGGGGGACCGTTTCCCACCCCCCCCCCCCCCCGCCCCTGAAGTCACGTCGCCCGTGAGTCAGCTGAGTCGCCTTTCCCAAACCGGCAGTTACTCACAGGGAGTGGGACAGGGAAACCAAGATGCTTTTTAAAAATCAAAGCCGAAAAGAAAAAACAAGGCTTCCCTAGGCTGCGGCCCTGATAGGGGTGTCTGTGTACAGAGGGATGATTTTCTGCTGGAGGGTCTCTGTCAGATTCTTGCTGAGGTCTGAGGGTCCGGCAAGGTTAGAAGCCCTGGATCTGCTTGGACCCTCGGGTCCTCGCTGGGGTCCCTGGGTTGGGGATGAGATGCTGTCACAGAGCACGTGCTAGGATGTCCAGCCAACTCGTGTGTTTCAGGGAAACACTGCCGTTGGTGGTTACTAAGGAGGCAAACCCTCATCACGCCTTCCCTTCCCCGGAGGGAGCTCCTGCTCTGGATACCCCTCTCTGTCCTGCTCTATCATCTCTGCATTAGCCAGGAAGGTGGGTCATTGTGTGGGGGCGGGGGGAGCTCCCAGCCACATTCACCTCTGAGAACCCAGACTCCCCGAGGGGGGTGTCGCGGGAAGGCCTGCGTTCGGAAACCGGACTCTACCTGCGCTGAAAGGGCTGGCACCTCACCCAGCCCGACAAGCGGCTCCAGGACATAAGGGGGACGCGCTGTGTTTCCAGTCACATTTGAAACGTCCTTCTCAGCCTGGAAACCGGGCTGAGAGGCTCCCAAAAGAAATGGTAGAATGTTCCAGAGTGGTCTGAGGGCTGACACTCGGTTTTCAAAAGACCTCAGGAAGTGATGAGCGGCTGGCCCCGGGGACAGCTTATGTCAACGTCGCTGGAATTAATTTGCCTCTTATTATTCGAGCCAGCATCTCCCTCCATTTGGATGTGTTAATGAGGATAACCCTCGAAATAAAAGCCCGCATTTCATTCCCCACACTCTGGGAATTAACGCTCCCTTTGAAGCGCGTGTGCACGTCTGCGGAGCCAGGGCGGCTGCGCGTGCGCGGTGCCGCCTCGCGGGGGTTGGAGGGGGCCGAGTGCCCCTGGTGTAACGGGTCTCCTGCGCTCTGGCTGCTGGGCTACTATGGAGCTTCATTGGGTCAGACAGAGAGAACTGAGCCGACTCGGCCTCAGCCACACTCAAAAATTCTAGAACCATCTCCCTCTTTGCTAACTCTGGCACCAGTGAACCCATGCGTGTCCTCTTCTCCTCCATGTCCTGGTCCCCGATTGCCCCACCCACCCACCACGTCAGGTGTTTGCTCCCTGGAAACAGCATTATCCAGGCTGCGGGAAGGAGAAAGCCTGAGAAATCATCACAGGACAGGATGAGAGCAGCAAGCCTGGGCTACAGTCACAGAGACAGCTGAGTTCTGGGCTTCTCGCAGTCAGTGAGGAACCCCAGGGTGGAGAGGGACCTCAGGGACCCGACTTTGGCCCCATCCCTCCCCTCGAATCCTGGGAAGGGAAGGGCCACACCCACCCAGGTCTGAGCGGTGAGTCCTTCCCCACATTTCAGGGTCGCCCCGGGTGGGGCAGGCCATCCTAGAGGGCGGGTGAGAACGACAGGCCTGTGGAGAAAAGAGGCTGTCGCCTCCTGGTGACCCACTCAACAGCCTCCGTTTTCTCGTCTGACCGGAGGTGGCTGCCAGGAAAGTGGGGTGTGTTCTGAACACGGAGGAAGAGTGACAGGGGGTGTCCTGCTCTCCTGAAGGCGGAGGAGGCCTGTGATTAAATTACAGGGGTTTCTAAGTTTGCCTCCTGGGGTAAATTTTGTGTAGCCGGGGCTGCTTACAGTGTTTTAATCTGAATACTTTCAGGGTAGAGCCCGCCCTGCCCAGCTTTCAGGCCCCCTCCCCGAAGGTCTGGCCCACACAGACATTTCCCAAGTTAGCAGGACTTGCTGGGCTCTGAAGGCCATTGGAATTTGTAAGTCTGGGAGCGGGGAGAGGGGCGGGAGGTGAAAATGTTCTCTGAGGCTCCCAGAGCTGATGTGAGGGAATTTCTGAAATCTTTCCCAGGCAGAGGACTGGGGAGTGAGAAGGGGAAAAAAGTGAACCCTGAGACCTCACAGGGCCCAAGCCGCAGCAGGCGTTGGGGCGGGGAGGTTGGCTCAGAGCAAGTCACCGCTGGGAGGGATCACTCTGGGGGGTGTCAGTCTAGCCCCCTGCGGTGCCTCACTGAACAATGATGTCTTCTGACCCGAACAGACACCTCGGGCTTTCTGCCAGCGTTTTACCCCAGGGCCAACAAAATCTCTCCCCACGTGGGCAAGAGAGGTCACGCTCACCAGGGCGCCTGGTCTGGGGAATGGGGGTCAGGGGCCCTCACCAGGATCAGCTCGTCGTTGGCCAGCTCTCGGGTCCAGTAGGTTTTGGGGCCGTCCCCCTCGAGGAGAGTTTGTGTGCAATGGATCTTGTTCTCATTCTCCCAAGTGGCCAAACTCTGTGGGCAGGAAAACCGTTAGCAACATGAATTACAGTTGTGGCAGCCGGAGCGCCGACAACAATGAGCGCCAGAGAATAACCACTGTGTAGAGAAGCAACACATGGTCCCCCGTCAGCAGGGCTCAGACCCCCTGCCGCGCCTCTGAGCCCAGCTTCAGGGCGCTGGGGGCAGATCGCCGGGGCACGCGCATCCCTGGTCTCGCACAGATGCGAGGCAGCAATGCTCAGGCGTCCTTTATATCTCCGGGAATAAAATTCAGAGCGTGCAATGATCCGTTTATAGACTACCCTTCAAGCAATTTGGATTGTAAGGGCAAGAACCTTCACGTCGGAGCTACAAAATTTTACAACAGCCAAAACACCGTGTGTGTGTGTGTGTGTGTGTGTGTGTGTGTGTGTGTGTAACCACATTTACAGGGAGATCAGGGGCTCTGGTCCCTCCCTGTGTGCGTGGATTTGGGGGTAACGCCAGCCTGCTGGGAAAAACCTGGGGGTCTCTGGCCCCGAGAATAAAAAAGCTGCCTCTTTCTAGGTGACGTCCCTCTAGGGAGAAAAAGTGTAAAAACCACACCAAACAGCCCTCTGAAGGGTCCTCATGCTGATGGAGGTGGGAAGCAAAAGGAGGAGCGTGCTGCCGCCTCCCCAGTGTCTGCCCAAAGCAGAGCGACGCAAGAGGTGGTGGGGACCTTGGCGTTTTTATCAGAATTGGGGTGGGGGGGTCTCTGGCGGTAGCCAGCATCCCTGTCCCCAACTCGAGCACCGCCTGTCGCCAGGCTGTCTCTCTAACGACACTGCTGCTCCTCTGTTTTTACGATCAGTGTAGTAACAGGGGCTCAGATCCCCGCCTAGCTCCCAGCCTGGACATGATGTTCAGGCGGGGCTGACTCTCGGGGCCAAATTCCGCCGAGCGGATCCGTGTGCCCCTAGGGCTGCCTCACTGGGTCCATGTCCGGAGCCCTGTGCCCAGGGAGCCGCCCCCCGCGCCCCCCCCCAGCATATCACACAGGTACCACTTAGAGAAGGAGAAAACAACTCCTCACTCTCTAGAATGTTGTTAGTGCTTCTTTTTTTTTTTTTTAAAATACCAGGGAAAGGAAGACATGTCGCTTTTTATGTAAGTGGTGGCAGCAGCGATTGTTTTTCCATCTGCCCCTAAAATGCTGGAGTAGCCAACCGTCCATTCCACTCCGGGCGGAGGTCAACCAAACGCAAACTTGCCCGTCTCCTATCCAGCCCCTTGCTCCCCGCCCCCGCGCGGGGGTTCATCAGGGACTGATACACGGAGAAATACAAAACTCTTGCCCTTGAGGACTGAGAGACAGAGAGAGCACTCAGTCCATTCCCAGCAGAAATCCGCCTTGCTTTTGGAAGGATTCCACCTTTTCTCTAAGGACCCGGGGAGGGCGGGTGGCAAAGGTGCTGATCCACCTGCGGCAGAAAATGTGGCGGCCCTGCCGCTCCTGCTCCCTAGCCGCCCGCACCTGGGGTCGCCGCCAAGCGCTGCAGCAACCTCGGCAAGAGACCGCTTAGGGACGGCGCTAGAAGGGAAAGATTAGGGCTTTCTCCCGCCCAGGGCGCCGGGCTGCACAGATGTCTGAAAACCGCGGTGCACACGCCCTGCCGGAAAAGCGCGCCACAGGCTGCAGGGCCGGGGGGCGGGGTGGAAACGGGTGCGCGTGGCTGCGCGGTCCACCGGCCGGGTGCGGGGATACCGGGGGATACCGGGCGATGCCCGGCTCTGCAGCTCACCCTGCACTTGCGTCCATCCACGGTCTCCTCCTCAAAGCCTTCTCCGACCTTGAAGTTGATCTCGGTGGTGCGCACCGTGGTGGATGTCTTGATGTAGAACTGGTCCCCGTCCTGGCGGATCTCCACGTGCGGCTTGGACGCGGCCGCCACGGCCACCTTCCGCAGCATGGCGTTCACACCTGCCGGGAAGCACGCACGCCGCGGGCTCGGGTCCCTGGACTGGGGACAACTTCCACACCCTCTGACTGCAGGTAGGAGCCTTAAAATGGAGCCGTTATCCCCTTGCCTCGCCCCGATTTTCCGGATGAGAAAGTCAGAAAGGGTAAGTGAGTGGCTTTCCCTCGGAGAGCCCAGCTTCAAACTGAGTCCCCAAATTTAAAGTCCCTGACCCTCCTGGGACTCCAGAAATAAATCTCTCCTAACGACTATCGAGCACGAGATAAAGGCAGAGCCGTCGGGGAAGGCGCCCAGCACCCAGCCAACATGCGCTGGACGCGCGGGCCCACTCCCGCTCCTACACGGCGAGCGCAGCGGATATATCTCCCCGGAACTTTCTGCCGCCGGGGGTCGGTCCCGAAACCCACCCCCTGTGAGGCCCGCAGCACCTTCAAGGGTTGCGTCCGAGCCCGCTTACCCAGGGCCTTGAGGAGCTCGTCGAAGTTCTCGCTGCTGCGCATCTTCCAGGTGCCGGCGAAGTTGGGCATGGTGGCGGCGGCGGCGGAGGAGGAGGAGGCGGTGGTGGAGGTGGTAGCGGCGGCGGCGGCGGCGGGCGCACTCGGAGCTGCACAGCCGAGACTGCGCTCTGCGCCCAGCGCGCGCCCCGAGTCTACGCAGAGCGCCCCTCACCCCGCCCGCTGCAGCCCCGCCCTCGGCCCCGCCCCCGCGGCCCCTCGCGGCCCGGAGCCCAGCCCCTAGCTCCGTTGCCCCTTCTGAGCCCTGGGCGTCCTGGAGTCTAGGTTTCAGGTCTGGCACCCGCTGTCCTCTATCTGGACGTGGAGGCGTTTCTGCCATCCGCAGGCCACCCTTCTTAAAGTGGGTGCTGGGAGAGGATTAGATGAACCAAGATGGTTCATCACAAGGGGGTAAGTGTGGAAGGTGTGCCGTGCAGACTTGTGGAAACATTACACCATTCTCTGCACTTTTGTGTGTGTTTGAGAATATCCATCATATGAAGTAGAGAGGCCACCAGGAGTTGGGAGCCGCTTTCTCCCACAACCAGTGACGCCTCTGGGTGTGCCCAGCCATTTCCCTTCTGCTCGCAGTCAGGCACCCCTTTCCGCATCCCTTACCCATCAGGCGCAGGACCAATGGGAGCGAGAAGCGGGAAAGCCTGACCCCCAGCATGCTCCTGGGCGTAGCTGCTGGAACCCAGCATCCCGCGAGATCGTGCAACCTCACCCCACCCCCGCCCTGGCCTCATGTTCACAGGGCAGGGGGAAGAACGACTTGTGCCAAGACAGAGC
This sequence comes from Artibeus jamaicensis, assembly GCF_021234435.1. Lineage (NCBI taxonomy): Eukaryota > Metazoa > Chordata > Mammalia > Chiroptera > Phyllostomidae > Artibeus > Artibeus jamaicensis. The sequence goes on along the minus strand of NW_026522049.1, from coordinate 388,795 downwards.
TGTGGGTTTGTGGGTCCCTGTGCCTCGGCGAGGCTGCAGTGTGTCGTCTGAAGGGGGTGAGGCAAGAATGAGCAGAAGACATCCACTAAGCACATAGGGCCACGAAGTCACCTAGAAGGGTCTGGAGCACAGGTAAGCCCTGTGCTTGTTGCATTTTCATAAATTTGCTTCTGCTTCAGCGTGGAGAGTGGATGGGAGGGGCGGACATCGCCAGGGGCACTGGAAGGGGTCCGTAGCCCTGTGCAGGGAAGGGTAGTGCTGTGCACGGTGGAGACATGAAGGGGACCGGGACGGGTTAGAAGAAGAACGGGGGTTCCCCTACGTGCCGGTCGGGATTTGGGCCGGGCATCAGAGCAGCCTGGGCAAGCCGTGTTGACATTTAGACCCCGGCCCTGCCCTGTAGATGTGGGTGCAGTAAGTCAGGGGTGGGGCCCAGGGAGCTGTGTTTCCCAAGCTTGCAAATGACTGTTCTTGTACCGCCGCATTGGCCCTGCAATCTTCGGGGACCCGCTGTGACCACAGGGCAGCGGGGTGTGGGAGCAGGAGGCCAAATGGCTCCAGGTTTCTGGCTTTGTCACGGGGAGAAAAGGAAAGAGCTTGAGGCCCCATGTCCTGTGAGGTTGAAGGGCGCGTGTGTTGGGGCGGCAGGAAGGTATTCAGGATAATGACGAAGCCAACGTGAATCGTGAATCCAACAGAGGGGCGAGCGGTGTGCAGCATTTCCTGAGCATCTCTGTGGGGTGGCCTGCAGAACCCATGGCACTCAGCCGCCTGGAGGGCCGTGGAGTGGGGAAGATTTTTAAGGAAAACGGTGACTTGGTGGGATTGCCTGTTAACCAGTCTCCTCCAGCGGCCAGTCTGGAGAGTGAATTGAAGGACATGAGATTTGAAGCCTGGAGACCCACCAAGGGTCCCCTGCAGGGCCCCTGCAAGGGTCAGAGAGGGCTCGGGCCGGAGGAGGGTCACACGGACCGGTGTTTGGACGTTAATGTCAGTCTGTCAGATGGGGTGTCAGAAGGGAAGGACAAGGACATGTGTGGTCTGGTTTCTAACCGAGAGGGGCCATGGAAGGCGAGGCTGCCAACCCAGGGGTGCCGGTCTGCCTCGTGGGAAGTTCCCTGAGTCCACCTTGGGTGTAAGGGCTTTAAGATTCCTAGGGACGCACAGATGGAGCCGCTCAGAGCGTGAAATTCAGGGAAGCCAGGAGGGAGCGTCCTGGAGGGCCTCCAAAAGGAGGGGAGTCCGTGTCCCCTCGTGGCAGCTCCGGGTGGTGGAGAGAGAGCCAGGTGTGGGATGGCAGTGTGGGTAACATGGAGCACTGCAGTGGAATTTGGCGGTACCTCAGGCTGCAGAGGGGAGGTCTGGTGGGGCAGCGGGAGGCCCGGGGACAGGGCTCGGAGTTTCTAGTGGAATTCTGGTGACACCAGGTGTGGAAGGTGGCCCAGCCCCTGCCCGGGTGGCCAAGAATGGGAGTCAGGCCCCGGCCCCATATGCCATTGCTCTGAGGAGATTGTGCTGATGGGCAGGCAAAGGTGGCTTCCCGGCTGAGGGAGCTCCCCACAGTCACTCAAGCCTCTGTCTGCAGCTTCTCGCATGTTCCCAGGGCACACTGGGTGTGTGTTGCACGCTCACTCACACACGTGCCTGCGGTCAAGATTCTCTTGGGGTTTTGGCTGGAACACTGATTTTTGAACCTCTGGAGCAAAACGACTCTTGGAAGACCAGCTCCATGAATAAACAGATTCACGGATTCAGTGCATTTGGAAGAAACACTCTGGGCCCCTCATTGGGGTTCCAGGGTGGAGGGACAGACCCGGGGAAGATTACTCCGCCCAGACCAAATTTGGGACCATGTGGAGGGGCCTCTAACTTCTGGGGGTGTCAGACCTTCCTGGGGAAGGTGACATGAAGCCCAAGCAGGGCTCTGAAGTGTGACGAGGGCCTCAGCAGGCGGAGAAAGGGGGCAAGCTGGCAGTCGCTGGCGGGGAACCTGGTGCTCCTGACAGCTGCACTGGGGACATCTGCAAGGAACTGCCCATAAAAGGGGCTCCCCTGGGTGTCCGGCGGCCTCACTGTAGGAGCAAGGCACCCCGAGTCCCAGCTGGAGTGGGTGTTACCAGCTAGCTGCAACTGCAGCCCACTCCTGGTGTGTCCGCCCTGGTCTGGATCTCGGAGGCGGGAGCTGGGCCTGGGCCTCCTCTCCGAAGGCCCCTTTGTTCTCTGCTGGCCCCTCCGCCTGACTCCTGACTCTGCAAGACCCCACGTTGCCAGCTGCCCCCAGGCCACTGACCTGCCTCCCTGTCGTCCCTGTCGGGGAAGTTTCTGCTGAGGTCGGCTTCTTCTGCTTGGAGGGGCGCCAGGGCCTCTGCCTCCCGGGGCCTGCTGGCCTGGCCCCGTGCCCTCCGGCAGGCTGGGTTCAGGCTGGAAGAATGGGGGTCAGAGTTCAGTCCTGAAAGCTGGGGGCTCTGAAGAGGGTCCCACTGGGGGTATTCAGGACTCCACAGTGGGGCCTGGGGCCACAGTGCAGGGACAATCTGGGAGTCAGCAGAAGACAAAGAAGAGCCGGACTCCTGGGGAAGGCTGGGGGTGGGGCCGCACCTGCCTGTGTGGGGAGGGGACTTCTAGGTTAATGGAGTGGAAGGTGCACCGGATGGGGAGCCAGGGGCCTGGGACCATGCATCCCTCGGGAGAATAAATACACGTTTACTGAGCCAGGCCCTGTACTAGGTGCTCCGTGAACATTCATTCATGCGTTCGGGCATCCATCCATCACCTGTCCATCACCAGGCCCAGGGACTGACACACAGGTGAAGACGCAGCTTTCTCAGCTGCTTAAGACAGAGTTGGGGGTGAACCTAGTGGGCTGCCCACCCCCTCTGCATTTGATTGTGCAGATGGGCCCCTAGAGGCCCGGGATGGGGGGGGCTCCTGGCCTCAGATCACACCGGCATGGAGTAGGGGGACCCTCACTCCATGCTTGCCAGCCCTGGGGATCCCAGAATGTCTGACTCCCTGAGTTCTCATGGGGGCAACTCTGCTAACAACCAGGACCTGAGAACCGGGTACGGCAGGTCCGAGTCTCTCGGCGCCAGTCACAGCTCTCCAAAGATCCCGGTTTGCCTGGGGCCTAGGGGCTTCCAGGTCATGGGACTCTGCGTGGTGAAATGGGACTGTCCTGGGCAGACCGGGAGGAGTCGGTCACCCTGTCCAGGGTCCTATGAGCTCTGAGAGACGTGCTTCGTGTCTGGGCCCTGTGGAGACAGATCCTCTCTTTTCTCATGTATCCCAGACCAGGGCTGTGTGTCTGTGTGTCTGACTGCGCATAGGGGGTCTGTCTGTGTGTGTCTCCATCTCGGAGCCTCTGCACGCTCTGGGATGTTCTCTGTGTGGTTGTTCCCATGTGCGTGTGAACCTCCTTGCCCACAAGCATCTGTCCTCCGGTGGCCCCGTCTGGTCATACGTTCCCCTTCTCCAGCTCAGTCTTGTTGCCCGCTCTGCTCCGCTGCCCAGCTGAGGGGCTTAGTCCAGCCGGCCCCTCTAGCCTCCAGCTGGGTGGTTCCAGAACCATTGCAGCACAGTCCCCATTCACCCTTGCCCTCGGTGCCGCCTCCGCTGTGCCCCCAAACTCTGCTGCCTCACACTCCGCACCCCCATCTGGGTCTCCACCAGCTCTTCTTCCCACTCAGCACCCTCCCTCCTTCCCTAACCCTGCCTGCACATCCCCTGGTCTGTGAATCCTCCCCGTGTCCCCAGGTTGGGTGAGCATTTCCCCCTTGGCCTCCCGCCTTCCCCTGGCCCTGTGGGGTCTCATTGCCGGTGGCAGGAGCAGAGGAGACAGAGGGAGCCTTCACTGTTCACTGTGCCCCGCCAGCTCCGAGTCAGGCACCGGGCTGTCATTGAATTTTTACAACCATCCTGGGAAAGGGGACCAGAGCTCAGAGAGGATGAGGCCCCGGCCCAAGGCGCGGGCCCACACAGCTGGGAGGTAGTGGAGCTGGTTCCTCAGGTTGCCTGGTGGCTGCTGCCTGTGCCACCCACCCACCCTGGGCCTTCTCCAGGCTGGGCCTCCCCCCCCCACGCCCCTACACCCTGGTTTATGTGCATGTCCCCAATGGTCCAGGTAGGCCTGGAGAGCCTAAAGGACACCCCATGAAGGTTTACTGAGTGACTGCCTGCTCTTGAAAACGACAGCCCGAGCTTTCATTAGTCTGATTTACACCAGAGCTGGGATCCTGTGGGCGCAGGGCCCAGGGACGGGCCGCTATAATTTATCAGGAAACTCGGCAGCAGTTCCAGCGTCCCTTGCAGTGCTTGGAGGAGAAGGTAAATGATGGCCGGCAGCCCTGTGCGGCGAAGCCCCAGCCGGCTCCCGGCGCGGAGGAGCACGTGATGGGCCCTCTGCCGTCCCCCACGTGGGCCCGTCCACCTGCTGCCCGGAGGTGCCACAGGGGGGTCAGCTGCCTCTCATCGATCGCCAGCTCAGGATGCCAAATGGTGCCTTTGAAAGTCCATAAAGAAAGGGACACCATCGGGGCCTGATCAATCACTGCTGCGTCTCTTGCGTGGCGCGTGCGGGCAGGGACAATGGCCGCCGGTCACGGGGCTCAGGCGCAGCGGCTGGATTAATGATCTTTGGGACAAGAGCGACGCCCACCTCTGCTCCCGCAGCCCCAGCAGCCCCAGCGCCCTGCAGCCTTTCCTAATCGAGGTGGAGAGGTTGACGAATGTGGGGCGCAGGGTCTGTGCGAGCCCCCGGGCTCCACCCGGGGGCGGTGGGCAGGACAGCTGCTCTGCCTCCCAGATGTCCGGGGGGGGGGGGGGGGGGGCAGTCCCTTCCCCTTCAGCCAGGCAGCTGGGAGAGCCCTGGGAGCGGCACCTGAGGGGCCTTGCTGGGTGAGGGCTGGGGCGTCGCCCCCCAGGCGAGCTCGGTGCCCCTCTGGTTTCGGAGGCCGCGCCGCAGGGTGTGGGCGCTGCACGGGGTTTCTGGCCTTTGATGATGATTGCATTAGCGCTGATAACTCGGAAATTAATCTTCCTAATAAGACGCCCGCATTCCGGCAGCGCTGCAGGCCCGTCCCCCTCTCCAGGCTCCGCAGGCCCTGCAGGATGTGGGTATTTAATTAACGTCAGTCTCCTGCTCGCTGGAGTGTTTGTAAATATGATTCACAGGCATATTGTTACCTCGGCTGAGCACTGTGGGCCCCTCTGCCTGCCAGCCTCCCTCTGCACAGTCAGCTCCTGGCAGCTGACCCGGCAGAGCTGCCCCAGCCGGACTGGGCACCTTCCTGGGGGGGCCTGGACCTGCACACAGGCCCCCTGCCTGTCCACAGGACCCAGGGTGGCAATCGGAGGCCTCATTCACATGGAACTCGGACCACAGTTGGTTAAAAGGCCTTGAGAAGCTCCTCACCCCCCTCCCCAGAAGTGGTTCTGGGGAGCAGGGGATGACCGCCCCCCCCCCAGAAGGCAGAACTCCTCCATAGCCCCCACCTTCCCCGTGGTGGAAAGAAGCCAAAACAGGGTCCCAGGAAGCCCTGGCTGCAACCAGTGGGAGGGTCTTCGGGGCCCAGGTGACCTCTCAACCTTTGCTGACACCTCTGTTGCTACCTGGTGTGGGCGCCTCAGAGACAGGGAGGAGACTGGATCTCATGAGGGAAGTGGGGGGTTCCCTGCTGCTGTCATTCTGAGGGATGTACATGCAGGACTGCCCTGGGACAGCAGGCCCAGCAGCCGCCGGGGGCTCCGGCCCACGGAAGGAGGCAGGGATGAGGCTCCCCAACTCATTAACAAGGGACCTATCCATCCCTGCCTGGCCATGACACATCCCTCAGACACGGGGCTGTCCTGGGGCATCACCCTCCCTGTTGGGGGGTGGGGGTGGGGCTGTCAGGCGGGAGGGGGAACGCCTGTTTGGGAAATTCTGTCATCGTCTGAGCCTCTTCAAAACCGGCCTGGGGCCTGTGTGTCCTGTCTCCAGGACCCTCAGCATCCTCCTCCCCATCCCTCCCTCCACGAGGGGTCCGCTTAGGTATGACAAGGGGAGGGAACTACCGCCCTGCCCACCTCGGAGATGCCAGGAGTGTTGACCTAGAAATGACTCCTTCCTGCTCTCCCTGTGCTGGGCCCACTCTGAACAGAGAGGCTGGCCGCCCCTTCGAGGGGCTCACAACTCAGGCCACGTTCCTCACGTGCAGTTTAGGAAGGGTCTCTGGACACAGGGTCCAGGCTCTGGAGGGGAAGGGAAGAGATCATCACCGCGCTGTTTCCTTCGCCCAGTCCTCCGTGGTCCAGGCCCGGGTTCTGCCTGCTCCTGCACGGAGGTGGCTTTGGGTTCTTCAGCGGTGTTCCGCAGTGTGGTTGGCCTGGATCTCTTCTCCCCACCTCCCACCAGAGACCCTCCTGTGGGCAAACCTGCTCCAGGGACCGTGTAACTGGATCTACCCTGAATGGGGGTGAGGGGGTGTCTGTGGAAGTTCCTCCATCAGCTCTTGTCCAGACCCAGTGGCTGATTCCTGAAGGGATGTTGGGCAAGTCCCCAGCTTCCTCAGGCCTCAGTTTCCCCAGGGGCCCTCAGAACTCTGTCTGCCTGGACTTAACACAGTGCCAGTGGAACCCCAGCTCCGTAAGACCAGGCGCCAGCCCTCGTGGGGCTGACACTGGCCCGAGGCCAACAGAGTCCCCACTGGACTCTCACGGCTCCCTTGGGCTCCTCTGCCCTGCTTCCTCGTCTGGCTCTCTCTGGGTCAGCCCGTCTGATCTGGTTCTGTCCAGTTCACAGCCCACACCCAGCCCGGGTCTGTCCCGGCCTGGATGTCCCCCAGGCAGCAGCGGCCTGGCCACAGCCCTCATTCATCTTCCCCAGCAGCCCAGAGACAAAGGGCCTAATGTGTGTGCAGCTGGGCCTGCCCCGCATCATCCCTCACAACCAGCACCGATAATGGGCCTCCAATGAGTCCCCCGTGGCCACCTGCTGACCAGGGGTGGCCGGGCAATGCCGCCGGCGAGTGCATGGGCCCGGTGACAAAGCAAGCCTCTCGGGCGAGGGGGTGGAGCGGGAGGCATGACTGCGGCCCCACGGCAAATCCCATCGCTCATTTCTGACGTGGGTGCATTATGCCTCTCCAGCACCGCTTGCCTCTGGACACTGAGCTGCCACATTAATTGACAGGGGATCTTCGGGGACAGCTACTGCAGAACAGGACTTTGTCCTCGGAGGCCTGGCCCAAGGAGCCCTCATCCTCTGTGAGGACAGAATTATCCCCTGCCAGGCCGGAGCTTGGTACCCTCTCAGAGCTTGCCATTGTTGAGGGCGTGTGTCTGTGTGTGAGTGTGTCTGTGTGTGTGTGAGTGTGAGTGTGTGAGTGGCCTGGGAAACTGGGTCCCAGGGACCCCAGGCTCCAAGTGACAGCAGGTCCATGAGTTGGCACCCAGGATTCCTGATCACCCTCCCACCCTTTTGCTCATTCTGTGGGACGTTCGTGCGTGCTGTCTGGGGCTCGCAAGTGCTGCTGGGCTTCCCCGGATTCTGGAGGGCCAGGCCCCCACCTGCGGTCTGTCCTTTCACAGCCTGGCCTTCCCTGTGGAACCAGGCCTGGCCTCCTTCCTTGCTGAAGACCTAGCAGGTGACAAAGCAAATGGGACATGGTGGGTTTTGCAGGAGTGCCAGCAGCCCTGGGTGGCTGCTCCCCCAAATCCCAAGGATCTGTAGTAGAGGGGCAGGGGGCTGTGCACAGAAGTGGGCATCGGAGGCCTCAGCGCTCACTGGCTCCACCCCAGAGGGCACTGCATCGGACGGCCTATGGGTGGACACTGCAAGGTAGACACCCCATGTACTCTGGGGTCCAGCATGACACCCAAGGAAGGTGTACACCTTCTTTGTTTTTTAGTTTTACTTATTCTTGTTTAGAGAGAAAGGAAGGGAAGAAGAAAGAGAGGGAGAAAAAACATCATTGTGTGGTTGCCTCTCACGCACCCCCTACTGGGGACCTAGCCCGCAACCCAGGCATGTGCCCGGACTGGGAATCAAACCAGCAACCCTTTGGTTCACAGGTCTGTGCTCAATCCACTGAGCCACATCAGCCAGGGCTGGTGCACACCTTATTACAGCAGGTTCTTCATATGGGTCAGTTACTGCATGTCAGTAACTTGAAACCACCCACGGGAGCTGTGACCACCACAGCCATTGGCACTTGCTGCGAAGCAGGGTTAGCTCCTTCCGCAGGAGCCTGCTGTTAAACGTTGGCCAGCACACCCCTGGAGCCCTGCTCCTCCTCCCTGTACTCCTCCATCCAAGTGGGCACCCCCTACCTTCCTCACACCCTCACCCACCAGCCTGCCCTGTCTCCTTCTCTGCAGACTATGGTGCCGGCTCACAGCTTCCGCACCCAATTCTGCTACCCTCCTGGGACACAGCCTTCCCCTGGCAGGCCCACCACGCTGGGCTCTCTGGCTTACCTGCCTGACTTTGCTGCTTCCTAGGTCAGCAGGTAAATGACCAAGAGGCTTGCAAAGTCATGGTGGGTCTGGCTGCAGCAGAATTCTGTGAGCTGCTGGGCATGACCAGCCCCTGCCTTTCCGATGCACAGGGCCCGGTCCTTTAGCTACACTTCACTCCTCTGGACTTAGGACTCAGTCTTCCGGCATAGGGGGGCTCCTGCCCATTTTCTGAGTGTTTTGGCCTCCATTTTCTGAATGAGGAAATGGAGTCCCAGGAGGCATTTGCTTGGGGGTCCCATAGTGACTCAGCAGCAGCTAGTCCCAGCCTCCGGTCTGCAGGCTGCAGGTGCGGAGGAGGGCGGCAGGTACCTGCTACTTACTCCCCATCCCCTTCAGCCAACCCCCGCCAATTGGCCAAGAGCAGGCAGAGACTGCCACTGTGTGGCCATCCGTAGTAAAGCCCTGGGCTGGTAGCTCCATTGCTTTAGACTGTCCAAGTGGAGAACCGGTTCCGGGTACCTCTCTGGCTCAGCACCCCTGGACCCACTGGAAGAAGACTCGCGAAGGGCATCCTGAGTGTTTGGATTTCAACCTGACTCCTGTCTCTGGCCCCCTGTTTCTTTCCTGTGACCTGTTTCCCACCTTCCCCTCTCCTAACCCTGTGGAATGGGGAATGAAAAAACTAATAGCCATCCATCTCCCAGTGGGGCCCGAGTTCCCATCCTTATGGGAACAGGTGGCTGAGTGACCCTGGAGAAGTCACTGCGCCCCCTAGCGTCAGCTTCCTCCTCTGTGTGAAACAGGGTGAAACCCGACGTGGAGGGAGGTATCATCACGGGTACTCTGTGTCTGCACCTTCACTGTTGTAACTCTTCAAATGTTTAAAACCAACACAAAACTGTGGAGATGCCCGGGTCTCCCGAGTGGGGTTGTGTACTCCAGACGGTGAACAAGCCCATCCGCTGGGGTATGGGAAGAAAATTCTAGACCCTTTGATTATATTTATTATCTCACCCTTTTAAAATCCTTTTGTATTTGCTTTATTATATATAAATATATTAGCAGAATAGCACATACACATGATTTATAAATAATATACAGCATGTATGTACAAATTTAACAACATGTATGTGTGGTCACTGTTTTGGGGGTCCCCTGACATTTTCCCATATATGTAGATATGAAACAGGGTTTTTTTTAAAATAAAACATCTTTACTATTCGTGATACACTGTTACATCTATTTTTTTAAATGTAGTCTATTTCTTTGGGGGGAGCTACATAGTTGAAGTCTTGGTTCACAGAAACTGACTTAATACCCAAAACAATTTGCTCCAACTAGAAATTAACAGTAGCGGATTTGGAAGCAGGGGAACAGAGGGTGAAAGCCTCAAGTTTTCTGACGACAGATAAAAGGCATAAACGTGACCGGTGTGCTTTTACAATAATCTGGAGAAAGGGTATGTACACTTGCATTGATATTTGTCACACTAAGGGGTTGTGACTTGATTTTTTAGAACAAAGCTCTATTTCTCTGAAAATTTTTAAACATCAGAACCTGGGAAGTCATCAGGTTTAGTCCAATAGCAGAGCAGAAACGGAGAAACCCGAGACCGCACTTGCGGCCGTAAGAACCTGAACCGCCCAGGAGCGGTTCCCGCGGCTCCGCCCCTCGGGGAAATGGGCGTGGCGGGGCGTGGTCTCCCTCGCCCGTCCCCATCCACGCCCCCCTCCAAGGTAGCTGGCTGTCAGCAGGGGGCGCTGCGGCGCGCGCCGGCGCCCAGCAAGCGGGCGAGGTGCCCCACCCCCTCGTGAGTTCATCACCGTGCGTCGCGGTCGCCCGAACGCGTCGACGTGCGCCCGGGCTGTGCGACTGGGCTTGAGTTGGTGAGTCTGGCTTCCGGGCCGGTAGGGGTACCGGTCGTCTGGGCCACTGATGGCCCAGGCGGCAGGGCGGATCAGCCAGGGCGGACCCGAGGCTGCCCCCAAACGGAGCTGCTCCGGGCAGCAGGCCCGAGATGGCTTCTGTGACTGTTTACCCTGCTGCCTCTCGGGGTGCATCCTGGGAATGTTCGGTGCAGCCCGGAGATGGGGGCCGGTGGCTCTGCGGGACAGGTGCCTGTCTCCGGAGATGGAAGGACCATCCTAACCGAACTTTTCCCGAGAAGAGCCACGCTCTCTCCCTAGATAGCGAGCCTCCCATCACCGGACAGGTCCGAGCGCAGCCGGGTTCACCGTGCTTCAAGTCCCGTTTGGTGTCGTGGGTCATTCATGCCAGAGCGCTCCCACCCAGGCACGAAGGGTGCCTTTTGGAGACGCAGAGGTGCGAGCGTGAATTCCGCTTAAGGAATTGTGAGAAAATTGCCTAAAGAGAGAAGGGGGCAAAAGCGGGCTTTGGGGTCCCCTGGGCTCTGAAGTTCTTGTTACCAGAGACTGGTGTAGGAGGTGATGTAGCTTGGTGGCCTCTAACGTAGCGTGTATCACCTACTGTCAGACCGACTTTGGGGGCGCTTCCTTCACAGGTGTCAGTCTCACTTCCCGTGTCAGGAAGGAGACGATAATAAGAAAACTTACCAAATGGGCTTTCTTACTGAAAACCAGGGTTCAGTGAGCTGATCCAAGTGTATGGGCCCGACTCAGTATGTCCTCAAATGTGACTCCTTGATGGAATCACGCCATTGTGTGAGGAGGCTGCTTCTTGGAGGCTGGCTTCCTGCAAGTCCCCTACCCTTTCCTGTTTCCCTCTATTGCCGCGTATGAGGGGAGGGGATTGGAAGGGGAGAGGGCTGGGCCTGAGCAGAGGTCGAATGCCAGTCACTTTGGCAAAACTGTTGCTCCTACTCTGGGCACCACCAGCTTGGATGTGATCTTGACAGGCAAGAGTTATTTAGATATTGTTTGGGTTTTGTTCGTTTGTTTGTTTCTGTATTCTTGGAAAAACTTCACAGTAGCCTTTTGGGATTTGCAAAGTTAAAGCAAGTAACCTGAACCTGGATGCCTTAGCTGTGTGATTTCTTTTGCTCATGAATAGAATGGAGAGGGCCATGAACATAAGTGAGAGGAAAAATTGCATCCTCATGTGCTCTAACCCCTAATTGAAATTTAGCATTTTCTGCAATGATAATTGTAGGCAATAAATCATAATATTAACAGTGCCGCTTTGTCCCCAGAAGAAATCACAAGTATTTTCATACATGAAGATATTGTGTAAGCACATCACAACTTTGAAATTATGGTAGTTACTGGGCTTGCTGCTGGGTGTGGCTACATCATGTATTACTAAAAAGTGACATGTTATACTCTCACAAGTTCGTTTTAGATAAAATCTTACTTTAGCATACAGTCCCTCATTATTTTCAGTGTCTGTATTTAAACGTGTCTGTATGGTTTATATAGCGTTTGTATATTAAGGATCAGTATCAAACTTGCCTATGAGCGAAAATTTATTGTAGCCCCCAAACCAGGATTTAGAGTGCTTTTGCGCTCTTCTGAGGATGTATGTGAGGTGGTGAGAAGTTCAGGTCACCTGCTGCACATGCGACATCGGTGAACAAGGAGGTGCTCACCACACTCTGCCTTCTTGTTCAGCTCACACTGTAAGCAGGTGCCCTTTTCCAGTCTTTGTAGCACCATGATCTGTGTATATTTGTGCTTTTTATTGGTGTTCACTATTTACACTAGGCTCCAAGCACAGTGCCAAAGTGCTGTCCTATTGTTTCTAAGTGTGGAAAGGCCCTGCTGTGCCCTGCAGAGGAAATGCGTGTGTGAGGTGAGCTTCATTTAGGCGTGCAGAGTGCTGCGGGCCAGGAGCTCAGTATGAAAGAATTACCAATGCATAGTAAGTAGGGTGTCTTTACAGAGAAACTCACATGCAACAAAGCTACATGTTGATTGGTTAACAAAAATGTTGTCAGAAGCTTGTAGGACCTAACCCGATATTCCCCCTGGGAGCAATAGAAGATTAAAAGGTTCTTTGGTTTTATTTCTCTGGTGAACAGGAAGGAACAGAGACTGGTCCCTCTGTGGTCAGACTTGGGGAGAAGAAAACACAGGAGAGGGAAGGTGTTAGTCAAGTCCCTGGGTTCCAAGGGGCTTGTAACAGGAACTCCTGGGACTGACCCATAGAAAAGGGTCAGGGCATATCCCTGGCAAAAGGTTGCCTGATTTTCTTAGTCAGGGGGAACCTCCTGTAGCCCCCTCTGACCTGGTGACACCCCCTAACTGAAACCCTGGTGTTTTTTCCACAGAGCTATCTGGCCTTCAGCCCTTCATCCTTGGCTAAGGAAATGACCAACCAGGTAAGACTGAGGTGAGGAGAGGACACCGGTGGGTCTGTTAGGCAGGTGTGCGGCTGCAGTGGGGAACCGAGGGTCCAGGCCTGCTCTGCCTCTGAAGGGCGGGTGCGGGGGCACCAGCGGAGTGCGCACACCTGGAGGGGGATTATGTTATCTGAGTCTCACCAGGTTACAGAGGAATTGAGGAACTGAAGTGAAATTGTACACAAAAAACAAAAAAAAAAAGAAAGACCAGGAAAGGGCAGACATCTTCCTAATAAGATTAGGGACAAAGTTAACAGGTTATTCTGTAGGCTGTACAGTTTTATACAATTGCAAAAATTAAGCTGCAAAGTGGACTCTGAGCTTCCTGGTGGCCAGAGCACATTTATTAGTCTGTTTCCTTAGAACTAATTTTCTTCTGGTGTGGCTCCAAATCCTGCATGAGCAGGAGCCTAGGAGCTGGCAGGAGGGGAGGGCGACACCCTGGAGACTGGGCCTGCTGGGGCAAGCGTTTTAGGCAGAGGATGTGAGACACCTGAGATCTGACCATGGGTTTAATGCGGCTTCTGTTCCTTTTCAGTACAGTATCCTCTTCAAACAAGAGCAAGGTAAGCAGCCGGCTCGTTCGAGCAAATTCACCCGTGAAAATGGTGGTGTCTCTCGCACCTCTTAAGATTCTTGTCACGCTGACCAGACACCCAAGTATACTTGCTCTGTGGCAAAATTGGCAGAGGCAGATGAAGACAAATACACTTAAAAACAAACAAACAAACAAACAACAACAACAACAAAAATCAAAGGCATTCAGATGGCAGGCTGGAGAGCTCCGGGCTGAGGACAAGGCTGTGAGCTTCCCAGCTGCCAGGTGAAGCAGAAAAACGCGCCAAGTGTTGGCTCATTGGGAGGGTGAACTGGAGCCTGGCCCTGAACTCAGAACTTGCTTCGGAGGTCTTCTCTCAGCCCACAGAGAACCTTTGACCTTAATGACAGCGGAGGATGTGACATTGAGGTGGGAAGCACCGAGAACCTCGGCAGTGGCAGTGGGGATGGTAGCAGGGGCAGGTCCAAGTCCTGGCCGGGAGTGTGGCTGGTCAGTGACAGTGGGCGTCACACCTAGAAAGGGGGTAGCGGTATCTCAGCTCTTAGCACAGCGAGGACGAGTTAGGAAAGGCCCTGAGGAACGTGTGGGGTGGCTGACGAGCGCTCTTCCGCTCTAGGCGGCTGACGTGCAGGTGGTCTGAAGTTCAGGCTAAAGCATTTGTCTGCCCCAGCCGGAATGGGCAACTCGGGGCTAACCGGGCCTCTAGTCTGCAGCCTCGGACGCAGCCAGTGCCACCCAGCTCTTGCCGGGTGGGGATCGGCAGAGCCTCGACGCTGTGACTCACAGTTGTTGGGCACAGTGCCCTCACGTGCATGTCTCACAGGGGTGTCCCCGCAGAAGTGCTTCCAGGCAGGAAGAGAGCCTCCACGCACACTACCATACTTACGCTCCCGCCAGGGCTGCAGGCCCGACGTGGGGCCCACAGGGGTGGCCTCCACACTTGCAGCTCCAGGGGGACTTCAGTTATTAGAGACATTGCCTTTGATTCCCAGCTCTGCCCTTCTTGGCGTTTGAGCTTGGCTGAGCTACTGGGCCTCTCCAGGCCTCTTGATTCCTCATCCGTAAAAGGAGGGTGACGTTAACAGTGCTTCCTAGGGTCGTGGTGGTGATTAATTGAGGAAATGCTCACAGGGGGGCTGATGCTGGAACCAGCGCATCGAGCATAACACAGCTCATGTGGGGGCCGCAGCAGGTGCTTGTGTGCAGACCTCTGCTGCTCACTCGAGCCGCCTGCTGCTTCCCAGAGACCTGGCAGGTCACTGTTAGCAGGTTTAGGTCTCTCTTCTGGGCGGTGGGGGGAGGGCGCCCTGCTGGCTCTGCTCATTTTGGTCCAGTGGTAGTAGCCATTCCGGACGGACACATGCTGGACAGCGTGTCCGAGTGGACCAGTTGGACCTCTGCAGGTCCGCCACCCACCTGGCAGTCGTGCCTTGGGCAGGTGGCTCCTTCAGAAGCTCCAGTTCTCACGTGTGGCTCCGCAGTTGTAATAAAAGCTCTGGGAAGGGCACTTCATGAAACAGGAAGCAGACAGGTGGTGGATTTGCCTGAGAATTGTTGGAACCGCATGTAGCTCCATTTTATTTAGCACATTCTGTTTAGAAGTTGCATGAAGTCTTTCTAAATGACTTTTGTGTGCGTGTGTGGTAAATTTTAATCCAACCATGTGGATTAATGACTTTTTAAATGTTTTCTATTCTAGCCCATGACGATGCCATTTGGTCCGTGGCCTGGGGGACAAACAAGAAAGAAAACTCTGAGACAGTGGTCACGGGGTCCCTGGACGACCTGGTGAAGGTCTGGAAATGGTGAGCACCCTCGCCCCTAACGTACAGCCTTGGAAGTTGGGGCTTGGGGGTTTGACTTCCAAGTGAAGTCAGGAAAGTACTCGCTGCCATCTAGGCCAGAAAGCAGTGGCAGTGTGGGGTGTGACAGAGCAGCTCGTCTGTCCTTTGCCTTCCTGTTACTCGGAGCTGAGCCCAGTGGTATTTTAGGAAAAGGCCCGTGGCCACTGGTGGTGTGCAGGGCCTCCTGGTGCGTCTCTGCTTCCCCACTTCTCAGACCCTGGGGGGCATGGTCAGATGCTGGGCATGGTCCGTTGTGTGTGAAGAAGTCCATTTCCTTGTCCCCCATCGAAGGTGTGATGAGAGGCTGGACCTGCAGTGGAGCCTGGAGGGACACCAGCTGGGCGTGGTGTCCGTGGACATCAGCCACACCCTGCCCATTGCTGCGTCCAGTTCCCTCGATGCTCACATTCGTCTCTGGGACTTGGAAAACGGCAAACAGATCAAGTCCATCGATGCAGGACCTGGTAAGAGTTCATGGTCAGGCCTCTGAGGCCCAAGTGCAGCCCCTCTGAGGCAGTGCCCCACACTGTTTGCATCAACACTATCATCCTTTAGGAGTAAAGCTAGCTGTTAAAGAGAGCTGTTTGATGAATAGTTCTTCTTTGTTGATTGAGCATTTTTAACTTGCTTTTTAAAACAAACATTTCATAAGGTATGTGATAGAGCTGAATGATTTATCATTACTTTGAAGGTGTACATTAAAATTTTTAAGAAACATTTATTTTAAAACTCCCCCTGGAGTATGGAGCTGGCTCATCTGTGCTGGGAGCCGCTGTCCACCAAGAGTCCAGGCCTCTCCTTCACTGTCTTGTGGGCTGAGCGGGGCATCAAGTCCCTGGTCCTTGAGCCCCAGGATTGAGGCAAGGGACTTGGGAGGCAGCCTTTCTCTCCTTTCCCTCCGACCCGGCCGGCCCTGGTTCTGGCAGGTGTAGGAGGGCAGGGCTGAGGGCCCGTGGGACAAGGCCTGGGTGGCAAGTGGACAGCTGGGTCATTCCCGCATCTGGGCCCTGGCCACACTGTCTCCCAGAGCCCCGTGCACCTGTGTCTAAAGGGGTTCCGTGCTCCTGAGCAGAGACAGGCTAACATAGCATCCGTGGCCCACGGGGAGGCACAAGGCGCACAGGCAGGAGTCTGCAGCCTGTCCATCCAGGCAACGGACGGGGCCGTTGGAATCAGCTCAGTTGTCCCGGAACACTCGCTGATTTGCCTCTAACAGTGCCTCTTCCCAGCCCCCGTTCCCTATACATCTGTGGAAGATACTTGGTCACACTGGTTTTCTAAAAGAGTATTTCTAGTCCGTCTTCCTTCATTTGCAGTCTTAGGAAGGTAAAATGTCACCTCTCTAATTTCACTCTGCAGTACACAGCTCAGCGAGTGTGAGTGACACACGGTGCCTGTGCAGCCGGCCCTCCGTGCCGTGCCCTGCCCTGCCCTCCCCTCGTGCCTGTTTATGGTCCATCCGTCACACTGTCAGCCTCAGGCAGCCACTTGCCTGCTTTCTGTGTCTGGAGTGTTGCGTTTTTGAAACGTAGGTGGAATCGCACTGTCTGGCACAGCTCACTCCTCAGGCGTGATGTGTTCGGGTGGGTCCCTGCTGTGGCACGGAGCAGCCGTCCACTCCGCTTTGTTGTCCAGACTGTCCCCCTGTGTGGAGGTCCCGCACTCGGTTCATCAGTTCCCCATCAGGGGACACCGGCCACCTCCCAGGTTGTGACGCTGAGTGAAGCTTCTGTGCACACCCGCGTGGAAGCCTCGGCACAGAACTGGTTTCCTTCTTCTCGGGTGGGTTCCTGGCAGTGCAGTTGTCTGGTGTTAAGGGAGGCGGTTTCACCTAAGAAGCCGCCCGGTATTTTTCATAGTCACTGTACCATTTTATGTTCCCATCAGTGTTTTAAAAGTTTTTAAAATTACAGTTAAGGTCACAGCTTTTCTCGTGGTATTTTTCTTTGTTTCCTATGCAGTGGATGCCTGGACTTTGGCCTTTTCTCCTGATTCCCAGTATCTGGCCACTGGGACTCATGTAGGCAAAGTGAACATTTTTGGTGTAGAAAGTGGGAAAAAGGAATACTCTTTGGACACCAGAGGAAAATTCATTCTCAGCATTGCATATGTAAGGGAACACTGCTCTGCTCTCTGCTTCTCTGTGTCCGCCCTCCCAGCCCACTGTGTGTGTTCCGCGGGGCAGGGCCCAGGGGCTCGTCGGACGCTGCCGTCTGGCCGGGGGGGGGGGCTGCCTGCCGGCCGGGGAACCTCACAGCCAGCAATGTGCATGTGCTGGGCGGGGCTGGCTCGACGTGGTCTCATGCGTTCCCCACGTGTTGTGTGTGCAGAGCCCTGATGGGAAGTACCTGGCCAGTGGAGCTATAGACGGAATCATCAATATTTTCGACATCGCAACCGGAAAACTGCTGCATACGCTGGAAGGTGCGGCTCGTGGCTTCCTTGTGGGCCAGACGGGGATATCGGGCCCCAGAGGAAGCGGTACTGCTTCACTGAAGGGCAGATGAGCAGTAGGTCTGCAAGATAGCGATCTCAGAAACCTGGGGTGCCTTTGAGTTTCAGTTCTGTCACCGCAGTTGTCACCTAGAGCATCAGCTGTGGAGATACAGCTCCAGGAGGAGGGGCCTGGGTCATATGGATGATCCCAGAACACGAGGAGGCGGGGTCCAGTCTGAACCCTTCTCCCTGATGGAAGCAGCTCGGCGTCACTGGGAGGGACAAAGCTGGTTGGAAGCTCATGCAAGGGGACGGGAAACGGCGGTCACCAGATTAACGAGGGCCCTTGTGACTTGCAGGCCATGCCATGCCCATTCGCTCCCTGACCTTCTCCCCGGACTCCCAGCTGCTCGTCACTGCCTCAGACGATGGCTACATCAAGATCTATGATGTGTGAGTCACCCGCTGAGATGCAGGCTTCTCCCTGACACCGGTGTCCGCTTGTCTCTCGTTGTTATTGTTCAAGACTCGTACTCGGGTTGCGGGGGGCCTCTCCTCCCCGTCAGGCCTCCCCGCCTGTGAGTGTAGATTGTCCTGCAGGGAGGTGTGCATGGGTTACCCGCTGGGGTCAGAGACTCGCTGCTGTGTTTCAGGCGTCCTGTCTCTTGCAGGGCCCACTGGTTGTAAATTCTTTGGGGTAGGTTAGCAGCGTGAAGATGGAAGACAGAGCCCTGGGCTGAGGCTGCCGGGGTGATGGTCGAGAGTTCCCAAGGGGTGGGCCGCTCCCGCTGGCACCGCTCAGCCCCAGTTGCAGTAGGTCCAGGCCAGGGAACCCTTTGTCACTGGGGTTTGATCCAGGCACAGACAGGAGTCGATCATCCTCTTTGATCGATGGCTCTCCTCTGAAGCCTGGCATTTCCCATCAGCCTCAGTCCCACGGCCGTTCCCCCAGGTCTCCCTCTGAGGTGGCAGATGTGGGTCCTGGTGCTTTGACTCAGCACTGCGGTCAGCATGCCTCTGGCTCCCGGCTCCCGAACCTGGCATTGGGATCCACGAGGCGCATGCGCCACAGTCACAGCCGTGGGAGTCGGGGCAGCGCCCCTCCTCACTGGTTTTGGGAGACCTGGAGTCAGAGCTGCAGCTGCCGGGGAGCCGCACCAGGACATGCAGCCCGGAGGGGGGTTGGCTCTCGGGCTGGGCCGCCCATGGGGGCAGAGCCCATGCGGCCTGGAGGACCCAGCTCTCGTTTCTATAGGCCTTCATAGCCGAGTCCCATCCTTGCTTCCTGCAATCTGTGCAGTGGCCACACGGAGTAGCGCCCCTACACTGTGGGGGTGGGACCAGGCTGAGGTGGGGTACTGAATGAAGATGCGGAGCTTCCCACGGACGCTGCATCCTTGTACCTACCCCGGGGGTGTGTTCACAGGAGTGACACTGCTTGACCGCAGTCAGGCCTTAGGGTTGCTCTCCTGTTGTAGGTCATTTGATTTCACTTTTTTAGAAGGGGAAAACGGCGGTAGCAGTTGCACTTGCACTGCCCCTGGCCAAGTTAAAAATGGTCTGTGTAGGTGAGCCGCAGAGGTGCTGGCCCCGCCTGGAACCTGCTGCCGTCCTCCTCTGTGTTGACTCCTCCTCTGTGTTGACTTCCAAGTGCTCTGCTAGTCATGGGTCTTCCTCTCAGCAGCATTAACCTATTTGGGGTTAGTACTGCTGTGAAACTGTCTTTCTGTGAGGCGTGATGTTCCTTCCCTGAAATGGGGGTTGTAGATCTGCTGATACTGTGACTATTAAGTTAGCAGATTGGGTCCAATTAAATATGCAGAGTTAGTGGTGTACCTTCAGGGACTTACTCCGGAGCTAATGACCTCTCCGTTTTCTTTGACACTTGCTCCTTTCAGACAACACGCCAACTTAGCTGGCACACTGAGTGGCCACGCGTCCTGGGTGCTGAACGTGGCGTTTTGTCCTGACGACACTCACTTTGTTTCCAGGTACTTACGATCCTTAGCCCATCCTCAAAAGTGTGAACTGCCTTAAAATTTGAAGAAGGTATGACCTGTTTCTTATTCAGTAGCCTTTGTCCTCTGCAGTGTGTTTTATTTTTCTGTTGTGAGGTTAGTTGCCCTTAGCTGGAACAAACATGGGTTCTTTTGAACAGTTCAGCTCCTAGTTTTTCCTCATAAACTGAGGATTCTGCCTTCAGGGCGTCAAGGACGTGAGACTGCAGGATGAGAACACCGGTGCTGGGGCCCCGGCGGGTGACAGCGTCAGGGAGGTGGCTGCCCCGGGAGCAGACGGCCGCCCCTGCGGAGCCCACACCCCGGCCAGCTCCTGGGGGAACACGGGCAGGGTGCAGCGGAGCGAGAGTGTGGGGTTTTTAGTCAGGAGTCCTTCCAACTTCAGACCAGTTGGAGAGCTTTTCTCATACGAACGTTTCCTTTTTTGAATAGTTCATCGGACAAAAGTGTGAAGGTCTGGGATGTGGGGACGAGGACCTGCGTGCACACCTTCTTTGACCACCAGGATCAGGTATGGCATCGGCAACATCCAAGTCCTTTTCCCCTTTTTTTAAAAATATATTTTATTAATTATGCCATTACAATTCTATTCCCCCCCTCCGTTCCCCTCCGCCCTGCACACCCCCTTCCCCACCATCCCCCCTTTAGTTTATGACCATGTGTCACAAGTTCTTTAGATTCTGTATTTCCCATGCTATTCTTGCCCTCCCCCCATCTATTTTCTATCTACTGTCTATGCTACTTATTCTCTGTACCTTCTCCCCCCTTCTCCCACTCCCCTGTTGCTAACCCTCCATGTGATCTTCATTTCTATGGTTCACTCCTGATCTAGCTGTCCTCTTAGTTTGCTTTTGTTTTACATGTGGTTCTTAATAACTGTGAGTTTGCTGTCCTTTCACTGTTCATCTTTTTTATCTTCTTTTTCTTAGGTAAGTCCCTTTAACATTTCATATAATAAGGGCTTGGTGATGATGAACTTCTTGAATTTGATCTTATCTGAGAAGCCCATTATTATCTGTCCTTCCATTCTAAATGAAAACTTTGTTGGGTAGAGCAATCTTGAATATAGGTCTTTGGATTTCATGACTTGGAATACTTCTTTCCAGCCCCTTCTTGCCTGTTAGGTCTCTTTTAAGAAATCTGCTAACAGTCTGATGGGAACTCCTTTGTAGATGACTGTCCCCTTATCTCTTGCTGCTTCTAGAATTCTCTCCTTCATTTTAATCTTGGCTAATGTAATGATGATGTGCCTTGGTGTGTTCCTTCTTGGGTCCAACTTCTTTGGGATTCTCCGAGCTTCCTGGATTTTCTGGAAGTCTGTTGCCTTTGCCAGATTGTGGAAATTCTCCTTTATTATTTGTTCAAATAAGTGTTCCACTTGTGGCTGTTCCTCTTCCCCTTCTCGTACCCCTATAATTTGGATGTTGGAGCATTTAAAGATGTCCTGGAGGTTCCTAAGCCTCTCCTCCTTTTTTTGAATTCTTGTTTCTTCATATTTTTCTGTTTGGTCATTTTTTTCTTCCTTCTGGTCCACTCCTTTGATTTGAGTCCTAGTTTCCTTTCCATCACTATTGGTTTCCTGTGCATTTCCCGTCATTTCAATTAGTTTAGCCTTCATTTGTTCCTCTAATTTGTAACTAAGATCAACCAGTTCTGTGAGCATCCTGATCACCAGTGTTTTGAACTGTGCATCTGAAAGTTTTGCTATTTCTTGGTCGCTTAAAATTATGGGCTCTGGGGCTTTGAGTTCTTCTTGAACCATGTTTTGGTCTGTTCTCGCCTGTTATGTATGAGGAGCGGAGCCTTAGGTATTCACCAGGGCAGGCTGCCCAGGTAGCTGGGTTGTGATGCTGTATGTGGGGGCGGGGTCAAAGAGGGAACAATAGCGTTCCCCTC
Organism: Artibeus jamaicensis; assembly: GCF_021234435.1. Classification (NCBI taxonomy): domain Eukaryota; kingdom Metazoa; phylum Chordata; class Mammalia; order Chiroptera; family Phyllostomidae; genus Artibeus; species Artibeus jamaicensis. The sequence goes on along the minus strand of NW_026522049.1, from coordinate 367,288 downwards.
TGCTCCTTCCTGCTGCTGGGGCCTGCGAGGTCTGTTTCACTGCTCGCTCCTTTACTGGTTTATCTGCGTGCGAATGTGTGACTGTGATCAGTCTGCTGCCCGCTACTCCACACCTGGGATCCACCCACGGCTGCCTGCGCACCTGGGTCAAGCGCCTGGGTCGGTCCGGTGGATCTTTTTTGCCCAACCAGCTCCGCTACTGGCTTCGCCCCTCTTACTGGTCTGGCTGAAAGGTTCATTGTTGTCGGACTTCTGTATAGTTCAATTGTCTGCGTTTTGGCTGCGTATTTTGTTACTAAAACTTTGTTGCCTTTAAACTTGGTTGTGCAAGAAGGCACAATGTTTCCACCTACGCCTCCATCTTGGTGGAAGTCCTTGACATTGAAGTTCTTTGTGGCCTGCTTGCATTGACTGACCACTGCGCTAAACTCTCTCCTTTCCTCGCTGCCAGAGTCGTCGGGCCAGTGGACCCGGCGCCGAGCTGCTGCTGCTCAGGCGTCCTGCAGCCTGTGTCCTGTGCGCACTCTCTGGGCGGCGCTGGGCACGTGTAGGCCAGGGAGCACGGTGCTAGTCGCACGACCTCTACATGCCATTTGGAAAACGCTGTGGCGGTGTCTGGGGCCCTCACCTGGGGTAGCCCGGCTGGGGCAGCTGGGGAGGGGCCTTCCTGTTCAGAATTTTCTGCTGCTTGAACAGTCATCACTTGTCATTGTGGGAGCTGAGCTGTCTGAGGAAATGATTTGTTCAATTTTTTAAAAAAGGTTTATTTTTATAGAGGGGGGGAAGGGAAGGAGAAAGAGAGGGAGAGAAGCGTCCGTATGCCATTGGTTCCCTCTCGCTGGCATGCTTCTCAGGACCTGGCCCATAACCCAGGCATGTGGCCTGACTGGGAATTGAACCTGTGACCTTTTGGTTCCCAGGCTGGAACTCAATCCACTGAGCCCTACCAGCCAGGATGGTAATGAAAATAGAGTAAGGATGTTTGTTCGTAAAGAATAAAGAAAGGCATTAGCAGAACTTTTTTATTTTACTTTATTTACAGGTCTGGGGAGTAAAATACAATGGAAATGGCTCAAAAATTGTGTCTGTCGGAGATGATCAGGAAATTCACATCTACGATTGTCCAATTTAAACGTCAAGGTTTTCCACTCTGATGCTGCAGAATGTACAGATCGAACATACCATTCCCTATCTTTGTAGCTTGTTTCAAAGAAATACAGCATTTATTATAGCAGAAACATAAATTTTGTAGATACAATATAAACCTTTTCATGTTTTATTGGAAATGCTGCTCATAACATTGGTTCTTAGTGCAAACACCAGATTCTCGAACATGTTCCTTTTCCTTGCGCCGTTTTACTGGCTCACGGTGAGTAGAGTCGGCGTCGTGACGGGAAAGTGACTGTCAGTCTCCCATGGAGATCCAGGGACCCACTGATCCAGGTACAGCTTAGAAATACAGGCTCACCCTGGGGTGCCAGGAGGTTGAGTCATGCAGAAGCTGTGACGAGGAAGAGGATGTACTGCAGGAAACACCAGACTGGCTGGGTACGTCCCTCAGTCCTTCCTGTCTGGACGTCCTTCTATTTGACGTACTAGTAATGGCCCCGCCACACTCTCTCTGCTTTACTCTGCTAATTTCAGACAAGTCTCCAGCTCGCTGGTGGACATGGCTGCCTTAGCAGTGTACAGGCTCCCGCCCGTTGGCCGCAGCACCTGTGCCTGAGACTGGTCTGTGTGTGAATGGGAGGTGTGCACAGCTGACGCTGGGGCTTGACACTCTCATTCGTAACGGCACACGCCTGTAAGTCAGGCCCTGTGCCCCTGCTTCTCTCTCCTGCCTCCTTGCCCTGCTCACCCCGCTGTGACCGTCCATACAGGCCTGGCCACGTCCTCAGCCTGGCATGGTCCTCCCATAGACCGCTCGGGGAGCTGCTCGGCGACGAGGCTCCCCCGCACCCTGCCGCCCTCTCCCATTACTCTCATTCTTCACAGCCGCTGTCACTGCTTGCTGGCTGCGTCTCCCCCAGATGAAGCTCCGTGTGTGGAGACTTCATTCCGTTATATTGACAAGCTGGCACAAAACGCTGTTCGTCTGAGGTCTGGAAAATAAAACACCAAAGCCCTTTGTCTCTCATACCAGCTCAACTTTAATCTTAAAGTGACAAATGTACAGGCGGAATAAATTTGAAGCAATACCCTCCAGATTCCATTCACGTGAGAAGGAAGGAACCAAATGTAACTTTGCCTGGTCGCCCACTAAACAGCTCTCTGCTGATCATTTGTGAGGAAGTCACAGCACAGGAGCAGGGCGCCCTGCAGGTGCAGTCCGTCTGTACACTGACTTCCACGTGGGCTCCGTCGGAAGCACAGGCTTTATGTCTGTCCTGACCAGGGGTCACAGTGGCACCGCAGGCTCTTCCATGCCCACATCAAGCAAACTGCTCGGCCTCCCTGGCGCTCCCAGGGGAAGCCCCTGGTCTGCACCACACTCGCAGGTGCCGTGTGACCTAGTGAGCGTACGTGACGAGTGGCCTCTGCTTTAGCCTAGCAGCTTAGAAGGTAGTTTTTCTTTGTGACTGTTTTGGGACGGAGAGGAGTCATGGCTCCAAGTTGAGGTAACCCCCCATTTGTGGCCTGCCTGCCAGGAGTGAAAGGACACGTCCCGAGCAGGAAGCCCGTCTCTATGGCTGTGTGGCGGGAGGCGCCATGCTTCGGAAGGCGCGGAGTCTGGGTGGGTGAGGTGGGACACAGACGCGTGTGCCCCTCCAGGCCCCCCAGGTGTCCAGGAAGCGCCAGGGGCAGACCACCCGCATTATTTGGTGGCTGCACTGAGGCTGCTGGGGACACGGAAGGTTTCATTTTCTTCACAAGGAAGCACTTTGGTGGGCAAGCATTCCAACATTTGTCGACAGAAAATCATTAAAACCATCAAAAACAAGGTGCGGGAGGCACAAACAGTTGCATCCATGTTTCACTGAAAACAGGTTCATCCTCACCACGAGGCTTGGAAGGTTCAGGAAGCCTCCAGGAGAGGTGGTCAGACACACTGACACTCCATTCCATTCACTCGGGTGCAGAGCACTAGGAACCATGGTGGCCGAGGCCCAGTCCACCTGGACCAGGTGCCACAGCCAAGGTGGGTCCACAGACAGACACGCTTCTGCTCTCGAGGAGGGTTGGCTGGAAGCCAGACTTGGATGTCACGTTAGCAGCCCTGATAGGGGGTTGCTAGGCACCACGCTAGGAGGTGCCTCTGCCCGGGAGGGAAGGAAAGCCACCCAGACCGGGGGCGGGCTGGCCCCGGGGCTGCAGACCAGGGGCTGCGGCCTGAACTGCCGGTCTGTGGGGGAACGAAGTCAGGCAAAACCTCGATGCGCTCACATCAGTGCGGTCCCTGGCCTGGCTGTGGATCCCGAACGTGGAAATAAACTGATTCTGTATGCAGACTGGAGGTGGTTTACACTTAAAACGTTTAAATATAATTAAGTTATAACAGGTTACAACCAAAAGAAAACCCGAAAGACACTCAGCCATTGAGAATGCTGAACACATACACAGGACACCCTGACCGGGCAGTTGGAGCGATGCCGTTTTCAGGGTGCCAACCTGATGCTCACTGGGTGCTCCTGCGGCAGGGCCGTCAGGCTGTCTGGCACTGCACCCCGGCCCTCGGCCCGTCGTCGTCCTCCTCGTAGGCCTCCCGGTGCTGGCGCCAGCTCTGGTCGTTGGGGTCAAACTCCTGCAGCTCCACTTGGTCCATGTCGTCTGTGACCCTCACTTTCTGCCGGGGAGGCAGCAAAGCTTCTAGCTGAGAAAGCCTGTCTGGAGGAAGCCAGTGTTTTTCGGGGAAGATTACCTGTAAAAGGAGATGGGAGAGAGCAGGAGGTGTGTGTTCCCTTCCCAGTGAAGCCACTGGCTCTGTCCCATGAAAACAAACCTGTGAACTCACCAGGAACTGGATGATCAGAATGCCCTTCTCCAGGGGCGCTTTGTAGATGGGCATTCCCTCGTTCCGCACGCATTTCAGGTCCCCGTGCTTGACCACCTCGCCTGCCGCGGGGAAAGTTCAGTTACAAGACGGGGGCGGAGGGAGCCCTGAACGGTCAGACTCCCGCCCTCCAGCCTCACAGCTCAGATGGCCACAGGAGAAGTTGCCCCCAGGGAGGGGGTCGAGGGTACATGGGTGGCTTAGCCTCCACCACACCTGTGCAGACATTCTGTGGCATGGATAAAGGACCTTCAGTGTATTCTGAGGCACCTTCAAGCCAAGGTGCTGGCCTGGCCTCCCCACTTCCACATGCCTGCCATCCCCTCAGCCCCCCCCAGGCATGGGCGCTGGTGCCCTTGCAAACTCCCACCCTCCCAAGAGCTGGGAGCCTGGTGTCTACCAGAGCTGGCGGGCTGACCAAACTCAAGAACCTTTTTGGTTCCCCAAGTAGCTCCCTCCAGCTCCCCCAGGTGAGTGCAGACAGTCCTACGGGTGCCTGCAAGGGAACGCTGAGAGGTCCTTCTTCAAGAAAATTCTGTTTTTAAAATGTCTCTTGCATGCAGTCACCAACATTGAGGCTGGAGGAATGCGTGGATGGATCACACATAACCACTGACAGAAAAACACCTCTCATCCGCCAAGTCTTCCTCTTATGCAAAAATTAAGTTTAAAATTCTAGTTCCATTGGCAGTTTCCAGGTAGACTCTTAGACCCCCCAAGATTCTTGTTTGAGGCCCTTCCCCCCGCTCCCACTGTGAAATTTTTTTCTAGGAGATTATTTTAAAGTTATTAAATTTTCCAAGCCATTAACGGGGACTTCAAACCTAGAGAAAATCTAGTTGCCAATGTGTGTAACAGAGCGCGGCCTTACGGGTGAGGCCAGGCTCCGTGGCCAGTAGTTTCCGGCCAAACGTACTGAACACTTACGACGGGAGCACATGTGAACCGGTACCTGATTTGGACGTGATGACGAGGACTCGTTCGTCCAGTGTCTGTATGGTCTTCTTGAAGCCACAAAGGGCTTCGGAAAGCTGGATCTTCATTTTCATGATCAAGTCATGGCCTCGCCTCTGGAAGACACTGTGATCCTTCTGGTCCAGCACGATGATGACGTCCCCAGGCTCCAGCTCGGGCTCCTGGTCGCCTTCTCCGTGGAATACTATCTTCTGCCCGTCTTTCATACCTGTGGAACATTGTCCCTTTCTGATGAGCCATTTCTCTCAGCAACCACACTTCGTTCGGAGCACCGGGGGGCACCCCTACGCAGCCTCACCTTTGTCAACGTGCACCTCGATAATCTTCTTCTCCCGGACCACCTTGGCACCCTCGCAGCTCTCGCAGCGGTCCTTGGGGTTGATGCGCTCGCCCTGGCCCTTGCACTCAATGCACATGGTCTGGATCTGCTGCACCATGCCCGGCCCGATCTGCTGGATGTGCACCTGCATCCCTCGGCCCTTGCATAGCGGGCACTTCTCCACGGAGCCCTTCTTCCCGCCGACGCCTGCGGACAGGGTGGGTGGACAGACGAGAGCTGAGCTCTTCCCTGAGAGGCACGGCTGCTGCGGGCCCACCATGGTGGGTGAACCGCCACTTGGACTATTTCTAAACAGGACGAGGAAGGTGGAAGTGGCCGGGTGGTTCTCGCTGAGATGACAGCCACATGGTAACATGGGATCTCCTCCATTTGTGTTTTTGGTGATGCCACACCAAACCCAGTGCTAAAGCTCCATCAGCTGTGGTTGCTTCCACTCCAGGGGGGAAAACACCCAAGCTACAGGTGACCGTGTAGGGTGGGCTGTGGAAGACCAGAGAACACAGCCCTGTCACGGGGCAGGGCAGCCACCCAGCTCAGCCCACTCTCTGGGGGACAGTGAGTTCTTTAGAAATCAGATTTTAAAAGTTACATAGATCACATGTACATTTAAGTCAAATTTACTGGAACACGGGCATGTCTGTTTGTATTGTCTGTGGCTGTGTTTGCACTATGAGTTGAATAGTTGTGACAGGGACCACGTGACCCACGAAACCTAAAATATCTGCTATCTGGCCCTTTGCCAAAAAAGTTTGCTGACTCCTAAGTTGGGTGAACTGCCTTATTTTTAAATTTTTAAAAATAATTGTCATATATTAGTGGGTTTGGAGGGGTGGGGGGTAGGGAGAAAACACAGACAACTGTAATTGAACAACAATAAAACAATTTAAATTAAAAAGTAAATAAATAAAATAATAGTCATATATTAAATAAATATGCAGCTGACATAAAAATATACAAATGAAACAAATTTGTTCCTCAGGTTGCCTGCTGGCAATCTGTGTTTGACCCTCCCTTTGAAAAGATCCTTTAATTTTTTTTTCTGAATTATAAAACACTTAGAACTGTTTCCAGATCTAAGGGATCAGAACTTTGGGAATCATTAAAAAATTGATTTTTACCTTCACATTTCTCACAAATTATATTTTTCTGCAGGGCCAATTTCTTTGTGACTCCATTATATAAATCTTCAAGAGTTACAGACAACTGATGTACAACATTCTTGCCTTACGAAGGGGGAGGAAAGAAAAAGCAATTAGTAAATGAGTGAATACACCACTGTATCAAATGCCACCCATAGGACTCTCGTGTGAAGTCTCTCCAGAGACTCAGAGCTGCGCCTGGGCCACCGTCCCCTCCCTGCTCATTCCTGTGGCTCTCTGCCAATGATGAGAACTAACACCCCTTCTAGCGTGCAGCTAATTAATCATTTATAGATGTCAACAGAAAGAGTTTCCATCTTTATTTCCAAAACAAATCTGAGGACAGCGATCGAGAGAACCTAAAGCAATGTTACAATGAAATTGATTGCCTAGGTTCTCCCCGTGAAAGGAGCCCTTTGCCCACAGGGGAGGGTATGATAACCCATCTCTGGACCTTTCACTGAAACTTCCTTGAGCCTAACGCACTTGACTCTTTGAGCCCTTCTGTAATTTGTGGCCAAGTGGGAACCCTTTCATCTGCGAGGGCAGGACAGTGGGCCTTTTGTCTTCAGTGGGGGAGTCTGTCTGTGCTAGTGCTGTGCTCGCCTGTCGGGATCCGGAGCATCAGGGCCCTCACTGCTGCTCACAGCCCCTGAGACAAGCTGTCCTTGTTTACTGGCTGTCAGCTTGGAGAGATGACTGAATTAAGGGCAAGAAATTGTTCGTCTCCGATAGTGAGAGAGCTGGGCAAGAGACACCCAAGGTTTTCATCACATCTGCGTCGTCCAATCTATGAGCGGGCAATACCCAGGAAACAGGGCAAGGACTTCTCCCCCCAAAAACACTGAGATTTTCAGCATACAGTTCACAGAATTGACAGTCGAGCTTTTTGAAGCTCAAAGTCAACCATAATGTGAGAACCAGTGCAGCCTTGTTTAGGGGCCTCTTGTTGACTACCCACCACCCTTTGTCAACCCCAAGGCAGAGAGTTTTTGTTCTGTTTTTGTCCAGGGTCGTGATATTGGTTATCCACCCAGTTTCAAGGTCCGAAGCACTTTGTCAACAGTATGCTGAGCAGGACAATGGGGGCTATGAGAAATCACCAGTGACAGTCACAGGTGACAGCCTGTAGTTTGGCAGGAGGTAAGAGGTAGAAAAATTAGAGCAAATCCCAGAACTCAAAAACTACAGCCTGGGGCCATTCGGCTCAGGACTAAATCCTTCATTCATTTCCTGGGGATCAGGCTGCTAATCTTAATGCATTCTGAAGAGGGAGGCAGCTAGATTCTTTTACCGAGATGTTTAAACATAAAAGGGTAGATTGTGTTGCCTAGAAAGTCTCCTGAGCAGCCTGAGAAAAGGAGGCCACCCGCACACAGCAGAGCACCCGCCCAACACAGGGCCCAGCCCAGGGCAGAGGTGGGGGAGGGAGAGGGTGCAGGCAGGCAGAGAGGTGCTCTGAGAACACTCAGGAGCTTGACCCCAATGACAGAGAAAAGAGGGCAAGATGAACCTGACCTTCCTCCTTTCTATGCACCCCTCCATCTGCTCATTTATACATGGTGTTTAGAGGGTGGCAGCTTATTGCTAAATGTGCTAAGAGATTCCAGAAAGCCTAGATACTAGACAAGGGGTGAAGTAGTTAAAACGAATAGTTCCCAAATCATGACACTCATACCCTCTTAAGTCATGATCTGTCCTGATCCCAATAATGAACCATTTAGAAACTATAGGACCTGCTTGAGGTCTTCAACAGCATTTACCTCTTCTCTCTCTAGCCATCCGCCCTCCGCCACCGAAGAACATGTCGAAGATGTCCATGGGGGAGGAGAAGTTGGGGCTGCCCAAGCCTCCCTCCTTGATGGCCTGCTCGCCGCCCTGGTCATAAATCTCCCTTTTCTTTGGATCTGAAAGCACTTCATATGCCTGGGATATGAGCTTAAACTTTAAAAGAAAAAAAAAGAGCAATTAAAAAGAGATAAGGTGCTCTGGCACCTTAGGAGATAAGGTTAGAGCATCATTCTGATACACCAAGGTTACGGTTTCGACCTCAGGTCAGGGCACATATGAGAATCAGCCAGCGAATGCATCAGTAAGTGGAACAACGAGTCGATGTTTCTCTCTCTGTCGCTCTCTCTTTCTCTCCCCTTTGCTCCTCTCTCTCTCGAATTAGTCAATAAATAAAATTTTAAACAAGGTAAGCTTCGGATTGTGTTATTAAGCAAACCCACCATATGAATGCAATGTTGGAGGTATTCTGCACCCAACCCCCCAGGCTAACTGGTCTGTTCGTTATCTGGAACTCGATTTTTCCATTTACTCCTCTTGTAAGGTGGGAGACATGGAGTGAACATTATTAAGGGACCAGTGGCAGGCAGGGCTCCTGCAGAGAACAGGGACAGCAGTGGGAAGGAAAGTGTCTCCTACTCAGGTGGCACCAAACAGGAGTCATGTGGAACCAGGAGGCAGTAAGCCCAGCCAGGACTTCACCTATAACTGGAGCCAGCCCGGGACTGGTGAGGATTGCTTTACAGAGTTACTAGCATGAAATTCAACTACAGATGTCTTGTTAGTGTCTATGAGCCGCAGGCTGCGAGCACTGTGTGCAAATCTATACTTTCCCAAACCTATACTGTCCCGCCCCTCCCGCAGTTTCCCCGATGTGCCAGTTATTGGCAAGGCCAGAACCTCGTTTACTGGCTCCCTCCTGTCTCAGCTGCCAACAAATCCTTTTGGCACTACCTTCAGCTATGCCTCTTCAGTGCCCTGAGACAGACAAAATACCCCACATGTTGCATTCCCACCAAAAATGTGATCACTGGAATCCAGTTGCAAAGAAAAAAAATCAGAAAACTGAAATGGAAGCACGTTTTGCAAAACTAAAATACAGGAAAATTAAATGCAATGTGTGGTCCTGGAAGGCACCTTGCACTGGAGGAAAAAAAAAATGGCTCCTTTATGATTTTTTTTAGCTTTCATGATAATCTTATTCAAACTGAAAGTTACAGTGAAAATGACCATAAGAACAAAGGCATCTGGAAAGCCGGTTAAGGTAATAGCCAAGAATACACCCCTGTCCTTGCCAGAGAGGGAGGAGCTCATTAGCTCACCTCCCGAGTATCCCACGGAAACCAGCCGCGGAGGAAAGAAGCACGGACTCCAGGACAGAGTGCCTGACAACAAACACTCGCGACCAGTGCTAAGCAACACAGGACAACAGGGCACAAAACAAAGACCGACACACCAACGGCCGTCTCAGTTATCCTGGAGCCGGTGGGGACAGGACCGCCTTAATCTATTTTTGAAGAGACATTAATAATACAGTGAGAAACTCAGGAGGAAAGAAGGTTCCACCTACGGCGGCTGAAGTGGACGAGCAAGCACTACATACAGACTTGCACGAAAAGAAAAGATTGACACGGTGTGCCCCACACAGAGGACGGAGGGCCAGACGGGAGGTTAGCTGGTGAATGAACCAACGAGTTCTCTTTTAGGGATCATCGTATGACAACAGAGACACCGTCCCCCTTCGATTTCCAATCCCGCTTCTGCCTGCACTGCAACAATTTCCCTCCACGGGGCTCTCTCGTCCTCCCACGCGAAGTTCTTTCCATTGTGTTCTCTGCCGCCGTCTCCATTCATTCAGCCAGCCGACAGGCACGCGTGGGCACGGGGGGCCCTGCCGGCGTGGCGCTGGGGAGCGCGGGTGTGTCCTGCGGGGTCGCACTCAATGTAGGCTGAGTGAGGGCTGGCTCTGCAGCCCAGCCCAGGGGCCAGGGGCCGCCTCCGGGAGGAAGTCCCGGCTGAGAATGGGTGTGTAGGGCTTTCCCCCTTCTCTGGAAAGTGGGCCCATCGCCTGCTGAGGGGGACCTGCCAGACTTGACCTGCAAGGGCCTCACTCACGTGACACTAATTCAGTGCTGCGAACAAACATTGGGCTAACACACCAAACAGCGCGCCCGGACAGCTGTGCTCAGGGCCGCGCCCACGGAAACGCATTTTAACCCTAACCCTGGGGGCGCCCTTCTTCCCGAGGATTCTCAGACACGGGGTCCAGGGACCGAGGGGAGCGTGTCCAGGAGTCACTGACACCCCGGCTCGAACCCAGCCGGCCTCAGACACATGGTCCCGCAGGAAAGCTTTTTAACTTGTGGCAGCCCCATTCGGCACCTGTAGCTAAATATAAATATTTTATCACTGTCGCCACCCGGCCACCCGTCCTGAAGCAGCTGTCCCCAGCTTGGCAGACAGGTTGCTTGATATGAGCGTCGGTTGCCCTAACTAACCGCTGGGGGGGGATAATGGGAGACTTCAAAAGCGGCCGGGTGTCCCTGGGCTCAGCTCCTAGAAAAACCGCCCCCGCCCCCCAACCCCGCTGAGGACAGCAGCATTCTATAAGAAAATGACACGACGTGAAAGGAGTGGGAAGGGCGGGCGACCCGCCTTCAGCAGGGACAGAGGCCGGTCCTTTGGGGACAAAACGCAGGCTGGGACCCGGGTGAAAAGGGTGATCGGAGGTTTCCAGGACGCAGGTTCCAGGGGTTCGTGGTACTGAGGCTGGGCTGTGACTCATTTGTCACAGAGAGCCTGGAACATTCGCGGCGGATGAGGTCCCTGTCTAAAAAGGGCAACGGGGCCGCGCGGCGGAGGCTGACCCGGCTTGACCCGCCGGGGAGAGGGGCGCAGACCCCACTTCCGGCTCCGGCAACGCGGGGCGAAGCCAGTTCCCGCGCCAGCCCCGCCCCCCGCCCGCCGGCCGCAGGCCCCTCGGGCCCCGCACGCCCCCTGGCCCGCCCCCCACGTCCCGTCCGCGGCGTCCCCCACGCCGCCCACGCCCCCCACGCCGCCGCACCTTCTCGCCCTCGTCCGGGTTCTTGTCCGGGTGGTACTTGAGCGCCAGCTTCCGGTAGGCCTTCTTGATCTCCTCAGGCGGGGCGCTCGGCTTCACCCCCAGGATGTCGTAGTACTCCGTCTCCTTCACCATCTTGTCCCCGCGGCGCCGGCGGGCGACGCCGCTCAGGAGGCCGCTCCGCGCCCCGCCGCCCGCCCGGCCCGGTCACCTCACGGCCAGTCCGCGGCCCGTACGCCCCGGGCGCGTCACGGCCACGTCACGGCTGCGTCTCGCCGCAACCCCGTCGCGGCCTCCGTCCCGTCAGTCGCGCTCCCGCTCGCTCTCGGGCGCCGGCGCCTCCGCCGCGGCTTTTATTGGGCGCGGGCGGGAGTTTCCGCGTGGACGATGACGCCACAAACGCCCAGAACTTTCCGGGGGGTTCGACGACCGCCTCCTCGGACCTCCCGCGCGGGCGCGGGCTGTGCGGGGTCGGCGGGGCCGGGGACTCGGCGGGGGCCTCTGTGCGGTCACGGGCGCCGGGCTGCGTGCGGGGACCACGCCTTGCGGGGCCTCCTCAGGACGCCGAGCCGACTGCAGCGCCGCGATAGCGCCGGCCGCCGCTACGCCCAGTTCTGGGCGCCGGTCACCCCCCGGGAGCGGGTCTGGCGTGGGGAAGGGGCTCGCGCCGGTGCCTCCGGGCGGGCTGTCGCGTGCGCCACCAGACCCGGGTCCGCCGAGACCCCCCGCCCGGACCAGACCGTTACCTGCATCCAGCAGCCACCCGCCCCATCTCCCAACCCTGTGCACCCCCAGGGGAACCCCTGTTCTGACTTCTAAAACAGATTCACTGCGCCTCTTTGTACACATTATATTAATGGGGTCACGTACTAGGGTTTTGGTTTTTTTTTTTTTTTCGTTTGGCTTTTTTTCCTCGATGTCTGGCTGCTCTTGGGGGGGAGCATTTAAGTTGTTTGCAGGGGGCACCTGTGATGCTCATTCTAGGGCATCCTCTGTGCACAGGTGTGACAGTTTTCTGTTGGATACACTCCCAGAAGTGCAGCTGTTGGGTGGGTTGGGAGTGACTTGCCCCTCTCTGCTCCCCCCCATCCCACCCCCCATGCCTACTTAGTGCTTTGAGAAACTCCCTGGGGGACCCCTTGTGCCTTGAGACCCCCAGGCTGCACTTTGGAGAAAGGGCAGTGGGCAGAAGTGGGCACAGACGGGCTGCAGCCACGTGCCCCCACCCCCCACCCCCTGCTTGGAAGCGCAGTCCTCAGAGCCCTTGGGATAAGCAGAAGGCCTGTAACTGCCAGGTGGGGACTGGTTCTGCTTAGGCTGCTGGTCAAAGATAATCAGCTCACTTTGCCCTGGCCTCTGACCCAGGATGGGGTGGAGGGACCTCGGATGACACTGTCACTCCACCCAGGGCAGGGGGCTGTGTCTCCCTTTCCCACTCTTCCCAAGGCCCGGCGCAGTGCCTAAAAAATGGAAGGTGCTTGGTAAATATGTGTGGCATTTAATCCGCCTTTCTGAAACGCCAGTGAGCCCTGGGCAGTGTGGCTCACTTGGCTGCAGCGCCACCGCATGAAAAGAAGGGTGGCAGGATCGATCCCCAGTCCGGGCGTGTACAGGAAGGCAAGCAGTCGATGTTTCCTCTCTCTCCTCTTTTTCTCCTCCTCCCTCTTTCTCTAAAAAAGCAATAATAATAAAAGAACCCACGGGTGAGGATCAAATGTGCGTGAGGAGGCTGCTGAAAGCCCCAGTGCCCTACAGTGTCCTCACCCAGAGCCCTGCCTTCGTTTTCTGTGCTACTGTCACAAAACGCCACAAACTCGGTGGCTTTGTCAGACAACATGTTCATTCCCTTCCGGTTCTGGAGGTCAAAACTCCAAAATGGGCTTCACTGGGCTAAAATCAGGGTGTGGTGGGACTGCGTGCCTCCTACAGGCTGGAGAGAAAGATTGCATTTCTTCTCTTTTTCCAGCTTCTAGAAGCTTCCAGCCTTCGAGGGCTCATGGCCTCTTTATCTTCAAAGCCAGCAGCAGTGTCTTCAAATCTCCCTCGAGTTGTGTCCGTCATGACATCTTCACGCACTCTGACCCGCCTGCCTCCCTCTTATGGGGACGGATCCCTGAGATCACATTGGAGAAACTGGATGATCCAGGATAGTCACACCTCAAAACCCTTGGCTTGATCACATGTACAGAGTCCTTTTTGAGTTGCAAGTAAACGCTCCCAGGTTTGTGAAGAAGGGCACGGATATCCTCGGGGTCCATGTCCACATGGTTGGTGCACCCAAGGAATTGGAGGGTCTGGCCCATGATGGCTGTGGTCCTGCTGGCTGTCAGTCAGGTGCTTTGCCCCCACTGCCATCCACTCCCCAGCTTCAGGGGCGGCGGCAGCACCCTCTGCCCCAGGAGAGCCCTGGAGAGAGTCACCCAAACCTCCGTTTTCCTTGTGGTGGCCTGCCTCTGTCACAGTTCGGAGCTTTCTAGGGTCTCGGTGATAAAAATAACAAGAGTAGCTCTTGTTGAAAGTGTCCACACAGCTCCAAGTGCTTTTTGTGCATTTAACTCACTGCAACCTTGGGAGGTAAGAATTACTGTCTTACAGATGAGAATATTGAAGCCCTGAGCGGTTGAGGAAGGTCACTCGGCTTGTAAGCAGCTGTTCAGCCCCAGGTGTCCCTAAAAACAGCAGAGCTTCTGCCCTGAGGCTTTGTTGGGAGCCGATCCCAGGGCACAGGAGTGAGGGTGGAAAGGAAGTGAGAGTGTTTCTCACCTGCCCACTGTTTCACAGGAAAATCCGGGTGTTTGCTCCGTCACTTGGGACATCCACACAGGCCAGTGCTCAGCACTGGTAGACGTTTGGACCGGTCTTCTGAGGGAGGGACCCAGTGGAGAGTGAGGACAAGGAGGTAGCAGAGCCAGATCCATTCCGGGCCGCACCCCTCACCCTCCTGTGCTGAGTTGTTCATCTCATCTTGGGTCACATGAGTTATTTTGCTGTCCTTTTTGCTAAGCTGGTTTCAGTTAGGGTTTCTGCCCCTTGCAAGCAAGGCTTCCCATTTTACAGATGAGGAAATTGAGTCTCAGAGAAGTGAGGTGACTTAGCCTGGATCACATACCTAATTCAAGGACCATCGTGGTCCCAGCTGGTGTGGCTGCGTGGATTGAGTGTTGGCCAGCGCAGTAACTGAAAGGTCTCCGGTTGGTGGGGTGTGAGAGGCAGCCAATCGATGTATTTCTACCACATTGATGTTTTTCTTCCTTTCTTCCCCTCTCTATAAAAGTAAATAAAATATTTTTAAAAAGAGCCATTGAGCCCCACCCACCCCTGCCCTGGGCCATCTAGATCCACAGATCCACGGCTCCCCAGGCCAGGGAAGAAGGTGCCTTCTCAGCAGAAGGCGCTGCTTTTGTTTCTGTCCCAGCTTCCTCCCCCAAAGGGCCCACCGCCAGCCCTGTCCCTGCTCATTGGAATCCTGTCTGTGCCTACTTTCTTCTGCCCTGGGTGCAGGAGAGCTGTCCTGGTGACCTAAATCTCTGAGAATCTGACTCCCAGGGAGAGGGGTTTGAGCCTCAAAACTCCCTGGGTTCTCTGTGGAGCTGGAGGAAACTCGGCTCTGACCCTGGGCCCCAACCTCCACCCACTCAGTTCAGAAAGGGATCAGAGAGGACAGGACTGCAGTGCACCCAGGTGCACTTGGGACCAGATGCAGGGTCCAGAGCTGTGGCAGAGAGGCACCCCGTCCTGGGGTCCAGGAGGCGGCAGCAGAGGAAGGTGGTGATTGCCAGGTCCCTGAAAGTTTTCCTTGGAAACTTGGGCCAGTGGGAGGCTCTGCAGCCACAGCCACCAGGGGCCAGCAGAGGCTTGTAGTTCTGCCTTCGCCCTGGCCCTGGACCAAGAGGCCTCCAGCCAGAGCCCCAGGCAGCATTTCAAAACTTAAAAAAATAAAAATATGTCTTACAAATATATACACACAGTGACAGAAAAGTAGGCCAGAGGCTGATGTTCAAAGTACACGGCGGTCCTCCCCCGGCCCACCTCCCAAACACCTTTCTCTTTCAGTCACTGCTTCCATTGCAAGTACCTCTTTCCTGAGGGCTTCGCAGTTTTAGAGCAGACACCTGTCCCTAGACCTCGACTGATCAGCTGAACAGGATCCCTGTGTGCAGTGACTCAGGTCGTCTCCCTTGGCCCCCTCCCCATTGTGGCACAGCTCTTTGCTCCTGACCTTGAACATTGTCACCACTGGCCTTTCCCCACATTGACATCCATGGCATCTTGAAGCCCTCAGGATGTGAGCAACCTGGTTCCCTCCCGTCTTCGGTCAGCCCTTCCTTAACTTCCTCTCATTACCAGGGATGACATTTGCATTCTTTGATGAGAACAAAAATGAAAGTTCCCAGCTTTTTCTGTAACAGATTCCAGAAGTGTCCTGTGATGAAATATTAGAGGTGGTACACGGGACATTTGAAAGAACAGCTTCATATTTATTTCAGTAAACATTGGGAAATACCTTTGTATGTATGAGGCAGGAGATAGTCCGGAAGGAAGAAACTCCGGAGGTGCCCCAGAGCTAAGATAAAGGATGTCGATACAGGACAGAGACCCTGGTCTAAGACTGGTGGTTCCCGATTTCTGGAAAAGCACTGAATCTTGGTGAGTCATGAATGCACCTGCCCAGAAAATGCCACATGACCCCTGCTTCATTATAATGCATTATAATAAATTAGCATCATGCAACTGACCCCCTTCTCCAGTGGCCAGTCATGGAAAATCACGGGAGACTGCATGCACAGTAGCTTTAAAATAGTGCAACTGCTTGTATATGCTCGATAAAACTCAGCCAAAACTAGCCAGGAAGGATCTGCCCTGTAAGAACGGAATCCCTCTAGCACAGGTCAGTCTCTGCTCAGAGTTGGCCTCTTCCCATGTTCTGTGGAGTGCACTAGCACTTAATACCCCTCTCTCTGTCTGCTATAAACTGTGTTTTCGGGTCAGTTCTTTGTCCACGATCACCAGGAACCCGGTTACCTGTGCCCACCTGTGACACGTATGTGTATACATTATGAGCCCTTCAGTTTGTGGTTTCACGATCTAATTGCTTAAGATGAAGGTACAGTCAGTTTTCTCATTATAAAGTGAATCGAGGTGAAGAACAGGAATAAATGATGTACAGTCCCAGAAGCAGGTGTGGCGAAAGTCGTGAAAGGGGGTTCAAAGGTGGATCGGAAAATGGGTGTCAGTTGTCACAGTGAAAAGCCAGGGGGCGAGCAAGGACTTGGCTGCGGCAGTGCTTTCCCTCCCAGTGGGCGGGGCATAGAGGCTGCTTCCTACTTGTCCCGTGATTTGGTTTTGCAAGTTGTTTTCCTTGGCGTTCCTAAGCACCCTTCTTTCCATCATTATTGTTGTTAACCAGACAGCATATCTTCACGTTGAGTCACCACCGTCTGGGTCACACCGCCTGTTACATGATATCCCCTTTTTGCCCAGGGAGTCCCCTTTTTGCCTGAGGACTCCCAGGAATCCTTTCGAAAAGGAGCTGCCACAGTGCTCAGTGGGCAGCCTCGGCTGCACTCATTGGTCACAGGTCATTGCTCGGAGAGAGGTTTACCGAGTGCCTGCTCTGTGCCAGGCAGAGAAGGTCAGAGAAGGAACTGAAGGGGCAGACAAAACCCCCTGTCTCCCGCGAGCCTGCATCCCAGGCGACAGACAGGTGATAAAGCACACAGTGCTGGGGGTGCGGTGGTGGTGAGGGCCTGGTGCTGGATGGGGCAGGAAGGCCTCTCTGACACAGCTGCATCGGGTGGCGACAGGGAGGTGAAGGAGAGTCAGCTGATAGGCGGCATCGTGCGTCTGGGCCAAGGGACCATCCGTTCAGAAGCGGCAAGCAGAGGAGTGGGATGCAGGCCACAGTGGCTGGGTGAGGTTGCAGTGACTTCGGTCCTACAGGGGCCTTCCTGGTGGGGGGGCGGGCAAACCACCCGGGTCCCCCAACTGGGGAGGGCTCTGCCCTCAGCCCACACTGTTTTCTGAGTCCCTTCCAGCCCCTCCCCTCCCGTTTCAAGGACTCCTCACTCCTCCCTGCCCCACACGCCCTCCTCCTTCCATCTCACTTCTCATCTACTTTCGCTCTCCTCTCTTATCTCCAGGAGTGGAAAAACTGGCTCCCTGTGCGCCCTGCGCCCTCCCACTCTGGGCCAGCAGCTTCTGGAATCTTGGTTTCTGTGAATATTTGTTTCTGCCTTCGTGCGGACCCACGGGGGAACACGGCCCCCACCGGGCACCGGTGGAGGGAAGGAAGCAGGAAAGTGCAGAAACCAGGGTGCGCCCTCAGCACCCGGCAGTGGCACGAGGAAGCCCTGCCGACCCGGCTCTGTGCTGGGTGCCTCTCAGCATTCCTAGCTCACTCCTCAGCGACACCTCCAAGACCCACCCTCGGGTGACAAAGCTCAGGTGCAGAGGTCGGAGTCCCTTGCCCAAGGTCACTCAGCAAATGATCAGAAGAGGCAAGAGTTGAACCAGGTCTGTGTGGTGCCAGAGGCTGGGGGTTGCCACTTCCTGGGGTTCCTCCCTGGTGCATCCTCCTTGAGGATTTGCAGAAAAGCCAGGAGCCCCCCCCCACCCCAGAAATACAGACGGACCAACATGTAGACACACGCCCACACCCTGCACACAGAGATATGCATATACACCTGCCACACACACACAGGCACAACAGGGACGTGCTCATGCATGCACACACCACACGCCACACGGTGCCAGTGCCTTGGGCCTGTCCAGGCTCCAGGTAAGGACACCGGCATCATCCCTGGATTGTCTGGACAGCGTACCGTGGACTGGGCCCCACCTTGACACACTCTGCTGGTCCCCGGAGCACATCCGGTTCCAGCCAGCAACCCTTTCTTCCCCAGCAGCCCCACTGGACTCACTGACCCCTTCTGCAGACAAAGGACTCCCACCAGCCTCTCCTGTGTGTAGTTATACCAGGTAGAATCATGTCCCCCCCCAAAATTCACATTCACCCAGAACCTTGGAATAAAAGCTTATTTGGAAATTAGATCCTTACAGATGTCATTAGCTGAGACATGACAGGGGAAGCGGCCCTGTGAAGAAGGCAGGAGAAACTGGAGTGACGCATTCGCAAGTGGAACATGGAGGCTGCCAACAGCCACCAGCAAAGGTCCTTTCTTGGAGCCTTCAGAGGGACAGGCTCTGGTGACACCTCGATGTGGCACTCCGGCCTCCAGCCCTGAGAGCATACACTTCTGTCATTGTAAACCACCCCCGCTGCACCCAGGGACTGACACACGGTGAGTCCGGGGCAGACGTCCGCTGCTCAGAGGAAGCCCTCTGTTCTCCCTGCCCCTCGTCGTGTGTGGTCACCAGCTCATCTGCTGCTACACTTCCCTGTAGCTAAAGGACAGACCATGCTGAGGTGCAGGTGCCCTGGACGGCCACCGTCCAGGTCCCCCATAGCATGTCACCTAACTAAACGCCCTCCTGTAGGGGCAGTACCCGGGGGTCTTCCTCCACCGTCCATTTTCCAGCGTGGGTCTGGGGTAGGCGGGCCGAGTGGGTGAAATTCGTTCCCGGGGCCTTATCCAGTGCCCACAAGGCGAAGCATCAGAGTGCGGGCAGTGGGGGTGCGGCTTGGTGCTGGGGAGGTTTTCTGGGGACCCAGAAGCCCTGAGCCCATTGGCCAGGCTTCCTGGGAGACTGGGAGTGTATTTGCATCAAAAAGAACACTGGCTTCATTGAAATTCTCCTCCTCGTGAGGGGAACAAAACCACCAAGGAGAGGAAAGTTTTAATTCGGAGCAGCTTCACCACTGAGGAGTGTTGTGAGCTTCTAAAAATAGGGAGGAAACGGCCTCTGCAGTGGCCTCTCCCCCGGCCCGGGGCCCGCCCCTGCTGCCCACTCAAGACTGGCCTCGAACAGTGCGAGACTGAGCCCTCTCCGGCAGGTTCCCGAGGCGGACACCGCACAGTTGTGGGGCTGCATGCAGCCGCCCCCCAAGGACCCCAGCATGCCGGATAGCAGAGAGGTCCTGCAGGACGGCCAGCCGGACGTAAGCCTGGGGACCACCCAGGAAAACTTGGGGACCGGGTGAGTTGGCATTCGGGTCTCCGTCCTCCGAGCGTGGGCCCAGGGCCTGAACTCTGCTGTGTGAACCTGGGCAAGCTGCTCCGCTCTCTGAGCCTCGGTTTCTCTGTCTGGGCATGAAGGGAGGGTCTGGACTGCGACGTGTGCGGTGTGGAGCTGCTCCTCACTGTCCCCCATCTGTGTGGCCTAGGGGGGCTCAGTGCAGTGACAATTCACATGCAGGAGTGAGAGTCGGGCTTCGGCGGAGGGAGGAGAAATTTTCTAGTCACTAAGAATGTCCCCCATTTTGTCAGGCACATGGCGTCAATGACAGGCAAGGCCTGGGAGAGCCAAAGGGTCTGCTCCAGTCTGCTGTGTGACCCTTGCAGGTCACTGCCCCTCTCTGGGCTTCAGCCTCCCTGTCTGCCTGAGAGCAGAGGGTCAAGGTTCTCCACCGCCTTTCTACTGTGTGTGTCCTTCTAATCTGTGATTCAGAGGGAGGGGCCCAGGCCCTGTCCATCCGGGTGGGGGGGACCCTGAGAAGTGGGACCTGCCCCGTCCCAGAACTCCCCAGCGTGTGGAACCCCCGAGCCCAGGAGAGACACTTGACACAGGCCTTGGACGGACGTTCAAGGGCAGCGTCAGTGAGAGAGGAGAGGAAGGGCTTGCGGGCAGAGAGAATAGTGTCCAGACGGTGAGGAGACATGTGGGAGGACAGGAAATTCAGGGACGGGAGAGGTCTGGGCGGTGGTGAAGTACAGGACAGGAAGGGCTGGGTCTGAGCCCTCTGCAGGGCCAGTGTGTGTGGCGTGCGGCTGCCTCTGATGGGGTAGGGGGCGGGGTGGGGGGGGTAGAAGGTGGAAGGACGGAGCGGAAGGGAATTAGTATGAATGCACCTTGGGCACAGAGCCCCCCACAGCTGGGCAGAGGACCCAGAGTGGACCCCGGCTTCCAGAAGTAGGGCCTCCTCACCTGCAAGGCCTCCAAGAGCCTGAGGTCCAGCCCCTTGCTGGGTAGTGAGGCTGTGGCTGTGGCCCCTGCCATCCATCGGGGGTACCCATGCAGTGCGCGTGCGGTGGAGACTCCTGCTTCTGTGGACCTGATGCGGCCCTGGCTGGAGGAAGGGCTCCAAAGGACCTGGAGAAGGGGGCAGCTTGTCCTGGGTGTGGAAGGTGTGAGTGCCCAGGGGTGGGCAGTGGCCATGTGGACTGAGGGTGTGCTTAAGATAGGGCAGGTTAGGGCCAGGCAAACTCCTGGGTCTGGCTAGGCTGGTGTGGCCAGATGAGGGGCAGCCAGGCATGGGGATGGCCAGGGCCACAGGAGGAGCACAGAGGGGCCCCGGGGCACATGGTGGCAGCAGGAGCCTGGGAGAGCCTGGCTGGGGCGGTGTCTGGCAGTGGCATCAGTTGGAGTGGGTTGGAGGCGGGAGGCCAGAGGAGGGAACCTGCGGGGTCAAGTCTGGCTCAGGGAAGGGTGGTGAGCAACCGAGCACACCCCACCTGGCGCCCAGCAGCCTCCCCCAGCACTGCCTGCAGAGAGGAGTCCTCCCAGAACCAGGACTCGTTTGTCAGAGTGTGTCCCGTCATTAAGCAATGCGTGACTGCAGCGATGACAGACACAGCTGACTGCCCAGTGGTGTCCTCGGCCCTCATGGAGAGGGCAGTTCCGACCTAGATGGAGCTTCCCACACACCTGGGCCGTCCAGTATGGCCTGTTGCTCCTGGGCTGCCAGCCTGTGCAGTGCATTAGTGCCCAAAATAAGACAAGATTGAACCAAGCGCAGGAGAAGATGACACCATCGAGAGAGCAAACACAAGCCGGATGAGGGTGCTGCTGGTGTGGCACAGCTCACAGGCTCACAGCGAGGCTGTTGCACGTTTAGAGAGAGCGTGCTCTAGAACATGATAAAAACTCAGGGACGGAAACACACAGACCCCTAGCACAGTCATTCATTGTCCCTGGCGATAGGCATGTGCTGTATCCAGTCGTGTCTGCTGTGCTTTCGTGCGCCTCGCCGGCAGCAGGCCTGTTTGCACCTGATCGCACACGTATGAGCGGTGCAGTGTGCTGCCTGTTGGAGGGCTGCGGCGTCGCTGGGTGACAGGAAGTTTTCGGCTCCGCCATGACCTTACTGGGTTACTGTCACACTGAGGTCCGTCACTGAAACATCGTGGCTTCATTGTGAGTTGTCACATGTGCCTTGCTTACACACAAGACTCTTCCAAACACAGTTGAGGGACAGGCATGCTGTTAGGGTCTACAGGCAAATGATGGGCAGCAGAGCAGCAGAGGATCATGGAACACCCCCTCTACACCTCATTTTCCACTGCTCCCCCACATGCATCACCCCGGAGACCACAGGGTCCAGCTGGCTGGTTAAGAGCATGAGACACCCACTCACCTGAGTTTGTACCTCAACTCTGCCAACAGGAGACCTTGCCCGAGTTACATGATCCCTCTGCACTTCAGTCTCCTCATCCGTGAAGTGGGGACATGGGCAGCAACTGCACCACCGGGCTGTTGTGGGGACTAAGCGCCTCAGGTGTAGGCAGCAGTGCTGGACACAGCAAGTGCTGGGCGCGTGGCCACTGCTGGCCGGCACTAGCGTGGCTCCTGCCATGCTGTTTCCCCTCGCCCCACAGGCCTGGCGGCCTGGCCCTGCCCAGCGGGAAGCCAGCCAGGCACCCATCGCAACCCCGGGGAAGTTGGAAAGCCCTTTGTCTGTGACATGGCTGAGGAAACTGAGTCCCACACAGGACCAGGGATTTGCCCACGGTCCCCCAGCTGAGGCAGAGGCTGGGCTACGATCCTCGTGTCTCAGTGCCCAGAGAGTTTCTCCTGGGCACGGTCAGACTGCCTGCCACCTCCTTCCAGCTTCGAGGCCACCCTGATGACCAGTGCTTGTTCTGTGTGACTCGGCTCTATGGGGTTGGACACTGGGCACTGCCAGCTGGATCAGCAGTGAGTGGGCCACATCACCCCGCCCCCTCGGCAGCAGCCAAGGGGAGGCCTTCAGGGCTGGGGCCTTGGACTGGGGGCTGAGAGAAGGCCAAGGGCCCACCTGGAAGGATACATCTTAAACCGCGCCCCTCCGTTCCAGGAGGCTGTGGGTCCCCAGAAGTGCTCTACCTTGGCAAGCCCCACATGAGCTGGGTCTCTCCTGCAGGCCCGGATCCTCGCCCTGCTGAGCGGCCTTCCCCGCTGCCCACCGCTCAGGGCGCTTGCCCTCTGCCTCACCTGAATAATCGCACCTGCTCCCTGCCCCAGCCTGGGTCCGGTGCTCCGCAGTGACCTCGGGGGCATCTTTGTTTATTGACTGCCAGTCCTGTCGTCTCTGAGCCTTCGAGGTGGGGCCAGGCTCCCCTTGCTCACCTCTGTCCCTGCAGTATCTGTGTGGAGCCCGTGCTACGCTGGCAGTCACGGTCGGTCAAGAGGCAGGCAGAGTTCACTTCCAACTCCAGGAAGGTGGACTTGAGATTTCCATCGTGCAGCAGACAACTGTGTTTTGAAAAGGCACCACCCAGCACCTGCACACCAAGCGTTCTGGGAGGGGCTTGGCCGGGCAGCTGCAGGAAGAAGCATGGGGCTTCCTGCAGGAGGAGGGTCTGTCAGGGCAGGGAGCGGGGCGGTTGCACATTTCCTGAACCCTCCTGATCCAGGAATAAGCCTGTTTGCCTGACCTCGTCAATTTGGAAACTGCATCCAGCCTGGCCATCAGGCTGCTGGGTGGGGCTGAGCGACTGGGGCATGGGTTCTTGCAAGCCCCCAAATGATTGCCATCCCCCCCCCGCCCCCGCATCTCCCCAGGGCCACCTCTTGCCGTTGCTAAATCTCTGGAACCCGAACCAGCAAAGAGCATCTGGGTACACTGATGGATGGGGGCAGACAGTCTCCACGCAGGTTCTCAAAGGGTCTCATACCCATGGGGGGCTCGGGCCAGCACCGCAGGCCCCAATTGTCAGGATCTCCTGAGGTGCCATGGGCAAGGGTCGCTGGGGAAAGAGGCCTTTAAGGCTCTGGATTCTGGTGGAGGGCAGAATTTTCTGGAAGTTGGTGCACCCGCTGTGGCCTCAGTGCAGCGATGTGGGGATCGCCTGCTCTCTGACTGGGTGGAGGGCCTTGGCACAGCTGCGTCCCCACTGCTGCCCCTGTGCCCTGCGCCTCGGCCTTCAAATGAGCGGCTGCCTCGCTCTTTCACCTCTTGCAATGGCACTCGCCCCAGAGGCAGTGTGGGATTCCGGCGTTGGGGCGGGCACCTCCGGGGTGGCTGGGGGGCAGGGCTCCACGAAACAGGGGCCCTGGGCTTAGAAGATGCAGGTGTGATGCCACAAACCTGCGTGTGTCTGCAGCGAGGGAGGAAGTGGAGGGGGCACTGGGGGCAAAGGGCAGGGTGTAGGGATGCCTGTTACCATGGAGCGGGGACTCCGGGGACGAGGATGAGACGGTTGGCTGGGTTTGACGATGCACACAGTGGGTAAGTCGGCAGTGTGCTCGCGGAGTCAGGGTCTCTGAGTCGGGCCTGGGTCTCGAGGGCCGGATCCCGCCTCTGGCGGGGCCTCTATCACCTCTTGTGGAAAATGGGGCTCTGACCAAACCCTCATCAAAGCTGCTGAGAGGCTGCAAGGGGCCTGTGCAGGTGAGGCGCTGGGCACAGCACAAGCTCACTCAGTAAGGAAAAGCCGGGAGGGCGAGCTTCCCGCCGGTGGCTCCAGGCGAGTCAGGCTGCCGCAGCGACTGTCCCTGTGGTTCTGCCCAGGACAACAGCCAGCACTGCGCCTGCCCCACCCGCACCTGCAGGTCCCTCTTAGGTAAGTCCCACTGGTGGGCAGTGAGTGGGGCCCGTGCCAGGTGGGTCAGAGGTATCTGGGGCCACACCTCGAAGGCAGCCCCAGGCAGACTGGGCTGGGTCCCCATTCACACCCACCCCACTGTCTCATTACCTGGAACCCAGGGCACTGGCGGTGCGGCTCCCACACTCACGGTGCCTCTGCCGAGCCCGCACAGGGATGCAGAGCTCCCAGCCTGCCGGCCCCCAGGAGAAAGCAGGTGAGCCCTATTGTCGCCAGGCCCTCCTGGCATGCTCTCGGGAGTCTTCTGTGGGGTCTTCAGGCGGGTGGGGTTGGCCTTCGAGGTGACCCAGGCGTGTGGACTAAGAGAAGTGAGGGACAGGGGTCGCAGGCAGAGGGGCCTGGGGAGGCCATGTGGAGGCTGCTCACAGCCTCAGTGGCTGCAGCTGAGAGCCTGCCTTCCTGCCACACAGGGTTCTCAGGACACAGAGCAGGCAACACTCTCCTTAGGGAGTATTCTCCATGGTTCTGGGAGACAGGCCTCCCTCCTTCGCCCCCAAACACAGAGACAGGGACTGGAAGCAGTGTCAGGGAGGCTGGGGCTGGTGACAGGCCTTGGGGTCAGAGAGCCAGGATCCCTGAGGCAGCATCGAGGTCAAGGCTGTGTGGGCTCAGGAGGGAGCGGATGACAGTCGGGTGCTCAGCCCAGTGAGTCACGGCCATGAAGGAGGGTGACAGCCCTGGCCAGCCTGGCCGTGACTCATGCCGTGTCTTTGTTGCAGGGCGGTTTGGTGGCACGGGGCCTCTCTGGGGCTGACACTGCCCCCCAGGGGACACCAGGACACGTTCTCTGAGGCCCATTTCTGGGTGAGCTTGCAGGGTGCGGCCACCCCTCAGGGACCATGCCGGAGGTGCTCCTGCTCAGGTTTGCCAGCTCTGTCCTGAGGACCGTGTAAGGAACAAGGGTCCCCTGCCCCTGGCCCCTCGCTGCCACTCAGGGAGTATACCTGGGCCTGGCCTGGCACCTGAACCCGCAGGTGTGGGTTTGGGGTATGTCCGTGCACTTGGTCGCCCTCCTAATCTCACCAAAGAACCTCCTGCTTCTCACTCCCCCCTCAAAGATCCCTGGGAGCCCCCCAGTGGGGGTGATGACAGCTGGCTGTGTCCTGGGCAGTTTTCGCACATCACGTCATCCTCCCAGTAGCCGTAGGACTGAGGCAGAATAGGGAGGCCCAGAGACGTCCAGCGACTTGTGCACAGGCCCCCAGCCAGTAAAGCCGGTTGAACCCAGGCAAGCCGACTCTGGCGGATCTCAATGCTGTGTTAAGAAAGCATTTGTTAAGCACCTACTGCGTACAGAGCAGTGGTCTAGCTGCTGAGGGCTGAACGGGAAGAGAGGGCAGCAGAAGGGAACAGCAGGTGGACGGTCCCCCACGAAGGGCTCATGTGGGAAAAGAGGGCCCCCTTCGACGCACGGGTGCCACACGGTGAGGATGTGAGAGGGGGTTGGCTGAGCCCCACGAGGCAGCTCGGTGGTGCTCGGGGCCAGGGGCCGGGGGACAGCGTGGAGTCAGCTGTGCCCCTGCTCTCAGGGAGCCTCCCAAGCCGCAGGGGCCTTCAGAGGCCACACCTGAGCTGAGAGCACGAGAGGGTGCTGGGGACAACCTGGGAGGGCTCCCTGGCCGAGGGGCCGAAGGAGGCTTGGCGGGCTCTGTCTTCATACAATTCCCGTCGGCTCCTCTGACGAGAACAGGTGCAGGCAGGAGACGCCCCTGGGCCAGAGGTGGCTGCGGGAAGGGCAGGGAGAGGGCTGTCCCAGAGTCCTCGGCCTCCCCCACCCACCCCGTGTCTTCACTCAGACTGGGCCTTGGAGTGTCATCTTGCTCCCTGGGCTGCGTGCGGGGCAGGCGCTAGAGAAGTGCTGTGTCTGTGAGTGAAGAAGGGTAAGGCTCGGTGCCCTCAGCCTGGGAGTGAGCTGGGAGTGAGCACACACCCGTCCTCAGCAAGCCGATCCTTTCCAGACCTCCCGCCGCCTATGAATGGGAGAGTAGACGTGGGCGCGGCAGCCTCCTCAGCTGTTTCCCCAGGGAAACGGCTTCCTGGGGCCCCGGGAACTCGGCCCCTGGATGGCAGCCAGGCCCACAGCCCTGCATTCAGAGGAGTCTGCTTGTCGGGAGTGGCAGGCACCCTGCGCTCCTCGCTGTGGGTGAGCTCAGGGTTGACAGCAGGAGTCACGCCTCACCTGTCAGGACACTGTCCCTGCCACTGGGCCTGGCGGGGTAGCAGCAGGAACCAGGGAGGCCCCCAGTGCTTCCTGGGGAATCAGAACAGTGGACACTGCTCCCCAACAGTCCTCCAGGCTTGGTCCTCCAATGCGGTTACCTCATTCTCCAGTCGGTTGTAGAGTAGGGGATGCCGGGTTGCTGCAGGCCAGCCCGCTGGCCGTGGGGAGAGCTGGCCACTAGCCATGCAAGAGGGGCTTGAAACACCGGAACTCCACAGCAGCATCCCCCTCGGTGACATGCAGGCGGTGGCCATGTTGGGAAGGGCACACGGGGTCATGGGCCGGGACAGTGTGGGCTGTGACAGGGCGTGACCCTGGGTGAGCTGGAGGAGTCACAGGGAGGCTTGGCGACTTCCGTTTCGGATGACGGGCAGGGGTGACGTCCCACTGCAGGGGCTTGGTCTGAAAGGTTCCAGCAAGGGCAAGGCCACCCTTCACCCACTCGGGGAATTAGGTGTGGACCAGGTGGAGGGGTCAGTAGCACCCTCTGTGGGCCGTCCACAAGGGTGAGGTGTTCCTGTCACACGGAGGACAGGCAGGGGGCCAGGGTCCACCCTGCCGCTGAGGGAGGGAAAGGACAGGCCGGGGAGTGGACGAGAGCAGTGTCTGAGTCGCAGGAGAGGGCTGCCAGATGCCCCAGGAACGGCCCGCGGGGACAAAGCTCTTCCCGCAGCCCCTCCTCCCCATAAACAGAGGGTTCGCATCACGATGAGGATGGACGCTTGGCCTCTGCTTCCTTAGTAGCTTTTTGTTTAGTCTTTGTTCAACTACTTTAAAACTAGAACCAGTTTACACACAGTTTATTGGGTGGAAGAAGTGCCGCCCGTCCCTTTTGATGGTGAAGACTCAAAAACAGACTTGTTCGTGAGGAAGCGGGAGGAAGACGGGTGATTACAGCCAGGGCCGGCCTCCGCTAATTCGGGGGTGGCTACCCAGCTGCTGATGGCACAGGCCGGTCAGCTGTACACCCTTGGTGACCCTGCGGCCAGCCCTGTCTCCTGAGGATGGCCCGAGACACAGCATGGACCTTACACCAGCGTGGGGACCTCCATCAGCTGTGCCCGGTCTCCCCACTCTCCGTGACTGTCTGAGCCCAGAGCTCAGGGGCTCTTCAGTCATGTTGTAGTCGTCGTCATCCCAAAGTGGAGGTGGCTTCCTCTTGACAACCCCCGAGAGGAGCGGCAGTACCAGTGGTCCAGAGTCAGCAGGACAAGTTCTGTGGCGTTCATAACCTTCCGTTTCCCCCGCCTGGCACAGTAGGCCTCACCCCAGAAGCCCGCTTTGTTTGCTTTACACCCTTCCGACAGCATCCCCTCGTCGGGTCACCACAGCAACGGTCACCATAGCAACAGAAGGGCAGCTGAGGCCAGGCCTTGCTCACCAAGTTCCCAGGAAGGGACAGCTCAGCCCCCTACTTCTCCCCCTTCTCTCCATCCCTCTCCTTTCATAACCTCCTGATGTTTTTTGCTTTAAAACCTATCTCAGGTTCTTAAGCAGACTGCCACCCAGTGGGCCCAGGTGTATTTGCAAATTTAGTTTGAACCCGTGGTACCTGCAAGGAGGGAGACCGAATCTCAGAAGCAGGTAACTGGCCTGGCTGCCTGGGCCCCCGCCCCGACAGACAGGTGCCCCGGAGCCAGGGGCCGCCCTGACCGGCCGCACAGGTTGCTAGCCACGCCACTCTGGAGGGCTCTGTTTGCAGAGCTGGCGGCTGGAAAGTGTCCCCTCGGCTGGGTGACACTGCCTCCCTGCTCAGTTGTGCCGGTGTGCCAGACTGCGCCTGCTCACCCACCTGAGGTGGGGTCTTCCCCGGTGTGGCGCCGAGGAGCAGGGACCCAGGTTGGTAGTGGAGGCCCAGTGACCACCAGGGCTGTGCTGGCTGGAAGGGGAGTCCAGGGCCACCGAGCCTGGAAGGCAAGGGGCGTCTGGGACGGGCACAAGGGCACGTGGCGTGAGCCCAGGCCTCCCAGGTCCCATGCCGTCCTCCACGTGGGTGACTAGACGGAGGGCCCACCCACAGGCACCACCAAAGAGGAGAGGTCCTCGCTGGGCCTGCTCAGGACCCGTGAGAGCCTGGGAATGCTGTCACTCCACTCTGAGTGTCCGAACATGGCTGTTCTCAGTGCCTGTGGGGAGTGAGGGGTTGGGACTCCTCCCGGCTCTGAAAGCCCGCGCTCTGCTGGGGTGGCGCCCAGAATCCTCCAGTGCCAGGCCAGGAGTTGCCTTTCCAGATGGGGATACCGAGCCCAGAGAGAACCATGCACTTGCCCAGAGTCAAACAGCAACATAGAGCAGAGCTGGGCGTGGTTTCTCTTTCTGCTGAGCCCTTAGAACCTGCAGAGAGGGGTGGGCTGGGGTGGTGGGGTGGGGGTCAGCCCCTGCAGGCGTCCAGCCGCTGACCCCCACTGGCCTGAGTGGAGGCCAGGGCTGAGGTGCACGTCTGCCCTGCCCTGACAGTTGTTCTCCTCCCTACCAGCTCCCTGACTGATGGGCACACACTCTCCAAAGACTCCCTGAGCCACGCTTGCGACTTCTCGTCCCCAGGGAAGGCAAAGGATGCTCCGCCGAACTCTCCAGGTAAGTCATCCTGGAGCCTGGGCAGGGCCAGGTGCCGGCTGGACTGCAGAACCGGGCAGTGCTGAGGGCGGATGAGAGTCCCGGCAGAAGCAAGTAGGGTGGGAGCACCGGGGCAGAACTCGAGGACAGGGTGGGGGGAATCGCCAGCACCGGCAGGGCCCAGTGTGACGCAAGGGGATGGGGGAAGGTTTTTTCTTGTAGAAGTTGGGGAAGCGGGCCTTCACGCTGCCCTCGGAGCAGCGGGGCGAGGGGCGGGCCTGCCGGCCGCAGCTGGCACAGCTCGCTTTGCAGGCCGACAGGTGGCAGGTTCCTGCGTGACCTTCCCCGCCAGACAGTCGTACCGCATTCACTCTCATCGGCTGCCTGGTGTTGTGGCAGCAGCAGCAGAAGTGCAGGAGGATGGACACGGTGGCAGCAGAGGGTCACGGCTTCTGCGCTCTGTGCTGTCCTTGGGATGGAGCCTTGCTGCTGCCCAGTCGCCCGCCTGCGTCACCTGTCGGGGCACAGGGCTTCCCCCAGGGGCTGGGTCTCCAGCTGTGAGTCGTCCCAGCTGCGGGCTGCCCCGGCTGTGGGGCGTGGCGTGGCGGGGGCTGACTGTCAGTGGCAGGGTTCAACTGGTCCTGTGCCTCGCATGCTGTCCTGCAGTTTCCGAGCATCTCGCCTCCCCCTCCTGCTAGACAGGGGCTTGGGTTCGGGGGCATGGGGGAGGCCCTTGAAGTGGGGCCTGCCAGGAGCCCAGTGCTGAGCGTCTCTGAACGGGGCAGTGACGAGGCACATCAGAAGGTCTCGGCGTGGCCTTGGCAAGGAGCTGGCCTGGGCAGTGCCCTTCTCAGGTGTGGACGCTGCCTATCATGCCCGTCCTCGGAGACAGAAGGAACCGGGCCGAGGCGTGGCGAGGCTGCTGTCTGCGGGAGGGGCCTCCTATGTCCTCTGCCCGGGGCCAGGGCACCCGATGGTGGGCCGGGTCACTCTGGCAGGTCCGTCCGCAGGTCCAGGCCCCGTTTCTGCAGCTGTCTGTGCTGCTTTCGCTGCAGTGCTCGAAGAGCGGCCGGGTGCATGGGGGAACCCTGGCTCCTGGGGAGTCGTGGCCGTTGTGGCAGGACTCGAGGGGCAGGCAGGGAGCCAGTGCGGGGACAGCCTGGTGTCCCCAGAGCCCCAGGAAAGCATGGGTGTCCCCAGGCAGGGACAGGTTGTCCCAGTCCTGTGTCCTCAGTAGCTTTGCAAGCTGTACTTGCGTGTCCCTGCGGCTGTGGGTGCCAGGAACAGCAGGTCCCATCGAGGGCTGGCAGGGGGCAGGGGAGGCACAGGCCCTGGACCCAGGGGTGGGGTGGGAGCCTTCTGCTGGGCAGGGGAAGGCCATTCTGGCTCCTGGGGACCCTGGGAAGCTGGCAGGGTGGCCCGCCGAGCGTGTGCCAGTGCCTCCATCAGGGGCAGAGCCAGGCCCCCAGGGACCAAGCTGCACAAGCTTCTCTCCACCGTTCCGGAGCTGCCCTCTGAGGGTGGACAGGCCCGGGTGCGGGGCACCGGCGGGCTGGGGGAGGGAGGCCTGCTGCCTGGAACCTGAGTGGCCAGGGCAGGCTTCCCAGAACAGGACCCCCGCTCTGGGCTGGGTTTGAGCCGAGGGGTCTGCCCCTGAGAGCTCAGTGTTCGAGGCTGGTGATGAGGAGGAAAGGACAGTCCGAGGGGCCGAGGGGGCTTCTTGACACCACTGCTGTCAGCAGGCACCCAGGACAGATGCCCCAGGGGACCCCGGCCCCACCCCAGCAACACCAGGCAGCCCCATCGGCTCCCTCAGGCCTGGTGTGCAGCTCCGGCTCCACGCGGCCCACCTCACACAGCCTCCGGGGGTCTGGGATGCAGCTGCGGCGAAATCCAGAGTCGGCACACCGGGGAGCCTGCTTCGCACCAGGCTCAGAGTCCCTCGTCCCCACGGCTCCCCTGCAGCTTCAGGGACTTCTCCGGGCTCTGCATTGGGGAAGAAACTGGAGCAGCCACGCCTGGGGGGGCTTGAGGCTGCCCTTCCACGGGGCATGTTGCAGGCCGTGAGAAAAGGCAGCTCCCTCTGCAGCAGAGACTCGGGGGACATTTGGGGACTGTGAGCAGGGAAGTCCTCCTTCCCTCACAGCTGCCCCCTTCACAGCGAGAGCACCGTGTGGTCGGAGGGACTGACTTGCATTCCTTCCTTTCGTCTTCATGGCAGTAGCGGGCTGGGCACTTGCTCATTCTCATCTCGTTGGAGGAACCGAGCACAGAGAGGGCCAGTGATTTCCTCAGGGGCCCACAGCCCGCAGAGGCAGATCTCTAGGTGGGCACGCTGCACGTGGGGAGCCCAGAGAACACGGAGCACAGTGGGGTCCCCCGGGCCCTGCCCCCCTACTGCTGAGCTGGCAGCCTCCCTGGGAGCTCTCGGAGCCTTTTGCCTTCAGGAATTCAGAGGCACCTCGGTCTCCCTGAGTTCACAAGAAGCTCGAGGGTCCTTGAGCCCGGACCCCCAGATGCATTCCCAGGGGGCAGCCTGCCTGAGTCGGGCCACAGAGCTTCCAGAATCTGACCTCCACACAAAGGCAGCCTTGTGCTGGCCCTGGGGACACACTGCTGTCTTGACCTTTCCAGGCTGAGCATGAACCCCTGCCGGAATGGGAGGGGAGGGGGTCTGGCAGAGCCGCTGCTGGGGCTGGGCTGGTGGGCCTTCGCCACCCCCACTTTTCCAGATAATTCCCACACTCGCTGGGAACTCGGCCCAGCTTGGTCACCGGCCCAGTGGGGCTGAGGGATGCACGGGGCCAGCCTTTGTTCCTTGCCTGTGCCCTTTCCCTGGCACAACAGGCAGTTGATGGGACACAGGCCAGGGTCAGGCCAAGACTGGTGGCAACAGGACAGCAAGAAGGGAGGGAGAGGGAGGGGCAGAAAGTGCACGTTGGGCCTTGGGAAAGCCCCCTACCCCACTTCCCTCCCCGCAGCTCCCACGCCGCCCAGGCCGAGGCCCCCAAGCACTGGGCTGTAGCGGCCCAGGGCCAGTGGGACATGAGCAGGGCGGGGCCTTCCCAGGCCTGTCCGGGGCTCTCGGGCATGCAGGGAGTAGGTATTGGGGGCAGGGAAGGCCTGGGACCCTGGACACACGGTCATTGGTCGATTGGTTTAGCTGTCCCAGGACTGGGGTGGGACAGAGGCTCTCTTGTCCTCCCCCGAGGGTGCCCTGACCTCTGCTCGCAGGTCTGGGGAGCCAGGGGCCCTGCCTTCCAGGGCCAGCAGCCTGGGGAGGAGTTGGTTAATGGGGCAGAAGAAGTTAACCTGAAGGAACTCTGCCCAGAAGGTCCATCAAAATTGTGCATGGTTTTTCTTCTGGCCCAGTTAGCTCCCCTGTAGAAATCTGCCCTTTTGGGAAGCTGGGGGCCTGGGCTGCATGTCATTGGAGAGGTGGCCGAGGAAAGTGTGAGGTGGCCAGACAGCGGGGTGCTGTGCCCCCGCACCCACCGTGAGAGAGGCAGCCCTGCTCGAGGTCACAGGTTGGCTCATGGCTGTGTTTCCTCAGGTCCCATAGTGTTTTTTCAAGTGTAAGCCAACATTAAAAGCCAGGTGACTGCACATCAGCACCCACTTGGCAGGTAACTCTTGTTTCCTTTCCAAACGGGTGCTCAGTCCTAATGTGACAGCCCCCACCCCGTGGACGTGCGTGTGCCGTCCCGCCCGCAGTCCCCACCATGCCCGGCTGCCCCCGCACAGGCGGGGACGCGTCCTCAGTGAGGGCCGGCCCCGGGCCTCGTCTTCATCAGAGACCGGAACATGAGAGCGGCCAGAGACCTGTGCCGCTGGGGTTCGCCCGCACGTCCTAGGTCACCTCCTTCATTCATTATTGACAGTCATACATTATTTATCACGATGCGGGTACATTTCACCTGGCCCCCAAGGGCATTTTGGGTTTGCTGTTCTCAATTAATATAGTAGTAACATGATCCTTTCCCCCCCTTTGGGTAAAAAATTACAGCAACAAAGTAAAACCTGTCTCCTCGTACCTGCATTTCTGTAACACGGTGCCCACACGGCAGTGTCAGAGTGCTGACCAGGCAGGGCTCCGCAGGGCCTCCCCTGTTTGGAACGCATGCTTCTAGATTGCTTCGGTCTTTTTAGAACAAGTACTGTTTTGTGGTTTTTAAGGAAAGGTGGTCAGTGCTCCAGGTAAAAACTTTTGGCAGAGAAAGGGTTTAGTAACAGATCGTAGCACTTCTCTCTGATCCTGGCGACTGGTGAAGGGTGAAGGCTCCACACCCCTCCCACTGTACCCTCTCTTCCTTCCCACCCTTCAAGGCTGACAGCCCTCCTCCTCCAGGCAGCCTCCCGCCTATCCTGGCCCGGGCCTGTCTGCCTTGTTGGGACCAAAGGGCCAGAAGCCCTGCTCAGAGGAGGAGCAGAGGTGTCCGGGTGGGCCCTGAGCCAGCCTGGCCCCAGCTGTGGTCTCCCCACTCTCAGAGGAGTCACTGTGGACCACTCGGGCTGACGGGCGGGTCCGCCTGCGCATTGACTCCGGCTGCCCTCAGCGCCCCAACACCGTGCATCAGATGTTCCTGGAGGCCGTGGACAAGTATGGGCACTTCCATGCTCTGGGTTTCAAGCGCCAGGGCTCATGGGAGCACATCACCTACTCCCAGTACTACCTGCTGGCCCGCAAGGCCGCCAAAGGCTTCCTGAAGGTGAGTGCCCCTCGAGGCTGGCCCTTCCCTCCCTGGGCCAACCTGCCAGTCGCACTGGGCCCTCACAGGCCCCCACCCCCATTTGCGATCACTTGCAATGCTAGGTGGACTGGGAAGCCGGGTGCTGGCCTGCAGAGGCCCTGGGAGGGAGAGCGAGGGCTGCTGGGTGCCGGACCCACAGGGCCTTCTTGGACTGAGTGGGCCCCCAGGAGGGGCTGTAAGGTCTGGGAGGGGCCTTGATGGGAATGGGAGGCCCCATTCCCTGTCAGGTTACCTGGCCCGTCTCTCTGGCTGCAGCTCGGCCTGGAGCGGGCACACAGCGTGGCCATCCTCGGCTTCAACTCCCCCGAGTGGTTCATCTCGGCAGTGGGCACCGTGTTTGCAGGGTGAGCACTGGGGCCAGGCAGGGTCCGGGGGAGGGGGGACCCTGCAGGGAGTGGAGAAAGGCACCACCCTCCTCAACATCCCACCTCTTCCCTGAGACCCTCTGCGGAGCTGCGGGGGGAGCCCTGCCTGCTTGGAGTGGGGCAGGTGGGGGGCTCTCCGAGGCCGGGCTAAGGGGTGGGGAGGCCGCCTGCAGCCGCCTGACCCCAAGCCTGGGCCCTGCAGAGGCATCGTCACTGGCATCTACACGACCAGCTCCCCCGAGGCCTGCCAGTACATCGCCCTCGACTGCCACGCCAACGTCATCGTGGTCGACACGCAGAAGCAGCTGGAGAAGATCTTGAAGGTCTGGGGGGTGCAGGAGTTAAGGCTGGGTGTCCTTGGGGACTTCCAGCTCCAAAGGACTCCCCCACCTCTGGGCAGAGCCCCGTTCCTCCGCCACAAGCCCGTGCGTGCGCTGGTCACAGCACCGGGGTCCAGAAGGTCCCAGGGACATGCCCCAGTGTCACTCCAGAAGTGGGTGACCGGGCCTGGGCTGGGACTCTTACCACCCCACCGCCTCCTGTGACTTACTCAGGGCCAGGTCCCCTGTGGGTGAGGGACCTCTGGGGTGGAAGGGCTGGCTGCCCCGACGTCGTGGGGGCCTCAGGGTGGGCAGCTGGGACAGAGCGGGGAAGCACGCCTGTGGGGCCAGCTGGGTCTTCCCTAGAGGGCTGACGCCACCTCACTCACGTGGGACCCTGTCCCCACATGCACCACCCAGGCGTGTGGTGGCCTGGGGACACCTTGGTGTCTGGATGCACCAGCCACGTGTGGGCCCTCTGCGGCTCGGTCAGCCTGCCCAGGCTCCCCGTGCACAGGCTGGCTCCGATCCTGGTGTGTGCTCCTTTAATGCTGCTGACAGTCAGCGTGGAAACCCTCTGCCGCAGGCACCACAGACCTGCCTTCTCTGACTGTTAAGGGCTCCCTGTACCAGCGAGGGGACTGTCCTTCTGCTTGGGGGTCCTGATCCATTGACACCCCTTGGGGAGCCTCTGTTTTCAGGGTCTCCAGTTCTGAGTGTCTCCGTGTGTCTGACTGGGACCAGTGCTTGGGATGAGGAGAGGGGATGCGGGTGTGGATGATTCGGCCCGGGGTGACCCGCCCTCCTCACCCTCCCCACCCCACACACCAGGCCCTTCATGAAACCGATAAGGGGCCAGTTCTCAGGAGAGTGGCAGGTTCCTGGTCTGCCAGCTGGGCTAGAGCTCAGTGGGGCCCTGATTTCCTCAGTTGTGGCTCCCAGGGCCCCACCCCTGCCAAGAACCGACCCCCTTCTCCCAGTGCCCTGCCAGGCTCCGGTGGGGAGGGCCAGGTGCTTCCAGGTCCCCCAGGAGGCTTTGCCCTGTCTCTCAGGGAGAGACCTCCACCCCAGAGATGTAGACTGAATCCACACGCCCCCTCCCAGCGCCATTTGCAACTGCAGACACAGGCGCACAGTTCAGAAATGTCCGCTCTAGGCAGTCACCCAAGTTACACTCCTTACCAAAGTGTCCAATCACCAGTAGGAGCGTCCGGTGGGCCCCGCGGGTCTACCGTCCAGGTTTAACCGTCGTCGGAGATGTTTCACCACTCATTTCACTGATTCATTCGCCTTTTGTGCTGAAGTATGTGAAGACAAATCTCACATTGTCATTTCCATCCCTGAAAATTTCAGCATGCATGCATCTACAAAACAGACACTTAAAAAATAAATAAATAACCACAGTAACTTTGTCACATTTAACATGAGTCAGACAGGCCCCTCACATCCAGTCCCCACACTGCCTCTTCACGGCCGGGTCTGGCCCGCTGAGCCGGGATCCAGGCCGTGCATGTGGCGGTCTCAGTTCAGATCAGAGCCACCGGGCCCTGTGGTCCCGACCAGGGAGGCCCCACCCTGGACAGACCCACTGCCTCAGAGCTTGGTGTGGGCCCCGAGTGCTGCCTTCAGCTGACACTGCTCCCGTGAGAGAGCCGCCAGAGTCTCGGTCAGCCGTGCTGGATGGACAGACTGCCTCTCACAGCTGCCAGCTGGCTTGTTCCTTCAGCCTTGCACTTCCTGTTAGAGCACTGGCTTCACGCATTACAGAGTCAACGTTGTGGGGCCAGAACACCCTGTAGGGGGCGCTGCTGACTTCATTTTGCACCACCTCACCAGGCGGGTGCTGTCAGTGGCCACAAGGTCATCCACTGTGATGTTCCCATCGACCTTTCTCCGTTTGTTACCTTTACCTGGGGGAGGTCAGCGACCTTTCCCACAGTGTCTGCCAGGCAGACTGACACCCAGAGATGGGGCTCTTCTCTGGAGGTGACTGTTTTTAATGAAACTCCATTTATTTCTCCTGCCAACACAGATCTGGAAAAGCCTGCCCCACCTGAAAGCAGTAGTGACCTACCGAGAACCCCCTGCAGAGAAGATGGCTGGCGTGTACACGGTACGAGCAGAGGGCCTGGGCGCCCAGCAGAGGGCTTGTCTGGGCCTGCACCGCTGACCCGGAGGGCCTGCTCTCACCCTCCGGCTGCAGATGGAGGAGTTCATGGAGCTGGGGGAGCAGGTGCCCGAGGACGACCTGGACGCCATCATCTGCACCCAGCAGCCCAGCCAGTGCTGCGTGCTGGTCTACACGTCCGGCACCACTGGCAGCCCCAAGGGCGTGATGCTGAGTCAGGACAACGTAGGGCTGGCGCCCCTTCCCGGGTGGGCTGGGCTGCACTGGGTCTGGGTGGTGGCCCCCAGCAGCCTCGGGGAGGCTCCTCTGGCCCGCAGCTCGGGGAGCAGGGATGCCTCCGTGGTCCAGACTGAACCCAGCGAAGGGAGGGAACCTGTCCCTGGGGGTTTGTTGCAGAGATGCCCAGGAGGGCAAGCACCCCAGGGCACCCCAAAGAAACAGCCCAAGCCCCCGGGGACCTGCCCTTGTGAGCACGTCCAGGTCTGGCAGGTAGACACTGCCAGGCCCGCCCACGCCTCCTGCAGATCACGTGGACAGCGCGGTACGGCAGCCAGGCCGGCGGCATCCAGCCGTTGGAGGTGCAGCAGGAGGTGGTGGTCAGCTACCTGCCTCTCAGCCACATCGCCGCCCAGATCTATGACCTGTGGACGGGTCCCCAGTGGGGGGCCCAGGTCTGCTTTGCTGAGCCCGACGCCCTACAGGTCAGCATGCCCGGTGCCCGCGTGGGTGGGTGTCCGAGCGAGTGTGCCAGGGCCCTGGGCGTGCGCCTGTCAGTCAGGATTCTTCCAGGTGCAGCGGCACTGCCTGGAGAGTCGGGTGGGAGTAGTTCTGGGGGGCCCAGCGCCACTTAGGACGGGCCATCCTTGGAAGGTCACGGGTGGTCGCAGATGGCCGCTGCCTGCCCTGTGTCTGCCTGAGCAGCTGCACCTGTTCTTCGGATCCTTGCTTTAACCACAAGGACTTTCCCAAAAGTGCCCTCCACCCACCTGCAGTCGACTTGTCCCCATCTGGCATCTCACTGGCCCAAATGGGGTCACATGTCCACTCCTAAACCAGTCACTGCTTAGTGGGATGGGAAGTCACTTTGAGTTAGCTAAGGAGGAGTTACCACGCAGGACTTGGGAAGTGTCAGAACTACACCAGGATTCCGTTGGCAGAAGAGAGTAGTGAACAGAGGGCTGTTGAGTTGCAGCTGACAGCACACCTATGCACACACCTGTGTGGGACGCCTGTGGTGTGTGCAGGGTGACCTTGGTGACAGGGCCTGCTGCTCCTACTGGCCCTGAACCAGGAGGCCTCTGTCCCTCTGGCGGTGAGCAGGGGAGCCTGGTGGACACGCTGCGGGAGGTGCAGCCCACGTCCCACATGGGGGTGCCTCGGGTGTGGGAGAAGACCATGGAGCGCATCCAGGAGGCGGTGGCTCAGTCTGGCTTCATCCGGCGCAAGATGCTACTGTGGGCAATGTCAGTGATGTTGGAGCAGAACCTCACCTGCTCGGCCAGGTACGGAGGGCTGGGTCACACCCCCAGCATGCAACCGAGGATCTGCTAGGTCAGGCCTCTCCGGGCCCAGAGCCTGGGCAGAGGCCCTGACTGTGGCTGGGCTGAAGCCCCTGGCCTCTCCCCAGGCCCCACAGGACTCTCTGGGTTCCAGGAGGACTGACTGGTTGCCCCAGGTTCATTTACTACCCGGGGAGCAGCTCCTGACCTCAGCAGGTGGCCAGAGAAGGGGCCACAGTGATGGGCTTTTCCAGCCTTCAAGTGACCACTCAGATCTCTCCTGCCACCTCTCAATCACCTCTTAAACTGCCCCCAGTGCTGTGGGAGGGGCAGGGGCACAGACCTGGCCTGCTCTGGTTTAGGGACCTTTTCCAGATGTTTCCTGGGGCAGCCTGTGAAAGTGCATCTTATCTCATGAAGAGTGGTGTGCATGTGTCTGTGCCTCCACTTCGTGTCACACGCACATGGAGTGAATGTGCATGACAACCCAGTCATGGGTTTCAGATGGGCTCTCACACGCCTGTGCAGGTGTGTCCATGCGTGCATGCTTCCGATCTTGGCACCCGTGTTCTGTGTGCACATGTGCCCATGCACAGCTGACTCTGCCTGACTTCTGGGCTGAAGACTTATTTGCACGCACAGGCGCAAGCACACACCTGTGTGGGTGTGCATGTCATAGGCAGGGCCAATATTTAAAACGTAGTGAGGGGTTCGGTGTCGGCACCAACCAATCAGAACAGAGAACGGCCAGGCCCGTGTGCATCACTGAATGACCTGCCCTGTTCACCTGCGTGTTTCTCTGTGGCCCACCCTCCCTCTCCCACCAGAGACCTGAAGCCCTTCACAGCCAGGCTGGCAGATTACCTGGTGCTGGCCAAGGTCCGCCAGGCGCTGGGCCTCTCCAAGTGCCAGAAGTGCTTCTACGGAGCCGCCCCAATGACCGTGGAGACACAGCACTTCTTCCTGGGCCTCAACATCCGCCTGTACTCGGGCTACGGCCTCAGCGAGACCTCGGGCCCCCACTTCATGTCCAGCCCCTGCAACTACCGGCCATGCAGGTGCGCCTGAGGCAGTGCCCGAGCGCACACTCCCTCGTCACACCCCTCAGTGCTGCCTGCTGACTAGCCCCAGAGCCTGGGCCCCTGGCCAGGCCTCAGCCTCGAGGCGGTGGTCTCTGCCAGTGTCCCATGGTCTGTGGAGGGAAGCCGACTCATGGGCCCTAGATCGGGAAGCAGGGCTCTGATAGAGGAATTCTCCTTCATACCCGGTTCCGTGGGGAGGGTGTGACAAGTGTCCCACCATCACTGATAGTCCAGGCGCCACTCAGGGTCAGAGTGCGGGAACAGACCAGCCTCCCCCGGGGGCAGAGAGGACTGTTGAGTCTGTGGGTAAGGCGGAGGACCATCCGTTGGGCTTAAATACCCCTCTTCTCTGATGGCCTGTGATGGAGACTCAGGTTGTCCCATTAGGGACACCCATTCATTCATTCATCCCCCTGAAAACATGATTGGCCACACCTCTCAGTTCTGGGTCCCCTGTTAAAACAGAAAGGCCTGGGAGGTACCTTGTGGGTATCAGTGGAAACAGAGAAGTTGGGGGTCCCAGGCTCTCGGGGGCTGACCCGGGGCTGGAGGAACCGGCCCCCT
The DNA here is from genome assembly GCF_021234435.1 of Artibeus jamaicensis. Lineage (NCBI taxonomy): Eukaryota > Metazoa > Chordata > Mammalia > Chiroptera > Phyllostomidae > Artibeus > Artibeus jamaicensis. Next base: position 327,585 of record NW_026522049.1, on the reverse strand, counting down.
CTGACCAGGCCTCCGGGCCCTACCCCCAGCTCCGGCAAGGTGTTGCCCGGCTGCCGGGCGAAGCTAGTGAACCAGGACTCCGAGGGCACCGGAGAGATTTGCGTATGGGGCCGCACCGTCTTCATGGGCTACTTGAACATGGAGGACAAGACACGTGAGGCCATCGACGCTGACGGCTGGCTGCACACCGGCGACCTCGGCCGCCTGGATGACGACGGCTTCCTCTACATCACAGGACGACTGAAAGGTGGGGGAGGGCTCCACGGCCACCAGCACCTGCGAGGAGCAGGGAGTCCTTGGGCGCCGCCACCTGGACGGCGGCCGCTTTCCTCGCCCTTGGCGTCTGTGGGGCAGACGGGATCATTAGCCCGGGTGTCTGAGGACACCCAGCTGGTAGACGGTGCCACTGGGACTCAGACTCCCGGACAAGCAAGGCCAGCCTTCCCAGGAAATGTAAAGGCATAAATACGTGTTTTTACATGAAACATGGATGTGATGTAGAGTAGAACGCAACTTGGATATGAAATTTTAGAGCGTGAGACTTCCAAGAAATTTCTCACAGAGACCTCGGCTTTCCCAGGGAGGAAGCTGGGACTCCTCTGTGGAAAGGGCTTTGCCGACTTCACTCCAGTGACCTAATATCCACTGGCCAGGTGGATGGCCTGGTGTCTCGCTCCATTCTGTGCCCGAGGCCAACACAGGACCTGTGTGCAGAATGGGACCAGCTCATCTTTCTTGAATTAGACTCCGGGGGGGGGGTGTGCAGGAGCACAGTGCAGCTACGTCAGTCAGGCTGTGTTCATGAAATGCCCCGGCGTCGCCGTCCAGCCTGGACATAAGCCGTCACTCTGCGAACAGACCACTGTGCTGAGAGCCCGGCTCCCGGCCCTGCACACGGGCACCCAGTACGCATGCGGATGAAACAGTGGGCCGTGGACGGGCAGGAGCAGGAGAGTGTGGGGAAAGCAGTTAGTGAGGACAGGAGAGTCACACAGGCTTCGTGATGGAGACGGTCGAGCTGGCCTTGCACAGGGGGCAGCCTGTTGGGAGGAAAGGACAGGGTGTCCCGAGGGCAGGTGTCAGCAAGGGGAGAGGCCGCAGGGCAGGGCAGGATGCCACACTGCACTTGCACCAGCTCTGCTGTGTGACCACGTGACTGTGGACAAGTTCTCTGTGCCCCTGACCCCCTGTCAGAAGTGGGAAGAGTGCCTGCTTCTGTGTAGGCCTGCAGCAAGGGTTCAGTGACTTGTTACACGTGGCACTCAGCACAGAGTCTGCACAGGGTGAGTGCTGTGCAAGGGGCAGGGCGTGGTCACTCAGCAGAGGTGGGGTGGGGGAGACTCGGGTGAGGTAGGAGGGTCAGCGAGGACCTGGGTCCGGTAGGTGTCAGAGCAGACAGAGAGTCTCAGCCGGTGCCCACAGGAGAGCGAGCCCGGTGAGCGTTTGTCTTCCGGGCACTCCCCCTGTCCCCCTGTCCCCAGCAGGTGTGAGGGGCTTCTGGGGGTGCTGCTGCTCCACTGCCACAGAGGGGCACCTCTGGCCTCCCCGAATGGCCGATGGTGCTGCCCCCGGCTCTGGCCTGTGGGCTGTGGCCGAGGCTTGTGTCCAGATTCATCCAGGGCCTGGCCTTGCCTCCCCAGAACTAATCATCACGGCCGGTGGGGAGAACGTGCCGCCGGTGCCCATCGAGGAGGCCGTGAAGACAGAGCTGCCCATCATCAGCAGCGCCATGCTGATCGGGGACCAGAGGAAGTTCCTGTCCATGCTGCTCACCTTGAAGGTGTGTCTGTGGGTCTGTCCCAAGTGAAGCCACGTTTAGACAGGACATACCTGGGCGTCAGGACTTCATTCTGGGGCAGGCAGTGCTGCGGCACTGAGGGGCAGCTGCCCCGCGGGGACATGCCTGCTGCCACAGGGGTCTTTGTGTCCCCAGCTCAGTCTGCTCAGCAGGAGTGTGGCCTGCGGGGCAGTGTTTGGGGTGTTGTTGCCTGGGGTGTGAGTCTCAGGCCTCTTGTCTTTTCACTGCAGTCGGGGTGGTGGTTGCACCCCAGAACTGCAGCTTACACGATCCACCTGCTGGACAGCTGCAGGCTCGCTCGGCCGAGCCCAGGCTGCATCCTGAGCGGTGGGGCATGGAGCTGACCCCGTCTCTGGTTTGCAGTGCACTCTGGACCCAGACACCTCTGACCCCACTGACCAGCTGACCGAGCAAGCCGTGGAGTTCTGCCAGCGAGTGGGCAGCACCGCCACCACGGTGTCCGAGATCGTGGGGAGCAAGGACGAGGCCGTGTACCGCGCCATTGAAGAGGGCATCCAGAGGGTGAACAGCCAGGCGGCCGCCCGACCCTACCACATCCGCAAGTGGGCCATTCTCGAGAGGGACTTCTCCATCTCCGGTGGAGAGCTGGGTAGGTTTGCTGTGGCTTCCTTTCCCAGGGCCCAGGTGCTATGTGGGAAGACAGGGGCGGGCCTGGGAGCTGCCTGTCAAGAAGCAGCCATGGTGAGCAGAGGTCCCTGACGGCCCTTCGCTGGGGAGGGCTCTGCCCAGGGCATAGGCTGTGCTGCCATGTGTCATTTTGAACATGTGACATGTGACTTTGCTTTGACTCTGGGGCCACTGTCCCGAGATCACTATGGGGCCACCTGGCAGACACAGAGGCCCTGCTGGTAGTTGGGGTGGAGCCCATGGCTCTAAGGGGTGAGGCCACTGTGACCTCCTGCAATGCCACCTCATCTGGCAGGGACAGTGGTGAAGCCCTTCTGGACCGTGGCCCACAGAACCAGAGGGACTCTCGTGCAGCCTCAGCTGGGGACATGGATTCTCTTGTGGCAGCTTGGGGTGTTGTCACGGCCCAGGGGGAGGGGGGGGCTCCCTCGCACCACCTGAGGCTGACCCCAGACACAGTGACACTGAGCTGCCATCAGGTCTGGAACGTCGGCAGGTCCTCTCTCCGCAGTGCTGGGAGAAGTGACTCTGACTCTGAGCGCTCCAGTTCAGAGCGAGTTAGCACAAAGTGGACTTCCCGCTGCCCAGCACCTCGGGTCTGAGCCATTTTCACCCTCGCTTCTGAGGGAGAGCCGAGGCCTCTCAGCCAGGCACCCGGCCCATCCCAGGCAGTCGGAGAGCACAGTGTCCAGCAGCACACGCACTGCCCCCGAGCGCAGGTGTGACTGCACGTTAGTTACTGTTGTGTAACGGAGTACCCCCAAGTTAGGCAGCTTAAAATAGTAAGCATCTCTCCTAATGCCTGTGGGTCAAAATCCAGGCAGCTAGACTGGGTGGATCCAGCTCAGGGTCTCTCCGGTTACAGCAAGTGTTGGCTGGGCAGCAGCCCCTGGAGCTCGAAGGGCTCCGTGTCCGTGGCTGTTGGCCAGACCGCAGGCCCCGCGACAGCTGCATGCGTGCTCGCAGCATAGCAGCCGCAGCGCCCGGGGCCGAGCCTAGTCTTGCAGTTTGGGTTGTTTGAGTCATTGCTTCATCCAAAAGACAGCACAGACAACGCATCGAGATCGGAAACAGGTGCAGGTCGAGGGCAAGGCGGAGGTGGCTCACGTCTCCACATCCGTGAGAGAAGCTGCTCTGTCGCAACCATTCTCCAAAGTGGCCGACACCACTCCTGTGTGCTGTTGGCACTGCGGCCAGTGCCGGCGGAGGGGTCACGTACGGCCAGCTCGGAGGCTGGCTGCCCGTTCGTCCAGCTTAATCCCAGAGTTACAAGGCTCAGCGAGTCCGGGTCTTGACCACGCACCTCAGGTTTCTCGGAGGCCCCTTGCACTCATGCTTTCCAATCTGCTTCAGGTCCTACGATGAAGCTGAAGCGACTCACAGTTCTGGAGAAGTATAAAGACATCATCGATTCCTTCTACCGAGAGCAAAATAAATAACGGGAGGGCCTCCTGCGTCCTGAGGCCGGTGGGCCTCCCCGAGGGACCTGTCCACGCCCTCTTCAGTCTGGGCACAGCAGCTTCTGGCAGGTCTGCTAGGTCTCAGGTCCGGTATGGCACCGGCATCTGCACTTCCCAGGTCTCATGCCAACAACGGCCAGCAATTCCGTGCATAGTTTTAAGTGCCACCTTTTGTTCAGGTGATGGGAGACCAGCTCTCCTTCCAGAACTGAAGGGTTGATACTTTATGGCTTTAGTTCCAGGTAGAATTTATGGGCCAGTAGCTCACTGAGCAGCCTGCCAGCTGCAGGCTGTGTGGACAGAGGGGGGGAGGGGGGAGTCGGTTCATGTTACTGCAGGTGCCACCAGGACAGTGGCTGTAACTCACTCACCCTGGAATGTGCTGGACGGGCCACCGGCCACTCCACACCTAAGCCATCCCCAACACGTGCCTACTGACCTGCTGCTTCGTAGGACTGCTGCTTCCAGTTTGTATTTAATGTGTGATTCGGGTATTAAACTTTTAACAACCGTCAACAAGTACGTGACTTTTCTTGTCGGTTGAGCAAGTGGGACCAGCACAGACTGTAGTGGGCGTTCACCTGCAGGGCAGTGCCCCGCGGGCACGTGAGGGACGCTGGGCACCTGGGTCGGCCGAGGGCTGCCGCCCCCGCCTCAGGGCCCTGCCGCGGAGCAGCCGCTCCAGCCATGGGGCCGAGCCCTGGACCTTGAGACAGCGCACATCTCAGTCGGTTCTGGAATTCTTTATTAGTGTGAACACAAGAATAACTCACGAATTTCAACAAAACAGAGGAAGCAACAGCTGAAACAGGAAAACACACGTGAGATCGAAAGTCTGGTTTCAAGCCTTAAAAAGCGCCCAGGCAGGGATACCTGTGGTTAAGACATCCCGTGACCTGGGCCCGTTATGCAGAGCCTCCGGTTTGTGTCATTACTTGAGGAACAAGGGACATGAGTTGCCTTTGGTTTGGGGCCAAAGGGTGCCTGTTCGTGAGAACAGGGACTCAGCGCCCGAGGGGGAAGAAAAGCCGTGCTGCCGGGAAGTGGTGCCTGACAGCAGGGGCTGTGACCCGGCTCAGGCCGCGTCTGCGCTCTGCAACCTGGCCTCTTCCTGGGGCTGCTTCTGGGGAGGGCAGGCCGCCAGGGAAACACAAAATTAATGGTGTGGTCAGGCCTCTCGGCAGGACCGGCTGGAGGGGGGCACACTGCAGAAGTGTGACCGCACACAGGTCAGCCACCATGCCCGACTGTCAGTTGGGGCCCTCGTGGCTGTTACCCATGATGCTTAGTGTGTGTCCAGTGAAAAGAAAGTTCAGCCCCTCACTTCATGAAAGGCTCCAGGTAACAAAATAGTTGAACAGCGTAGCTGTGTCTTTGTAGCCAATGTATTACCATTCCTTATTAACAAAAGTTATCTCTCTCGTATTTCTTGGATCTGAAGTCTTTATTCATAGTCAGTAATTCATATAAAGGACAAATCTGTCTTAATTTTCCATATCATAAAGAAATACACCATAGTCAGTTTGTGAGGTGAACTTTCCTAGGAAGTTTCTCTGGTGCCTGTTCATTTGATAAGAATGTCATCTTGTGCTATTATGTCAATATTCTGTTTTATTTCTATTATATTTTTCATAAACTAATGACAACGTTTTCTTTAGAAAGTTAGATGTTTTCTCTTATTAATTCTGTACCATATTTACAGCTGAGGAAAACGGTTTTAACTGAAGTGTAAAATGGTTAACAATGGCAAATGATACAGTCCACCAAAGAGTTTACAAAAAATGTATACCAAATAGACATTAATAAATAAAACAAGCACTTGGAAACGTCCTTTGAAAGCACACCTAGGGACATCACCTGCACCCTTCGCAGACTTTGTGAAGAGGCCAGACCTAGAGGTCACTATCAGAAGCAAGGAGACTCGGTGCACTCGGAATGGAACGTGTTCTCTCTCACGCACCTTCGTGTGGCTTCGGTAGCAGGCACTGATGCGGATGCCGCCTGTAAAGCCTTAATCTAAGTCTTTCACTCGGTGACAGATTTCTTGTGTGAAGTCTGAGCATTTTGCATTGCCTCCCAAATCTTTTGTTAAGCTCTGAGAAAAGGAAAAAGCAAAAGTAAAAAATGTATCTCATAGTAAACCAAAGCAGGGATATTTTTGTTGAAAGCGTGGTGAGACACCAGCTGGGCAGGCTACCGGCTACCCGGCTACCCGGCTGCTGTCTCATTTAGTTCATTTCAAAGCCAGCCCCCCTCACCACATCTGCCTACCCCAGGAGGATGGCAAATTCCCAGGAAAATGTCTGATTATTGACATTTAATATCTAAACGGGGGAATCGTAAATCCCATGGGGAATTTCTAAAGTTGAAAAAACTTGACATATTTTGATCTGTTTTTAGAGGCTGGGAAACAAACACTGAGGTAATTTGAATCACTAACGACTAAACTTCCCTCTATAGGCAGAAAATTCTCCCACGCATCTGCTGTTCTCCAGCTTCTCCTCTCTGCAGCCCCACACAGACCTCCATACACTGAACTTGCATCACCATGTCCTGCTTAATTAAAGGGGCCTGCTGTGTAATTGCCACCCCTCTGCTAAGGCTATTTGTGAACAGGTTAAATTCACAAATACAGTCAGAAAAAACAACAAATGAAATCATATGCCCTTTAATAGGACTACTGGGCTGTTAAAAACAGGCTGGGATTTCCTGTAAGAAGCAAGCAGCCACCACCTCCTCCACCGCAACCCTTCCGGGGCCACAGGTGAAACCGGGAAGCCTGGTGGGCAAGAGCCGGACTGGGTGAGAACCCCAGCTCTACCCTACGAAGCTGTGAGACCTTTGATAAAATAACTGATCTCTCTGTGCCTCAGTTTCCTCATCTGTAAAACGGAATTCATTATAGGACCTACCTCACAGAGTAATTAATAAAGATTTGCTGAGACGACATATTCAAAGACCAGCGTGTAAGGACTGGGTTAACATCAGCCATTGCTAACACTTTGTATTTCTGACGCACCTCGTACAACAAGTGACACCACGGTGTCAGAGACACAGCTGCATGCGTCTACTGCTGGCTTCTGAGCTCCTGGAGGCCAGGACCTCGTCCTATTCCTCAGTTTTTTTATGCTTCACACCTTAAAAGGTACACCATAGACTTTTGTCGGGGGGAGAAAAAAGGTGCGTAGACCAAGGTCAGGGCCCTGGCCACAATCACATTGCCAGGCACATGACACCTGGGCCCAGACCAGCTCTGACTGTGGAACCTCTGCTCCCCCCACGGCTCACTCCCTGCCTCTCAGCCCTTTCCGGTGAAACCCTGGGAGACAGGCAGGAGGACAGCACCGCGACGGTACCTTCCCATCCTTAATGGTGGCGAAGCAGGCCGCCTCGATCCGCGCAGCGTGCTCAAACAGCCCCATGTGGCGCAGCATCATCACCGCGCTGAGCAGCAGGGCCGTAGGGTTGGCCATGTCCTTGCCGGCGATGTCCGGGGCTGTGCCGTGAACCTGCCTCGGGGAAACAGTGCAGTGAGGGGCGTGTGGGGCTCTTGGTCCTCTCTCTGGACTGGTGGACGTGGTCGCTTAGCAGCGGCCACGCCCAGCTCACCAGGCACAGGTCTGGCAACAAAGCTGCAGAAAAATGAGGGGCAAAAGTAACTGTTTCCAGAAACTTCAAAACTACGGACCACCTTTCTCTGCCGGCTTTCATTGAAATATTTCAACTGAGGAAGTTTAAATATGAAGGATACAATACAAACAACAGGGGAGTGAGTGAACCATGCTTATATTAAAAAAAACTCACTGTATTTAAAAAAACATTATTTTCTTCTGACAACTGGAAAAACTCAGAAGTTGGAACACGTTCTCGCAGGTCACCCCTCCCGGGTTCTCGTGCCATTCTGGCCCAACTGCCGCTTTGCGTGTCAGCAGGATCCTTACCGACTCAAAGATCGCGACCCCGTTGGCGCCGATGTTGCCGCTTGGTGTCACACCGAGACCTCCGATCAAGCCCGCACACAGGTCGCTGGGGGTGAAGAACACCAGGAGTGTGGGTTTGAAAACTAAAACGTCTCACGCAGCACCCAGACTTCCACTTTTAAATATCATCCTCCACTGAAAGGCACCGGGCTCCTTGGAGAAATGGCCGATCCCCGCACTAGTTAGGAACATCGGGATGATCCTGGAGCGTGTGACCGTGCCAGGCAGCAAGCAACAGCTCAGAGGGATGCCCCTGGCCAGGTCCAGACAACCCAAGTCTCCACATGAACGATGGCGGCGGGTGTGATGCTGAACAAAAGAAATGAGTCCTGACTGACTGACACAGACACACACGAGACAAGGAAAAGCTTGTCCCATGGCAGAACACCAAGTGAGGAATGTAAGGAGGAATGATGGACTCGGAAAATCACCCTTTGGCCAACAGCATGAGTGTGAGTGTGTAAAGAGAGGGACAAATACAGTAAAAGTGATAAAATGCTGACATCTGGGGAATGCAGGTGCTGAGTACACAGGAATTCTGTGTAACATTCTTGCTGCTTTTCTGTAAGTCTGAAGTTACGTCAAAAGTTACAAAAATGACCACCCACCTACTAGTGATACAGAAAACGTTGAGGTCAACCAATAAAACACAGGAAGACTGTGCAGAACTAGTGATCAGGGAGCAATGAATGGGAGCGGAGACGGCACAGAAATGGGGAAGAGCCCGCCCACGTGGAATCATGAGACCACTCCCTAAACTGTTACAGCTCAGCTCCCGTCCCATAGCAAACATTTCTGGACCTTTATAAAAAATACTACAGACTACAGGGGGCGACCAGACTTACCTCAGGATGTCTCCGTACAAATTTGGCATAACAAGAACGTCGAACTGGGACGGATCTTGGACCATCTACGAGAAACACACATGTGCATCCAGCAGTCAAACCTGCACAGCAGACGGACACACCGCATGCCACGGAAAGGAGCAGGCCAGCAGGAACGCATACTTACGTTCAGACAAACTGTGTCAAGGTACATCTCGTTAAATTTAATGTCTTTACAGTTTTCTGCAACTTCCCTGCATTTCTGCAGAAAGAGCCCATCTGACATTCGCCTGTATTTAATCAAATAAAAATTGTTGAAAGCAAAAACTTGCAGGAAGAAAAGCATCAAATCAGAGAAGTAAAGTTTCGAAAGCCATGATGTGTGATTTCAATTACAGTAAAATGACTTCTTAGGCAGTGGTGTTACCCAGTACGAATAAGAAATCGGTATTTATAAGAAAATGCTAAAATCGCTTTAAAAAGGCTGACTGATTTGAGTGGTTTGACTCTTTTTCACGCCCAACACGTTCTTAGGTCAGGAAACCTGTTTCTTTCCACATGCGCTATGGCCTTTAACTGCTGGGGCTGAGGAGAACTTCACGGGCTAGAATCATGCACCACAAAGGCGACCACTGTGAGCACTGACTACTGCCATGCCCCTGAGCATGTGACCGTCTCACAAACACTCCTGCTATGCCATTTCTACGGGGGTTCCAGACTCTGCAGCTTCCTTCTCTTATTTCTTAGTCCCCCCTTAAACTCCAGGACCTGAATTCCCAACCAGCCCCCGCCCCAAATCTCCTCCACTCATTCACTCACGGAGGCATATACAAGTAGAAGATTGTGACAAGAGAATTGTGTGCCTGACCCTCTCACTGTTAAACAGGGTATTTTTTGGAGACACCAGGAATCAGTGCACAAGCCAGACAGAAGAAAGTAAACCCCCCTGCTCCCCCACAAAGCATGACAGGGTGCTGAGCCCACAGGGACGCACATGATGTTGGCTTTGTGCACGGCGGTGACGTTGCTGCGGTGGTTGTTCCGGGCATACTCAAAGGCGAACTCTGCGATGCGCCTGCTCGCCTCCTCAGTGATGAGCTTGATACTCTGCACAACGCCGTCCACGATCTGGAAGAAGGAAGTCGAGACAGGAAGTCCTGCCTTGCTGGGAAGGGGGTGGCAACATCCCGGCCCTGGGTGGCTGTATGAACCGTGTGGTCAGTGGCAGGCTCACACAGCACCGGCAGCCATGGCCAGCATCACACATACGGTGCGTCAGTGGGGTGAATGTTGGTCCAGCCCTAGGAAGTAGGCGCTGGCAGCCTCATTGCACAGATGAGGAAAACTGAGGTTCAGAGAGGATCGCCTGCCCAAGAGGACCCCGGTGAAGCCAGGATTCAAAGTTTACACAGAAGGCAAAGTTCCCAGCCCCGTGGCGTTTTCTGAGCGCCCAGGTGAGCACATGGCCCAGAGACCCAGGGCCAAGACAAGCGCCCACACCTCAGGTCACAGCAGGCTGCCTTGGAGCTGTTTTCACGGGAGTGTGAACAGCTGCCCAAGTGCTGGGGAAGCAACCCAACTGAGAATAACAAGTATCTGAAGTGAACGTACCACATGCTCGATTCCACTGTATTCTCCTTCTGTATTCTCTCGAATGGTGACGATATTTACATCAGTGTAAGGGGTTTTATAGCCTTCTATGGAAACACATGGTCGGACATTTGCATAGAGGTCAAAGGTTTTACGCAGCAGTAAGTTCATGGATGGGTGACCAGCAGCTATTGGGGTCTTCAAAGGGCCTGTGAGAAAGAACACCCAGATGACAATAGGATCTTCTCTTCTTTATAAACACAAGTACGTAAGGTTTGTTTGAAATTGCAATTTTTTGGTTTTAATTTTCCATCAGAATTGTATTTAGAACCCCTCTTTTAACACGCATGCTTCATTAACTAAGGGACACTTTCACAAAAGAGCAAGTCTCTTGAAAGGACAGAAGGTGCTCTGTTTGTGAGCTGAATGTTCTCTTCATTGTGGGCGAGTCCATCCTGGCTGGTCACCCTTGGCAATCCTTCAGTGCCCACTGACCCCGCCCCCGGGCTTCCCTGGACATGGGTTCTGCCTCAGACTGTAGCCGTCCCCCAGATTCAACTGACAGAAGGAAATCTCTTCAAGGGAGCTTTCTGGAATGTTCCCTGAGCACCTACTGGCTGAGGACCCAGTGCGACACGATCTAATCCTCACCATCTTCCTATGAAGTATCAACTCTGTCACTGTCACTTAAAAGTAGAGGAAGAAACCAAAATTCTTTTTCAAAACCAGGAGTAAGAGATTCGTGCAGGCCTCCCAGGCAGTATGTGGCAGAGACGAGATTCCAATGTGATCCGTCTGGATTTAAAGCCTCCCATGGGCTAGGACTTTGAATCATGACCTTAAGTATGGATCCACTATGTATATACTTGATATGTAGTTACAAACTATATAAGTATGTATTTGACATTAGCCAGTAATACTCTGTGTTTTCACTGTGGAAAATATGTCCCCAAGTGAAAACACAGCATCTTACTATGAGTGAGTGGCTTCACTGGAGCCTAGCTGTATTTAGCTTAAACTTTCAAAAATACAACGCTGGGAGCAGAACTCATCACCGCGCCCCTTCAGAGCTACCTTTCAGGCCCATCTTGTTCTTGTCCATGGACTCCTTGGCTTCCGGAGGGATCATCCACTTTCCTCCCGGCCCTTGGATGGCAGTGACGTTCCGCTCCTCCCACTGAACGGGCGCCTGGAGGCCAACACCGCAGAGCACAGTGTGGGGAGAGGTGATGTGAGTGACAGTCCCACACCACCACCAACGCACTCCCTCGCCTTTGGTGTGAGTGGTGACAATGCACTCCATAAAGGTCCAGAAAGTCCCTGGTATTCGAGGTCAGATGTCGTTCTCTAGCCCGCCCTGAGGGACTGTCCACCCCATCCAGTCAGGCCCCTAGCTGCCACTTGCCCACTCCGGTTTTCCACAGCGCTTAATGTGGCTATAATTAGAGTATGATCATCAGCAGAAAAGTACAGTTCAGAGAGATGTTACACAAAACTGATACGTGGATGAACCAGGAAAACACTATGCTAAGTGAAGTAAGCCAGTCATAAAAGACTGTATATCATAAGCTTCTATTCACATGAAACAGACTGAGCAAATCTATGCAGACAAAGTAGGTTAGTGGTTGCATGAGCTGGGGATGCAGGAGTAGGGTGAGAGAGTCAGCAAATGGGGAGCGGCTGCTGATGGATATGGGGTTTCTGGGTGATGAAAATATTCTAAAATTAGATTGCGGTGAGGGTTGCATAACTCGATGAATGTACTAAAAACCATTAAATTGTACAGTTTAAATGGTGAACTGCACAGTACGTGAATTATCTCTCCGTAAGCTGTTAAAAAAGAAAGCTATATTGCATAACCTACAAAGGCAGCAGTTCGAAGGCATAAACCACAGCGTCGTCCTTTCTTCCCACCCACGCTTCGGCACACACACACACGTCTGGCTGCTGGCGCACCGAGCGTGCCTCATGAACAACGCAGGGAACGAGCCTGTTTTTGTTGCACTGAGGTGCTCCTGGACCAGTGTCACTTTCTCTGCAGGAGCTCTATTTCCAAGGTCACGCAAAAAAACAATGTGTGTATATTTTAAATAAACTGCATTCCTCGACTTACACCTGTTGGGATCGTAACCACCACTAATTTACTCTTGCACATTTATCACCTGCAGCTATGAACAGCAATAATAAAGCACCATGTCAAAAACAGTCCAAGTTTCCTAATTTCCCAAAACAAAATGAAAGCTGGGCTGTTAGAAGAATACCTCACACTTGATGATAATACCACATCAGAATTTTTCCTAACCTTTCGAAATCTGCTATACAGTGTTCTGAAACAGCGATTCTGTTCTCTGGGGCAAGAAGATGGAAGGCGGTAGACGGGCGACTTGGCCTGGCTGGAAGACCTAAGTCAGGCAGGAATGAGACCCAGAGAGACCTCAGTTCTGCTTTCATCACTTTGCACAGAACTGGTGCTGCTGTGGTGGCTTAAGACACCAACAGTGACAGTGGCAAACACTGATGTTCCAGTTAAAATCGTGAAGATGAGCAGACCATACCAACTCCATGCAAATGCAAAGGATTCATCGTAAGAGGTCACAGACTCCCACAGACCAAGAAACTCTTCTACAAATTGCTATTTAAGGTATGTTTAAAGTCCACTTACTTTGGCAGCATCAAAAATCTTCATAACCGAGGCTGAAATCTCAGGGCCAATACCATCTCCTGGAATTAAAGTTACTGTCTGAACCTGAATATGAGAAATCATCGAAGACGACAGTAAGAATTGATTTTTGAAGGTTTAAAAAAGAATATCATTGACAAAGAAATCCACTTTATATGTGTTGGGAGGGCTGAGTCTCAAGAAGACCCAAAGGCCGTTAAGAAAACAGACCTCCCTCCCTCAGGCTCATCAAAAAAGGCAAGATTCAAGAGACTCCACAATTCTACTCTGTAGCTGAACTCAGAGTTACAAAAACAACTCAAGTGACGGTCTTTAGATAAAACAAAAGTAAACCACCAGGCTTCCCCATTGATATTTCTTCAAGTCTGTAAAAGCAGAGAGAGGAAAAAGTTTTCAACAGTGTTCTCTCCCTAAAGCAGTGGGCTTTCCATGAAGACAAGTGCTTTCCCCTCCACTGGGGTCCCGGACAGCTGAGTGTCTCACGCAAACCGGGTCAGTCTCATCCAACACTTTTCGACTCCTTCCAAAAGCAGGTCTCAGAGAAGACGAGGCTTCAACAGAGAGGGTCTCTGTTTTTCTGAGTTCCACGATAAAACTGGCTCCATAATGGCAAATGTAATTGAAATAAACTCAGCAAAGTTGACTCGTAACCGGTGAGAATAGCTCATGTAATCATACCTGCAAAGTCTGAGTTACACTCAGACTGACAAGTGTATTTATAAAGTAACTGCAACGATTTATTTCAGAGGCTCCAAACCAATTGAAGCCAGCATTTCAAATGTAGAGATAAAAATGTGTGAAGGGAAATGATGAGAGGGTTTAAATTAGTTAAGATAATATTCAGACTCTCTCTCTCTCCACTTGGAAACTATTACATCAGTGTTGCAGACATTCCTCCACCTGGAAGTTTGGCCCAGACAAGGTCCCTGGCCTTTTCCAGTTTCAGCTGCCTGTGCTACTTTTTTTAAATCACTGGTTCAAGTTTCCCTGGTCTTTTGCCTTCCAGTGATACTCCCTGAGCAGGTGAACCAATTCAATTTTTCTGTACGACCGAAGAAATCTTTTCGAAAATTAGTTTCTCTTCATATTTCTTTCAAATATACTCCCCTCCCCACCAGGCTAATTTTTTTTAAATGGAGAGCCTGAAAACTAAGTCACAGCAGGGTGCAATGATCATTCCATCAGCTTTCCAAAACGCGTGTAAAATGCTCGCTTCACTGTCCTTCAGCTGCAAGTGCAAGTGCACTTTGCATCTTTGCAGGAGCAGAGCCCAGAACCTCTGGCTGCTTCTTCCTGTTCTCCCAACATGTTGCAATAAATGCCATCAGGCCACCCAAAGAAACCCTACTTTATTCTACAGTAGAGAAAGTAAATGAAAAAAAAAAAAAAATATGCTTTAGCCTTATAGATGCCACATAGAATAATATGTGATATGGGAGCATAGGAATCATGAAATCCAAACCAGATTCTGCAAGAAGGCTAAAATAAAAGCATATAGGAGGAGTCACTGACCCACAGTCTTAGAATGCTCTAAAAATGTGGTATCAGCTTTTAAAGCAGAGAACTCTGAGTTCCAAAAGCAGTGGATTTCATGAGAAACACACAGACGTGACAGCCTATAAAGGCTGCGGAAGGAAAGCATCAGCTTGCGGGACTTACAAGATGTTTGAGACGCTTCTGTTTGGCAAACAATCTACTGTTTTTAGGGACGCTCACAAAATAAAAATGCAAAGCAGGTTTTGAAGCTTCTCAATGATTTTTTTTCTCAACATGTAATCGTTTTGAAGAAAAAACTGTCTTACCGAAATGAGACCGTGAAGCAAAGTAACAGGCTCAAGGGAAATTTCTATCTATTTTTAACAAGGCTCTTTCCAGATATTAATGTTACAGGCTTACATAGCCAGCTGTAATATAATTCTTTTAAATGTGACCTAATAGATTTCTGCATGTTAGCCAATAATTTAAATATACAGTATAAGTATGGCCAATTTTCCCTAATTTTAAATAAATGCACATAAAAGGCTACATATAATGTATTAGAGCATCTTTCTTGAGAAACTTCTAAAAGGAAAAATTAAAAGATGTAATTATACTCACACCACCAGCAAAACCTCTGGTCACCTGTTTTGGGTTGTGAAATGCCCCCAGCAGCCGAGAGACCTATATTAATGTCAACAAAGAAATGTCACGCACAAAATTACGCCACATGCATTAAGAGGCAGAGATATTCGGGAACTTCCAAGTAATACTTTCTCATATATTAGCTCAATGTGGCATGCTACCTCGGATCTGAAAATCAAAATACAGCATTCAGATTACCTTTTGCTTTGAGAACTTAAGTACTATATACTACTCCAAAGGCAATTTTATGAATGTAATTGTCAAAAGACGTTGAAGGTAGAAACTATACTTTCTCAGGTCAAACAATGGATTTTCCTCCTAAGATATCTTTGAGGCACCTTCTGCTCCAATCTCTAAAGGGAGAAAGTGGCCCCACAGAGGTCAGTGGACTTTCAAAGTCTCCACAGGAAGTCCATGCCAGAGGAGAACCTCCCTTATCTTTTGATTCCACACCCCAATGGGCTCTCACACGGTTTTTTTCTTGTAGACCACCCTAAAGGCAAAACAAATCGACTAGTGCTTTGATTAGCAACAGTTAGAAGGAAGACTTTAGTCCCTCCTCTGAAGGCTTCACATACCTACCACAGCTGAATGAGGTGCTAAGAGTGTAAGCTCAGTGATTAAGGGAATGACTTCTGCTGAGATGGTGACACAGAAGCTGCTTCCCCTTCGGGAGCAAATGTGACATCACAGTCATCATCACACATAAATCCAGATCTGAAGAGGTACCAAGCAGAACCCAGTTACAGAATAAAACCCTTAGTGACGTCCAAGAAACTTGGTCTGCATGACGACTGAAAAGTAAATCCACTGATAATCCACTGAACCTTAGGAAAGATTCAGGCATGTGTTCCTTCTGCAGGAACAAGTGATTTCACATTTTAAAAATTTAAGCCCCAAACAATTCTGTGAAGCAAGTATGGATATTTTATGCATGGACATATTAAGGCTCGGAGATGTTAAGTAATTTGTTCAGGGTCCCACAGCCGCTTAGTTGCACCGTCAGGATTTAAAACTAAGACTCCTACATTCCAGTGTAGACCTTTCTCCACCAAATAACAGAGCATGTAGACCTCACTTTAACAAAGGAAAACAAAGGAAAAACAAAGGAAAAAGTATTAAAATCTACAGGAAAAAGAATTAAGATTTCGCCCTGGCTGGTGTAGCTCAGTGGATTGAGCGTGGGCCTGCGAACCAGACAATCGCGGTTCGATTCTCAGTCAGGGCACATACTGGGGTTGCAGGCAGGCTCCCTGCAGGCCAGTTCCCAGCAGGGGACGCATGAAAGGCAACCATACATTCATGTTTCTCTCCCTCTCTCCTTCCCTTCCCCTCTAAAGATAAATAAATAAAATCTTAAAAAAAAAAAAAGAATTAAGATTTTTATAGTAGATTTCTAGGGGACTTTTCTTGACCAGCACCAGGAAACCTGAGTGCCTGTTTCTCCTTCCGTGCTTATAACCTGTGGTGTGACCTTGGTCCCAGAGCAGGCAGAATGGGACTTAGAACCAGGAACATCCTCCACACAGTCCTTTGGGTTCCTCTCGGTCTGACACAGACTTCCTGCGTAACCTTGAGGATGACCTCTAAGGGCGCGACTGAGCGCCAACCCAGAAACCGAGAAGCCGCAAAGACGCGGTCTGAGCCCAGCTGCGCCCTGGCATCCCAGCTGTCAGGATCGCGGAAGCTCTTTAGATCGCAGATCCTCACCAAAAAGGTGGGAGAGCTGCTGGTTCTCCTGTACAAGGGTTCAGATGGCAATTCTACGGTTGAAGGTGCCCATGTCCTTCGAAGGGGGCAGAGCCGCAGGGGCAGACGGGCAAGTGCTGGGCAGGGGCGGGGAAATCTGGCAGGAAGCAGCCTGGGGTCGCCCACGGGACCTCGCCTGCCCAGAGTGCGAGGCCTGCTAAGTGACCCGGCCCTGCCAAACAAACCCGAGGAGGCCCCGCAGTCAGCGCCAAGTGGGTCTGATCTCAGACAGTCCAGATCTGCGCGGGGCCTGGTCTCCGGCCTGGGGTACCGCGGGGAGCAGGGCCGCGCGCCCCCTTGTCCTTGTCATCCCCCTCCAGCGCGGCCCTCCCTATGCGGGCTGCTCACACGCCGCGCGTGGGCCACCTCAGAATCAAGCCCTCCGGATCCACGCTGCCGCGGCTCGCCGGGTGCTCACCTTGGACATCCACGCGGGCCCCGCCATCGCGTCTCTCTCCTCACCGAGGCGACAGAGCAACTCTATTGCGCAGTCGCGAAGCCTGCTCCCTTTCACTCACCTTGGAGACCCCGCCCCCTAGAAGTCCCGTCCCCGGAATTTTGGCCTCTCCTCCTCCGTTCGTAACACGCACCGCCTCCACTAGCCAATCGCGAGGCTCGTATTGTGGTGACGTAGGCAGCCAGAACCCGGAAGCTGCGCGGTTTGGCTCTTCTAGGCTTTCCGGCTCCTCCATTCATTGACTCACCATTTAGGTAGGATTGTGGCTCTGAGACTTCCAGTTGCTAGTCACTTCTTACTATCTGCCTTTTTGACTATAGACATCCTTCCTAGAGTGGGCGAAGTGGTATCTCACTGCGGCTTTGATTTGCATTTTCCTGAAGGCCAACGTAAAGCCTTTTTTGTCCACTCTATTTTAAATGGCAACCCCTCTCCTCCCTACTGTCTATGCCCCTTCACTGATTTTTCTGTAGAACTTATTTCGCTGACGTACCATGTATATTTCACCTATTTATTTGTTTACTGTTTGACTCCTCCCCAGGGGTAAATTCCAAGAGGGCAGGATTTTTGTTCCGTGGTGCACTGTATTCTCAAAGCCTATAGAAGCGGTAATGACGTGTCCCCTTGCGCTAGTCAGGGCCCAGATTTAAACACACGGATTACCAGCTGCATGACCGTGGGCAAGTCACCTTTCTGAGACGATTTCTTAATCTGTGAGATGTGATTAGGACACCAAGCTCTATAGACTTAAGAGCATTTGTGGAATAATCTCCAGTAAATGGGCACAGAGCAGATAATCAATGCTGCTGTCCCTCCATCCATGATCCCCAGGAACAAATACACACACTGTCTCTCTGGGGACCACACCCAACATCTGGGAACCCCAGGAGCACTTGATTTGGAGTCAGAGAATGAGGTTGAGCATTGCTTTGCTACTTTCTAGTTGAATGGTGCTGGGCAAGTCACTTTTCCTCTCATCTGTAACATGGGAACTCCTCACAGCATTGTTGTGTTAGTTCCAGAGAGAGCCTCATTCTGGGCACTAGCAATAATAGGGGACTTAAGATATGGAAAATTTAATTTTAAGTAATAGGTAATAAACTTAGTAATCAAAGCATGTAAAAGCTTTGTTCCAGGAACTGAAGGTATGCCCCACCCTGACTCCAGGGTGGCGCATACCCGGACTCCAGTTCCACCTTTGTTCCTCCAGAGGACTGCAAGCAATTCAAGATGATATCTGAGCCATTGTGCTCCAGGGTGAGATGACCACTGCCCAGGACACAGCTAAAGACCACTGCCTGGGGCACAGCTTAAGACCACTACCCAGGGGGAGAATGCTGGAGGTTTTGTGTGTTTTTTTTTAATCCAATTAACAATTAACTCCTCCCTGAAATTCAAAACCCCTCACCATACCTTTATTCCCTGCTACAAAAACCTTGGCCTGGGAAGACGAGACAAGATGGTCTGTTAGGGTATGAACTGGCCATCTTCTCAGATCACTGGTCATCTGAATAAAGCACCCATAAAGATTCAATCCCTGTCTCAGTTTATTGGGTTTGGTAGTGACAGGCAGCCCGAACTCTGGTGTCTTTTCCAGTTTCAGTAGCAGCGATCAAAAGGAGTTTCTTATGGAATTTTTCTAGTCAGAGTGGTGCTTCTTTTTCATCTGTGGAAGGAGAGACTCCAGAAATGAAAACTCAGTCTTCTGCAGAAGTTCTAGCTTTTCAACCCAGAAGGCTGCAATTCAAATGAACAGAGATTAACAATTGTAAGAGAATGTGCCAGAGCATGTTCTGAACACAGAACACTGGCCTGTTCACGGGGAAGAAAGAGAACCTTTATAAAAAGTGATTGTGTGGTTTGGAGAAGTTTCAACTTCTCCAGCTCTAACATGGGAGAAGGGGGAAGTGCAGATTGGGGGAATCTTATAAAGGCCTGTCTCTACTCTAAAATCCCACATTCTCTGAATTCTTGGTCACATATACTAACTTCTTTCCCAGGTCTGAGGCCCCTATCCCACGTGTCCAATACAAGCAAAGGATGAGGACACGGCCTCTGAGTCCAGACAATTTCTGCCTCTTCTCAACCATGAGCTCCTGAGGTAGTTACTGAACCACTCCAGCACAGTGTCCTCGTTTGTGAGTTGGAGATAATGCCTGTAGAATTGGCTGCCCTGCGGTTAGAAATAACACAAGTGTGAGCTGGATCCCTGGAAGGCACTTGGTGGGGACTGTATTTGCATAAAAGCCCCAGAAAACTCCCTGGCCTTTGTCACAGTTAGTCTCTGCACACAGTAAGTCTTTTAAATCGTTCCGAGTCTCTGGTCTGTGTTCAAGGATTCAAAGATAAGCGAGCAAATCTTGTTCTCCCACCTAAGAGGCCTAGGGGCCTGAGATGCCCTGCCTTGTTGCTAGTGGTGCCTTACGCAGCCGGGGTGACCCCTCCTTCTCCGTGAGGGACAGGCGGGAGAAAGGCCTGACTAGGATCGCGCTTACAAGTCTGGCATACCCTGCCGCTTGGTCAGGGTAGCCAGGTCCCTCAGCTCGTCCCCGTGTAGCTCTCGAAAGTGTCTACACTAGACCCTCCGCGGCGCGCCTGCAACTCCGCTGCCGAAAGTGCCGGGGTCGCCACGCCCGCACCAGCAGGAGCAGGACTTAGCAGCAAAGGCATTTTCTCCCAGCCTACGCCCCGTAGAGGAGCTGCAACGCGCCCCACCCAAGGACCAGCATCTTTCTTCCGCCACGCCCCATTGCTCAGGCCCTCCCCTCTCGGGGACCACGCCCCGTTCAGCCCCCGCCCCGCCCCGGCGCTGCCCCTCCCTCAAGCCACGCCCCATAGCTAGACTCCGCCCCACGCCCAGACCACGCCTCGCCCCGACTACACCCCCTCCAGTGGACTGCGCGGCGGGATGCGTGCAGGGCTCGTCGTGCGCGGTGGGAGGCGGTGCCCGGCTGGCCGCGCGCATCATGGGGAACAAGCAGACCATCTTCACTGATGAGCAGCTGGACAACTACCAGGTGAGCCCGCGCCCCCGCTCGCGTCTTCCCATCGCTGCCGGTTTCCCGGGTCACTCCTGGCCTCTGCCTTCACCCGGAGCATGACCTTGGGTGGGCCGCTACTTCAAGCCTCCCCGGGACGGCGAGCCTCTGGAAAGCACAGCCGAGCTGCGTCCTACCTGGGTTGGGAGTCAGGTACATCAGCCCCCAAAAGTGGCTGTTAAGTTGAGGTGTCTTGTTTATCCTTGGGGAGTCTTCCTCTGGCCCAGCATGGAAATAGTGGAGCAAGAAGGCGACCTGTTACCAGCCTTACATACTTGGTCACTCTGCTCCCCCAACCACTGAGCACCCTGTAGACAAACGCCTTGGACCGTTCCTCTGGAGGTCCCAGATGGGAGACCGAGCTGCCGATGACGCTTCTAGGTGCCTGCCCTTCCGGGGTGGCTCTCATCCTTCAGAGCCCCATTCCGGTGACTCCCCCACGACTCCCTCAGGCAGAGGCCCTGACTGGGCTGTCGCCTGTGTGCAGTGCGCTGTGGGGACATGCCACCTGCAGGGCCTCCACAGCTGCCCCGCGTCGCCGTCAGGAATAAGTATTTGGTGTTGGTCTTGAAATGTGGGTCTTCTGCCGTGGGCAGCCCTAAAATGAAAGCCCCTCCTCCTGGGTGACTTAGTGTGAATAACAGATTTCCCAGCTCCCCATGAGGACCTGACAAGGAATGGGGACCCACACATTCCTGCAGCGCCTGTTGCATACCGGGCATTGTACTTCCTGCATTTACTTATGGTCAGCTCCTTCCATCCCAGGCTGGTGGATAATTGGCCCCATTTTACAAGCATGTAAACAAACCCATTCAAGACCCTGCCATGGGTCTCACAGGGGAATCTGAATCATGAATCCCTGGCTCACTCTTTGTTGGGGGTGGTGGGGTTGTGTGTATCCTTTTTCATCAGGAGGGACAGTTGCCTCCAGTGCAGCCTCACTGGAGGAAGTGTGTGCCAGGGGAGGGCGCTAGTGGGAGTGGGAGACCTGTAGGGAAAGGGGCTTTTGCTTTGCTAGAAGGTTCAGAAATAAGGCAGCCCTGAAGCAGGCCTGCTTTATGGGGGCCGGCAGGAGGGGTTCCAGGTGGAGGGCACAGCTTGGGTAAATGCCCAGAGGTGAGCACAGGTCAGCAGGTAGACCAGGCTGAGGAGTAAAGAGTAGCCCCGTGGGGGCAGGGTCCTGGGTTCCCACTCAGACCAGCTTGGCATCGGGTTACCCTTTGCAGCCCGCCCCTGGTTGGGTTCTGCTCCTTTGCCAGAGCCTGGCTGGACCCTGCCAGGCTGCTGGGATGAGAGAACTGAGAGCCGTGAAACCTGAGAGCCTCACATGACCCCCCCTCGCCTGACTCTCCAGACAGCACTAGGCCAGCCCAGGGGTTGTGGGCCACCCTAAGTTAGAGCTGCTCCCCAAGTGATCCGCAGGGTTTCTTGTCCTCCCTCCCCAGGTGGCAGTGATCCCTAAGACTCAGGGTTCTTTCCAGACCACTTCTCTGCCTTGCAGATCCATCCCCCAGACCCCCTCAAGCTCCAGAGCATTGCTGGCTGCCTTGCCCAGACCCCAGGCTGCTTGCTCCTCCAGCTGATCAGTGAAGTATGCGTCCCGTAACTCAGCCTCCCTGGGGACCCCTCCCGTCTCCACCGCCAGGGCCCTGGCCAGGCCTCCTCAGTCTCGTGCGGACAGAAGGTCCAACTCCAGCCACCCACACCTTCTGCCACAACCCCTTGCTTTTCTCACCCCACCCCTTCCCTCCCTGCTTTCTCTTTCTTTCAGCAGACACTGAGCATCACCCCTCGCACGCAACTTTTTCCAAGGAGAAAGAATTGCAGTTTGCTGAGCCTCAGGGTCCCGTCTCTGCCCGGGAAACAGCGAGGGCTCCCGTAGGCTGGGGAGGAGGATGCAACAGAATTGGATAGTCAGAGCCCCCTGGGACCAGGCCCCAGAGAGGCTCTCAGAGATACTGAGTCAGAATCATGATAACGGTCAGGGGACCTCTCCCCTCTGCCCCCGCCCTGCCCCCTAGCTGGGTCCGGTTGCTCCCTGGGGCACAGCCCTTCCACCCCCATGGACTGCGAGGTGTGGTCCTCAGCTTGGGCGGCACCAAGCAGCACCCAAGTGGCTTTGAAAACAGCTGATGTCCCTCCCCTGTCCACAGGATGCCTCCAGTCACTCACTGCCACCATCTTCTCCCCCCACCCCCCTCACCAGCCTCTCCACTGCCTTCCCGATGTGACCTTGTCGATTCCTGTGGCTTTGCTGCCAGGAAGGTGCTGATCCCCACTCCCCCACAGTCTGCGTGTCTGGGACTCTGGGTCTCGGAGCATGAGGTTCCCTTCTCCCAGCTGGCGCTGTGGTGGAGGCTGCCTCCCAGCCACTGCCCCTCCGACCCCTTAGATGCTCTCCCTCACAGCTGTGTCCCTGCACTAAGTCCCCTGGGTCAGGTCCAGAGCTTCAGGCGGTTTCTGGACCTGCGAGACTGCTGTCCCCAGTGGGCTGGGTGGCCGAGAGTGTTCCGACCCCAGCACTGTCGAGGGCCGCCTGTGTGGGGGGGTCTGAGGAAGGAGGAGCTGGGACCGCTCAACCGATGGTGCATGTTCTCTCTACAGGACTGCACGTTCTTCAATAAGAATGACATCCTCAAGTAAGTGTGATTCTGTTCGCCCCTCCGAGGGGCGGGGCCTGGGGGACGGGTGGGGCGGCGCAGGCTGTGCCGAGGAAGAAGGGCGGAAGGTCGTCTCTGTCAGGAGCCCAGTGGCGGAACCTCCCGCCCCTCCTGGACCCACATTTTTCTGCCAGGAATCGAACATCTGCTGGCCGTGTACCCGGCTGTGTGGTGGGTGGTCTCGGGCACATGTTCATGTAATCTTCATTGTCACCTTGTAGTGGGAGAATCCAACTTTATCCCCCGTGTGGCCAGCATCACATAGCTAGGGACTGAAGATGGGGCCTCAGACTCCAGGCCCCTTGCTGATTCCCTGTGTCCTGGGGCCTCTCAGATGAGGGGTCCCTGTTGGTCAGACCCCGGGCCCCTCAGGGCCCTCAGGCTGTGGCTCTGATGACCTCTGACCCCTGGGAGCCTGAATGTTCTGCGATGCCCCACTGCCCTCGGCTGTCCCCTAAGTGTGTCTTCCCTTCCCAGGATACCCCTTTACTTTAGGAGTTGGGGGGCTGGGGCTAGACAGAGATGAAGGGGCTGGCAGTCTCAGGGCGCAGCCAGGACCAGATGGTGAGCGGGGCACACAGAACACCAGGAAACCTGGCCCCCTGCCTGGGCTATCGGGTGGCACTAATAGCCTCAAGGGCTCGGGATCACTTTCCCCGCAGGTTGACAGGCAGGCTGGGGTGGGAGCCGGTGGTGGCTTCCCCAGAGGGCTGTGGGGGGCCACTGCCCCGACCCCTCGGCTCAGACAGGCCACTCTTCCTCCCCGCCCCCTTGGTGGGCAAGGACACCCCACCACCGCACCTGCCTTGGCATCAGCACACCTGGGCTCCGCTGCCTCCTCCCAGGTCTGGGGCAGCCTCGGGCGACATCTGAGCCTCGCTGAGCCTCAGGTTCTTCTATCAAATGGGACTGTGCTCCCAGCCCCAGAGCCCTGCCCAGAGGCAGGGCGGGTGGTTGACCCAGGCCCTGTTTCCAGGACCTCTGAGCACTGCTCCCCATCTCCGCCTCCCTCCACCCCCATCCAGGTGGGTTTCTGGGGGAGCCGCACCCCGAGCACCAACCGGATGGCGAGGAGGAAAGGTGAGCTGTAGGTTCTTCATGGCAGCTCGGGGCCCAGCTCAGAGATACAGAATCAGAATCGCAGATAAGCATCAGGGACCTCTCTCCTCTGCCCTCGTTCCCCCCCCCCCCGCCTGGGTCCTATTGCTCCCTGAGGCACAGCCCTTCCACCTCCACGCTGACCTCGGGTGGGCAGCCCCCATTCCGCCACCTTTGCTCCTGTAGGTAAGAGCTCAGCACCCCACCTCCTCCATAATAAGTGGGCCAAGTCCTTGTCCCTTCGGCAGCACAGAGAGAGCCCCCCCCCCAGCAAGCCGCCCCTGGGTCTTTGCCTATTCGTTACTTCGTATCATCTGTTTTACTCACTCTTAATTTTTTTATTCCACATGTGATACATGACCATAGAAAAATTAGAAAATAAAGTCAGTCAAGAGAGGGGAAAAAAAATAACCTCTATTCTCCCCCGCTGCCCTTGAAATGATGACTATAAACCCCTCAGTAGATTGAACCTTTGGGTACGCCACTTTGCCAATATCTTCCCTTCGTGTGTAGTTATTGAAGATTTGGATTGTGGTGTGTAGTCCTTTCTTTAAAATTGCTTTTCTTTAGGCAAATGGTAAAAATAGATAAGAAAGAAAAAATGATCTCACCACCTCCATAATGCATTTAGTTGGACATTTTGATTTTCAGCGTTTTGCCATTATATTAGCCCGGCGGTGACACGGTGACATCCAACCCTCACCTCTGGGATTATTTCCCGGCATAAATGTCTAACAGAGACTCCTGGGTCAGAAGGTGTGCAGACTATGAAAGCTTTTGGCTTTTGTTGCTACGTCACCCTGCAGCGGCGTCGAAGCAGGCTGCCCCCAGCCCAGTGGTGGGGAGCTGGCAGGGGCATCGGCCTGGGCGTGGGGTCACGCCCCCTGCAGGGCTTCCTCTGCTCCCCTCCCAGGCTCCATGCGAGGTTCTACGAGCTGGCCCCCAACCTCGTCCCCATGGACTACAGGAAGAGCCCCATCGTCCATGTGCCCATGAACCTCATCATCCAGATGCCGGAGCTCCGGGTAGGTGAGGGGCTGCCCATCGTGGCTGTGTGGCCCTGAACGTACCCTGAACCTCTCTGTGCCTCAGTTTCCTCCCTTCAGTGTGAATAAATGAGCAGTGTGCGAGGCTCTGGGCCGGCAGTCACCTGCTTGCCCCTTATTTATTTATTTTTAGAGAAAGGAGAAGGGAAGAAGAGAGGGAGAAAAACATCAAAGTGTGGTTGCCTCTTGAGCGCCCCCTACTGGGGACCCGGCCTGCAACCCAGGCATGTGCCCAGACTGGGAATCGAACTCATGACCTTTTGGTTTGCAGGCTGGCACTGAATCCTCTGAGCCACACCAACCAGGGCCGCTTGCCCCCTTGTTAAGTGGCCAGTCTGCTGTCTTTCACAGCTCTTCCTCAGCTTTTTCAGACCATTTTCCTCTCCCGCCTTGTCTGGCTGTGGCTTCTCACAGCTGGGTCATCCTTGGCATCACTTCTGGATTTAACTTGCAAGGACTCCCTTGGGGATTTTGTCAAAACGCCTACTCAGGCTTGGGAGGTCTGGGGACCCAAGGCCGTGTTTTTCCAGAAAGCTCCCAGGTGGATCCTTGACCCACATGTGTATCTGACATAAAGATGTCGTTCATGAGTTCCTCACCCGTAATGGCATGTGAAGTGCCCTCCGCCAGGGAGGAGGCTTTTGGGGCACAAAAAGCTGTTGTGTGGGACTTTGCCAAGAAGCTTTCGCCAGGCCTCAGATATGTGACTCAGAGGTCCCCACATGGTATCCACAGAGGCCTGTGCCCCAGTCATAACCTCAGTCCTGAGGGACAGTGAGGCCAGTCTCGGCCTGGCGCAGTCACCCAGTCCGGCCTGCAGAGGGGACTGAGCCCAGGCCCGAGGGCACTCAGGCCGGAGGCAGGTGGTTGTCCCCGAGCCTCCAGGAGGTGTCCCCGAGTGATCTGGGGTGAGGAGGGGGTCGGCGGCCTCGGGACTGGTCTAGGAGAATCCAGGAGCTGGGCGATGGCCAGCCTGGGGTCTGCTGTGCTCTCTGACTTGCTGCTTGTCCCGTCCAGTTATCCAGTCCTTCGTGGGTCTCACTCCTGCCTCCCACTGCCCTGGCCTGGCCCAGCCTGAGCTGCGCCTGCTTGGGGACGCCCTCTGCTCTCACACATCAAGGCGGAGGCCGCCCCCGTGGGGTCCCCGGAGCATTGGGTCTGCCCCTCCCCCCGCCTCCCCAGAGCTCACCCTCCAGGGAGCACGCCCTGGCTCGGCCCAGCTCTCTGTGCTCACCTGAGTGACACAACGGGACCTAACGCCCCAGCGAGGTCACAGTCTGGCCCTGGGGTTCTCCCAGCTAACCGGCCCCTGGGAGACTGTCGCGGTTCTGTGTCCAGGAGAATCCCTTCAAGGAGAGGATAGTGGAGTCCTTCTCCCAGGACGGCGACGGGAACCTCACCTTTGACGACTTCGTGGACATGTTCTCCGTGCTCTGCGAGTCGGCCCCCCGAGACCTCAAGGCCAACTACGCCTTCAAGATCTACGGTAATGAGGGCCTGCGGGGGGAGCGGATACTGGGGGCCCCTGCCACTGTGTGTGTGGGGGGGGTACTCAGGTGAGTGGGCCATCCAGTTCCTGCTGGCTTCCACCCCGGGGGATTTGGGGACACCAGGGAGACTTAGAAGAATGCCTGCCCAGCAGGGTGGCCAGCACTGATGGTTGGTGCCCAGGAGACCCCACGGGGCCCTCAGAGCAGAGGAGGGACCCGCCCCACCTCGGTGGGGAGGAGAGGGCACGTGCAGAGAGGTCTCAGTGAGGCCTAGGAGGATATGTGGTGCCCCCCAGGGCCGGGCTGTGGGGTCCCGTCAAGGAGTTTGGGCCTGGTGCCCAGGCCACCAGGGCCCACGGAGGTTTCAAGTGGGGCAGGGCAGCTCTGTGTTCCAGAAGGGTCTTGGGGCATCAGCTGAGGCTGGGGCTGGAGCGGAAGCCTCAGCCAAACAGTGAGCGCCCAGAGGTCCCCAGGCTGTGGGAGGTGAGCCTCCTTTTCTCCTGCCAGCCCTGCCCTCCCGTCACTGCCCAAACCGCCACCAGAGGGCGCTGGCAAAGCCCTGGCCGTTCCACAGTGCTTTGGACAGGGACAGCAAGGCCCAGGGAGGGACTGAGACCTGTCCTGGCCCGGAGAGCCTCCAAAAGACGTCCTGTCCCCAGGGACGTTGATCAGCCAGGCACCAGGGCCCCTGCTTTTCACACGGGGAGTTTCATGTTTATTTAGAGGACTTAGGTCTAGATGCATCTGGTCCCCATTGTGTTTGCACGTCAGAGACAGAACCCGCCCTGCCCTCCAGCCGAGGTCGCTGGTTCCTAAAAAGCTTCCCGTCACCCCTGGTGCCCTGAACCCTGCAGCCCTGCCTCTGGGCGAGGCTGCTGGCTGCAGAGAGGGGCTCCCTGCTCACCTGGGCTGGGAGTGTCTGTCCCTGGGGAGATGGGGCCCACCCTCCAACAAGGGTCGCCCCCTGCTGTACCCCAATGTCCTCATGCAAGACAGACACAGGTGTCCCCCTCTCCCCAGCCCGTCAGTCAGCACAGGCCTGGGTGCAGAGCTGGGCAGAGTGGGCACCTGTTGGGGGGCTGGGCTCCGAGAGGAAACACTGACTGCCAGGGATGTGACCTCAGGCAGGTCACTTGTCCTTCCCACGCCTCCATTCCTTCATCTCTGCCCTGGGGTTCTCACTGCACCTACTGGGCCGCTTTGCTGTGCAAACCCAGTGAGCTGGCACCTGCTGCGCTCATGGAGACAGTGAGGCCCCTTGTCACCACCATGGTGTCGGGGTTTGAGCAGCGGCAGGGGGCTGCTTAGAGGGAGCCCTGTGTCTAGGCAGCAGCCCCCACCGGGAGGTGAGGTTGGAGCCACAGTGTGAAGGCTGAGTGGACGTCTGCTGGACCGATGGGTGCGAAGGGCCCCCCAGGCAGACGCAGCGTCCGAGCGAGGACCTGGTCGTCCAGCAGGGAAGCGGTCGGAAGGGCACTGAAGCTGCTGTGGCAGGCCTGTTGCCCAGCAGAGTGACACTGAGTTCCCCACACTGTGCGCCCTGGCCAGCCATGGGCTCCTCCTGAGGGGAGCCTGCGTCTTCTGACCGGCGAGTCTGGCTGGGGGCCGGGGCAACGGGGTGCCATCGAGGATATGCGGCTTCAGAGTCGCGGCAGAATCCTCCAAGCAGCCCTCTGCCCAGATTCAGGAGCCCAGCCTCCCTGGGCCTGGGATTTCTGAGCTTTGCAAGGACCACAGGGTCACTGCGGGGTGAGGACCCACCCAATTTCCCAGGAAGCTTCACATGTGGGTGGTTGACGCGTCTTGGTTGGGGGCAGGTTTTTATGGGGCTGCCCCTCCGTCATGCCCGGCAGGGGATGAGAATCCAGAGTCCCCAGGGTGCATGGGGGTGGGGACGCGGCGTGACCGGCCCAGTCTGAGTGGGCCCCGCCTCCCCTGCAGACTTCAACACCGACAACTTCATCTGCAAAGAGGACCTAGAGATGACGCTGGCCCGGCTCACCAAGTCGGAGCTGGAGGAGGACGAGGTGGTGCTCGTGTGTGACAAGGTCATCGAGGAGGCCGACCTGGACGGCGACGGCAAGCTGGGCTTGTCCGACTTCGAGGACATGATCGCCAAGTCCCCCGACTTCCTCAGGTGCAGCCCGGGGCTGCGTGGGCAGCGGCAGCCAGTACCCAGCCTCCTTGGGCCCCCGGGGCGGGGCTGAGGCCCTGTCACCACTCAGAGCAGCAGTGGGGTCCCAGGCCACGGAGGTGGGGTCTCAGCCCGGCTCCCGAGGGGGGTGACTGAGAGGTCCCCCGTCCCCAGCAGGGCCAGCCACAGCCGGGCCTGCAGGCCATCCTTCCCTCGGCGCTGATAACCACAGGCCCTGCGTCCCCCTTGAGAACTGTCCAGGCCCTGACCCCCTCTTCCCATTCTCTCTTTCCAGCACCTTCCACATCCGGATCTGAGGCCCTGGCCAGGGTCGCAAGGCCCCAGAGCCCACCGTCCTCCTCGGCCATCTACACAGTTGTAACCTCCAAGCTCCCAGCACAGGAGCTGCAGCCTCCAGGGTTTACACCCACGAACAATATCTTGGCCCTTTGAGCAAAAAAGAAAATCCTTAACCAGGGAAGGGGGAAGGTGAGGAGCAGGGCCCTTCCCAGGTTCCCCTGGGGTTCGGCCCCAGGACACACAGCCCCCTTATAAGCCTCCCCTTGGGCCCCCACCCTCCCCTGCACCCACTTTTCCTGCCTCAGAAATGTCCCCATGGGAGGGAAAGACAGAGCACCCAACGGGCTGGGGGGACTGACTTGACCACGTGCGGGAAACACATCCTGGTCACCAGGGCAAAGAGAAAGAAAGAGGAGATGTTAATGGCTGTGCAGTCCTGCCACAGCCCCACAGCTGGGCTGCAGCCTGTCCCCATCTCCCGACCTTCCCCACCTGAAGCCTTGGGAACCTGGTGAGTGCTGTGCGCACATCTTCGAACTGCTGCTAGTAAAGCCCTCAGCTGTCCCCCTGCCTGTGTCTGTGTCTGTCTGTCGGTGTCGGGACCTTGGCCCTCGTCCTGGGAGCCCGCCGCTCTTAGCGCTTCTCCCCTGGGCTAGGCCTGCCTCCCGATTCGGCGCCGACTCTTCTCTCAGGGCTGGAGCCAAGGTGCCTCGGTGCCCAAATCCTCAAGAGAGCCACACGCAGGACAGACGGACATCCGGTGAAAGATGTGTGCACCTCCTCCGTGACGGCCATCCTTCCGGTGACAATGTTGGGCACAGGCTGGCAGCCACACTCGGTCCTGACGGTGCCCCCCCAGGGTGCACGGGTTTCTCAGCGGGGGCGCTGCACGGCCACGAGGCCACCCAGGGGACAGTGCCCACCAGTGGGGACCAAACCTGCTCTGCCCAGGATGGGCGGGGAGGCCACCAGTCGGGTGCCTCCCATGCCTGTGGCAGTGGGCGGGAGCAGCAGGTGGACAGTCACCCTCAGGGAGGCGGGGACGTGGGTGGAACAGAAAAAAGGGTCCGAGGGGAGAGGGGCCCAGGCAGAGCCACCTGACCTGAGGGAGGTCCTGAGAGGCCAAGTGCCCGGTGCCCTGAGGCTCCTGGGAGGCCAAGGCCATCTGTTGAGCCTGGGTCTCAGGGGAGGAGCGTGAGTCCCCCTCCTCCGTTGGGGTGGGAGACCCCTCCCGCTGTGTCTCTGAGCCTGCTTCTGTCCCAGGCTGGGGCGGTCTGAGGGGCGCCTTTGGGCGAGTGAGAACCTCCTGGGGACCCCTGCAGGGCAGGGCACTGGGAGACCCACGGTGTGGGCTGCTGGGAGCCAGGCCGTCAGGGTCTGTGCTTCTTGTCCGCAAAGAACAGCTTCCGGAGCCTGTCAGGCTGCAAGGAGGGAGAGGATGCTGGAGCCCGGGGTCCCCGGGGTGCCCAGACCCCCAGCACTGATGTCCCAGGTGGCACAGGGTGGACTGCACATGGTGCCACCGGGGCCTTGTGGCCGGGGCAGCCCAGCCCTGGGTGTGGCTACCGTAGTTCTTGGGCCTGTTCCCTGGGCTGGATCTGCCCGCGGGCCCAGGGGAGGGAGGGCCTCCTGGCCACAGCCATGCCCCGAGGGAGGGGCTGGCCGAGCTTCCCTGAAGGAAGGCCTTCCAACTGGAGCAGGAGGTCAGGGGCTGTCCCCACACGGAGTGGACTCCGCCTGCTCATCAGCTCCGGGTGTAGGTGGGGGTGCTGGGGCCCAGGGCCGAGGAACCACCCCCCTCCTTTCTTATCAGAAGTGGTCCAAACAGCAGCTCTGCTCACGGAGGGACCTCAGGGCTGTGCCCTGAGCTGGTGCCGGCGCCTAACCCTGTCCTCTCGGCCAGCGGTTTTCAACCTAGGGCATTTCACCGCACAGAAACTAATTACTGAAGCTCTGCAGCACACCGGAAGATAGATTTTTTTGCTGATCTGACAAAGCTGGGTATAATTTTGACTCATTCACCCCGGATGGCTCTTGTTCTGCTGGCGGTTGTCATTTTTTTTACTCGAGGGAAAGGAGGTCAGTGCCCCCAACTAAACAGTCCCGTGTCACGTGGTTTAACCATTTCCGAGGCACAGCGGGTGAAAAATCGCTGCTCGGGTCAGCTGTCCCGCAAACAGCCTGAGGACCAGCGCCTCCTATAGGCGGGCAGTAGGAGTAACAGATACCCGTTCAATTTCATCTCGGATAGGGGATGAATGATTTGCAGTATTAGGAGCATACTCATGCTAAAATAAAATCCCTTGTTTAGAATTTGAATTAGCTGGGTAGCCCACCATGCGTCTCACTCAGCCTGGTGGCCTTTTCTTGCCGGGGAAACTCTTGCCCAAAGCCACATGGCCGGGGAATGGCTGAGCTGTGACGAGTCAGACATGGAGCCCTTTCTCCACCTCTTAAGGGGCTCAGAGACGCCTGAAGTGGCCAAGAGGGAGGGTCAGGGACCCTGGTGTGCTGTGAAGACCTCAGAAGGGCCTGGAAGCAGATATCTGACACCAAGTCTAACAGCAGCCTCCCCCACCACCTCCGGGCCCATGTGAGGGCTGGAAAGTTCTGGGTACCCATGGTGGAGGGGGTGGCCTGCCCTGCCCCTGCCCGAGGGCCACGGGTCCCGTGTACCACCAACTGCTCCCTGAAAACTGCCTGCCACTCCCCCCCCCCACCAGCCACAGAGCCCACCTTGTGTGTCTGTCTAGGCTCCTTGCTCTTGGCTGCCGGTGTGTGTGGGGGGGCATCACCAGGCTCCAGGAGCTCCGGGGCCGCCGAGACCCTGGCATAGGCACAGTCTGTGGTCCCGGACAGCCTGCCGCGGGGGAGACCGGCGCGAGGAAGCAGGAGCCTGGTGGGGCTGCCCCAGCAGACCGGCACCTCCTCGTAGGTGCTGCCGCCTTGGTCCGGCACGTCACCGGGCTCCTGCAGGAGCAGTGCATAGGTGTCCACAGCGCTGTCGGGGGAGCCGGGCCAAGCCCTGTGGCCGGGCCTCAGGGACTCCGGGCTCCAGGGGGCAGCTGAGGGTCCTCCAGGCTCAGAACGGGGGGGCAGGAGGAGGCCCCAGGAAGTGGGAGAGACGGCCGGGCCCTGGTCTGGGCTGCCCCCCGAGAGGGCCGGCCCCGGGCTGTCAGGCCCGTCCTGGCTTCCGTCTGAGAGTCTGCTCGGGGACCCCTTGCCAGGGGTGCCGGCCTGGCTGCCGGCTGGAGGTGGCCCATGCCTGCCGGCCACCTCTGTGCCCAGACCGAGCTGTGCCTGCTTCCTCTTCCTCAGTTCTGCATAAACGATGTTGGGGCCATCAAGGGGCTGGTCCGGATGGGAGGCACCCCTCCCAGGGAAGGGCGGCACCCCGGTGGGGGGCTGGGGAGAGAGGGACAGAGAACCTGTAAAGGATGCCACCGCCAAGAGGCCGATGGGTAAACCGAGGCATTCTCAGACCACCTGCGACCCCGACTTGGCCTCGGTTTACCTGACTCAGGTACAGGGCCGGTGGTATGAGTTCAGGACCCAGCCAGCAACCATGCAGGACTCTGAGGGGTCTTCACTCAAAGTCTGGGGTCACCAGCTGTCCCTACCACCCAAGCTCCTCCTGCCTCTGGGGTGGTCCCCTGCTCCCCGGGAACCCAGAACCTTCCGAATGCCCCCCAAATTAATCATTCGCCCCAGCTCGGTGCCGGGCTGTGTCTGGACTCAGTGGTCGTAGGTGAGAGGTGACAGTGCATCGCCCGTCACTGTGACGTGGCACTCGTCACCAGGCAACATGCTGTCTGGTCCCAGCCGGAAATGAGGAGGAACGAAGCAGGGTCACAGGGGACAGAGCCACCTGCGGGAAAGGGGGCGTTTGGACGGCCTGGGTGCCTGTGCCAGGAGGTGGCGTGGGAGCCGGAAGCGGGACGCACCGAGAGCGAAGCGGGCAGGCAGCGGCTGGGAGAGAGTTCCAGTCAGAGGGAGAGGAGGAGCAGAGGCGGGGACTCCAGAGGCTTGAGAGGAGGAGGTGGAGGCCCTGGGTGACCGGTGAGGAGCTGGGGAAGGTCTCAGCCTGCGCCGTGATCGCGGGGGCAAGAGGGGCCTCTGAGCCACCCCCCCGCCCCCTACACCCCTGCAGGCAGCTGTGGAAGAGCATCAGGGACGGTGCTACACCCCTACACCCCTCCCCCAGCCACAGTTACCGCAGACCCCAGCCGTCCTGTGCCCACTCTCTCAGGCAAGCCTCGTGGGAACCTCAGGAATGCAAACGAGGCTCCCAGAGATCAGACGCTGCCCCCACATCACCCAGCTAGACAGGCCAGGCCGAACAGGACGTGACCCAGTTTGGCTTGCCTTGCGCAGGCCATGCACGGCAGGGCAAGCCCCCCGGGGGTCCGCCGAGGGGCCTGTGTGTGGGCGCACCCGGAACCCAGAGTCCTCACCTCCACGCTCTGCTCCTTGGACACATTCTCGGGGCTCCTGTCCTTGGTCTTCTTCATGTGCAGGAAGGAGACCTGGGGCTTAGGAGGGGGTCGGGGGCCGCTGGCTTTGTCTGGGGCCCCCGTGGGGGGCGCCGTGGCAGGCGGGTCCTCCAGGCCCAGGTTGGTCTGCTGGAGGCCCAGAGTGATGGCGTCGTAGAGATCGCTGTCCTCCAGCTGGGGACAGTGGGCACAGCGGAGTGAGGTCTCACACCCGCCCAGACTCCAGCGCCTGCTGGAGACTGCTTGCTGGCTAGGGAGTGAAACGTGCTCGCCGGGTCGCCCGCGTGGGGAAGACACTGCCTCAGTCTCCCTTTTTCAAATGGGGGCTGTGACCCTCGGGGTGCGTGCCCCCGCGCAGCAGCAAATAGGGAAGGAAAGGCCGGTGGCCCCAAGGTGTGCACACCCCAGACCTGGGCAACCCACCCACCACCCTTACCCCAGGGCGGAGGGGTGCCTACCCGGGGGCAGGCTGCAGCCAGGGTCTCCCCAAAGGGCTCAAACTGCACCGCCTGGTAGTAGCACACGAGCTCAGACAGGCTGCTGTGGCTCTGAGTGTCCCCAGAGACCAGGTAGCGCCGGTTTCGGAGCTGGGTGATTACAAAATGCCGGCATCGGTCGCTGCCCCTGCAACACAGACAGGCTGGCCTGACCCCTCGGGCTCCAGGCGGCGCCTGCAGGGTTGGGGGCTAGGCTCCCGGGATGCCTAAAGGGGCCCGGGGAGGGCAGGACCGGGTGAGGTGGGGCGAGGGACGGACCCCGCTTGGTGCAAAATTTAAAGGGCACCACAAAACTCAATCATCAAGGCTTATAACCCACTATTTTAGAAGATGAAAATAGTGAGAAATGCAGGACAAACAAAATACCAAAGTCTTAAGAATGAGATCCGGCCCCGCATGAGGCAGCCTGGCCCACCCCACCATGGACCCTGCCCTGCCATAAAGGGGGGTCCAGCCCCCCCCACTGCACCCGCCCTCCTCCCAGGCATCCCTCCGAGGCAGCGGCCCTGCCGACACCTTGGTCTCCCACGCCCCTGGCCCTCTGCCCATGCAGTCCTGTCTATTGGAAACGCTTCCTAAACCCCAGGCAGACCTCCCTCTCTGCCTAGCAACTTGCTATTCTTCCTTCTATCCTGGGCTCAAGGTTCCCCTGTGAAGCCTTTCCCTGCCCTTGCCCTGTTACCCCCATGGCCAGCTGGGACTCCAGCGGGGCACGCAGCCAGTGCTGCTGAAGAAATGTCCCCCGAACACGGAGAGTGAGGGAGTGAGGCAGCCAGGGCCCAGGAAAGCCAGGCGGCTCGGGCCGGGGTGGGGGGGGTGGCCTCTGCTTACCTGCACAGCATTACCTGCACAGTGAGTCCTCCCTTACCTGTAGGACAAGATGTAGCCGGTGGCCCGGTCACTGAGGCGGATGAGGAAGGAGCCAAGAGCTTTGTCCCCGAGCAGCTGCTCCGCCTGCCTGGGCAGAGCACACGCCCTGAGCTGGGCTTGGGGGGTCTCTGCCCAGGGGGTGCGCCAGCACGGCGGCAGCCCCCCAGACCTCCGCACACTTGCTCAGCCCTTCCGCCCTTCTGGGGTCTGTCCAGGTCCAGCTCAGTGGCTCCGGGTTGGAGTCCTGAAGCCACATGTCCCCGGGCCAGCCCTGGGTACAGCCTCCCTGACCTGGCCACCCAGCAGAAGGGCTGTGCAGTGAGAAGGAATCCACGCGGATTCCAGGTCTGCGAGGTCCCTTCTCAGTGTGGGACGCGCTCTACGTGACAGTCCCTGTCCTGTCCTCCTCGTCAGCCCCAGGCCGCTGTGTCTGCGGCTAATTTCTAACTGGTGCCAAGTACTTCGCAGGCACGGTGGGAAATTCCGGCTGCCACCTGGTTTGGCAGCCGCAGGCCGGGGCGTGCCTGAGCCACGGACTCTCCTCGGTTGCGGAGTGCCTGCTGTATGCACGCCGGGCCAGCGACAGGGTTGGCAGTGTTCGGGGCAAGCGACAGAGCGAGAACTTCCGAGATAGTGCCAGCAGAGCATGCGAACCGAGGACCGGCCTCCCCGAGCCAGGAGGGCTGGCCAGACGGCTTGGAGGGCCAGCCCACTCAGAGTGCCAACCCCGCACCTTGGCGTTTACTCCTGGGGTAACTGTGCGCCCACAGGACAGTCCCCACTTCACCCGGGGCTGACGCTGCTGGACCTGCGTGCTCAGTGTCACGCCCTCTAGGTGCTCCTCAAGTCCTTCAGAGCTGGCCCGAACGCACCTGTTCCCAGAGCCCCTTCGAGTCCTAGTCTATATGCAGAGCAGGGGCCGGTGCCCCGGGGAACGGGGTGCTCCCCACTCTGTCCCCCTACCCACCGCCTCCCGGGGTCCCTGCCCAGCCCAGGGAGGGGGCAGGAGTCAGGCTCGTCCCACAGTTCCCGGACCACCTTCTCCGCCCCGAAGGGCTGCGGACAGGGGCAGCCTTACTTGCGGGTGATGAATCCGTGAAACCAGGGGGGCAGGGCTCCGTGGTGCAGAATGAGGGGGGCCTGCGTCTCCATGAACCACCTCAGGGCCAGCTCCTGCAGCTGGGTCACGGCCTGGCTGTCCCCCGCCTCCTCGGGCCCCCGGCCCCCACAGAGCTGCGTTGGGCTGCCCTCCATTCTGGCGAGTGCTGAGGCGGGGGCCCAGGCCCGAGCCCACACGCCTCTATATCTGCATGTGTGCGCCCGCTCATTTGCCTGGGCCCTCAAACGCCTCAACCGTCAGCAGCACACAGGAGCCCTATTGTCACCTCTGGGCTGGCTGGTGGCACTGGGGGGAGGGGCACCTCTACAGCCAGGGAGTGAGGGAGGCCATCCCTGACCCGCACACAGCAGGGACATTGCCCTGCTGGGCTTGGTCTCCTTCCCAAACGCCAGCCCTGACTGAAGTCCAGAGCAGGGCCACTGTCCACAGAACCTTGGACTTAAATTCTACATCCGGTTCCCTCGTGTAAGCCACTTGCATTTTGGTGAACTTTCGTGCTGATTAATTCCCCTTTCCTCTCAAGATCTTAAAGATTTTACTTATTGACTTTTAGAGAGAGAGGAGAGGAGGGAGGAAGAGAGGGAGAGAAACATCAATGTGTGGCTGCCTCTCACACGCCCCCTACTGGGAGACATGGCCCACAACACAGGCGTGCGCCCTGATTGGGAATCGAACCAGAGACCCTTGGGTTCGCAGACCAGCACCCAATCCACTGAGCTACACCAGCCAGGGCTCAAGATGTGTTTTCTAGACTCCTCTAGGGTCGTTATGGGGACGAAGCGTGGCAGCGTAATGGTTAAGAACGAGGGAACATCTATGTAAGTGCAAAGAAGACAGAACCACTCGAAATGGTAACACGCATGAGGCCGTCATAGCCCCCGGGGCGTCCCCGACTGGCCAGGCTGAGCAGCGGCCAGTGCGGTGATGTCCTGCCTGGATCCCGGTCTGAGGGGCGGGCGACATGGGTGCGTTCGCTTTGGGAAAGTTCATGGAGCCCCGTGCTCACGGTTTATGCACTTTTCTAGGCTCACGTTCCACTTCAAGAAAACAGTTCATTTCAAAAAATAATGGCTGTGCTACAGCCCTATTTCACTGGTTCTGATTCTGGCAGACCAGCTAAATGATGTCGAGCAGACAGCAGGTTTTCTGGGCTTCAGTGTCTTTGTCTCTGAAACAGGGACCACAGTGCCACCTGTTGTTAGGTCCTTAGTGTTGGGAATAACAACAGATTAGAATTGGCCGTTACCTTGATGATGAGGATGCTGAGGGTGATGAGGATGGTGTGGAACAATTCTGGGTCCTCCCCAGCCGGTAACCATTGTCATCATTACTGTCCACTGTCATTACACCGTGGTGCTCTCAGGTCACACACACCTGTGTGCGGCGGGTGTGGTTCAGCGGGA
This sequence comes from Artibeus jamaicensis, assembly GCF_021234435.1. NCBI lineage: Eukaryota > Metazoa > Chordata > Mammalia > Chiroptera > Phyllostomidae > Artibeus > Artibeus jamaicensis. The sequence continues at coordinate 290,129 of NW_026522049.1, read as the reverse complement.
AGGCAGGGGCAAGAAGCGCCGGGACCTCAGCCTGGGCAGCACCTTCCCTGTCTGAGGGTCGTGATCCACACCTGGACCCCGGGGGACGTGGTGTCCCCCTGCCTCACGGGCGGATGGAGTGAAGTCCTGCAGGTCACCCTGTCAGCACAGGCTCACAGCAAGTGTTTCTGGAGGGCCAGCCTGGGTAAACGTCACTTTTATGGACAGTTAATGTCCGGCCTTGACAGGGAGGTGTGGACTCCAGCCCGGAGTCTCGGGAGGTGGCCATGCACCATGCAGTTGGTCCTTGGTTTTCCCGCCACAGATACGAGCCAGGCACACGCTGGGTCAGAACGGAAGTCCCGGTCCCAAGCTGGGAAGGACTGCGACCACCGCCCCCCCCCTCCCCGCATGGCTCAGCCACCAACACAAATGGCAGAGGTTTCCGTGTCCCGTGACAGCTGTTGAGGACATCTGGAGACATCGTTTTTGCTCGTGATTACCTCAAAATGACAGCCATTAGACCCCATGCTGGATCTTGTTATTGAACACGCAAAGAAACAGCACATCGTATCAGTATATCGCAAATATTTTGACAACCACCTTTCAGTATAATTTATTTTCCGCTGTGGTTCTCAGCATTTCATTTTGCACATTTGAAAACGCCATTCTGAGAAGTCCACGGCTTTCCCAGACACCAAGGTGGTCGACGGTGCAAAAGAGGCCGAGGGGCTGGGGTCAGACCCAGAGCCGGGCGGCTGCCAACACGAGGTCCTGGAAGTATTCAAATACAAAGAAATGCGCTGCTGTAATTTTCCAGTGACGTGTTCTCTTTCCACCTTCCTCTTAGGCCAGACGCTTTTAGGAACCTGGGCGTTTGCATAAGGAGACAAAGGTTTTGTGTACAGGATGGGAGGCAGAGCCCAGGACAACTTGGGACATGGGTGACGATTCTGAAATCAGGCAAATAAACAGGGGTTTAAATTTACCCTCAGAAGAAACGTAGGTGAGGGAGGGCAAAGCCCTGACCTGGGGCATCACGGGAGCTCCGTGAAGGGCGGGTGGGGTGACTCTCACACAGTGCTCTGCTTCCCACTGTTCAGCTCAACCATGTGGTCGCCCACAGTAGGGGGTGGCGGGCCCAGGGACTGGGGATCCAGGAACAGCCCCCGCCCTCCTCCACCCTGAGGTGCCTCGAGGTGTAGACAGAGGAGTTAAGAGGTTTCAGGCTCTGGGGCCCAATTAATGGGCTTAGGATTCCATGGCGTCTCTGTTCGTTTGTAAAAACAGGGAGGAGAGAGAGGACCCACCTGGCAGGGTTTTGGGAGCTGGGAGCGGATCCAGGCAGAACGGTGGCTGGGAGCCAGCGTGCACAGATGTCTGCCCAGCTCCAAGTCACCACCGGGCTGGGAAGTTTCAAGCATCCAAAGTCTCTGCCTGCCTCCTCCAAACTTTCTTGTCCTGGGTTCTCCTCCCTCAAGGCTATGCTTCTCCTTTAGGACCAATAGATGACTGTGGGTTGTCCATAAGGTACTCACTCTAAGGGTGCTCTGGCTGGCTCACCCTCAGACGAGGAAACCCAGGTGTCTCCAGAAAGCTGCTCACAGGCTGTGTCTCCGGGACTCTTTTGGTGTGTCCTCATGATGTCACTGAGTGAGCTGGTCCTGTCATCTCTACAGCGTGGCTGCTGGGGTGGGACAGCGATACCCAGCGAGGCCCCTTCCAGCCACCCACCCCGCAAAGCACAGCCTCTTCTGTGTTATTCACAGAACGAGGGCCAGGCACTGGGAACTTGACAAGGGCCTGCAACGCATGTCTGAGACCTGAAAACAAACCAAAACCAAAAAAAAACCCATACTAGTAATGGCTTCAAAATCTAAAACTACAAAAGTATAAAATCAGCCCAGGCTGGTGTGGCTCAACGGATTGAGCCCCACCTGCAAACCAAAGGGTCACCAGTTCAATTCCCAGTCTATGGCATATGCCTGGGGTGCGGGCCAGGTCCCCGATAGGGGGCGCTCGAGTGCAATCATACATTGCTGTTTCTCTCCCTTTCTCCTGCCCTTCCCCTCTCTCTAAAAAAGAAGTAAGATCTTTTAAAAAATTACAAAATCAGAATGAACAAATGTATAAGGAACTACCCATACAACATCATACGGCATCAGCTTCACGCAATGTTGGTAAAACTTCCATCATATCTGAAAATGGTCTGGCGGTCAGGTCCTCTTCCCAAGAACCCTGCAGTGTGCGGGGAAGGGGGGAAGTGCCCTGCCCACCCTCCACCCTCCAGCCCCCAGGGGCACCCAGGCCTCTACCTGTCCCAGCCCTAGTCCCCTGGTCCCCTGGGGGGGGGCTTGGTCAGCATGTCAGGTGCCTTTGCCCTAAGAAAGAGTCTCACGAGGTGTGCAGATTTGCCTGCAAATTTGGTAGGGAAATGAGGCCTCCTGAAGCTGCCCCCTGCACACACACACACACCCTCCCCCCAGCACATCTTGGCAGGGGGTCTCTTGGCCGGGCTCTCTCGGAAGCTCCACCCCCTGACTAGGCCAAGAGCTTCTCGCTGTCCAGGCCTTTTGTGGGCACCCCCAACGGCCAACAGAGCCAACGAGCAGGGCTGAGGCTGTTTGTGGACTGAGTGAGCCAGGCTACTGCACGTCGGGGCCTGGGACAAGTCCTTTGTACTCACTGTCTTGTGCAAGCCTCATAACAGCTCTAGGAAGTAAATGCTGTCTTTACGCCATTCTACAGGTGAGGAAACTGAGGCACAGGGAGGCCAGGGAATCACACAGACCCTCACTTATTTTGGAACCCTCCCCTGACCTCTAGAGCCCTGGGCACCCCCCTCCCCACCCATCCGTAAGGGTGGGAAGTGTGGAAACTTAGGTCAGTGCCAAAATTTCCCCTTTTCAGTAAACAGCAGCCACTTCCCTGGCTTGGCCACTTCCCTCTGGTCACTGGGTTTGCTACAGGGGCAGGCCCTCGGGCACCGAGCAGACCCACATTAGTCACAGCTGGGCTGTGTAAAGCTGGCCCCCGACCACAGGACACTGACATTTAACCCGAGAGGTCTCGGGGACTGTAACATGCCGAGGAGCCATCGAAGAAAGGTTCCAAGGAATTCAGAGCCACCAGAGGCAGCCCCCAAGTTTCCACATAGGAGGGCCTTGAGAGGGCATGACCTGGTCAGAAATAGTCAGGGGGCGGGGATGGAAGACTGAAGCTGCATTTTTTCAGCATTTTACATAAATCATAAAAATTACATAAACCATAAAAATCATTTATGATTGTGCAAACTGATGATGGGGTGGGAAGGAGATGAGATAAAGCCCCGTGGTGGAGACCCCTTCCATCTCAGGGCCCCAGGAGTGAGGGGTGAGACATTGCAGGATGGGTTCATGAGGTCACCAGCATTCCAGGGTGGCCTAGGAGAAGTGTGCGGATTGAGGAGGCATTAAACTTGGTCCTGGAAGCTGTATGAGGCTTCGGAAGGCTTGGGCCACTCTCCTCGTGCCAGCAGTGGGCAGTCCCATCCTCTCTACTTTGCTTTATTGTGAAACCACCCTAATTGTCCCTTGAGGTTTGTGCGAGTTCATAAGTTAATATCTGAAACACTGGCAAGTACTAAGGGCCATTTAAGTAGTAAATCTTATTCAAATGTCACCACAGCATTTACGCAACGGGGTCTATCTTCCGGTTTCCCGTGTGTCTTCTCTGCTCCTTCCTCGAAGGTCGTCTGGGGACACAATGGCGACCTGCAGTCTCCACACCTACACGCGGTGCGCAGAGCAGATGGCGCTCGCTCGGCGAGCGAACGTTTGTCGAAGTCAATGCAGACCTGAGGCCCAGAGAGGTGGGACGTGCGTCGGTTTTCATTCATGCATTCTATAAATATTTACCGAGCCCCCACCCACTTGGTGCCGGCAATAGGCTCTCACTTGTCCACTACCAGTCTGTGAGTCTGGCGGGGTTAGATGCTTACACAAACGCTTTTGTACCCACGGTGCCGGGAGGACACTCCACTGGGTTTCGAGCCCTGCACACTCCCGTGCACCCACACTCCTACACAGAAGTGCAATAGTGCTGCACAAGAGGGCAGGGAGGACTAGAGTGGCCCGCTGGAAGTAGCCTGCGGGGCTGCTACTGGTTTGGCCCATCCGGGGGCTTGGCGGGTGGGCGCAGGCGGACTACAAGTCCCAGGCGGCTCTGCGCGCGCAAGTCGTGGGCGTGGCGGGGGCGGGACTACAAGCCCCAGGCCGCTTTGCGTGCGTGGGCGGGGCGGGTAGGAGGGTGCGGCGGCGGCAGTGTCGGCGGCAACGCGGGCGAGCGCCCAGCTCGGCTACAGTGGCGCGCGGCGGGCGATGCCGGGGCCCGGGGCCCGCGCGGACGAGGGCGGCGGCAGCGAGGGCGCGGGGCTGGGGCGGGAGCCCGCGCGGCTGTGCGGCTACCTGCAGAAGCTGTCGGGCAAGGGCCCTCTGCGGTGTTACCGCAGCCGCTGGTTCGTGTTTGACGCGCGGCGTTGCTACCTCTACTACTTCAAGAGTCCGCAGGACGCGCTGCCGCTCGGCCACCTGGACATCGCCGACGCCTGCTTCAGCTACCAGGATCCCGACGAGGCGGCCGAGCCCGGCGCCGAGCCGCCCGCGCACTTCCAGGTGCACAGCGGGGGCGCCGTCACGGTGCTCAAGGTGGGAGCCCGCTCCGCAGCCCGCACCCTAGAGCCCGCTTCCTAGAACCCAGTCCCAGGCCAGCACCCTAGAGCCCGCTCCCCAGCCTGCACCTCAGAAGCACCCTCTCAGCCCGCACCCAAGACCCGCACCTCAGCCTAGAATCACCCCCGCCCCTTGGCCGACTCCCAGCCTCACGCGGGTCTGGCCATTGAACCCTCTCCTTCCATCTTCCTCTGAGGCCCGGGTGCCTTCGTTTCCCTCCTTCTACCCCCCAACTCTGTCCCCGTGTTCCATCTCATGCCCTTTACCCTGTGGCCACGGTCCTCTGACCTCCCTGGCCGAGCTCTGCGTTCCCACATCCCTGGTGTGTCCTGCGCCCCCCTCCCCGTAGCGCAAAACTGCAGGCTTGTTGACCTTGGCCGAGTGATCCCACATCCCTGTGCCTCAGCTGTCTTCCCAGGACTGGGAGGAACAGCAGTGGAATCCGTGTGACTGCTGGGTGAGTGTTCCTGCCATCAGTGTCTTGCTCAGAGTGGGCAGGGACCCCCAGTGGAGGTCACACAGCCAGCGCCCGCCAATCTGTTTTCGTGCTGGTTATTTTGGCTGGAAGTTGGGACCGGACAACTTCCACCAGCATGAGGTCTTCCTGGTTGTCGGAAGGAAGGAGGTGTGGGAGATAATGCAGAAATGTGGGCTGAAGTCTACAGGCCATAGGCCGCAGTCGGGTGCAGAGGCCTCCCTGGCCTTGGGGGGCCTCCCCATCACTGAGCTCGGGGCCCCAGCTCTGGCCTCTCCTGCCCCTGCTGCCTGCCTGGTAGTGGATGCCTCCGCCCTCACTCCCCTTTCTCATTTCTCTTGCATGTTGTAAGCTGGGCTTTCCCCCAGAGCAGCAGGGCTGGGCTGGGACGAATGACAACTTTCTGGAAAGCAGGCCAAGTGCAGCGCAGAGTAAGCTGTGCCTGCTTACGCCCGGGCCTTGTGAGCCCAGCACTGTTCCCGGACCCCCTGGAGCCACGGCAGCTGGGACTGCCTCCCAGGGTGTTGCTGCAGCCCCACACCCCGTCCCTGAGTGGCTGCAGACAGCCTGTTTCTGCAGAGGAAGCCACGCAGGGTTGAAGTTCAGGGTTGCAGTTCTTCCGCAGCTTCCTTAGAAAGCGCTTGTATGAACTCAGGCACGGCCCCAGCGAGGCTGCGTGAAGCTGGGCATGCCAAAGAAAGAGGCTTGTCCTCACCTCACACGGACCCTCCCTGTTCAACAGTGCGCTGTGGGCTGGTTGGTGCAAAGGGTAAAGAGCCTCCAGAGTCAGATTTTCTTGGATTACTTTGGAGCCTGCTCTCGGGTTTTCTGTTTAAAGTTTTTTGAGTAGCAGAGTTGCCTACGTAACCGGGGCTGTGGGTGCAGTGTGGGGAGCTTGGTGTTAGAGCGGCAGGAGCTGGAACCTCCCGCCTGAGCCTGCCTCGAGCATGTGTTGGTGAGGTCATCCCAGCGTCCTCTGCTGGCAGAGAGGGGGGATCTTGCCTCACCCTCAGGTGGCCCGAGGGGCTCTGGTGGATGTTGTGGGAAGGGGCTGGCGGGGAGCAGACACTACCAGGCAGCCGTGGGAAACTGTAGTAGGGTCAGGGCCACGCACATGCTGTCTTCACGTCATGGAACATGAGGCAGCAGGTGCACATGAAGGACTCACACAGGTAAACTTGGCAAGGAGGACGTACTTACTGAGGGGCTGCATGCAGAAGGGCGCCAGTTCTGCAGCAATTCGGAGATTGTGCAAATGTCTCTGGCGTTCGCGTTCGGTTGGCGGGAGACCTGCGTGTGGGGATGGGCCCTGGGCCTGGGCGGTGGTTCCTGCTCAGGAAATAAGGGCGTGTGCGTGGGGACGGGTGCCTGGAGGCTGCCACTATATTTCTAGGACTGGGTGGTGGGCACCCCAGTGTTCATGACGTTATTTGGTCCATGTTAGTGTATCCAGAATATTTCTTCCAAAAAAAATTTTTTTTGTAGCCCTGGCTGGTGTGGCTCAGTGGATTGAGCGTGGGCCTGTGAACCAGAGGATCGAGGTTCAATTCCCAGTCAGGGCACATGCCTGGGTTGCAGGCCAGTTCCCAGCAGGGGACACACGAGTGGCAACCATACATTGATATTTCTCTCCTTCCCTCCTTCCCTTTCCCTCTAAAAATAAATAAATAAAATCTAAAAAAATTATTTTTAGATTTACTTTTTAGAGAGAGGGGAAGGGAGAGAAAAAGAGAGGGAAACTTTCCTCCGTCGCTTCTTGCAAACCCCCAACCAGGGACCTGACCCACGACCCAGGCTGGGGCCCTGACCGGGAATTGAACTGGGACCTTTCAGTTTGGGGGATGATGCCCAACCCACTGAGCCATACCAGTCAGGGTCAGAATATTTCTTTTTAAAAAAGAAATGGATTTCCAGGTGGGGTGGTGACTGGACAGGACTATTTTGATACATTGGCTTAGTGACAGAGTAGGACAGCGTGCCTGAGGCCAGCCGTCTGCTTTCTAAAAACAACGAAACTGGCAGCAGAAGAAGGCCCCCCAGAGGAAGGGGGCGTCCAGATGTGGCGTTAACAGCGTGGGGAGTGTGTTTTAGGAAGTATGAATCTTAGTATCCAGCAGTTCCTTCTGAGAAGAACACTCTTCCGGTGGTAAAAGTAGAAACTGGCGATTTATCTACCTTTTCACCCTTCAGCTCAGAGGGCTGATTAACCCTCCCTGTCAGGGTTCCTCTGCCACAGAGGACCCCGATTTCCGAGGAGCCTTGTGGGTGAGCGGGGACGAGCCCTGCCGAGACTTTGGCCAGCTGCACCTAACTGTGCAGACACCATTTCCTTGGACAGATGGGTTCAGAAGAGAAGAAAAGAAAACTCAGCAGTTTGCTTATGGTGCGAGCATGTGTTTCTCATTTTCCAGCGCCTTTCCGCCTTCTCTGGAGAAGCTGTGGTTTTGTTGGGCTTCTACAAAACGTTTTACTGCCTAACTCTCAGCGTAAGCTGATACTGGAATTTCTTGGTCAGCTTCTCTGTTGCTGAACCCGGGAACCTGGTTCAGCAACAGAGATTTCACAGATGAGGTACTGGACTCCAGGGATCGGGGCGTGATGGGCCTTGGGTCAGGAATCCAGGCCCAGGCCCCCTTTGCAAGGAGAGACTCCGGGACAGGGAGCGTCCGAAACGGAGCATCTGTTATCTGTGTCAACACATCTGCCTTCTTTAACTCTGGAGGCCAGCGGTTGTTGATGAGATAAGGCACAGTGGTTTTCCTTTCACTTTGTGCTTTCTGTGCCGAGAGAAAGCACCGGGATGGTTGTACCGGCGTGTATAGGAAGGACCGCACGTGAGATGTTTGGGAACCGCAGCAACGGTCAGGCAGGGGCTGATGCTTCCTGTGGGGGTGGGGGGAGGGCTGAGGGCCTCTTTCTCACTGAGCTCTGCTGAGGTCTGAGGCCCGGAGGCAGTGGTGGCCTGCCTGTCACTTAGGGAAGGAGAGAGCTCGTGGCTGACGGCAGGGAGTTCCAGCAGCAGGCAGCGGGCGAGGCCTCGGCCCCCACCCCCTTTCCTGGGGGCACCAGCACTCCGCTGCACATGTGTGTCAGTTCCCAAGTCACACTTGCCTGAACAGCCATGCGTGCGTGCCTATTCCGAAGCCACTTGTGTGGGGGAAAAGGCACATTCTGCAGTGTTGAAACTGCCCTCGGCTTTAATGGCAAACATTCGTCGGCCTGGGTGATGGTGGTGCGTTCAGTGCATGCCGGATGTGGCAGGCGAGGCTTCCCGGGCACACGGGACATCCACTCAGGGGTCTGGAAATACAGTCTGTGACGAAGGTGGGACCTTTCCTGGGCTGCCGTGGCTTCCCCATCAGGGAGTTCCGTAAGGGCCGGAACGGTATCGTGTGGGACACCACAGGGGCTTCCCATCTCTCGCTGCCTCGCACACAGTCCCCGGTGCAGCGCAGACCCCACTCGCCCCCACCCGCCCCCGAGGATGGCCTTGCCGTGTATCCTCACCGCCCAGCCCAGCCCAGGGCCTGGCGCAGAGCGGGCGCCCAATAGGCGCTTGTTGAACCGGGGAGCCCAGTGCCCACTGGTTTTGGAATGAGCCTCAACCCTTTGGAAGCAGCTAGAATTCTCAGCTGTATCAGATGCCATTGTCACCCCGCGTCATGGAGGTGGCCACCACTCGGTGAACAGTATCCAGGGTCCAAGAGGGACGACTGACCCCCATTTCAGTCGGTCCTGCATCATCAGGTCTCTGGTATGTGGTGCCACAGCCTGGGCTCCGAGCACACTCTCACCAGCGGGCAGACGCACCGGGGAAAGGGCCCCACGGCGGGGGCCCCACGGCGTGGCGTGTTCCTCTTGTACGTGTGCCGTCTTGGCGACCGCGCTGTGACCATCATACAGAGGCAGCCGCAGAGTGGGGTCTCTGTCTTCCCAGAGGTTTTGTTGATGGGTGCCGAAATTTCACATAAGTTTTGTGTGTCACAGACTAATGTGCTTTGGATTTTTTTTTAATAAACACTTAACAATGAGAAAGCCACTCTTGGCATGCAGGTATATAAGCTAGACCTTGGAGGGCTCAGTGTGGCCTCACTGGGGTTCCTGCAGGGCGGGCAGTGTGCCTGGGGCAGGGGCCTTTGCCCTTGACACCGTCCCCCAGGGAAGACAACCTGCCCCCTGAGGCAGTGACTGGGCCAGTATTGATGCGGAGTTTTCCATTCTCTTAGACCTGCAGGAGCAGGGTCTCAGTGATGCGGGCGGGGCGACCCCGTGCCCCCAGGCCCAGCCCTCAGAGAGCAACCACCGTGTGGAAATGGTGAGGCTGGTAGCAGGGGCCTTCTGACGAACCTCCGCTGAGTCACCTCGTAGAGCGCGCGGTGGGGGTGGCGGCGGGAACACTCTGGGCTGCTGTGTGTGGGGGGCCTTCCCAGGGCACGCGGCTGAGGTGGGCTCTGGGGTCGCCCAGCGAAGAGCAGCTGACCCAGCAGCACTGGAAAGCCCAGCTCAGCTGGAGATCCAGGCCAGGTTGCCCCAGAAGCGGGCCTGTCCCGTGCACTGGCAGATGGATCATCCGGTGTCTCGGTTCCAGCAGAGCGTAACTCCCTGTGAAATGAGGTCTGTCTGCGGCTCAGCACGGCGCCCCCGTTCACAGAGTGCTGTCAGGCATGCGTTAGGTGCGCCCGTCACTGCTCCAGGCCCCGTGCTCTGGGCCCTGGTGACCTCACGGCGGGGGCAGGGAGGTGTGGGCCGCACTCCCCCCCCCCCCCCCCGTGTGTTCAGTCAGCAAACATATTGAACATCTGCTGTGTTGTGAGTATCATGCCATTCCTGCAGGCACAGCAGGGAAAATTGTCTGTTCATTTAAGAAAGGACAGCATCAAGGCTTTAAAAATAGATTAGCACTTGATAGAATCAGAGAATTCCAAAAGCTTTGGGGAAAAAAACCAACAACTTTGAGAGAAACCACATTTGTCTGCCGTCCTCGGCCTTGGGAGTAAATATCAGATGTCCGCCAGGTTTTCGATTCCAAGGGAGGTCTGGCGTCCTTCCACGGTAAATGACGGGGAGGGGGGCTCTCCATTGGGAAGTGGCCCCGAGCCAGAAATTTGTGCTCCGTGCAGAAACTGCTGTGGGCGGTGCCAACTTGGAGAGAGCTGCAGAAAGACAAGCGGGGGTGGGGTGGGGGGTGGGGAGGTGTCAGATTTGGGTAAAATTGAGAGCTGCTCAGGCACTGGGTCCTCCTTGGGTCACTAAGTTGTCATCTTTGTCACATGGACTCAACATCTTTTTTTCTTTTAATTTTCACCCAAGGATTTTTTTTTTAATAATTAGCATTTTGCATGTCATGGTTTTTTTTAAAGATTTTATTTATCTTTAGAGGGGAAGGGAAGGCGAGAAGGAGAGAAATATCAATGTATAGTTGCTTGTGAGTCCTACGTGGCCGCCCCAGGCATGTGCCCTGACTGGGAATCGAACCACGATTGTGTGGTTTGCAGCCTCAATCCACTGAGCTACACCAGCCAGGTCCAAGGACTTTTTTTTATTGCTTTGAGGGGTGGGGGGAGGGAGGGAGGGAGGGAGGGAGGGAGAAAGAAAGAGAGAGAGAGAGAGAGAAAGAAAAAGAAAGAAAGAAAGGAAGGAAGGAAGGAAGGAAGGAAGGAAGGAAGGAAGGAAGGAAGGAAGGAAGGAAGGAAGGAAAGAAAGAAAGAAAGAAAGAAAGAAAGAAAGAAAGAAAGAAAGAAAGAAAGAAAGAAAGAAAGAAAGAAAGAAAGAAAGAAAGAAATGGATGTGAGAGAAAAAAACATCCCTCAGTTGCCTCCTACACGCTCCCTGACTGGGGATTGAACCTGCAACCTTCCAGTTTACAGGATGATGCTCCAACCAAGGGAACCACACTGGCCAGGGCCACTCAGCACCTTTTAATACTGAGCCATTTGCTTCTTCAGAGGGATTGCTGGGAGGACAGGACTCTGGTGGAGAAGGGGGAATCCGGAGCGGGGAGCCTGGGCCCCCACGCCCCCTAGGCGTCCGCCCCGGCTCTGCCTCGGTGGAGACCTGCCTCCTGGGGACCTGCGGGTACGAAGCGGTGGCCAGGCCTCTGATGTCAGGTGGGCAGGCCTGTGTTATCAGAGATGTTGGTCTTGGATTATAAGAGGTGTTTCTTGGTAGCAGGCCTGGTCCGTGCTTCCCTTTGCAGCCCTCTGCTGTGCAGGGGCGGGGCTTGCGGGGAAGGCAATGCTGCCGTTCCACTAGCAGGTTTGCCGAGCACAGGACATGGGGCCGGAGTCGAGTGTGGCCTGTGGCCGCAGGGAGCTTGTCCCGCTCTGTTCTGGGCTGTGACGAGGACACACATCTGGGCTGGGTCATCTGTGAGTGGCTCTGTGAGCTGGAAGGGGGCCTGCCCTGTCCCCTCCCGACACAGTGAGGAAACCAAGTCCCACCCCTCGGCGGTGGCAGCTCAGCCACCGGAACCCTTCCTAGACACAAGAACTGCATTTATATTTAAAATGTAGCCGTGTGCTGACATTTGCCTTGTGTTTCCACCTTGAGCCACGAGTCAGAAATTGAGCTCATTCCGTTCTCAGGTGCTGCATAGAGAGGCACCATCACCCACTTGGATGGCGACAGAGGTCAAGTCCCCCAGGGTTGGAAACGAACGGTGTGGGGGACAGATGTCCGGGGAGGGGGTGGACTCGAGAGCAGGTGGGTGGCAGTGCTGGGCACGGCCGGTCCCCGTCCTGGGCCTGGTCCAGTTGGGTCCATGTGGCTCCAAGTGCATCCACCCTGGTCTCTGAGGGCCTCGCCTTGCAGCCTCAGACGAGGCCAGTGTAGTGAGCGCCCCCGTCTTCGCTTCCAGGGCAGCGTGCTGACCAGGCTCCTTTCACTTCCGTGACGTAAAGGGCACCACCTCCTCCAGAACGGGGCTTCTCACACTTGTGTGAGGACAAAGCCCCCAGGGACCCCACAGGTTCTGGTTCGGGTGGGAGGCCCGGGTGGGGCTCAGGAACCACGTTTCCGCCCGTCCCCGGAGCCCGCCATGGTGGTGGTCTCTGTGCTGTCCCCCGTGAGGGACGGTTCTCTGTGGCTCTGAGGCGAGAGGACAGGAGAGAGAACTGGGCTGCAGGGGGAAGCCCTGGTGGCTGTGCCCTGGTCCTCAGGGGGCACTCTGTGGTTTTTATCTGTGCATCCGCTTTGCATTTCAAGTCTCTCACTGCAGAGCATGGGTTTGGGCCTGTTACCCAGTCCACGCCATTCCCCGAGGGCCCTGAGGTTTCTGTCCCCAGGAAGTCACTGCTGCACCCCACACGCTGGTGTCCCCTGGGCCTTTCGGAGGGAGCTCCTGTCTTCACAGCCCCCAGCTTGCCCCTGGAGGGGGGTGAATGACAGAGGGACATAGGGAAACTACTTGACACTTTTTTTTTTTTTAAGATTGTGTTTATTTTAGAGAGAGGGGAAGGGAAGGGAAGGAGAAAGGGAGGCCAGGACACCGCCCCTTCCAACTCTGATCGCTCAGGAAAACAACCTTGGGGTCTGGCTTCCTGCTCGGTCATTGAGGGATTTCATTCAGATTTCATGTGCTTATTTTAATAGCAGGCACTCGTACATCGACGTGAAGACCCCAGCTTAGGAAGACAGAGAATGAGGTTTTGGGAGCGTCACGCAGCCGCAGTGGGGGGAGGGGTGGGCAGAGCCCGAGCTGCTTCTCTTCCCCGTGTCGGCCGCTGGGCTGAAGCACCAGGTTTCAGAACCTTCCCAGGGAAAAGTCACATGTCTGTTCCTGGTCCGCGGCCAGATCCCTTGCGGATGTTTCCAGGCTCGTAGTTCTGAAACACTCAGAAGGATCTGTGGAACCTACAGTTATTTATCAGTTTGGGATGGTAGTCTATTTTTTTTTTAAATGAAATAAACTTGATTGCTTGACATGAGAGAGACAGAGAAACACATCAATTTGTTGTTCTCACTGATGCATTCATTTTGTCGTTGGTTCTTGTGTGCGCCCTGACTGGGGAGCGAACCCCCAGACTTGGGGTATCAGGACGCTGCTCTGACCAGCTGAGCTACCCAGCAGGGGCCCTGTAGCCTTTGTTTTGTTCCCTCAAGATGCTTCCAATGTTCTTGCACTTTTCATTGCTCGAGAAGGAATTGCCTCAGACGCAGCTCGGAAATCGAGATTCCCTCCTGAGGTTCCAGAAGCAGAAGTCCCTCCACTCCCAGCAGCAGGCGGGCACCGTGCTTCCCTCCCTCTGGGGGCGATTTCCCCATCTGGACAGGCACTTGCCGTGCCTCTCGGTGGCCCCTGCTGGGCCTGGCCTTCAGGCGGAGAGCCCAGAGGTCACGTCCGAAGTGGGGGCTGAGCTGCTGTGTCTTCACACGTGGCGCTTGCAGAGATGAGTAAGCGGTTCTGTGAGGGACCTCTGATGGCCCCGTGGGTGGGACGGGGGTTGGCAGGGGTGTCGAGCAGCCGGGGCGGGTGGTGGAGGCCACATGTTGCTGTGTGGGCGAGAGGCTCCGGTCCTGTGGGGTGTGGGCGGCATGGGTGTGGCGGCTGGGGCATCAGAGAGGCGTAGGCAGGGGGCACATAGAACGTGATGGCAAGGAGGGGGGTTTGGGGTGGGGGTGGGGGACAGGATGCAATACCATGCAACACCAATAGGGGCGCTGCTGCAGAGGCGCGAGTGGTGGGGGGGGCAGGAGAATGTCTGGGAGTGTGGACCAGGGAGACTGACCAGGGGGCTCTGTGGCCTCAGGACTTGGTGACTTCGTCGTGCTGGACACCATCTGTTTTCTCCGTGTATGGGCTCGTTCCTGCCCCTGCAGCCCGCTGTCCACAGGGTCCTCGGAGCAGCAGTGTGTGCTTCACAGCCTGGGGGGCGCGCTGGGTCCCCCCACTCACCCTGAGGTGCACAGGGCCAGCCTCTGACGCGGGGGGGGGGGGCGCCCTGGCCCCCCACGGAGCCAGCGCCCTGGCTGGGGTTGCCGGGATTTCACTCCTTGAGAAAAACCGTAGAGGAACTTCTGGTTCCTGTGGAAATGCTGAGAGGGTGCATTTAGTCCTGGGCGCGAACTTCTCCTTCTTCTCCTGACAGCGCGGCTCCCAGGCCCCGCTTTGCCTCTCGGCGGTGCCTGTGGGCCAGGGGAGCTTGTCCTCGGTGTCACACAAAGTTATATTGTTACCTGGGTCATAATTCATAACGCGTTCATTTCTTTCCAAATTTTTAGCCAGCTCTCCTAATCCCGTTGTTTAATGATGCGTACTTTTTGTGCCGATTTGACTTGAAGTGCTACATGAATGTTATATATGTTTGGATGCTCTGGTGGTACAAGGTTGCCGTAGCTGTCATTTCGTTAGAATACGCTGACCTGTGTGGTGGGGCACAGGCGGGCTTTGAACCTGAAGTATCTTCTCTGAATTCTCGAAGGTTAAACTGGAGATGAAGGTCATGATGTCTCGGCCACCCTCTGAAGAGCGCCTTTTAGAATTTTGACCAGACGCTGTTATGATTCTGTCACGTGTGAGAGTTTGTCAAGTGTGTGCCCAGGCCTGTACATGTTGACTGCACTTGGGAGCGTGTCTCCCACGATCTACTGGCCACAGGGACACCATCTGCTCTCAGGGGCGTCTCAGAGGGTCACCCGGCTCCCTGCCCCCAGGGTTGACCCCTCGCTGGCCCAGGTTAGGCCCTTAATGACTATTTGCCGAGTGAATGTACCCACATTATCATGTATACGGTGTTTTTCGTTTTTCTCCTGTTGGATTAGTCCAGAGAGGGTCCCCCTAATACGACTGTAGGTCACGAGATGAGCATTGTCCCGGCCCTGGGGGAGGGAGCTGGGGCAGTTGTGCAGTAAGGATGAGGCCGAGGCCCTGGGCCCTGGCCCCTGGCCCCGTGAGGGCGCCGGCCCCTCCCCTGGCACTGCCTGGGTCCGGTCAGCGCGTGTGGCAGGGAATGAAGTTGTGATCAGATGACTATTTCTGGATTTCCCTGAGCGCTGAGGAGGGGGCAGGGCTGGGAGGGAAGGGAGCCCCCGGGGTCCCAGGAGAGACAGGTGGCCGGGGCCTGTTGTCCCAGGCGGGGAGCAGCTGGGGCGCCACATGGCCCTCAGCCAGCTGTCTGGCTGAATCCCACTCGGGCTGCCCGAGGGGGCCTGGTTTTCCTCCTGGCAGCGGGCACCTTGAGGGGTGGCACCCCAGTGCAGCGGCTGTCTGTGAGAGCAGGGCTGTGCCCACCCAGCCCTCATCTGCCCCTCACCTTCCTGTAGCTGGGTAGGGGACCTCCAAAACATTCCCCGTGGGGTCTGTGGTGTAGGGGTTGGTGGCGGTTGGCACTGGGATTTTAGCCATGTGAGCAGCTGAACATGAGGAGAGCGTGGGCCAGGCCCTTCGAGGTCGGCACCGAGAAACTCAGTGCAGCCACCTTCAGAGACCAGGAAGCTGCCCCGGGCCGCGTGGCGCTGGGACCTCCTGCTCGGGGGATGGAGAGAGCCCGAGGGCTGGGTCCGCTGTCACCAGCCGAGTGCCACTGGCTTAGGGCACATGCAGGCTCCCAGACGTCCGAGACCCTGCTGCCCCGCTTTCATGGGAGTGGTGAGGGTCCCGAGAGCCCGACCAGCCAGCTTCCGCCTTCATGGCCCTGCAGGAAAGTTGGCGTCTCCAAGCACGTGAGCCACGTGGGGTGGTGGAGCCGTGGGTGGCAGAGACTTGGGGTGCCGAGCTGCAGTGGGGCGTGCCTTGAGTCATGAAGCCCAGGGAAGGGGGTCCGTCGGCCACCCCACACGCCAGGAGCCCCACGTGGCGGCCCTTCCCCTGGGCTCCCCCCCACGCAACCCCCCAGCTGGAGCCTGTCATCTGACCTAGTCCAGCGACACACAGCTCAGTGTTGGCCATGCCCTGTGCTGACGCCGTGCTGTGCAGATGAGGTTGGTCTTCGTAACTGCGCTGTGTCTGAGCCAGCGGCTCCAAAACACGTCGCCACACGGTTTCTGCCACGTCCCTCACGCTCAGCGGGCCCGGACCCCGATGCTGCTGAGAGAGAGAGAGACAGAGAGAGAGGGAGGGACACCGAGACCGCCCTCCCGCTCCCCGCGCCTGCACACGCCCCAGCCACGTGTCCCGGGCCGGCGGCGCCGGCCTCTCCGCAGCTGCTGGGCTGGCAGTCAGATGCTCTCAGCGGTTTCTAGATTTTTTTTTTAAAAATGAAAGGAAGCCATTAATCACTGTCTCGAGGTGTTTTGCCGGCTTGTGGACCAGGTTTCTATGGCATGAATAATATGTCAGCCATTGAAAGCATGTGACCTGAAAGGGGTTGGGGTTTTTTTTTGCCTCAGGAAGTTAGTGAGAGATGATGAACAGGTTACTAATTGTTCCCCAGTAAAAGATGTATTGCTCAGAGGTGTCCAGGGGAAGTTTTCCCCGAACAAAGCCGATTTTTCAAGGTGCCTGCGTTGTAGGAGACGGCTGGCGGGGGGTAGGGGGGCGAGGGGTGGGCCGGGTGTTCTGAGCCCAGACGGACACAGTGGAGTGTGTGCGGGCCCCGGGGGTGCGAGTGGGGGGTGCAAGGGTCTGGGCAGGCCCTGGGGGTTTGTCTCTTCCCAGGGACGGCGAGGGGGGCGGGGTGTCAGGCTGGGGGAGTGGCCAGGGGATTAGAACGCACACACCCCGCCCAAACACACACCGCCCTACCCCCCAGGGCGCAGTGCAGGCAGACTGGGCCCTGTGAAAGGGCAGGGGACAGCAGCTCACCCTGGGTGACCCCCACAGCCACTGCTCCGTGTTGCGGTCTCTCTCACAAGGCGCCGGCTTCAGAGAAGCTCTCACTCCCGGTGGGAAGTGCGGACAGTGAATGTGGGTGGACGTGCTGGGGCTGTGGGCGCTCAGCTGGTGGTGGAAGAACTTTCTGGAAAGTGCCCCGCAGTCCCTCAGTGGACGTCCATCTGCACCTGGGGCTGTGTGTGTGTTGGGGGGTCCCCGGGACGACACAGGTTGCAGTGCCCGGGCTGCCCTGTGCCTGTGGCCCCCGGGGAGCCCTCGCGCCCGAGGTCTGCTCATCTGCCTCCCGGGACGCCAGGCGGGCGAGCTTCCCGCAGCTGTGCCCCTGCACCGCTCACGGGGCCCTTCCAGTCTGTTCATTTCTTAGTCTCCCTCCTTGTCTTGGTTGATTTCTCTTTTGACGTCCATGCAGCGAAATCCCCTCCTTGTGGTACTCAGTTCTGTGCGCTTGACAAATGCGTCGGCCCCTGCCCACCACCGCAGTCGGGGTGCGGACCCTCGGTCACCCCAGACTCCCGCACGCCGCCCCTGGTCGTGAACCGCCCCCGTCCTCCCAGCCCTGGCACCCACAGATTTGCTTTCTGTGCTTGTCATCCTGCATTTTAAATCGTCACCTACGTAGAATCACACAGTACGTGGGTGGCTTTTCGGGTGTGGCGTCTGTCACACGGGCCCTGAGTATCTGTCCCTGTCGGGCGAGTCCACAGGTGGTTCTTCCTTCCTGGTGTGAAGATTCCGTGGGGCAGGGTGCCTCAGTGTTTCTGTGCCCCAGGTGTTGGACGGGGGCTTGTTTTCCGTGTTTGGCAGTGACGAGTAAAGCCTCTAAAGGTTTGCGGGCAGGTCTCAGCGTGATCCGCGCTGTTGCTTGTCCTGGGTGAGGGCCCCAGAGCGAGGCTGGCGGATCCTCGGTGACTGTGTGTGTGCGGAACCGCCCGGCTGGTGCCCACCGGGTGAGGGCGAGGGTCCCAGTGCCCTGCGTCCTTGCCTTGAAAGGTATCGATTGGAAGAGGTTTCAGCAGCTGCAGCGCATATTCCTGCTGTGGTTTGATCTGCGGTTTTCTTTGTACGGGGTCTCGGGCGCCGGCGGAGGGACAGGGGCTTCATCTGTGCCCGTGTGAGCCGGGATCTTGCGAGAAAGAGCTTATGGGCCCTCGGAGCGAGGGGGGGGGTGGCCAGCCTCCCTACAGCCTCTCGAGGAAAATGTTGTATTGTCTCATACCGTGATTGTAGAATTCAGAAAGATTTCTTCTTCTTAGGGAACATTCTTTGTCAAAGTCGCTGTTTGCCCAGACGGCTTATGAGCAAACACCGCTAATCTTGAAACTGAAGCTTCTCCGACCTGTCCTTCCCCACTCTTGCTCTCGGGTGGTCAGGTGCCCAGCCTGTCCTTGCAAAGCATCATCTGCCCCAGCCCTTGCGTGTGGTTGGTGGACGTGACACAGCCCCCTCCCCCTCTCTCCCCAGGCGCCCAATCGCCAGCTCATGACGTACTGGCTGCAGGAGCTGCAGCAGAAGAGATGGGAGTACTGCAACGGCCTGGACGGGGCGCAGCGGGCCAGCAGGACCTCCCCCACCCCGGGGGACGCCTCTAAGGGCCTCGTGGCCAGAGACAGCACAGGTGAGCCCAACACAGGTGAGCCCAACACAGGGGGGGCCGGTGGCAGCTGGGACACAGTGACCGGGCCGAGCAGGGGAGCGCAGAACGAACATCGCGGCGATGGCCCCTCGTGAACGGGCAGCTTTCCGCCTTTCCTCTGCGTCCAGATGTGGGTTCCAGCCCAGTGATAACCGCGGGCGGGTGCCTCGTTCCCAAGCCTTCGGTCTTGATGTTCGGGTCGCAAAGATGTGTGCCTGTTGGCGGAGCTTTTTTAAAAGCCACTGTCATAGTGCATTTGACGAAAAGAAGCTGTGCCCTCCACAGAGGCTCTGGGGCCCTGGAGGCAGCAGGGGCAGGGACCCCCGGACGTCCTGTGGGACAGGCTCCCGCAGACCCGGGGAGCTGAGGCTGCGACCCGAGGAAGCGTAACAGCCGTGGCCCACAGCTCACTCACGGCTGCAGTGGGGGCAATTGCAAAGACCGTGGAAGGTCTGCCCTGGCCGGGCAGCCCTGTCGATTGGAGGGTCGTCCCTTACACCAGGAGGCTGCGGGTTCGATGCCCGGTCACAGGAGCAAACTGATCGATGTCTCTCTCCCACCCCTGCATAAAATCAATGAACGTACCTCAGGTGAGGATGGAAAAAAGGACAGAGCAGGTCTGACCGCAAACCCCTCCAGTGCAGACGCTCTGCCGCCGAGGCCGTGAGGTGAGGCTCACGGCACCAGTCCTCTGCACCCGTGTCCCTCAGGCAGTTCCCCGAAAGCCCGTGTCGGCCCGGTGTCTGGGAGAAGCCAGCCGCTCTGCTTTGACTCAGGTAGCTGTCACTCGGCCATCTCAGTACTGAACACCAGGCAAAAATAACAGTAACGGCAGAACCCGGAAGGAGCGGCTGTTTCCCCTCAAGTAGTTGCACTTAGCAACCTTCGCCAGCATCCTCCCCGGCCTGGGCCCCTTCCCTCCGCCCCCAGGGTCCCGACTTCCCCGGGAGGCCTCTCCACTGTGGGCCGGAGCTGCTGCAAGGGCTGCGGCTTTCTGGGTGATCTCGGGGTTTTCTTGTTTTTTTTTAAAGATTTTTATTTGTCTTTAGAGGGGAAGGGAAGGAGGGAGGGAGAGAAACATCAATGTGTGGTTGCCTTTCATGCGTCCCCTGCTGGGAACTGGCCTGCAGGGAACCAGCCTGCAACCCTGGTATGTGCCCTGACTGGGAACCGAACCGCGGTTGTCTGGTTCGCAGGCCGGTGCTCAATCCACTGAGCTACACCAGCCGGGGCTAAGGTTTTCTGATGAGGCTCTGACCCCGGGCAGGGGCCGCTGCCACCTTGCTGCCAGCCCACAGCGAAGGAAGGGGCTGCACTCGGCTGCTGTGGGGCGTCCTGTTTATTTCCTGGCTTGGCTTGGACACTCAGTGCCTGGCCCAGCCCGGGTGGCTGCGCTGGTTAGCGAGTCCTGCCCCACACGGGCAGGTTGCGGGTTCAATCCCCGGTCAGGTCACAGACAAGCAGTACCCGTGAGTGCGTAAACAAGCAGGACAACAAAACAATGTTCCTCTCTTTCCCTCTCTCTCTCAATAAATAAACATTAAAATACACAATTGTGCTGCTTCGCCCCGAAGGGTGTGGGAAAGGCCAGCCTCTTCCAGGAGCCGGGCAGGGGGTCAGTTCCGCCCTCCTGCCTCCTGGGTCCCTGCACCGGCTGCGGCCGGTCCCCCGCAGGGCAGGCGGCCGCGTTCACGCCCTGGCTGTGGGCGCTCGTGTCCTGACAGGTGGCTCAGGTGGGGGAGACTCTCCCTCCGGGTGGTGTTTGAACTTGTTTCTGTTTGTGGGAAGAGCAGCTGCCGCAGAGGGAAGAGTGAGAGGGGAAGGGCCGTGCCAGGCAGCCCTGAGGAGGGGCTGGGTGCGTGTCCTCTGGTTGGACGGGCTTGGCTTCCTGGCTGCATCGCCCAGCAGCTCCGTCCTGCGTCCGTTTTCACGGGAGGAAGGAAGTGTCGACCAGGGGTGCGGTGAATCGCCATCTGCTGCGAACCTGCCTCTTCTCACCGGGCCGGGGCGGTGGGGGGGCTCATGGGGAGATTACAAACCACTTGTGCGTTGGAGGCCTTCTCGTGGAAGCTTCAAAAAGCACGTGTTTATCGTGGGAAGTTGGAAGCCTGCGGAGGGAGGGGAGCTCACTGCCACCCCGTGTGTATCGGTCGTTTCAACAGTGACTCCGGGACCCATGTGACATTGCAGCCCCGCCCACTCGGTTCTGTGGCTTTTGAAGCAAGTGGCATGTTATTCGATGCAAATGTTACCGCTTCTGTGCTGAATAGCAGAGTTTTGTCATTCCCAAGCAGGTCTCTCGTATAAAACTTCAACCTTAAAAAGCCCAACAGCTCGTCAGAGGGTCAGAGTGTGAAGCCCGATCTCACTTTAGCTGTTTGCCTGTGAACACACGAACTGCTCGCCTGAGACATGTATTACAGATACAGCAGATGTGTATGTTTTAGTATTCCCCCCTTTTAAAAAAGATTTCATTTATTTACTTTGTGACAGAGGGGAAGGGAGGGAGGAACAGAGGGAGAGAAACATCAGTGTGTGCTTGCTCCTTATGTGTCCTCTACTGGGGATCTGGCCAGCAACCCAGGCATGTGCCCTGACTGGGAATCGAACCTGCAGCCTTTTGGTTTGCAGGCCCGTGCTCCATCCGTGGAGCCACAGCAGCCAGGGTTCCCCCCACTTCTTCGAGAAAAGGGAGTCGGGTGCGATCAGATCCACGCTTTGCGTTTTGCACCTACCAGCCCGTGTCGGACTTCGCTCCTTATCAGGGTGGTGAGGGATGCCGGTCACAGCCTGTGTCGGGTGGACTGAGCTACCGGGCACCGGGGGGAGCCCGGTCTCCTCCATCCCGACATCTGGTGTCTGGAGCACGTCACAGCCTTCCTCTGAGAAGCGGTGACCCGCCTTAGACCCGGTCTAAGGGTCTTCTCGCAGTCCGCGTTAAAACCACGCGGCTGTGTTTGGGACTGGTTCTGACACAGCGCACCTGTCCGGGTTTCCTGGACGATGCCGACTTCCCCTTTGACTGAGTGCCCGGCCTTTGTCTGCCTCTCTTTCAGATCCCCCCCGTCCACACCCAAACGCCTCTGCAGAGAAAGCCAGGAGCGTCCTAGCTGTGGAGACGGCCCCCGTGGAGCTGGTGGGGGAGCAGGCCGCCACGCAGCCGGCCCCCGGGCCCCCGAACTCCATCAACTTCTCCCTGAAGCAGTGGGGCGTGGAGCTGAAGTGAGTGTCGGGGACGCCGGCCAGGGTGCCGAACCAGGGGGGCCGCCGACGGTGCTGGCTGCAATTTCGCGCGTGCATTTTAGCGTTCGTCCTGTCCACGTCTGTTCCCAGTCACGGATTTTCCTCCTGCTGGGCCGTGCACGCCTGGTGCTTTCTCCGTAGTAGGAGTCCGCACCTTTCCAGGTGCTGGGTGTCTTTGTGTTCTATAAATATTCTTGAACTCTGCTCTGGAACAAACTGTAATCACTCAGTAGCAGTTGGATACTTTGGAAATGCCCATTTCAGCTTTGCTAGGTGGGACTGCCCTGCGTGTGAGCACGCTCCCCGATGCCCCCGGCACGGGTGTGTGCCCGCTGTGGCAGGTGGGCCGGACACTGTTCCCACCCCCACGTCATCTCCAGGACTGTTCCCTCCCAGTCTCGGGTGCTGTCTCACACACAGCCTGCAGTCCCACACTGGACGCTTGGGGAGCCCCGAGGCACGTTCTTTCCTGTCCAGCTCTCCTGGACCACGCCCCCTGGGTTCTCTGCCTGCCCGGGGCCTGGACACTGTGTCCAGGCTGGGAGCTCAGCCCCCCCCCTTTTGTCCCCCTCAGGCCACTGCCTGGTGTCCCGCGCCTGAGAAGCCCTGTTCGCTCCACTTTGTTCAGCTTCGGGTTTTCTCAGGGGCTGTGAGTCCAGTCCTCTCATTCTGCCTCCCCTGGAAGCAGACATCCCCACCTAGTTTCTGAATATTTTACTGAAATATTTTCAGTGCACACACATGTGCAGACCATGGCACAGAGACTGCATGGGCAGCCCTGCCCTACTGGATGGTTCTGTCTTATTTCTGCTGCGTCGGAGACACTCAGGGCCCTCTCTCCTCCACGGTCCCCTTCCTTCCTTGCCCTTCACAGAGCTGTCCAGCATCTGCTTGGTGATTACCGCTCACACGTAGGTTTTTAAAAAGTTTTACGTGTGTGTCTATCAATAAATGTCTCTTAATAGCATTATCCTGAGGATGTAATACCCTGTTGCATAGCTCATTCTGTGATTTTTTTTTTTACTCACCATTTAAAAAATATTGATCTGTATGGTACATGTAGCATTAGCTAGAAAATGGGTTCTGCAGGGACAAGCATTTTTATTGTGTTCACTGGCTCATCCTAAGTGCCTGCAACATTGTAGCCGCATAGGAAGTATCTGTTGAAGGAATGGGCTCATTTCAAAAGTGTATAACCTTTGCAATAACTGTTCCGTGGTTTGTCAGTTTCCCTGTTGATGGAAGTTTGTTACATTCTTTTGCTAACCCTGTAAGGAATGCTCTTGTTTGTGGCTCTTTGCACACACCTGCAAGACCTCTCCCAGAAAATGCAGGGCCTTGAGGTGGGCCGCCCTGGCCTGGCTTGAGTGTCACGATGTAAGACCCTCCCCAGCACCCGCAGCGGCAGCAGCAGCAGCAGCGTGTGCCTGCCCGCCCGCGGGGCAGAGCGCCCTCACCAGCGTCCGATGTTACATTAATCAGATCTTTTCACTGTGGCCAACCCCCTGCAGGTGCAATTAGGTTTTCGCAACAACATTTCCTTGTTCTGTCCCGACAGAAACTCCATGTCTTCTCTGCGGCCCGGAAGAGGGCATGAGAGTCGGAAGAGTGTGTTTTACACCCACGAAGAGTGGGAGCTGCTGGACCCGAGCCCCAGGGACCTGGAGGAGTCCGCGGCCCAGGAGGAGCGGAGGAAGCAGCCGCCCGAGGGAAGCAAAGGTGCGGTGTGCGCAGGCGCGGTGTGCGCAGGCGCGGCTTCTGTGGCCGGGCCTTCCCCACGCGGCCACCTGTCGGCCACCAGGGGTGCGGAGGCCCTTCCAGCAGGTGTTTGTTTGGAGAAGCACAAGGCCCAGCAGGGCGGGGGTGGGGGCGTGTTCTCTTTGGGGGGGTGAACCCTAAAGGCCCAAAAATGAGGTGCTACAGGAAATGAACGACCGTCCCTCCTGCGGCTCCTAAACTTTTCAAGGAGATGGGATATCCACCGTGCTCTTTACAGAAATACTGGCTGAAAAACCCAAGCAGGTCATTTATAGAGATGTGATACGTACCAGGAAGCAGAGGACAGGGGTCCGGAATTCTGGAGAAACCTCCCCTGTGTCTATGCTCCTACCTCCCCCTGCAGCCCGCACCAGCCGGCTTATCTTCCGGGGAATTCTAGATGTCAATCTAGTGCCCGTAAATATTTTAGTATGTGTCTCTACGAGACAGGGACTCTTAAAAAATTATAGCCACAAAACAACTTCGTTATTGTACCTAAAAGCAGGTACCATGAATCTCGAATAGTATCTCATGCCACTAGAGCAGAGGCCGGCCCACACTCAGGGTCGAGGGGTGAGGGTGGGTTGCATGCGCCACATCCGGAAAAGCAGAGAGGGATCGGTCCAATCCATTCGCTTGGGTGTCTTAGATTTTTAAAATGTATTTGTAGAGAGGGGAAGGGAGGGAGGAGAGGAGGAGAGACATCAGTGTGTGGTTGCCTCTCACACGCCCCCTACTGGGGAACCATCCCACAACCCAGGCATGTGCCCCGACTGGGAATCGAACTGGCGACCCTTTGGTTTGCAAGCCTCTGCTAAGTCTGCAGAGCCATACCAGCCAGGGCTTAAGCACCATTTTTAAAGGAAGAGAATATAGTCGTGCTTTTGTCTGAGTCCTGCCTGGGAACCTGCCACCCAGCCTCCTTGGCAGGGCATCCTCACAGGGGGTCCCGGGGCAGGGACGCCGTGTTCCCAGGGCGCTGCGGGTGCTGAGAACCTGGGTCTCCAATTCCCTTTCCTCCTGAAAGTACCCGTGACGTGAACACCGAGGGCCGGCCGTGAGCGTTTAGAAGTACTGATGCACTTTGTAAAATAACAGCGTCCCCAGAGAACGTTGGGAGAGCTGCAATGCGCACCATTCTGTCGCCGATTCCTTGTGGGTGCCCATGTGCGCTGGGCCCTTTTTATCTGTGTTAAGGCGGAGATTGGGCAATTGGACGACAGTGTGTTCTTTACTAGTGGTCACGGGGCGGAGTTTTGTAAGGAAGCCTCTTCCGTGGGGGAGTGTGTCCGACTCAGGCACGGGTGTCACTGAGACTGAGGGGGCAGGGGCGGCTCTGGGGGCGCCGCAGGCTCACTGTGGAGTGGTGGGCGGGCACCCGGCCCGAGCTGTGGGGCTTTCCCAGAGAAGGACCGGGTCCGCCCTTGAAAAACAAGTTCTGTTTGTCCGTAGGGGTAACTGGCTCGGGATTTCCCTTTGATTTTGGACGTGTTCCCTACAAAGGAAGGCGCCCCCTGAGAGACATGATTGGCTCGTACAAAAGTCGTCACAGCAGCGGGGACCCTGCCCCTGAGGGGACGCCGGGCGGCGGAGCGGCCAGGCCGGCCTCCGAGGTGCAGCTGCAGGTGCAGAGCCAGCAGGAGGAGCTGGAGCGTTTGCAGAAAGACCTGTGCAGCCAGAAGGTAAGGCTGCCCCTCACAGCCCCGCTCCCCGTGGCCGTGGCCGTGGCCGCTGGGCCTGATCACGTGTTCCAGCACGAGCCTTGCCCAGGGGAGCGCGGACCCCTCTCGCAGCCAGAGGAGGATGTTGTCTGCACCCCACTCTGCCCCGCACTCAGCGTCACCCAGAGCCCAGGAGCAGTAATTAGACGCCTTTCCCCCCCGTCTCGTTAAACAACAGTTTCCTTCCGAGCTCGTGAGACCTGACCCCCTTCGTGGCTGGGCGGGCCGGTGACCCGATGTCCAAGCTCACGGCGTCGGGCGCGGGCGGGCGCCCACCCGGAACCATTGCGAATTACAGTGTGTGTGCCCATCACTTCCTGTTTCCTGTGATTGTCCCCCGCCGCCGGAGGTCTTGCTGCAGTAGGTTTTTTTTTCCTCTTGGCCTCTGAGATCCTTCAAGAGGAAGTTCGGTGTTAAACGGTGTTACAGCTTCCAGTAACAGTGCTGCGTTCGCTCAGGTTCCAGCGCCGTGCGACCCTCTCACTGTTCTGCTCCCCCACCCCTCCGCTGCAGGAGCTGGTGCGTCTGCTGCAGCAGACCGTGAGGTCCTCCCAGTATGACAAGTACTTTGCCAGCAGCCGGCTCTGTGACGGCATCCCCCAGGACACACTCGAGCTCCTGCACCAGAAGGATGACCAGATCCTGGGCCTCGCCGGCCAGCTGGAGAGGTGCGGCCTGGAGAAGGAGGGCCTGCGGCAGGAGCTGCGGACGCTGAAGGGCGCGGTGGGCGAGCTCAACGAGAAGCTGGGGATGCTGATGGAGACCATCCAGGCCAAGGACGAGGTCATCATGAAGCTGTCACGGCAGCTCAGCGAGTGCGAGGACGGCGCGGCCTCCCCCACCCTGCCGCCTGCCTCTCCCACCACCACCCCTGCTGGCCGGGATCAGCTGGAGCTGGACCGGCTGAAGGTGAGAGCCCGCGTGGGCTCTGATTGCTGGGACCAGAGGCCCTAGACCCCTCCCCAGTGTCTCCGTTGATGCTACGGGCCTCCATGAGCTACAGTCAAAAACTAGTCTCCTGGGGAGTTTCCCCGGGGAATAGGAGGCAGCCCAACAATGTTGCCATTGCGCCAGCAGTTTCAGCCCTCTCCCCTCTCTGAATTCCAGTCCCACTGAGACGTCTGTTTATACACTAGGGCTTCCCCTTCCACATGACCTGCAGAGGCTGCATGTCGCCCCTCTGTGGCCAGTTCAGGAAAATCACCACACGAAATAAACTCGTTTCCCCCTCCCCTGGACACAGCAGTGGGCCCTGCCCGCCTGCGGCCCCTGTCAGGGGTGGCCCCAAAGACTCCTCAGAAACTGCCTGATAATCAGCTTTCAGTTCCTCAGGACCAGCGGCAGCTCAGCAGGGCTGTTTGGCGAGGCAGCGAAATATCAGTGGTGTGAATAGTCAACATTCGACCAATGTGAATCGATGCATTTTTTTTCAACAGGATAACCTACAGGGGTACAAAACCCAAAATAAGTTTCTAAATAAGGAAATCTTGGAACTCTCAGCACTGCGCAGGAATGCGGAAAGGAGAGAGAGGGATCTCCTGGCCAAGGTGGGTCAGGGTGGGTGTGTCCCTTTACCTGGCGGCAGGTGAGGTTCGGGAGCCATGCAGAACATGCTGGAAACCCAGCTCAGGGCCCAGGCCGGCAGGGAGGTGGTCGTGGACGCCAAAGTCTATGTAAGGTAGCCACGCTGCCTGTTTGTCTGCGGTGGAGACAGAGGGCACGTGGAAGGTGCCCCCAGAACAAACAGTGTTCCCAGTGTGCAGGTTCAGGTCCCCTGTGTCTGGGATGTGTGCTGTCGGGCTGGGTGGGTGTGCCCATTCTCTGCCAGTGGAGCTGGGGAGGCTGATGCGGCCTCCTCAGTGGGGGCCCAGCAGGGTCGCCAGGACGGCCAGACACCGCTGTGGCGGCAGCTGGCTTCCCCAAGGGTGCCGACGTCACACACACTGCAGGGACCGTGCTGTGAAATTCCGGGGTGCGGCACCCCCGGGGTCACCCCCAGAGCCGCCTCCCAAACCTTGTTCTGCGTGGACCCCTGCCCCCAAGGGTGACTGCGTTTGGTCTGCCTGGTGCGGTGGCGTTTGGGGGCCAGTCCTGGGTCATTGTCCTCAGGTGTCGATGTAGTTTGGCTGAGGCTGCCCACCTGCCCCGCCCAGAACGGAGGCTTGTGTGGGCATCTCAGCAGCACCAGACCCCGTGGAGGGAAGGAGCCTGGGGCAGGGGGTGTTGCCCATCACAGCCTCTGGCACGCATTCGTCCCTGGTCCCCGGTCTGGTGTCCCTGGCTCCCTCCCCGGCACTTTGGGGCTTGTCCCTCCTTGGGAGCCGTGGTGCGGAAGGCTTGCTTTTCCTGGCTCCTCCCCCCGGGAAAGTAACCGCCACTTTCTCTGCAGTACTCCAGCCTGGAAGCCAAGCTCTGCCAGATAGAGAGCAAGTACCTGATCCTGCTGCAGGAGGTGAAGACCCCCGTCTGCTCCGAGGAGCAGGGCCCTGCCCGCGACGTCATCGCCCAGCTCCTGGAGGACGCGCTGCAGGTGGAGGGCGCGGAGCAGCCGGAGCAAGCCTTCGTCAAGCCTCACCTGGTCAGGTAACGGCAGCGGCGGCCGCAGGTGCAGCCGTGGGGCCAGGGCTCTGTCCCCTTGCAGGCTGCCCGGGGCCCCGCGGCCCCTTCTTCCGCCGTCCTGGCCCCCCAGGTCCGTGCGCCGCATCTCTGCTGCCCCTCCCGTCACTGTGCCTCTCCGGCCAGCTCTGCTGTTTCTCTTTTGCCTTGGAGGCTCCCGGGGACACTGGGCTCATCCAGCCCCTCGGGGTGACCTCCCCGTCTGGGGCCCTGGAACTCAGTCTGTCACCGGCACGTTCCTCCTGCCACCTGCCATGGCGTGACACCACCGCAGGCCGCGTGTCTCTTCCCCCAGACAGCTCCTGCACGGTTTTCCCCCCTGTCTTTGCGCCTTTCACAGCATTGCTGTTCACACGTAAAAGCCACACATGCACATGTATGACACACACATTCGTGTAGCCAGGTGTGTCAGCCATGTTGTGGTGTTGCTTGTATCCACTGAGCTACACCAGCTGGGGCTGTTGTGGTTTTTTTTAAAGATTTTATTCACTTAATTTTAGAGAGAGGGAAAGGGAGGGAGAAAGGGAGAAAAATATCAATGTGTGGTTGCCTCTCATGTGCCCCCTACTGGGGACCTGGCCTGCAACCCAGACATGTGCCCTGGCTGGGAATCAAACCGGCCACCCTTTGGTTTGCAGGCTGGCGCTCAATCCACTGAGCCACAGCAGCCGGGGCCAGAATTAGTTTGTTTACTGTGTCATATCAAGAAGAAATTTAATGGGCCCTGGCCCGGGTGGCTCGGTCAGTTGGAGTGGTGTCCTGTAACCAAAAGGTTAAAGGTTCGATCCCTGGTCTGCCAAGTACAGGAGGCAACCAGTCAATGCTTCTCTCTGTGTGAAAAAACACCCTCAAGTGAGGGTTAAAAAGAAAGAGAGTTAAACTTAATTTGTTCCCACGCGGAGAGCGAGTCACCCTCACGCTGCTTGTGCCAAACTTCACTTCCTCACGGGGTGGAAGGGGCCTGGCTGTGCGGGAACCGCCCCAGCTCAGTCCCAGGTCCCCTCTTCGGTCCTCCTGCCGAGACCCCACGCTTCTGTTTCCCGTTGCTCTTGTCCCCAGTGAGTACGACATCTACGGGTTCAGGACGGTGCCGGAGGACGACGAGGAGGAGAAGCTGGTGGCCCGGGTGCGGGCGCTGGACCTGAAGAGCCTGCACCTGACAGAAGCGCAGGAGGTGTCCACCGGCGTCAAGTGGGAGAACTACCTGGCCAGCACGGTGAACCGCGAGATGGCGCGCTCGCCGGAGCTGAAGAGCCTGATCCGCGCCGGCATCCCGCACGGACACCGCTCCGCCGTGTGGAAGTGGTGCGTCGACCTGCACACCCGCAAGTTCAAGGACCGCGCGCCGCCCGGCTACTTCCAGGCCCTGCTGCAGAAGGCGCTGGAGAAGCAGAACCCGGCCTCCAAGCAGATCGAGCTGGACCTGCTGCGGACGCTGCCGAACAACAAGCACTACTCCTGCCCCACCTCTGAGGGCATCCAGAAGCTGCGCAACGTGCTGCTGGCCTTCTCCTGGCGGAACCCGGACATCGGCTACTGCCAGGGCCTCAACAGGTGCGCACCTGCCGCCCCGCCGCTGCTCCGGGCTCCCGGCTGGGCCCGCAGCTGCCCCGCCTCCTGCATAGCCAAGAAAACTCAGTGTTTTTGTGGAAGGAAGGAGCTGCCTGCAGTCATCTGGTTCTCACATTTTTTTTTTTTCCGAATTTTCACTCCAGGGTATGGGTATTGATTTGAGGGGTTGGGAGGAGAGAGAGAGAGGAACCTTGATGAGTTGCCTCACATACACCCTCTGACCGGGGATCGAACCCACCACCTTCTGGTGCAAGGGATGCTGCCCCAGTAGAGCCCTCGGGCCCAGGCTTGGCTAGTTTTAGCTGGGCGGTCCCCCCAGTTCTAGAATAATGGGGGGAAACATGCCTTCAGAGAGTACGAAGAACACTGAATGTTCTTCACTGATGTGAGACTGTTAGATTTCTCATTTTTTCCTTCCTTGTGGTTCTTGTCATGTGCGGGCTTTGACCGGAGTGTCGCCTCACGCGTGTCTGGTGTGTGACGTGAACACGGTGGCCCTCCTGCGCCTGTAGGGTCTTCGTGAGTCGGGAAGGGGCCCGGGCAGAGCACCCGTGGGTTGAAGCCGAGCCCTGGGAGGGCCCGGTCTCGTTCCTCTCGGCGCCTTTCCCAGTTTCCGTGGGCAGAGGACTGAGCGTCCGACGAGTCTTCCTCCTGACCTGACCCTCTCCAAGCCGAGCGGGGGCGGGGCAGGCCGCACGCTGGGGGGCTGTGGTGCCGTCTACTCCTCCTCTGTCCCCGGTCTGTTTGTCTTACTGCTGTCACCACAGCCACCCCTTCAGAGTCCTGTCTGAGTTGTGGCACCAGGGGGCCCGGGCTGTGGGGAACATGGGCAGAGGACAACGCGGACGGACACTCTGAGCTCTCCGGGAATTCCCCGTCAGCCAGGCTCCCAACGCGGACGCTCCGGCTGCCGGTGGCCGGCCCTGTCCTCCCTGCTGGTCCGTGGCCGCCGTCCCCACTCTCCGCCACCCGGGGCCTGTGCCAGCTGACCCAGTGCCCTTCTCATAACCTTTTAGTCTCACCCGATGATGGTGTCCTGTCACCTAAGGAGGGAAAAGAGAAGTGGCTCTGGGGCTTTCCCGTGAGTCACACACAGGAACCCCCTGCTCGGCCGAGGGTCTGGATTTCTGAGACAGAGCCTTCCCTGCCTCACTGTCCCTCCCCTGCCCAGCGCTCCCAGCTGGCCAGGTCACCCCTGGGGGCTGGGCCTCAGGGTCCGTGGGTCTGAAGCTCCTCTCTAAGCAAAACACCCTGTGTTTGCCTCTGACGTCAGCTCTGGGATCTTTGTGCATAAAAGGATGAGTCGGAAGGCCTTGAACCACAGACTCAAAGAATTAGCCGCCGCAGCAAAAGTCGCGGAGCCTGAAAACTCCTTTTCATGAGGCTGGTGGATTGCTGGGAAGCTGTCATTGTCCACAGGCTGAACCTGAGTGCAGGGGCAGGAGTGTGGCCGTGCAGAGGGGCCGGCTGGGTGTGCGGGAGCCGGAGCCGTGGCTGGGGGGACGCGGCCCCTGCTGGCGGCACTCACCACGTCTCCCTGTGCTTGCAGGCTGGTGGCCGTGGCCCTGCTGTACCTGGAACAGGAGGACGCCTTCTGGTGCCTGGTCACCATCGTGGAGGTCTTCATGCCCCGGGACTATTACACAAAGACACTCCTGGGGTCCCAGGTACGGCTGCCCACACTGTGCTTCTGCCGGCCACCTGTGGACCGAGAGCGGGAGCGCAGCCCGAGGGAAGCCTGTAGGCCAGGGTTCCTGGGCGCTGCCGGCTCAGCCCTCATTGGCCCCAGTGAGGCCCAGGAGGCGGGGCCTCGGGGGCAGGGCTTCAGGGATAGGCCGCTGTCCGCTAGCGAGGGCTCACCCAGGGCCCGGCCCCAGGGTGAACCGCTCTTCCCGGTCACAGCTCCGCACTCCCTCCCTGTGTGCTTCCTCCGCGTGCTGCAACCCAGGGGGCCTTCCTGTCCTGGCCTCCGAGCAGCCTGGGTCAGCTGCCTGGTTGCTCAGCTGCTGTCACCAGGGTGACCGCCTGCCGGGGAAAGTCCCTCTGCCTAAATGGCCGGAGCTCTGAGGTTTGCAGCTCCGCCGTGGTAACGGGTGGGCCCGCAGCCAGGCCCCCCTTCGGGGAACTGTGAGGAACGGCTCCCTCACAGGCACCCCTGCCTCAGTTTCCCCATTTGCAAAAGTGTCTGAGGTGGAATTCTGATGATGTACGGAGAGTTTAATGCTGACGACATGGCCAGAGCTCAGTGATGTGATCGGTAGCTTCGTCACAGGCCCAGGGGAAGGCCGGTTTTAATTGTGCGTTTGAGATCAGACCTGCATTCGGTTGTCTTGCAAACACGCAACCTCTGAGGACATGCCCCCCCACCCCTACCCCCCACTGACTTCAGAGGAGATGCCCCCAACCCCCCACTCCCCCCACTGGGAAAGCACCCACTCTCCGGAAAGAGAATGAGTGTTTTTCGTTGTCCCCTGTTGTCTTTTTTTCCCCCTTTATGCTGACACATTTCAGTGTCAGAGGACAGCCTGGTGGGCTCTCCCGCAGCCCGAGCACCCTCCTGTGTCCCCACGGGCGGGTCCCCGTCCAGGTCCTCAGCTGAAGGCCTGCAGTGTGTCTGCCTGCTCCCCCAGTGGGTGTGCGAAGACCGAGCTGTGCTCGCAAACCCCTGGTAGACGCCTCCCGTTCGGACCCAGAGCTCCCCGCTCCCCCCCACCCCTCCGTGGTGCAGACCTTTGCCATCCTGTCTCTCTTGTTCAGGGCAGCTGGAGGCCCGGGGCCTTGCCAGGCGCCGAGGCTTCAGAGGCAAACAACACAGGTGCTCCTCACCCTCCCCAGCCCTCGGCCAAACCCCAGGCAGCCTCTCCATCTGCCGCCGGCCTGGGGGGAGAGAAGTCAGGGCCGGCCCTGCACTCCTGGCCAGAGGAGCCCCGCGGCTGTCGCTCGGTCCTGCGGTCAGCTGTCCTGCGCCCTGCCCACGTACAGCCCCTGGCAGGCAGCCCCCCGGGCCTGGCCCCCTGCCCTCTCCACGGTCAGGCGTGAGGCGCATGCCAGTACATAGCCGTCACCCGAACACTGAGGACCGAGTCACCCCGCCCTCTGCCCCGAGCAGGTGGACCAGCGGGTGTTCCGCGACCTCATGAGCGAGAAGCTGCCGCGGCTGCACGCACACCTGGAGCAGCACAAGGTGGACTACACCCTCATCACCTTCAACTGGTTCCTGGTGGTCTTCGTGGACAGCGTCGTCAGCGACATCCTCTTCAAGATCTGGGACTCCTTCCTGTACGAGGGACCGAAGGTGGGCGGGCTGGCGGCCGCTGCGTCTGTCACGGTGGGGCAGCCGGCTCCCGGGGACTCGGGAGGGGAGCCCTGGGCCAGAGCTGCCCAGGCGCCAGTGCCACCGGAGGGGGCTGGGGTCAGCGGGGGCCACTGGCTTGTCGTCGGAAGTGTGTGGAGCCCCAGCCCTGCCCTCGGGGGCTTCGCTGGCTTGTGGGCTGCGCTGCCCCCGATGAGATGGATGGCAGTGCGGCCCCATCGAGGACAACGTCCAGGGGCAGCGGTCAGTTCACACGGCCGGAGGCCGTGCGGAGCCACTGCGGAGCCTCATGCCCTGGAGCCTCCCGCACCGTCTGTTGTCTGCGTTTTAAAAATCAGGTCTTGAGGAACTAAATGATAAACTCGGATTATATAATGGAGAGCGTGTAGCAGAAGGTGATGTGAGAGCTGAAGGCGTGTGGCACCGAGCTGTTCTGTCCACCCTCGTCTCCTGGTCTCTCTTCTCAGTGTATAACGTGTTCTTCTCTAGGTCTTTTATGTACGTCTCAAATGTAGGCTTTTTGGTTTTTAGATTTTACTTATTTATGGGAAGGAGAGAGAGGGAGAGAAACGTCAAGGTGTGGTTGCCTCTCACACGCCCCCTACTGGGGACCGGGCCCACAATCCAGGCATGTGTCCTGACTGGGAATCGAACCGTATTTCTTTGGTTCTCAGGCCAGCACTCACTCCACTGAGCCACACCAGCCAGGGCTAAAATACAGGCTTTTTTAAAGAACTATCTTGGAGATAGTTCCATAGCAGGGCATATGGATCTGGGTTTTGTTTTGTTTTGTTTTTTGACTCTGCATAGTATTTCCATATACAGATGAACCAGAAATACACATAAGAGGCCCCAATGGAGTCTTTTTCGCATGTGCACCTGCGGGCCTGGGAGTGGACGTGCGGGGTCCAGAGCGGACCCGTCTGCGTCCTCACAGACAATGCCAAGTCGCCCTGCCACGGGCCTCCCCGAGGGCTGGTCTCACCAGCAGAGCAAGCGTGTGCGCCCCCCACTGCGGCCCACGCAGCATTGCAACCCGTTCTGTCGGGGCTGGAAGGCGTTCTCAGCCAGGGTTTGCCCGCTGTTTGCTGTGGGATCTGTCACAGAGGACGACCTGCTCAGACGCCGCCCACGGCTTCTCCCCAAACTGGTTGGACTTGCAGGGCGACCACGAGCCCCGTCCCTCTGGCCTCAGACGCAGCGTCCCCAAAACAAATCAGTAAAAAACGCACGTATTTTCACTCACTGGTCAGTGGTTCATAGCCACTGTCCCGTGGAGGTGGAAGCCGCCTGGCTGTGATTCTACGTAAAAACCATTTCTTGTTCTGGATGCATTCTCGCCCCAGAGGCCAGCTGCGTGTGAGGAGGGCCCCGCCCAGGCCCCGCCCACGCCCTGCCACGCCCAGTCCAGGCCCCGCCCCACCGGGACGGGCTTGGGCCGCAGTGGGGTTGCAAAACGCCAGCGTCCACTGCTCTGTGGGGAGGGCCCTGCCCGCTGGGGCTGCTCCTGACGCATGGCCGCCCCGGGCGCCTGGCAGCCGGGGCGCTGCTCTGCGCTCACCTGCCCTGTCCCTCCTCCCACAGGTCATTTTCCGTTTTGCCCTCGCACTTTTCAAGTACAAGGAAGAGGAGATCCTGAAACTGCAAGACTCCATGTCCATGTTCAAGTACCTGCGCTACTTCACACGCACGGTCCTGGACTCCCGGTGAGTCCCGGGGCCGGGGGAGGGTGGTCCACGCGTCCAGGACAGCGGGATCCTGATGCCCGCCGCCCGCACAGCGGCTGCCCTCGCGTCTCTGACTGGGGCCTGCCCCGGGGTTCCCCCCTGTGCCGCACACTCCGGCCCAGCCCCGCGGCCACGGCAGCAGGAGGATCTGACAGCTGTCAGTGTCCAGGGCCGGCAGGCCCTCTGCCCACCTCGAGGGCGGAACTGGCGGGGTGGGGTCGCCCCATGCTGAGATGGAGGAAGCCAGCCAGGGCTGGCCGGGTCTGGGAAGGGGCAGCTCAGGAGCCAGCGCGGAGACGTGGGACCAGACTGTGGGGAACCATGACACGGTTGGGCCGGGGCGGGTGTCTGTGTCGCAGGTACGGATCTCGGCCCCTGCATGCGCTGCCGGGGCTCCGCTTCTTCCTGAGTGTTCATGTCCCTTCAGGGTGGATGGGTGGGGGGCGCTTGTTGGGGTGGAGCGGGATCAGCTGCTCCGGGGGGGCCACGGGGGCCACGGGAGGGGTGGTGGCCTGGAGCAAGCAGACGGGAAAAGTGGGATCAGGTCCGAGAGAGTGGAAGACCCCTGCCACTCTGCTGCTCGCCCAGCTGTGCAGCTCTGGTGCTCCAGGTGGGGGCCGATGGGGACAGGACTGGTCACCTGCAGGCCAGCTGTTCCTTTGGCGCCACCTGTTGAGGGCTCAGGGTTCCTGTCCCCGGCCACTGGCTTCAGGAACTCCAGGGCACTGGATCAGGAGTTCCCAGGGGCATCAGCGCCCCAGACCGGCAGCAGAGGGTCTCCCAGGGTGATTAGGACTGTGGGCGCCCCCTGCCCCCCGCACCGAGCCCCCGTGTGTGAAGCTGCAAGCACACAGATTCTGCAGCTGAAGGTTTGGGGCTGCTCCCACATCAGGCCTCCCGGGCTCTGGGTCCCGTCCCCGCTGCCCCAGGCCTCCTGTGTGAGCATCACCTGAGCCCCACTGACCTCTGTCCTGTGTCCCCCCAGGAAGCTGATCGCCATCTCCTTTGGGGACCTGAACCCCTTCCGCCTGCGCCAGATACGCAACCGGCGCGCCTACCACCTGGAGAAGGTGCGGCTGGAGCTGACGGAGCTGGAGGCAATCCGGGAGGACTTCCTGCGCGAGCGGGACGCCAGCCCCGACAAAGGCACGCTGGTCAGCGACGAGGAGGAGGACACCTGAGCGGCCTGCCCTGCACCCAGGGGTGACCTACAGACAGAACGTCTCTGCCGTGGTCTGCCGGGCAGCTGGCCAGCGCACACCGCAGCCTCCGCTGCTCTCGGCCGGCGGGCTGGCTCTCATCGGTTTACGGCCGCCTTCCTGCCGTTCAGTCCCAGGGACCCGGCGGCCACTGCACCGATTGGCCGTGGGGGGTCCGAGCCCTGAGGAAGCCCCAGGCGGGCCGCCTCCTGTGCTGCGAGTCCTCTTCCCACGGGCCACTGGCATTTTCCGGGGACCCCCACTGGGAAGGACTCCCGGTGCTCAGACGCCCAGGCCGGAGTGTGGCCGCCCCTGTGGCCTGCAGTCAGTGCAAAGGAAGCGAATTTCTAGGAAAAGCAAGCACGTTGCTGTTCAGAACCGGCCCATAGACATCGCCCCAGCCTGCAGGTGGCCTCACGCGGCCCCCAGCTGCCTGGCCCCTGGCACCACACGAGGTCCTGCAGGAAGCTCTCCATCCGTCCGTCTGAGCCACGGCTCTCAGGGCGTCTCCAGCACAGACAGGACGGGGTCCCGGGGAGGCTGGCTCAGCGTCCTGCCAGCCAGGCCTGCCCCCAGCAGCCTTGGTCACCGGGGAGGCAGCGGTGCCTCTGCTGAGGGAGCAAGCAGCATCTGTGGCTTCCTCCATAGCAGCCAGTGTGCCCGCTGTGTCCTCCATCTGGCTGGGGCCCCGAGCCCGTGCTGGGAAGTGCCTCTGCTTGGGGCTGCAGCCTTGGGGACCCCCCACCTTCCCCGGACCCACCTCAGCCCAGAGGTCCTGAGACCCGAGAGCCACCTCCCTGAAGCCCCGAGTCTTTGCACAAGGAAGGGGGTTCCACTCCATCTTCCTGCCAACAGTCACTGCGACGTGCATCGTCGTTCAAATAGGAAAGAAGCCGTTTCTCATGGAGCCCTTTACACAGCCTGGAAGGAGCTGGAATTGCCTCTGGTTGGCAGACACCGAACACGCTCCGGCTGAGTGTGGAGCCCGTGCCCTTTGAGTTCGGTCAGCCTCGCAGTGGCCGCCGCCACAGCGTGCAGGACAGGGCTCAGCCTCTGACTTCTGTCAGCTGCCTCGTTGGATTTCTCACTGTGTGCAGGAAGCTGGTCTCTGTATTTAGCCAAAAAAAAAAAAAAACCAACCTCAGTGTCTTGTCAGGTGTCAGCGATGGGTCCCCATCCTTGGTGTCTCGGGGCAGGTGCTTGAGCTCCAGCTTCCGCAGGAAGTTGTCTTGCAGGTCGGGTCCTGGGAGGAGGCCGGGCCGCGCCCCTCCCTGCCCCAGGACCCAGGGCTGCTGCGGCTCCTGCTCCCGCCTCCCAGGCAGCTGTTAGCCTGGGGGTGCTGTGGGCATGGGGTGCAGCTTCCTTCCTACTCAACTCCCAAGTTCATTTCCCCCGGAACTCCCGTCCTGGGGCGAAGCACCGCCTTTAGGAATAGGCTGGTGTTGCCCCTTTGGCCCTGAAAAGACGCATCTTCGAAGCACCTGAAGTGACTTCGGGGCCCGAGGTTTCAGCCGTTGTGGCAGTGGCGATGTCACAGTGGCCTGGCCGTGGGCGTGCGAGCACAGCGGGTGGACGGCCTGCTCTGTGGGGAAGGGGTGGGAGGAGCTGTCCCGAATCCACGTGGGGACCCGCTGGCGCCGATGCGCCCCTCCAGAACTACAGGTCCAGTTCCACTGTCTGAGCCACCACAGCCTCCTGGGGCAGCTGGGACCAGGCGGGGCGGCCTCCACGGCTGCCCTTCAGGTGCCAACTCTGTGTTGCTGGGCTTTCTTTTTTATGGGTCAAACATCCGTGGATACCTTTGTATAGTTCACTACAGTTTATATTTTTATAGCCTATTTTTATCAAGGTTTCTCAAGTTCATATGCCTGTATTTTGTATAACAAGTTCTTCCGTGTGCGAGGCTCCCTCGTGTGTATTTATGTGACCCTGAACCTCCCAGGGGCTCTGCATGCTGGGCCCCCTCCTCACCCCAGGTCGCGACCTAGGGTCCTGCTGACGGCTGTCCCGCAGCAGCCAGGACCGCGGTCCCCAGGGAGACTGTGATCTCGACTACATTGTATGGACGTGGGAAGTGTCGCAGGCAAACAGCCGTTCAGGTTCTGCCTGACGCAGAGTCTGGGTCGCCCCTGACACCCTGCCCTCCTGTGCGGCGGCCGGGAGTCAGGATGCGGCTCTGCCTACTCACTCCTGATTTTCCATCACGGCAGCCTTCGTGCTTGCCTCCCTGTTCAGCCCTGGAACTGCCCTGTTAAAAGGTAAAATAAACTAATTTGTATGACAGTCTGACATGCACAGTTGCAGTCACTTGCAGGGTGGGGGTGGTGGCCAGGATGGGGGTGTCTGCAGGGGCCTGGGCCTCTGCCGGGAGCTGGAGCAGGGGCCCAGGGACAGGTGGCCCTCCCATTGCCTGTGACCTGCCCTGCCGGAGTCTCATGAAGAAAGACAGGGAAGTGACTCAAACCAAAGTTTTTTCCACGGTGTGGGGGCGGGGACTCCAGGGAGGATTTGCAGAGAGTCCAAGCCGGCGAGGACCAGGTGAGGCAGCAAGGCTGCTGGTCCCTGAGCTCCCCCGGCACCACGGCCGGGGCCGGGGCCAGGGCCAGGGCCAGGGCCAGGGCGAGGCTGGAGCTGACATCGCCGGCCTCTTTGTGGGCTTGCATGTCCATAGACATGAATAGCAAGAAAGCCAGGCCACGAGGTGTGGAGGATGGCAGAACACAGATATATTCTTGGTATTCTCAGATTAGAAGCAAGTGAATCTGTGTCACTCTCGGAATTTCAGAATCCACAGAAGAAATGGAGGTCAGTCTCCCCACAGCCAGCAGCATCGCCAGGTCCTTCAGAAAAAGAGCCATTCCACACTCGCTGTTCACAGGTGAGTGACAAAAATTCGGGGGGTAAACCAGCAAGTGCAAAGAGGCAGGGCTGTAGTAGATGGGGTCTTTTTCCAGAGACACCAACTCCATAAATTACTCACCAGAATCTGAGACTCCTGGGTATCCATTGAAGCCTTTAGCAAAATGGAAAAGGCATTTGTTCCCTTTCCAACTCACAATCTTTTCAAAAGCTGGTAAATAGTGCCACCTCGTGGGCAAATGTGGTATTGCCATTGGCACAACAGGGGCAAATGGGATGGCTGTCTTCAGGTGGAGGGCTAGGTGTGTCCTGCTTCCCTCTCAAACCTAACAGAACCTGCACGGGTAACTGAGCTCAGTCTTCCACCGGCCTGCTGCATTGCCAGGTCCTCCAGGAATGAGCCAGTCCAGAGATGCTTTAAGGAAACAGCCACATGAAGAGCATTAATGGGGAGGAAATGCTAAGTACAAAGGGCAGAGCAGATGCAGCTGGGCTCATTTTTAAAACCCTCTCGCCCATAAATTACCCACTACTTTCCTAGACTCCTGCAAAGTCATCAAGGCCCACAGCAAAGTCGACAACCATTTAGGTTATTTTTTTTTCCCACGGTCGCTATTTTTGAAAAGTGGGTAAATGGTGCCGCCTTGTGGACACCGTTGGTATTGCAGCAGGCAGGACCGTGACAAATGAGAGTTGTCTGGACAGTGAAACCTCGGTTCTCAACGTGAACAATTCGGTTCTCGAACCAAGTTGTTCACGGAAAAAAATATCTGTTCACGAACCAAACATCACTTCTCTACCCGACAACCTTCTCATGCTGATAGCTGGGGGATATGATTCGGTTTTGGAAGCTCTTCTCAAACAGCTGTGCAGGAGGAAATCAGTTCGAGACCCGAGGTTCCACTGCGCAGCGGCCCCGAGGAGGGCTAGGCCGGGGCCCTCAGGGACAAATAACAGGCTCAGGGACCGCCGCGGCAACGGAGTCTTCTGGCTCCACAGCTGGAGGAGGCGCCTCCAGAGCCCAGCAACTGTGCAGCGGCTGGGGCTGTGCCTGCTGCTCAGGCCGCCTCAGCTCTTCTTGGCTCTATACTTGAATATTTAGTGTAAGTCTTATTTATTTATTTGCTTGTTTATTTATTGGTTTGTTGTGGTGGTTTCTTGTTTTTGAGAAACAGAGAAAGGTCGATTTGTTGTCCCACTTATTTCAGCATTCATTAGTTGATTCTTGGATGAGCCCTGACTGGGGATCAAACCCTCATCCTTGACATATCCGCACCTCATTCCCACCAACGAAGACCCTAGGCCAGGGCTGTAAGTCTTTTAGTTTTAATGTGCAAATTGAGCCCTGGCTGCTGTAGCTCAGTGAATTGAGCGCTGGCCTGTGAACCAAAAGATCATGGGTTCAATTCCCAGTTCAGGCACATGCCTGGGTTGCGGGCCAGGTCCTCAATGGGAGCCACCTGAGAGGCAACACACATTGGTGTTTCTCTCTTTCCTTTCCCCTCTCCCTAAAAGTAAATAAATAAGATCTTTAAAAAATTAAAATAAATGAACTTAGTGGATGAGCTGTACCACTCCATGCGTATGACACGCCAGGGCACTACATGAGCCATAACGGGAATGTGCCTAGTAGTTTTAAATGTCTTAGGTTTTTTTTAAAAAATAGTCATAGTTGTTTAGGAGGCATTCTTTTCTTATTTAAACCGGCAGAAGTACCAAAATTTAGAGAAAGTGAATAGGAAAGATAGATAGTTTATGATCCTAAGAATCAAGCATCCTCTTTAAGATAAGCAGCGGATTCATTTGATCATTCAGTGATGTTTTACAAGAGAAAATACCTTTTCTAAGACCCTAAGTATGTGCAGGTCTTCAAATTATCTATGAATTTTCTCTTTTTTTAAAGATTTTATTTGTTCATATCTAGAAAGAGGTGAAGAGAAGGACAATAAGAGGGTGAGGATCATCAATGTGTGGCTGCCTCTTGTGCACCCTGTACCAGGGACCTGGTCTGCAACCCAGGCATGTGCCCTGACTGGGAATTGAACCGGCCACCCTTTGGTTCGCAGGACCGCACTCAATCCACTGAGCCACACCAGTTAAGGCACTATGGATTTTCTTAAAAGTTGTTTTTGAAATCAGTTTTTCCTCTTAGTTCTCAGTTCTCAGGAGTCATGGGGTAAAGGCATTTCTGGCTCTTGGCAGATAAGGTAGTGCTTGTTAAATATTTGTCAGCTGTCAGTAGTTAGAACCGAAATGTGTGCTTGGGCCTGGCTTCAGCTCCACCATCAATATGCCTCACACGCTGATGGAACACACTTCTTTGCAGTCAGAAGCTGAGCTGGAGAAGTTTCAGATTAAGGAGAAACAAATAAATAAATTTAAGTTCTTAATAATTACCTAGAACATCCAGGATTTATGAAAATAATTCTTCACACCTATTTTCTCCCTAGGATGGCATACATTATTAGCAGTACTTCTTAAAAAACATAGTGAATGAACAGAAAATAAGTGAGGGCTGACTTTTAAACTGAATGGAACGGGCTGCATAGACTAGTTTTGGATGTAAATATACCTAAGTGTTTTGGATGGTTCATAGGCTTTGCAATATGTTTTCTTACTGTCCTTTAAAG
The DNA here is from genome assembly GCF_021234435.1 of Artibeus jamaicensis. Lineage (NCBI taxonomy): Eukaryota > Metazoa > Chordata > Mammalia > Chiroptera > Phyllostomidae > Artibeus > Artibeus jamaicensis. The sequence continues at coordinate 248,925 of NW_026522049.1, read as the reverse complement.
TAGCTGTAAAGTTTGTGCCATTTTCCAAGTCAAGTTCAGGCAGGGAATTAAAGCTTTTCATTACAAAATAACAACAACAGCAATAACAAAAATAACAACAACAGACTATTTTCTGAAGATTTCCGGAAACCAATCCGGATTCCTAGCAAAGTCGGCCAAGACTTTTTAAAAGGTAAATGCTGCCACCCTGTGGGAACACTTGGTATTGCAGGACGCGGAACAGGAAATGAATGGGACAGCTGTAGCTCAGATCAGGGGCTAGCGGTGTTCCGCTTCCCTCCCAGACTTAACAGAACCTGCACAGGTAACTGAGTTCAGTCTTCCCTGCGCCGGCTGCATCGCCTGGTCCTCTAGAAACGAGCCATTCCAGAGACAGCATTAAGGAAACAACCATATAAAGAGCATTAAGGGGGAGGCAGTACTAAATATTGGGTTGGCCAAATAGTCATTTGTTCTTTGCTGTGAAATGGCTCTAGTTGGGCTTACTTGTCTCCAACTTAATTTGAAACAATTTTTTAGATTGTAGTGTACAGCTGTCATAGCAGCATGCATTAAATAAACTTATCAAAATTGGTAAATTTTTGTGTAGCCATTTTAATATTGAAGGTGGAAGAAAATACGCCACATTTTCAGCATATTGTGCTGTATTATTCCAATAAAGGTAAAAATGCTACTGAAATGGAAAAAAATTGTGCAGTGCCCACAGGAGGTGCTGTGCGACTGATCAAACGTGGAAAAAGTTGTTTACATAGTTTTGTGCTAGAGATTTTTCATTGGATGATGCTCCATGATTGGATAGTCCAGTTGAAGTTGATGGCGATCAAAGCAAGATATTAATTGAGAACAGTCTATGTTATACCCTGCGGGAGATAGCTGACATTGTCAAAATACCCAAATCAATAAAGTTATGGGTGAAAATGAAAAATCTTTTATTTTACGAGAAAAAAAAAAAACATATGAGCTTTTTGGCCACACCAATATAAAGGGCCTGAGAAGATGTAGCTGGGCTGGTTTTCAAGACCCTCCCACCCATATATTACCCACTACTTTCCTAGACTCATGCGAACTTCCTTCAAGGCCCATAGCAAAATTTATAATCATATTGTCCTTTTCCCGTAGAGGGTTTTTGAAAAGTAGGTCAATGATGCCACCTCGTGGACATAGGGTGGTGTTGCAGCCAGCGCGACAGGGACAAGTTAAGACAGTTGAACATTTCGGTTTCAGACAAAGTTTTTCATGGGAAAAAAAATGTCTTGGGTGTGAAACAAACCTTTGGTTCTTGACCCAACAACCCTTTCATGCTGATACCTAGAGGGAAAATTATTTGGTTTTCGAACAAATCGGTTCTCGAAGAACTTTGTGGAATGAATTAAGTTCAAGAACCAAGGTTCCAGTCTATTCTCAGGTTAGCGGTTAGGTATGTCCTGCTTCCCTCGTAGGTGTACGAGAACCTACAGAACTAACCAAAGTCGGTCGTTCATGTGCCAATGGCATTACCAGGTCCTCCGACATCAAGCTCTTCCAGATCCAAGACTCAGGGAACAGTGATGGAAGAGGACTGAGGGTGAGGATACAGCAAGGACGAAGGCCGGGGGCAGGAGGCTGTTTTTGCAGAGCCACACTAAAAAATAACAGCTTTCGAAAGCCTCCTGGAAACCAATTAGGATTCTTAACAAAGTCGACCGCTCCTTCCCCATTGCCCTGCCCGCTCCCGCTTGGGTGTATTTTTTAGAAAAACAAGTAAATGCTGCCGCCTTGTGGACGCTAGTGGTATTGCAGACTGCAGAACAGAAACAAAAGGGACAGTGGTCTGGAGCTCAGATGAGAAAGTAGTTTGTGTCGAGTTTTCTCCCCGACTTAAGAGAACCCACAGAATTAACTGAAGTCGGTCTTCCCTGAGCTAAATGGATTGCCAGGTCCTCAGGCAATAAGCAAGTTCAGAGGGGCTCAGGGTCAGCGTCCCCAGCCACTGCCTTCAGGAACTCCAGGTCACTCCATCAGGAGTTCCCAGGGGCACCCACGCACCCGGTCGGCTGCAGAGGGTCTCCCGGGCCGTTAGGACTGTGGGTGCCCCCCTCCCCCTCTTCCCCTCCACTTGGACCCCATGTGTTCAGCTCCAAGCGTACAGATTCTGCAGCTGAGGGTTCAGTGCCACAAATAGGCAGGTAGGAATTCTGAGTCGGGTGTGTCCAGGGGACATCGGGTTGGACAGGACCCACCCGTGTCTGCCTGGGGAACGCTGGGGCCTTCTCTCAGAGCAGACACAGGGTGCTCACTCTGCTCTGGGCCTATGTCCAGGCTGTGCAGGGGCTGTGGTCCCTGCTCCGCCTCAGGCAGCAGCCCCCGACTGAAGGAGTCAGTGAGAAATGTGAATATCATGTAGTGCTTTTCTGTAGCCATGATGGGGCTGCACCCCATTCCTTCAAGTATGGGGGTGGGGCAGGTGGACACGGGCTGGTCAGGTTGCCCTGGTCCCGGTTCCCAGCCCATCGGCTGAGCGGAGCTGCAGGCAGGACCTAGTCAGCCCACACCGAGGGCTGTGTCCGGGCCTCTCCTCCTTCCTCACGTGTTCTAGAAGGTTTTCTGGGAACTCGGCACTTAAGTGCCTTTTTGACCTTTTACCTTCCTGCAGGAGGACCCTGTGGGTGGGAGTTAGGCCTCCCGCAGGACAGGGGGTTTAAGGAGTAGGCGTGTGTGTTCTGATTTATGCGCCCCTCTTGTGCCCACAGCCTGAGTGCACAACAGAACCAGGCTGTTCCCTGACAGAGACGAGGAGTCGTGGGGACGCGTCTACTGGGGCTTCTGTGGGTATTGACGCCTTGATCCCTGCAGAATGCTGGGGGGGAGGGCGGAGCAAGAGACAGCCCCCTTTACTGTGGGAGGAGTCAGCTCCTGTTGTGACCCCCAGAGACCGCGGTGTGGGATCAGGGCAGGAAACCCAGCGGGGCCTGGGGTCGGGTTCACCTAGGTTCTCATTAAAATGCCGGCCAGCAGGGGGTGGGGGGTGTGCCGTGATTGGACAGTAACACGTGCACTGTACACGCTGCCCTGGCCCGCGGGTGCTGTGACAGGGACAAAGGGCACGTGCTCCCGAGAGGCCTCGATGCTCCCGCTGGAGGTGGGTCTCTGACCAGGTGGGCTCAGGAGGCCCCTCCAGCCCTCCAGGCAGCTCAGAGCCGGCCCGGCTGCGGCAGGCGGCAGAAGATTGAGGCCTGATCGCAGAGACCGTGCCGGATGCCGACCAGCCCTCCCCCCCACCACAGCGAGCTCGAGGACAGGCGCCCTCCTCCCACCGTCTGCGACCTGCCCTGCCTGAGTCACGAGTTGTTTGCTTCTTGCTGGGAGGACAGCTCAGGCCCAGCTTCCCCTGGGGACACCACCCCCACCCCCCGTCGTGAAAAACACGGGAGAGTGATTAAGAGCAAAGTTGTTTGCACGGTGTGGGGGAGGGGGCTCCAGGGAGGGTTTGCAGACAGCCGGAGCCTTGAGGACCTGGCGAGGCAGCGAGGCTGTAGGTCCCTGAGCTCCCCCTGCACCCCGGCTCTTCTTAGACCCCCAGGTAGAAAAACCCTGTTGCCAGCCTCTCCTGAAGGCCCCAGGAAGCCATTGCTCAGAGCAGGTCCCCAGGGCCTTGGTGGGCCAGCAGGGCGTCCGCACACAGGCAGGGAGCAAGCCTGCCACCCCTCCACCCTCACCGAGGCAGTGATGCTTGGACTCCCTTGGCCCCGGAGACTTGCTTCCCTGAGTGACCTGGGACAGGCTGCCCGCTGTTGGAGCCGCCCCAGGGCCTGCTCAGGGTCATCTCCCTGCCTGGCCTGGGCACCCAGACCTCAGCAGTGGATGGGGCTCCAGGCCCCAGTGGCCTGGCCGGGTGTGTGCCCTGGGCCTGTCCCCTCCCTCAGAGCCTTAGGCTTCTGGTCTGAACTGGGGTGATGGGCGCTCAGAGAGCACCAGGGCCCCGCTGCACCCGGGGTTATGCTGGGGTCAGCCAGGCTCCCTGCCCTTCTACCGAAGAGCCGGTTCTGACGCTTCAGCCTCTGGTCTTGATCCTCAAGGAGTGGTTTTCAATGTTCCCTCTGTCCCCAACTCACACGGGCCAGGACATCTCGAAGCATGCAGGCCCACGGGGTCCTGCTCTATGCACCAGGTGGGCTTTGGAAGCGGGATGGCAGGAAGGGGCTGTGGGGGGCGGGGCAGGTGCCAGGTGGTGGGACCCCAGGCCAGCCCTACACTTCCAGCCTGGGCCCGGAGCTCAGAGATGCAGGAGGTGGACCGGCGGGGGGGGGGGGGGGGGGGGGGTGGCCTGCCCCTCCCTCCAACCCGCAGCTGACAAAACCCAGCTCGGCCACCCTGGGCCCCAGTGCAGGTGGGCAGAGTGCACAGGGCCACCGTCACCTCGGGGTCAGTCCCTGTGAAAATGGGCCTGCGGACCTTGCAGGGAGCATGGTGGGGGGGGGGGCTGGACGCCTGAGCAGGGGGCCTAGAGACACCTCCCCCGGACGCAGCCTCCTTTCCAGCCTCCAGCCCACCTGGGCCTGGTCTCTGCCTTGTGGTCCACCCGTGTCCCCTGCTGGTCCCCTCTCTGGTGGGAAGAGGGGGGCAGTTTCACATCTGAAATCCCCACCACCCAAGAGGAAGCCAGGCTGCACTGACTCGGTAGATGCTTGTTTATATAATAATTAATAATAATAATAATAATAATAATAGTGCGTTATACAAACTGTTAGAATAAAAAAATACCTTTTCTGAGTGGGGTCCCCAGCCTGCCACTGGCAGGGGCTGGGATAGCACCATGAGGGCGCAGACAGGGGGTGGGGTGGGCACTGAGGTCTGTGCGGCTGTCAGTGGTCCGTCTGTCTGTCAGTTTGCCCGGCCGGGGTGGCGGTCAGCTGCCGGCGGCCCGCCGGTGGCGGCTGCGCCCGGGCGCAGGGCAGGAGAGACAGCACTGGGTGCGGATGGAGGGCAGCTGGCAGCGGCCCAGGAGGCGCAGGGTCTCGCAGAAGGCGAAGGACAGGCGGTCCCGCTCGCAGCCTGGGGGGCGGGAGGGGCCGTGGTGGGCTCGGCCTGTGCTCACGGCTATTCTGGGAAGTGGCTGGCTTCCAAGGCCCCGTGGTGGCTGAGTGTGCTCAGCTGCCGCCAGGCCCTGCCTGGCCAGCGGACATCCCACGGGCCTGGACATCCCCGGGCGGCAGGCACCCCAGCTTCCGAGGGCAGCTCCCAGCCACACGTCTGCCCTGTTCCTGTTTTGACCCCTGGGGGGCGCTTCCCTCCTTGGTCCCTGCCTCTCCCCAGGCTGTCGGCTGCCTCGCCCTGTGACCTCACATCCTAGAGTTTCCAGGATGCCCACAGGTCCCCCCCACGAACCATCACAATATCCTGGGGACTCTGGGGTCTTAGCATCCAAGTCACTTCCCAGCTGGCTCCAGCACTGACCTCCTCTGTTGGGACAGCCCAGGGCTCAGCCACCTCCAAAGCCACCCAGCCCTCCAGGCCAGGCCTGTCCTTGGTCTCAGCCCCCGGAGACCCGGGTTCCCACCCTGCCCCCAGCTGCCTGACCTCAGCCCAAGGGGCCCAGAGCAGCAGTGACCCAACTGTTCACCCAAGTCAAGTGCTGCCACCAGCAGCCACCCCGGGGCTGAGGTTGTGAATGCAGAAGGCAGGGTCCGGCGGGGGGGGCTTTCTTCAGGGATTCCGGGCAGACTGCGGCCAATCCCAAAGTCCTGAGCCCCCCCCCAATGTCCCTGGGGCCTGGGCAAACAGCTGACTCCCTCAAGTCACAGGCCGCCCTGCACCCGCTTCCTGGCATCACAACATGGTGACAGTGCCTATTCGGGGACACACCCGCACTCCCTGAGCACCCCCGGCCCTCTGCTCACCCCCGAGTCCTCATGGGTGCTCCTCCCCCCCCCCCCCCCCACGGAGGGGAGCTGTTGGCCTTCAGGGACGAGGAAGTGCATCCCAAGCCCACACAGCTGTGGGGGAGCCCAGGTGGCCTCCGGGCCAGTTTCCTGTGTGGGCAGTGCTGGGGTCCCGGCTGCAGGAAGCGTGTGGTGTGTGCGTGTGTCCACAAGCGCTCCTGCCCCAGGCCCTTCCTCCAGGACCCTGGGAGGGAAGCACTGCTCCCTCGGGCCAGCTGGTCTCTGGCGGGTGGCTCTCAGGGACGAGGGTGGCTCTCAGGGACGAGCGGACCTACCTCGGAGACCCACAGGGAGGCGGCTGGCCCAACCTCACTCACACAGCCACGTGGGGACCCAGGCTGCTGTCCCGATCCCTCCTGAGCCAGAGGAAGCTGGGCCCCCACCCTGCGCCCCTGTCCAGTCCTGGCACAGTCCCCTGCTGTAGGGGCGGCAGCCGGCTGACCCCCCATCCCCCCACTCCCCGCTCCCCTACGGTGGGGGGTGGGCAGACTCACGCTGTGGCGGCTCGGCCAACACGCAGTCCTCGGTGCCGCAGGGCTGGGAGCCCTCGGGCCAGGGCTCGTGGGCACACTGGTCGCTGTCTTCCTCCGGCAGGCCGGTCTGGGTGTTGACGCACTTGACCAGGCGCCTCCGGACGCCGCCCCCGCAGGGCAGTGAGCACTGGGCGGGGGTGTGAGGGGCAGGGACGTGAGCTCCCCCCGGACTGGCTGCACCCCACTTGGGAGGGACTGGCCCACCAGGCTGTTGTTCTTCCCAGCTGGGGTCTGATGTCTTTAAAATGCCCTAAAGCGCGTTTCCTCGGGGCCGACCAGTGCCCGGCCCTGTGCTAAGGGCCTCGCTGTTCCCTCGGAAAACCCTCACGACCCCCTTTTCACCACCGGATACACGCAGCCCAGCGCCACTCAGCAGCCAGGGGGACGAGGAACAGAGTCCCAGGGGCCCCGAGCAGCAGTGACCCAACTGTTCCGAGCGCGGGAGGCACTGGGCCCACCCGAGGCCAGGGATGCCCTCACCTGGCTCCAGGGCCCCACCACCCACTGCGTGCAGGGGTGCGTGTTGCAGGGCTGCGTGCTGTTGGGTCTCAGCGCCTCCTCGCACAGCCCTGGCTCCGGGCAGGTCACCAGGCGCTGCTGCTCTCCGCCGCCGCAGGCCTCGGAGCACTGGGGGCAGGACGTGCGGGGCCGGGCATCAGGGCAGGGCTGGGTCCCGCGGGCCCCCCTCCACCCGCTCCCCACCTGTCCCCCAAGCCTCACTTCTCTCCAGGAAGAGGTGTACCAGGTGAGGCAGGGCTGCACCCCGCAGGGCTGGCGGGCGGGCGGCTGCGCAGGCCCAGCCTGGCAGTGGAACGGGCGGAGCGGCCGGAGGTCCTGCGCGTCCACACACTGCACCTCCCGCACAGAGAAGCCTCCGCCGCAGCTGCGGGAGCACTGGGGGCCGGAGGACAGGTGTGTGGGCATCGGGCCACCCCCCACCAGGGGCCTCGCTCTCCAAGTTCCAGGGAAAGGCCGGGGCTGCCCACCCACGATGGACTGGAGGGAAAAATCAGTGACCCTCAGGTCCCAAGGGGTGGGAGGTACAAGGAAAAAGGACGAGACCAGCAAGGGACGGGTCTGGTGAGGGTGGCACCAGCAAAAATGCGAACACAGGACAGGCCAGGAGCTTGCAGGGAGGTGCAGGCCCACGGCTCTGGCACCCACACACCTTACTCCAGGTGCCCACGTGCCAGGTGGCACAGGGCCGCAGGTGACAGCGGCGGGCGGGCTGGGGCCGGCCAGCAGGGGCGCAGTCGTCCTCCCGGCCGGAGCTGCAGCGCACGGACCTCCACTCAGCGCCCAGGCCACAGGTGGTGGAGCACTGGGGGCGGGGCCAGAGGCCGTAAGGGCGGGGCAGCCCCCTTCGCCCCACCCCGCGGCTTGCACCACCCATCCAGGCGTCTGCGCGGGCGTCTGCGCAGCCGAGGCCTCAGTTTCCTCATCTGCAAAACGGGCTCCTCCACCCACCTCCCGAGGAGACGGTGAGTCCCCTGGGTGCCACGGTCCTGGCCCACGGGAAACACAGCTGAGAAGCCCAGCCGTCGCGACAGAACCGCCTGGGAAGGGAGTCTCTCCCTCCTGCCCCCACGCTGGGGACCTGAACAGAGCTCACTTCTGCTGCAGGGACAATTGGGGACCCTGTGTATGTTCGTGGGGGACAGCTTAGTTCCTTGCCACTCAGCCCCCTGCAAGCCCAGAGAGCTGGGTGCAGCCGGGTGGGGAGAGCCAGGCGGAAGGGCCACAGCGGCACACGGAGGAGCCAGGTGAGCCTCGGAGCCCTGCTGGGCCCTGCTATGAGCTCGGGAGGGGCCTGGGCGGGGGAGGGGCTGCCCCGGAACCCCAGCAGTCTGGGGTGAGCACCCTGTCCTTGGGGCATTTGGGCCGAGGTGGGGAGAGGAAGGCTCCTTTCTGCTCCTCATGGCTGCTGCCCTGCCTCCCCGGGGGGCCCAAGCTGGCCAGGGAAGGGCCTCGGGGACTCCAGGGACACAGTGAGATGGGCCCCCCCTGCCCACCCCCAGTGTTCAGAAGAGAAACTGAGGCAGCAAGGCCCCGGACAGCTCTGATACTTGCCTCACTCCACTTCCCCACTTCCCAGCTGGCGTTCCTGGTCAGGGGCAGGTCCAGAGGGGGCCCCCCCTCAGCCAGGCTGGGGTCCAGGGTCTGGGCCTCGGGTGCTCTGCTGCTGTTGGTGGGACTGTCCGAGGCTGGTGTGGACGCCTCAGGGCTGGGGGGCTCAGGCTGGCCCGAGGGCCCTGGACTCGGGGTGGCCCCCCAAAGCCTGTGCCCTGGGCCTGTGGGGGCGGTCCCAAGGAAGGTCTCTGGCGGCGCTGGGCTGTGCAGGCCTGGTAGAGCCAGCCCTGGGGCTGGGGACGTGGGCGTCCTGGGCCCCAGGGAGCCGTCCCAGCCCGGGGCCTCTGGCTGAGCGGCGGTGGGAGTCTGGGGCAGGGGCGGCGCTGGGTGGCCCTCGGGGTTCTCCTCCTCATCCTCAGAAACCTCGTTGGTCACCTCCCACCGTGGAGGCGGCAGCTGGCTCGGGCCCTGCTCCCCGACCGGGAACTCATTGCGGCTCCCAGGGGCAGCAGGCGTCTCACTGACCAAAGTGGGGGGCCCGGGTAAGCTGGGGGGCTCCGTGTCAGGGGCCAGCATACGGGTGTCTTCCTCAGGCAGCAAGTTGCCCAGGGGGCTGCAGGGCATCTGCTCCAAAGGTGGCGGTGTGGAGTGACCGGCCTGGCCGGGCCCAGGGGACGGGCCTCCAGTTGCCTGCTGGTCCTCCTCCGTAGGAAGTTCGGTGGCTGGCTCAGGGGCCTGGGCGGGGGGCTCGGCGGGGCTGCTCAGGGGTGGGGGCGTCCAGTCCCCTGTGCCCGCTGGGCCTGGGCCGGGCTCTTCGAAGTGCTCATAGGACAGGTCCTCATGAAACCTGATGAAGTTGTAGTCGTAGTAGAAGTCGTCCACGAAGACGGGCCCCGGCGGGCCCAGCTGGGCGGCGTCCTCCTCCTCCTCTTCCTCCTCTTCCTTGATGATATTGCTGAGTGGGGAGGGGGATGGAGTGTGGGGGGCCAGGTGGTGGTGGGGGAAGCTGACCTCGGTGTACAGTGTCCCGCTAAAGGAGCCGCTGCCAGAGCCTTCGGGGTCCAGGGCCCGTGGGCAGGGCGGCAGGGAGCAGGCGGCCTCGCTGGCCGGCCGCTGGGCCTCGTCGCAGGGGACGCTGGTGTCGTGGGTGCAGACGACTGTTCGGTGCTGAGTGCCTTGCCCGCAGGTGGCTGAACACTGCAGGGGAGGCCGGGGCAGGGTCAGGCCACAGGGGGACTGGACCCAGAGGACCCCAGCTTCCCTCCTGCCCCCCAAGACTACAGCGGTGCTGGGGGCAGACCCCTCCCGTCCCCAAGCTGACCTGAGACCAGTTCCCCACGGCCCAGGAAGCTGGACAGGGCACGTGGAAGTTGCAGGGGCTTTCGGCGGGGGGCCGGGGCAGGTGCTTGCAGTCGGGGGGCTCCAGGGCTCTCTGGTCCTCCGGCCCCACGCTCTGGATGCAGAGCACGGCCCGGCGGGAGAGGCCCCCAGGCCCACAGGAGCGGGAACACGGCTGCCACTCGCCGGCCCACCAGCTGCAGAGGGCAGGGGGCACTCGCGTGTGGCTGGCTGGACCCCGAGGGTGCCCGGTCTGGGCTGGCCCCCCACAGCCTAGTGCCCCTTCGCTCCCACCACCCTTAGCCCAGGGGACCTGCGCCCCCACAGGTCCCCAAACACAAGTGACCAGGGACATGCAGGCCAGGTGGGGGCAGCCCTGGGAAGAGAGCCCAAGAACCCTTCCCCCTGCGCCCCGACGTCGGGCCTGGCCCTGGGGGTCGGGAGCCCGGGGGACCGTGGTCAGGGGGCTCACCGGGCGGGGCAGGGCTCCTCGCTGCACTTCCTCTGGCGGTCATCCGGCCGGCCCACGGGGTCACAGTATCTGTCGTCCACGGGCCCCGCCTGCCGCTTGGTGCAGTACACACTCTGCCTCTGTATGCCTGGGGGACCGCGGTACTCGGTGGCACCCAGAGGCAGGGCCACAGCCTCTCTGCCCAGAGCCCTCCCAGAACAGGACCCCCCCAACCCCAGGCACCACCCTGGGAGGGGCAGAGTGCGGGGTTCGGTGAGCTGGGGCTTCCTAGCTGGGAGACCTTGACGGTGGCCTTTCTGACCCTCAGAGTCTCCGTCTGTAAATGGGAGTGACGGTTACCCCCGCCTGGAAGCCCAGTGTGAGGGGGACAGGCAGTCACACGTGTGCCTGGCACCTGGCCAGAGCTCCACAGGTGGCGGCTGCCGCTGCTAACCTGCAAGTCCAAGGGACTCAGGAGACGGGCTGTTGGTGGCCCCGTTTTACAGATGGGGAGACCGAGGCTCGGAGCAGCAAAACTCCAGGCTGACGGTGGCCCCACCGATAAGGAGGGAGCTGGAGGCTGAAGCCGGGGTCCCTGCCCCAGAGGCGAGGACCACCTCCTCACCTGTGCCGCAGGTGACCGTGCACTTGGTCCAGGGCCCGTGGGTCCAAGAGAACTCGGGCAGCAGGCCCAGCCCGTGGGGATCGGCCGCGCGGTGGATGGTGTACTCGTAGCTCACGCCAGGGTTGCTCTCCTGGATCAGCAGCTGGGAGGCGAGGCCGAGGGGGCCCATGAGCACGAGACAACCATCCTAAGGAAGCCCACCCAGCCACCCCTAGGACCCAGGGCCGTGGTAGAAGTAGGGAAACCGAGGCAGAGGCTCCGTGAGTGCCCCAGACCTCCTCTTGCCCCGGGGTCCCTGGGACCCCACCTCCACTCCCTGACCCCGGCCTCGGGACACAGGCACCTGGATCCAGACGGGCTCCTCCGTGGGCCCGGGGGAGGTGAGTTTCTCCAGCTCCCCCGTGCGTGTGTAGGTGAAGGTGGTGCCCGCCACGTCATAGTCCCCGTTCCACTGGATGGTCCAGTGACCGTTGAGGAAGTACTTCTCCGGGTCCTCGCTCCGCAAGGCCAGGAAGCTGGTGCTCTCGGCCAGCTCCTCAATGCGGATGTCCCGGGCACCAGCCGGGATCAGGGCCACTTCCACGTAGCCTGGTGGCCAGGGTGGTGAGGACGGATGTAAGCCGGCTGCCGTCCTCACCTCCGGCTTCCCCCCTCTTCCTGCCGGCCCTGCTGGCTGACGCCAGCATCCCACCGCGAGCTGAAGGCTCTGAGCTTCCCCAGAAGCAGGTGGTTCCATGTGCCCCAGGTTGCCAACACCTCCCAAGGGGTTTTCAGGTGCTGCCCCCAAGACCCAGGCCCCATTGCCCTGTCCCAGAGACCGCGGTTGGTCTTCGCCACACAGCTGACCCACACCCTGCTCTCAGGGCTGGCGTGACCATTCTAAACAACAGTGTCGCCCTGGCTGGTGTGGCTCAGTGGAATGAGTGCCAGCCTGTGAAGCAAAGGGTCTCAGGTTCCATTCCCAGCCAGGGCACCTGCCTGGATTGTGGGCCAGGTCCCCAGTAGGGGGCGCATGAGAGGCAACCACACATTGATGTTTCTCTCCCTCTCTTTCTCCCTCCCTTCCCCTCTCTCTAAAAATATATAAAAATCTTTAAAAACAACAACAAACGGATGGGGCCTCTCCCTGCGACACCCTCCTCGCTCCGTGAAGGCCATTTGTCCTCTCACTTCACAGTGTCCACCCCTCGCCTTGGACGGTGCCTCTTAGCACTTCATGCATGAAACTGCCCTGTGAGGTAAGTGCCACCGCCACATCCCCATGGCACAGGTGGGGAGGCTGCGGCACAGCACGGTGAAGCGTCTGCTGAGCTGTGCATTGGGCTGCGGGGCCTGAGCTCTGACTGCCGTCTCGGGCGGCGCCTCTGGAACGAGGCCTCAGCGGCCTGGCCCAGCGTGGACGGCCCCAGGGCAGGCCCGTCTTCCTCACACACCCCAGAGGGAGCCAGCGCCTTCCTGCCTCTGGGCTTGTGTGGTGCAAGCTCTTCCCACTGCCAAGCCCCAGGTCCTGTCTCTGCCTTCTGAGTCTTTTATGACTCAGCTCAGCTGCCACCTCCTACAGGAAGTCTTCCCTGATCTCTCCAGGTCAAAGACTTCTTCCCTGGGGCTCTCACAGACCTCTGGGCCTCCCTCCATGGCATCTGTGAGGCTAAAAGATTCTGTCCCTGTGTCTGACTGAACACATCACCTCCTATCCCTCCTTCTGATATATCATTGGCACTTAAATAATGTATGCAAAACACCCTGAGGTAAGGGGGTGAAGCTGAGGGTCTTCTGAACCTGATGGGCCCGGCCTGGGCTCCCTGGGGCAGGAAGACACCCTGTGAAGACAGGTCACTCCCCAGGGCCAAGTGTCCCGACTCCTGCTTGGATCCTGGACCAAGCACAGTGGCTTCCCTGCTCCTGTCTCCAGCCTGGGTGGGGACAGGAGGAAGGGCCAGTGGTCCCCCACCAGGGGTCGCGCCCCGTACCCTTTTTGTCATCAGCCTCCTGGAAGGTCTCTCTCACGGTGTGACAGGTGGAGCCGTCACCATGACACACACCGCAGCGGTCCTCCAGGGCGCCCGAGTCGATCTCGAAGTCGCAGCCCACATTCTGTAACACGCAGAGGAGAGGCCCTGGTGTTGGGGTGCAGAGCTCCCGAGGGCACCCGGGTCCACCCCGCCGCCTCTCCCAGCCCCGGTTTCCTGGGCTGTGAAGCGGGAGGCGGACCCCAGCGGCACAGGCGCATCCTGAGATTGCAGGAGACAGAGAGGGGACAGGCGCCACGGAAGGGGCAGCAGGCAGGGGAGCTGGCACTCCGTGGGTGACCGGTGTGGACAGGAATCAGCGTCCCAGGCCCTCCTGCTCGCCCGTCTCGGAACCCAGGCCTCAAGGCCTCCGTGGCTTCCCCTTCCAGAAGCAGCTGGAACATGTCACAGAGGTGAGGCCGTAGCTCTTGCTGGAAGTGACTAAGAACCGCCAGCAAATGCTGGTGCCCAGTGCCAGGCACCGAGCCCTGACTGTCCCGGATGGTAACCACCTGTGAGTGACCTCATGTGACCTGATGTTGTGGATACTGCCCCCTTTCTGCTTTCACAGGAAACCTTGCCTGGGGGGGTCATCCAGCCCGGAGGAGGTCCAGCCCCCGCCTGGGCTCTCACGTCCTGGTGGGGGTGTGCCACAGTGAGGGGAGGTGCCTTCGGCAGAACCCAGGGCAGCCAATGGGGAGGTGGAGAGACAAACCGCAGAAGTGGGGGGTGTGGTCTGACCTAGAGGGTGCCAGGAGTAAGGGGCTTTTCTGAAAAGTGCTGGGGGACCAGCAGAGGTGTCGCTGGCACAACTGGAAAACCCAATGGTGCGGCCTGGGAAGGATGCCCAGGGGACCAGGAGAGAGGTGTGAGGCTGCTGTGGGCGGGGCCGAATGTGGCCCGGGGGCGTGGCTTGTGGAGGAGCCCCTCCCATGGGGCGGGGCGGGCGGAGAAGCCTCCTTGCGGCTCACCTTGCAGATGCCATTGATGCACAGGTCTCGGCTGGCCCTGGCCCGGCCCTGGTAGCAGGGTGTGCCGTCCACCACAGCATCCCGTAGCTTCTCAGCAAAGGACTCGTTCGCGGGCCGGCAGTGCAGCTCGCAGGGGTTGTCTGGGGGCCCAAGTGCGGGAGCCATGAAGGACACGGGGGAGGAGTCACGGGCTGCCAGGAAGCCCACCTCCAGGACGGGCATGGAGGGCCACCTGGGGCGAGCAGCACAGAAATGCTGCAGGCGCAGCAAGGGGGGCCCCCTAGTGGCCAGCCCGGGTCTGAGTCCCGGGGAGCCTGCAGGACTCACCGTCGTTGACCACGGGCACCCAGGTATGCAGCTGGCCCTTGTAGAACGTGGTGTCGAAGTGGCTGCACTGGATGTGGCGGAAGGAGGGCTGGCCGGCCGGGCATTTCTTCAGGTTGCAGAGACGCAAACGCTTCCGTTCGCCCACACAGTATTTGCCCTTGTACTTGGGCCTGTGGGCAGAGCCGGGTGGGGCTGAGTGCAGGCACAGACACCTGCCCCTACCTCTGTGGACGCTGCCCCCTGCTGGCCATCCATCCCTCTGGCTGTTTAAGCGGCTGTGGCAGCAGGGACTCTGGCCTTGCCCCCAACCTGCTGGGCAAGCTGCTGACCTCTCTGGACTGGCTTCTTCACCTACAACCTACAACACGGGTCTGGGGCTGTCTCTGCAGAGGGCTATTGAGACGCTGCAGCCGTAACCAGCACTGGCTGCTGGAGTCTCCCGCTGATGGGACCCGGGGTCCTGAGTGGCCCCTGTGCTGGTGAGCACACCCACCCAGCTCAGGCTGGGAGCCAGGGTGAGGCAGGGGTTCCAGCCAGGCCACAGTCTGTGACACACACAGGGTCCTGGATGGGGCCGGCTCTGAACCGTACGCCTGGGGGCAGCCCCATGAGGAGGCTGCAGAATCTTCACACCACTCTCTTAGATGGGGAGCCTGAGGTCCAGGTCACCCTGTTGTGCAGCTTCCCCCAACATGGAGCCCCGAGAAGGAGCGAGCCGTGGAGGGGAGGCTGGAACCCTGCTCCATTGAAGGCCAAGGTCTAAGCTCGTGGCCCCTGTCCCCTCCTGCCTCCCTCCAGCCAGCTGTTGCTTTGTCCTGGGTGCTCTGCCGAGTCCCTCCAGTCTCTGGGCTTGGCCTCTGTGGGGACACTTCTGACAGCTGAAGACAGGGTCAGAGCCAGGCTCCCTCAGTCAACTGCCTCTGCTCAGCGCCCTCAACCCCCCGACCCCCGTGCGGGGCTGCACACTCACAAGGGCTGGGTGCACTGCCGCTCCATGCTTTGCACACCCGCACCGCAGCTGCGCGAGCAGGTGGACCAGGCGCTCCAGCCGGACCAGCCGCCGTCCACTGCCTTGGGCTGGAAGCTCATGGGAACGCACTCCCCATTCAGACACCACTGCCAAGATAGATGGAGGTAGGGCGACCACCCCAGACCTATCAGTCATGCTCACCCTAGTTAGAAACAGGCATGGGTGGGAGGCCTGGAAAGGCAGAGAGGAGAAGGGCGGAAGGGGGAGGGGAGGTCCCCTTCCAGGAACACAGGACCCAGGGGCTAACTCTGAGCTGAACACACTGGGGAGAGTCATGGGATGAAGGCCCTATGCCCCCATTCTGCAGATGGGCACAGGGGCTGGAGAGGGCCAGGGGTCGGCTACAGGCCAACCCCCAGCCCAGACACCGTGAGAAGTCAGCTCTCCCACCGGCACAGCCAGCCCAGGCCCCTGTACCTTGCTCTCTCCACAGGTGGTGCCGTCCACAGCTGCGTCCAGCTTGGAGTGACAGGTGAGCCCCACAGAGCACCACAGTGTGTGACAGACATTCTGTGGGAATGTGGGAGAAGGACGCAGGCCACACTGTCCCCCCTGGCCAGTGCCTGCTCACCACCCCACGAGTCCCCGGGGCCCCATTTGCCTTCTCTGCACCCTCTGCACCGTGCGGTGCTGCAGGCACCCTGAGGCTCGGCTCTGCCGGCAGGAACGGCCTCCAGCCGCTGTCGGAAGCCACGAGGTCTGGGAGACAAGCCCAGGGCCATCATCGCTTCAAACAACCTTCCCCCGGACCCAGAAGCGTGCCTTCTGTCTGATCTCTTCGAATCAGCTCTGGGAGCGGGGCCTGCCCACAGTCCCCCGGTGGCTGACAGTCCCCCCAGAATTCATCCTGGGGCCCATGGCCGCCCAACCCGAGGCCTCTCCCAGGGGGTCTGCAGGCTGGCGCGCCCACACTCACGTCCATGTCCTTGCAGAACACGGAGGCGGACCCGTACTGGAGGCGGCACTGGTGGTCCATGTCGTAGAGGACGCCAGGCAGCACCGAGGGGAGCTCGATGACATCCTTGGGGGGCGGGTCGTCCAGGCAGTGGCCCCACCCCCGGCTGCAGAGATGGGGCAGAAGGATGGGGTAAGGGGAACAGCCCGAGAGACCAACCTGGGAGGCCCTGGTGGGCAGGGGGGGCAGGAAGGGCAAGTAGCCTATGCTTTTGCAGGAACACTCAGCTCCCTCACCGCCCCCAGCCTGTCCTGCGGCGACCCCAGCACAGGCAGCCCACGGGCCCCTGGCCACACAACCGGGCCTCTGCACTGCGGCTCTGTCCCCTGCGGCACTCCTCTCTCTTCTCCACGGGAAGCTTCTCTCCTCCAGATCCGGCCCAAAGGCTCCTGCCCAGAAACCTGTGCCCGCTGAGCCCTGCTTGAGCCCTCCCGCGGCCCCCACCCCTTCACCGAACCTGCAGGTCCCACAGGGATCGGGGCAGCATCACAGCGCAGCCGATGCCCGAGGAGGGTTGTCCTGGGAGAGGGCCCAGGACATGCAGAGCTGGCGACAGCCCTGCTCCTCCTGCAATGAGGCCTGGAGCCTCGGGGGGCCGCAGGGAGCGCTGATGGGCAGGGTCAAAGGCCAAGCCCTGGCTGCTGGTGCCCCTGCACATCCACTCACTGGGCTGTCCCCAGTGCCACCACCCCCCCTACTGGGAGCCCAGCCTCAAATGCTTCACCCCAAATGTAAGTTCAGGGCCATGGCACTGAAGCCTGGCAGAAAGCAATAAGGGTTCTGGGGGTTCCCTGGCCTGCATGCTGGGACAGAGTGGCAGCCGGGGGGTGGGTGGGTCAGCCTAGCCTGGGGCTCCTTCTTCAAGAAGGGGGCTGGCGGGTGCCCCCACCCCTGACTGAGACCCAGCCTGGGGGCTCCCAGGCCACAGGCAGCCCCTTTCCTGGCTGGGACCCAGAGCTGGCCGGGGGTCAGAAAGCTGATCCCCACTCTCTACCTGACTGTGGATGCTGTGTGGCATTGGGCCATCCCTCACCCTCTCTGGGCCTTTGTGCCCTCGCCCACACGAGGCTGACGCTGCCTGCAGGACCTCAACAGCAGCATCTACTGGGGACAGTCCCACAGGCGGCCGGCGGCCCGCACTTCCTTCCTCTAGTCGTCGGCTCACCGCCAGCCAGGCGGGCTCCTCGCGGGGGGCCGGCACACCCGGAACCCCAGGCCTGTCGGCCCTTCCCCTGAGGCCTCTTCTTGCTCTAATTATAGCAGGCTGGTGGTCCCCTAAGGGGACAGAGCAGGCAGGGCTTGGCTCTGGCCTTGAGGACTCGGCGGAGCTGCCCATCACCTGAGGAGGGGCCTCCCCCCGCCACTCCTAGTCCTGGTCAGCGAGCCAGTGGTCAGTGGGGACGCAGGGCAGGGGAAGACGGGATGGGACACTTGCTCCGAGGACAGGAGTGAGCGGGCCTGTCCTCCCGGCTCCCCGGCCACGCCCTGCACTCTGCCTGGAGCGCTCTCTCCCCCGGATGCGCTGTAAGTGTGGAGGGCGGCTTCCAGGCTCCTTCTTAGCGACAACGTCTCTGACCCCAGGAGGCACTGGCGCCCTTCTCCAGATTCCTACACACCCTCGGGCTGTCTGCCCCCCCCATCTGCCCCTCGGGTGGAGTGGGCCTCATCTGTATCCTTTATTGCTGTTCCCGGAGTGCAGGGAGTAACCCTGAGATCATGTGGGCATTGCCACACCAGCAGCTACAAGGCCAGTGACCATCTACGTGCGGGGTCCGAGGAGAGTCCACTGGGATGGCCAAGGCGGGGAGCCTTGTCCCAGTGCCTCGGAGCCTCCCCCGAGACCAGGGAACACTGCCTGCCTGACCCCACCTGGCCCCGTCTGTGAATCTCGCTCATTCTGTCCCCGACCCGTTTGGGTGGGCCCTCTGTCTGCCATCCCACCCCCGGCAGAAAGACAGAGGGCATAGGGCCCCTGGGAAGGCTGGTGTCACGATCCCTGTCCACACGCCCCACTCCTTCCACTTGCCCTGGGCCTTGTGACTCTCCCCTGCCTTCTGGATGGTGAGGAGAGTGTGGGCTGACCCAGGGGGGTGAGGCCGCTCCTCCATTAGCCCCACGTGTCTGCATCGTTGGTGGAGGCCCTGGGACACCAGGGGGCTCCAGTGTCCACCCTCTCCTCCCACCCTCGCCCAGGCCCCCAGCCAAGTGCCTCACACATTCCTGCTGCTGAATGGAGACAGAGACTCGTCTGTCTGTCTGTCTGTCCAGGACCCAGGGTGCTGGGCGGCGCCCTGGGTGGAAGCAGCTGGACCGAGCCCTGGGGCGCCATGGGAGCAGCCGCTGATCCCCTCGGCAGCTCCTGCTCTGCCCCGTGGCGGGGGGGAGGCGGCCCACACTCCCTGCGGGCTTTCAGCCTTGCTCGCTCCACGCCCGGGCCCATTCCCCCGCTCAGTTCCTCTCATCGCCTTTAGTGGCGATAACCGCATACGGTCGGCATCGTCTAATGCGCGTCACACGTTTGGTCAGTGAATCCTGACGTGTCCCCACCTCCCCCGAGAGCCAGAGATGGCACGATCCAGTGCCTGAGGCTCCTGGGCGCAGGTAACTCGTATGCGCGCAGGGCTGGAATCCCGAGCCACAGCCAGGTTCTGAACCACGTGGCGCAGGCCTCCTTTGTGTCCAGCCCCGCTCTCAGCCCAGCCCCGGCTATCGGAGGGCCGGAGTCCTTGCTCAAATCCCACAGGGAGCCGACCTCTAGAAAAGCATGGCGCTGTGAGATTTCTCTCCACCACCTTCCAGAACCCCACCATGCTGGCAGCGAAGGCAAAAATCCACGAGGACCAAGGGCAAGGAAGAGGTGACGGGGGAGCAGGTGAAAGGGAGACCTCGTGGGGAGCAGGAAAGAAATTCCGTGTAAGGAACAATGTCAGGAAGACGAGAGACGACACTGTTCCCGCCGAGGTCACAGAGCAGTGGGAAGCCTGCCGCCTCCTGCGCGCCCCCTGCCGGGCCGTTCAGGTCAGAGCGGGGACCCCGGCCTGGGGGTGGGGTGGGGGCGGGGCACTCACTCGAGAAACCTGGTGATGTACTCGCGGCTGCAGCGGGACCAGGTGAGCGGCACGGTGTCGTACAGGAGCTGTGGAGACATGATGAAAGGCCGTTTCCCAACCGCCTCGCAGTCATTGCCGCTTCCGTCGTGCTGAATGCCAAAGCTGCGTGAGAGCACAGGCCCCGGGCCGGTGAGCCGCGCGCTGGAGGCGCGGTGCGTACCCCGTCCTGCCCCCCAGGCCCACAAGGTGCCCGCTCCCGTCCTGGGGCTGGCTCACCCGCCCAACAGCTGTGTGGCCCTGGGAAAGGCACTTTCCCTCTCGGAGTCTCCGTTTCCTTATATAAGGTGGGCGCGATGGGGCTATTCTCCCACGGGGGCCCCCAGGCGCAGCAGCTCGGCCGTGGCCCCAGACTGTGGCCGCTGCCACCTCCCGGCCACCAGGAACAGTCTGACTCGTCCTCCCACCCCCAGGGCCTCATCCCGAGGCTGTGCCCCCAAGTGAAGGGCATCTGAGCAGCTGCCTCACAGAAAAGGGGTCTCCTCCAGAGACTCTCTTTAGGAAGGGCACAAGGATAACCTGCTAAGTGCCAGGCATCACATGGAGGACTTTCAGAGCCAATACCTCTTTCAGTCCTCAAACAGCCCAGGGAGGCTAAGGCCGCACAGCCAGGAGGTGGCGGATTTGGGGGCAAGCACCCTCTCTACTGCTGGGGCAGCTCTTCAAGGCCCTGTTTAGGTGGCCGTGAGCCAGGGGGCCAACAGCATCTGGGTGGTGACCCCCACTCCTCGACTGTCGGGACCGACTGGTCAGAATGTGGCAAGCTGCCACATTCACCTGCTAAGCAGCCAGCATAGGCCACGTTTAGGCACAAGCCTCAAGCAGACCTGTCTCACGGAGGAGCTTTGGATACCACCGCTCAACCGGCAGGGCCAGAATGGGCAGGGTGCTTGCCTCCTGCCACACAGCAGGGAGTACAGGTGTGTGGGGAGGCCCCTGAGACAAATATGCGGCACCACAGGGCAAGGGGGAGGGGTAGCTGGTGCCTCTGACCCACAGGTCAAAGGAAACCTGTTCCAGCTAACCAAGGGCCTCTCTCCTGTTCTCCAGGGAAGTAGCCAGATTGTGGATGGGGACAGGCAGGGACAAGGGATGGCCAGGGCACCCCTTCCCTAGGGTTCTGACGCCCGTGGGCCCAGCTGCCCAGTGCCCCCAGGTCAGAAGCTGGCAGAAGGGCTGTGGGTACCTGTGCCCGAGCTCGTGGGCCACGGTGAAGGCCAGCGGCAGGCCTGTGTCCTCATTGACGCTGCAGCTGCGGAAGGGCTGGCACATGCCCCCCACATGGGACAGGCCCAGGGTCTCGCAGGGCTGGTTCATGGAGGCGCACAGGTCCTTCCTGCACCGGCAGAGAGAGGGGCGCTCAGGCCGACCTGGCCCGACACCAGGCCCCAGGGAGGGAGGGAGAAGGCTGCCCACCCACTGCCCCGAAACACTAGGCCTGCACAGCAGCCATGGGGACACGGGTGCCCTCTTCACACAGAGCCTGCTGAACACCCCGTGGGTCTGGGGAGCGGACCCTGCACAGATCTATCTAGGAAGCCCCGCTGAGGGAAAAGAACCCCATGTGGAAATCACATAGTCTGCCTCTGCACAGACTGGTGGCCAAACACGCGGGACAGAACCACCCGGAATGCAACACACACGTGGGTGTGCACAACCCTAGTGAAATCCAAGTGAGACCTGTGCCCGGCTCCGTGGCCCATTCCTGGCTGGGCTAGCGCACCATGGAGACGCCAGACGCTACAACATGTCTCGCTGTATCATTTCTGACACCGGCACGAGAATGCGCAATTGTTTCCGAACAGAAAGACTGGCCCGCGCGCTGCCCAGCGGACTCCCCGCAGAACGAGGCCCCGGGGAGCGGGGCGGGGCTCCCGGGGCGGCGGCGCCCCCAGCTGGCGGCACCTGGTGAGCAGGATGGCGGTGTCGTGGTGCAGCGGGTGGGTGTCCCCCTTCATGTTGATGCTTTTCTGCCACTTGCAGAAGCTCCTCAGGGTGTTGTCCGCATGGTGTGTGACTTTTAGGTCCTCCTATGGGCAGACAGTGTGGCCCCTCATGTCTGCCCCTGGGCTCTCAAGGCCTGTCCCAGTCTCCTCCTCGCAGAGGCAGGACTCCGATGCCCAGAGAGGGCAGTGGGAGGACAGCATGGCACCCCTTTCTCCAGCAGGGACCGGGAGACAGGCGGTACTGCCCAGAGGAGCTACGGAGACCCCACGCACCCTCCACACGCAGGCAGTGCGCATGCGCATGCATGCAGCCTCTCACCTCATCGTCTTCCAGGAGGACCAAGCGTACGACAGTGATATGGATGGGGTTCCCGATGCTCGGGTCGTGGAAGATGCCGGCCACCTGCCCGAGAGAGGTCAGGCTGTCACCCTGGCCCTAGGACATGGGCAGCCGCTCCCCACCCCCAGCCCATATCCAGGCTCACGGGCGGGGGAGCTGTGCGGCGCCCACGGGCCTCCCCCAGTGACTCCCGGGGTTCCGGCTCAGCCCAGGACAGAAGGCCAACGCCCAAGACAGATGGGGTGCAAGGTGCGGGGAACAGGCCGGGGATAGCGCTCTGCTCTTTTAAAGCTCCCTCAGAGCAAGATGGCCAGCCCACAGCTGGGGGCCGGCCTTGGGTTTCCCGCGGGCAGGGATGGCAGGCCAGGCCGGCTGTGACCTGGCTTCTGGGGGTTCCATCCACAAAAACACAGTTCGAATAGGAGTGACCCAAACACGCTCTGTTCCAAGGACACGAGAGCCCCTGATAATGGGGATAACAGGTTGACACTGCCTCCCGAATGCCAGCAGCCCCCCAAGGCCTCACTAGTGCCCAGCTCCCTCCCAGCGACTCCTTGGACCCAAGAGTCTGGAGACTGTCGCCCCCTGCTGGGGGCCTGGGCCTGGGGACCAGCCTGCCAGCCTTCCTGCCTCCCCCCACCCAGAACGCCCGCTATCTGCACCCCACCAGGGCCATCCCTCCCCACGGGCCACAGCCCACCACCACTCACTATGTTCATAATGGTCAGCACGTAGCTCTCCACCTGAGGCTGTCCGTGGTACTCCACCATCTTGGCATCGGCCACCACCAGGGTCTCCACCCACTTGTCCTTGCTGACTGAGGGCTGGTGCAGATGCCTGAGCCGCCGGCGCCGCTGCTCTGAATGGTCCCGCCACCGCCACCAGGACGCCTGCTCTGGGGACGCTGTGGGGCCATGGACAGCCCAGGGGAAGCTGTCAGGTGGGCTCGGTGCATAGGGCACCAGGGCCTCTGCTAAGTGAGCTCCCAGGGACAGAGGTGGGGTCAGAAGCAAGAGGTCTGGATGCCCAGGGTGGCCCTGCCCCTGAGCTGTACCATGTGACCATGACTTTGTTACTTCTGGTCTGGGACCCTGGGGGGTCACCGACTGGACGTAGGAATACTCCAATCAGCCTCAGAAGGTGAGCCCAGGGACCAGTGACACAACGGACATGACACAGTAAAGCACCGTACCCAGGACACAGGAGGTCCTGGGCCTGTCTCCCCATGTGGCCACCCTCTGGGGGTTAGTGCATCCCAGCACATGCGGACCCAGGCCTAACCCCCAGCTGACCCCCCCAGCCCCCCAAGCCTGCTTCTCTGCACCAGGCTGAGGATCAGGGAGGAATCACTCGATGTAGCCGGGGAAACCAAGGACAAGAAGCGTTCATCTGTTCCAGCAGAGGCCCTGAACTGTGGCAGCTTCTGAAGTCGGCGCACTGGCAAGCGACCTCCAGGCCCTGGGAGCCCATGGCGGACAGCTCCATACCAGCCCTGGCCCTTGTGCTGGGTCGCCGTTATCAGAGCTCAGTTATTCTCAGGTGGGACCCAAATGGGGAGGGAAGAAAGGAGGCTCCTGGCTAGCTGCCCTGCTGGGGTGCGTGTGGTCCCGCCTGGCCTGGCCTGGAGACTCAAGGAATAATGGTGGGCGCTGAGGGGTGGGGGCACAGAAAGACCACGCCCCCGAGCCGGGCGGGGACCCGGGAGGCGGAAGTGAAAGGGGTCCTTGTAGGAGCTGCACTGAGTAGGCCTGAGAGTCAGAGGCCTCAGGCCAGAGCGCACTTGGAGGGTTGGTCCCTCTATGCCTTTGGCCCCAGGGGAGCCAGGCATTCGGATGGGGATGGAGGTTTCTACAAAGGCCCTCCATGCGCCTGCCTTGCAGCCACAAGCACGTACCTTGCACCCCGCAGGTGCCTGGAGCCCCGGAGTTGCCCTGCTCTGCCTGCCCGCTGGGGACTTGACGTTTGTACACCACGTGGGGCTGGGCGCGGTTGGGCCGGGTCGAGATACCTTCCAGGGGCTCGATGAAGTAGTCCTCGTTGGAGAGCCGGAACACACCTTTCTGGGGAGAAGTTCCCCGTCACACCAGGAGAGCCAGCCCTGGCTGCTCTTCCCCCCGACCCCACTCCTGGCTGGCCGCGGACACACGGGTTTGTGTTCTCTCTGTGCCCAGTCTGGAAGGTCCTTCTTGCCCTGTCACGCAGCCAAAGGCTTTGGGCTGAAGCTGCTTGACACACCCGCCCCTCGCCCAGTTCGGAGGGACTAATGGGTCTGGTCCCAATGGAGCAACACTGTGTGTCCCCTGTGGTCCCAGGCAGCCATGCTGGCTGGGCAGCCAGGAATCTCCTCTGGAGACGCTCATGGCCAGCCGGACATGCTCTTCCCTGGGCCCAGGGCCTGCCGGACGAGGGAAAGCCACACTCCAAAGGAAGAGGGGCTCCGCTGCTTTCTGAGCTACCTCGTCTGCATGAACCACATGTCGTGGTTCTGAAAGTGGGTCTTTGTATTGCCAGCACCTTCAGGAAGGCTGTCACAAATGTCCCAAAGTCCTAGCCTGTGAGACACTGTCTCAAGATGGCAGGCGGGTGATTCTAACTAACTAAAGTTTGGGAACCCAGTCCTCCTGGAACAAAGAGGCCCGCGCTCTCACTCCAAAGATGGCTACTGAGGCTTGGGAAGGGGAAGTGAACAGGCCGAAGTTACCGGTTAAAGTCGGAGGCAAGCAGGGGCACTCACCAGGCCGTCGCAGGCGCTGATGGCTGCCACGCCGCCCTCCAGCTCGGGGTCCTGCACCTCGCCCAGCAGGTGGCAGGTGGGCACCTGCCTGCGGATGTGCGTGCGCCCCAGGCCGCCTCGCCGGTGCGTCTCGCTCACGAAGCCGGGCGCCAGCAGGCGCGTGTTGGCGGCCAGGTGGAAGCGCAGTGCGCGCCCGCGGAACTGCAACTCATAGAAGGCGTGCGCGGCCGGCTGCGCGGACAGGGCGCGCTTGCGCAGCACACGTGGCCACAGCTCGTAGGACAGGAAGACGCCCTCCGCGTCCACGCGTACCGGGTGCACAATGTCCAGCACCTCCGGGCCCTCAGCCGCCAGCCCTGCGGGGAGAAAACATTGAGGTCTCCAGGGACCAGAAACCGTCCTGTGCTCGCGGCCCAGCCCGAAACTCCATCTAGATCAGGCTGCAGAAATGCAGCTGGCCACCAGTCTGCGTCCTGCCAGCCCTCCTGCCCAATGCCCTGGACACACTGGTGGGGTCCCCCTGCGGAGGACACCCCCATTGCCCACCACAGCCCCGGGCCAGCCCTCTGGTACACTGCTCCAGGAGAATGGCCCTGGCTGGACACAGGAGGCAGGGCTGGTTTGGGTGACCGCCCCTATCTCTGGTTTTCAGGAGGACAGCAGTGCAAGGATTTTCCAGGCTTCTCAGATAAGAATTCCTTACAAACAAGTTTCCGTACCCTGTCCCAGAGGCACCGACTGAATCAGCATCTCCAGGAAACCCTGTGGGAAGCTGTGTTTTGACCAGGAACCTCAGGGAAGTTGGGAAATCCCCCACTGGAAGTTTATCCGGCTGAACGGAAGCAACACCTGGGAGCTGTGCAAGCCTGTAGGTGCTGAGGACTCTGCGGCATAGGTGTTTTGGGTGCTTTCCCAAGCCCTCCGGGGGTCCTGTTGTCACCGTGTGGGAGCCTGCCACTTGGAAGCCACAGGGGAGGGATAATCTAAGGAAATTCTAGCTCAGACATCCTGAGGGCACTTAGAATAGAATTCCACAACCCCAGCTTTCCACCAGTTCATTGATTTGTGTGTGTGTGGGGTGGGGTGGGTGTTTGTTTTGACTGACACAAATATTGGAAACTATTTAATCAGTCATCAGTGTTTAAAAATCCCATGTTCTCACCCTGGCCAGGTGGCTCAGGAGTGTCACCCTGTACACCAAAAAGTTTTGGGTTTGATTCCCAGTTAGGCACGAGTGGGGGTGAGGTCAGTGATTCTCTTCCCTGGCCCCTGTTCTCTCTTTCTAAAATCAAGGAACATATATCCTCAGGAGAGGGTTGTTTTTTTTTTTTTTCCGTTGCATGTTCTTATATCCCCCAAAATCTCAATTTTCAGTTCCCCTTGAAAATTATCATCATCTCTCCAGGTCAGGCCTCTTTGCCCACTTCTCAGAAGTATTTCTGTAGCACAGGCTGCTGTTCCCCCAGCTGCCCCAGTCCCCACCAGTCCTTATTGTGTTCCCATGACACTGCAGCTGAGTACAGGTCACCCTCTGGCTTCACACTTGCATCTCATTCAGTAAAAAACTGAATCTCTAACAAAATGGGAAAACCAGAGGTGGGCCAAGAAACCCCCTATTTCAAGAAAAATGTCTCCCTACCAGTCTCATCTTTGTCTACATTTGTTACCTGCCCGGTCACAGCATTTGGGTTGTGGAGCAGTGCGAGGTGCCCCAGGAAAATGTACGAGACACCGTGTCCTCAAAACAGAGGGTGGCAGAGCCCTCGGGAACATCACCCCCAGCAGAGTGCGGACAAGTTAGGGGAGGGGACACCCACAGACGGACAGGTGGGAGAAAAGCTTTGTCGCAGACACCTCATGGAGATGTGTGAGATGTCTGTTGGCACATTTAACCACGAAGACGAGGAGGGCGTCCTGGTGGTAGACCCCCGGAAAAGACAAAAAAGCTAGCAGTACAGGTACCAGGGGCAGGAAGGTAAGCCCGGGCTACACATGTGTCCTGTGAAATGAGAGGCAGGGGCGGGGGGACGGTGCCTTGTCAAAGGTGTGAGCTTTGAACAGAGGAAGACCTGGCTGGGTCCCAAGTCGGCCACTTTACAGCGTGTGGCCTGGAGGCTGAGGCGAGTCCCAGGGGTGGGGGCTTGCAGCACTCAGTGTCCTGGGGGGTCGGAGCTACGTGACACACTGCAGGTCACAGCCGTGTCCCTGAATGTACGTGGGTGGGACAGGGAGGGCCATTTGCCACTGGGGAGTCTGAATCACCGGGGAGAAATGAGCCCCAGAGCTGCAAAGAGTGTCCCCAGGGAAGAACCTGTGTCCCTGGGGACATATATTCCCATTGAAAATTCCTGCTCTAGGCCCTGGGCCAACACGGCCAGACAGAGTCAAGGTGAGCAGTCCAGAGGCAGGCAGCCTGTTAGGTTCAGAAATGTGTCAGAGGTCAAGGACAGAGAAGCTGCAGGGCCAAGGCATTCAGATGGCTGCGTGGGGGAGCCAGTCCACCAGCCGGGACACCCACTGCTCGGAGCCTCAGTTTCTCCAGCTATACAATGGGTACGATACTCATACCCACTCTCTAAGGCTGCAGAAATGAAAGGAGTTACTACGTAAGAGATGAGAACAGCGGGCGGCCCAGAGCGAGAGCGAGCTACGTATGATTGAAAGTTAGTAAGAGAAGTTCTCCGGCACACTTAGCCATTTTTCTAAAAACCTGTTTTAGATTGGCACTCGGTGTATCTGAGGGCGGGCAGAGCTGATGGGAGCAGGGGCCACTCAGCGGGGCTGCCAGTGGCCCATGGCCACATCTGCTCTGGTTGGCGGGTGTTGAATACTTTGACTATCACCCTTAGGTGACAGAATTGTCACTTTGGAGCTTCCACCAGGGAAACACCGATAGGGTGTGAACCCTTCCCTCCCTATCAAGAACCTGCAGTACATACGGTCCAGCCCTTCAAACAACCCAGAGCTCCTGCCAAAGAGAAAAAATAACCAGGGTGAGTGTGTGTGTGTTGGCGGGGGGTGAGGGTGTGAGACCCACAGGGCTCCTGTGTGGGCTGCAGCCTTTTGGTGGGGACATGGCTGGGTGTCAGCCCCGGCAACTCCAAGTCCTTCCGACTGCCACATGTCCCTAAAAGTCACCCCAAGCTGTGCCCTTCGGCCCCAGAGAAGTCTCTGCATTCAATGGGCAGAGCCCTGGACTATGTCTCCTGGGGCATCTGCAAAGACAATAGCAGAAAGCTCAGGGCCTCAGGGTCAGGGATCCTGAGTGTGAGCAGACCGGGAGGCCTCCCTGCACCCCGCTACATACACTCTACCATGGGGACTGCCTGCCCTGCCTGCACCCCCAAATGGCAGCTCCCAAGGACTCCCCAATCTTCCGGGGTCTGCCTGGTGAAATAACAGCCACCACGTGGAGGTCATTCAGGCTTTCACTCAATCCTCACCAGAGCCCTACGACCCCCATTGAACAAATGGGCGAATGGCAGCCCCTGTGGGCAGCAGGGTGGCCACACTCCTCCAAGGTCAGCTGGCCTGCAGTGGTGGTGGGGAGGAGGGCCCTGACTGCAGGGGACCCCTCCCCTGCATTCTTCCCACAGCTGCTAGGGGAGCCGGACCCAAGTTCAGGCTCCCCACGTTCCTGTTCCCGAACCCCATCGCCTGCTTCACCCTCAGCCAGCCCTCGGCTGCCCAGGAGCGGGCTAGCAGGTCACTCTTAATGAGCCTGCCCCCTCATCCATAAAGGATATTCCAGCACCTGCCTGGTGGGGTGGCACCCAGTGAGCGCCCAGTGATTGCTTGCTCCTCCTCCACATCCCACACCCTGCTGCTCACAAATCCCCCATCACGTTGCTCCCCTCAGCAACCCCTCTTGCTCACCAGCTCCCCAAAGCACCGGGTCCCTAGTAGGGAGCAGGTCTCCCTACCCCCAGCATGCAGGCCTAAACCAGCCCCCCACCCACAGGTCATCGTCCTCAGGCCTCTCCTGCTCCGCTCTCCCCACTGCCCCGCCCCATCAGACCAGCAGCTCCCCTGGCGAGCGGACCGGGGGATCCTACACCCCCAGCTCCTAAATCCTCAGGCCGGCTGCTCGGCTGCTCCGGACGCGCCAGGCGCTCCGCCGCCAGAGACTCATCCGAGGCCCGTCAGGCGCAGCGGAGGCAGGAAGTGCAGGGCGGCGCGAGACTGGACCCCACCGAGGGCCACGGGCCGTTCCGAGGCGGGGGGCGCCCAGGGGGCCGGAGGACCGGAGGATCGCAGCGCCTTGCACACAGCCCGCTTTCCACACAGGCGCACGGAGGAAGGTGAGAAACCGACTCCTTTGGGTGTAGACCGTGTTCTGTGCAGTCCCTCGGACAAGAGACCCCCAGAGGGACGCACGCTGCAGCGCCCAAGCTGGGGTGCACTGGAGCCGGAGAAGCAGAGAGACTTCTTCCCGCACAGGCAGGGCCGCTGGCGGAGTTGGATCTGGAAGGCCCCCCACCCCACCCGGTCCCTCTTCACACCCAGGGGGGGCGGCGAGGGGCGAGCCAGGGGTTGGTGGAGGAGAGAGGGGCCGCGTCGAGGCGGGGATCCGGGCGCCCACCCACCTGGTGCGGGTCCGGGTGCGCCAGGCGCTAGCGCGCACAGCAGCAGGAGGAGGGCGCGCAGGGCTGCGGGGCTGTGGGGTGCGCGGGGGCCCGGGCTGGGCATGCCGGCCACCCCTCGGGCTCCTCCACGCGTTTGCTCTGCTCCTTCAGGGTCCTGGGTCCGACTCAAGACACACACAGCCGGCCGCGCGCGCCTGCAGCTCCGTCCCGCCGGACTCCGCCCGCGTGCAACAAAGACTGCAGGACCCGCCCTCTGTGGAGGCGAAGAAAAGACCAGAGAACAGAAGGGGCGAAAGAAGGAAGAAAGGGAAGAAAGAAAGAAAAGAAAGAGGGGAGGTGGGAGGGAGGCAGGGTAGTAGGGAGGGGCGGCCGCCGGCCCCCGCCCCGCTCTGGGCTCCTGCCCCCGCCCCGTTCCTCCCCACCCGCCCCCCCAGGGGCAGCGCAGGGTCAGCACCACAGACTTACACCCACCACCCGTGAGCCGAGGGCGCCCTCTGCTGGTGGAGCTGAGCCAGCTCTCCCGGCCTGGGCGCTCTGAGACCCCTCCAAGAATCTGGATTTTCCGGAATTCCTGCCTGGTCCCCAAGCTCTGCCCGAGTAGGAGCCCCTCGGTGTGTGTCCCGGCCAGACAGCCCTGCCCCTCCTAGGAAAGGGACACGGAGGCCTCCTGAGGGTCTGGGGGGCTCACAGCCAGGCAGCAGGGGCCCTGGGGTCCCAAGATGATTCTGCTCCAAGGACAGCTCAGGAGAGAGGCTTGGGCCGCCCCCAGTGGGCAGCCTTTTCCCTTGCGAGGCAGGGTCCCCGGTTCCTCGACTTCAAGTGTACGTCTGCATAGACATAGTGGCTAGGCTGCGGCCCCCAGGCTCTCAGCAGGGCCCCCCTGGGAGCCCGGAGTCCCGCCAACACCAGCCTGACATCCCAGGCCAGCCTCTGCCTCCACCCCTCAGCCATCTGTCCTTCCGCTGCCCCTGCTGGGCCTCTGGCTGCCTGCTCCCTCTCTGCTCTGCTCCTAGGATGCTCACCCTCCATCTCCCGCTCTAGCGCGGGGACCTCCGCTTCTGTTCTCCACCTGGGCTGCCCTGGCCCTTGGCCAGTCCCTGTGGAGCTTCTCCCTCTGAGGCCCACAGACTAACCGTCACTCCCACAAGCTCCACCGGCAGCCCCTCTGCCCTCCTGGGGCACCTGTGGAGCACCCTGCCGCTCGGTTCCTTGACCTCCTCCAGGGTGGCCTTCCTCTCCACCTCAGCCACCAGCTCTCAGGGCCGTGGCCTAGGCTGTGCCTGATGCCGCTGCCACTGCCGCACCTCTGACACCTGAAGATCGGATGCCCTGATCTCAGACCAGAACCCTCCCTGACAGGCACACCACGTACTTGTCTCCTTCCAGTCGCTGGTCTCCTTTGTCTACTCTGTGACTACTTCCTTCCCCGGCTGCATTCACGGCTCCATCTCTGGCCTTTCAGCAAAACCAGGCTCAGCCTGGCCTCTCCGTAACAGCAACAGTAAATAAGAACAAAAAGGAGGAGGAGGAGGCAGAGGAGAAGAGGAAGAAGAAGGAGAAGCAGCAGCAAGACTCCACGGCAGGCAGAGCTGAGGGCCCCTCCTGGTTACTTGGTGGATTCCCTCCTGACACTGTTATCACAGGTTATCACTATCTTCTTCAGTCGATGGACCCCAGTCCACACAGCTGGGAAGGGACGTTAAGGGGACTGTAGTCTTTTCCTCCCCTGGACCCTCACGCGCTGCGACTGATCCCCCCTTCCTCGAGCTTCCTCACTTGTCACTCCCTCTGTCTCATTTCTGTCAGCCTCATTGTAAAGTGGTATGTACGGGTAGGTCATATTTTAAAGTCCAACCCTTGTCTGACTTTATTTTTTTATGTGTGTTTTTAAATAACCTTTTTTATAATTATGCAAGTACACACATGTATTATAGGAAGTTAGAAAATCAAGACAAACATTTTCAAAGAATCAAACATTATTACACTAATAGGTGGCCTTATTCTTGCTACGTGAGAGATTACTTGGATCTGCAATCTGCTTTTTCCAATCATCTCTACTTTTTTTTAGGTTTTTTTTTTCTAATTTTAGAGAGGGAGAGAGAGAAACATCAACTTTGTTGTTCCACTTTTTATGCACTCGTTGGTTGCTCCTTGTATGTGCCCTCACTGGGAATCGAACCCACAACCTTGGTGTATATTGGGACAATGCCCTACTCAGCTGAGCTACCCCACCAGGGCCTCACCTCCACTTTTTTATTACAGTAAATTTTCATCTCATCGAATATTCAAACTATATTCAGATTTCCCCACTCTACTCCAAAATCTCTTTTATAACTGGTTTACTCAGAATAAAATCCAATCTAGGATCACCTGTTGCATCTGGTTATTACGGCAAAAGTCATTTCTGAAAAAGAGAATACATGTAAACAAACAAACATAAATAAAAAGATAGTACTTGTTCAAGACACTAGGCCGGTTGTCCTACAAAATTTCTTTCCTGATTTTGTCATTCATCCATTTCCTCATCCCTCCCTACTTCCTGTGAAACCTTTTTTGGCTAGAATAAAATAATAGATCTCGCACACTTCATAACACTTTACTGAAGAGTCGATAGTCTTCTCTTATAAGGGTTATGCTTTTTCTAATCCTACATGTCTTTGTTTTTATCTTTTTTCCCCCCTCCAAAGTAGAGTGCTCCCTCGTGAACTGGGGCTATCTGGTGATTGGGAACGACAGATCCTCTTAGAAACACAGAATAAATCTCTAACTTTCCATTTTACTGAGGAGAGTCTTTTAATAATGTCCCTGCCCACACCGAGATGCTAACGGTCGGCGGGAGAAACATCTTCCCTTTGAGTTTTGTGTGTAAGCAAACGCGATATGGTATTTTCAATGATTTCAGAGCCTGCGTTGGCTTATAAATCCTCTTCTCTTGTGTGAACGACAGGGCGTGGATGAGATGAACCACCGGGAGTTGGGGGTTGGGCCTGGGGGTGGGGGGTGGGGGTCCTAGAAAAATCCCGGGAACGTGAAAGCCACACGCACGGGGCAGAGAGGCCAGCCCTGTAGTCACCCTCTGGATTCGGGCCTTGTCGGGAGTGATGACAGACTTCTCCGGGTGTGCACCGGGCACCCCCCAGTCCCCGCCGCGGGTGCGTGCGCGCCGCGCCTTGGTCTTGGCGCGCGCGCGCACCCGCACCTCCCGCCCCGCAGGGGCCGCGGCCGCCCGCACCCCCGCTCGCCCGCTCGCCGCTAGAGGGCCGCTGGTGGGCTTCGCCGAATGGTCAAGTTCTTGCGAACGGAACCCGTCATGAGACAGACATTTGAAAGTAGTGAGAAAACTTTACCCACCCGAACACTAGGAGAAACAATAATGTAATATAGAACATCCGGCCTGGCGGAAGTGAAAATAGTCTGATCCTCTGAAGAGGGATAGATGAGAGGCCAATTTTCAGCTGCCCGGCTAGCTCAGTCGGTAGAGCATGGGACTCTTAATCCCAGGGTCGTGGGTTCGAGCCCCACGTTGGGCGGTCTGCTTTTTTAATTCGACCTCAGGTTTTCACTCAGAGTTTCTCATTTTGAAACAATTCAGAACGGTATAAAGTACGAACACTAAACTGGTTCCAACAGGGAAACGTGAAACTAAGGAGCAAGTTTGCCTTATGAATACACAGTAAGATGATCTGGTATGGAAAAGTATTTGTTACGAGTGACCTATTGAAGGGCAGTGTTAAAGCCAAAGAGAAGACGAAGACATGAAAATTTATAAAATTGTGGAGTTCATAAATATTGCTGGGGTGATCTTTGTTCAAACTTTTGAAATGTATGTTTTTAACTTAATGCTATGCGATATTCAAGATTTGTTTGGAGATCAGCTCTGCTTTACAGGGTGTACTATGCTTATATATATATTTTTAAAGGTTTTATTTATTTGTGTTTAGTCACAAGGGAGGGACGGAGAAAGGGGGAGAGAAACATGGATGGATCGTTGGCCTCTCGCTCGCCCCCAACTGGAGGCCAGGACTGCAGTCCTGGAGCGTGCTCTGACCTGAATCGACCCGTCGACCTTTTGCTTTGCCGGATGGCACTCAACCACGTGAGCCAAGCATATCTGTAA
The DNA here is from genome assembly GCF_021234435.1 of Artibeus jamaicensis. Classification (NCBI taxonomy): domain Eukaryota; kingdom Metazoa; phylum Chordata; class Mammalia; order Chiroptera; family Phyllostomidae; genus Artibeus; species Artibeus jamaicensis. The sequence goes on along the minus strand of NW_026522049.1, from coordinate 215,868 downwards.
ATATCTGTGAATTCCTTGAAATTCATGTACTTTCTGAGTGTGGGAAGGGCTCGTGATTGTTGTGGGCTGTTTAAACTGTGGTCTGCAGTCACCCACCAGCAGAGCAATGATGCGGCAGGAAAGCCCCGGGTGCCTAGCAACCGGCAAATCTGGGAAAAACGAGGATCTCATCACAGGGTGACTTTTCCTCCCCCGGTGCGTTGTTGCTAGTCTTGCAGGTTAGACCCCCCCCCCTTAGAGGGGGATGGAAGAAGGGGGCGGGGGGATATCGCTTTAAACATTAAGCCCCTAGGACAATGAGGTTCTGACCTACATCAAATACTCCATACACCTAGACCCCCATCGTATTTCTGCTCCAGGGCCAGAAAAGCAGCAAAACCAGACAAGCCACACCAAGACTGACATCAGGCCCAGCACTACTGACCAGTGACCCCTGGCCTGGCGCTGACCAATCAATGGAGAACACGACTCTGAAAGTGCCCACCTGGAGAGCTGATGAATTTTCTCTTGAGATCTTCTCATGGCACCTCCCAGAAATTCTCCATCCCTGAAAGCTCTTAGGACTGAGGACCCAACACCCCGTCAAAAAAACACTGTAAGGCTTGGTTTCATGATTTTGGTTAATCAGGTGGATCCTGTGGACACTCCCTTAGGACTTTTTTAATCCTTTGTCTTTCCTGAATTAGTGATTCAACCTGAAAATTTTCCTTCAACCATTTTCATCTCTAAGCATATCTCAAAGCAAACCATTATATTTTCCTAAAATAACTCACTGTCTGTGGGCAACACTTTGCTTTTGTGTTGACATCTGCAAATTCTTTTCTTGTTTTACATATTTTCCATCATTCCCAGCAATTCTCAAACACCGTTCACAATTACCATGTTTTTTTTTTTTTAAAGATTTTATTTATTTATCTTTAGAGGGGAAGGGGGGAGGAGAGAGGGAGAGAAACATCAATGTATGGTTGCCTTTTTGTGCGTCCCCTGCTGGGAACTGGCCTGCAGGGAACCGGCCTGCAACCCAGGCATGTGCCCTGACTGGGAATCGAACCGCGATCGTGTGGTTCGCAGGCCCGCGCTCAATCCACTGAGCTACACCAGCCAGGGCACCATATGTTTTTATCATCAATTCAACACACAATTTCAGACTGTGGGAGAAACACCTGGCAACTTCCAGGATCAGAAATGAAGGTCCCTAAATGCCCCTTTTTGAGGTACTTAAAGATGAGTACTGAATCTCCAGGTGATGGGAGGTGAGTGAAGCAGCTTTCAAAAGGCAAACCCCAGCTGAGAAAAGCAACCTGGTAAATTAATGAGAATTCAATGAAGAGATCATGTATTCGTTTCAAATCAAAGATTAGTGTCAGGGGTGGCATTGTCTCCGTTAGAATGCATAGGAGTCTTCACCTCCAGGGCCTCAAAATGAGACTTTATCTGAAATTAAGGTTGTTGTACATGTAATTTGTTAAGATGTGGTCATACCAGAGAGGAATGGGCTCTTAATCCAGTATGTGTGGTATCTTTATAGAAAGGGGACATTTGGAGAGACACACACACACAGAGGCAGAAATACAAAGGGGTGATACAAAGGGGATGGCACCCACAATCTTGGCATAGCAGAACGAAGCTGTAACTAACTGAGCTACCCAGCTAGATGCAAAAACTCCATTTTAAATGGAAAAAAAAATCCTCCAGAGAATGGCAGTTTTGTATCTTATTTTATACATCAGAATCAAAGGAGACTTAAGGGGGTTACACGAAATCCATTGCTGATAGATTAGGGAGGTGGAAGAAAGCAAAGAGGGAATCTCCTGGGTTGGACAAAAAGTAAAAAACGAATGGGTATACATTTTTACATTGGTGGGCATAGAACAGTTAACACTTAACAGGATCATAACAATGAGGGGATTTGTAGTCTCTGCTCTGGTGCAGTGCTTGTGCCCTGAGGGGTATGGAAAAAAGAAATTACTCTACTCGGACATCCCCCCGAGAAGCATGTTATAGATGAGAAAAGGTAAAAATTGACCTGAATCAGGGAAGACACCTGACCGGGACGGGACTACCCGCCATGACTCGCTTTCACTAGAAAGTTCTACCTTCAGACCATCCCGTGTGGTTATTATGGGCCCCTGCGTTTGCAAGGCCGGCCCAGAGCTCGTCAGGGTTAGTAAGGGGCCTCTTTTTTTCCATCCAAAGGCTTTTATTCTCCCTGCCACGGCGGGGCACATATTCACCGCCTTTCCGGGCGATTCTCTCAGTACACTGTTTCTGCCGCTGAGCAAAGCAAGGACTTTTGAACAGGGGAATGATGTGAGGACATCTGTTCGCGCTGTGTGTACTTTAGGTAACAACTGGAGGATACGGGTGACAAAGGCTGCACGCGCAGGGCTGGTGGGGCGGGGTTCTCCGAAACCTCCTTCGGTGGCAGGTCGGGCGCTCTCTGGTCTCAAAGGCCCAGCTCGCTCCTGGGTCCCGCGGGTCCGCTCTCACGCCTGCGGGTCGGCAGGCCACGTGGCCTCCCAGGGCGAGAGCAGATGTTTAGCCAGGCCTCAGGGCCTAACCCTGCCCCACGCGGACCTGTCCTCGCAGGCCGCCTCTTGCTACACCACGGTAGTGTCTGAGGGATTGTACACTGGGCCTTTCTCGCTCGTTATCGCCTCCCTCCCGCGCCCCCAAGCCACCTAGAGTCAATCCGGTTTTCACTGACCCCAGGGGACACGGGATGGGAAAGGATGAGAAGGGCTGAGAGAGTGGCGCCCGCCTTCTCCCCGTGGCAGCTTCGAACTACCGTTCCCGGCGTGCCCTGGGAGGCGTGGCTCAGGGCGCGTGCGCGGCGTGGGGGGGGCGTCTACGGTTGGCCGGCGCGGTTGCGCAGTCGCGGTGCTGTGAGTTGTTTGGACGCCGGCAAATCGCGCCCGGGATGTAGAGCTAGTGCTGCCTACGGCGTCTGACGCGGAGCTGGGTGGGGTGGCGAGTGGGGGGCGGTAGTCGGGGTGGTGGGAGAAGGAGGAGGCGGCGGCGAATCCCTATAAATGGCGCCGAAGCAGGACCCGAAGCCTAAATTCCAGGAGGGTGAGTCTGGGCTTTGGGTGAGGCAGCTAACGGCGGGGAGGCGGACAGGCGGGCGGCCCTTTGTGCAGAAGCGCATTGCGGCGCAGTTCTGGGCGCGGCCCGGGAGACCGCTTTGTGCGGCGAAGGCGCTGGGGCGGCGGGGGCCGAGCGGTGCGGGCGCGGCGGGCCTCCCTCAGCGTTTGTTGTTCTGAGGCGGCGGCGCGGGCAAGCAAGCGGTGGTGGGAGGGCTGGGCTCCATGGCGGCGCTGGGGCAGCGGGGAGCGGCGCGGGCCTGTCGCGGGAGGACAACCGCTAGCGCTCGAGGCCGCCGCGAGCCCGGGGCGGCAGCGGGGGGTGGGGGCGCCGAGTCGGGGAGGGGCGGGCGCGGGGCCCGGCGGGCGAGCCGCGGCGTGAAATGGCCGCCGCAAGATGGCCGCCGGCGGCTCCCCGCGCCCATCTCAGCCTCGCGGGCGGTGGCGGCGGCTTTGTGCTGCCTGCGGGCACCGCTCTGTGCTCTAGCCGTCGAGCGTGCGCTCGCGGTGCGGCCGCTCGTAAAAAGACGAGTAAACCGTGTGAATCCAGTGTTATGAGCCCTCGGTTTACAAGTCCCGTGGTTTCCAACGCTATCCTTTAAATGCTGCCGCCGATGGACTCCTCGTAATAACGTTTTGTTAACAGAGGTTTGGAAGCTCAGCGAGCTTCCATTTGGTTTTGGCGGACAAGGCTTTTAGCCAACGGTAAAGTCGGGCCCCCAGTGGGAGACAGTTTTTTTTTTTTTAATTTTTATTTATTTTTTGAGAGGGGGAAGGGAGGGCTAGGGTTAGGGAGGAGAGGGAGAGGAACATCAACGTATGGTTGCCTCATGTGTTCCCACTGGGGACCTGGCTCGCAACCCAGGCTTGTGCCCTGACTGGGGATCGAACTGGCGACACTTGGGTTTGCAGCCCAGGCTCAATCCACTGAGCCACACATCAGCTGGGGCGGGAGACAGTTCTTTAATGTCACAGTGAACGCATCCGTCACCGGGCATTAAAGGGGAGGTCCGGTCGTCGGCTAAAATGGATGCAAAACCCTGGAACCAACGCTTCAAAATTCCTTTCGTTGCTAGGGGTGTACCTGCTACTTACTGTAGAAGTCCAGATCGGTGCAGAAAATTTTTGTGGTAGGGATTTTCGCATTTTGTGTTTTAGAATTCCTTGGAGAGACATACCTCCAAAACCCAAGTGCATTGTAGCTATGGCTTATTTATTTATTTATTTATTTATTTAAAGATTTTAATTATTTATTTTAGAGAGATGGGGAAGGGAGGGAGTGAACCGTCAGTGTATGGTTGCCTCTAGCACACCCCACACTGGGAATATGGCCTGCAACCCAGGCATGTGCCGTGAGTGGGAATCAAACCGGAGATGCTGTGGGTCGCAAGCCCGTGCTCAATCCACTGAGCTACACCACCCAGGGTGCTATGGCATATTTAGGGACTTTTGTTTTAAACGGTATTTTTGATGACGAGTGACTCTTAGTAGCTTTCTTTCACCTCGAGAGGCAGCGACTACTTACTGTGGATGCATTTTTTTTTTTACTAGGTGTTTTCGAGCAGGGATTCTTTAACTAGAGTCAGAAGATTGACGAACTTGCAGACATTTTTTGTTGTTGTTGTCTAACTGACGTGTATTTCAGTTAGGAATGTAGCACCCACCCCTGGGAAGAAAAGCCCCAGTACTATTAGCAGTATGTTTGCATCCTGCAGCATTACAGTGGTGGACGGAACGTGCTCCTCATTACTTCAGAATTGTAGCTACTGGGCCAGCAGCTAAATGTTCCTTGTGTCAGTTGAGTTCGTATTATGTCATAAAACGTAGTATTTAAAATGCTTCGATAAGTATTTGAGCATAGTTGGTTTCCTTTGTTTTCCCATTTATGAAAGCATTCTAGAAAGGGCCTGTAGGCTTCTGGAGACTGTCAGGGTGACTGGAAAAGTTAATCCCTCCTTCAGGTCAACACCGGAGGAAAGTCACTGAGGTTTGGGACAGCTTATTGGAGCGAGTGCTTTAATCACAGCTGGGAAGGTGGTGGGTGGAGCCTCAGTGTGTAGCTGCGGTGGTGTGTGTAGCTGTGGTGGTGAAGTGGGAGTCAGGTGCCCTTCCTTAGAGCCATGCAAGTCCCTGACCTCACCGGCACTTTCCAGATGTGCTTTCTACTCTTGCAGCAAAGCCGAGTTGCATAACCATCATTAACAAATAAGAATTATTTATATGTGTTTAGAGAGTACCTTGTAAGGAAAGAGGAATATTTTAACAGAATTGTAATAAAACACTTCAGAAGAATTCAGTTTATGTAGTGGTGGAAATGTGAATGATCAGAAGTAGTATTTTCATAAATTTTTTAAACTTGAAAGTTTTTCTCATTTGGTAATGGTACAACATATATATAAGCAGTTTTAAGCACAGTGACTATTCTGCACTGCACTGGGCCTTCCTTTGACATTCAGTTAAAGCCTAGTGCAGAGAAAACATGGGCCTGCAGTCCGTTGTCAGAGGGAGGGCCCTTTGCCTTGCTGAGGATGGGAGCCTGGCAGATGCTGGCCTTTGAGTGAAATTCCTAGTAAGGGGGGATTTGAGAGCCTTGGGCGGAATTATCTTTGTAGTTTCATATGAGAAAGAACTAAGAGTGGAGAAAGCTTTTAAGAAAACATCTAAACAATGGTTTGATCTGGCCCCAATCTCTAGTCTTTCCACTGCCATGGAATGCATCTGTTAGCCCTTTTCCCAACAGCAGGCTAGGGCCATGCAGCTAGAAAGGAGGGCCCCTTCTCCTTGCAGTAGTCTGCAGCAGCAGCAGCCAAAAGGAGGGACACTATTTCAGGGTGCCTTTAAAGTTTGCCTGGAGAGAAATAAGACGTGGGTCTGACCCTTGGTGCTGCTGTTCATCAGCTCTGTACCGTGTTTGTGTGCCCAGGGTCTCCCTGCCCATAGCATTCAGCTCTGGCTCCAGCCCAGGTCTCTCTTGCCTCCAGATGGGTAGTCGGCTGCTTCTGAGATGACTCCGTTTTATGTGCTGTAATCACCAATGTGTTCCAAGATGGATCTGAGCCCCCCCCTTCGTTTCCTGTTCTGCCTAATGCTCCCAGAAGCCATTCTGAACACTTTGTACTTTTGCTTAGCTGCTTTTTACATTTGGTTTAGGCCTTGTTAGCCCACTCCTTGTTGTTGATAGAAACAACTGGTCTCCCTAATCTCAGTCTCCCAAGCCCTACATAGGCCGGTACCTTCTGACAGTGGTTCCTCAGGAAGGACACTGATCGGATGATCAAGTTTCTGGGTCTACTTGAAGTGATTCTAATGCAGTTCTCTGGTGGGGCTTAAAATCTGGGGTGTTAAAAATTGCTCCTGGACATTCTTGGTCAGGTTTGGGAATCTTTCTCTACAGAGTGAAGTCCAGATTTCATAACATGACATGTAAGGCATTCTGTGATCTGTGTGATTTGCACTTTTACCTTTATATGTTTCTGCTGTGCTCCAGGGTTGAGCACTGTTCATATATGAGCAGGAATGTCACTTTAGCATGTGTCTCTGCTGTTGTACCAGTTCTTTCCCTTTGGTGTCTCTGCCCCGTTACCTGCACAGCAGTTCATTGGTCGCTTTTAAAATGAAATCCAGGGGATTGTACAAAACTGTGCTTACATATCAATGCCCTCCACTAAAAGTTGTCAGTTTTGAAAACTGTGTTTTCACAGCAGCAGTAATTTTTTAAAAAGTTCAGCTATTTCTGAATGCACATTGAAATTTTAATGTATACATTATGTTAGTTTAATGAGGAGAAAGAGTTGGAAGCAGAACTATAGATAGAACATAGGCTTCTAAACTTGGGACACAGCTTTAACACTGTTTTTGCAGATGTGCACTGAAAAACATCATCATCCCTGCCAATAGGTAGACAGTACCTTGTAATTGCTTAGCAGGTAGTAGACGGTTTAATGATCTAAGTGGTTTGACATTATAATCGATTATTTCTCTTGTTCATGAGGCACTAAGATGTTTTACTGTAGGGCACTGTTGAAGTCTGGTCTGAAGTGTCCATCCACATGTGGCCTTCCCCACCTTCCTGTGAGAAGTGCCACCAGACTCGTGTGATGGCCCTCAAGGTGTGAGCCTTCTGTGCAAAGGAACTTTGCATCTAACCTGTACCTTTGTCACTTTTGCAGGAGAGCGAGTGCTGTGCTTCCACGGGCCTCTTCTTTACGAAGCAAAGGTATGAAACCGTTTTCTTTGGGAAGTCACCTGAAACTGCTGGTTAGATCTGACTTTGTAAATTACCTTTTCATGGGTATGTGGGGTTCCTCGCCTTCTCTTACTGGGAGGTTTACGCCTGTGTAGTGGATCAGATACAGCGTTCTTGACTTGGCATTCATCTGGCTCCTCTCCTCCAGTAGTTAGAAGGAGCACGTGAGGGGAAAAGATAGACTGATTATTGATGGGAGCAGTTGCATTGTGTAATGAATGACTTGTGAGAAAACACTACCAAAGTCAATTTTACGTGCAATAGCAGTATGCTGAGTAAAGTGCCGAGCTGATTATGTTGAAGGTAAAGGCTACTATTAAAAATGAGTATATGGCCCTGGCTGGTGTAGCTCAGTGGATTGAGTGCAGGCCTGCGAACCAGAGGATCTCAGTTCGATTCCCAATCGGGGCACATGCCTGGGTTGCAGGCCAGTTCCTGGCAGGGGACACATGACAGGCAACCATACATTTGTATTTCTCTCCCTCTCTCCTCCCCTTCCCCTCTAAAGATAAATAAGTAAAATCTTTTTAAAAATGAGTATATTATAACTTTTATTTGTTGGTTTATTTGGTAGAGTTTGGTTACTGGGGACTCCCTTTCCTCTCTGGGTGTGTGCTCAGGTCATAAAAAACAGATTTTATATTTAGCCAAAGGTAAATGGGATGATGCCTTCCAAACTCAAAATTGTTTCTAGGTGTTTTTTTTTTTTTTTTAGATTTTATTTATTTATCTTTAGAGGGGAAGAGAAGGAGGTAAATATCAATGTATGGTTGCCTCTGTGTCCCCTGCTGGGAACTGGCCTGCAACCCAGGCATGTGCCCTGACTGGGAATCGAACTGCAATCCTTTGGTTTGTAGGCTCGTGCTACATTAGCCAGGGCTAGTATTTTCTTTCTGTTAAAATTTTTAGGACAAATACTAGGATGTGACTATTTTTAATAGTTACAGTTTTTTAACAAAATCTGTACAAAACGATAATACTTAAAGACAGTTTTTACGTACTTTCTTGGTGAATAGTTTGTGTCTGTGAAAGTAGTCTTAAAATGGTGAAGTGTCGTATAGTGTGAATAAATAATAACCTTTTTCACTACTTTTACTTGTTCTGTGAACATGGATGTATGTTTTTAAAGCTCTGAAATGACTGACTTTGGGTTCGTGGAGATGGCCAGGAACTTCCCGTGTGTGCACACATCTCAGGGCTGTAGTGCTAACGCAGCTCATAAGTACGTCGTGAGCTCTGCTGGTCATTTGTATCCCCAGATGCTATTTCTGTTGTGTCTGCTTCCAGCAGACTACTAAGCTGGCAGGGTTTTCTCCTGGCAGCAGAAACACTCTAGTGAGCAAATCTTAAATGGCTGTTGGAATAGCTTACATTTTTGTGGTTCTCTTGTTAAAGACTTCAGAATCTAAAACGATAGTTACCACTTACCATGGCCTATGACCTCATCTACCCATACTGATTTGTTTGGCTGCTGTTAAGAACAGAAAAGGTTTTTAATTTGTCCCTTTGTTAGTTGCTGATACTCTGCAGCAAAACAGTTTATTGCCTTTCATAGCTAATAAAACTTTCAGATATGTTGTAAATATTTTTCTTTGGCTGAATTTGTGTCTGAAATTATAGCTTCTGACTAGTCAGACTTTGAGAAAGCACGAAGCAGCACGCATTCCCTCTGCTTGGATGGCCTTTCCAGCCTGTTGCTTTCAGGTGGACGGTGCCCCATCGTGCTTATTGTTCTCTGACTTGTTGGACCGACTCCAACAAATTGTGACAATCCGACAGTTTTATAACTCATAGTACTTACAAAAGTTTAAATAATGTTCTTGGGGAGAGTCACCTCTTTGGAGGATCATTTTGGCCACCAAAGAGTTTAAGTGTAGAAAGTGTCTTTGAAAGATTGGATAGTTCAAAATCACTCAGGTAGTCTCTCTTCTGTCTTAATATTTTTAAGTGAAAATCTCTCTTTTTTATTTCAGTGTGTAAAGGTGGCCATAAAGGACAAACAAGTGAAATACTTTATACATTACAGTGGCTGGAATAAAAAGTGAGTATTCGATCTTTAAAAGCAATCTTGTTTTATAACTGACAAAGTAAGTTGTGTCATAGACCGGCACAAAAGTGCCTCCTGTTTGCCGTGCAGCTGTAACATTGGGTGTTTGTAGCAAGGGTGGGCCCTCTAAGTGCGGTGGGGCTGCTCCCTTCGGGACGTCTGTGCAGTGTTTCCGTGCCCTAGCCTAGTGTCTGTAACCATTAGCGTGCTCCTGTTTCTTCTTCTTCTTCTTTTATTTATTTATTTTTTTGGCCTTAGCACAAACACATTAACTACGTATATTATGCCATGCAGTTACACTCAGAGCTAGTTGTATTTTTTTTTAATTTATTTTTTATACAGTATCTTTTTTTTTTTTTTTTTTTAATCCTTTCCTGAGGACATGCCCACTGACTTCAGGGAGAGCGGAAGGGAGGGTGAGAGAGAGGGAGAGAAACGTCGACTGGTTTGGTTGCCTCTCCTACACACCTTGACTGGGGACTGAACTCACCACATAGGCATGTGCCCTGATCGGGAGTCGAACCTGAGACCTTTTGGTTTACGGGATGACACTCTAACCAACTGAGACCACTGGCCAGGGCACTAGTTGGATTTTTCTACATAGAAGAGGGAAAAAGGTAAAGACCTGATTTGGAGGTAATGACCAGCTTATGTTCTGAACTTTGGGAACATAATTTAATGTTAGAGAAAGTGGTTTCATGTGATTCGGTTTTACCTTAGTATGGTTTTATATAGATAATGGGGATTTAATTACAAAACTTAGCTTTCCACTCTGGAGAGTGAGACCGTTTTCTGAGGCCGTGGTGCACACCGGCTGTGGGTGAGGCACGGACCAGACACTGTTAGCGAGTCTGGCCAGTGGGGTTCTGTTTTCGGCGACAGGTATTACTTTTAGTAATGGTGTTTTATCCTTCAGAGATTGCACCGCCAGAAAGAGTGTAGTTCCTCAGGATTGTTTTTGCTGCTCCGTGTCCCTGGAGCAGAGCCCGAGGCCGGCGGCGTTGAGGCGCGCTGCTTCGGGGTGGGTTCTTCAGGGCGACCACTGACTGGGCTTGCTTCACACGCTTCCGTCCAGTCTGAGAAAAAAGTTTTCACAAACTAACACTTTCGGCTAAAAAGAAATACCAGACCCTTAACATTTCTTTCATTAGTATAGTTGTACAAAGATAGAAATCTAAATGTGTTAAAAGCATGTTCTGACAACCTAGGGATTTTTTCCCCCCAGTTAGTGACAGTCGAAGTATTTCTAATATGATAGGTAGGTAATGCTAGTGACGCAGTACTTCCAGCTGTGAACATAGCTTTTGGGCTTAACTCTTCTGTGTGTTATGGATATTTTGCATAAAATTACATGATGTGTAATTTTATTGTTTTTTTTTTTTTTTTTTTTTAAGATTTTATTTATTTATCTTTAGAGGGGAAGGGAAGGAGAGAGGGAGAGAAACATCAATGTATGGTTGCCTTTAGTGCGTCCCCTGCTGGGAACTGGCCTGCAGGGAACCGGCCTGCAGGGAACCGGCCTGCAGGGAACCAGCCTGCAACCCTGGCATGTGCCCTGACTGGGAATCGAACCGGGATTGTCTGGTTCGCAGGCCCGTGCTCAATCCACTGAGCTACACCAGCCAGGGCCTAATTTTATTGGGTTTTAAGTGGCATTTGTAGTTTATACAAAATTGTGAAAAACCACATTCTTAGTTTCTTATTTCAGTGCTTCAAAATAAATTAATGATATTTTTTCTGTTGTTATATTATAGGCCAGTAAGACAGATAAATGGTAGGCAACATAGATTTTGTTTTGTTTCAGCTAATTGTAAATATTAATTTGCTTCTTGGGGAAAAGTCATTAAATATTAGAGAGCTTTATTAATATCTTTGTAGCCACATTGAGAAATATAAATATATCAAGATGTATGATTTATTTGGTATGTAGATAAATATATGTAATTTTGAAAACACTCATCTTTAGTGTTTAAGGAAGCCTCTGAATAAGCCCATTTTGAAAGGGGGAGGAGTTACTCAAAAAAACACCCGGGGTGTGTGCCGTGTTTTCGTTTTGTGCCCTTTGAGTAGTGCGTGGGTCTGTGGGTTCCGGAGTGCGTTACCACCCACCTTCAGAAAGTCGTATAATTCCCTTATAGTTAATCTCCATGGAAACATTTCTGAATGTCTGGCCTGTAGTTACTACCCTAGAGGCGATTTTCCTCAGAGCAAAAGACATTTCATGTCACTGTGGTGCAGCAAGGGCTTTCAGCTCCTGGCATATGAAGAAACTCTAGAATGGGTTTGGGTTTTAGATCAAAGTCCCTGTTGAGATGCATTTTATATCTGGGGGAGGGATTTGCGAGGCTCTAAAATGGAAATTTGTGGTAAGGAAAAATTGACCAGCTCCCTTGAATTGAGAGAGCATTGGACCAGATATAAGTAGATATATAAATAAAAATAAAATTCTCATTTCGACAATGGTTTAAAGGTTCAACAATAATTTCCTAACTCTTAGGAAATTATACAACAAAAGTCCAATCTCAAAAATTGAAATTTCTCTTAAACTTAAATATTACATACAGTTTTTTAAAAGCACGATAGGTAAGATGTTTCTAAATTTTCTACAGCCTTACTGGAATTTGTTGACACAGACATTTGAAATAGTCCATATGTGAATAAATCTTAACACTTGAGCTCAATTCTGCACCTGGTTACTGAGATCACTTTGTGCTGTGCTGTCTGTACCAGAAGTGCTGTGAGGCCCAGGCGCTCTGAAAAAGCTTTGAAGACACGTGAGGATATTGTAGCCCTTTTTCCTGTTCCTGAAGGAGCTCCCTCAGTACACCACCCCCTCCTGACCTCTAGGTAAATGCATGTTTTAAAGTTTTCTCTAGGAAATCATTACGAGGATTACTTTTTATTTGATTCACCTTTCGGCTGTCATATGTAAGAGGTCGAAGGTGGGAAATTACGGGCACGTCTCATCGTGTCCCTAGAGGAGCTCCGTCAGCAGGAGGAAAGAGGCCCTGGCACGGGAAGGGAAGCGTTCCCTGAGAGATGCCTTATTTCGTTTTCCCCTCTGGAAAACATCAGAAACCGTGTTTTTAAGGTGCTTTTCTAAGTGCCACAGTGCCTTAGCAGTTACCTATTTTAAGAGAGTGGGTGCTTTGGTTGTTCAGCAAGCCATCTTTCCGGTTATGCATGGAAGTTGGTGAGGGTTAAGGATGGTGTAGTCTGAACAGCTGTTGTGATACTTCGATCTGCAGACATAGCTGAGTCTGTCTAGACAGGATGTGAGCATTGTGGACCACCTCGTGTTTCTGACATGCCTCGAGTGTTTTTTGTGTCACATTCTGAAGGGTTTTACGTGGGTTACATAACAGTCCAGTGGCATTGGTACTATTCCCCATTTCACAGGTGATATAGCCAGGGCACAGAGAGCTCTGTGACTCTGCTAATTACACATAGCTAAGTAATCAGTTTTAGTTCTTCAAAAGTCAGCTCATTATGGTCTCCTGTGCTGCTTTTTTTGAAATTAAAAAAATTTAAGGTGATTTTATTCTATAAGGATAATTGTTGAGGGACTCTTCTGCTGTTTTTTCAAACTTGACTCAGAGAGGGGAAGAGAGGGAGAGAAACATCAGTGTGACAGAGAAACATCAATCAGTTGCCTTTGGTACTTGTCCTGACCAGGGACTGAACCAGCAGCAACCCAGGCATTGTGCTCTGATTGGGATTTGAACCAATGACCTTTCGCTTTGTAGGGTGGTACTTCAGTCAACTGAGCCACACCAGCCTGGGCTCTCCTGCTCTTTTGAAAAATGATTGGGATGATTTGTGTTTGGACCCTGACAGTTCAGAGTTTGAATGCTGCTTTTGGGAGTATGAAGTTGACTTCCTGTACAGAACAGATACTCACTTCAGTTGATAATGGATTTATAGTCCCCGTTCATCAGATTATTTAAGAAAAATCCAAAGTCTTGCCTCGTGGATCTCTAAAAATAATCAGGGAACAGAATTTGAATAAAAAATGAAAATATTCTTGAGTGACGTTTTAACTTTTCTTTTTCAGTTGGGATGAATGGGTCCCAGAAAGCAGAGTACTCAAATATGTGGACACCAATCTGCAGAAACAGCGAGAACTTCAAAAAGCCAATCAGTAAGTTTGTTTTGCAACAAGATTGTAAGAAGAAATGCCTATAAATATTAAGTTTTGGAAATGGAATGAACCGTGGAAATCTCATGGGCTGCCTGCCTGTAAAATGGTTGTTGGCACTTGTCAGCCACTGTGTTATGGCTTTGACTTAGAGATGCTTTCACAGGAGAACAGGGAGCGCACGTGTTTTTTCTTGAGTCTGTCCTTAGAGGTGGGCAGGGAACAGCAGGATGCTGTTGGAAATGTCTGTAGCTGGCAAACCCACCATGGTCTTCTCTTCTGGGCTCTATAGCAGGTGCAGTGGTGCGGGGGGGCCGGGAGAAGGGCATCCCTGTTACTTCATCCCTGAAGCACGTAAAGAGAAGGAGTAGGTGGTCTGTAGGGGGTCGTTTCCTTCGTTTGGATTTCAAAGCTGAAATGTGTGTCAACATTGAAATGATAAAAGAGATCAAATAAGAGAAAACATTGGGGTTATTGGATTCCAAAACAGAAATGGAATTTTCGGTTATGTGAGAAACAGTTCATTGTAGTTACTTTCATTACATTTATTGTAACTTTGGTAGGTAGAGCAAAATCATGGACCTTACTCTTCTTAAATTGTTAAAAAGTTTGTATCCGAGTATGTATAGGCTTGCTCCCTGTCTGGCGTGGCTCAGTTGGTTGGAGTGTCATCCCATAAACCGAGAGGTTAAGGGTTTGACTCCCATGTGGGGCACTTGCCTGGGTAGTAGGCTCCGTCCCTGCTCTCGGTGTGTGTGAGGGGGCTGATCAGTGTTTCTCTCTCCTTCGCTGGGGGGGAGGGTTAGGGGGGGGGGGGATTGAAATGATACATCTGAGAAGAAAAAGAAGGTGTATAGGCTTAGGGACCTCAATTTGAATGTAAATTTCAAAATGGAATCAAGTTGTCAGGATTTATTTTTCTATGTAAGTACTTACTTTGTGATAACTTAATTGAAATTATTTTTGAAGGGAGCAGTATGCAGAGGGGAAGATGAGAGGGGCTGCCCCGGGAAAGAAGACAGCAGGTCTGCAACAGAAAAACGTTGAAGTGTAAGGAACTCTGTCTTTGTTTTACTTTTGCATATTGTTTTATAAGTGAAATTCATACTCATTGACCATTACCTTGTATTAGGATTTGTTGAAAGCGGAAAATGGGCCCTGGCTGGTGCCACTCAGTGGGTTGAGCACTGGCTTGTGAACCGAAAGGTCACTGGTTCAATTCCCAGTTAGGACACATGCTTGGGTTGCAGGCCAGGTGCCCGGTAGGGGGCATGTGAGAGGCAACCACACATCAGTGTTTCTCTCCTTCTCTTATCCTCTCTAAATAACTAAAACCTTAAAAACAAACAAACAAAAACCCCAGAAACTGGAACATTGTTGCAGCTTGAAAAGTGTTAGAATGTCAAGTATTTGAAAAATGTATATTCTGTAATTTTCCTTAGCAGGTTTTTTAATCCCCCCTTTAATTGCTGTAAAATAATCAACACTCACCACCTTCTCAGTATGTGAACCATTCAGTGGTATGAAGTATATTTACAGCCCTTTTAAGGTTGTGCAGTGTGTTCTCTTTTGACGACGTAGATTGAATTATCAGAACATCTTGATTGAGGTTTTAGGGGGAGTAGATTGCTTTTTCAGCAGTGCTAAAAAAGTTACATTAGTTTAATTGTCTCCTGAAACCCAGGGTGCCAATATGTGAGATGTTAATGTTTCTAATCCGCGGCCCCGCCCCCCAATAGAAAAGGAAAGTCATTTCTTACTCTTCTTACAATCAGATCGTCTGGGTGGGAAGCTGAGGTGCGGAAGCCCTGTGCATTCGCACACTGGTGCACGTCTGCGGCGTTTGTGCTTTAATGCCAGCGTAGGGATAGTAACTTAGAGAAGAAAAAAAGAAGGTATTCAAAGATTGTTTTAAATCTTACCATTTGAGCATTTTTATTTACGGCCAGGTAGTGTTAATGATCACTGGTCATGTGCTCCTTGTTCATGGATCAGAAGGAAGAAACTAAAAGATGAAAGGGATGTGAGCGTGCTGACGTTTGGTATCTGGGGGCAGGGCCTGGAACCAGCCCCCTCTGAAACCGAGAGGTGACTAGAGTTAAGTTCTGGGGGCCACAAGTTCTCTGAGGGTGTTCGACTGTGCTGAGGGGTTGGCGCCTCTAACCTGCCCCTCCTGTTGGTCAGGGTCCGCCGAGCTCGGAGATCCCGGGCCTGCCTTTACTTTGTTGACCTCTAGGTCCTTCAGCTTGGGGGCTTATTCTTTCTAAAAGAACAGTGATGAATACATGTGAATTTTGTTAGCACTTCACCTGTTTTTGTTTGTTAATCATTTAGTAAATGATTTTTCTTTATGACTTAGGGCTTCAGTTCTTTAGAGAAAATTGATTCTCAGAGCTTATAATTTGACTGTAATATTTAGCCGTAGGGTTTAGAAACAGGAATACAAACAACACCAGCAGCTTGTGTGAAGTACTGTTGCACATTGCGAGCCACTAGCCTGCAGATTTCATGAGTACAAGTGAAAGGGCTGGAAGACGAAGGTCTAGGCGTCCTTACTACTGGGGCTCGCTGAAGTATATAGTGTGTGCACGTCTTCTCTGTAGAGTTGGAATCAGCTCTCGATGTTTCTTTAATTTTGTGCTGTGGGTGAGTAGACAAGGCATGTGTGTTAATGTTCTTTGTTTCCCTTGGTTCCCAGTGTTGACATGTGCATGTTTACTCTGAAACCAGTGCTGTACACTCTCAGATGGCCAGGTTTTTGTGTGTGTAATCAGACTTAAGTTATAAACATTTATACACATCATTTAAAGTTGTAGAAAAGTAAGAATACTTAGATGTAATTCATCATCATGGGGTTTGCAAATCTGAAGTCTGTGAGTCAAATAAAAATTAGTAATTTATTGCTGGCAGCATATAAATGGACATAAGTTGCTACTAGAGATGACAGGAGAGGCCATCTTGTGCGTGTGAGTGATGTGAGTATTTGGTGTTGAGAGAATCAGAATTTGGATCAGTGAGAGTTGTTGAATACTGAACAGGTAGGTCTTCAAACGTAGAAATCCAGTCAGATTATGCTGGTACTAAAGTAATTTGGGAAAATATTTTAATTGGAACTCTTATCTTTGGTGGAACTAGTATAAATCTTTATAAACTGTATGTGTGACTTACATACTATAGTAACCTTACAACTTCATAATACAACTTTGGACGGAAGACTCTAGACATATTCTTGGTTGATTTTTATGTTATGTGGAGGGAGGTGTGAATTTAAATAGCTATCAATAAAAATCTTGTGTCTGAGCAGGAAACTATTAATTGGCTGATTTTTATCATTCAAGGCCTCATTTCTCTAGGAATGTATCTGCGATAAAAGGAAATTGTAACAGAGGCAGTTTTACTAGCAGTAATTATTTATTTTTCTCCTTTTTCTCCCCTTTTCAGGAAAACAAAAAAGAACAAACAGAAAAGTAAGCATCTTAGTTTTGTTAAAATTATTTTACATATATAATGCTGAATTTAGCATTGACTTAAAATTTTGCATTGACTTATGAGGCTTTTAGAGTAAGCCAGTGTTTATTGATGGTCTCAATAAATGAATCACATCATTATTATAAGTACATAGTGGTACAAACCTAACTGATATATATTTTTTAATCATGGGGAAACCTGGGAGCATTTATTTATTTTGATATTCTTCATTTTTAGTGACTAACCCTGAAGATCACTTTTTTCAGAAATGTAAGATGGCAATGCTAAATTTTGCTTTATTATGTAGAGTTCATAAAAACTGAAAATTTTGGTTGGAATATGATTCTGTAACAGACTCAGTAACACCTATGTCATGGACAAACAAAAGGAAGGGTGTGTCATGAGAGATTATTTTTCTTAAGAATTTCTCATTTAGTAAGTTAGAATCTTTCCCTCACCCTCAAATTTTTGTAGCACCTGGAAATGGAGACGGCGGCAGCACCAGTGAGACCCCTCAGCCTCCTCGCAAGAAGAGAGCTCGAGTGGATCCCACTGTTGAAAATGTGAGTTTTTCCTTCAGTGTAAACAGCGTGTTAGAAGTTTCCGTCTCACTCATGTCGTAGCACATTAAAGTGGTCAGAACTGTGGGTCTCCCGACCTTTGCTGATGTGGTGAACTACTGCAATGGAAGTGTTCACTTTTTCTTTTAATACAGGAGACGTGTGTATAAATGTACACAAATGCACATACAAGTTAGATGTACACACAGATACATGACTTGTGACTGTCGTTGTGTGTCCTTGCTTGACCCCCCCCCTGCCCCTGACCCCAGTTTGTCATTACGTGTCTGCTCGTGTACCAGACGCACATGAGCACGTGTTTCTTTGGTGTTGAACCGTGTAGGAGAGCCTCAGGTGTTTACCGTTGTTTTGTTAGAAGGTTGCCAAGATGTCAGAGGAACTTGACATCAGTTAGTCTCTGGTCACATTGGTTGTGTTGTACTTTTAAAGTCAGAATGTGTTGACTGACAGTGCTTACTTTGTAGACATGTTAGTTCACATTAGTGTGTCCCGGGATGACTAGTAAACCCATAAACATACTATGAAAACCTATTCGATGCTGTGGAGGATTAATAGCAGAGTCGAAGTCTTACTATATGATGAAAAGTCTTCTTCTGATTTATTATATTTATAGCTTCCAAAGTTAGGAATTACAACCCTGAAAGCAGGGTTACAGTTTTAAACTGACATTTTACATTTTTGATGCTTGGGTTATAAAGCAGTGGTGTCCTTACAAAGTGGTGTGTTCTGAAATCAGGCACCTTTGAATGGCTAATGAAGATTTCATTAGTAGTCAGTACATTTAATTTTGTGCATATTAAAGATGTAACTTGATGTGTTTGGGATGGTCACTGAATGTCAACAGTAAATATGAAAATACTAAAAGCACAACAGAAACTAAAGCAGTGCTCATTTACAGAAGAAAATGAAATTTGCTAAGGAATTTTTGCCTTCACACAAAACAGCCCTGAATAGCACTGATGAGTTTCCTGTTTCCCAGCAGCTGGCTTCATGGTCTTTTCATTTCTGTTTTGTGGGATGATAATCTGGCCGCCTGTCTGCATTTCAGAGAATTTATACCCAGGGCCTCTAAAGGGCAGGAAGAGCCCTGTCTTTTAGAGTAGCTAGTTCAGCAAGAAAAGACATCTTTAAGTACTCTTTATTTTCCCGTGCAGGAGGAAACATTCATGAACAGAGTTGAAGTCAAAGTAAAGATCCCTGAGGAACTGAAACCGTGGCTGGTGGACGACTGGGACCTCATTACCCGGCAGAAGCAGGTACCCGGAGAGCGGTGCTGGTGACGGTCTGTGTGCATTCCTTCCAGTTTGGGAAAAACCCTCAAAAGGAGAAAGCCGTATGCGGTAGAATACTGAAGGGGGTGCGGCTAATGGGGGCTTCACTGCAGAGACTGACAGGCAATTCGATCATCAGAAGGAGTGACTCGGAAAAGAATAAAACAAAGTACATGCATACAGGTTTATAATGATTTTTTTTAAAGGTGGAAATAACTCGTTTTTGGAGGTTGCTAGAACAGGAATCATTATTCTGAAAGTTGGTAAAGATAAGCATGTATTTCCTGTCTCACTGTTACTAAAAAATGGGACATCCTCACACGTGTCCCTACTACTGGAGTGTGACAGGAAGCACCCAGTGCCGCCTGCTGGGTGTTCATGGGCTCCAGCAAGGCTGCAGCCCGGTCGAGTTCCTCAGCCTCACCAGGGGTGTCCAGCCTTTTGGCATCTCTGGGCCACAATGGAAGAAGAGTTGTCTTGGGACACACATTAAATACATCATGACATGTAATTACAAAAACATATTGTAATGATTTAAGTAAATTTATGGTTTTGTGTCAGGCTGCATTCATAGTCATCCTGGCCTGCGTGTGGCCCGAGCACCGCAGGTGGGACACCCCACTGATGTACAGGACACGGGGACATCGTGAGGTACATGTGTAGCACCGTGTAGGCGGTCATCAGACGCCAGAATGAGGCACTCATAGGACACGTGAGCCTGTTTCTGACGAGAAAGTGGAAGGGCAAGGACTGCTTGAGGTTTGTGAGACTGAGAGACGTCAGTCCTATGCAGACATGGGCTCGGTGCGGAGCCTGGTTTGGGTTTGGCTGAGCTGCTGAGGCTGGAAGCTTGGCTCTGCCGTTTACAGTGGGAGTGGGGGGCGAGCTACTCGGGTTTTGGGGTTTAGCGAACACGTGGTGGTGTGATGGCACCTACGTCATACCTGACACGAGGATGGAGAGCAAGTGTCAGTGCTTCAGATGGGGTGCCATGCACAGGGTGCGTGCAGTGGGTGGCTGGTAACATGGAGGCACGCGTGGGCGTGGTGTGTGCCACACGCAGCGGTGGCGTTGTGTGTGCAGTAGGTCAGCAGTGTTCACACCTGTGCTGTCCGGCACAGCAGTCAGTAGCCATCTGTGGCTGCTTAATTGAAATTATGTAAAGTTAAAATTTCAGTTTCTTGGCCACGTTAGACATTTCAAGTGCTGAACGTGGTTTTTCTTTTTTGTAATAGTAATGAGTGATCTTTTATCATTACAGCTCTAGAAAAATTACATTAAAGTATTAAAACTTTACCAGATTTTTTTTTTTTTAAAGAGAATACTAGTATTCATGTGCATTTTTATTTTTATAGCTCTTTTATCTTCCTGCCAAGAAGAACGTGGATTCCATTCTGGAGGATTATGCAAATTACAAGAAATCTCGAGGAAACACAGATAATAAGTAGGCATATACATGTTTGCAGTACAATTATTTATTTAGTTAGTTTATAAAGATTTTGTTTATTTTTAGAGAGAAGGGAAGAGGGGGAGAGAAAGATTAGTGTGCTATTGCCTCTTGTGTGCCACCTACTGGGGACTTGGCCCACAACCCAGGCGTGTGCCCCGACTGGGAATCGAACTCTCAACCTTTCATTTTGCAGGCTGGCACTTAATCCACTGAGGCACACCAGCCAGGGCTGAAGTATATTTAAAAACATTTTCTCTCAAATATTATTTTCAAATAAATTATTGAAACATACCTACTTTTAAACAATATCATAAAACACTATCAAAATAGAATTTTAATGTTTGACACAGATTTATTTGGCTGGCAAACTTTTTCTTACAGGGACAGATAATACATTATGTAGATAAAATCAAAGCTTATATATGTATATGTATATATATATACGTGTGTGTGTCTGTGTCTGTATATATATATATATATATATATATATATATATACACAGACACACACACACACTATTTAAGAAGCAGTTCTTTTAAAATGTAAAAACTACTTTTAGCCCCAGGGCTATCGTTTGCTTCAGCATTGGTTTATTTCTGGAATTGGTTTTTTGGGGTCTTGTTAAATCCCTTTTTTAAGAAACCTGTTCAGCAAAGGTTTATGTTCAGCCTCGAACTTAATCCCTTATGCTCCTGTTGGTTGAATTAATCCGCATCTCTGCACTCTTTTCGGTGACCTTTTTTGGAAGTAAACTGTTTCTGCTCCTGCCCCAGGGAGTACGCCGTCAACGAGGTGGTGGCCGGGATAAAGGAGTACTTCAATGTGATGCTGGGCACTCAGCTGCTCTACAAGTTCGAGCGGCCGCAGTACGCCGAGATCCTTGCGGACCACCCGGACGCGCCCATGTCCCAGGTGTACGGGGCGCCGCATCTACTGCGATTGTTCGGTAACACATGTCATTTAGAAAACACTACTTTACTTTTTTCCTTGGGGCCTTTAATATTTTTATCTTCCCTCACTGATATCATGGGGTCACATAAAATTACATTCTAAAAGGTTCCAATTTGAATTTTAATCTAAAACTGATAAATATTAAAGTTTTTTTAAAAGTCCAGTTTTGTGGGGGTTTTTTTAAAGACTTTATTTAGTTTTAGAGGGAAAGGGAGGGAGAGAGAGGAGAGAAACATGGATGTGTGAGAGGTACATCAATTGCTTGCCTCTTGTGTGCCCCCAGCTGGGGACCTGGCCTGCAGTCTAGGCACGTGTCCAGACTGGGAGTTGAACCAGCAGAGTTTCTGTTTGCAGGCTGGTGCTCAATCCACTGAGCCACACCAGCCAGAGATAAAAGTCCAGATTCTAAAGTCATGCAGTTGGAAGGACTTGGTGACCGTGGCATCTGCTCACATAGTATAAGTAGGTATGTCTCTAGAGCCGCCTTGGGTGTGATGTAGTCTGCTCTGTCTTGTCTGTCCAGTGCGGATTGGAGCAATGCTGGCCTACACACCTCTGGATGAGAAGAGCCTTGCTTTATTACTGAATTATCTTCATGATTTCCTCAAGTAAGTCGGAGGGTATGCTTGAAATCAAAAACATTCATTAATACAGTATGCTAAAAATTACTCTGATAGATTGGCACTAGGTATTAAACATAAAACTGAAGTCAGTCCTGGTGTTGGTGCAGGAGTAGGTGTGTTAGTGGAGCAAGTGCAGTGCCTCACGCGCGTTGGCTTATTGGCAATGGAGAGCGATGCAGGCCCTGGGAAGTGGAACGTTGGCTCGTCTTCAGAAGGAAACAGCTGGATGCACACTTGTGCCGTGCACCAAAATTGTAGAGGAATCGAGTTTAAAACTAAAAGCTGTTAAGATCATGAAGGGAAATGGAGAGGAATATTTTTACGGTTTTTGTAGTGAGAACAGCCTTTTTTAAAATTAAACTCACATAAAGAAAATGATTGGTAAATTCGACTGTAAATATATTTTTTAACTATTTATTGATTTGGGGGAGAGAGGTTTGTTCTACTTCCTTATGAATTCATTGGTTGAGTCTTGTATTATGTTCTGGCTGGGTATCAAACCTGCAGCATTTTGGAGCATGAGACAATGCTCCAGCCAACTGAGCCACCTGGCTACAACTTGGCTACAGATACTTAAAATTCCATGTGATGATGGACTGAATGGTACGTGTACAATAAAGAACCCAGTACCTTTGATACCCAAAGAAGAGGTCTTGCAGTAAGGAGGGTGTGAGCAAAGCGGTGACGGGTAGGGCACTGGGGATCCGGTGGCGTGGCAACACAGAAATGGTCAGCATCGCGACAGAGTGCCTCCTATCGGGCTGGCCAGCGGGGAGGGGCTCTACCATCTCCCACAGGGTTTGCGGGAGGATTTTGTCAGTGCCCTTACAGTTCCACTGGAGCGTTGGGCTTCTGGAGATTCATCCTGCTGAAATGCAGAGATTTCCAGGCAGGTAGTGATGGAGAGTGTGTGTCAATAAACTCACATGCAGAGAAGTGTTTTCAGTGTTTGGGAAAGATGAGAAGTGGGGCTCATACTTAACAGGGGTCAGTTCTCGGGCATAGTCCTGGGAGGAAAGGGCAGAGTTTCCCATTTCTGCTTTACAGATTTCTATAATTGAGGTTTCTTAAAATAACCCTATATTTTATAACATTTGAAATTGCAGCATGAGCCTGGGAATCTACACAGGTTTTATTCTTTACCGGTGACAAATTTACCTCAATTTCTTTACGACATGAAGTGGCCCTACTCTTGGACATTTCTGGTTGCTTTGATTTTTATGGTGTCCTCTTCCAGTTTGTCAATTTTGGAATATATTTAGTAGTTTCTGAGTATATTTAACGTAATTGAGTTTTAAAGACTGAAAGAAAACACCAGTGCCACCTGTTTCCTAAAAGAGGACAGTTGAAGCTCTCAGGTTGGTGTTCTGAACGTGACTGTCACTCCTGGTATGAAGTGAGAGGAGTCATTGTGCGCTTGACCCCCTTACGCATGTGACCTGGGGTGTGACCCGCCCCCTGAGATGTGATTGTTTCAGCACAGCGTGTGTCAGGAGGTGTTTTGTATGGCTCGTGCACATAGTGAGTGAGAAGAGATCTGGATCAATACATGTTTGTTTTTCTTTGTAACGAATAGCATTTCATTTTCAGGTACCTGGCAAAGAATTCTGCAACTCTGTTCAGCGCCAGCGATTACGAAGTGGCGCCTCCTGAGTACCACCGGAAAGCTGTGTGAGGCGCCCGCCTGCCCCGGCCTGGTCTCCGTGACACGTCCCTGTTCTTAGTCCTCTTGTACACACGCCGTACTTGGGAAATGTTAGTGTGTAACTGACTGGATGTTTGTTTCCTGTTTGATCTTAAACAGAGAAAATAAAAGGGGTTACAGCTCCTTTTTTCTTTCCTTTTTTTATCATTTTAAAGTTGCTACCAGTGTATTGATGGACAGCGGAGAGACATACTGTAGAGTGTTCTATTGCCTAGTTGACAAAGCTGCTTTGAATGCTGGTGGTCCTCTTCCTTTGACACTGCGCACTTTTGTAATACGTGTTGATGCTCTACGACAGACGCTCCGGTCTAGTGCCAAAGGTTCGATTCAGTGTATATAACCGATCACACTCACCCATTTGTGCTCCTTTTATTTTTTATTGGTGCTTACAGTAAAGAGCTTGTCCTTCGCAAGTCACCCACGTTGTTCCTTAGGCATTTTATCTCCGCTCAGACTGGAGGAGTGGTGGCTTGTTCATGGTTTTGTATTTGTGTCTAATGCACGTTTTAACATGATAGACGCAATGCCTTGTGTAGCTACAGTTTTCTGGAAAAGCGAATCTTTTAGGAATTGTTTTTCAGATCTTCAATAAATTTTTTCTTTAAATTTCAAAGAACACTGTGCTTGTGTGGGTGCGTTGTGTGGGGGGTGCCCTCCCTGTGTGAGTCCGGCCCCTCAGGGAGGCGTTCAGTCCTGCTTTCTGGAACCAGAAGCTCCGGCTGGGGACCTACCTCTGACCCACCGCGGCTCTGGCGGTTTGCTCTCACGTTCTGTTGGCGTTCTGGCCAAAAAGTTGGGTTCACGTGACTCTGAAACTTGCTAACTTTGAGAATTAAGGGAATTTTTACCTGTGTGACAGCTTTCTGTCAATAACTGTTTGCTTAGGGTGTTTATTGACATTCAAAATGCCTGAAATTCTGCATTTTAATTATTCATTAAGACCCCCTCCCTATTCAAATACAGCAAAAAAATAGAATAGTGGTTGGTTTGCTCCCTGATGCTAACAAAGGCAGTATCTTCCATGGACTTTTAAATTTGTACGGTATTTTTTAGTATTTTGTTTTTATTTTTTAAAGTGTTTATTTTTAGAGGGGAAGGGAGGGAGAGGAAGAGAAATAGCAGTGTGTGGTTGCCTCTCGAGTACTATCTACTGGGGACCCAGCACTCCACCCAGGCATGTGCCCTGACTGGGGATCGAACTGGTGACCCTTAGATTTGCAGACCAGTGCTCAAATCCACTGAGCTACACCAGCCAGGACACCATATATTCATTTTTAAAAGTTTTTGAGCCCTGGCTGGCATAGCTCAGTGGATTGAGCGTGGGCCTGTGAGCCACATGATCGTGGTTCAGTTCCCAGTCAGGGCACATGCCTGGGTTGCAGGCCAGTTCCCGGCAGGGGACTCATGAGAGGCAGCCACACATTGATGTTTCTCTCCTTCCCTTCCTCTCTAAAGATAAATAAATAAAATCTTTATTTAAAAAAAAGTTTTTGAACTACTTTGTGTTAACTTTTTAAAAACAGATTTTTATTTCTAAATGTTTGCACTTCCAGCATGTGTGAAACCAGCCAGCGTGTGTGAGTCCCAGCCGTGTTTGAGACTTTCTGCCTCGGCTGCCTCACGTGCTGTGACCTCGACCAGGGGTGTCAGAGTCATCTCCAGCGGGGGCCACATCAGCCTCAAGGTTTCCCCCCCATGGGCCAGATGTAGTTTTAGGACTGTAATGTAGCTGCTCCCTAACAGTTAAGTGAGAGCTCGGCCTGGCTGCCAGGCAGAAACAAGGAGCCAGGCTGGATTCAGCCGTGGGCCTTGTGTTCACCACCTGTGGTGTAGAAGCTGTAGTCTTGTTTCATCCCTTGAACTGATCGTTCAAGATACAGGCGTGGAGTCGAAGGACCGGGAGGGGCCTCGCTGATGGCGAGGCTGCGTGCAGATTGCTTGCTGCTCCTTGTCACTCCAGGTGTGTCATCGGAAGGGTCAGGGCTGTTTCCCAGTGGGGCACTGCTTTATTGGTGCGTGGACACACAGGGTTGGCCAAGATGGGTTTACAGTTGTTCGTCGGGAAAATTACATAGTGGTTAATAAGTAACAGTGCAGAAACAAACTGTTTCACGTACTGACCACTGTGAGCCTGCGTTTGTCCCGCTGGCCTAGTTGACAGTTCCAGGTGTACAGCATAACGATTCTATATTTATGTTCCTAATGCAGTTTTCTTACAGTTAACTTTTCGATTTGGCGGTGAAGGGGCGTGCTCTGTTGCTGTAGCTCTGCCTCGGGGCCTCTCCTGGTCCCGTGGACGGGGCTGTGGGCGCTCGTGGCGTACGAGGGGCGAGGGGTGAGGCCAGCACTGGCCGCGGGCGCATCCAGCCACACCGGTGGGTGTCAGTGTCCTGGGACCTTTTTCACTTTTTTTTTTCCTCCCTGTGCCATTGACTGACAGTGCCACTGGCACGGTCCCAGGGCGAGGATGGGCCCAAGAGTTTTCCTTCCAGCACCAGCTACCAAATCCTGGCCCCCCTGCCTGGGGGAGGGCCTGTGAAAGTGCTTCCTTGTTCACTTAGGCACTGGAAAACATTTTTGTCCTGTTCAGTCCGTTGTGTTATTTCCAAGATTTGGAAATCATCTCAAAATGGAGACACTTTGCTCTTGTTTATCCCCTTCTGTCCTCGTTTTGGCTTTAGCGGGTCTCATGGGCATTCACGATAGCGGCTGCCCCGTTTTTGCAGATGCGCGTTAGAGACAGGAAGTCACACCTCCCCTCTGACCCAGTACCTCCCACTCCCTGGCCCCATGGACACCCGTCCCTTCTCCGCCACTGAGTCTTACTCTTACGTGTTTCTCTTTTCTCTATCTCGTGTTTATCATGGAGTGATTATTTTAATAGTGTTCTAGTCTTAACAGTACGTTTTCCTACCCTCCCCATCCGTTCATTCTTCTATCAACGTTTATTCACAGCAGTCATGCTGCTTCCCTCCTTGAAACGACTGGTGTTCTCTTTGGTAGCCTGTGAATTGTGGGTGTGAAGTTGGGTTAGGTTAGGGCCAAACTCCTTGGTAACACAGCTTCCCCTGTCCTTGCGGTACCGTGTGGGGGGGGTTGATTTTTATTTTTCTTTGTTTGCCTCTAGGCTTTCTAGTTGAAAACCTCAAGTGGATAACACTAGTGCACTGTGTTAAAGACAACGCGTTTCAGGGCTTTCGTACACGGCTATTTTAAAGGCCCGGAGACCTGTTTCGTAGCAGTGTAGTAGTTGCAAAAGTTTAATCGGAAACTGCCCCCACTACAGAGTTGCCTAGACATGGAACATAAAACATATCTTAGAAATATGTAGATCAGCTTTTACAAAAAGAAGAGATTAAAAATAAAAGGTTTAAAACCTCCAAAGTCTGTCTACCATAAATCTAGATAACATAGGGGTATTGCGTATAAGTATCTTTTTGAGATTTTATTTCTTCATCTTAGGAGGGGAAAGGAAGGAGAGAGGGAGAGAAGCGTCAGTGTGTGGTTGCCTCTCGTGTGTCCCCTGCTGGGAACTGGCCTGCAACCCAGGCATGTGCCCTGACTGGGAATCAAACCGGGATCTTTTGGTTCGCAGGCCCGTGCTCAATCCACTGAGCCACACCAGCCAGGGCTAAAGGATCTTTAATTAAAGAGAAAAAAAATCGTAAAGGAACGAGAGAGATGGCTCCGGGGCGGCAGTGTGCACTGCCGGCGCCCGTGGTCATTCAGACTAGCCCCCCACGGAGGGCCCTCAGCAGGGCAGCAGCCGGGCACAGGTGCACCTGAAGGTGTGGGAGGCCGGGCTCTGAGGGGACACAGTCTTGGGACCAAAGCCTGGGGTTTGTGCTGTCTTGCAGGTGTTTGTCAAGGTCAGCATGTGCCTGGCATTCGGGTGCTTTTGACAGCCTCACAGGGGCTACAGGACATGGGGCCGGGGGCCTGGCAAGGAGTGGGGTCCCCACTAGGCTAGAGCTTAGGGATCTGGGTGAGTGAGATGCAGTTACTGTTTCAAACTATTTCATGTGGTGGTCGGCACTTAACCAGGCAGGCGGGTAAGACAGGACAGAGTAAAGCGTGTCTTTCAGAAACAGGCCCAGGAGGACGAGTGAGCACGAGTCGTTCCTCAGTGACAGCCATGCAGACATCAGAGCTGCAGGACGCTTTCAAGTGACGGTGGTGTCCAGAGAGGGGTCGCAGTGCGGAATGTGAGCAGGTAACTTAAAACTGAAAAAGAACCAAGGGGTGTTATACAACCGAAATGTGATATAGCTAAAATAGGAATTTAGTAAATTTACCAGATTAGACACAGGCAGAGAGAAGTGCATCGTAAGGTGGGCCGGGAAGAAATGTGTGTGTCAAGGGGCAGAGGTGGAGAGATGGAAAAGCAGCGTGTGGGGAAGGACATAGAAGATGCCGGGAGAAACGGCGTGGTGACCTCCGAGGTGGCAGGCACAGGGGCCGAGGGAGGGGCAGTGGCGGACACTGGCATCTCTGTGGGACAGGTGTAGGGACGGGGGAAGGGACGTCGAGTCTCCGGGTTCAGGAAGCCTCCAAATTCTCAACCCAGCAAACATCCTTTAGGAAGTAGAACTTTTCAGCTAAGCTGGAAAAATAGGCCCAAGTTCACAAGCCACGCCCCCTGGGGAGAGACCCCAGTAGACCACTGAGAACTGAAGGCCTGGGGGGTGAAGACGAAGTGCAGCTCAGAGAAAACTAGACAAACGCCTGGGAGGCTACATTGGTGTTGCTGTGTAAGAGTATGTAGGACTGTCTTGAGTTCACAGATAGAGAATGAACATGACATGAAGTTTTTTTCCTTTGGAAAGATGGTAATAGTAAAGCATGCAGAAAAACTCAGGGGTAGCCACTAAAAGAACAGCGAGTTTTACTGCCAACCTAAGGAGAATGCATGAACAAAAGAAAAAAAAAACCCAAAAGGTAGAACAAATAGGAAGATGGTGTATTCAAACCTAAATATATTAATAATTAAATGTAAATGGCTAAATGCTTCAATTCAAAGATTGTCAAACTGGTTAACCTCTGAAACATAAAGGAGAGGTTGTCTCAGTTACTCTGCTGTGTTTCCGCCTCAAAAGGTAGTTGGCTGAACGCACTAGTGCGTCACCCAGGGCCGTAGAGCTACTTTGCTGTGCCTGGGTGGGGTCCCTTGTGAGCCGGGGATGGGAGGGGAACCGTGAGAATTCAGGGATCGCTGCCACCAGGGGGCGTTCTCTGGGCGGGCAGTGGTCTGGGACGAGTGGGAATGTCCCATCGAGGTCAGAGCCGGCTGCGTGGCTTGTGCTGCTTGCTGAGGCGCCCGAGACGGGGCCTGGACGGTGGGGCACCTCCTGAGGTTTTGAGGCGTCTCGGACCGTTTGAGTGTTTGTGCTGCTGCATCGACCGAGGGACCCAGGGGGCTGCCTGAAGCAGGGGCTCCCACTGGGGACTCGGAAGAGCTTTGATTCATGTGGATGTTTTACACACACACACACACACACACACACACACACGTCGACACCTACCATATTAAAAGTTGAGAAAGATTTAAAAATTCACGAGAAACACATGCTACATAAGTAGCATATTTATCACTAAGAATTTCCCAAAAGAAGTTGAGTGTGAGGGCATTCCTTGTTCTACATTTTGCAAGTAGTAAGCCACTAACTCACCCTCCTGGGCGCACTGCCGCAGGGCGCTGTTCTGGTTGAGGAGTCTTGGAACAGCTGTTCCAGGTCATCGTGGACACTCTCGGAGCCTGCACCGCAGCTAAACACGTGGGTGGGTCCTTAGGTTTCTCAAAGGTGAGCCGCTGTGGGGATGTGAAGCCCTAGGGATTTTTTTTTCCCCTTACTACGTAGAAATTGTTTAGTCTTTGAGTGGATGCAGTACTTGGTGTCCCAAATCTGCCAAAAGTTGCCAGCTCTTGGCACAGTGTGGCAGTTTGGCACAAGCGTTTGTGGGTGAGAGTTCAGCAGGCGGGCTTCCCTGGATGGAGCCGGAGTGAAGAGCTCCGTGTCTGAGAGCCCACCACAGCGCACCTTTGATGGACAGGCCCCCCCGTGTCACCCCGGGAAGACAACACTGGTCCCAGCCCGCTGAGGTCTCCTCGCTGCCGGTGTGAGCCAGCCTTGGGGTGTGAGTAACCCCCGCTTCCTCTTCCCAGCTGATGCTGGGTGGGACAGGCCAGCTGCCCCCTCCAAGTCCTCATGTCCACCTCCCAGGTGTGAGCAAAGTGAGTGCCTCTGTTGCCAGGGACCGATGTTTGGTGTGGTTGGTCAGGCAACACTCAGTAACCTGAACACCCAGCTACTTGCCTGTACCCATTGCTCCCCCTGCCACCCCGGATGAGGCGCCGTGTTCCAGGGTCACCATCCAGTCACCTGGGGACAGGCTGATTACCTTGGATTCCTGCCATCACGGAAGGCGCCCAGCCTGTCCTGACGGGGATAGATCCGTGTCTAAATCTCCATATGGACTCGCCCTCCCTGCAGTCCCTTTGCCAACATTGTCACCCGTAGGCTCAGAAACGTGTACTTGCCGTCAGGGTGTCCTGTACGGACGTCGCTCCCGACCTGCCGCCCGCCCGAGGCGCGTGGGATGAGCCCCTGCGGATGCGGGCGGGCTGCCAGTGGGGAGCGAGCTCAGGAGGGCGGAGCGAGTCTGCACCCGAGGGCATTCGGGGTGTGCTTTCCCCGGAAGGCCCCTGTGCGCTGGTGACCCCAGGATGCACACGGGCAGCCCTTCCAGTGTCCAGGCCGGCGTGGCGTCTGCCACCGCAATTCCTGTGCCTTTGGGTTCCCAAGGAGACATGCCCTCTGCGGGGACACGGTGGTCCCCCGGGACTGGGCGCCCACTGGAGCGCTGGGGGAGGGGAGCCGCCGTGCTGTGGGGCCCGTGACTGGAGGGCGTGGGGCGGGGGGACCCCGTCTGAAGCTCTCTCCCTGCTTACACGCCCCTAGGAAACCCTTAATAGGAAAGTATAAAAATGAAAGGGCAGATAAGACCACTGGGGGCCGAGACTAAAAATACAAAACAAAACCAAAACCCAGCTGAGATGCTGGCAGGGAGCAAAGGAATCAGGCCAGGAGGAAGTTTTCAAACCCCAGCTGAAGCCTGTGAGGAACCACGAGGTGCTTTTTCTCAGGGCACCTGTGGTGGGGGTGTGGCCGTGGGGCTCCCCGCCTCTCCCGTCTGGGGGCGAGCGAGCGTGCGTGCGGTCCTCGGTGTGAAGGACAGGTGTCCTGGAGGTGAAGCTGCAGTGCTGGCTGTGGTGGCGGCAGTGGGGTGTGGATGCCGAGCACCCTTGGGCGGGCGAGGTGGGCTTTGGCTCTGGACCCAGCTTTCAGATGCTGGGATTGGGACTCCCAGTTCTGTCTCCTTTCTGGGCTGCTTGTGAGGCCCTGCCAGTAGGGGGCACTAGAGGGAGGCTGAGTGGGGAACGGGATCTTCCCCTTTGCGGGGGCCCTGGGCGGCTTCCTCTTGCCCTTCAGGGACCAGCCCAGCCAGAGCACATTCCTGTTGTGGAATAGTATCCAGCCTTTATAAACGGTAAGTTGATGGCAGCTGATTTGTTCAGATTTCAATTGTGTAGTCGTGGAAAAACGGCACACACAGGACGCTGCACCGCCCGGTGCCAGCGCCTTGGTAGCTTGTGCAGCGGGCCTGCCCTCCTCACCGGTCCGCGGGGCCCCTCGCTTCCTGAGACTGGGATGGCCTTCGCGCCCGGCCCCCTGCTTTCCTCTCCACGCAAGTTGCCATTTCTCTCCCCATGGGAGCTCTGTCCCCAAATCTTGGCCCCAACCTGTTCCCTCTCCCAGGGCCCGAGCTCCAGCAGGCCTGGTGGGCAGCTGCTGCCAAGTGGCCCACCCCCTCGGGCTGTTTTGGGGAGGAAAGTTGTCTCTCCCCAGCTTGCAAATGGCACAAGGTGACTCGGTTTGTTTAAAAATGGCCAGAAGGTCCTGGCTTGCACTGGCTCTGGCCCTCTCTGAACACACCCGTCGGGTCTGGGCAGGAGC
Source organism: Artibeus jamaicensis (assembly GCF_021234435.1). Taxonomy (NCBI): domain Eukaryota; kingdom Metazoa; phylum Chordata; class Mammalia; order Chiroptera; family Phyllostomidae; genus Artibeus; species Artibeus jamaicensis. The sequence continues at coordinate 184,290 of NW_026522049.1, read as the reverse complement.
CAGGTGCCCTTTCCCGCCTGTCTCCTGGCCCTGGGTCTGCAGGGGTGGCCCTGAGGCCTTGTGGGTCCTGGTGCAATGGGTGCCCTTGGCTGTGAGGTCCCACACAAAAGCAGACACCGTTTGTGCTCCTGTGCCCGAGAACTCTAGTTAACAAAAGCTGTGTGTGCTGTGTGAGGAGAAAGTCAGCCCGGAGCACGAGGGTTCTTCCTCCTCACGCCCAGTCCAAGCCCAGCGCTGCTGCAGGCTCAGTGTGGGTCCTCCAGACCCAGCTGCAGGGGCCTGCAGAGGGGGGCCGCCGTCCGTGTCGGGGGTGGACAGTGGAGGGCCCTGCTCTTGCTGAGAAGCCCCAACTGTCAGGCAGGGGGGCTGCCAGGCCACGCCGGCCCTGCACCCTTTGGGGACAGTTGGGTTGGGGAAAGTAAAAGGTGTCTTTGTGTTGCTTGTTTGAATTGCAACATCTAGAATATTCAGGCTAATCTTAGAAAAAGAGGAATTGAAGATGAGGAAGAAGAAACTTGAGAGCTGAAGTGAAGGCTTCAGAAGCACAGCCTTGTGGGAGACGGGGCAGCTGAGCCCTAGACGTGGTTCCTGCTCCAGAGACAGGGGCGGACGGTGGCGGTGGGGACGCACGAGTGTGGGAGTGTCTGGGAGTGACTGGGGTTGGACCTGCTGCTGGGGCTGTGTGTGCAAGGAGGGGGCAGTGTGAGACTACATGTGAGCCCAGGCCCCTGGCGCGGGCTCCATTGTCCTGTAGAAAAACCACTTGTCCTCCTGGGTCCCCCCGACCTGGCAGAGGTGACACCAGCACCCACACCAACCATCCTCCCAGCAGACACCCAGGCAACCCCCTTGCCACCGCCCCCAGGGGAGCCCCGGGGGAGCCCCGAAGGCAGGCCCGACCTTTGGTCCCCAGCACACACACAGCACAGACCTGGGAGTGCCCGGGCAGTGCTCCCTAGAAGTTTATTGGGTAAAGGCCACACAGAAGACGGTCCCCAGAGCTCTCAGAGATGAGGAGCAATCCCCCCAGGAGATAAAGATTATTCTTGGTCAGTGCCAGTCAGAAACGAGGCCTAAGGCACATTTGGTCAGCAGACAGGGTGGCCTTGGGGCCTGCTGGGACCCTCGCTCCTGTGGTGAGGGTGCGAGGGAGGGCCCTGGGCAGCTCCCCGCAGCTTCCCTCCACCACCGGCCCAGGCCACTTGCTGTTCCTCTCTGTACCCGCCGGTGGGGGTGGGTCGCAGCTGCCTCTGAGCTCACACCTGCGGGATGGGGTAGGAGGCGCAGGCGGCCAGCCCGCACATGTTCGTCCCGCGCTCGATGAGGAAGTACCTGGGCAGAGAGTGTGGGCTGAGGCCTGGCGGGCGGCAGCCCCTCCCGCAGCCTTGGCCGCCCTCCAGGATCTGGCTCCAGGGAGGAGCCCCCTGAACTCATTCATAAAGCGGGGGCCTTGGGCTTGGTCATCTTCAGGGAACCACTGGCCTGACTTCCTGAATGGGATCCCACTTCTCACTCCTCCCCAGAATTCCCTGAGGGCCTCCCGTGGTTATATAATCATCCCTGGGTCCCCCGGAGAAAGGGGTGGCTATAGCATCTCAGGGGGCAGAAGACTGGCTGCCTGGAATTCCCACGGACCATCCCAGAGGCGGCTTAGCCTGTGTTCCCAGCAGGGGTCACAGGTCTGGAGCCCGTGGAGCCAGGCAGACTCCTGGTTTGACTGGGTTGTCAGGCCCTAGGCCCAGGACTGGAGAAGGGGGTTTTGTGCTCATGCGAGTTTCTCAACGCCCCAGGGCTTGACCGACCAGCTCATTTTGGGGAAGCTACACGTTCGTTTGCAGGGCCGTCCTGCCCTCTCTCAGCACAGGGGGCCTGGGCGCTGCTTACCCGTTTATTCCCCAGCTGGGGCCCCAGGAGTTCTTCACGATCCAGTAGGGCTTCCCGTTTTCTTCTCCGTACCCGACAGCTAGCACGGCGTGGTTGACTTTATCTGGGGTTTTATGACAAGAAGTACTGGAAAACAAAAATGAAACAGCTTTGACAGTCGGGGGGGGGGGGGACCGACGTGAAGAGCCAGCCGCAGCCAGCGGCTCTGAGCGCCTCTCGCAGGACCCGGGAAGGGCATGTGGAGCCCTTTGCTCTTAGCGGCGCGCACACAGCGGAGAGAAGGTGCCGCCCAGCAGGGGGCGCACGTGCAGAGGCTCTGCTGCGTCCGGTCCTTATTTTTAAGACTACCCGTGTTTAGGGCAACGAACAGGTTTTCCACTAGCAAAGTGTCCACGAGGAAATTCTGAGAGGCTCCAGAGAACAGACCGCAGGGTTGTGTGTTAACTCGGCTCCCATGTATCAGGTGCGGGACCTGCACCGACGTGCCGGCTGTTGGTACCCTCGGGGCTGGGGCGGTGGGAGGCGGAGGGAGCCCCCAGGACACAGTCTGGCCCAGCAGGGACCGGGTGGGTGGGCGGGTCGGGAGGGTGGGGTGGTTCTGGTGGAAGATGACGAGCTTGAAGGAAGAGGGACCCGCCGGGCTAAGACACCAGACAGTGCGGGAGGCTGACTGGACTCTCAGCCGGTGGAGCAGAGAGCTGGGGTCACCGGCATTTTGGGAGCAGCGGGAAGAGGGGGAGGAGGAGAGCGTGGCAGGGGTGCGGGGCCCCTGCAGGAGGCAGTGGGGGGGGGGAGCCTCCGGCTGACGGTTCTGCCTGCGAGCAGCCGTGCTTTTCTCCGTTTCACAGCTTCCGGCTTTCGGACCTGCGTTTTCTTAACTGCAGGCCGCTCTTCCCCCAGGCTCTGGGCCCGACCTCCTCCCGTCTGCCTGGACCCTGCAGGGCGCGGTGCTGGGGACGGAGCCGGGGGAGGTCTCACCTGGAGTAGATGCCCTTCTTGTACAGCATGAAGTCGCTCGTCACCTCGAAGGCGAAGCTCACAGGGTTGTACAGAGCCACTGCCTCCACCATGGCCGCCTCGTCGTTCTGTGGATGGACAGGAGGACTGAGAGACCCACACACGTGACCGCTGTCCCCTCCCCACTCGCACCCCAGGCTGGGGACAGGCCCAGAGCACACGGCGCATGTCCAGGGGGAAGGAAGGAAGAGAAGGCTGTTTGTTTTAGACAAAAACACAGCTCCAAGGGGCCCCTCACAGCAGATACTGGTCACTGGGGTCCCCCACTGTCCTATACCCAAATGGCCAGGACCCTCTGGGTTTTCTTTCTTTTTTTTTTAAGAGTCTATTTATTTATTTTAAAGAAAGGGGAAGGGAGGGAGAAAGAGAGGGAAACATCGATGTGTGGTTGCCTCTCACACACCTCCTACTGGGGACCTGGCCTGCAACCCAGGCATGTGCCCTGACTGGGAATTGAACCTGCGACTCTTTGGTTTGTAGGCGGGCGCTGCATCCACTGAGCTACACCAGCCTGGACTGGGTTTTCTTCTTGGCTTACAAGTCCCTCCTCCCAAACCTGGCCCTGGCCCCCTGCGGCCTCCCTCCCTTCACTGTCTGTTCATGTTGCTGTTCCTTGAGAACTCTACACCCAGGTGGGGGCCTCTGTGTCGGGAAGGGGCCAGTACTCACGAGGGTGATGTTGGCCACGTCCTTGACGAAAGCGATGGCCTTCTCCGGCCGGAACTTGCAGTTGCTGTCCTGTTAGGGTGGGGCATGTAGGTGAGGGTGACCGGCTGAGGTTTCAGGCCTCAGGCCTCCCCCACGCAGTCTGATGACATTTATGAGGCAGGAGCTATATGTCCAGGGCCTGGAGACAGGGTCCCTTCAGGGAGCATGAGACACATCTTTCTCGTAGTGGCAGGACAGTGCTCCTCTAGCAGATACCTGGGCTCGGCCGAGGACGGGCCGGGGTATGGTCATGGCGGGGGCCCCTGGCATGGTCAGCAGGCCTTGGGCGCCACGGGCATGGGCCCAGGGGCGCATCCTGCACGTGAGTCTGTGTGGTCACGGTCCGGAAGGGCCACATGGTGGGAGGAGGAGCAGGAAGGCCAGATGAGGGGCAGTGGAGGCGTGGCCCGGGAGGGGCAGGGGTCTCTGAGGGTTGGGAGGGGCGGTCCTGCGGCTGAGGGCGCTGGGAAGGGGCGTGGTCTGACGCGGGGCGGGCGGCGCGGGGAGGGGGGTGGGCGGGGAGCGGAGGGGGTTACCTTGCCCTGGTAGGGGTAGCTGTTCTCGCTCATGATGCCCTTGTTGTAGCGGATGTACTCGAAGGCCTGGCTGGGAAGGCCCCTGAGGGGAGCACAGAGATGCTGCCAGGGCTGGGCCGTGTCCCCGGGGCAGAGGGCGCGGCTGGGGTTACAGCCCCGCCCCGCCCGAGGGCACCGGGACTTGTGAGGTGATCTTCCCGCCAACACACAGGGACGCTTTGGCGCCCCCCCAACCCTGGGGCGGTGAGCAAGGCTGTGCCTGTGGCAGCGCCAGGCAGGCACCCTGGGTCCCCCGCTAGCCATCAGCAGCACCCCCCCCCCCCCCCCCCGAGCGCGGACGTACCCTTGGCAGCCGTGGTTGTTGAAGTTCTGGGCGCAGTCCACCAGCTGCTGCTCCGACTGCAGGTGCGAACGAACACACACCCGTGAGCCCACGCCTGGGCCTCCTCAGTGGTGCTTCCCTCTCCGCCGAGGCCTGGCCAGCTGCCCTGCCAGCCCTCAGGGCACAGCCGTGGCCTGCAGGAAGTGTCCCCACCCTTGCGGCCAACTGCTTACCAAGGAGAGCATCTTCCCCGTCTTGATGGCGATCGCCGACTCCAGGGCCCCGGTGGTGGAGAAGGTCCAGCAGCTGCCACAGCCGCCCTGGAGGGTGAGCGGGGCCGTGACTGGGCGCCTGAGCTGCGCCGGTGTCCGCCACTCAGTGCCCGCCCGCTCCCGTGGCCTGTGGCTCCCAAGTTTCCAAATCCTCTGCTCACTCTTCTTCCCACTGTTTCCCAGCAGGAGGATTCAACAAAGTCCTGTTTCTAGAACCTTCTCTCTCCCTTTCCACCTCCCATCTCATCCCACCCACCACCCTAACTTCTGACTTTAACAAGCCCCCACCCCTCCCCCCTTAGTCTGACCCCCTCCAAGGCTCAGGCCTCCCCACGGGACACCTAGGCGCCTGGCTCCACCCATCCTGCCCCATCGTCCATCCCAACAACTTCTGCGGCTGCTCAGCCTTCACGTTCTGGCTTCCAGGGACCCGCCTGCCAACCCCCACCGTGGGCCCCCCAAGGGCACGTCCCCCCTCTCACCCTGTTTCATCATGTGTGGGACGGAAGGACAGAGCTTGCCTCACGGGACTGTGAGAAGGGCGATAAGACCCTGCCGTTGCCCCACGGGCACCTGCATTTCTGCCTGCCCTCTGGGTGCAGTCCCTTCCTGCCACGCATGGCATTGCCCGGTTCTGTCCTGACGGCTTGTCTGCACGTGGGCCCCCATCCTCGTCTCCCCTCAACAAAGAGGGGCACCGGTCACAGGGCCCCCCATCCCCACCCCGAAAGGGACAGGGCAAGGTCTCACCGCAAGCTCTGGACTTGGAGCTCAGACTCCGTCAGAGACAGTGGCCTGTGTCACCTGCTTACATCAGGCCAAGAGCAAGCCACCAACCCAAATGGTGAGCGGGTCAGGCCCCGACCGACCGACCGACACCAAGTCCTTGTTGCTTTGAACTGCGGTGGGTTCTCCGAGGGGGTTGAGGCGGGGGGGGGGGGTGCTCGTTTGCTCCTGGGAGGGTGTTATGCGCCCAGGCAAGCTTGTTATGCGCCCAGGCAAGCCTGGATTTCCGGGGGTTGAGAGGTAGGCACGGCTCTGAAGAAGCCACCGCAGTGTCACTTCTAGGGGACCGACTGCAGTCGCCACTGGGGACAGCAGCAGGTGGGGTCCGACCCTCCTGCAAACAGCAGGTCCGCGGCTCCGCGAGCAGGAAGGCACGGCGCCCTGCAGGGGGCGCCCTTCCCCACTGAGGGCGAACACCAGTTGGGCCAGAGGGTGGCTGAGGTGCTTGCTGGGTGCCATTCTGCTGATGGACCAACTGCAACCACCCAGAGGGAAGCTGACAAGGAGAATGGAGCCCTCGGGTCCAATATCTGCGGTGTTTGGGGGGGCTTTTGGGGTCCCAGGAGAGACCTGGGACCAGTGGGGATTCTGCAGTGGGGTAGGGGGCACTTCAGCCCAATGAGATAGGACCTCCGGCCTTTCTGAAGGCCACTGGAGAGATGAGGAAAAGTAAAGTTGTTTGTGATTTGCCTGCCCACGTTTGGGGTCCTTTTGACGTTTTCCTTCTGGGAAGCTGCAGGAGAGCATGGGTGCTTTCGGGGAGAGCATGGGGCTGTCGGCGTACCTGGTTTTTCACTGGTGAGACAAAGCGCCCTTTCTTCCGCCAGTCCACGGACGTGGGGTAGGGACCGGTACCCCGAAGGTAGTTACCTTTGGTGGCCGAGCAGTTCTGGAACAACAGATAGGATATATATATATATATTTTTGGTGGCAAAGAAAACCACTTTTTCCCCCCTTAAACAGACAGGTTTGTAATGAAAATGGAGTTGCTAAGAGAGGATGAGAAAAAGGCGGCAGCTGTCGGAACCACCCTGCCCCTGCCTCAGGTGTTGGCTCGCAATGCACCAGGCTCTCCTCCAGGAGAGCGGGGACCGCGGGGTGTTAGTGCGGGCTGGGCTCGGCAGTTTGGTCGGAGGTGCAGGTGCTGGGTGAAGGAGGCTGTAGAGTGATGTAGGTCTGTCCCACGCAGTGTGGATGCTAAAATATTTTGTTGTTGATCTGAAGTTTGATTTTCACGGGGCATCTGTGTGTTGCCTGGCAACCCTGAGTTCAGCATCTGTGCTGCTGAGGCTGCGAGCCCTGAGGGGCGCTGACCTTTCGCCCCCGAGAGCCTAGGGCCCCAGGGGTGGCTGCATCTGGTATGAACCTGCCTTGGGGAGCCCGTGGGCTTGTTCCCAAGGTCCAGTGACACCCACCTGGGGCTCGGACCAGAGAAACCTGCGTTTAAACTCAGCAAACGTCATATCTGAGAAGGGGTTTATTCCCACTGAAAAAAAGGAGGAAAGAGAAAAACAAGTGAAAACAAAACAAGGAAAGAGCTTCTCTGTAAGTTACTACTAAAGAGACAGAAAAGCGTGAAGCCCCCTCGTTTGCTTGCGCCCCTCTCAGGCCAGCACAGCTCGGCGGCTTCACATTTCTAAATGTCACGCAATCCTGTCCCCGAGGTCGGCCCTTGGCTGGGCCTCAGGGTCCCCGGGGGGAGCTTGTCGGCAGGGCATCTGGGGTCTGTCAAAAGAGTATCCTGCCACGTACTACGAGAAAGAGACTTTTATGGGAAAAGATACTCCTTGTTAATTGTTTGGCCTGGAGAGGCGTACTCCCTCTGATGGACGACAGCTTCCCAAACAAAAAACAGGGTCAGCATGACCTTGATCTTGCTACAGCTTTGCTGCGCCGTCTTTGCACGTGGAGGACCTGGCTAGATATATTTTCTGGACAGAGCTGGTATTGCCGGCTGCTGCCCAGAGGCTGTGGGTCTGGGGTCGGGCCGGGCACTCACGGCTTCAGAGGCCCCACCGGGGAGTCTCTGAAGGGGAGTCTTTGGATGCCCAGGGACAGAAGTACTGTGCTCGAGCCAGGCGCCTGCGTACCTGCCACCTCACTCAGTGTCATCCCCACTTCCTAGCTGAGTCACTTTTCAGGGACCGTGACCCCAGCCAGGTCACACAGCTAGTACTCAGCAGAAACAAGATCCGACCCAGGCCTCCCTGCAGCTGGCGCCTGTGGCCTGTGTCCCCGGCATAGCTGACACTGCCCCAGAGGGAAAGGGGATGTCCCTGGAGGCTGCTCTGCAGAGGACTCGGCCTCTGGGCCGCAGCCCCAGCATGGTCCTAAGTCTGCGACCCCTTGGGTCTCAGGGAGGGTAAAAGCAGAGGGGGTCTGAGCCAGCCCCTCCACCCTCCGCCCCAGGGATTTCTCTGCAGCAACGAGCTGTGCCCTCCTCCCAGGGAGTTAGAAGCCCTCAGCAGAGGCATCCCTAAGGTACTTTTAAACGTGTGGTTCCTGACGTTGTGTTCTTTTATCTTCCTCTGGTTTCTGGTAAAGGTCTGCAGCCGGTACGGGTACTCCTCTGTGCTGTACGTCTTTTGGTGCTAAAAGAAAACAGCAGCCTGAGGTCCTGGGACCTTCACGCAGTCCTCTACCAGGACAGATGAAGCCTTTTTTAAAAAACAAAAAAGTTTTACTTATTTATTTTTAGAGAAAGGGGAAGGCAGGGAGAAAGAGAGGGAGAGAAACATCAATGTGTGGTTGCCTCTCACATGGGGCAATACCTATACTGGGGACCTGGCCTGCAACCCAGGCCTGTGCCCTGATTGGGAATCGAACTGGAGACCCTTTGGTTCACAGGCTGCTGCTCAATCCACTGAGCCACACCAGCCAGGGCGGATGGAGCCTTTTTGCTGCCAATGATTCTTGGGCCAAATCTGTGGCAGTGAGTGTGTGACATTGTCCTGGGGCTCAGGAAATTATAAAGTGAACGCCCTGCGTTCAGGGACTTGTGACTGGAACGGAGCCCCTGCTCCACCAATAGCCCCTGAGGTCCAGTGAAGAGACCTGCCAAGGTCAGGTCACCCCTGGACACCATACATAGTTGGTATTGGGCCAAGTTTATGGCCAAACTCACCATTTTCCAAAAGCACATGCAATAGTGTTCTCTGACTGACAGAGCAGCCAGCATGCAGCGTGATTTAAATACAAAAAAAGGACTGAGCCCCGGCTTGTGTGGCTGAATGGACTGAGCACCAGCCTGTGAACCAAAGGGTTGCAGGATCGATTCCCAGTCAGGGCACATGCCTGGGTTGTGGGCCGGGTCCCCAGTAGGGGGCATGCAAGAGGCAACCACCCATGGATGTTCCTCTCCCTCTCCTTCTCTCTTCCTTCCCCTCTCTCTGAAAAGAAATTAATCAAAATATTTACATAAAAACAAAACGGGGACTGAACCCTGGGGCTGGAGATCCCCTCCGGTACCGGCACCTCTGGAAAGTGTCTGCGAACCTTTCCCGGGCTGGGAAAGACCCGGGAGGGCGTGGTTGGAAAGCCCCGCCTCATTGTCTCGAATCTGGCACAGCGGCCAGGAAGCTGAGAGGGAGAGGGATGAAGAGCTTCAGAAAGAAGAAGTCGGGGCACTGACCTGCTCCATCCATGACTTAAACCGAAACGTCTCTGCAGAAAGAAAGAAAAAAAAAAAAAGTTAGGCGCTGGCACCTTGCCCAGAGAGGCACTTGAGAACTGATTTGCATTTCAGGAAACTGGGTTAAACATACAGCCCCAAGAATGGTGTCAACACCAGAATGGCCACCACACCAGAAGGAACACACACTCTGATGGCTGTGGTGTCCAAACCGGCTGTGAAAAGCTCCTTAACCTGCGGGGGGCGACAGCCCGGAAAGCGCCTCCTAGGGGGCTTCCGAGGCACTGCTGACACTACTGTTAGATTGTGGAGATTCATTGCAATGTGTGTTTGAGGATTCGCGTGCTTTTCTGCATGGTACTATGTATCAATGAGAAGTTAACTAAACGGTCCACATACAGTCGGCAGTTTTTTCATTAAAAGTGCAGAGAGTAACTATCTTAGCCTTCACAGTCCCCACCGTCTCGGTCACAGCCTCTCTGCCCTTGTACTGGGCCAGCAGATGGGTGTGACTCTCTCCCAATAAACCTGTATTTGCAACGACTGCCTGGCCACTTGTTTGAGGACCCTGGCTTTGCTCCCCCGGTTCATGTTCAAGTCACCTCAGAGCACCGAGCACCATGGACAAGCAGTTGGCTGCCCAGTTCATGCCGCTGGTCACCAGGATGGCGGAACTGGGGAAACGACAGCCCCTTCTCCTCAGGAGATGACACCCAGGCCCTGGTGGTGCCCCAGCCCCAGAAAAGCAGCAGAGCCAGGTGGGTGATGCCCGAACCAACTGCAGGGGACTAGAGACCCCCGCCCTGGCATGGACCCCTCAGAGGAGACTGGGACCCTGCCAGGGAGAACTGATGAATATTCTGCTGAGCCCTCCCGAGATCCCTGCCCATCTACAAGAAAAGAAAGAAGATAAAAACTCGGGTACACCCTCTCCTTTCTTAGGCTCTCCCGTTGCTTCTATGCTAAGCCCTTCCTAGTTTCACTGTCCCCGGCTTGAATCAACATGCACCCATCGTCCCCTGGACTCCCGTTGGCCTCAGGCAGCCCCACTCAGGGCCAGGCCCCCGTCCGGTAACAGAATCCACGCACCATGGTTTGATGAGCACAGTCATCAACATGAACCACCTCTTCCAGAAGAGTTGAATATGTTACATAGTTTCTATTTCCCCTGAACCGCCCACATCTCTGCCTGCACCTCGCTTGTTCATACTTGATTGCCCAAACGTCGTTTTGTGAGACAAAAACAGAAAGTATTCATTCTTTTCAATCCCTGTGACCCAGACCTCTCCGAATATTATAAACATTTTTTTTCTGGATTGAGGAATGATCATCATTATCATTCACACCCGATTGGTTAAAACATTTCAAATATGTTATCCAGTATGAGAAGCAATTCTTAAGCAGAGAGAGTAAACTTGTATTAAAAAATGCATCTCTTAATTTGATACACAGGACTTTACTAACCACCCTCCCACATGAATTTTTATCTTAATGGGTGAATATGATGTATTTTTATAATGGGTCAGCATGAGTTATGATCTCTGTTCTTTTATAGGTCAAAGGGCTGAGAAATACTGCTCAAAAAAAGCTTATGCTTACTCAACAATAAGCAATAAAAATATCATTTATTCTGGGACCACAAAAGTTCATTTTTTAATTCCTTTTAAATATTGATTTTAGAGAGGGAGAAGAATGGAGAGGGAGGGAGAGAAATGTCGACTTGTTGTCTCACTTATTTGCTGGTTGCTTCTTGTACGTGCCCCGCCTGACCCGAGATCAAACCCACTCGCTACCTTGGTGTTCTGGGACAAGGCTCTGACCCGCTGAGCCACCCGGCCAGGGCAGGAAGGCCAGTTTTAAAGCGATGCCACTCAGTTCCTTGCACTCCTCACCACCACGCCCGAATCACATGCTGCCAGATCACTCCACAGTTTCTGAGACCCCATCAGCTGACAGACACCCAGCATGGCCTTTCTGTGAAGAATCGACGGCCTTGAAGGCTGTGTCACCACAAGCCTCTGCGTTGGCTGCCTCCGGTCACAGGGCTCAGATTTAGGATGAAAAAAACGGCCCCCTGAAAACTGATTCCCCGTCCGTGCCGGAGTCCCCCGGAATTTCTTTGTGTTCCCTGGGGATGCACACCCTCCCCAGTTTGAAGATCACACTGTACAGAATTTAGATCTCTCCCTGTGGGTCACAGGCCTGTTCCAGAAACCTGGGGGGAAATGAACGTTCTCCCAGCACCTGCCCTGTGGGGCACTCGGGGTTGGAAGCAGATGGAACTGCGGACAACTGACTGGTGTTTACGGGCCGGAGAGGTAACAACAGCAACATACAATGGTGAAAATACTCGACGACAGGAGGTCCGTGGAAGAAGCAGCTAGGGATGCACCCGGCGGGGACCCAACCTGGGCTACATCCATTTCCGCCTGCTGTGACCTCAGGAGGAAGTACCCTCTTGTGCCGTGAGCCCCGTCTGGGACGCTGCCTGGGAAGGACCTACAATGGGGCTCACCAAACGGGCTGCTAGCCTGATTTTGTCCGGTCCACAAGCTAAGGATGGCCTTTTCTAGCTTTGAACTGTTGGGAAAAAAATCACCGAGTACGGTACGTGCTACTCACTTGAATTCAAATGTCACTTCTCAGAAATCGTGGTTCATGGGAACAGCGCCACACTGGTCCTTTTGCATTCGGTCTACAGCTGCTCTCCCTGTACCCAGCAGAGTTAAGTGGTTGCTACGGAGACCGTGTGGTCCACAAATCTCAGGATATTTACTGTCTGGCCTTTTAGAGAAAGTTTGCCCAGCCCTGCCCTGGAGTGAGGAGGGCCCTGCCACCCGGCCAGGTGCAGGTCTCAGCTCCGGGGTGAGTCAGAGCCCTCGCCGGGGGCAGCTGGGTCACTCAGGGTGGGGCTGACCTGGGCCTGTGCGCCCTCCAGGTTTGCAAGACGGGGGTCTCTCTTGTACAAGTGGGGGTTGGAAGAAGACAAGCTTCAGAGCAGACGAGATGAAGCCTCAGTCCCCCACACCAGGCTGTTTTTTCCTGTCCCTAGTATGAGGGGCCAGGGGGTCTGGTGAGCTCAGGGCCGGTGGGTGGCGGGCAGCGGTGGGGAAGGAGGAAGAGCGCGGGTCTGGCCTGGAGCCCTCCGAACAAAGGCCCCTGTGTTCAGGGGCTGAAGGTGCTGCTACTCTAGGCGGCTCCAGACTGCTGTCCCGCCCATTCTGTGAGGGGCACGGGCGTATCTGGGGATCCCAGTCTGCAGGTCCCGGAAAGCTGCGGGGAGAGGCTGGGAAGGCCGTGCACGCTCGTCCCGCCGGCTCAGATCCAAGCGCTGCGTGTCCTCGGGTGCGGGGAGGCCACAGGGCCGCTGTGCGCTCCTTTGGGACCCTGCCCTCTGCATCCAACTGAGCAGAGGGTCCGGGACACCCCGGTCCTCCGGTCGTGCACACCCCCTCTTTCAAGCCCCCTTTCGTCGCGCAACGCACCCCTCCGGGTTCCAACTGCAAAGCCCTGGGCCGCTGTCCCTCCCGGCGCGGTGCGCTCCCGCTAAGTTCTCCGAGTCTGGAGTTCGGATGCCGGACCCCGAAACTGCCGCCCACGTACCTTCGGGGTCCAAGGACCGGCTTGCAACGCCACGTGCCAGGGGTCCCAGCAGCCAGGCTCCTGCGCAGAGCAGCGGCAGCGCGGCCCACATCGCGGCGAAGTCAGCGGTGGACTCTGCTCCGGGAGAGCAGAGGTGGCGGGTGCGGAGCTCCTGAGCCTAGCTCGGCTGGGCGGGGCTGGGGCCTGGGGGCGGGGCTGGGGCCTGGGGGCGGGGCTGGAGCGCGGGGAGGGGCCATGTCTGGGCGGGGCCTGAGTGGGGCGGGGCTGTGGCTTGGAGGCGGGGCTGGGATGGGGCGGAGCTTCTCAGTACACTGGGGCTGACCCTCCCACTCTCCAGGTCTCTGCTTCCTCCTTCCTCGCCCCTCTCAAAGCCCACCGTCCCCCCGGAGCCCCGTCACAGCCTTTCTCTGCAAGGAGGGAGCGCTGGGCCGCCCGTCCGCAGGTCCGACATGCGGTCTGGCTGGTCTGACCGCGGGGGTGGGGTAGTGAGAGTGGGCGTCTCCATCTCGCCGCCCGTCTGCCACTCCCAGAGCCCCCAACTCAGGTGCTCACTAACCACGTGGCAGGGTAGAAGGATGTCCCTAGGGTAGGGGTGACAGCTGTCTTTATGAGTTTCGTCCCCCCTACAAAAAAAAAAAAACATACCAAACAAGTATCTTAGTCTTAATGCTGAGAAAGTCCTGTTAGCAGCTGTAGGGTCATTTTCTCTATTTTGCATTCTGGGGAAAGGAGGCATATTGATAGGGGGATTCAAGCATTAAAGGTTTTAGCTGTAGTTATAGTCGAGGGGCTTAAGTGATCAATGCCTGTGGAAAGCTAGTATTCCAGGAGCTGGAATTCGTGACCTGCTGTGGCAGAGAAGCCATTCAATCTTTGTGCCTCAGGGAGTCTGTGACTGACGGATGGGGGTGGTTGGTGAAGCAGATGAAGAAATAGTACGAAGCCCTGGCTGGTGTGGCTCAGTGGCTGGAGGCCCAGCCTGTGAACCAAAGGATCGCTGGTTTGATTCCCAGTCAGGGCACATGCCCGGATTGCAGACCAGGTCCCCAGTGAGGGACACACAAGAGGCAACCACACATTTATCTTTCTCTCCCTCCCTTCTCCTTTCCCTAAAAATAAAAAAATAAAATCTTTTTTTTTTAAAGGAAAATCTCCAGACTGCAACTGTGACCTGATTAACCTTTATTCCAAAGACAATTTTTAGACTACAAAACCTGCTGTCTTCCCAGACCACCGCTGAACAAAGCACCCATAAAGATTCAGTCCTTGTCCCTGCTTATTGGTTCTGGTAGTGACGGGCAGCAGGAAGGCCGACTTTTTTGGCTTCAGTGTGCTCTATAAGATGCCGGATGTGAGATAACACACACACATACAACAGGAACATTTCAGATGAAGGAAGCGTGCCCAGCCAGCCGTGGCTTTGTGGGAAGGTGGGAGATTCAGACCCACTGGCTTTGGGTCAGCTCCCAGAGAGGACAGCCCTTCACTTATATCACCCTGCAAGGCTGCATGCGGTTGAGCTCAGGTGGGGAAACTGAGGCTCCACAGGTTGATGGTAACTCCAGTCGGTGTTCGTGGGAGTCTGAACCCTGGTTGACCTACCGCAGTCGGTCATCTGCCCTTTTGCTGGGCAGAGCCTGTGGGACCTGCCTTGGGTGCCCTTGGAGCCCAATGTCTCAGGAAAGACCCTGCGTGGTTGCTGTTTGGGAAGTTAAGTCACCGGCCTTGGGATAAGGGTGCACCATTCTGCAGGTGTCCTGTCCTTCAGGTGTGTGAGGGCCACCGAACCTGCTGCCAATTCTGGCGGCCTGAGGAGTGGCGGCCTGAACAAGACCCTGCTGGGAAGGGATTTTGCAGATGGGATTAAAGCTTTGAATCAGCTCCCCGTAATAAATTACCTGGAGTATCTGAGGGGCCTGGTGCAATCAGTCACCCAGGGGCGGGGGACTCCTTCAAGGCAGAAGAGGAAGGGAGAAGAGTGAGATGAGGTGGAAGGGAAGTCAGAGAGCTTTGGACCGTGAGAAGAACGCCACCCGGCTTTGACAGGGCCATGAGCCAAGGCACACAGGTGACCCCAGACTCTGAGAGCAACCTTGGTCAACAGCCGGCCAGGACACGGAGACCTCGGTCCCACAACTGTGTGCAACTGAATTCCACCAGCAACCTGAATAAGCTTGGAAACAGTTCAATCCTGTGGCCTCCAGAGTGAGACCTGGAGCTGAGGACCCAGACACACCCACGTGGACTTCTGACCTCCAGGACCGTAAGATAAGAGCTTTGTGTTAAGTTGCTAAATTTGTAGTGATTTGTTACGCAGTCGTAGTTGATGGGTGCCTCTGGTGACCCGGGGCTGTCTGCTGGGAACCGCCCTGCCTGGCTTCAGGAATTGTAACTGCCCCCCATGGCTAAGTGAGCGACCTCCGGAATTCGGGCCACAGGAGACAAAGGTTGTCTCTGGCAGCAAGCGCTGCTTCTGCTTCTTCCCCTGCCCCCAAAGCATGGTTGATGTCCATGGTGGGTATGACCCCTCAGAGTGGGGCAACCTAGGCCAGATATGATCACTTGGGAGGCCATCGTGGAAGGACTCCGGGCTGTGACAAAGAGGGAGCGATGGACCCTCGTCCCCCTTGCTATTGTGACATAGCCCGAGTCCCCATTTCAGTCTGAGAGAAATGCTGCCTGGCTCTAATCCATGTAAGCCTGAAAACCTATGATGAGGAAGGTGGTGCAGCCCTGTGCCGGAAAGGGCGGGTATCCAGGGTAAGTCAGGCCTAAGAAAGAATATGTAAAATCCTGTGAAACCTGCTTTGTTTAGAAGGCTCTCATTTAAATGATAAGGGTCCAAGCAAGAAGTTTGTTCCTCAAAGTTTTATGGCTCATTAGTTATCTGACCCTGACTGAGAGTAAGCCCTCACAGTTCTTTGACTGATATCTACTGTTTGATTCTTACCCGTATTCTTGTGCAAACAAACCCAGTAAAAGCCCATTGAGCAGGGGGCTCTGGGCCCTTCCCGTCTGAGGGACTGGCCACCTTTCCTCCCCAAGCAGATCATGTCTTGGTAGTGTTTACTTTCATCCGTGGTGGACGGGGGGTGGGAGGTTGTGGGCAAAGTTGCCCCCACAGCTGTCTGCACTCTCAGGCTGCAGGGCACTGGGGAGGCTGGGACATTTCTGCGCTTCTGGAGTCTGGGGGACTGAGGAGAGAGAGCAGTTCTTATCCTTATGCTCAGGAGCCCTCACCTCCTTTAGGGATGTCTTAGATTCATCTCCTGGCGCACGGTGCCTTGCAGGAATAGACTCTCTCTCTTTTTAAAGATATTTTTTAAAATTTTTGAAGAGGAGAGGGTGGGAGAAAGAGAGGGAGAGAAACATCAATGTGTGGTTGCCTCTCACACGCCCCCTACTGGGGACCTGACCTGCAACCCAGGCATGTACCCTGACTGGGAATTGAACTGGCGGCCCTTTGGTTCGCAGGGCGGTGCTCAGTCCACTGAGCCACACCAGCCAGGGCACACATAGATTCTCTTAATTCTCACTGTTTAGCCTCTTTATATAGATGAAGTGACTTAGGCACCTCAGTGATGAGGGCTGGGGTTTGAACCTTTGGCCAGTAGAGTCCCAAGTTCTCTGAAAAAGTAGGCCCCTGCACCAGGGGACCAGGTGGATGAAGGTGAACCCGAGCCCTGCCCACCTTCCCGACCTCCAGGCCCTGGGCTCCCTGGGGTGGAGCAGGGGTCAGGTGCCTGGCCAGCCACGGCTCTGGCTCTGAGGCGGCGACTCTCCTGACAGCTGCCTGCCTTAACTCCACTAATTCTTTTCCTTTAGGCTACATTTGCTGCTCTGCCCGCCCCCCAAAACAACTTTACCACACCCCAACTGACGCCTACAGGTTTAACTGGCTCTCCACATCACCTGCCGGAGTCAACATCTGAGCAGACGAGCTGGGGCCCTCAGAGCTTCATTTCTGGACTCCTCCCTTAGCATCTTGCAATAGTAATAATATAATAATAATATAATAATAATAATAATAATAATAATAAACAATAATAGCAGCAATGTGATATAATAGCTACCATTGGCAGGAGCTTTGTCATTCAGTGACCACAACAGCCCTTTGAGTACACACATAGCCATTTTCTAGATGAAGAAACTGAGGCTTGGGAAGTTTGGTCAGCCCGCTGGTTAGTGATGGGACTTGGCCCACACCGGCGTGCTGGTTCTACATAGCAGGCGGTCAGAGGACTGGTTAAGTGTTTTCTTGGTGACTGTCTGTAGGGGGCGCGTGTGGGTGAATGGGGACCAGGAGCAGTCCCTGGCTATGTGGGCAAGGGCTTTATGGCTGAATGAGTACATGGGAGACTGGATGGGGTGGGTGAAGAGATGGATAGATCGATAGGAAAAAAATAGACCAATAGATGGATGGAAGGATGGATGGATGAACAGGTGGGAGGATGGATGGATGGACGGATGGATGGGTGGGTGGAAGGCTGGGCAGGCGGATGTAGAGATGATTAACCAGAGTTTGTAGAGTCGGAAAGGTGGTGAATGCTGGAGGGGTCTTGATCTGTCACTGAAGACCCTCTATGACATGCCCCTGGCCCACATGCCCACACCACCTCACCGCCGACCGGCCCGCAGGTGTGCTCCGCATTCCCCGGCACAGCTCCCCCTCCACCCCTGACCTGCCGCCTTGTCCTCGCTCTCCTTCCTGCCCCTCCGAGTTCACCCCCTGCACGGCCCTGTGTCACGCTTTGTCCCGGGCTGCGCAGGAGGGTGTGTGTGCTGCGGGGCTGCCTGTTTTTAGCCGGGTTGTGCCCCGCGGGCTGTCGGTCCAAGTGCTCAGGTGATGCAGGCCCCGGCCTGCCGGAGTCTGTGTGTCGTGGATGCGGTACACAAATTCACACGGACAACCGAGTCCTGTGGAGAAAAAGGGACGGCACGGCCACTTTTTCCCTCAAGGGGAGAGCGCCCCAACCCTTGCCTGGACAGGCTTTTACTGCTTTCTAGTCCCATAACATCAGAGAAGGTTCTCATTATTTCTAGATTTACGTTAAGTGATTACTTCTTACAGATAACAACAAAAAGAAAGAAAAGAAAAAAATGTTGCAAATGCAAGGCAACGATAAACATGATTGATTTGGTTACATTTCGTCCTTGGGACGTCTTAGCACAGACTTTAAGGAGTTCCTTCAGAGATATACATTCAACATCTGCAGCCTCAACTCGGGCTGAGGGAGTTTTAGCAACAGCAATGCTCGCAGCAGCCTAGGCACAACCCAGGCCTGATTTCCCACGAAAAAGCCAATTTGCACACCTGGGTCCTGCGTGCTGCCTCACATTGATCGGTTTTCCGGATCAATACTGGGTTACACCGGCCACCGGCCATGCTGATTGGCTCCCTATACTCAGTGCCCGGGCTGTCCTGGTAGCTGGATATTTTGAAGATGAGGTTTCCTAGCTCTTCTCGGAGAAACGGGGTGAGAGCACTAGCAATTTTCACTAAAGCTTGTGTCCAGAGCAGAACCTGACTCCCACAAGGACCACGGAGCTGGAGGCAGTGGCTGTTCTCCTCCACAACTAGTTACTCCGAGTGTGATGCTGAGGGGCCCGAGGGATTGGAGGTGACGGTGCTGGATGGGAGCCGTGCCCTGGTGCTGTGTCTGCTCCTGAGGACGCCTGTGGGTGCCTGGAGGGGCCTCTGGAAAGGCACATGAGAGGGTGGGCGGGAGGCTTTGCAGGCGATGCAGGAAGAGTGGAGGGCAGTGGAGCCACGGGTACTGGGGTGCCGGTCCCAGAAGAGGCAGAGCCTGCCGGTGAGGGCTGCAGCGGAGCCCACACCCTGCCCCAGGTGAGCAGAATGTCCTGACCTCCCCTCCGCCCTCAGAAATGGGCCTCGCTGTTTCTGGGTCATGAGTCACTTGGCTCGAGTGTGGGTCGTAATTGCCGGGTTAACGAGCATCAGGGCATGTGAGGCGATAGGGGCTGATAAGGGGCAAGGAGCCCTGGCGGTTTCACCATCAGGCTGTTTCCTGACACCTCTGAGTGGCTCCTGCGCAGCCACCGGGCCCACTGGCCCCTCCCACCTGCCCCTGCCCCCTGAGGGGAGCCCTCGCTCTGACTCCTCTTCACCTTGGACACCCCTCCCCCTCCTCTGGGCCAGCTGCCCCGGCTGCCTTTACTCCCCGCCGCTGCCCACTTTGAGGCACTTCCTCTGGCCAGCCCCCCTTTTATGACTGTTTATTTAAAACTGGAGTGAGAGCTGCAGAACGCACAAGTAACCACTCTGAAGGGTACAATTCAGAGCTGCCCCATCCGAGACAGCACTTCTCAGTGAGCACGCACTTACCTTCGGTTCCTTCCGTTTTGGGGTTTTTTTTTTAGATGCATTTCACATGACGTGCAATGAACCGTTTTGGAGCGCATGGCTCTGGGGCACTGAGAACATTCCCAGTCTTGGGCAAATCCGCCTCTGCTTACTGCTCAACGTGAGTCACCCCGAACAGCACCCCACACCCTTGAAGTTGCCACTCCCCCACTTATCTGCTTTTCTTGGACTTTTCATGGAAAAGGATCACATTTATTTATCTTTTGAAGTATTTTATTTATTTATTTTTAGAGAGAAGGGAGGGAGAAGAGGGGGAGAAACATCCGTGTGTGGTAGCCTGTCATGCGCCCCCTACTGGGGACCTGGCTCCGCACGCCAGGCATGTGCCCTGACTGGGAATCCAACTGGTGAGTCTGTAGTTTGCAATCCACTGAGCTACACCAGCCAGGTGATTTGCATTTCTTCATGGCCACTAATGCTGCACATCTTTTCACGTGCTTACAGGCCATGTGTACCTATCTCTTGGGAGAAATTATCTATTAAGTCCTTTGCCTGTAATCAAAATTGGCTTGTTATTGAGTTGTAAGAATTTACAAATACTTTTGGATACTAAACTCTCTTCAGATACATGATTTGCAAAGACTTTTTTTTTAACCCAGTTTGTACATGGTCTTTTAACCTCATATACCCCAAAGAGGGATCGCTGGTGTTACTGTGATTTTTAAGTGAATTAGTAGTCATTTGAAAAGTTTCCCCTGGTTTTAATTTTGAGCACACGATTCAGTAATATAATTGTATTGACCGATACAGCCCATGTACCTGGGTTTTTCTGTGGGCTTCTCAATCGTTTTTAAGAGCATAGGCAGAGGGTCCTGCCAGCCCAAAGTTGGAGGCCTGTGGGTGCAGGGTGGTGGCAGAGCCAGTGAGGCGCGGTCACTTGGCTGCAAAGGTAATTAGCACGATGACCGGATGGACCTGGTGACCCTCTGGCAGTGGGAGCCACGGCGACCTCTGGATCCCTGGCTTGGGCAATAGGGCAGGGCCCTGATGAGGTCAGCGTGCTGCAGCTGAGGCTGAGGTGGCCACAGGGCACCCACGTGGGAGTGGCTTCTGGGTCATCGGCCCCAGGGGTCTGTTGTGGACCGCTCTGCCTGGTTTCAGGAATTGTAACTCTACCCCCTGTTGTTAAGGATGAATCAGTAAACTCTGGAATGCGAGCCACAGGAGACAAAGCTTATCTCTGGTAGCAAATGCTGCCTCAGTTTCCTCTCCCTGCCCCCAAAGCATGGTCGGAAGTCCTTGACAGGTAAGACCCCTCAGAGGAGGGGCAACCCAGCCCAGACACGACCACTTAGGAGGCCATCATGGAAGGACTGGGGGGGGGGCTGCGACAAAGAGGGAGCAATGGACTCTCGCCCCTTGGCTTTGACAAAGCCTGAGTCCCCATGTCCTCTGGGAGAAGCGCTTTCTGGCTCTAATCCCCTTAAGCCTGAATACCTGATGGGGAGAGGTGCAGCTCCTTGCTTTGCCAGAGTGTGCCCTGGGGGAAAATCTGGAATCACAAAGACTTGCTGATAAACCTGTGAAATCTGCTCTGCTACTTTCATTCATATGT
The DNA here is from genome assembly GCF_021234435.1 of Artibeus jamaicensis. Taxonomy (NCBI): domain Eukaryota; kingdom Metazoa; phylum Chordata; class Mammalia; order Chiroptera; family Phyllostomidae; genus Artibeus; species Artibeus jamaicensis. Next base: position 163,591 of record NW_026522049.1, on the reverse strand, counting down.
TAAGGGTTCAAGCACGAAACCCTAAAACTCTGTTCCTGACAGACTCTGACTCAGATTAAGCCCTCAGATTTCTTTGAAATGTTATCTACTGTTTGATCCTCGCTGCCCTGTATTCCTGTGTATTACAACCCAATAAAAGCCTTTGGAGGAAGGGACTCAGTGCCTTTTTCCCCTGAGAAATTGGCCACTGCTCAAGCCTTTTTCCTCTGGGAAAATGGCCACCTCTCCTCCCTAAGCAGATCATGTCTCAGTCATGTTTACTCTCCTCCATGGTGGCTGGGGGGACTTGCGAGGAAAGTCGCCCCCACAGAGGTCTGCATCCCAGAGAGCACTGCTGGGTGGGAGTCTACGCCTCCTTGGGGCTTGAGCTCCCAGAGGTCAGGAGCTCAGGAATGGGGCTGGCGTGAGTTGCCCGGCTTTGCACATGAAGCCTCACACATGCCTGGGCGGCACCTTCAAACTCCCGTGACAGCAACAGCCTGGCCCTCCTGCCCCCGCAGCCATCCAGGCCTCCACGGGGCCACTGTTAGGAAAGAGGCCTCGGCCAGTAAACACAGGGTGTGAGCAAGAAGCCTGTGAGGTGCAGGCCAGGTGCCAGCAGGCGGCACCACTTGCCACCGAGAACCCACTTACTCTGGAGGACACTGTGGGCCTGGGCCAGTCTCCTCTTGTGGGTAAGAGACAGCCACAACGGTCAACCAGCCAGATCAAACAGGCCTAGAGGCCAGCCATGCTGACCGCCTCTGCGCATGAATCGGCCCTCGGCCACAGCTGGGCTCTCTCCTCTTTCTCTGAACTGCAGCCTCTGGTTCTCGCAGAAGAGGCAGGAAGCCGAGGCTGCAAGAAGGATCAGGAGCCCTGAGCCTGTCTTTAGTGAAGATTTTGACAACTTGTTCATGGTAGATTTTTACATCAATTTTGACTTTATAAAAATCGTTGCATTAGGCCCTGGCCCGAGTGGCTCCATGGGTTGGAGCATCGTCTTGTACACCAAAGAAATGTGGGATTGGGGGTCGCGTACCGGAGGCAACCAGTCAAGGTTTCTCTCCCTCGCTCTTCCCCTTCCTCTCTCTTCAAAGTAAAAAAATGTGGCCTCCGGTGAGGATTTAAAAAGATCAACACCCTAGAATGCTATTGTCACTATGCCAGCAGTGGGAGTGATGTTCTGGGAATTCTGAGGTCTGGCAGCTTCCACCTGAGTCTCTGCCACCCCTGGTGGAGGAGCCAAGGCTGAGGTCACCACCCGCCCATGCTCAGGTCCTCAGTTCCAGCTCCGCCCACCCGACGGCAACGTCTGTGCACGTGGGGTGCCAGCGTGGGCAACCGGTCCAGTCGGGCTTCGGATGACCCCAGCTCCAGCTGCTGTGTGACCTAAACTCATGAGAGGGCCCAACCAAGATGTGGCAGCTGGGGCCTGTGGACACCTCAAACTGTGAGAGGTAATAGTCATCATCATTTTTTTTAAACTTATTTATTTGTAGAGAGGGGAAGGGAGGGAGAAAGAGGGAGAGAAACATCAATGTGTGGTTGCCTCTTGTGCGCCCCCTACTGGGGACCTGGCCCACAACCCAGGCACGTGCCCTGACTGGGAATCGAACGGGTGACCCCTTGATTCACAGGCTGGTGCTCAATCCACTGAGCCACACTAACCAGGGCTAATAGTTGTCATCTGAAGCCATTAGTTTCTGGCGTGATTCTTTCCTGCTACAACACGTAAGTGACACCAGCCAGCTCCCTCAGGAGACCGCGCATCCCCACAAAGCCAGGATTGTGTGCTTGTCACTCCAGGTCTCGGGTCCCAACCCCGGGCCCGACAGGGACCAAGTGCTCATTCCACGTCCCTCGAACAATAGAAATGAAACCCATCCAAACCCACTGTTCACCCTGAGATAGAATAGATTTATTAGCAAGAGGTAATCAGGAAACATATATTGTTACAAAAATGGAAACTTCTTTTTCCTCCCCCCAAAACAAGCTGTAAGTCGAAATAGTCTGGGACTGGAGATAGAATTCTCATACCACTAGGTATTGCTGACGGCGGAAGAGGTCCGCGTGGGGGTGAAGCATGCCTGCCACGCGGGGCTCACCTGCGACGCCGGGCTGTACAGTGTAAAAAATAGGCGTGGTATTCACAGAATAAGCGCTACCGCACTACCTTCCCGCTAGAGGGCGCGGAGACAGGACTACAGTGACTGCAGTACAAACACGCGGTGGTGGGTGTCCTAAACTCTACAGTGTGGCACTGTGTTCACGCGGCATAGCATCTCAACGTAAGCTGGGAGGGACCGGCAGGCGTCGGAGAGGGGGCGAGTGACCTCGGTTTGTGTTCCCGGCTTACACGGGGCGGCTCGGTGTGGCGATTTGGTTGTCCTTGGCGCCTTCCGAGGCCTCGTCCGCTACAACGGACAGAGGCGCTGCTGCTCCTGCGGCCGATCTGGTGTCAGTCCCGCAGCGAGGACGACGTGGTGGCCCCGACGCCACCCCCCTCTCTGGGGCCCGGAGCACAGCATTAGTGCGGTTGTCCGAGGGCGTGCCCCGGGGACGGGGGAGCTCTGAGACCTGCGATCTTGGCTGGCAAAGCTGCTCTGGGAACTGGCAGGACGTCAGGGTGTGTGGCTCCCCCTCCCGCCTCCCCCACCCCCCCCACCCAGTTTTAACAACTAATGGGACATGCTGGGAGGGAGGCCACTCGGCCCGGGGCCTGGGCTGGGGGATGACAGAAGCAGGACTTCTCCTAAGAGTCGTGGATGCACGGTTCTGCCTGCCCTTCGGGAAGAGCGAGGGGCCGGGCTGGACAGACGAGGAGACAGTGTCAGGAACCAGGCGCAGGGGGAGATGGGGGTGTGTTTCGGGGGCACCGGGTGGGGGACACGACATCAGGACTGGCGCAGAGTCCTAGTCTGGCTCTACGGGAATCTAAGAACAAGAGTGGGTTTGTGTTCTTGGAGAAGCACGTGTGAAACAAGGAAATCCACAGAAACCGCACGAGTATGTACAGAATCCTACAGCGAGTCTCTGGGGAGCGGCCGGATCTGGGCCGCGCGGCTTCAGGTGGGCAGCTTGGGTTCTAACCGGAGGGAAGACTCATAGAGGCTTTCCTCGTCCATCACAAAAGACTGGTCCAGTAAATACTGGGTCACCTGAGAGAGGAGGAGAGAGAAGGGCATGGCGGGGTCACGGGACCCCCATCCCGCTCTGACTGGGGACACGGGGGTCTCCCGGGAACCTGGCGTGCTCGGGGGGACCCATGTGGCAACAATAGAGAAAGCACTATTCGGCCAACGCAGCAACAGCCATCTGGTGCGCATGACTCAAAACGATACCTATTTTTTGGGTCATGTCGGCAAAGAATGGAATATATTTTGTGGTGTGCTGCAGAATTCTAGTAATGAGTTGACAGCAGTGAGAGGGAAGAGGCTGGCAACTGCCGGGTTAGGCCACGGCGTTTTCTTCCCTCGCGTGGCTCTCAGCTGCGAGCCAGGTTCCGGTCACAGAGCAGGGAGGGCGCCTCTGGCGGGGCGGGCGCGCAAAAGCACTGGGACCCTGCCGTCCCCCCCACCCCAGCTTACCTTTGCTTGGTGCTCTATTTTGTAGGCAGTTTGTTGAAACTGGCGGATCTCCCGGATAATGTGGGATATCTGTGGGGAGGAAGGGAGCTCTGGGTAAAGGCAGGTTTCTCTCCGCACCGGCAGCCCCACTCTGCAGGACACAGGGGTGGCGGCCCGCTCCTGGGAGGCACCCAGGCCCCCCGCAGAGGTGAAAGGCAGCTGGGCCTCTCGGGTGCCCCCTGGGGCCAGCACGGGGGCTCCCACCCTGCGTATGCCAGAGAAATGCCATCTGTTACAGAAAACAGGTGGGAAGATGGGACAAGCAGAGGCTCTGCAGCTGAAGGGAGGAGGGGCCGGGGCGGTGAGAAGCTGGCGTTGCAATGGGTGTGAACAGAGGTCTGGGCTTTGGAGGCAGCGAGGGGGGTTCTGGCCGAGGCTCTGAGGGGTGAGTGGGGGAAGGGGGCTGGTTCTGGCCTTTTAGCCTGCCCTTCAGACGGCAGGCATCACGGGAGGAGGAGCAGCGAGGCTGGCTCCCGTGGCCAGAGCCGCTGTTCTCACCCTAGAGGTGGCGTTATGGCTCTCACACGGGTGGGCCCTCCCAGACCAGGGCCCCACCCCGGGGAGCTGTGGGAAACGCACCATTCTCATCTTGGAGAAGTTGACCAGGCCGTCCTCCGTGTAGTTGGGCGTCCCCTCCTCGATGAAGGCCAGGTCGGTGAGGTACATGCCCAGGTAAGGGACACAGGGCGGGTCGCAGCTTGGGAGCAAAGGGCAGTGACAAGTTTTCACTTAGAACCGGGAGCCTGTCCCAGCACACAACACCCGTCCCCTCTCCTCTCTGTCCCGCCTGGGACGCTGTCCACCCAGACCTGCCCGGGAATCGTGTCCTGGAGGGCTTTGCAGCGCCCACGCTGTTCCTGCCAGTCTCCTTCGGCCCCGTGGGCATTGCCTGCCACCCAGCACTGGGCGGGGGGGGGGCCCAGCGGGAGCCCCTGTCCTCTGAGATCACCTGCCTGACGTGGCTGCTCGGTGGTGGCTTCCATGACTGGCGACTCTAGGGGACCCTGTTTCTGGGAGATGGAACTGCAAAGCCGGACGGCCCTGCCTCCCCCATTGGGCCTCTGGCTGGGGAGCTGCTAAGGGCTCGATTCTGGGGCAGGTGCATACAGCACCCTTGGGCGTTCCTCACACAGGGCTCTGCAGCTTCTCGCAGGCTTACACTGTGCCCACATTGCTAACCCGTCTCACCTGGGTCTCCTGTGGCCGCCAGCCCTCACCTGCTTGCTGTGTGACCCCAGGCCTGTCCTTGCCCTCTCTGGTCCTCACGTCCCCTTTGTATCCTAGAACTGAGGCTCAGACAATTTTCAGAGGTCTGGCATTGGATTTTAGGGGTGCCCAGATGCAGTATTAAATAACCTCGATTCCTATGGTATAAACACTGGGTCTCAACCTGCCCTGTGCTAAGGATTCTGCAGGGCGGTCTGGCTTTGCTGCTTCCCAGTGCTCGGCATTTTCTGCCCTGGGTGTTTTTCTTTCTGAACAAACAGCAACGGGTCTCAGGACCGGAATGTTGCCCAGGGCAGGATCCAGCCAGAACTGAACAACATTCTGTTTCCACTGAACTTTTTTATGGTAATGTTGTATCTGTGGAACACAGGCTGGCTTCCCTTTAAACGGGAAGTTTTCTTTCCTGTTGAAGTTTATTTTGGGGAAAGAGTGAGTCCAGTGTAAAGGAAGCTGTTAAGTAAACCCAGGTGCTATCGGTTCGTCCCGGTTGCGAGGAGCAGCCTTAGAGTTTGGGGAGCGGAGGCCCTGGTGATTTTTCGGAACAGCACTGTTTATGGGTGTTGAACTATTGTAGTGGGTGTTGACCGGATTAAAAACATTTTTTTCTTCTTAAAGAGGCAGGATTGAAGAGAAAGTATCCAAGGTCATTGTGGCGTGGACAGAAGGCATATGCTGCTTTGGGAGACTTCTGTTCCTGTCACGCACATGAGCATTTTTATACAGGGTCACGCTGTCGAATAGAATGATTTAATTGTGGGTTTTGATCAAAAAAAAAAAAAAAAGGGAAGAAAGAAAAAAAACCAGGGTCACGCAGGTCGTGGGCAGGCCTGGCTTTCATTGCATCTTACTGTGCCCGGCCCGCAGCGCGTGTGTCTGACAGAGACACACAGCTCACGGATCAGAGACGGGGCAATGGGGGGTGGGGTGGGGGAGCTACAGCAGGTGCCTGTGGGAGGGCGGCCCTAAGCAGCCACCACTGGGAGGGCTCCCGGGACCCCTGACCCCGGGGGACTGAGCGTGACTGAAGGCTTTGAGGGTCCCTCACCGCCCGGACCAGGGAGCACCTCAGGGGGGTCGCCTGGTTTTCCTGTTTCTTCCGCCCCTGTCGCTAACTCTGTCCCTGCTGACCGTCTTCAGAGCGAGGGGCTCCGGGAGGGGTCTAGGGAACAGCACATCTGGCGCGTGCACACACCTGCCCAATCCAACTCAAAGCCAAGCCGGCGTGTGGGGTTGCCACAGCAGTGGTCGGCCCGGGCAGAGAGGGCTGGCCCACGGCCCCTGAAGGCCTCCACGGCAGGGGACTGGCCAACCCGCACTGAGCCCCTGTGGGAAAGGGTTGCTCCTGTCTGTGGGCACAGCGCCCTCCGCGTGGACCCTCCATGTGGGTGTTGGGGGTGGGGCGGGGCGGGCAGGCAGGCAGCTGGGGGTGAGCCCCGATACGGGGTGGCTTCCTCCTCCGGCAGACCCCTCTCATGCCTGTAGCCGACGTTTCGGGAAACAGAGCAGTGCCTGCCCCGTTCTAGAGAGTGCTCTGGTTTTTAGAGGGCCTCGCCTGTGCTGGTTGGAGCCCCCAAACGTCAAGTTTCTCTCTGCCGAGAAGCTCCTGGTGAGGCCTGAGCAGCACCTCCAGGAAGCCCAGGAAGGGGGACAGCAGTCTCCTCTGTCTCTTCATGTCTTCCCTCAGTTCTGCCCCAGCTGCGGGGCGGGCCACTGTCTCTCCCAAGTCCCTGGAGCCAGTAGGGGTCTCCTCACCCTCTCAGGGGGTGCCTGGGGCTGGGCAGTGGTGGCTGCCACCCCTGCCGCCAGGCCTTAAGGTTTTGGTGCCGTGGCAAGAAAATTAGGTGCTCAGGTTTTGAGAAAAAAAACAAGGAAAAAAGACCATGAGTCCACAGCGGAGAGGGGTTCAGGGCCCTGTCTTGCTTTTGTCACCTGGACACTAACTGATCAGTTGTCTCGTTAGCAGAGGACCGGCCAGGGTGTGTGAGGAAGGCCTGTGGCCCACCGGCATCTCCTCCCTGGCTGTTCCCCATTCTGAATTCAGGGGACAAAGGGGCATGGCTTCCCTTGCCTTGTCAGACCATTTCTTACTCAAACTGAAAAAAATGCAGATAAAAAATAGTAAAAAAGATTGAAAAAGTGCAGATGTGCAAATGTGCGCTGGGCTGAACTGAGACGCGGGCGCACCTGGAAGCAACCCCCAAAGAGCCGGGGACCGACTGTTACATGTGGTTCTCTCAGCCAGACTTTGTTGCACCGGCCTGTGGGAAGGTTCTGATCACCCAGAGGCGAGAGGAGGGGACAGCGTCATGGGTGTCACATGGGCAGTGAGGACAGAAGATGAGGTGCTTCTCTATTTAAAAGAGGGGGTGGGGGAGAGAGGGAGGGAGGACGTGGGGCGCAGCCTTGGTTGGTACAGGCAGTAAGCCTGTTTGTTCCGTAGCCCAGTAGCCCGGGTGCAGCTGCAAGGCTGACGGTTGTAAGGAAGGCCCGACAAGCGGCTGGGACAGAGGAACTGGCGCCGAGGCTCCACGTGGGAGCCCCTGTCCGGGTGGGGCGCAACCATGCCTCGCACCCAGTGCCCACTGTCCCCTGCCTGCTGGGACACGCCAGTGCCCACAGCACACGCTCTGGGTGATAATGCCCCGGGTGCAGGAGCGCCGGCCCCAAGTGCCCCGGCCTCTCTCTCCCTCCTCTGTCCGGCTGGGCCGGCGTCTCTTCCAGGCGAGGACCCTTGGCTCACGGTCTCAGCCCCCAGGGCGAGCGCCCACAGGCCCCGTCCGTCCCGCGCGGCAGGGACAGCGGCGTCTGGGAAAGGCACTTACACGGGCCCGCGGGTGCCCTGAGGGAGGGAGGACAGTCAGGATGGGGACTCAGACAGAATGGGGCCACGGAGGCCGTGGCGGCGGTGGTGGTGGTGGCGGCGGCGCGGACGAGGAAGCAGATGGAGGCGCCCGGGGGGCGGACGGACAGGTGGTGAATGCACAAGCACAGTCCGCGGGGCTGCGGCAGCCCGGGCAGGGGAGAGACGCCGACAGCACAGATGGGTGCAACATCTGTCTGAGGACACAAACAGAGTGGAGGTGGTCAAGGCCATGGACACGGAGGCTGCAGGGGGCACACCAGGCGCGCGAGAGGGCGCTGGAGGGGCGCACAAGGTGGACGGGCGGGGCGTGGTGCGTCAGCGCCCCCGTGCGGGTGGGAGGGCGGGCGGAGCGCGGACCGGGCCCTCTCCAGGCCCTGTGTGGGCAGGGGTCCCTGGGGAGCCAGGATCCAAGGTCCCGCCGTGTCCGCGTTGCCAGAGGGGCAGGGACTGTGGGGCGCACGTCCACGTGCCCCACACTCTTGGAAATGTTTGGAGACTTTTCTGGTCCTCACCACGCAGGGCGGGGACACTCTTGTGGGTGGAGTCAGGGGGTCAACTCAACATCCTACAGGGTACAGGACGGCCACCCCCACAAGGAGTGGCCCGGTCTGAGCCCCCAGGGTCCGGGGTGGAGGAGCAGCGGGGCGGGCAGGCTGCACGCTGGGGCCGGGCTCAGGGAGGGGACCTCTCTGTGGGCCTTAAGGGGCAGTGACAGGTAAAAATCTTCCTTTGATTCTAAAAGGCCATTGTCTGTGAAGACACTTTTGTTTTGATGACTGATTCCCAAGGAAAAGAAGTAAACACAACCCCATTAAATAGACTCGTTAACTTTAAACACCTATATCTTCCCCCCCCCCCCCCCCCCCCCCCCCGTGTCAGAAGTAGTAAAGTGTCCACAAACGTGCATTTTAGAATCAAGGAACCGGGTGCTTGCGGTGGGGTCAGCACAGCCGCTGGGTTTCCAGGGGGCTCCCGTGTGCTTCCCGCGCCTGTCCCGGGAGAGAGGCCACGGAGACTCTGCATCTCTTCTGCAGACAATGGAGCACAGAGCCGCCCCGCCCTGGGGCGTCTAGGGGGAGTCTTGGGGGTAGACAGATGGACACACAGACAGACAGACCTCCTGCTCCAGCCAGATGGGGGTGTGAATGCGGTTCTTACAAGGTGAAAACGGACGGCTACAGAACGACACACTTACTTTTTTAGAGCCTCTCTCAGATTCTTAAATCTGCCCTCCGAGGACACAAGCTTTTGGAGCTTATCAATCAGAGCTTTGGTCTGGAAGGAATTAGAAGCGTTTACTAGCACATGGCCCGCCCACCACGGAGTTCCCCCGCTGGGTGGGTGGTTCAGGCCATTTCCTGAGTGTGGGAGCCTTGACCACAGACTCCCGAGGGTCCCGGCTTTGAGCAACCACGTTCACCCACTTGTGCTCTGCAAACACGGGAGGGAGGCGTGGGGGCCTGCGTTTAGGGGGTCCTGAGACCCGGTGGCTGAGGAGGATGTGACGGGTTGCCCTTGGGAGCCCCGCCCAGACCAGAAAGCGATAGGGGATTCACGGTCAAGGAATTGCACCCAGAGGGCGCCACCGTCTTCTCCCACCTGCGCAGTCCTTCGTCAGGACTCCACCCACATTTAGGAATCCGGAGAAGAGATGCCCACATACGTCGTTGCTGCCTTTGGAGGCCACCCCGCCCGGCCCTTGCAGATATGCAGGCTGGGGCACCTGCCAAGGGCCCCAGGAAGTGGCCCAAGTCCCCCACTGGACCCTCCTTTCGGAGGAACTGCCCCCTGGGGCCCCCTGTGCAGGGAACTTCCTTCCCCAGGCAGAATGCTCCTGCCATTTTTCAGAATCATGTTTTCAATGAATAAAGATCGAGCTGCCATTTGGGATCACCAGCCACCCGACAGGGAGCGGGGACCATCTGATGCTCTGGTGGACAGAGGTCTGGGGAGATCAGAGTCTAGGGGAGAGGCTGGCAGGGTGCCCTGACCACCGACCGTCTCAGCCGCCTGCAGGTCTAGGCTTGTGCCAAGGACAAGAGCAGATTGTTGGGACCAGCACCCTTCCCACTCAGAAGTACTTAATCATCCAAGTGGGAATCCACAGACCCATGGGTCCCAGGCGCTATAGGGAGAAGAGGAGCCGAGCCAGGCCTCACCCTGTCTTCTGCCCACCTTTGAGTGCCCAGGGCCCCAGCACGTCGGACTCCCTGCCCCAGACGCCCAGCCCCAGTAGGGGGCCCCACCAGCGTCCCGCCCACACCTGCTTAGAGACTTTGAGCCATGTCTTCTTCAGCCGGAAGATGGCGCTGCGGTTCATGGAGGAGGTGATCTCCAGCACCGCGTTGTAGTTGTGCAGGCAGCGGCAGATGTCGGCCACCGCCACCCACTTCTCGATGGCGCTCACCCTCGCACTGATGTCCTCGCTGCGGATGATTTCCGAAGCGATCAGGTTACTGATCTTTGAGCCCGTGCGATGAGACGAGAGAAAGGTAAGAGGAGTTAAGTATTGCAAAAGTGACTGGTCGCCGTTATTTGCTGGTGAGCCAATCCCGTGTTTGAAAATCCCCAAAGAGCCCGGCTGGTGTGGCTCAGTGGATTGAGCGCCAGCCTGTGAACCAAAGGGTCACCAGTGGGCCAGGTGCCCAGTAGGGGGCGTGCGAAAGGCAACCACACACCGATGTTTCCCTCTCTCCTTCCCTTCCCCTCTAAAAATAAATAAAATCTGAAAAGAAAGAAATAGACAAAGAAAATAGAGAAATATATATATATATATATATAGAGAGAGAGAGAAAGAAAGAAAGAAAGAAAGAAGAAAAAAGAAAAAGAAAAGAAAGAAAATCCTGGAAGAATGCTTAGGAAAAACTAACTGAGCTTGAGCTTGTCAGGGTGGCCGGTTAAGGACTCAGCGCACAAAAATAAAAAGCTTGTCTCTGTATTAGGCGTACCATTTAGAAAATACAACGAGAAATATTATCTTCAAAATACCAGCAGGAATCTGTAAATTACTGAGGATTTATGTGGGATGGTATATGAAAAAGAAAAAAAAAAACCCCAAAAATCAGTTACTGAAAGTAGTCAAAAGTTTGAATAATGAAGAAAAACATCACACTCCCCAAGGGGAATATAAAAATGCCATTTTTCCGAAGCGATCCGTGACAAGCAGCATCTTAAACGGAGAAGCAGTAGATGCGTCCTCTCTCGACCAGGAATCGGATTCGCTGGCGCCCCTTCCCAGGGACACCGTCTCAGGGGCCGGGACTCGAGGGGCCCGGGGGCAGGAGCTGGCCCCAGGGGGCGGCTCCTTCATCTCTGCTCCCTGGGTACCTGCTCGCCTCGCCCCAGTTCTGGCCCTGACACTGGAGGTCCCCGCTGGTCCATTCAGGAAGACAAAGAGCTGAGAGCCGAAGGGGCTGGGGAAATGGACAGAAGCGCCGCGCGGGGCGACCAGGGAGCACGGTTCCAGGAGAGAGGCGGAGGGATTTTGCAGAGACCGCGCAGCGCCTGCCTGTGGAGGGGGCGCCTGCTGGGGATGCGGGCGAACCTTGTGCACCGCGGCTTCTTCACGCAGGGGGCGCGCACACACCGGGAGGCTGCCTAGTGGTGCGGCGTGAGCCTTCAATAAACACTCACTCCCTGCGCCTGTCTTTACTAACTTGAGTCCTGCGCACACCGTGGGCCGTGGGCAGACAGGCGGGGAGAGCCCTCCTGCTGTTGCCTGGGGCTGTTGCTGGGCCCATAGTCGGGGTGTGGCAGGACTTAGATCTCCTGCCTTGCCCATTGTCACTGGCTCCTGCTAGTCATGGGGGCTGGGTCCTCCTTGTTCCCTCTCAGGATCGGTGTGTGTGGAAGCGGGGAGGGGCATCCCTTGACGGGGTTGGGCCCCGGGCGGTGAGGACAGGTGGGTGCTGTGCTCCCGCTTCCAGCCGTGGGAGGCTCAGAGGAATCGAGAAGCGGGCGCCCTCTGGCGGTCAGGGGGCAGGAGCCCTGAGTGTTTTCTTACAGCTGGGGCTGTGCAGCAGTGGGGGCGCCCTACGCTCCCGGACAGGAGCGAGGACCTCTCAGCCATGAGCTCTTTGGGGTCCTGGTTTCCTAAAACATGGTACCTGCCCTCCTCTTCCGGACTGGTGGGAGGTTTGAACGAGCTGCCTGGTGCTGGGCTACAGGCGGGACTGAGCGAAGGGGCCGTTCTCACAGGTGCCAAAGACCAGAGAGGGAATAGGTGTAATCACCCCCTGGAAGACTGGCCCCTGGTTCCCTGCAGTTCCCGTTTCCCGAGGCAGGTTCTGGGAGTGGGGGATGCACCCAGTCCTACTGCCCCCTCACCAGTGAGTCCAGGCCGTTTCAGGTGGGGGTCCAGGAGGAGGCAGACCCTGGACCCTGTGGACCCCTGCAAACCCTGGGCTCAAACCCAGCCTCATCGCCCCCCAAACAGGCAAGGGCAGGAAAGGGGGGGTTGGAGCCTCACTTTCAGGCACTGGGACTGCGGGCCGAAACTGCAGGAATTTCAGGGGCTCCTGCGTCATGGCAGTGTTGAGAGGGAATTCTGGCATTTTGCAGCCTAGTGTGCTTGCCTTGGATACATGATGAGGTTAAAACTGAGGGGCACGGGGTCCCCCTTCCTCTCTCCCAAGCTCCTTCCACGGACTCTCCAGGAGGCTGCTTGGAGGGGCACCCCCTCCCCCAGGAATCCCAGATTCCTCCTGGGGCCAGCCCCCTTGATAGGAGAAACCAAGGGTGAGACAAAGCAGGACGGAGCCACAGCCCCAGACCCCCGGTGAGATCCTCAGGGTCCTGCCAAGGAAACCCCGGTGGTTACTCACGTCGTTGAAGTGCTTGGTGGTCTTCATGATGTAAGGGGTCCGTTCGTTCTTCTCCACCTTCATCCAGCCTTGCCCAAAGAACTCCCTGCAGGAAGTGGGGGGGGGGCACCCCGGCAGGCGCGGTTAGGTGGCTTCGCTTCAGAGTCACGCTTCCTGGGGGCGTGACTTTCTGCAGGGCGGGAGCGGGGAGGGCCGGGCACCCACGCCCACTCACTCGTAAGGGATCTTCCGGAAGACCAGGTGGTCCAGCAGCGTCAGCTGCTCCGCGATCTCCAGCGCCGAGTGGTTTTCAAAGGGCTCGGCCTTCACGCCTGCGGCCTGGGGGCAGCAAAGTCCATGTTATGGCTGCCTGCCGGCGTTCTGGCCACTTCAGGGTGGGGAGTGGCAGGGGGACAGATGTGACCGAGGGCGGCCACTTCCTGGCAGACCCGGTGGGAGATGAGTTCAGGGCACGAAGGCCACTGGAGCCACCGTGGCCTGGCCCTGTGGGCTGCAGGCCTGTGCCTGGCATGGACCCATTTGGTCAGGGAGCTGCTGTCACCACCAGCCCGTGAGCGGAACAAGGGGCACCCAGAGGTGAGTGACAGCCACACATCGGTAGGTCCTGTCTGTGCCCACAGCTGACTGGCCAGCATCCCGGGGTCACTGTGTGCTTGGTCACAGTGAGGTCCATGGGAGGACTCCACCCAAGTCCCGTGATGGGGGAAATCTTCAGGACACTAGTCAGGTGTGCCCCGAGGTCCCTGTGACAGGTGGGCACAGAGAGGCCAGGGCCCCTGGCCCAGAGGCCTTGGGCGGGCTGCAGGGAGCTGAAGAAAAGGGGCCCAGGGACGGCTGTGCTGGTCTGGGAGGGGCCTGTGTCCACTGGGGACGTGTCAGAAACAAGCATGGGTGTGGGGGGTGCGATGCCACGGGCCAGGGTGGGGAGCAGAGCCCGGTGGACAGCTTCTTCCGCGGTTCGTGAGCCTTTTTATTAAAGATTTTATGTATTTAGAGAGAGGGGAGTGGAGGGAGAAAGAGAGGGAGAGAAACATCAGTGTGTGGTTGCCTCTCACGTGTCCCCTACTGGGGACCTGGCCGGCAACCCACAGATGTGCACTGACTGGGAATTGAACCGGTGACCTTTTGGTTTGCAGGCTGGTGCTCAATCCATGGAGCCACATCAGCCGGGGCTTCTGAGCGGTTTTCGAAACCCCTCCCAGCAAGCAGCTCCGCTCTGAGACCCCCAGGGCCTCCTCCACATTGGACGTCCCCCACCCAGGCCCTTGGCTGGGCAGCGCAGTGGCACTTTGTGGGGAAGAGTGTCCGGCTGTTGTGGAGCCAGTGGCCCAGGTGCTGGTGCTGGGTGAGCACGTCAGCCTGGCAGGGGTCCTGGGAGCCAGTGAGGGGGGAGGACCAGCGTGGCTCACCATCTGCGTGACCTCCTCCAGCGTGATCTGATTGTCCCCCGGGTCCTCCTGCGTCAGAGTCCTGGGGACAGAAGGCACAGTGAGACCGTGCCCTCTGTACCTCACCTCCTCTCCTGGTGGGGTGAGGTCCCCTCCTGAGCTCCCCGTGTCTGCATCTGGCCCCCCTCGATAGCAGAGTGACAGGAATGGGGGAGTCTGGGGACACCTGGGAGACAGGCGGGGTGGGGGTCAAGCTCGGGGAGCTGGAGGAAGGCTGGTGAGTTTGGCTGAGGATCTGAGTCGGAGACAGCGCTTTGGGCTGGGGAGGGGCAGCTGGGGCCGGGCCACACCCCGAGCCCTGGCCCCTGCGCCTGAGCCAGCCCTGGGTAGGTAGTGGCCTTATGCCTGGCTCTCACTGAACCCCCAAAGTGGTGGCAGCTGACCCCGCAGCTCGCTGCAGAGCAGGAATGCGAACTGTTCACTGTGCGTGGAGGAAAGTCCACTCAGATGCAGCTGCCTGACCCCTGACCTGCGCCCAGTGGGGCTGTTGGGGAAGGAGGAGGAGTGCAGATTTGGGGACAATTTCATTCGATTCAGCTCAACGGGCATTCCCCGAGCCGCTGCACGTGGGCCAGCGGTGCTGCCTGGAACCCGTCATGGTGACAGAGTTCTTCACCTGTGCAACCTGTGTGGCGCCGCCAGCCACGTGGGGCTCTTGTGTCTGAGGAACTGAGTGCTCCGCTTTACTGAGCTTTGACGGTTTAAGATGGTTCACAGCCTCACTGTCTGTTCAAGGCCAGGGAGGGGGCAGCTGGGGGCTGCTGTTAGGACAGCTGGACGGATGGGGGTTAGCCGCCGTACCTGACGATGTTGGCGGCCGCCTTCCGCTCCTGCGTCAGGAGCTCTGGGTCTCGCATGACCTCCTCCAGGAAGCCAATCACCTTGCGCTTGAGCTTCTTGTTGCTCTCAAAGTCCTGCAGGAGGAGGGGATGGTGGCTGTGTACAGGACACTCCGTTCGAGCTGCCCAAAGGCGTCCGGACGCAGGCCAGGAGAGGACACCGCGGTTCCCCCTTTTGCCCCCGGGGAGGTCGCCCTCTCATTTTCTTTCCTCGGGCTCCTGGCAGGGCCCCCGTGGGCCCCCGAGACCTCCCGGTGGAAGGCACACTGCTCTGCTGGCCACACCTGAGAGCCAGGGCCTTGCCCAAGGCCCTGGGAGGTGCAAACCTACCTTGTACTCAGACAGACAGAAGCCCCTGTCCCCCTGAACGTCCTTGGTCCCCTCCCAGGGGGTGTGAGGCTGTTTGCCACCCCCCCTCCCACCCTGTCGGCTGGCACCGACCTGCGAGTGCTTGGACACCCAGTGCCGGAGCACATTCAGGACCCGGTTGGTGGCCGCCCGGCGGATCACGAACTCCTTGTCTCCGTTCCTCTGGTCGGGGGGAAACCCTGCTGGCGGAGGGGACAGGGGGCAGAGGGTCATGAGGACAAGGAGCAGAGCTGGACCTGCCTCCATTCAAACCCCAGACCTGGGGGGCTGGGCTGCCACTCATGTCTGTCGACCTGGAGGACAGAGTCCACCCCCCAGCCTCCCGCCCCTCACAGCACCCCGCTTGTCTCTGCGGACAGATTCGGGCCACCCCCCAGACTGGCAGCCCCTGGGCCCCCACCCCAGGACCTGTGTGTGCGGGTGAGGGTGACCGAGGCTCCGTGGGCAAGCAGGAAGGGGCCTCCGGACTGCCGGGGGCAGGGTCCAAGGCTGCACAGCATCAGGGGGCCCAGGACGCCGGCGCCCTTGCTGCCGGGCCGACCTCCAGGAGGCCATGAGCGGAGTCCCCCTCGCACCTGCGCTGGCCAGGGACATCCTCCGGTACTTCTCCTTGTTCGGGGTGCCCTCGTTGGCGCCCGCGGTCGCGATGGCGAAGGCGGAGGCCGCGGACAGGCTGCTGCGGCTGTTGTCCAGCTCGCGACAGGACGTCTTGACGACGCCGTTGTTGTAGGAGAAGAGCGGAAACTCTGCGGAGGAAGGGAAGCCCGGGGTCCCAGGGCGCGAGAACTGGCCGCCCTGTCGGAGGGGGTGTGTCCCTGCGCACCGACGCGCCCCCAGTGCCGCCTCCCTCCGCCTTCTCCCGCAGGCACGCACACGGTCCTGCCACTCTCCTGCCTTGGAGAGGGGTCTCCAGCCACCCCTGCGTCTCTCTGTTGTCCCAAACCCTGTCACCTTTCAGGTCCAGACAGCAGGGAGCTTGTGACCCTTGTCCATTCAGAGTGAACAGACCAGGCGCCCAGCGTCTGACTACCCGCAGGGGATGCTGACAGGCTCAGGGGTGTGGCGGGCACCCAGCCCTGCTGGGTGTGTGGCCTGGGATGGTTACCTAACCTCTCTGAGCCTGGGTGGGCGAGCTCTGGAGGAGGCGGATGTGAGCACCCACCTCAAAGGGTGGAAGTACAGGAGGAAGGAGGTTTAGTGTCCCGAGAAAGGCCCCGCGTCTGCTGTGGAATATCAACGCTATTCACAATCACGTTCAGTGGAGACAGTGGCAGGAGCTGAGTCTGGGGCCCTGCAGCTCCATCTTGGAAGCGTGGGGAGCGACCGGCCCTTGGGGCAGTGGTCGTGCTGCGAGGAGCACCCACTAAGCTGGGGTCTGGGGTTTTGTGCTCGGTGAGATCTGCCTCCTGTGTCTGAGCAGCTAGGGGGCCCCTGGGGGCTGGGGTTAGGGCTGCACTCTGTGTGCAGGGGAACAGGGGCCCTCACCTTTGGGTCCCATGTGCAGACTGGGCCTCTGGACGGGTCCTCGGACCCTTTAGGACAGGACCCTGAGACCACCTGTCACAGTCTTTCCCATTAATTGAAAAAAAATGGGAGTAACCTGGCCCCTGGACAGGGCTGCCGGGTGATTCAGAGCCCAGAGGCAGAGCTGAAGCTCACTCAGGAGGTGCCTCTGAACCTGGGTCCCCTGTGGGTGGGCCAGGGTGCTGGCCCCGGTGCCGGCCTGGGCCTGGCGTGTCGTGGATCCTGTCCGAGCTGGGACTGACTTTGTGGGGTAAGAGCAGGACGCCACCCCCACTCCCCCAGCGGGAGTTTCAGCGCCCCCCTCCCTGCCCGCAAGCCCCGCCCCTCTGGGCGGGGTCTGCCTGCCGCTTCTGGCTGTACCTGAGGAATTTTTGCTCTTGACCAATTTCGGCGTCGTTGGAGATTTGCTGGGCGATGTCTCTGTGTCCGCATCGTCGCTCTGGTTTGGGTCCGTGTCCGACTCCTCCCTCACGGAGACGTCGGAGCCTGGGAGGTGAGAAGGGAGGTGATTTGACATTTCTCAGAGGGTCGCCGGTTCACTGGTGCAAACCGGGGAAGGTTGGGATATACCCACGGGAGAAAGTTGAACCGCTGGATTCAGCCCCATCAGCCCTTCCACGCGTGGACGTGTGCTCTGCGTGGGCAGGAAGGCTCTGCTTGCTTCGCCCAGGCTTCTGGGACCTGCCCTTGTTTGCCCAGGGATACCTGTGGGCCCCGTGCACCTGAGTTTGGGCAATCACTTAACGTCTCCCTCATCGGGGGAGATTCGTGGCCGATGCACTTGGGGAAAGGGTGACGAACGATATCACAAGTTCAGCTCTGGCCCGGGGAGAGCTTGGTGGGAAATGAGGTGTCCCTGACTCTTGGTTTCCCCCAACTACTTGGCCCTTTTGAGGACTCCAAGGAAGGTGGGACTTCTCTTCAGGAAAGAACACCCATACGTGTGTGTGCACACACTTTGGTGCACGGCAGGCCAGCTCAGGGGCCCGAGTGTGAGGACGCCACAGGGCCCACGACATATTATCTGTGTCGCACGATAATGTGACAGCCCGAGCTGCTCCAGGTCTGTGATGGGTGGCACCCGGGGCCCTCACGGCCCCTCCTGTTCTGTCCCGAAGGCTGGCGTTTGGGGCTCTCTGCAGGCTGTTGCTTTGGCCGTGTGACTTTCCACTGTGTGCACGTCCCAGGTGCCATGTGGGACCTGCCATGGTCTCTCAGCTGGGCCCTCTGCGGGGGGAATCCCACCTTCCCTCTTCTCCGCTCCGAGGGAGAAATCCCCACCCTGCTCATGGTCTTTGCAGAGGCCCCCTCCCCAGTGGACAGTGCTGGGGCCCCCGGGTGTGGGCTGGCCTGGGCTGAGTCACAGCTGGACACAGGCCCAGGACACTTGGGGGGGGGGCTTCAGAGGGTGAGCGGTCTCAGGAGGGTCACCCCTTGCACCACCTTCACCCATGTCCTGAACATACAAGGCCTGACTCCCGGGGCCTCAGACTCGCCCGCTCCACCCCTCTGTCTAAGACATTGTCCTCTCTCCCTCATGACAACCTACATTGCCTGCCTCCTCCAGGAAGCCTGCCCTGATTCTCCTTGGCCCTGAGCAACCCACCAACATAGAACGTGTCCAGTTTCTACATCAGGCCCTGCTCCTCGGTTCGACTGTGACTGTAGGGGGTGGGAACCAGACCCGAGAGGACTGTGGCCTGGCCGAGTTGTGTCCGCTGCAGGAATGGACGCCCCCAGGGCCCTGGGGAACCCCCTGTGCCTTCCCTCCCGTCCACTCACTCTGCTTGCTGAGGGCCGAGGGCTCTTCTGGCTTCTCGGCGGCTGCCTCTCCCTCGTCTGCAATCTTGTTGACGAAGCTGCTGGACACGTACAGCTTGCTGGTGTCCAGCGCGGCCTTGCTGAAGGGCGACATGGCTGAGTACACGCCAGTGCAGCCGTTGGAGCTGCAGCCGAGCGCAGCCAGGTCCAGGGCCTTGCCGCCCGTGATGATGGGGATGTTCAGGGACAGCTTGCGTCGGCGGCTGGGCGAGGACGTCTTGGTGAGGGACAGCGGTGGCGGTGAGGAGAATTTGCGGGTGGCGCGGGGGGACTTGGGGGGCTCCCCATACAGGAGCTTGGTGCTCTGGCCGCTGGCGAACAGGAGTTCCAGTGACCTGAGGGAGGGCAGAGTGGAGAAGGAAGGGTCAGCCTGGCCTGGCCTGGGGTCCCCTGGGTTTGTGGGGGAGGCCCCCCGGAAGGGTCTGAATGGTCTGTCCTGGATGGGGGGGTCTGTCCTGCTTTTGCATGGCCCTCGGGAAGCTGCTGCCTGCGAAGGCCTGACATCAGAGGTGTGGGGTTCGAACCCCCAGGCCCCCCACCCCTCCTGGTGCCTGGGGCTCCCCGCGGCCCCGGGAGGGAGAGCGTGGTTGAGGGAGGCAGGTGGTGGGTGCCCACCTGGCGGGGATGGCGCTGATGGGCTTCTTGTAGATGGTGATGAGCTTGTCCAGGACGACCACGGCCGAGGTGAAGACGCGGTAGGAGTGCAGGAAGGTGTTGAGGAAGTCGATGCTCAGGAAGCGCAGGTCCGTCAGCCGCTCCAGCAGCCGCTCCACGCTGGCGTAGCGGATCTGCAGCACTTTGCAGGAGTTCATGGTCTTGCTGAAGCGGATGTCCACGTCGTCGCAGTACAGGGAGGCGTCGGACCTGGCGGGGCGGGGGCGACCCAAGGTCTGAGCCCGGGCCCGTCTCTCCAGCAGCTCCTGGGGGGCTGGCCGGGGCCGAGCTGTCCCCGCCACCCCATGCACCAACAGCCAGGATGGACAGATGGATGCTAAAGGGCTGGCTGGCTCGTGATGGAACATGGAAAGCACTGGGAGAGCAGGACGGGGGAGAATGGGCTGTAACTTCTTTGTGTCTGGCCAACGATCTCCTAAAAACTGGCCATTATCAGCCCCCTGGAACCACTGGATAAAACAGAGCAAGGCTGAACAATGTGTCGCTGAGCTCACAAAATAGAAGGGAGATCTGTCCGCGCAAAAACGTGGTCACAGGCGTTCCTGGCAGTGTCATTCCTAATTGCGAAGGCGTGGAAACCACGTTAAGAGAGACGGTGGCCTGCCCACACTCGGGAAAGTACTCAGCGATGGGAAGGAGTGAGGTGCCGGCTGGGGTGTAGAATGTAGTAAAATCTACCCGTGGATGGAGGCGGAGGGGGCCCCCCAGGCAGGGCGGGAAGGGGGTGAGGGGCGCAGGGGGCCGGAGGAGGGGCACCCGGTGCAGATGGGCAGGCTCAGCCCTGTCAGGGACCGCCCCGCCCCCACTGGAAGCCTGTGACCCTCAACCGCTCTCATTGCGCAACTCAAAACAAAATCAGGCATCGCGAACAAGAAAATGCCTAACACTTCGTTCCTCAGGTCCTATTTTAAACAGCTTAACACAAAAACCCACGGGGCCAAAGCTACCCCCCACATGGACAGGAGCTCACCACAGACAGCGAACGCCCAGGAGGCAAGAGCCCACGCATTGGAGCCCCAGCGCCTGCCAGCTGTCACCCACCGTGGGGTCCCCAGTGGTCGGGACGGCCTTCAGGGCACTTACTTGATCATCTGCGGCACCGTGACCTTGGAGTTCTCCTCAAAGGCGTTCATCATGAGGCCGTTGCACCGGATGTTGTCCACACACTGGAATCAGAGTGGGGGCGCCTGCGTCTCAGCTTCAGGCCCGGCCCGGGTCCCAGGCCCCGCCGCAGCCAGGGTGCTTGCTGCGGCCCCATCGGGCACAGGGTGGGGGATCAACGCGGAGCACCCCTCTGACGGTGGTGGGAAGCCCCACTCGGTGACCTCAGGGGTGGTTTACCTGACCTTCCTGAGCCTAAGTTTGTGCCACAGGAGGGTTTCTCCTTCACATGGGGGGTGGCGGCTGTGTGGGGCACGTCATAGAAACTTCTGGTTTCAAGGAGGTGTGTGGTGGCTGGTTGGGGGGGCGGGGTGGGGGGATGGACATCACTGGGGACACGGCTCTGTTTGCAGGTTTCTCCAGGGCACGGGTGTGCCTGTGCCGGGTGCTCTGAGGCCTGGAGCTGAGACTCACAGCGAGCAGGCGCCACACCACGCCGTGCGGCCTTGTTCTCTGGGACTTTGATGGGCGGCCGTGCAGTGGGGGGAGGGGCGGGGAGCGGGAGACTCTGTCCTCCATTCTCCATAAACACGGCTCCCCAGGCCACACGCACCTGGGGGAAAGCCCAGCCCCCTTCTCTCCCACCGTCGGCTGCTCCGGAGGGACCCCTTGCTGCTGGGATGGGGCTGCGTGACCGCCCTGGGGCCCTGGTCTGCTGGCTGGTCGTCTGCTCTCTGCATGGCTGTGCGGTGGGGCCGACCCGGAGCTTTGCACGCAAGCAAGATGCAGGCTGGACCCCGGCTGTGCAGCTGATGCCAGGCCCCGGGGGCCTCCTTCTTTCTCACGAAGCTCTGCTATCTCCTACACTGTGGGGAGTGGGGCTCAGACATCCCCGTACACCCCAAGTGCCTTTGCTGAAAGGCAGAAGTCTGCAGGGCTGCGGGCAGCTCACGAGTCGGAACGTTAGGGGTCGCCATAGCGATGCTCCCGAGGCAAGGGGTTCCCCGAGCCGACTCGGGTGGGCCAGGCACCGGGCAGCTGGGCTCGCCCGGCTCGGGGCGGAGCCTCACCCGCCCATGGGGGTTGGGGGGGCGGTCCGGGCTTTCAGACACAGGGGACGTTGCTCACCTGGCTGATGTCGCTGGTCCACGCCGCCTTCTCCTGGCGGGATGAGGCCACGAGGATGACCGTGAAGGACGGGGAGTCCTTTGGCTCCACCCCGATCTTAAAGTCCAGGCGGTCCATGTCTTGGCCCGATCCTTTGGCTTCCAGTCACACAAAACGTGGGGTTAGTGGGATGCGCGCGGGCCCGTTTTGAGCTGAAACCTTTTTGAAGCCCACGTGCCAGTAAGGGCGGCAGGCCCCAGGGGGCGGTCAGAACCTTTCCTTTCTCCAGAGGTGAGGCGCCCTCCCTTCAAAGGCGGGGAACCAGGGCCCTGACTGGTCTAGAGCCCCAGGCCCAGCCCCTCCGGACTGGGGGAGGCCCCGTCCCTCGGGCGCAGCACTCTCCCCTCCTCCCCACACAAACCACGCGAGGGCCCCGCCTTTTACGGGGAGAGTGTGCGTGCACCTGTGCGAGCAGCTTGCACACCTACCTTCTTCCTCGGTGCTTTCCGGGTCTTCCAGCAGGGTGCAGTCGATGAGGGAAATGACCCCGTTCTGCAAAACAGCAGCCGGGAGTGGGGCGTGTCAGGAGGGGGCCTGGGCGGGAGCTTCCACGCACACACACCCATTCCCGTGTGGGGTCTGCTTTTTTGTTGTTGTTAATTTTTTTGTTGTTGTTGTTCAATGGTGCTGTGTCTTTTATGTGGAAGGGCTTTATGTTCACACAAGAAAAAATATGGGCCCTGGCTGGGAAGTTCGGTGGGTTAAAGAACACACCAAGGTTGCAGGTTCGAATCCTGGTCAGGGCGCATACAAGATCCAACCAGTGAAGACATCCATCGGTGGGCCAACAAATCAATGTCTGTGTCTGTCTGCCTCTGTCTCGCTCTCCCTCCCTCTTTCTCTTTAAAATCAATTTGAAACCAAAAAGAAACCCAATGAAGTGCACTGTGCAGATTGTCTCACAGAGGCCTTCCTGAATGAAGGTCAAGGGCGGCTGGGGGTGGGGTCACGGGGTTGGCAGCGCGGCCTCTTCTGGCCCCAGCGGCAGCTCCGAGGTGCCCCCTAGATCCACAGAGGTTTGCAGTCCCCACGCCCCTCCTGTGCCCTGCAGAGAAGCGAGCCAGCGTCTTGGACTTTCCTCAGGTTTGTCACTCAGGTTTTGCAGACACAGTGATGACATCAGGGGGCTCTGTGTCCTCCACAAGGTCGCCCAGCTGCTCTGCTCCTTTGCTGGAGCCTGGAGAGCCCCGGCCAGCCTCTCTCTGAGTGTCAGTTTTGAGGAAACTCTGGGAAGATGCCTGTCACGCCCGAGCCTCTGTGCCTGCCTTGGTCCCTGGTGCTGTGGTGGGAAGTGAGAATGACCACAGCCGCGGCCAGATGGCCGGCGCCCTGCCTCTCGCTAGAGAATAAAGCGGAGGTGGGGGCCGAGGCTGTGCCTGCTGCTTCTCAGGCCTGTCACCGTCACCAGTGGGGGGTGGGGGGCAGCCACCACGTCTCCTTGGGGGCCCTGGCCTCCTGGGTCCTCGTTTCCACAAAAGCTGAGACAACCAGTGTTTGCTTCAAGCGGCTACATCTGGGGGTGTTTTGCTGCAGGGCGACAGGTAAGCAATACGGCAACTGATGACTGAGGACCCTGCCACGGGCCGTCTGTGTTGGAAAACATGTGCTGCATGGGCTGTCACCCAGGGGGCGGGGAGCTCCAGATCCTCCTTCTGCTTCTCGTTTGCCTCTTAGTGGCCTTGAGTGACCTCCAGGCCTTGCTAGGCCTTAACTGCCCAGCGATGTCTCTGAATTCGATAACCTTGAAAGTCCCGTCTAGTTCAAAAAGCTCTGAAAAATCTTGAGGATTTGTAGCGTGCCCAAATTTGAAGTCCATGGTGGTGAGGTGTTGGGGAGACTGCAGCTTTCTACCGACACAGCAGGTCTGCGCCCACCTGCCTGCACCCCCAGGCGCAGCCGGGGGACTTTCCTGGGGTCACCCGTGGGTGAGAGATGGAGCTGGGAGGAGATACACAGCTCAGAGGAGTGGGCAAGCGAGGCCCTGCCCAGGAGCAGGCTGTGAGGGACAAAGGAGGTCAGCCAGGGGGACAGAGGCCCAGCCACTGAGGGCCGGCGGGAGCCAAAGCCCTGGGGTCAGTGAGGAGTGGGAAGGGGTGGGAGGTGCTCAGTTTCCCGCCTTTTGGGCGGGGCCGGGTAGCTGAGGGTGGCCGTAGGGTGAGGGCCCGAGGACTGGTCCTGGGTGTGAGCACCACGCAGCCCACGGGCAGCGCCTGGCCAGGCCAGTGCTCTTGCGGCAGACGCGGTGCTGACCGGGCCCTTTGGTGGGAGATGAGAGGCTCCTCAGGGAGGCCGCGATGCCCCCCTTCCGGTTTCCGGGGAGCTCTCAGCAGAGAGCAGCCCGCCCACCTACCTTGGTGAGGTGCAGCTTCCCGCCCGAGCCCCGGGTGCAGATGATGAGGTGCTTGGAGAAGAGGAAGCACTGCCGCTCGCCCTCCTTCTTCAGGGACAGCGAGCCGAGGCGGCCCCTGGTGATCTTGCCCTTCTCCGACATGGGCACCTGGATGAGGGACCCTGTGGGTGTGGGAGAGGGCCCCTCAGCGACCCGACCCTGTGAACCCCCACCTTGGGGCA
Source organism: Artibeus jamaicensis (assembly GCF_021234435.1). Classification (NCBI taxonomy): domain Eukaryota; kingdom Metazoa; phylum Chordata; class Mammalia; order Chiroptera; family Phyllostomidae; genus Artibeus; species Artibeus jamaicensis. The sequence continues at coordinate 139,555 of NW_026522049.1, read as the reverse complement.
CCTGCGGAGTCCAATGTGGGGCCAGACGAGGAGCCAGGCGGTCCGGGTCCGAGCAGCAAGTCCAGACCTGGGACTCGCCCTGCGGCCCCTCCTCAGGCCCGTGGTGGGGCAGGAGCAGGGACGACCAGACAGGTTTCATGCCAGACTCCTTGACCTCCCAGCCAGGGCTGGGCAGTGACAGTGCAGGCCGGGGGGGGGGGGTCTTGGGGGCCAAGAGGTGGAACAAGTGGGAGGTGGGCTCTCAGCCGGAGGGGCCAGGCCAGGCCGATGGCACCAGCCCAGGGGGCTCCGCTGCAGGCCCTCCGCCCTCCGCACAGCAGCACCGGGCTGGCCTGGGTGAGGCTGTACCTTGTCTCACGAAGGTCTGGCTGGTGTCCAGCAGGATCTCACAGCCCTCGATAATCATGCGCTCAATGGCCAGGTTTTTCCGGATGTTCTCCGTCTCGCTGACCTCGTCATGCATTATCCTGTGGGGACAGGAAGTGACACCATCAGAGACGGGCGGCCACCATGCCAAGGAGGACCGCCGGGGGCCGGCCAGGTCTGGGAGAAAGCCTGGCGCCCAGAGAGGCGGGGGATCCCAAGTCAGAGAAAACAAATCGGAGGCTGGTCGCTGGGAAGCAGGTCTCTAAGTTACAAGCTCAAACCGTGGGGCAGAGGTTGCGGCCTAGGGAGGAAGACGAGGCTGCAGGGGGCACCCTTGGTGCGTCAGCCCGCCCTCACCGACCCTGGCCTCACCAGCCCTCGGAAAAAACCAAAGGCCTTTGTACTTCCTGATCAGTGATGCTCTACATATAGAGGTTTTCTTATTAAAAAAAAACCCTTTTGTTTGTTGATTCTAGAGCGAGAGAGAAATCAATCTGCTGTTCCGCCCACCCATGCATTCATTGGTCAACTCTTGCCCCGCCCAGGGATCGAACATCCAACCTTGGAGTATCAGCAAGATGCTCCAACCACCCAGTGGAGCTACCCAGCCAGGGCCTGGTTTTCCAATCACGGCCCCCGAAACAGCTTGGTTTCGGAGGACGGGGCAATGCCGGTGGCTCAGGGAACACGGGCGTCAGTTATTTCTGTGGATTCTGGCCCAGCTGGGAGGAAAGCCGGGCGCACATAGCCCGCTCCTCACGCCCCACGCGGTCTGAGAACGCACAACCGTCCTACTTGTTCCTGTTGGGCCGACTGCAACTTCACTCTTGTCCACGAGGTGGCACTACTTACTTTAAAAAAAAAAATCTGTCCATGGGCAAATGGACAAGAGAGCTGTCCCCTTTGCAAAGGGCCTTTACGGATTTCCAGGAGTCTCGGATGGTAGTGGGTAATTTACGGGTGGGGATTGAAATGGAAAAACACCCCACCTACTCCAGCTCAGGGCCTTTGCATCTGCTGTTTTTTTCCCTGGGACTGCTCACACACAGCTATTTACTATTGGCTGCGGAATGGTTTGTGTCCCAAGAACCTGACTGGAAAAATTCCTTGCCTGTTCCTCCTCAGGGCTTTTGTACTTGTGTTTTTAATGCCCCTGAATTCTCTTGTTTATTCTCACTGCAGAACATGCTGATTTAAGAGAGAAGGGAGTGAGAGAAAGATCGCTGTGAGGGAGAAACATTGATCGGTTGCCTCTGGAATTCACCCCAGCCGGACCCACAACCTAGGCATATACCCTGACCAGGAACAGAACCCGTGACCTTTGGGTGTGCTGCATGCCTCTCCGAACAACCGAGCCATACCAGCCAGGGCCGCTTATACAGCTATTTCAAAATCCTGGCTCTGGACTGGCTTAAGATGTGGCAGTGCAGCTGGCTCCGGGGAGACCAGCTTCAGTTAGTTTTCTAAGTTCTGGCAAGTCTGGGAGGATAGCTCGACACTATCTATCCACAATCTAAAACACAGAGACGTGTCCCTATTTTTTTTTTCTTGCCGCCTGCAATATATCGCGTGTCCACAGGGTGGCAGTATTGACTTGCTTTTGAAAAACCACACTTGCCAATTGAAGTGTCGACTCTGTTAAGAACTTTCACGGGTCTCAAGGAGACGTCAGGAAATAGGCGTCTTGTTGTTGTTGTTTTTGTTTTAGTGATGCTCTAAAAATATTTCCTGCCTGTGTTTCCTCAGGGCTTGGTAATTGTTCCATCCCCCGGGAATCTTCTTTTACCTTGGTTTTATTTTAGATTTTATTTACATTTATCTTTAGAGAGAGGGGAAGGGAGGGATAAAGCAGACAAAAGGAGATGTGAGTGGTTCACTAGGAACCGTGAATGTTTCCTGATGTCTGCCCAGGTAGTCTGTTATTTTTCAGGGGGTATCTGTGAAAATTGCCTACCTTCTCAGGGCTTTTGTACTTTTACGACTGCTTTAAAAATGTAGGCTCTGGCTTTGCTTATTACTGGAAGACCTGGCAACGAGACTGGTCCCTGGAAGACCGACTTTGTTAGTCTTATAGATTTTGCCAAGTTTGGGAGGAAAACTTGACACGGCTACTTTTTAAACTGGGATACAGACAATTGCTCCTATGGATCTTTTCTGCCGCCTGCAATACCACTAATGCCCACAGGGTGGCAGCATTTACTTTCTTTTGAAAAAAATACCCTAGGAGGAGGCAAAAGGACAGCGAGTGGTTTCTGTTGCTAGAAACCTTGACTGGTATCCAGGCGTCTGCCCAAGTTGTCTGTTATTTTTTAGTGGGTGTCTGGAAAAATAGCGTACCTCTTCTTTCTCAGGGCCTTTGGACTTGCCGTTTCTTTTCCCTGAACGTTTATTTACAACTAGTTTTTAAATACCGGCTCTGGACTTGCATATTGTTGGAGGACCTGGCAACGAGGCCGGCTCCAGGGAGACCTAATTCTCTTGATTTGTGTAGTTTTTGACAAGCAAGGGAGGAAAACGACGCGATTTATTTCGAATCTGGCATACAAACGACTGTCCCTATTATTTTTGTTCGGATGACTGCAACTCCACTTATTCCCACGAGATGGCACTATCTACCTGCTTTTAAAAACATCGCGAGCGGAAAGACGGACTATAGAGTTGTGGACTTTGCACAGAGCCTGGATGGGTTTTGAGGAGCCTTAGCAAAGTAGGGGGCCAGCTGTGGGGTGGGGAAGTCTCGAAAAACTACCCTCTCCTTCAGCTCAGGCCCTTTGCAGGTGCTGTTTTCTCCTGAATCCTCTTCATACGGTTCTTTCCGTAATATTAATACTTTGGAACAGCCTGTTTTTGGAGCCCTTGGTAGTGGGCTGGGTCAGGAAAAAAAACTTCTGCTACTTCTGTGTGGGAACTAGAGAGCTTTAGACTTTGCTAAGAACACTGATGGATTTTTAGGAGTCTCGGAAAAGTAGTGGGTCATTTTGCGGGGGGGAGATGTCTTGAAATGGTATCTCACTTACTCAAAACAAAACAAAACAAAACAAAAACCAAACACCAAAAACCTAGAGGGCCTCCTGTTTGTTTGCTGGGACCTGACATTCTGTGCGGGGTGCCAGCAGGGGCTGGTCAGTGTGTGTGGTTACAATGTTCTCCCTCAGACCAGCTCCGAGTACACCCCACAGCCATCTGCGGTCATGAGGGGCCCTAGCACTTGTGAGGGATGGAATCAGCCAGTTGCTGAGCAAACCACAGTTGCCCCTGGTCGTTAGGGCCAGAAGAACGGCCGGGTGAGTGTGGACGATCGTGTGTGTCATGTGCTGAGCTTGTGCCCAGCCTGCGAGAGAAACCAGTTGTGACCACTGTTACCGCTGTCGCCCAGGAGGCGATGGGATCGCTTCCTCCGTGCCTCAGTTTCCCCTGCTCTCCCAGCGATGCTCTGACAGAAGCCCCAGCCACAGCCCTGTGCTGGACAGAGGCCGCTGAGACAGGCTCCTTTCGGGGGCTGTGTGGGAAAGCAGCTGGGTTCCCAGGGCCTGGGGTCGCCAGTGAGCCCAGGGTGTGGGGGTTCAGGAGGAACGGTGGGCAAAGGCCAGAGGCAGGAGCACACCGGGCCCCCGGGGAGGGGCGTTCTGAGCACAGCTTCGGGGACCCGAATTATCTGATGGCCTGCCGAGGATTCGGGGCTTTTTCAGCTCCCAGGGGAGGCTGACTCGAGGACAGAAGGGTTGTCCTGGAGACAGGGGACCTCCTTTGTGTCGGGTGCTGGGCCAGGTGCAGGTAATGGCGGTGAGGGGGCAACAAGAGGGAGCTGAGCCCCAGGACCCCGGGGGCAAAGGGACCAGGGGCTTAGGCTGCACACCGTGCCACCCAGGTACTGCCTTCCGCTCTTCCTACCCTGGGGCAGGCGCCGCTCAGTGATAGGAAGCCTGGCCGCCTCCTGGGGTCCCTCGAGCCACCTGTAGCCGCCCCCCCCCCCCCCGGCTCTGACACAATGACGGCAGGGAGCAGAGGCTGTGAGCAGGTTCCCATCCTGGGAGACAGGCCCTGCCTGGGACCCCACGGGCTCGGGCTGTGCACCGTGGCCCTGCGCTGGGGGACGCCGCTTCCCTGGCCCCCAGAACCCACCCTGATCCTTCACGTCACCACCTGGGGCCCAGCACCCTCGGGGGCACCCTCAGCCCAGGCCCGAGCCTGGCCGCCCCCTCAGCCGGCTCACCTGGACAGCTCTTCCAGCTTGGACTTGGCGTAGTCCAGGCTGTTGCGCTCCACGTGCTCGTGCGGGGTGTGGGCCAGGAGCTCATGCAGCGTCAGGATGTACCTGGGGATCTGCGAGAGGAGGGACAGGGGGACAGAGACGGAGCAGCGTTGGAAAAGGCTCTCCCGGCTCCCAGGACACCTGCGGGGGCAGGGCCCTGGCGGAACTGCGCCCTCACTTTCTCACTCTGCCTGCTCCACTGGGGGCCTCGCCCGGTTCTGAGGGGCGGCCCGGCGCACCTGGAACATGGGGTAGGTGAGGAAGGTCTCCAGCGTCCTCTCCTCGCAGTCGGGCTTCGCCTCGTAGTGCTTGAGCAGCTTGTCGAAGTCGCGGTTCTGCTTGCAGTGCGCCAGGATCTGCAGGCTGTACTGGTGGTTGCGCACGAACTCCTGGTAGATGTTCAGCATGGGCAGCAGGATGTCGAAGAGGTCAGCTGCAAGGAGGGCGGGGTCAGCGGGCGGTGGGCGGGGCCAGCAGGCAGTGGGCGGGGTCAACGGCGGGTGCCTGGGAGAGGGTCGCGGTGCCCATCCAGTCCTGGACAGATCCTAGCTTTTGGAGGGGACTCTGGCCAGGTAGGTGGCCCCCGACATGAGGACCAAGCCAGAATTGCAGAGTTTGAGAGATGGAGTCGGAGCCAGGCGGTGTGGTGGGCGCTGCGTGCCCCCCCACCCACTCAGCATCCCAACTTTCCTTCTCTAGCTGCTGGGCTGCCCGTAGCCAACAGCTCTCAGCTGGGCACCTCCCACCCAGAAAGCGCTTGGCTGAAGGAAGCTGCCTCGCACAAGTCACACCCCACCCAGTGGTGGGTGCAGGTGGGGGCGTAAAGGCCGCCCCATGCTTGACCTCGAGGGGCCATCCCCGCTGCCACGTTCTCATGGGGTCAGCGGAGGGCCTGGCTGTCGCTGCATGGAGGTCTCACACCCCTCTGCCTGGCCCCCATGCGCTGGTGCTGAGGCCTCTCTTCCAGAGAGTCCCGCCGTGACAGCACGTCTCTGGGGTCACAGGAGAGTCGGTAGGTGGCCTGAAACCGGGTTTCCTGACGCAACGTGGTCTTCTGAGTCTCTGCCCTGCACCCGTCCCTTCAGCTGCGCGTCCCTGCCCTTCCAGACCTCCCCAGCTCCGCACCCCTGGTGCAGCGAGATGGGTCCCCTGCTGGCGGTTCTGTCTCCACCTCCTGGGTGTACAATACCCTGTCCTCCCAGCCCCACCCGCGAACGGGGGCGGGGGGGGGCAACCTCTGGGACGCCCCCCTGCAGGTGGGCACTGGAGCATCGCGGGGCGGTCTGCAAGCCCGAGAAAACACACGCGATAATGTGCAGTTAAAAAAAAACAACCGCGGCAAGATTCGAATTCTATATTCAGTAGCTTTGCAATTATATAAAACGGGGGGGAAAAAACCCTTGAGCTCTGCCCGTGAAGAAAAACTGGAAGAAAACACCCAAGTGTTTACTGTGGTATCTTTGGGAGTCAGAACCATGCTGGATATTTTTAAATGTTTTCCACTCTTCTGGATTCTCTAATCCTCTCCAATCGGTATATATAGACCGATCCTCTCAAATCGGTATAATTTTTAAAAGGGAAAAGCAGATAAAGAACTAAAAATATATCGCTTCCTCCTAGAAACGGAGGTTTGGCCAACTTCTCTTTCTTCTTGGGCTTCTGTGGGTCCTGAAGGGGCCCCTTCATTTCCCTCTGCAGGGGACAGCACCTCGGCCTGGAGGGTTGGGAGGCCCGGAGCAGGCAGAGGTGGGCGGGGGCGGGGACTCACCCAGGACCAGGGTGGGCCAGCTGGAGATGCGGGCCTTCAGGCCCTGGTAGAAGATCTGGTGCAGGAACATGATGGTCTCGCTGGAAGACAAAGCCAGGCTGAGGGGGGCCGGGGGTTCCCCCCATCCAGTGCCCACCCCCGGGGCACCCAGCCCACAGCGGGGGGGGGGCGGCTCCAGCAGCAACTGGCTCCTCACAGTTGAGTCCCCCGTGCAGGTTGTGGGGCCTGGCGGGAACGAATATGCGGGGAAAAGGACCAGGAATTTCTAGAGGCGACAGCAGAGCGTTGGGGTCACTTGCTCAGGAGGGGACGCGCCCACAGGGCTGGGTGCTTGTGGCAGAACAGCGGGCTGGGGACCAATGAAGCCTCCACTTTTCAGGCGGACACTGTGAGGCTCTCACTGGTAACACCACGGCTCAGAAATTACCGTAGTTTCCCGGTCCAGCAAGAGCAAACGGGTGTCACTTGAACTGGATTCGCTTGAAGGAAAATCACGGCTGGCGAGCTGAGTGGGGTTTCCTTTTTCCCCTAGGGGTTTGGCCTTGTGGATTTCTGCTTCTGGGAACTGGCTGCTCGTGTGCGCTTGCCATTTTTTTCTCTTTCTCGTTTTCGATCACTGAGGTCGGGGGCGGGGGGGGGGCTCACCTGTTGAGGAAGATGCTGCTGACGTCGTCGTGCGTGATGGGGGGCTTCTTGGAGCTGGCGGCCATGCGCAGCGGGCGCAGGAAGTTGTTGACCAGGATGTGCAGCTGCTGCACGTACTCGGCCTCGGCCTCCAACATGCTGAACACCACCTGGTTGCGCTTGCGCATGCTGTCGGCGTGCGGCGAGCGGATGTAGTCCTGGATGATGGTCTTCCACTTGCGCCGGCACAGCCAGCCACGCAGGAAGCTCTGCACCTGGGCGCCCACGCGGCGGGACACGGGGAGGCTGTTAATGTCCCGGGCGGGGAGCCCAGGGGGTGTGGGGGGTGCCGTGCACCGTTCATCCCCTCCCCTCCCCCGCCCTGTGGGGGGCAGCGCAGGGACCAGGGCACAGACGGGGACCAGGCCTGGCTGTGTGGCCCACAAGGTTCCTGCTGGGGTCCCTCAGAGCCCGTTTGCCAGCTGGACGAGGGGCCGACATGAGGCCACACTACGGGCGTGCCCCACGGACCGCGAGCCTGTGCTGGTTAGAAATGCAGACCCTCAGGCTCCCCCAGCCTCTGCGCGTTAGCGAGACCCCGGGACTGCTTCAGAAACGCTCCCTGCGGGAGGCGGGGGAGGTGGGGGAGCGGAGCCGGGCACAGCTCACACGTCTTCTCGTCCAATCACACGGGCCTGAGAGCCCAGAAATTTCTATCACAGCTCGTCTGGGGGAAAGGAGATGATCAAACGGAACAGAAGGTGGCCAAGGTGTTGCACTTGCGCCTCCGAGAACGGGGTGGGGGTGGCGGGGGTGGGGGTGGGGCTGCCCAGAGCGCCTCCCGCCTCCGCAGGGAAGTGACACCCCTGCTGTGCTTGCTTGTCTGGGATTCTGACTGGTTTTGGCAGGAACTCAGGAAAGGCCTCCATCTACATACACATACAGAATTGTTCTAAGAGGCACAAGCTTTCTCATGGGGCAGGCCCAGCGCACCCAGAGCAGGGGTGATGGGTGGTGCCTGGATGGGGGGGCTGGGCACCATTCGTGACCACCCAGGGGTCGCCCCAGGTGGTGAGTCAGACCTAGGGGGGGTTCCCTGAAGCGGAGAGGCCAGGTGGGGACCCGCCAGTGCCCTGGGGGCAGGAAGCTATCCTGCTCTGAGGCTGCGGGTTTCAGCTGGTGCTGAACAAAATGTCTCAACCACAGTGGCCTCTCAAGATGGGCCCGGAAGCCCATTGGGGCCACAGTGGAGAAGGCAGCCAGGGCGTCACCACCAGGTGGGGCTCGGTTCAGACCTGGGGGGCAAATCCCAATGCCCGCCAGGCCTGACAGGTCCTGGATGTGGGTGAACCTGGCTTGGTGGGGACCGAGGGAGCCGCGCCTCCTTGCCTGTCCCGTAGGTGGGTTTTGGGTCCTGGGGCTGCGGGACGTCCCTTTCAGGACGTGGTGGGTCCCAGGGACCAAGGGTGTGGGCTTTGGAGTGTGGTGGCCACTGTGACGGTGCCTGGCTGGGCCTCATTTCCCATGTGAGTTGCAGGTGAATAAAACCCCAGGGGGTTGGCCGTTGGGAAGGAATTCATCGGCAGCAAAACTGCTGGAAAGTACTTAACAAATAGTAGCTATTTCTGCTTATGATTGACCAGAAACCTTGAAGCTCCAGTGAGATGTCCAGCTTGGAAAGCGCTGGCCACCAGAGAAACAGGATAAGGAAGTGGCATGTGGGTTCTCTGGTGCCATTTGATTTTCTTGGGGTGAGCTGGGCCCCCTGCCTCGGTGCCGGCAGGCCGCAAACACAAAGTGTAAGCTCTTGCTCCGAGGCCCCCTGCGTGACCCAGGGCGCAGCTACTACTGGGTGGATCCCTGGTACCTTCTGACACGTCTGTGCTTCTGGACCCCAACCGGGCGACACCAGTGGGAGGGACTGTGGGGTCTCATCAAGGCTGATGGGGGCCTGAGGGGCAGCTGTGTGCACGTGTTTGCTGGCAGTGAGGAGCGTGGGGAGGGGTCGGGGGGCCAGTCAAGGCTGCCTGGTGCTGCCAGAAAAGCTCCCGGCCAGGCCGAGAGTCCCATGGCCACGGGTTCCAGTCCTTGCTTTTGCGTAGTCTCAGCTTTGTCACCTACAGCATGGGCTGAGCCACCCCCCTCCCAGGGACGGCCAGAGGAGATGGCTGGACCCGGGTGCTGGTTCTGGCTCGGGGGGCTGAGGTGAGGGGGCCACGCCCCGAGGCAGGGGGACAGGAGGCCGGGGTGGGGGTGCAGCCCGGAGGGGTGGGAACAAACCTTCTTGATTTTCTTGATGTCACTGTCCTCGTCGTTCGGGGTGATGGTCTGCGTGGACTGGATTCGATCCTTGTTCTTGAGCAAGGATGCGATCTGCAACAGAAACACAGCTCAGCTGCCCCGAGGGTCCTCGGCCAGCAGGCCCTGCGTGGTGAGTGGGCGCCCCGCCGCTCCGACCCTGAGGGCCCATGGCCCCTTGTTCTGTGGGACGTCACTGAGCCAGCCATCGGGGTCCTGTCCACCTGGGCTCCCAGCAGCTGGGCTATGCCTGACTCCGAGCAACCTTGGGCCCTGTGGCCTGAACGCATGACTCTGTCCCCAACCATCGCTGCCTTTAATCTCAGGTCTTCACGGAGGTGAGGCATATGGAACATGCACCTACCACACTGCCCGGTTGAAGTGCCGGCTCACATCTTTGTGTAGCCCCCCCCCCCCATGTCCAGAACTTCCTCATCTTCCCGAAGCGAAGCCGTAAACTGCTCAGACACCTCCTTCCCCTCCCCCGCCCCAACCCCGGGCAGCGCCTTCCACTCTGTCTCTGTGAACTTGACCATTTAAGTTCCTCAACTAAGTGGGATCACATGGTATATGTCCTTTGGTGACAGGCTTGCTTCACTCAGCATCATGTCCCCCAAGGCCCATCCACGTTGCAGTAGGATTTCTTTCCTTTTAAAGGCTGAGCCCTGGCTGACGTGGCTCAGTGGGTTGAGCACCGGCCTGCGAATCAAAGAGTCTCCAGTTGATTCCCGGGCGGGGCACTTGCCTGGGTTTCAGGCCAGGTCCCCAGGAAAGGGGCACATGAGAGGCAACCACACATTGCTGTGTCTCTCCCTCTCTTTCTCCCTCCTTCTAAAAATAAATTTAAAAAAAGTAAGGCTGAGTGATGTTCGATTGTCTGCAGAGAACACATGCTATCTATTCATCTGCTGATGGGCACTTGGGAGTCTCTTTCTTTCTTTCTTTCTTTCTTTCTTTCTTTCTTTCTTCCTTCCTTCCTTTCTTTCTTTCTTCCTTTCTTTCTTTCTTTTTTTTTAAAATCTTAAAAGAAAAGGTTGACACTGGACTCTCTTTCTTTCTCATACCGACCCCACAGGCAGCCCAGGCTGCGGCCTCAGCCGTCCCTGCCCCGGGCAGGCCCGAAGCCCCTCCCTGACCTGGACCCATCCTGGGGGCACCACCTGGAAGTGGCCGGCCTAGGAAATGGAACAGCCGGGGAATGACCATCACAGGTGCTGTGAAAATCTCTGTCGGATTTGGGGATCCGAGAGGTGGGCACAGCGGGGGCCTGGGGACTCCTCCAGTGGGCAGGTCAGGGCCCCCCTTCCCACCACCCCAAACTCTGCAGGCCTTTTGCTGGGGGCCCGTCACCAGGGCCGCCTTGTGCTTCAGCCACTCCCTCCGGGCACAGGGCTGGGCACTCAGCACAATGCAAGCCACGTTCATGAGTGAAGTAAAAACACACCAGAGCCATGCAAACCTTAGGCAGAGGAAAACACCACTGTCACAGAAAGACTGCAGATGGAGGAGGTTGCAGCCCTGACGGAGTAGCTCAGTTGGCTGCAGCCTCGTCCCAATACACCAAGGTTGCGGGTTTGATCCCCGGGCAGGGTCAGCCAGTGAGTGCGAAAATGAGCGGAACAGCAAATCGATGTCTTTCTCTCTCTCTCAAACAATAAAAAAAAATCAATCAATTAAAAAAAATTAAACGTAGCAGCTCAGGGAGCCAGCAGTTGCCACCAAGGCCGCTTGTTCTGCAAGCTGCTTGCTGAACCGCTGAATGAATGGGCTTCACAAAAGAGCACTTTGAAAGCAGAATGGAGCCGCTACCCGCTCTCCACTGCCGCGTTGCTAAAATTACCTGGAGATGCTTGGCAGAGTCGCTGAAAATATCTGGCTGAGAAATATTCAGCGCCCGGCAGAGGAGCTGCTGGTTTTCTTTCCCCAGCGCACCCCCCCACTTCCGGTTTTTTGATTATCCGAGAACATTTGCACGTTGAAATAAAGGCTGATACTTTGATCTGCCCTCTCTGGGGCTGAGGAACACACACACACACACACACACACACACACACACACACACACACGTGTGCTCACTGGCACATGCTCCTCGAGAGCTCAGAGGCTTGGGCACGCCCAGTCCACACCCCACCGGGTTGGCCTGGTGCCACTGTCGCCACGCCAGTCTGCTTCCTCTGCAGGTTTTGGGGTTTGCACTCGGTGCCCCTTCTCCCTTTGGCGGGGTGACGGGTGCGCGCGCATGTGCGTGCGTGTGAGTCTGTATTTAAAAGTGACGGCGCTGCTCTCGGAGAGAGAGGCATTCCGGGACATCCACCCAGCAGGGACCAGGGCAAAAATAGATGCAATTAGGCCAGGCGCTCTGCTCCCTGCGCAGGCAACTCCGGCCGCCAGGGGGCCTTCCTGAAGCCCCAGGCCGCTGGGCCGAGCTGCCCAGAGCCGGGAGTCCGGGGAGGCTGCCGCAGTCTGGGCCACAGCCCACCACCCCCTGGCGCAGGGCGGCAGGACCCCGCCGCGTAAGCTCACAGAGGGCAGGTCCCTTCTGGGATGGATTAGCCTCGGAAACCAGCTGGCTTGTCCAGGAGTGCTCAGCTGCCCTTTGTCAACGGTGGCCGTGGAGAGTTGGGACTTTGGCTCACAGCCCAAATGGCCAGCAAGCGCCTGCTCTGGCTGCTGAGCCGGGAGCCTGGGCCGCCCACTCGCCACCTGCAGACCGGCCTTCTGCGCCCTCGCTGGCCACGCCCCTCGGGGCCCTGCCCCACCCCGCCCCCTCGGCGCGTCTTCCACGGTGGCATTAATCCAGGTTTTCTCTTTGTGTTCGCAGGCAAGCTTTTGCTAAAGATCCGCGTTTCTGGCTTTTCAACCCGCTGCTGCATAACTCGGTTTTCTCTCCTCCCCTTCTGCGAGCGTTTGGTTCTCCCTCCCGTGCAGGTCCTGGTCGGGCCCGTGTGCTGGGCGCCGTCTCGGGCGCCGGAGGCACAGAGCTGTAGGCGAAGAAAGTGGAAGGGCCCCTGGAGGGGTTTCCAGTCCCAGAAGGAGGGGGAGCGGATGTCCCCACAGGCTACGCGGAATCCAACAAGGCGAGGCCGTGACAGGGGTGTGCACCTGCTGCAGTAGACGTCTCACCACAGAAATGGAAGGGGCTTTCTGGAGAGGTTTTAAAGGGCAAATAGGAGCCCACAGGTGGCTCTGGCATGGTAGGGATTACAGCATGGAAAGGATGGTGTGAACAAAGGTGCAGGGTATCACAGGGTCTTCTGTACCCGGGCAGTGGGGGGTGGGGTGAGGTGGGGGCTGGTGGGAGGAGAAACGGGGGCTCTGAGCAGTAGGGAGAGCCGCGTGGAGGAGGGTCAAGGTGCATTCTTTTGTTTCCCTCCTGGCCGGCCCCTCGTTAACCTGTTTTATAGATCGGGTTCCAGGTCGAAGTTCATTTGCCAAACCGATTCCACAGCTACAGTTTTATCTCCAACCAGTCTCAGCCTTGCAGGATGCTGAGTGCTTCCGAGTCGGTGAAATATTATGACTAACTCCCAACTCCCGCCCTTCAGGGCCTGCCCGCATTCTCCAAGTTTCTGTTCAGTCATAAACGGGAGCAAAGTAGCCGGGGAAAGGAAGACGTGGGGGGGGGGCTCCTGCAGGGAGGCAGGTGTCCCCTTTGCGTTAGATGGTCCTCGGGGCTTTTGGTTCTGAAAGATGAAGCTCCAGGGGGTTGTTTAGATGGGAGAAAACAGTCGCCATGTGTCCGGGGAGAGGTAGCTGGGTGGCGGCTGGGCAGAGCCCTGGCTGAGAAGGGTCTGGAGTGTCATTCAGGGCTCTGACGCTGCCTTGAAATTCTCCAAGGACCCCCCCATTTTCATTTTGCACCGGGCCCTGCCAGTTACAGAACCAGCCCTGAAAAAGGTGGGTGCGCACAGGCATCATGACCGAGTCTCTCTGAAAGGGAAAGTCCGACTGGCCGGTTCTGTGTGTGAACCAGCCTTCCTCCTTCGCCCACGGCGAGGCCACCAAAGGCTGAATAAGGAGCCTGCAAATTCTTGAAAACATCGGCTCTTTGCAGCTGGTACAGCAGCTCCTGCACGTCATTGGCTGGAGGGTGAGGGGGGTTGTAGAGAAAGAGGCGGTGAGCCAGACCTCGGGCAGAATGGCCATGGGGGTGTCCGGAGAGACGTCACTGAGGGATCCTTGTCTCGGGAAAGGCCGAGTGGTGTGAGGCTGGGCTGTCTTTTCGTCAATTCTACTCTGTCTTCCCTTTCAGTACTGTTAGGGCCGAACTTTCCGGCAAGTCTGCCACATACACCAGCCTGTGTGCCAGGGACGGAAGCAGGGGCCGCTGCTCTTCTTGGACTTGGGGGGATTGTGTTCGCCAGGTTCCCGAACTTGGGCGTGGTCCTGTGTCACTCATCAGCGGCAACGCTCCTGTCCTCGGATGACACAGTGACGCCCCAGCATCCCACGAACCTGACTCTGAGTGAGAGCGCCGCGTGGCTGAGAACACAGCCTTTGCCGTGCTGTGTCGTGGGGACGTTGGGGTTGCTCGTGGTGGTGGCATAACCCGGCTGATCCTAATGGACACACATAGTGACCCCCGTGGGTGGTCACTACACCCCTGACCACCACAGAGGGCAATGTGGCCAGTCAGGGCAGAGGGGGCTCAGAACAGGCGGTGGCAGGAGAAGGGAACCCCCAGAATCTTCAGGAAGAGTGGGGCGGGGCCTGAGGAAAGCTCTTTGGCAAACCCGGAGCCCGGGGCAGCCGGTCACTCCCTCACTGGTGTCCTTTCATCAGCCTGTCTCCTGTCGGGGGGCGGGACTCCAGTGCTGGGGTGACCTTGGTGAAGTCCCTTCCCCCATGGACCTTTGTCCTGGGGTCCCTACCCCAGCTCTGACCTTCTAAGACCTTGACTTTGTCACGGGGCTACTCCTCACTTTCTGGCTTCTCGGTGCCCCCTGCCACCAGGTCACTGACTTCCTGGGCAATGGGCTCTTTTCCCCCTTCCTGGGCCCACCCAGCACCGGCAGGTGCCCCAGGCCCTGTAGGACCTGCGTGTGTGAGAGACACAGAGAAGCTGCTGCCGAAAGCGTCAGCACCGAGTGGCCTTTCAGAGTGTCCTTGGAAATGACCTGTGCCCTGGAGCAGGGTGCACTCAACTGGAAGCGTCGCCCTGAATTCCCACAAAAGGGCTCCTGCCTCGCACGCACAGGGGCTCTTACAACTACCCTGCTTCGTGCCCCTGCCCCCACCACCCTGGCGCCCGCCCCTTCTCTGCCCTCCACCCCCCCCCTCCCAGCCCCTCTAAGGCACAAGCAACCCAAACCCATGAGTGTGCTGGCCATGAACTGCGTCACTTCAGGCTCGGGTCCCCATGGAGCCCTGCTTTTGTGCCCACGGCTCTGTGCCCCACACTCAGGCCACAGGGGCGACACCTCCATCTCTCTGGTTCCCCCCACAGACCCTGACGCCCATCCACCCAGGGAGCCCTCACCGAGCGCCTCCTCTGCCAGGCAGGGGTGATGGAGGACACAGGCCTGCCCTCGGGGGGCTGGGGGCCACGCCGAGGGTGGGAGCCCACGGGAGCGGGGCAGGGAGTCCCCAGGAGGGTTTCCCAGACAGGGACGTGTGGGGGTGACAGGGGCATTCCTCACGGTGCCAGCATGTCCAGAGGCTCAGAGGCGCCCAGCTCACAGCCACGGGCATCACAGGAGCCTGGGGGACGGGTGAGGAGCTGGGGGAGACGGTGAGGCTCAGTCCTCAGGTGGGCTGAGGCCTGTCACGAGTGAGTGACACCTGGACGCTCTGACCGTGAGCTGATGCCCTGGCACTGGGGTTTGAATACAGGTCCCTCACAGGGGTTCCACTTGGATGCAGGGGTGTATGCGGGGCCAGGGCAGACCCCGAGGCCACCCACAGAGGGGACTAGTCTGAGAGTGAACCAGCTGGTCCAGAGACAGGACAGGTGCCCATGCCGGAGCTGTGTGAGGGGCTCGGGCAAAGTGGACAGACTGGGGAGCAGACGGCGGACCTGGGAGCCCGTCCCAGCTCGGCTGAGGCAGCCTGAAGGTGCCCGGTGGGGGCTGGAGGGCCTGGGGCGAACGGGAAGCTTGGCCGGAGCTGGAGCCCCAGGCTGAGGTTCTTGTTCGTTCTGCACAACCAGGTGCGGTGGGCAACTTCCGGCAGTACCTGGGGCATTAGGGGGCTGACTCAGCCAGGCCTCCGCCCGCCCCTCATCTAGGCACAGGGTACATCATGGTGCAGAGTCAGGGGAGCTGGCGGGGTGAAGGTCGGGAGTCACCCGTCTGCCCCGGGTTGGAACAGCGGGCCATGGGAGGGGAGACTGACCTCCCCAACTGCAGCCGGGGCCTTGTGGTGTCCACCTTCCATCGCTCCCTGACTGCTGGAATCTGCGTTTCCTTCTTTCCCACCTAAGCTCAGGGTCCACCGTCTTTGTGCGATGTGGCCCGGTGGTTCTGAGCACAGCGGTGGGGTGAGGGGGTGCAGGGCCACGATGACCTGCTGGTGGGGGGTGGACAGTGGGCGAGGGGCACTGCGGGGACTGAGAGCTAGCCTCCCAAACTTTCACGAACCCTGGAATGCTGTTAAAGGGCGGATTCTGGCTCAGGAGTTCTGGGATTCTGCGTTTCTAATGAGCGGCTGATGTGTGGACCACACGGGTGATAGTGAAACCCCAGGAAGCTCCCCTTAGTACCTGCTGCCTGGCGAGCTCCCATCGGGGCACTCAGAGGGGAGGGGCTCCTTGGCCTGGAGCCAGGAGCCACACTGTATGACCTACCAGGGACCCTGTGCCCCCAGGGCCTTGGGCCGGTGATGCTGAAGGCTTAGTCAGTGTGTTTGTTGGCACAGAAACTAGGGATCTGCCCACAAATGATCTCACTCTGTCCTTGCTGCTCTGAGGGTTAGAGAAGAAAAGCCCGTGAGAAGGGGAGGCCAAGAGCGGTTGGTGGATTCTCCCCGGGTTGTGGTTTTAGTTGGCAGAGACAGGATCAGAACCCCGCTCTGAACAGGGGACCTTCCCGTTCCGCCAGCATCACTGATCTTAGGTTTGGAGGCTGGCACGGCAGTGGCTGGGAGTTGTCTCCTGTCCTGTCATCTGCCCCCTGATCCTGAGGAGCCCGGGGTTGCAGGCTGGGGGGGGTGGTGGTGAGGAAGGTCACCTCTGCCTTCAGCCGCTCGATCTCGACCTCCCCGTCCTCGATCTGCTGCCGCAGCTGCTTGGCCACCGTCTTCTCCGTCTCCACGATCTGCAGCAGGTGCAGGTACTTCTGCATCAGCGCCTCGTGCTCGGTGGCCAGGGTCCGGTAGCTGTGGACGGGTGGATGTGGCAGGTGAGGCACGGCCCGTTTAGCCCGAGGGACCCAGTCTGAGTGGGGCTCACGACCCAGCGCCCTCGGGAGAGGACCCCAACTCCCAGACACAGTGTGTGTCTGACGACCTGGTCTCTGTAGCTAATTTGGACAGATAGTCCTTGAAGACAGGGATGGAGACAGCCTGACCTCAAGGCTAAGGTCAGGGCCGTGGCCATCATAAAGGGCTTCTGGTGAGCAAAGGTCAAGAAAGGGCCGTAGAATCCATCTGTCTGTCAATCCTTCCTTCCTTCCTTCCTTCCTTCCTTCCTTCCTTCCTTCCTTCCTTCCTTCCTTCCTTCCTTCCTTCCTTCCTTCCTTTTGACACCCTCTCCTCAATCATTTATCCACCCTCCATTCATCTTCCTTACAGCATGCGTCCTTGCGTCCATCCTCAGTCCGTGCATCTATCCTCACATTCTTCTGCCCAGCCCCCCTTTGCTGAGCAGCAGGCCCTGGGAATGCCAAAATTGCACTGGTCCCCACCCCACATTCTGCAGGAAGACAGACACAGAAACAGCAATATCCACTGAGCCAGGAAGAGCTACCACTCATCCAGGTACGTCTGGGTGTCCTGGCCGCCCCCTCCGCAGTCCTCAGCTCTGCAGAGGGGTTATTTGGGGTGATAGCCCAGGACCCCTAAGACTCAGTCCAGCCTGGAGCCTCCAACCTCTGCAGGACACACTCCTGCCCTGCTTTTCTGCCAGGGCCCCGCGGGTCTCCCTCAGGAAGGGGCCCACGCTGCAGGGCCCCCGCCCCTGTGTCAGATCGCAGAGCGGCATAAGGATTTCAGTCTGCGGGGGAGAGAACCGAGGCCCCGAGGGAATGTGGGACCGGTTTTGTGGCTGAGCAGCCGGATGCGTCCGGCTGGGAGCAACCTTCTGCTGTGATGTATCCATAAAACCCGTCACCCAACCAAACGGCGCTCAGTTTCACTGATACGAAAACAGGAGTGAGCCTGAGTGAAGCCACGCTGCTCCTCACGGCCTCTCCGTCCCTGTGGCACCCAGGGAAGTGACCCCGAGCTCCCGGGCTCTGAGGGAGACCCTGCCAAGCTTCCATCCCCAGTCCTCTCCTCCGCCACGGCCCCTCTTCCAGAGGTGTGGGCTCGCTGCATCGGGCCTGCGTTCCGTTTCTGTGGCCTGACCCTGGGGCAGGGGACGTACCTGGCGTGAGCGATGGCCGCCACCCACTCGTCACAGTCCTTCGCATCCTCTGTCCTCAGCTCCAAGGCCTTCTGGTTCTCCTGGCTGAAGTTGACCGTGAAGTAATGCTGCACAGAGAGGAAATCTCCGATTACCGGGGTCGTCCCCAGAAGCCGCAGCGCCTGACAGTCCGGCTGTTTGCAAGACGCGTGCAGCCGCGTCCGCTGGGCACCGGTGCCTTCGCCGTGATGGTCTGAGCGCTGAGCTACTTAGTGCGCTCAGAGTCCTGATTGAGGCGGGCTCTGTGTGGTGAAGCAGAACCTATACTTAGGGTATTGCGAGAGCCCACAACGCCCCAGTCACCAACAAATTGCAAAACCAGCCAGTTTTCTGCCACCACGTGCGCTGCGGGGAAAACACGAGGAGAACCTCCCGAGGTACCCAGTTGGTGTAGCGTGAGTTTAAGTCACCCCCCAAATTTACCAAGCACTCTTCCAAGTCCTTGGGGGCAGAGAGGGGAAGAGACGGACTCAGTCCCGGAGCGCCCCCCGGAGGCCACCTCTGTTGCGTGCAGGTGACTGAGTTAGAGCTGGCCGCCTCCAGGCCCTGTCCCCCAGGCTCCCGGGGAGCAGACACACACCTGTCACGGCGGTAGGTGCCTTAATGCACCTAAAGCGCTTAGAACGATGCCCCAGGCCTGGTATGCGCACGGCTGCCGTCATTCCTGGGGTGCAGCGGGTTTCAGTTCAATGGAAGTGAGGGGCTTCCCGGAGGACGGGCCTTGGTCCTGGGTTCCAGAACCGGGCTGGGCAGGGGGACAAGGCAGGGCGGTGGGCTGAGCAGAAGCAGACTTGAACCAAAAGGATCATTCCCAGGTTTCTGGCTGGGGCACCTGGTTCGGGGGTGAGGGGTGCCGTAGACTGGGGACATTGGCAGGATGGAGGGCAGATTTACAGGGTCAGGGAGGGGTGAGGTGGGGGGGATGGGCTTGCCGTCCTGTGTGCCTTGTCTCTCCAGGCTGCAGAATGGGCTGAGGGGGGCAGCCTCGGGTCGAGAGGGAGTTGGAGAGGCATCAGGGAGACAGATGGTGAATGGGCACCACACAGGGGGCAGCCTGTGGAGGCCCCTGGGTCTGGTCCTGAAGAACCCAGAGGAGCTGGGCAGGCAGGACCCTGGGGCCTGACCATACGGAAGAGGTCCCGGCGCAGCCCTGCCTCCCTCTGTCCCTGGGTGTCAGGGCGGCAGGCGCAACGGTACAAGGTGGGGCGCGTAAACTATTTTTAGCTTCTGCTGACATTTACTGTATTTCTGTTAATTGTCAGTCTGGGTGGCAGCCAGGGTGCGTGCGTGTGTGTGTGTGTGTGTGTGTGTGGGTTGTTGCAGTCAATGTCTCTCACTTGTTTCCTAGGAAACAGATAACTGGGGCCAGGGAAGGAAATGTCAGCCGCAGACTCAAATAACTGAATCCGCGAGGCTCCGGTGGGCACCCCTCCGCCTCAGGACGGAAGCAGGCGGAGGGGGCGCCACAGGTGGGTGCCTAGAGCTTCCCCCTCTCCAGAGACGATGGGCTCATGCGTGTGTGTCTCCCAGGACCTGTTTATTCCCACATTCCCCAGCGAGAACAGGTATTAGCACCTGTTTTCCAGTGGATGAACCTGAGGCTCAGAGACATTGAGCCACCTGCTGAAGGCCACACAGCAGGAAGGCAGAGGAGTCGGGACAACAAGGCTTCACTGAGCACCAACCGTGGGGTTTGGCCCTGGACTTGGCACTGGGGTGTGAAGGTGAAGAGCCCGAGGGCAGGGGAGACACAAGGACAGTGGGTGGGGCTCCCAGGGCAGGCACAAGCTCCAGGTAAGGACAGTGGGGGAGGGGTGGGCGAGGCTGAGTGGCGGGACAGGTTTAGTCTGGGCCTGGGAGACTCAGGTGGGCGTTTTCTCCTGGGGTCCCATTCACGACCACCATAGTGGTCCCAATGGAGTCCCCTCTTTCACGGGAGCTGCTCTGAATTTCTTCCCATAAGCGATCCCCCCAAAGGACATACTGCCATGTCACAGCGGCTGGGCTTACTGACTAACAGCAAAAGCCACAAGCAGGTGACACTGCATTGGCCTCCAGGGCATGGGTGGTGGTAGGGCCCTGTGGGGGGTGGGGCACTGGCTCCCCATGAACCACGTCTATGACCCTTTGGGGACAGTGGGAGGTGCATTCCCACCGTGAAGGCCCCGAGCTGCCTCGCGGTGCAGGACCCTTTCCCCAAGTCGGTTCACCCCAAAGCCCTTCGGCTTTCATTCCTTGGAAGATCTGGCAACGTCCCACTAGACCAGTGTTCCGGGGAGTCCCCTCTGGGACTTGGATTTAAATTTTTCATTTATTATTTAGACTTGGGGACCCCACCCTGTCTCTTTACTTCTGTATTTCTTTTTCCACTCAAGGCAGAGAATGCCGCCCACTTCACAGGGTTGCGTAAAACAGAGGGTGTTGCGGGAGCCCCTCGGTGGCAGAATGCTCAGGGATGGTCTGCGGACCCGAGGGGTCGTCTGCACGGTCCAGGTGCTGGCTGGACTCGGCCTGCCCAGGGAAGCATGCTTGCGTGTGCATTCACATGCATGTACACAGCGTTCCCTAAAATCCACATGTACCTGGCACCTGTGAGTGTTTGCAAACCGGATCTTTGCAGACGGATGCAAGTCAAGATAAGGTCACAGTGGGAGACGTGACATGCAAGCAGGGAGGCAGGTGTGGGACAACTGCGTCTGTGGGTCACGTGACGCCTAGGGCGGCCCGCAATCGTCAGCGCGGGAAGAAGCAGGAAAGACTATCCTGCAGAGCCTTCGGGCCCCCAGAACTGTGAGTAAACTTCTGTCGTTTTATGTTAAAGGAGTTAAAAACTCTCCCACGGATGGGACTGCACACACACACGATGCAGCCGCCGCTGTGAGGGCAAGGCCTGGGAGGGGCTTATACACCCAGTGAGGCTTGTGTTCAGGTCAAAGGGCTCTTACCCGCCAGGTCAACGGTTTCTGGCCATCTTTACATCAACCTCAGTTCTGGTGTCTTTCTCATTCCCGATGTCCACTGGCAGCCAAGTCCTGTGCTGTTTAACATGTCTGGACTCTGCTTTCCCCGTCCTTGCTGCCACTCTCTGCCCCAGAGCTTCCGCATGGCCCGCCTGGACCACAGAACGGCCCCCTTCTGGTCTCCCTGCCCCTGGGCTTCTTAATTCAGCATGGCTAGAATCTGGACCCACTGGGCCCCTGCTCATGGCGTCCTCCAAAGGGGGAGGCTTGGATGCTGGCCCTCGTGGTCACCCTCACCCCTTACTGGGTCCCACTCTGGTGCCCTGGTCAGCCAGGGCCAGCTTCTCCAGGCTGGGTGTTGCCTGCTCTCCGCTGGCCATCCTCAGGGCTGGGGTCCCAGCTGCCATCCTCACTCAGCCAGCCCTCTCTGCCTCACACTGCCCGATATCCCAGTGGACAGGGGCCGTGCTAGAGAGAACCCTAAGGGGTGCCAGTTGTGTGTGTGCGCACATGCATTTTTGCACGCTCACGTGCACGGCCCTGGCCTGGAGTCCATCTCTCCCCCTCCTCCCTCAGTAAGGGGCTGTCCACCCAGGCTCCTCCTCATGCCTGCACACCCCAGGTCCCCTCTCACCTCTCACCCTTAGGATCCCAGGGAGGCCACGCTGTCCTCCAGCCCTTGCGGGAAGAGGTCTCATCCTGACCCAGGCCAGGCCACCCCTGGTGTGTCTTCTAACCTCTGTCACCACTTCCACAGCAGAGTGTATGCTCCTCAGCCATGGCTCCTCCCGACCCGGCTGCGCCACCCTCATGCCTGGCGCAGAGCAGGGCCTCCCTGGGTACAGTGTTTCCCAGTCGGGCCTGCTCGATGGACATGCTGGTCTCTGCTGGCCCCACTGGTGCTTCTGTACCAATCCAGAGAGGCCCGGACTGCCCGCACCCCCACAACAGCCCTCACCTGATGTGGCTACACAGGACGCTGCACCCCACTTAACAGCCCTCTGCCCCCACTACAAGTGGCCTCATTCCGGCTCAATCTGTGCCTCTGAGTTCTCAAGTCAGCGACTCCCCAGGACTCTCTCTGAAAGCTGAGTGCCTGCCTCAGGCCCCTGTCCCCCTGTCAGTCTCCCCTGCTCTGTCTGGTCACCCTGCTCAGGCCTGAGTCCTGCCTCCGGGAGCGCCCTGCTGCACACCTTACACTCCCGCGTGCAGCCAAAGGGGTGTGAGCAGTGATGTAAGGTCAGAACGGAAAAGCCTGGGAAGAGGCCCTGCACAGGGCTCAACCCACAGCCCAGGGCCTGTGTCTGCGCGGCGCTCCAAACTGCTGACCCATCCTGGCTTTCGTGGGAGCTCCCCCAGACCACAGACGTCACATGGGTTGGTCCGGCATGCACCTTGTTCCATCTGTCCTCACAATGCACCAGCCTGCCCCTGACCTTCCCACCAGCCACCTCTCTGATGTTTGCTGGATGAACTTGTCCAATACATCTGCCCTTCAGCTTCTCTTTGTAAAAACAAAAAAGTCGTTTATTTGCTTTTCTATAACTAATTATAAAAGGCTTTTAAGGTCTGAGTTGGATTTTCCAATCTGGAAAACCTAAGAACTCAACTAGAAGTATCTTTTTGAAAATAATTATCTCACTTTTCAGAGGAAACAGGTGTCATTTGCTTTGTCGAATTAGTAAGATCTAGTCTTTAATGTATTAACTTTCCGAATGTAACGGTTGGCCTGGATGTCCACTCACTTTAATGACCCCAAACTGGAGGCCTGGCTCAAGTTCTGACCCTGGCATTGACTCGCAGTGAGAACTTGGGGCCTGGAAGAGACAGTCACTACTTATCTGTTCAGAGATGAGCTCCATCCAGCTGAGCCTCATGTGCCAGATGAGAAGCCTGGCTCCCCAGGTCCCATAGCCACTGGGGGTTACTGTGTACTGATCCAACGTGCTCAGGGTGGGAAGGACTCTGCAGGCTGCAGTCTGTGAAAGTTATCTTATCTGGGTGGTGGCTGAGCAGGAAGGTTCGGACACAGCACTTGGAGCTTTCACGGGATGAAAACTGGACCTCCCCCCCCACTGCCCATTAAACTCAGGGTGTGGCTTGCTTGTCACTGCAGCATAACCTGGCCCCTCCTGACCAGTACACCAGTTATGAGGCCACCACCTAAGTCTAGGTGAGAGGTGACAGCAATCTAGACTCTAGTGATAGAGGGTGAGAGGGACATAGGTGGGGGTCAGGGGTCTGAGAGGGACTTAGGAGGTCAGACTAACAGGGCTGGGGATGGGGTGGCTACCAGGGGTGAAGTGGACTTCCACAGCAACCATTTTTTCTCTTGCAGGACCACCTTGCTCAGAATTTTTCAGAACCCCACAAGTTCTTCCTGTTCAAATGCGCTATCCTAACTTCATGTCCAGGGTTGGGGCTCAGTGTTGACTTGCTTTGAACCTGGCAGAGGCCTGGGTGACCCATTGTTTCCCTGAGGAAGACCTGGTCCTAAAGGTGAAAGCTGACTCTGTGACAGCTGCAGTTTATCGATAAGACCTACTGTGTTATGCTAGGATGTTCCAAATAGCCACCAGTTTACTACTTAGGACAGGGCTGCCAGGCCGGCTCTGTTATGGTCTGAGGCTCAGGAAAACTGAGGCTCAGAGAGCTTGCAGACCTTCCCAAGCTAGGAGGTGGCACAACCAATATGCAAAGCTAGCCTGTGTGGCTGGAAACCCGTAGCTTTTCCCTAACACCGTCTGGTTGTCAGAGGCAAGGTGCTCAGTGAATGAGCTGAGTAGAGGCTGTGCATCTGAGGGGTTGCATGGCCCTCCCTGAGTGGGGGACCAGCAGTGGGGGGTGTCCAAGGCTCCCAGCTGCTCCCTGCACGACAGTCGTCCTCGCAGAGGCGTTTGGGCGTTGGCAGTGTTCTGGGGCCCTGCCAAGTCCACGCGTCACCAGCGCTCCTGCATAAACATCGGGGGCTGAGCCTGTTCTTGGCTGCTGGCACACAGGCACCCGCGCCAGGCTCCCACGGAGTCCAGGGAACGGGACGGTGGGCGTGGATGCTGCCTCGGTGTGTTGTCCGCAACGCTCATGGGACCCAAGCAGAAACGAGCGCCCCTTCACAAGTCACGTGGCCGACGGTGACATAGTTTCACTGCTGTTAATTTTTTTTCTCTCCATTTAGCTTGGCAGAGGACGGTAGGCTCCAACAGCACCCTCCGCCCCCCCGGCCCACGTCTCTGTGCGGCTGGAGGTTAAAAAGCTCGGGTTTTGGCGTCAGGCAGACCCGAGCTCTCGTGCGGGCTCCGGGTGGACACGCCCTGTAACCCCGAGCAAGTGCCGGCACGTCTCCGGGCCTCAGTTTTGTCATCTCAAAAGTGGGTCAACAGTGTCCCCCTCACGGGACTGCTGGAGCGATTAAGGGAGGTGCCGGGCACACAGTAGGTGCTCAATAAACTGCGTTCCCTGTGACCGGGTATTTTTGTCTGATTTTCAAAGCGCTTTGCTGGGAGATACACACCTGAACCCGCATTCCCGCCCTGTCACGGCTGGAGGGCCCGTGGCAGGGGGTTTGGGCTGAGGTCAACGTTTTTTAAAGCGCAAATAAAGAAGAAATTTTATCTGGCTTCAATTCTGTTCAAGAGCGAACAGTGGGTCTGCGGGTTGGTGGGGGGCGTGCCCTGCCTGCGTCTACGGCGACGGTGCTCACGTGACCCGGGAGCGCGGGAGAGCCGCCCGCCTCTCGCGCGCCTCCAACTTCGTTCTCGCGAGACTATGCGGCGCGGGCCTCGTCCCAACGACGACGGCACGCACCGGGCCCTACTCGAGTGCCGGGTCTCAGAGGGAGTTGCTCCCGTCCCGTATTGCGACGTGTCCTAACCGTCGTCCGCCCGAGGGTCCGTTCGGGGTCCCCTTGCCCTGAGCGGCCCTCCGCCCCGCCCGGACCCCGAGGTAACTCAGTGGAACCCCGCCCGAATGCCGCCTGTTCTCTGGGCGCTGGGTTCGCCGCATGCTCAGACCCCAGGCACCTGCCTGAGCTGAGGAGCCCGGACTGGTGAGTGAACGTGGGGAGGAGGCTCTAAGGCGAGAGTCCGCGGAGAGGAGACTTGGGGGAGAGGACTTGGTGGCCGCAGGGAGGCCGCGAGGGAGCCGCTGCCCGGGGGCCCGTGTGGGGGAGGGGCTGGGCGGCGAAGGCCCTGCGCGGCCCTCGGCCCTCGGCCCAGGCCTCCGCTTCCGCGTTGCTCGCTTGCGAAGGGCGCTGGAGCCCTGGACGCGTCCCCTGGCTCCGTGCCCTGGTCTGGCTTGTGCTTCAGAGGGTCCCCTGGCGGCGGGCAGCGCGGTCGGGGGCCCGGCGGGTCAGGGGACAGCCCCAGCACGTGGTCATTTTCGAGTGCCCTGAAGGCTCCCCTCTGCTGGGGGCGCTTGAGCCCAAGGCTCAAGGCTTCCTTTTCGCGGGACCCACAGGGCCTAAGTAGCTGTTAAGTCACCGTGAATGAGTCTAGGCGCTGGGCACGGGTATCTGGTATTTCCTGGTCCCAATTAGGGCTCAATGACCGAACTGTAAAACCCCTTTTCAGCTCTGGGCACCCCGCACAGTGAACCGCGGCCTTTCCAGGGCACCAGGGCACCAGCGTCCCGCGTCTGAGTTGCTGGGGCCACATGTATGCGTGTGAGGGGTGTCGCTTTCCGCTCAACCTATAGTCCGTCCTACTTTCGTTCGCATTTGTCTTTTTCTCCTTGGCCCAGGATCTGAAAGCGCTAAAGCAACAGGAAGGTGAGGTGAGGGTTTGGTGGGAGATGGAGCTGTAGGGTCGGAAAGCCACAGAAGTTTCCGCCGTCGCCTGGCTGGGCAGTGCTGGCCCCTTCTCTGTGGACCTGACACACTCATAGCCTTAGATCCAAATCCACTGGGCACCAGGCACATGTCCTGTGATCAAGGCCAGGAGTGGGCTTCCTCTTGTCTCTGGGGAAAGGCACCCAGTGGGTGGACAGCGGGCACTGTGAGCCCCTCAGCTTCTGTGGCCCCCAGCCACACCAGTGCCAGCACTCAGAGGAGCTGGATGTGTCCCTTCTGTCCCCGTGACTCAGGAAGAGCCCCAGGATGCACATTGTACCTGCTCCTGTTTGGGAGTGAAGGGATTGCTGGGGTTGGTTTGAGCAGGTCCCCCGTGAGAAGCTGTGGCTGGAAGTTTTTTCCAGGGGCCTTGGAGTGAGGGCGAGAAAAGTAGATTTGGAGTAACTCCATGCCAAAGCCAGGCAAGGGACATCAAGGGTCATTCTCTGGGGAAGCTGAACCCAAACTCAGAGTTCAGGGACTTGTGCCACTGAGTGTGACTTTCGGGTCGGGAGGAGAGGAGGTCAGCACTGAGAAGGTAGGGCCCAGGCCAGGGAGGGGCCAGTGGGCACGGAGCAGGCTGTGCTAGTCTGATTTCATGAGGCCTGAGCGTCCCTGACCTGAGCTCCAAGACCCTGGGGCTGCACCAAACACAGCCAGACTGTGTAGAAGCAGCCAGAAGAGAGTGCATCATGTTAGGGTGGGCATGATGCCCTGTGCCTTTGTAACCTGGCACCCTGTCTATCCCATCTTAGAGCAACTGTGCACCACGAGGGACCCTTATTTAGCAGCCTGGGGACTGTGACAAGCCAGCTTCTTAGGCCTGTGGCATAGCACAGGGCCTGGACTTGGAGCCTGGTCAGCCCTTAGGATGTAAAATGGGGAATTAGCATGCTACACCAGCAAGTTCAACTCAGTAAGCATTTCCTGTGTACCTACTATGTGCTGTATCCCTTACCTGTTCATTCCTGTCACAGGGGGACAACCAGCCAAGATTCGCTTTCTGTTCCTTTAGAAACTGTCCCTGGCCCTTCTGGGTGGAAGCTGCTTGCTTAGACCCGGGTATAAATGATATCTTGCTAAAACCACTTCTTCACCAGAGATACAAGATAGTCCACTCAAACAAATGCTCAGCCTCGTGGAGGCCACCTGGTGTGGATGCTCTGCTGCGTGCAGGCAGGTTTCGAGTCAAGGCTTCCTGGGGACCCAAATGCAAGGCAAATGCACTCAGAGTGGCTGGGAGCCCGGCATCTGGCCAGGGCTCTGTGGGGGCCTTTGGGCACCTGGGTCAAGGAGAAACATGGAGCAGCTAGCTGCTAGGGTTATCCATTTTACACTAAGATTTAGAAGGTGGCCCTGGCTGGTGTGGCTCAGTGGATTGAGCTTGGGTCTGCAAATCAAAGGGTCGCTGTTTCAGTTCCCAGTCAGGGCACATGTCTGGGTTGCAGGCCAGGTTCCCAGTAGGGGACACGTGAGAGGCAACCACACATTGATCTTTCTCCCCCTTTCTCCTTCCCTTCCCCTCTCTGTAAAAATAAATAAATAAAATCTTTAAAAAAAGATTTAGAGGGGAAAAAATGATAGTTTTGTAGACTCGCACAGGTGAAAGGAGGGGCTCCTTTTCCATGTGTGGCAAATGCTCTGGATTCAAATGGAACATCCGCACAAGTGTAAGGCACAGTGCGTCTTTGGTGGAAATTTGGACCTGAGCTGGGCTGCGCCAGACAATCAGCCACTGCTCCCGACCCTGTTATGTTCTCTTGTGACAAGAGGGCAACATACTGAACACACTGAGCCTCTCTGATGGGTGGAACTCCGGGGAAGGGCTCTGAACATGTGTGTCCTGTCATGTGGGGGCCATCAGTTGGCTTTGCCCTCCTGTTCCTCCCATAATCCACTGTTAGCACGAGTCAGTGCCTGAGCCCCAGGCTGGATGACCTGGAATTAATGTAGGATTTCATTTTCAGGAATTGTTAGACACGGGATAAATGCTAGGTCTGACTCCGCCACACATGTACTGTGTGGTGTTGGATAAGTCCCTTCCGATTTCTTGGCCTTCAGCCCCCCCTCCCTGTGAAAAAGGAAGCAGAGGTTGTACAGTCTCCCTGAGGTTCCTTTCAGCTTTAACACTCTGTGTCAGGACTTTATTCCCTGTCCAAGTGGATATAATTCAGATTCAATGAAGAGTTACTTAGATTTAACTAAAATGTGTTGTGAGCCTATGTTCCTGTACATTATTTCATTGTATTTACAGAATCCCAGAACAGTAGGGGTTCTGATCACCATTCTGCAGATTACAAACAGAGAGGCTTAGAGAAGTTGTGTGACCTGAGATCCCACTGACAGGAAGTTGCAGAGCGGAGATGAGTCTCAGGTCTGCTTCTGGCTTCCAAGGGGCTGGGAACAGACACCGTGAGCCCAGCAGCCAGTCAGCTTCCTCCACTCCTCTCCCTACCAGCCTGGGAACTCAGCTTTGGGTCTGGTGTAGGGGCAATTTACCAAAAGCTGAGAGCAGTGTCTCTTCCCTGGCCTGGGTCTGGCTCTCCCACGTGGGTCCTCTGGACTCCTGTGTGCTTTTTCAGCCCAAGGAGCTGCCTGCTCTCTGCTCTCCTCTGCCATCTGGGAGCCCCTGCCATGCAGCTTGTCATCCCCAGAAACCCACCTTCAAATACTCTTGTCCACACCCTCAGCTCCACAGGCTGAGGACAGGGACGGGGGAGGTGTGCTGCAGAGAGGGCTCAGAGCTGCCTTGACAGTTAGGGGACAACTTCAGGCAATGCTTTTTACCAGCCAGTTCAGCTCCCATCCCCCACCCCCAGTCAGAAGCAATGGCTTCTGAGATCACACTTGTTTCTCAGAGCCCTGAGGTAGCTTCAATTCTTGGCATGACACTGGACAAGTAATTTCTTCTCTCTGGGCTTTGGAGTCCTCATCTGGGTGATAACCACCTGGCCGGGCTCCCCTGGAACTCTCAGGTCCCTTCCAGTGTTGACACTTTAGGATCCACAGCTTTTCACTTTATTTTTCCATTGGCAGGGGAGTGAACCAGATGCCTCTGGAGAGGGCATCGAGCTTAAAAATTGCGCTCTGTCTCCTTGTTCCCACTCAGCGGTGGCAGGTGCACATCCCTCCCTCCACGCTGAAGGTGCACTCCCACTGGGCCCAAGCCCCTTCACATCTGGGCCTGGCCCTTTAGCCTGGCAGCTCAAGAAATGCAAGCGCAGCAGCGCTGTAGCTGGAACTGGGACTGCGGTGGTGGTGGAGGTGCGGGGTTGGGGGGGGGCGAGACAGGCGCCCCTTGTCCTGCCCGTGGCCTCCACAGCACTTCCGTGGGGTGCTTGGAACCCCTGGGTTTGTTGCTGGGGCCTAGGGCCAGCTGGGAAACCATCACTGGTCAGTGTCACCTAGCTGACCCTGCGAACCGCAACCCCCGAACTTGGCGCAGCCAGCAAAGGCTGACTGCCTCTTTGCTCCTGGCTGCAGTGAGGCAAGACTGGGTCTGCGGCACTGGGATACCTCCCTCTCGCCCTGCCCCTGCCTCTCACTGGAAATCACACCTCCCAGGACTGAGCAGACAACAGGGGCTCTCCTGGGCGGAGGGGTGGGGCTGGAGATGGGGAGCACCATTTGGGGCTGGATGTAGATTCACATTCATCATCTCTGTCTGGCCTCTGGGACCCATCTCCCTTCACATCTCACCTCCTGGCCCAGCTGGCCCCACTCCCAGGAAGCTTCCCTGTGAAGGGCAGCCGCAACCCGCACCTACTCCCTGCCCTGCAGTCCCTGCACCCTCCACCCACCCTCGGGGTCACCCACCCGCTTGGGTCAACCCTGTTCTGAGCCAGGGGTGCTAAAAGTGCAGGAACCAAAGTTTGGGTCCTACTGGCCAGTTGGCTAGCCGGAGGCCCCGAGCCCCGGGGTGGTGAGAGGTTAGGTGCAGCGCTGTCCTCACCTGTTTCTCCAGTGGCTCCTTGGCTGAGAGCGCAGGCTTGGGGGAGGGCGCGCGATCGCAGACGCAGCCCTCCAGCAGGTAGAGCCCTGAGGGCCGCGAGCTGGAGTCGCTTTCGAAGTAGAAGAGCAGGTTCTGCAGTAGCGCAAACCACTTGGTTTGCCATTTTGTATTGTCCGAACTCCGTTTGCTCAGGTAGCCTTTGCGTGTGCCGTCCTTGCGCGCCAGCAGCCCCAGGGACGCGACATGGCCATCGTTCAGCCGGATCCCCTTCTGCATGGTGCTTCGAGGCCAGCTAGACCCCCGCGCTTACATCTTCTCCCGGCAGCCCCGGTGGCCCCCAGTCAGTGCGCTGCGTGCTGCCTCTCTGGCACTGGCTCGCTCCTTTTTGCTCTCCCCTCCCCCCCCAAATATCTACACTCCAGGATCTGGCACCTAGCCACGGCTTCTGCAATCCAGATGTACCATTCCCTGCCGAGCCCTCTTCTCCGCTCCGCAGAGCCGTGGGGCCCAAGAGATGCCACAAGACTCTGCTCCTTGCCACCTGGGAAACTGAGGGAGTGGGGAGCTGCCTCGCTGGTGAGGGGCAGGCGGAGTCATGTGACACCGATCCCTCGAAGAGCCCGTTTCAGCGGCGTGGACAGGGACACACACGCAGCCTGCCAGGCGCAGAGCCACGCAGGCTGTACCTTAGCACCTCCTCCCTCTCCCGGACACACGCGCACAAACACAACCCGTCTGCCCGCCCCGGTCTCTCCTCTCCCCTTCGGGTGTTAAAAAGCAAATCAGATCACTTTCTGTTAACCCTGTGGAACCCTGGAGGCTCGTACTTCCAGAGTTTGCGTCCTTCACCCCCTTGCGGATGCAGGAGACCTGGGGTAAAGTCCCGGTTGTCATTCTTTCCAAAGGCTTCCTCTTGGTACTTTATTTTTTGATCCAAGTTGGGTGGAGGAAGGTGGATGTAAGATGGATCTAAAAGAGCGTTTTAATCCTAATCTTTGCATAATCAGCCAGGTCACATTCATTTTCGTATCCAGCCCCACTCAAAGTAGCTTCCCCAGCGACATAAGGGCAATCCAGGAGGTGAAGCGGGGAGGGGAGGGGAGTATCGCTTTATTTTCAGTGTTGCCATAATTACAGGCGCCATCCAAGCACCCTGAGGTCTGGCGGGCTAGCCCATGCCGGGAGTTTTCTGCAAATACCCCCCAAAGCCTGAGGGCAGGCTTCAAATGCAGGCGCTGGGGACTATGGGAGCCTTCAAATAGCTGCGCTGGCGCAATGATACCTTAATGATAGATTTTCCGTTCTTATTTTTAGCTTTCATTCGCCTACACAGTTACAGGGCATTTATCCGAGAACGTCACAGCGCCCGCATGCTGCTGCACCGGGAGGGTGCGGGCTGCTGGCTAGCAGGCGCTGGAGCGGGGAGCGTGCGCCATCTGCAGCAGAGGCAGCGGCTGAGCTCGGACGGGAGGGCGCCCAGCCCGCCAGCCTGTTTGCAGCTGGGATGGCTGTGCACAGTTGGCTGGAGAAAGGAAGGAGGGAGGG
The DNA here is from genome assembly GCF_021234435.1 of Artibeus jamaicensis. NCBI lineage: Eukaryota > Metazoa > Chordata > Mammalia > Chiroptera > Phyllostomidae > Artibeus > Artibeus jamaicensis. The sequence goes on along the minus strand of NW_026522049.1, from coordinate 108,405 downwards.
AGGGACACCATTTCTCAGCGCCCAGGGGGACACCAAGAAACCTCGCTGTGAAGGAATTTCAGCTGCCTGGGCACAATGGCGTATGCTCGAGTTCCTGGGAGTGGGGGCGGGACATTCTGGGAGAGCTGCTGACCGTGTGAACCTCAGCCTTTCCTCCAGGTGCTGGGGGAACTCTCTTTAAGGACCTGGTCAGGCTGATCTTTCTAAAGGAATAATGAAAACAAAGACGGCAGATGGCTAAACCTCTTCATTTAGTCTTGATTTTCCCAGGAGGGACCCTACACTATGACCACTTTCCTTCTCTTTTGCGTTCTTTATGGAAGCAGGAGGAAGATTCTTAACCCAGGCTCTTCTAGGTGCTTTGGAGCAATTAAATCATTTAATCCTCACACGTGCTGTGGAGTAGGTTCTTTGCCCCCACCTTCATGCCCCTATTACTAGCTCTATTACAGAGGGGAGGAGGAAAACAGGCATGGAGTGGGCGAGTGACTTGCTCAGAGTCACTCAGCTAGGAAGTGACAGGTGGGATTTGAACTGGGTCTGCTCCTAGGGTCTGTGTAGAGATGAGTGGGTGGTCCCAGGGTTGCAGAGTGGTTGGCTTCTATCATAAATAGGGGCAGGATCTCTCAGATGGGCCAGATCCAACTAAGGGGGGCCTGCACAGAGACCACTGTGACAGACCCATGGTGTGTGAGCCCTGAAGCTGGGCTGCATGTAGTCACCTGGGACATTTCATGAGCACCCACAAAAGGCCATGGCAGGTTATACACTTTGGTGGGTGATTTTAATATGCAGCAAAGTTGGAGACACACTAATATGATGGGAACCACCTGAGGCCTTGTTGAAATGCAGGCTCTCATTCTGGGGCAGGGTCCGAGGGTGCATTTCTAACAAGCACCTGGTGATGGGACTGCTGGTCTGCAGCCCACACTTGGTAGGATTTAAGGCCCTCCGGAGGGAGGGAGGGAGGGCGGGCTCCAGATGCTGGAGGGTGGGACTCCTTCCCTTTTTCCCTCCTCCCTCCCGCCTTCCTTCCACATACCCCTCATGCCACCAGTTTTCACAGAGCCCCTCACCTGTGCCAGGCTTTGGGCTGGGCCGTTGAGGACACAGTGACAAACAAAACATAGTCCCTGCTTTGTGGAGTTTAGGCCAGCCCAGGCTCCTTCTCTGTGGGGCCCCAGGGGTAGCAGGAGCAAAACCACCCTTCCTGGGCCTAGGGAGAGGCTCTGATGGAGGTGTAAATCAGGAAAATAACCAGATCACTCCAGTGGGCCTGAGCCCTGGGGTACTTCAGAACCACTTGGACAGATTTTAAAAATCCGTGTGGTCAGACTCACACAGGCTTGTTAAATTGGAACCCCTGAGGGTGGGACCTGGGCATCAGTACTTTAGGCAGCTCCCCAGGTGATTCCAGAGCAGAGCCAGGGCTGAGAACCACCGGTCTAAGGCTTGGACTGAGAACATCTCTTCCCCACACCTCCCACACCCTACTCCTGACACCAGGAGGCTGACCATCCCCTTCATGCAAGTCTGGGAGTTCCTGGTGGGGAATTCTGGAATCATTCCATGTGATTTTAAGTGTAATGCAGGTTCTTCAGAAAAAGTTAAGGCAATATATATAGTAAAGAGATAATAGCTCTTACATATATATTTTTCTATCTAATTTTGACTTTCTTCTAAGCTATTACACTTACCAAAGTGGGATTCTACAATACAAAAAGGGCTTCTCAGTCTCTTTCTGAAGCCTCTCAGTCTGGGAAGCACAGGGCCTGACACACAGTAGGTGTCATATAATGATTGATTGAGTGAAGGAAGGAAGGAAAGTCACAAGCAAATTCTATCCAGGGTTCTCTGTCTCTATTGGTTTCTTTGCATTGATGGTTTGGGTAATGTGAACCCAAGCACATGTGGTCTGAGGGGTGAGGATGCAGAGAACTTGTGGGGGCCCCAGTCCTTGTGTGTTATTTATAGCCATTCCGTGGTCCTGATGAGGAGAAACCCAGGGCTCTGGGCCTGTAACAGTGGGTCACTTGGGACCCCAGGGCCCAGAGAGTAGCTGTGTATCTAACCTCTCCTTGTGAGAACCTGGGCTGGCTGAGACCCTCTTGTCTCAAATTTGAATTGGTGCAGTGCCTAGGATGGCTTAGTTGAATCTACAGTTGGATGGGGGCTGGAGTTTGTAGACTGACATGTGGCTTCCCATGTGTTCAGTGGGGAAGCAGATTCTTACTGACTCCAAGAAGAATGAGGAGGTGGATCAGAGTTATGCAATGTGTGGCTTGGAGCAAGTGGCACAGCTTTATCAAACCTTTCTCCTGCCACAGGACCTTTGCACATGATGTTCCCACTGCTTGGCCTCCCTTCCCTCTCCTTTCATGATTAGCTTCTTTTTGTTCCATTGGCCTGAGCTTATTGTTTGCTCCTCATGGGGATCTTCCCTGACTACTTCTACTTGTGTGTATGTATATATGTAAATAGAACTTCCCCATATCCCTTATTCTCTTTCTCAGTCCCTTATTTGTTAATTTCATTCCATGTTTTAGAATTTGTAAGCATTTTACAGATTTGTCTGCTTACTTGCATTAAAAAAAAATCTGTTTTCCCCACTAGAAAGTAACCTGCTTGAGGACAAGAGTCATACCCGTCTTGTTGCCTTTTACCCCCCAGCCTGTGCTGAGCACGGTGCCTGGCAAGGAGCAGAGCGCCATCGGTCCTGGCAGATGGTTGGTTGGTTGGACGAAGAATTATGTAACTTGGTTGAATGAAGAGTTATGTAATTCACCAAGATTCTCCTTGAATTTTGGCTGTCGGGAAATTCAGAGCAAAATTTGTAATGCGGCTTTAGTGACTGCTGTTTTTTACCTGAGTTCCCCTTGCTCATGGGACCTTTTTGTATTGTCCCATGTAACTAATGCTTATAATTCACAGAACGACTCACTTTCCTTCATGACATAAAGTGAACACAGGGTCTGTGTGGAGTTGACAGAAGACGGAATAGTCTACACAGTGCTGTGGCAAGTGACTTTCTCTTGCTCAGGACTGTCCTTCAGCAGGGACTCTCCAGTTGGGCCCTTGTTCCCTTGGGGCCCGGAGCTGCCAGGGAAGCCCTGTGACAGGTGTGGGTTCTGCCATGAGTGGACATGGGCTGTGGCTGGTCTGCACAGAGTTCTGGTGCCGGTTAGTTCAAGGTGTCCCTGTGGGTGGATGCAGCACTGTGCAAAGTGTCGGCAAATGGGGAGCTGTTTGGGTTCCTTCCTAGGGCAAGGAACTCCTTCCTAGAATCCTTGAGTAGACCTCCCCTTTCATCTCCTTGTCAGAACTGGCTCACGTACTAACTTCTCTACCCATCTCTTGCAGAGTAAGAGATGGGGAGCATCATGATTGGCTTAGACCAATCGGTGTCCTCTTTGGAGCAGTGTTACTTTGCCCTGCAGTGGGTGGTGTGGGAGAAACAGCAGAGCAGTGTGTGCAAGGACTAGCAGCGACCTCTGCAGGGGCATTGGGGGAATGGCATCCTTCAGGAATTCTCAGAAGAAGGAGGCAGATGGTTGCCTTGGTGCCACCCCTACCCATGGCCCCTGGGTTGGGGCACAGTGGGGAGGCTGGGGGACACAGAGGTTGAGATGTGGAGGCTGGGAGGCCAGCATGGACGAGAGGCTGGCACACAAGGACAGTCTCAAAGGGTGCACGAGGAAGGGCTCCCTGGCAGGCCTCAAGTGTGACATTAGATCTGGCAGAGTGAGGCCCTGGCTGTAAGGCTTGGTGACTTAGCAGTCCGGGCACAGAGGGGGCAGGAGTGGCCTGGGCTGTAGGAGGAAGGCTGTTACGGTGCAGGGACTGCACAGCCTGTTTCACACACTCATCCCACACACCAATCACGTGCCTCTGAGACACATGCACAGCCTGTCCATTTACAGTTGTACACACTCCTCCGATGTCACAGGCAGCTCTTTGCCCAGGCAGCACAGGGGAGGCCTGGTTCTGTTCAGAGGAACACGGAAAACTTGCCTGCATTGACTTTCCTCTTGACACCTCCACCTGCACATCTCTAACGCCCCCTGTCAGTCAGAGTGGCTGGTCTCTCCAGCATGGTGACCGGGCCTTGGTCCTGGTGGCTGGCTTCTGAGAGGGCCAGGGAGTGGAAGCTACATGCTTTTAGGTCTGGGTGTAGAAGCCCTAGATGATCACTCTGGGGGGTGCCACTCTATGTGTCTCTTGGACCTCTGCACATCACCCTGTGGGACAGAAATTGCCGACACTCTGTTCTTGCTATCACTGTGGTCAAAAGTCTTTTGTCTCTGACTCAGGGGGCTTGCATCTTCTGCCAGCACCCAGGAAGCTGTGATGGGCTAACTCAGTAGCTCGTAAGTAGAAGCAAGCCTTGGACCTGTCACAGGTCTTGCGATGTGCTGTTTCAGCCTTTGCTGAGACCCTAAATCCACTCTGTTCAACCCCCACTGCCTGTTTCCCTAAGCCTTGCGTTGTGAATTCATTGAACAGATGTTCATCAGCTTTCTGTCAAGGACCTTCTCTGTGCCCAGCATTGTTCTAAGGTCCAGAGACACAGAGGTAAATGAAACAGACAGAATGCTCACTCCCTCATGATTCATATTCTGGTGAAGCATTCATCTATGGCAGCAATTTTCAACCTTTCTCATTTCATGGCACACATCACCTAATTACTAACATTCTGCGACCCACCAAAAGATATATTTCTGGCTGATCTGACAAAAAATACAAGTATAATTTTGATGCAGTCATACCCTGTGGCTATGGGTGTGTTGGCTGTTGTAATTTTTTTATTTGACAGTCGAAGGGAAAAGAGGTCAGAGGTCAGTGCCCTGACTAAACAGTCAGGTATTGCATATTTAAAAAATTCTTGCAGCACACTGACTGAAAATTGCTGATTTATGCCAACAGCTTTTGCTCTTTGTTTTGCCTCTGTCTGTCTACCTAACCTGAAACTAAATTCACCACTGCTGATAATTCTGGTCTCTCTTTTAACCTCAAGTCCTTCCTCAGGGAAAGCATTTCTTCTATGAATTTCCTCTCACATCAGTACTGCCAACTCTTCTCACTTTGAGATCAAGAACCTAGATTCTGTCCCTGGCCCTGCCACAACTCTGTGACCTCGGATACGTCATCTGTACTTTCCTAAGCCTTCTCTCCCTCATCTGTGTAATGGGTGTAGTGGTGTGGGTCCTGCTGAGTTACTGGAGGGGTTGGAGGAGACCATGTGTGTAAAATCACTGAGTGTCTGTGCAGGGCATGGCAACCACAGGCTGCGGCCTTCAGTCAGGACTGCTGGGAAAGGAGGAAGCCGGGCACTTCTGCTTTTCAGCGTTTCTCTGCTTTCTAACTCGCGGCTGCTCAGACCTCATGTTGTGTCTGCCCTACTTTTACACCCCAATTTTCACACAGTCCTCTCAGCCTATTCCTGCCTGGAATGTGGTGCAAAAACTAAGTACTCCACAGTAGGAACATGGCTTCCTGCCCTCAGCAGCAGCTGCAGACAGTTCACCACCAAGTATATGAGAAATAACACTAACTTTTGCTGCTGCCATAGCAACTTCTGCTGGTTGTGCATTCACTGACTTTTGAGGCGCCTCAAAGATGTGCAGACCACTTTGCATAAAGTGGCTGTTTACATCATTAAGAATCATGACTTCCATTTCTCTCAAGATTCTTCTTTAAGGAATTTTACCTCCCCCCCCAATAGAAGCATTTCATAATTTATTTTTTAAAAGAACCATTTAAAAACAAAGTTTTGCCAACAGCTTCTTCATACCCGTAAGGGCAAATACAAATTAAAAATAAGGCTCAGTTCTCCTGAAAGTAAAAGCAGTTTTCCCCACTTTCCTTTTCATAGAGCATTTACTTAGAACGTTTGTAATTCTAAGTTGTTTGTCTCTTTGCAATGCATGCGCATCTTTCTTTTTATTTTTAAATTTTATTTATTTATTTATTTTTAGACAGGGGGGAAGGGAGGGAGAGAGGGAAAGAAACATCAGTGTGTGGTTTCCTCTCGTGCGTCCCCCGCTGGGAACTGGCCCACAATCCAGGCATGTGCCGTGACTGGGAATCAAACTGGCAATGCTTTGGTTTGCAGGCCATCCACTGAGCCACACTAGCCAGGTCAAATCTTACTTTAAAAGCTAGGTAAGCCTCTTGTGGTCTTGCAGGCCCAGGATGCCTTTCTCAAGGACTTTGGTCTTTGGGGGAAAAAAATCTGATTTAATAGCTTCATGTTTCAGTTTTCTCAAGTCTCCCTCTTTTCAGATGTCTCCTGGTCAGAGTATCTTTTCCCAGTCTTTGGGACACATGGTAACATGTGGATGGAACCAGGAGCTTGAGCCAACAAGGCCTTGACCCACGGGACTGTTGAGACCTAAGTTGCCTCAGGACATCAGCATTCAGACAAAAGGCAGTGAAAGCGATTCCAGAAGCAGAGAACCTAATCCATTCTGCTGGAATTTAAACCTGACTGAAGGATCAAATTGAATGTAAAAAAGCACCTCCAGCCAGAACCACAGGCCTTTGAGATCTCCTCAGGGCAGAAGGTTTAGCAGCAGAAACAAGCACCTGGGGCCAGTGTCAGACCTGGGCCAAGAGCCCAGGTTACAGGCCTGCATACAGATGGGTGGGGTGGGGTGGGGTGGTGGCGAGATGTTCTGAGGATAAAGGCTCCCATTCCAAATTCATCCACACAGGGGACGCTGGTGGTTGGACACTCCTTTTGGTAAGCAAAGGAACTTCGAAGAGCTATAATACTGTGCTGTGGAAGAATTTTAAACCTTCACATTTCCCAAACTAGTCTTTCTTCCAAGAAATGACTTGTCTTTCAAAATCGTATGGCAGGAGCACACTTGATGTGTAATAAAATCTTTGCTTTTGGTGATCACGATGCAGCTGTTACAGTGTAAATGATGCCACCTGAGGGGCCATGAGCATGCAATGCTGCCGTCAGCAATAGCTGGGGGTTTATTATTGTTAACAGTCTCTGAAGCCCGCAGGAAGAACGAAGTAAATGCCAGCAGGCACTCTTGGCTGGCTTACAGCTTGGCGAAGAGAGAAGACGGAATGAGGGTGAGGGGCAGGGAGGAAGAGGACCAGGAGGGACAAGAGAGGAGGTAGGGAAGAGGAAGAAAGAGGAGGAGGGGCAATAGGATAAAAAGAAGAAACTAATACAGAGAGGGAAGAGAGTAGAATCTGTCTTTTTTTTCAATAAAAGTCATTGTTCTGTCACCAGGAGCTACTTAATGAGTAGAGCCTGGGGTTTCATGGAGCAGAGAGGATCTTCTTGAAGAGATGGTCGTCTATGAGAGCACCCCCGCCTGGTGGGGTCTCCGTTTGGAGCTGAGGTGTGAACGCCAAGCTCATGGGGAGCGGAGGCCGGGTGGGGGCCCTGGTGGAGGGGCTGGGTTTCAGTGGGTTAACACCTCTGTGTCCCGGAACTGACCTTCCAGTCCCCAGCCCCTTGCACTGCACACACATACCCAGGCTGTCCCGCGGGGGAAACAGGAATGCACTTGAGAGTTCTCTCTAAAGAAACTGAGTGGACCCGGTTTCTTTAAAGGGGGCAGACCCTGTATCACGTGACCAATCACTCTGAGAATAACAGGCTTCTGGCAAACCAGATGTAAGCAGGAGGAGGCCTGAGGCACAGGGAGAGTCTCCCACTCTGCCTGGAAGAGAACTCTCATTATCATGTTGGAGAGAGCGGAGAATCCTTCTAAACCAAACGTGTTCACCGTGGAGTTCATTCAACAGTGGTTTATATAGACCCAATTTAGTAAGGTTTTGGGGAAGAAGCTAGAGAGAGATGTCTTGGTCCTGGTTTCATTCATCCATGAGGTAGTCTCTAGCTGCCTGGAAGTGGTATCTGTAGCTCCTAAAAATATAGGATTCTGGCAGTTATCCAACTTAAATTTCCAGATGTGGGTTCTCAGGGGTAAGATGTAGTTTGATGAAAAAGGCAGTCCAAGCTTTGGGGCCACATTCCTTATTCCCTTTAGAAGTGTCTAGCCTTATAGGTCCCATCATCTTCCCTAAAGGAGCACCTTAAAAACTCACTTCCCCAGCTTGCTTGGGGTCCAGGACACACGGCCTCATCTCTGTGAATCAGACTTCCCCACCCCAGGCTTCCCTTTGAGAGGCCACATGGCGAGGAGGAGGCTCTGGGTGGCATCCCTTTTGTAGGTGTGGGTGCTACCAAGGCAGCTGACTTCCAGGGATGGGGGGTCCACTCTGGGACAGTGGAGTGTGCAGCAGCGAAGGAGGGCTCATCAACAGGGCAGTTCAGTGGTGTGATTTGGTCACAGATGTAGGAACCTTGGATGCAAGGCTCAGCTTCCTCCAAGTGCAGAGAGCAAGGTGCTGCCGTTTCATGAGCCACTTTGCTGCTTTATTGTCTTCCAGGGGTGTCCAACCTTTTGGTGTCTCTGGGCCACGCTACAAGAAGAAGCGTTGTCTTGGGCCACTCGTTATATACACAAACACTAATGAAAACCGATGATCAAAAAAAAAAAAAAGAGCCCTGGCTGGTGTAGCTCAGTGGATTGAGCACGGGCCTGCAAACCAGACAGTTGTGGTTTGATTCCCAGTCAGGGCACATACCTGGGTTACAGGCCGGTTCCCTGCAGGCCAGTTCCCAGCAGGGGATGCACGAAAGGCAAACATACATCGATGTTTCTCTTCCTCTCTCCTTCCCTTCCCCTCTAAAGATAAATAAATAAAAATCTTAAAAAAACCAAAGATTTTAAGTAAATTTACGATCTCGTGTTGGGCCACATTCATAGCCACCCTGGGCTGCACAGGGCCCATGGGCTGCGGGTTGGGCACCCCTGCTAGATGCAGGCTCTGTTGCTTGTAGCCAGGAACCCCGCTCAATACAGTGGTCTGTAGTGATGAGAAGGAGCCAGTAACCTCCACACTAGTCCCTCAAACGAGAGTGTGTCCACCCAGTAGAAGTGTGGCTCATTTATATATTTGTGAAAGTGTTTATCTGTTCCATACAGGCCTCATGTAGGATTAAGGGTGGGTGGGGAATGAAGTTTCAACTTCAGTTTTAGAGATAGTGCCCCCAAATTTGGTACATGGACATTTTATCTGGTTTTCCCCCACAGTGCTAACTCTCCTGGGTTCTGAATGGTGATGGCAGAAATGGCTGACAATATGATTGTGCTTCTCAGCCACCTCACATTGTGCAGAAAGTAGATTTTTGTTTCCCGTTGAACTTCTGCAGGGTAGGTGGGTTTTCTGCTTGCATGTGAGGATGAAAGAACTGAGGTTTGGATAGCTTAGAAAAAATGTTTTCATTGTGTTATTTCCAAGTGTACTTAAGGCATTCTTTAAAAATTTCAGAAGAAACTCATTCTATATGAGAACACACCAAAAGTCTCTCCACCAAATTAGGTCCACTCCAGCTTTTCTCTGAAGGGTCATTTTTAAGTGGCAGAAATGACAAAAGAGGGTTTCAGATTCAAAGACTGCGACTGGACAGGATTTACACAGTGGGTGTTCCAAGCTCAAAGGAGACATCAGAAAAGGACTTTTCTGGCAGAAGACTGTCATTTTAAAGGAGTTGGTGTGATGTAATGCCCCAAACTGGCAAAATTGAGTCTGAGATGGTTCAATTCAAAGGGAATCCCCAGGACCCCCTCATTATTCCAAGAGGAACAGGCTTTCAGGGCAGTGTGTGCTTCAGAAGGGACTTTGGCCCCACACCCCTCTAACCCATGGCTGGAGAACAGTGGACAAAGGAGGCTTTCTCAGCAGGCACAATAGGGGGCACCCAGAGTGACAGGCTGAGGAATTCACCCATGGCCAGGTAATGGAGCCCATGGGGTCCTTGTGGCTCACTATTGATCGGGGACTGTGCTTGCTGGTTTCCCTTGTCCATTTCCTCAGTGGGCTGAGTGTGTGAGCCATCATCCCTCCGCCATTGCAGTTCAGTGTGTCTAGGTGGTTGCATGCATCACTGTCATAGGTTGCATGACTATTTGGAGCCAGGTCCAGGTCTGGGTGAGAGACATGCATGTGTTTGTACATATTCAATGTGTGTAGGGTTCTTGCATTGTGTTAGGTGGGCATTTGAAGAATTATATGCCTGGCTGGTGTGGCTCAATGGATTGAGCCAGCGAACCAAAGGGTCGTTAGTTTTATTCCCACTCAGGGCACATGTCAGGATTGTGGGCCAGGTCCCCAGTAGGGGGGGCATGTGAGAGACAACCACACATTGATGTTTTTCTCCCTCTCTTCCTCCTTCCTTTCCCCCTCTCCTAAAAAAAATCTTAAAAAAAATTACATGTATGGGGGAATTGTGTGTACGTGTGCATGTGTGTGCATGTTGGGTGTTTAAGGGGTGGAATGCAGTAGACTCTGTCCACCTCAGTTTCCGCCTAAGCAGCACTTTCTCCGACAGACTGGCTTGTGCTCTGTTGTTCTGGTGGCGTTGTCAATCGCAGTCAGTGATGTTTAGACTGCAGATGTGGGACATGTGCCCAGGCCTGGGCAATCCCAAGGAACCATGCTTTGGAGCACGGGGATTGTTTTAAAGATGAGCATTTGACCCCCGTTGGGTAATCCAAGTCCTAGGTGAGATTGTTTCCAGCTAGTGGAGAAGAAACACAGCTTGTTAGAAACACAGCATGTTGGACCTCATTCCAGACCCACCTTTAAGTCAGACTCTGCATTTGAACAGAATCCCCAGGGGCCACTCGGTGCGGTTTGTAGCAGGGTTCTGGGGTCATCCCCAATGCAGGGAACTTGCTGATACACGACTGGGACTGTCAAGGAAAGAGGTTAAGTGCCTGTGATCCAAATTGGACGATAACTTTATACCAATTTTTATCCTGCCTCTTGTTTCAGGAGTTAACGACAAAATAGCTTTGCTGTGCTGTTGCTATGGCAATGGGTCTAATAGCGCTTTTACTTTTTCTCTCCATGCAGTCGTCTCCGACTAGTCTCCCTGCATCCAGCCAAGCCTGTCTTCTGTTAATCACACTTGAAAGCAGGCACATGGCAGTGGGGACAGTCAGAGTCCCTGTGTGAGACAGCAGATGCACCAACAGCCTAACTTCGCGCCGGTTTAGGATGGGTTAGGGGTATGCCCTGCTGACTCCTGAATTCGAAACATAGTCACCCTTTCCCGTAGAGAGAAAAATAGCTTCTTTGACAACCATACTTTTTTTAATTTTAAGATTTCTGGAGTTATTTTTTATTGTATATAGTAAAGTTACAAAATGCAAATGATAAAAAAACCCGCAGTTTCTTCAAGTTTGTGCATACACCTCAACGCTAGCATGATGGTCTTTCTGAAGGGCTTGCACAGGTACTTCCTGTGTGGGCTAGATCTCATACCTGTCCTTGTCCACAGGCCAGTGCCTGGAAGTGCAAGCACCAGGCAGCCTACAGGGAGAGCCCCAGTCCTTTACTGCATCGTGCCTGATTCAGCTGCCTCTTTTTTGTTTGTTTTGAAACAAAGATCTAGAGAACTGGGGGATGAGTGGGTCATGAGGACCAGTTCCCTGACACCTGGCAGGGCCTCCCCATTTCACAGATGTGGTAATGGCGGTCCAAAGATGTTCCATGAAATGGTGCTCTCAGATGGCAGAGGGGCACCAGGCAGCGTTTAAGTTTTCCCAGCATGTTGAAAGGATCGGTGTTTCATCAGACCCTCATGTGTCGCAGTGATCTGTGCACATCTTGTGAGTGCAGCTCAACTAAGCTTCCCATCGGTACAACGCCATGTGGCCCCCAGTCGTGTCAAGGCAGATTGGGGCCTGTGCCCCGGCAGTCTTTTCCTGCTCCCTCTTGCACAGCATGCCGCCAGAGAGAACCAGTGTTGCCCGAGGTCAGTGCGTGGTCACCACCATGGACCCATCTGTGGCCCTTGTTCGGTGACAGCAATTCCATGTGATGGGCACTGAATGCTTCCTCTGGGCCAGGCCCTGTGCGTGTGCCTGCCTCATTTGGTGCTCACAGCTCTGTTACCACCTGCTGTCTGTCAATATCCGTCCATCTGTCTGTTCATCCATCCACCCACCCACCAACCCACCTACCCACCTGTCACCCAGGTGCCCTTTCATCTACCATCTACCTATGTAACCACTCAGCCTCCTATGTACCATGCGTCTGTCATCTTATCTGCTTATCTGTCTGTCCACTCATCCGCCCATCCCTTTACCCACCATCTACCTGTTTAATCATTTAATCTTCCATCTACCATTCATTCATTCATCATCCAACTGCTTACCCATCCACATCCATTAGCTCTCCATCCATCAACTGTCCACTCTCCTATTGCAGAGTTTGACCTTGACAGTGTAGGGGTTGGTTAGTCAGGCTCTGTAAGGCTGTTCCTTTGCATCTGTGCTGGGCTGTGAATCCCACAGAGCAGGTGGTTGGGAAAGGAGCTGGACAGAAAGAACCAGATGGGCCTGTGAGCATGAACTGGAACAAGGTGACCAACTGTCCTGTTTTCCTAGGACTGAGGAGTTCCTAAGATGGGAGACTTTCACTCTTCTGATTGGGCAAAGTCTGGGCAAGGCAGGAGCAGGTGCTCACCCCAGCTAGAGACAAGGGCACCTTGGAAACCATGCTTGTCTTGCTGCCTCCAGCCTTGATGGGTGTCCTAGAGGAGAAGCCGGCACCTCTGCTGGAGTTGGACACACAGGCCTGGCCTGGACATCTGAGACATAGCAGGAGAGGTGCCGGGGAAGGTGGAGTGCCGCAGCCCATACTAAAGAGCTGTGTCCTCAGAGAAGCAACAGCCTGTGTGTGCTGCACAGTGTAGTCTACTTCACGTCCACCCAGGGCTGCACTGGAAGTGCCTTGTGCCCCACTCTAACCAGAAGTACAAGCAGAGAATCCTGCAGAATGTGGCCTAGCCAAGATGACATATCACAAAACTACCCCTTTTTATAGATGGGGAAACTGAGCCCCACAGAGGCTTGTTAACATGCCCAGGAGCCCCCTGCGCACCCAGGCTCTGTCGCACAGGCTGTGGGTGGTCAGCAGCAGCAGCTGCCGGGCAGAGTGCCAGCCCCAGATGCGGTGGTGGGGGTCGGGGGCCCTTGAGCACAGGCACGGGGCACAGAGTGGAGACTGTAAGGTTGGAGGCTGGCAGTGTGCTGACCCAGCCATAGAATGGCAGGTTTGTTAGCCTCTGCGAGCCTCAGTTTCCCAATAGCTAGATGGGTTCATTGTAGGGCATCCTTACAGGGGTGTGTGCGATCTAGGGAGAGGATGCGGGGCGTCAGGGAGGCAGTTATAGCCTATAACCCAAGAGCTGTGCAGAGGCCAGCACCCTCCCTTGGAGGAAGGGCTTTCAGAGCTGGATGGTGGGCAAGGAGTCATCACTGCCCAGCCCAGTACCTCCCCTCAGCCCAGACCTCCAAGCTGGAGCGGGGTGGAGCCCAGTGTTCCTTCCCCACACAAGGCCAGTCTGGGTGGCATGCAGTTCAAGCCCTGGAGTGGGTACATTGTGCATGGGGGCTGCGAGTCAGGATGCTGGGCTAATGGGGCCCACTGGAAACCGGGTTTTCTGTGACAGGCCCTGCCTGTCCTGTCTCCCTCCCCAGTGGAACAGCAGCCTTTCAGAGCACGGTCTTCAGGCATTGTTCCTACCAGACTTGGTGAGTCAGAAGTGGACTCCTGGGCACCAGGACAGCCCAGATGTGGCAGGGGGGAAATGGAACAGCAGCTTCACAGCCCACTGTGCTGCAGGCGGTGCACCAGTTTCCCAGAGTTTGGTGCTAAATTTAGAGCCCAGTGTCTCTGTGAGCTTAGTTTTTGTTCAGTCAGAGGTGAAATCCAGGGATAGTGGAATCCACCTGCCTGTCACAGCCTGGCTGGCAAGTGCCACCACCCATTGGGGCAGTGCTGGACACCGACAGTGGCTGTGTCTGTGCTTGTCCTTGGCCACTCCCTGTCTGTCCCTCAGCTGGGCTGTGTGACCACTTTGCAAGGTCCCTGACCATGGCCTTGGGGCCATAGACCTTGCATAGGGACCTTGGTGCACGCACAGGGTCTGGCACTGCGCTCGGCACTCAGTAAAGGCTGTTAGAAATTATGAGGGAGGGGGCTGGGGGCTGGGTGAGAAAGGGGGAGGGATCAAGACATTCAGACTGGCAGTCACAGAGCAGTCACAGGGATGCAGAGCACAGCGTAGGAGACACAGTCAGTAATGTGTAATAACCGTGTGTGGGGCCAGGTGGGGACGAACTGTCAGGGGGATCACTCTGTAAGGTGTGTGACTGTCTCACCGCTGCGCTGTGCACCTGAAACTCATACAGAGCAGTACTGAGTGTAAACTGTAATTGAATAGAAAGTTTGAAAAAGTGATGAGAGACACCTGGCCAGCAGTGATGCCTGTGATAAGCTTGTTCCCTTTGTTGGGGCCGACATGGGCTCAGATGATGTGTTCGGGCACCTGTCCTCTCACCCTGTGGTGTTCCCGCTGCCCTGTGCAGGTGCAGGGGCCCTAAATGGTGGCATCTACCAGCCCCTCCAACCTGGAGGGCTCCCTGCTTCCCGGTTTCTCTGTCCAGTCTCTTTCTCTTGTTGTCGGTTCGGCCCTTGGCTGTCTGGCAGGTATACTTGCTCCACTCTGTGCACACACGAGTGCTGGGTTGCTCATGGGAGGGGTGAGGCTGCATCTTTTGATGAAGGGGACCGTGGCCATCCTGAGACATTTTGAGGCCGTGAGGGGAGATGAGCTCCCTGCATCCCATGAAGGCAGAGAGGGGAAGGAAGCAGGGTCCATGAGAATGCTGACCCGTTGAACTTACCACCTCTGTGTGAACCCAGCTCCTTCCCTCTGGGCCACAGCAACAAGCTGCACACCCCACCAAAGGCCCAAGGAGGCGTCCGGTGCTGAGCGTGTGCATGTGGCAGCTCTGCTCAGCCAGGGCCCCGTCTCCTTGGGAGACTGGTTGTATGTTCACCGAGACAGCTTATGGCTGCGAGTAACAAGCTCAGCCCACACATCCCTCATTCATTGTCTCACGGAAGAAGCCCAGGGGTGGGGTGTGGGGTGCAGGTGTGGGGCTGGGGCTGGGGCTGGGAGGGAGACCGAGTTGCTTCAGGGCCCAACAGGCAGGGAAGGGTGGCTTCAGAGCATGGCTTAGACGGCGGCTGCCATGGTCAGATGGACAGGAGAGTGGCCTGACCCTGGCCATGGGGTGAAGGGCTGGTAGCTCTCCCTGCGAACAGAGAGGAGGAGAGGAGAGCGCATCGAGGGCCTGGGCGGCAGTGAGAGTGACTGCAGAGCCTGGAGTCTGCACTGGCCATCTGAGGGTGACACATGCTGGGATGGTAGACTTTGGCTCCTTGGAGATGCCACAGTGCTGGAGCCAAGCAGGTCATGGGGGTGACCCGTGGGCCAGCAGACAGGAGTGGGATGGAGCTCCGACTCCTGCCCTTGGATTGCAGGTGGGAACACGTGTGGGCCTCAGGTCTCAGGCAGAACCTGAGTTTCTGGTGCAGGTGAGGGGCTGTTGTTGCAGCAGGTGTCTTGCTCGAAGTCTGAACGCGCCACCGCTGCCCAGTGGGGGGGGTCTCGGTGCCGCCGCCGCCAGTGCACACCAGGGCATCCACATGGATGTCAGCAGACGTGTGGCCTGACTTCCTAACTGCTGCTACCTGGGATTTCCTGAGGTGACAGGCCTTTTCACGTTTGCTTCTTTCCTCCCCACATTGATGGGCATGTTCAGATGCAGTAGGAGTCTGGCCCTGGTGCAGGTGACAGGTGGACACCTGCTGCTGGATCCTGTTGCCACGGCAACAGGAAAGTGAGGCCTGCCCCTGCTCAGGGGCTGGTGAGAGCAGGCCGACTGCCTTCCTCTGCCATGGCGTCTCCCGGGCTCTGATGCGTGAGTGTCCAGGCAGGGATGGGAATTTAAGGGGGTGGGAAATTAGAGGTCTGACCAGAGAATAGCATCCCCTTCCCTTCCTCTCATGTGTCTGCCACCACCAGCCCCAAGGACACCATTTCCTATCTGCTTGTCAACTAGCGGGAGCCACCAGAAAGGCAGCCCCACTTCCTGTTGACACTTCAGTATGGAGAGTAAAATACGTTTATCTGGGGCACTATTTGGAATGGTCTGAGAAATTGTAGATTCTCCACTGTGGGACCCAGTATTGGACTTGGGATGGCGTGGCTTTGGCAGCTGTAACTGGGCAGCTTAATCAATAAACGTTTATCCCTCCCAAACATTTCCCAGTTTCGAGGCTGGGCGTCCAGGATCAGGCACTGGCTGACTCGGTGTGCAGTGAGGAGGCTTCCAGCTTGCAGACTCGGCTGTGAGCGCTTGTGGCCTTTCCTCTGAACTGGGGGAAGAGTGAGCGAGGTCTCTGGTCTCCTCTTGCAAGGGCACTGTTCCCATCCTGGGGCTTCAGCCTCATGACCTCCCATAACCCTATGTACCTCTGATGCTGCACCTCCAAGTGTGCAACATGGGAATTTGGGGGGGGGCACAAACATTCAGTCCCAAACATGGGGCCTACCAACATTGAAAGTGGACCTTCAGTCCCTGTCAGGAAGTATTTATTCTCTCTCCCACCCCTCCCGTCCCTCCCTTCTGCCTTTCACTCGTCTGTGAATTCATTCAACAAGTGTTTTGAGCACCAGACACTATTCCACATCCTGGGGATACAGCAGTGAACACAGCAGACAAAAATTCTTGTACCATGAAGCTTACTTTTTAGTGGCAAGTGGCAATAAAATTTATGAGTGAGCAAGCGATTGTATAATCGGTGGTGATAAGAGCAATCTGAAAAGTGTGAGCCAGGAGAATGGCAGCGATGCGGGAGGGGGAGCCACCAGGGAAGGCCTGCTCAGGAGGTGTCTGACCCCGAGGGTCATGGCAGCTGTGAGGGTGTGTCCTGCAGATCTCCCGGTGCAGACAGTGAAGCAGACCGAGGGCCTCGTTGCTGCGAGTTGAAACCCATGGCTGCTTCTATGTGAAGGCATCGCCCTCTGACCTCTCCTGGGAGACCGGGGCCTCCTGGTCAGCAGCCTGGCCCAGGAACTCTGTGCAGATGTCTGTAGACCCTACTCACCTCTTCTCTTCAGTCCCTCCCGGGGTCCAGACCCACCTCACCACCGGACTGTGGCCTTCCCCCTCAGTCCTCACCTCCTTTTATAAAGATGTTTCCCCCATTTCAGCCTCTGGGCTGGTGTTGCAGCGAGTGTGTCCCGCCTCTCATCTGCTTCTCGGAGAACCAAGAGTGCCGTGTGTGTGGATTACCGCAGGTCAGAGAACCAGTGAGTCTTTGGCAGGAGAGGTTGGTGACGGTGGAGCTGGGGTCTGACTTTGCCCTGTTGACGTGTGACAGGTCAGCCTGCTATGGTTCCACCAGTGCTGGCAGGACACAGGCGCATGGTCAGAGATGGGGGACTTGCGTACCCGTGGCCTGGCCACACATGCATTGGCCGACACCAGCCTGAGGGGCAGTCCAGACTCGGGGTGGGTGGGGGACAGACAGTGCCTCCTGTTGGTGGGAGGAGGCCTGGGTACAGGGAAGGGACCACTGCAGCCAGTTCTGCCATCAGCTGCCAGTCAGGACAGGACCCAGGTGACTGAGGAGCCTGAGGACACAGAGGAGGTCCCCGTGTGGTCAACAACGGCCTCACAAGGGGCTTACATCTTCACCCTTCCCCAGTTCTTCTGAGAACTGAGCACCCATCATGCAGGGCCAGTGGCTGCCCACAGGCCTTAGAGAGAACGCAGCTGTGCCCACCCTGCTGGCTGGGAGCAGGGCTGAAATAGACCGTGCGACCCTTCTGTTTCCACTCCCTGTTTGGGGGACTGGGGGTGGGGAGCGGCAGGGGTGGGTCTGCCAGGGACATGCCAGGCCAGCTGTCAGCTCCATAGCCTCGCCCCTGTGGAAAGTGTCCCTCTAGTAACTGATTTGCTGTGTTTTGCCGTGGCCCTGGTTATCTATACCCATGGTGACCATGCAAAAACAGTGGGCTTATGCTGGATTCTAGGAGCCCAGGTGTGGTGCATTGCTGTCTCTTGGCTTCAGAGAGGTTGTGTGGGCCCGCAGTTGGGGGGACCCGGCCTCTGTCCTGTACCTGTCACAGTGGGACTTCCAGCATGGGACCCTCCTTGGGGGCCTCGGTTTCCCTAACTGAGGTGTCGGGATTGGGCTCAGGGGTCTCTGAGGACAAGTCCAGCTGTGTGTTTCTATGAGTGGAAGTGTTGAGTGTGTCTAGGATACAGAGGGAGAGTCCCGGGCCCACTTGAGGCTGGGAGCTGGCTGCGCTGTGGGAGGCAGGCAGTGGTGTGTGGCTGCTGCAGCTGACAGGCCCGCTTCCTGCTAATTTGGTGTCCTCACTATATAATTATCCTGTGAAACTCCCTGACTGAAGGCTGTTTTAAAAATTTCCTTCCCTGACTCCTACCACTCATCGCCCAGACTCGTGAATGGGGAAAGTGGGTGTTCACAGCCCCGGGGCGGGGAGCGAGGGATGGTAGGCAGCCGGCCCTTTCCTGGATTCCCCAGCACCACCCCCACCTGGGATTCTGGAGGGAGCGGGCGGGTGGGCGGTGCTCCAGAACAGGAGGCGGTCCCTTTTGACTTGCATGGGCCTCAGTCTCCTCATGTGTCAAGTGGGGGAGGGAAGTGTCTTCCTGGTGGGGTGTTGGGAAAAGATGACACACTGCGCCTTCTGACCCCAGGGAGGCTGTGAGAGTGGGGCTTCTCTCCAGTCAGCGGTCTGGGCCCGTGCGTCCCTCCTCTGGGCCTCGGCTTCCCAGGCACAGGTGTGTGGCAGGGCCGTTGTGGGGTTCAGTGGGGCGCTACCCAAAATTGCTCGCCTGGAACTGGTCCTCAAAATGTTGGTGTTTACCGTGACTTTCAGCCATGGCAGGGTGCCCGTCACCCTCTGCAGGGTCCTGTGTGGGTCTGGGTGTGTCGTCCAGCTGGCCGTGGGCTGGTCGCCAGTCCTGTGAGACGTGGCCAGAGCTGACGACTAGTGGGCCTGTCCACTCGACTCTGGGCACTCCTGGGAGCTCTCCAGGGGCAGGTGCCGGTGCCACTTCGATGGCCCGTTCCCTGATGTGCTCCTGACATTTCCTTCCCCAGGATGAGGTCAGGGGTCAGAGTGAGTCCATCCAGGGACAGGGTGCTCTGTATCTGTATTTGTATTTAAAGCTTTGTGATTTGTTTCCTATCTAACACGCTCATTGCCCCTCGAACAAAGACACTGTGCACTGTGAGCATGACTGGTGTCTGCCCAGGTGCACAGGTGCCTGTCTGAGCATAGGCCTGGGTTGGGAGGATGCCCCCCCCCCCAGGGCAGTGGTGGGGGCTGCGAGGCCTTCACTTGTTTCCAGGCCTGATGCAGTTCTGGGATCAGCAAAGACGTTTGATTTTGGTTTGGGTGAGTGTTCTTCTGTATGACTTGGGTTTAAAAATTAAACATAAGATGTGCTGCTTTGGAACTGGAAGTAGACGCTTGGCAGGAAAAAAGATGGACGTTGGGAACACACTGCAGCAGAAGGCACAGCCCCCCACGCTTCCTGGCTGTCCCCCCCCCCCCCCGAGAGAGCCAGGCTGAGAGGCAGGACGCTGCTGTAGACTGTGCTGCGTTTGTTCTGCAACTTCCCTTGGACTGAAGGCCGGCACATGGGGCCATGGAGGTGCCCCTCTGAGGGTGGTGGCTTAGACCCCTTCTGACTGGCTCCCGAGGCAGGTATCCTGTGACAGAGGACAGGACCAACAGACCCTGCTGCTCTGACCTGGAGGGGACTCATGCAGCCAGCAGGTAACTTGCTCCCAGTGCATCACCTGAACCCAGCCAAGGTGGTGAGCCCTGACCCACCTGCCCAGCCCCCTCAGTGCGGCTTGGGCAGCCAGCAGCCTCTGCTTCCTGCTGGCTGCGCCAGTGCTCTCAGAACGACACTGCCCCTGGGGCGGGGGTGCTGGCAGGGCCTGACCAGGGAGAGGTGGAGTCACTCGACGTGGTGGTGTTGGACTAAAAATCTGCTGTCACAGTGCAGTTATCCTCAAGTCCCCTGTCTTGGACATTTGAGCAGAACTTAAAAAGTTGTTAGTTACAAAGAAAAGAAAAAAGAAATGGGGGCAAAATCTTAGAAGTGGAAGGGAAGTATCGATAACATGGGGCTACTGTGCTGGCCACTGGCCCAGCTGTGGTCTCACCTCCTCAGGTGGGAACA
Organism: Artibeus jamaicensis; assembly: GCF_021234435.1. Classification (NCBI taxonomy): domain Eukaryota; kingdom Metazoa; phylum Chordata; class Mammalia; order Chiroptera; family Phyllostomidae; genus Artibeus; species Artibeus jamaicensis. The sequence continues at coordinate 88,213 of NW_026522049.1, read as the reverse complement.
TGGGCCATGTGTCCAGTCTCTCCCACCAGTCTCCCCTCGCCCTCACTGAACTGGCCGCCTTGTCTCGTCTGGTTCGTGCTGCTGCCTTCGCCCGGGACCCTGCTCCTCTCTGACGCACCCCTCCTCGTCTTCAAAGGTGGATTTGCAGGACTCTGAAAGGTCCTCAGCCATCAGGCCCGTCAGCTGTTTTGACTGCACTTGGCTGAACCCATTGGTTCTTCCCACTCTGCGTCCCCCAGTGGCGCCCTTGGCGTTGGAGTAGCCGCCTAGCACGCATCTGTTGTGATGCTGCCTTGGCCCTGCGACTGAGGCAGGGTATTGAGTGCCCGGCACAGGGCTGCTGGGAGTGCAGCCCCTGCTGCACCGAGTCAGCTCACAGGGACTGAGCCCCACGTTACATGGACAGTAGACCTCATCAGCACACACTAAACGTACCCCTAACTGAAGTTCTCCTTGGCTAGAACCCCAGAACGCAAGGCCCAAGCCTTGTAATGTGGGCTTATGGTGTTTGTAGGCATTGAAACCTATTTTTTAAGACCAAGCTATAGTTTCAAGTATTCTAGTCTAAATACCTTTTAGGATTGGAATGGAGACACTGGAGATTATAGGAGGAAGATAATCACTCAGGATAACACAAGGAGTCCTTTGCTTTCTCTTGGCCTCAGTTTTCCCATTTGCAATCAGGAGGAGTAGGTAGTTGGATCAGCATTTGGGTGTTTGGTCTGTATCCCCAGCCTAGCACATGCCATGAGTGCCACCTAGTGGTGAGGGAGGACTTTGGCTGCTGGAGAGAAACCTAATGATTTCCTTAGATGTCAGCAAGGGTGAGGCTGTGAACAGGCGACTCTGCCTTCTGGCCAGGTGAGCCTCCCTGAGGATAGGTATGAAGAGGCGCAGTGAGAAATACCCCCCTGGTTCTGCCACTGACCCCGCTTGATCTTGGCCAAGCCTCTTCCCTCTCTGGGTCTCCGCTTCCCCACTGGCAACCTGAGGGGTCAGTGGACTGATGGGCATCTGGTTTCTGAAATGGTAAGAGACGTGTGTGTACAAGCGGTTTTGTTGGATGAGGGCCAAGAGCTTTGATTGCTTTCTGAAAGAGTGCTCCCAGGAGCCGTGGTCTAGAGGAACCCAGGACAACGGCATTCCGGGGACTTCCCCCTTGGAATTTGTGCGTGTCTGGGGGGAATTACTGAGGAAGCCAAAGCCCCCAGCTAAGTGCTAGTGACCAAGGAAATGCAGCCTAGTCCCTGGTGGCCCAGGCTGGTAGCGGAGCTTTGAGCTCTACAGACCTGTCAGCTGAGGATGTGGCCCTGGCTTTCCAGCTCTTGAAGGGACTGTAGCGTCCCTGGGCAACTTCAAAGATGGGGGTTGACAGCTTGCATTACTGGAAGACTTATGTCCCCACAGTCCAGCTCCTTCTGGACCTCAGTGATCAGCTCCAGTCCGGGCTTCACCCTACCCAACTCACCCCCAGAACTCCAGTTTCTTTCAAAAATACTCCCCAAAAGCGCCCCACTCTGGCTGCGGTGGAGTGTCGAGCAAGGGACAGAGAAGGAGGACGAAAGCATTAGCTCTTGAGACTCTGCTTTGTGAAGGCACTGTGCTAAGTACTTGACCAGAGTGGGTTCATTTTACCCTCACAACGGCTCGGGAAGCAGGGTGTTCCCTGGCAGGGCTGCAGACACTAAGGTTCAGAAATGCTGAGTGACTGGCCCCAGATAACAGCATTTGTCGGTGGCTGAGCTGGGTCTCCAGTGTCTGGCAACCCACACATGCTGGGTGTGTAGGACTGAGGGGGAGGGGTCTCTGAAGGTGGCTCATGCCAGCTGGCTTTACCTGGCTGATGGTGTGTCAGCTCCTGTGTCAGTTACCTAAAATTGCCCACCGCCTCTGTCATCTGGCTTTCTCATGTCTCGAGTGGTGCCGGTGACTGAGGATTTGACCCAGGCACTTCCTGGACCGCACCGTGCTCTGCTCCTAGCTGGGGTTGGGAGTCCACCCATGCAGAAGTACACACCTCTTCTCTGCTCCCTCAGGGCCTTCAGACTGCCCTTCCTGGCCCGAGGCAGCAGGCTGCCCCTGCCTGAGAGCAGGCCTGGGCTGGTGCAGGACGCCTGCCCTGTCTGCGCTCCAAGCCCACGGCAGTGATAGCTGCCCCCACTCAACTGGCTCACTCTCCAGCCAGCCTTCTGCACCTGGGGGTTTCTGGACTTTTGGAAGCCATCAGACTTGGGGATGTTGTACTTCTCTCTGTAGATGAGGTCCAGATTCACATGGACACCCTGCTTTCCTGTCTGAAACAGAGCCTTCTTACCTGCTTTCCACCACTTCAACAGATACTGACTAGGCCTGGCACCACCTGTCCCTGTCCCCTGCTTCCCCCTCCCACCCTTGGATTTGGTAAGGGAGATGCTCATTTGAGTGATGGGTGGAGCAGAAATGATTTCCCAAAGATGAGTAGCCAGTCAGTGGTGGAGCTGGGATTCGATCCCACGTGGACCCTGTCTGAGCCTGTCAATTACCGAGCTGTGCTGCGCAGAGAGGGCTCTTGTGGCTCCTGGCTGTATCATCCAACTTACTTAGCTTCACAGCGTTTGCAGCTTGGATAAGCCCACCTTCCACATCTTCATTGTCATGCTGAGTCTAGTCAGGGGCTCTGACCCTGCAGGTGACAGTGGCCTCTTACTACTAGTCTTTGTCAGCGCTGTTGCACTGATTTCCAGCCTGCCTGGAAGTGGAATTATATACCCCTCAGTGGGTTCTCAGGGTTGCCCCCCACACGCCTCTGAATCTGGATGGAAAGCTTCTCTAGCAAGTTCCAAACTCGTCTATAAAGCCTATTAGATATGGAAAGGCACTCAGTCTGTAGTGATGTCTTCTGAGTAAGATCCCTTTCTTTCTTCCTTTCGTTTCTTGGAATTTTCTCTTGGTTTCCATCCAGTTCACTTTCCTCACTAATATCCCTCAGTTCATGACCCTTTAGCTGCCCCAGTTTTGAATCTTGGTCTCCAATTGCTCTAACCGTGTAACTTTGGGGAGGTTTGGTGAGGCAGATGCAGACTAGAGACTGCACAGTGGTTCACAGTTGTATCTGTTCAGGGCTCCCTGGGGAGAACACCAGGGAGGCACGGGTCAGTGTCGAGGCAAGGGAGGGGGTGCCGAGGGCAGTGCCTCTGCTGTGGTTTCCTTGGGGAGGGGCAGGCCAGGCCGGAGGACAAGCTTAGGGCTGGCTTGCTGTGTTCGAAAGCAGTGCCTCTCAAAACTCACATGTGCTGTGACTGTTAGAGCACATGGCTTGGGGTGATGTTTTGGGGTGAGACAGGGTGGACCTGGGAACAGTGAGCGGTCACTTTGTAGATGTTAAAGATCAATTTATAGAAATTAAAAGTATGGTTAACTCAACTCTTCCATCCCAGAAACCTGCTGAGATGAAGCCAAATTTTGTGGTCTTGCCTTGGAGTTTGGGATGTAGCCCGCCCGTCCCCACATGGTGATCGTCCAGGGGATAGAGATTCAAACAGGTCTTGTGGGTCGTCTTCTCCCGGCTTGCATGAGGCTGGGAGTGGTGGTCCCTTCCTTCAAGTGTGATGTCCCTGGCTCCCTATGAGGCTATGAGCAACTTCTCCTATGAGGTGCCAAGAGCCAGCTTTGGTCTCCTAATAGTTCCTGATGGCACCCACGCTTGTGAATGAGGAGGGAGGATAGAACCCTGAGTCCTCACCCTGTGTCTTGGTCACACAGGTAAGAACTAACATTTACTGTATTTTTTTTTGGAGCATAAGATGCACCCCCCAAATTTGGAAGAGTGCACATCTTATAGTCTGAATGTAGCTTACCTGGCTCACTGGGGGGGGGGGCGCGGTGGTGGAGCAGGGTCATAGGAGGCAGGAGCACAGTCACTGCTGCATGAAGCTGGCAGCAAGGGTGGGGGGATGCTGTGGGAGGAGCGCGTATCCCGGTGGTACGAAGCAAGGGAGGCAGGAGCAGAGTCCCCACTGCGGTGTACAGTGCTAGGGAGGAGGGCACAGGCAGTGCAGGCACATTAGGCCTGTAGCACCCCTACGTGCCTCCATCATATGACTGGTGTGTCCCCCATTAACATCAACACAGGGAAATTTCACTGCAAGGTCACCTGTCAATGTGGCCCTGCAGCTGTTGCAAAACTACAACTCCCAGCATGCTTGGACAGGTTGGGATGATGGGAGCTGTGATTTGGAAACAGCTGCAGAGCCACCCAGGTTGTGCAACACTGCAACACCCCCATATGAGAGTTTTGCACAGCCTGTAGCCCTCCAGCAGCAGATCCCCTCATAACAGTGTGTCATCCACTGATGTTCTCAGCTACAGTGCCCCTGCAACTATGAAGGACACAGTGCTGATAGTTCTGTCATTACTGTATTTTGTTGTAGAAAGATACGATAGTGTACTGTAGTCTCCTGCTGAATCTACCATAATTGTGGAAAAATGTCAAAGCAGAGAAGGATTTCATATAAAATCCCTTTTAAACTGGAGGTAGTGAAGTACGCCAAAGAACATGGGAACAGAGCAGCAGAGAGACACTTTGCGCCACCTCCAGTTGAAAAAATGATACGGCAATGGAGGAAACAAGAGGATCAACTGCAAAAAAATGGACAAAATAAAACAATGTTTTTGTGCTGTGTATGTTCAGCTTGCTGCAAAATGGCCACAGTTAGAAGTGGATATGAAAGAGTATATCACACGTCACAGGAACAATGGCTTTTCAGTATCTACAGAAATGATCATATGTGAAGCCAAACATCTTGCTGCAGAGAAAGGCATTGAGGACTTCACTGGATCACCATCATGGTGCCACAGTTTTACGAAGAAATGTGGCCTTGCTGTGCACACCACAACTAGGATTGCACAAACAATGCCTATGGGATATGAATCCAAGATTGTGTCTTTTCACAAATTTGTACTGGATGCAAGAAAGAAAAATTGATTTGAAATAAGCCAGATTGGGAACATGGATGAAGTCCCGTTAACCTTTGATGTTCCATCAAACAAGACTTTAGATGTGAAAGGTGCCAAAGCCATAACTGTGAAAACCTTAGGGCGTGACAAAACCCATTACGTGGTGGTGTTGTCCTGCTGTGCAGATGGCACCAAACTGCCACCAATGCTGATTTTCAAGAGAAGAAACATGCCAAAAGAGGCAATCCCAAGAGGAGTTGTTCATGTTCATGACGAAGGATGGGTGGATGAAAATGGCATGAAGATGTGGATAGAAAAAGTGTGGTCCAAACATCCTGGAGGGCTTCTGGAAAAATCTGCTTTACTAGTGTTTGACCAGTTAAGGGCACATATCACTGAAGCCACAAAAAAAGAGATTAACAAAGATAAAACCCATCCCACCATAATTTCTGGGGGGCTTACTAGCCAGTTGCAACATTTAGGCGTTTCTATTAACAAGCCATTTAGAGTTTTCATGAGAGAGGAGTGGAACAAATGGATGGCTGGTGGAGATGATGACCTGACACCAACTGGACGAATGCAGAGGCCCACGGTTATCTGAGTTTGCGGGTGGGTGAAAACCCCATGGCAGGCAGTTAAGGATGAAACCGTTGTGAGGTCCTTCAAAACTTATGTGGCATCAGCAATGCCATAGATGGCTCTGAAGATGACATCCTCTGTGAACAGAGTGAAGACAGGGATACTAGTGATTCTGAGGAACTGAGCTTCATAAATGTGGACAGTAGTGACGAGGGTTCTTGGGGTTCCCTGATGACTGGAGGAGTTTCCGTGCCTAAAGCTTAAAGTCAGTGGTAATGGTTGTTAATGCTGCTGTTGAATTCTATTTACATTTATACTGGTGCAATATTATTTATGTTACTAAATATTTTAGCACACTTTTTGCATCAAAAATGTTTTTCCTCCTCTAAAACCTGTGTGCGTCTTATGGTCCAGAAAACATGGGACTAAGTGCTCTGGAGGCCCCCTTAAAGGTAGGTGTGCCAGTGTGGTGGGCGGGCCGAACCCGGGACCTGCATTTCAAATGAGTGAGGAGGTCACTGTTTCAAAGCACAAGGAGTGTTTGGTCTCAAGTTTCAGGAGAGTCACGTGTTCTGAAGGCAGAGGTGGCTTTGGAGCTGTTGCTGAGAATGTGATTAAAAGGCATGGCAGGGGCTCAGTCTATGGTTTCCATGTTAATTAGCTCTTTGTTAGGACAGGGGGCTGACTGGAGCAGCCAGGAGCTGAGGGGACGAGTCACTGCATCCTGGTGGCAGGTGGGAGTCCTGGGTTCTCAGGCAGACAGGACGGCGACTCCGGCGACTCCGTAGGATCGTTCTTCCTTCCAGCTGAGCCCAGGAAAGGGGGTGTGGGGAGTGGCAGCACAGTGCACCCAGCTGGGAGGGCTCTTGGTGACAGCCAGTATTCATAGGCCAGGGGAGCGCCAAGGTCTGGCACAGACGTCCTGTAGCCTGGAAGATCGGGTAGCAGAGAACAGTCTGGGAGGGCTCGGGCTCTCGGAAGGGAGTTTTTGAGCCCAGGTTGAGTTATCCAGGTATGTGGTCACCCTACAGGGACTCCAACTCAGGCCCCACAATAGAGAACTAGGTATTTCTGTTCTCTTATTTTTCATTTCAGTAATGACTTTCTATTTACATTTCTTGTTGTGAATAGAAACATATACTCTATAAGTTTAATGACAATTCCGTTATTCTGTGAGAAAAAACAGACTTGAGTGTGCTTTGCCTCTAACTGAGGTCAGCACACACTTCTGCAAAGGGCTGTAGAATAGATCCTTGTTGCTGCATGGCCCGCACAGTCCCTGTGGCCACTGTGACCGAGCAAACCGCCTCTTCTACAGCAGGAGGGCGGCACCGCCATGTCTCTGAATAAAACCCCGGCCCGCAGGTGGAGGCTGCTGGGCAGTCACAGTACTTTTCTGTTAGGTATTTGGTTTTATAAAATACCTTTTTGCTCCCTTTTGATATGATGATGTGCGTGTTTTCTTTCTCTTTTCTTTTTGTCCTTTCTTTCTTTTTATGCCCTGTATAGGTATTTTGGGGCTTGCTTACAGGTCTCCTCCAAGGTGCACAAATGCCTTTGCTGAGATGCAGAGAGGTTCACAGCTCTCAGAACAGTTCTGCAGGAGCAGGCTGCCCTGGTGTGAAATTCTGCTGTGTCCTCACCACAGCAGTTGGGGCCAGGACGCAGCAGAGTAGACATGAGGGGACCTGGCTCTGCAGGGAATTGCCAGAATTACAGGCCCACACTCACCCTACCAGGTGTTTTGTAGCCTTGGAGTAAACTGAGCCGTGTCCTGGTTCAGGCTCTCCGCCCTCGTCTTCTGGATGTCCCAGCAACCTCTGTCTGGAGCAGACTGTCACAGAAAATGGGTAGGCATTTAGAGAATTGGTTTTTGAGCTCCATCTTTCCCTTCCTAAAGATTGGACGGCTCAGTTGGAGGTAGAGAATCTCGTTCTCCGTAAATAGGCCCCAGGTCTCCGTGACCATAGCCGAGGAGAAATCTGGAGATGTGGCTGCTTTTCACATGACTATCGTGAGTGCAGGCCCTCCCTGGGCCTGACCTGCGTAGGTGACTGCTTGTAGAATGGACCTGTCTTTGCCACGTAGGCACATGGGCTCTGACAGGGCTCAGCCCTTTCTCCCCTTTGTTTTTCCAGGTTCATGGGAGATGGTTGGAATGTTAGAACTTGTTGGTTGTTTTTCTTTGGCTGTGAACTTGGCCAGTGATTCAGGAGGCACCTGCCACTTGATTAAACCTTTTCATGGCCTCATGGCACAGAAGGTCCAGCCCTGAACTTGAGAGTCAAGAGTAGACTCTTAGTTCCACCCTGTCATTGCCTGGAGGGTGATGCTGAGCATTTGCTTTTCCTCTGATATCTCAGAAGCCCACTTTAGGAGTATGCACCTGAACTTGGCCTATCCCTGGAGACAATACAGAGTGTGTGAGCCCCTCACCACATAGGCAGCTGGGGCCCAGTCCTGCAGCAGGTCTCGGGGGAACTTCTCAGAGTGACTCTCCAATTGCAAGATAGCTGGGACACCTCCCCCTGGGGGGTTCACTCCCTCGTACAGGCCAAAAAAAAACCCCTCTGATGGGGCCCTGCAGATGCTGGTGGCAGAGGGCCTGTCCAGCAAAGTGAAGAGGACAGGGTGGGGTCGCCACCCGTGTTGGCTACAGAGAATGGAGTGTTTTCCTTGGTTTGTTCATTGTTTCATTGGTTCGTTCAGGCATAATAAATATACCTGGAAGAGATTCTATATGTGTATATGCAAGTTTTGCAGTACTTTGATATTCTATTTTGTTTGGCAGACAGAGATTATATTGAATTGGAAGGAAATGTCTCATTTGGGGCAATTGAAATGGTGCCAGCCTGTGGGTGACTGTGTTGCAATCTTGTGATGCTGGATGGACTGTGGTTGTGGGGTGTTTGTGGGGAGAATGATGACTGAGGCCGCGTAGGAGTGGACTCCAGTGTGGAAACCCTGCCATCACGGACCTGCAGTGTCCGAGAGCATGCTGACATGAGGACTGCATGGCATTGTCTTCTGATGTGCCCCCAGCCATGGCAAGTACCCAGAAGTTCACACTCACCTTCCTCCTGCTGCCCACCTGCACTGCAGTGGTGGGCAAGGGGACCTGGGGGCTCCCAGGAAGAGAGAGGAGCCAGCAGGGTCCACTCGGATCAGTGCTGGTGAGCACCCAGCCTGGCAGGCAGAGCACTTGCCCTTCAGGGCACTCGCTGCAGGACAGCCCTGTGCCTCCGGGACAGACAGTGAGAGATGAGTGCAGGGAGGTTGGGGAGTAAGGACCCAGTGGAGGCGACCATGCAGAACGCAGCAGAGGGCCTTCCCGCAGTGGTCAGGGTCCAGGCCAGCTCCGCGGGACTCTGAGCTGGGCTTTGCATCTGGACGGAGCAGGCAGCCCAAATGCAGAGAGCTACATGGACAATGCTGCAGAAAAGGGAAAGTGGAGGGCGTTCCGTGTTTCCCTGGCTGGTCTGCTGTGGGTGGTTAGTACATTTCCTGCAGGAATGTCAGACAAGATGGTGGGGGGAGGAGGGGCCAGGATGCTGGGTGGAGGGAGAAGTGGGTGTGGTGGCTGTGGAGGCCACTGAGGTTCCAGAGCAGGCGCAGTGTGCAGGGGTCTCACCAGTGACCCAGAAGCACGCAGTTGGGAAAGGTGTGCAGAGCCTGATGAGGGGTCTGGTCGGCGGCAGTGATGACAGGACCCCTTGTGCATGCGGGTTCTGGAAGAGCAGCCTCTGCCTCTGTTTTTTTCCGTCTCCTGAGAGCAAGGCACAGCTGTGGGACTTGGTCCCTGGCCACTGTACCCCCAGTTGCTGCCCCCTCTGTGGAATCGGAGTTGTTTTCCCTGTGGGAGCGGCTGCCCTTCTTGGCTGGTGGTGTACGGCTTCCCCTGAGGGCCCAGCTCTGCAGGGTGTGTAGGTGAAGGCTGCTCCAGGGGCTGGGGCTCGAGGCCCAGGGTGGCCATGCGGGTTTGCTTTGGTCTCACTGAGCGGCCACAGGCTTCAGTGTGGGGAGACTGAGAAAATGTGAGGGAACAGAAGGATGAGAAACTTGATTTTGAGTTTTTTAAGAGTGTTGGCTCCAGAACCAGTGCGAACAGAAACTTAGATTTCTAAACAACCCTTCTCCCAAGAAGTCATTTCCTGCTCATCCATCCATCCATCCACCCACCCACCAAATATGTAACAAGTGTCTTCTGCCTGCCAGCCTCTGCTGCAGGCAGGGTGAAGCAGCCGTGCACAAGAGAAGCAACTTTCCTGTTTGCCCAGAGTTCATGTTCCAGTGGGGAGATGGAACACAGGCCAGTGTGTGTGAGACACCATTCCCCTCTGCCCTCTGCCCCGCACACCTGCAGGGGAGGGGCCCAGCCACTCTTCTGTGCTTGGCCGTGGAGACATCCCCAGCCCACCTCTGCTTTCTTTGTCTTGTCTTTTCTTAAGCCCCAAGTTAGCGCAAAGTCACGACTGGATCCCAGATTTGGTTTGGGAGTTACAGCCCTGCTTCCGTGCCCGCTCACTTCTTCTGGCTCATTCAGCGGTGGCTGCTGAGCATGCCCGTGCCCCCCGCAGCCTGGAGCACGGCCTTGGCTCGAGTCCCAGGGCCCCAGCCCAGAGCCCGGCACATAGCTGGGCTCAGACTGGGCTTCTCAGCTGTGTGTGCAGACAGGCCTGTGGCTCTGGGGGAGCGTGTGCTGGTCACAGCCCTCAGAGCCATGCCACACTCAGAGGCAGGCTGACAGCTGGGCAGAACCAGCCTCAGAGACAGATACCTCCCTGGCTTCTGTGTGGGACCTGCAGCATCTCTGCAGGGCAGGCCTGGTGCGTATTTGTTGTGCTTCAGAATATAGAGAATGCAATGCCGAGCCCTGCTGGGTGTAGCTCGCCCTATCCACTGGACGTTCCAGCAGTCCTGCAGGAGGAGGAGGAGAAGAGCCCCAGGCACCTTGCCACTCAGAGGGGCCAAAGCAAACACTGGGTGTCTCAACCAAGCCTGCATTCTTGAGCTCATTAGACTGGATGAAATGAGCCCAATCGGATGGAGACAGGGAGGGGACAGAGGTCGTGGCCCTGTGCACAGCTGGGCAGGGCAGCCTGCTTGGAAGAGGGGCTCTGTACTTGGCTGGTCTCCTTACCTCTGCTGTCCGGATTCAGCCCCTTCTACAGCCCAGTCCGCCCCCAACCCTGGGCACTCACAGGGACTCATTAACAAGCGGGTGGACAGGCCGTGGCAGAACCAGTCAGTCGGCAGGAGCGGATTACGTGAGACACAGAGCTGATGTGACAGACTGCTGGGCCAGGGAACCGGAGGGGTGGGGCTTTTGTAACCCAGGGGGGTCAGCCAAGGCCAAAGCAGTTCTGAGGCATGGGGTGGGAAGCACGGGTGGCTTTGTTTGGGCCTGTTGTCCACGAAAGGTGGGCAGGGCATGCCAGCGTCTTGGCCGTCGTTCTGCCTCTTGACTGGATGACCTTTGGCTTCCAGGCTGACGAGCAGCACATTGTTGTGAAGCCCATGGGCAGCTCGGAATCACTGCGGGAGGCGCCACACACTGTGCCCACATCCACGGCTGTGCACAGAGCCTGGGAGGACGATGTCACGGAAGGGGCAGGGGCAGACGTGTCTGGGACCCAGTTCTGACAGGCTGCGGAGCCTTGGACAAGTTGCTCACCCTCTCTGGATTCATTTCACTGTAAAGAGAAGATGATGTTACTTTTGGGTAGAACTGGTCCCAAAGAAAATGCACTGGAAGTGGGAAAACTTAGTTCAAGTACTATGCACGTGGAAGTGTATTTTAGGTGGTACATCCAGAGCCTCAGTGATGCGCGTGTTAGCAGTTTTGGGACCTGTCGGTAGCAAGTCCTGAGACACAATCAGGAGGAGCGCGGGAGGCCAGAGAGTGGTGTAGCCCAGAGGCCACAGAGGGGGCGGGCTGGGGGGGCCCTGTGTGTGAGCGCAGGGCCAGGATGGTTCCTGCAGGCAGCCTCTGCGGCCAGCCCCGTGGGGGCCCCTGCTGGTGTTGGTGGCATCGTAGTCACAAAGGCCCTGTGCCGATGTGGGGGCTCTAACTGGGGTGGAACATAATCTGTGAGCTGGCAGAGGAAGAGGGTTTGAAGTGAGTTTTTGTATGTAGGGGACAAGATCAGTGCAGAAGGCTTGGGCGGAAACCAGAGGGCCCGTGGGTGTACCGGGCCTGGCACACCTGTGCTGTGCCCCTTGCAGAGCTGTGACCAGTGTAGTGAACCAGGGTTGCCGTGTGACTGTTGCCCTCGTCCACTGGCAGCCTTGTCACCCAGAAGGGACCTTGGCAGGGAGGCTGGTGGAGCTCTTGTTCCCGTATGGTTGGCATTCTGTGGATTGGATTGCTTTCCGGGCCCCTCCCTGCCCCCAGGAAGGGTGGAGCCGGACACACACATACACACACTGGGGTTGTTGAGAGGATTAAGTGAATTTGTGTATGGATGAGCTGAGCCCAGCCTGTGGCCTGTAGCTATTACCCAAATATAAATATCATGACTTGCATTATTCATTTAAAGAATCTATAAAGTTTAAAATTCAAGGGCTGGCATTGTCCTCACCAGGCCCTCCTGCCTCCCACCTTCATACCTTTCCCCGAGCCTCCCCTCCGCCTTTCAGTTCCTTCCCTGTTCTCTGCTCCTGGGTGGAGGTCAAATGTCAGCTTCTCTCAGTCCCCCCCAAAGGGAGTGCACACCCCTTTCCTCGTGTGGGTCAGCGTCAGCCATGGTTTCTCACTCAGAGACTGAATTCAGCCCCTGGCAATGAGCTGTCTGCTCAGCGCCTATTGGATGAACCCAATTGTAATGGAAAAGCCCCGTGCAAATGGAGTCAATGGAAAGGCCATAAGAAATACACATTTGAAGCCATGGGTCTTATTTGAACCCCCAGACATGGCCACCGTTTGGACTAGCGAGGTGGGAGGAGAGTCGAGGGGTTGAAAATGTAGCCCTTCACCTAGCCACGTGTGTGTGCACTCAGACAGGGCTCGATCAGTGGGAGCGGTTGTGTTCTCAGACTCTCTCTGGTCCGAGCACCTCTCTGTTTTTCAAGCTCCGGTCAGTGTTTATAGAAACTGAGGCCCACGGGGTGAAGGTGGGGTTGTAGTAGCTGTGAGGTGGGGCAGTTGTTTCCATGGCAGAGAAATGACCTGTGGCATTTTCTCCCTGTCACGGACGTTGACTGGCTCTGCCAGGCCAGCACTTGGTCAGTTTTTTCTCCTTTCAGGCTCAGGCCTCCCGTCTTCTCTGAAAGCACCTGTGGCCCGGTCTGCATCACCAGCTTTCTGTGACCTGAGTCAGGGACCGGGGAGCTGCACCCTTGGGATTCTGGCTGAGTCTCAGCCTGGGCCCTGCTCTCCCACGTGTGAAATGGGGGGATGGATCAAACAGGGACAAGGGTTGGACCATGTCCCCAAGAGGCTGAGCAGAGGGACTGGGAGTGGGCCCCGACCTCTCAGTTGGGGCCAGCCTCCCTCCCGCACACCTGACTCCTCAAGTGTCCAAGTGCTCCCCTCTTCAGGTTTGGGGACCTGCTTGATTGTTTCCTTGGCCACAGGCCCCAACACTATTTGCTTTTCTGAGCTCTGGGCGCTTGGTCCTTCACCCTCAAGCATCAGAGGGCCCTTGGTCCTGAGTAAGGAGCTGGTTTCTGAACCTGTGGGGTATCAGCGCCTTCTTGACAGGGTGCAGATGGCATTGAGGCTCATCCATAGGGCTGAGTGTCCTGACCCTGGGAAGCCATGCAGGTGGCCGAACAGTGTATCTGTCGGAGCGTTAGCTGAGCTGGCTGCCACCTGCTGGGCATCTCCCGGGTATCACTGTTGTGCTTATATGATCTCAATGATACCAGCTGCACATCACTGTAGTCCCTGTGCTTAGGGCTTCTGACAGCTCACTGCATTTAACCTTTGTCTCAGCCCCATGAGGCAGGCAGTCGGGGGGCTACAGCCAGTCTGCAGATGTGGAGAGCAAGGCTGAGCGACATGCAGAGCCGGTAAATGACCACGTCAGGACTGAAGTCCAGCCCCATTAACCACACAGGCCTTTCTCTTAGCCGCAGACCATGTATCTCTTTCAGTCCTCAGACCAACCCTGTGAGGTGGCTGTTACAACCCCTCTTTGGCAGAAGCTGCAGCCGAGATTAAGAGCGGTTAAGAGACCTGCCAAAAGTCGCCAATGAGTGGTTGAGCCAGGTCTGAGCACAGGCACCTTCCGTCCCTGTTTCTGTTTGGTTCTGACAGCAGCCCTGGGAGTCAGGTGCTGTGGCCTCTTGTCATAGAGCAGGGGCCGGGGCTCAGGGAGACTGGGTAATGTCCTCAGGGCCACACAGCCAGGGAGCATGACAGGCAGATGGCACCCAAAGTTGACGCACTCTTCAGTGGCAATCCATTCCTGAACTCCGAGTGATCTTTCTTGGATTTTACCCTAATACAGAGGGCTGTGTTAGGGTTTCCACCGCTGGAGCCGCAGACTCTGTGCAGATCAGTGTGGAGGGTCAGCAGTCGGGAGAAAAGAACCTGCTGTGATGGGCTCGTGGGCTTGAGTGCACGGAGGTCGCTTACTGTAGACCCCAGCTGCACCCTGGCCTGCTCCGTCAAGGCCGCCCAGCACAGTGGACACATTTAGCTTCAGCAGAGTTGCGGCTGGTGGGTCCTGGCCTGGGGCCAGCACTGACGGAGGACCAATCCCGGCTGGGGGAGGAGTCTCAAGGTGGGGACTTTATGAATGGCATGTGGGTGGGTGTGGGCTCAGAGCACAGCCAGGAGCAGAGTGTGCCAGGTCCCGGCCTCAGACCTGGAGGAGCTGTTGGGTAAAGCTTGCTGATTCTGGTTTATTTATGAATTTTAAAATTTAAATTAATTTTAAAGTTTTTAATAAAGATTTTATTTACTTTTAGAGAGAGGGGAAGGGAGGGAGAAAGAGAGGGATAGAAACATCAGTGTGTGGTTGTGTCTCGCTTACTGCATACTGGGGACCTGGCCCAAAACCCAGGCAGGTGCTGTGACAGGTAATTGAACCCATGACCCTTTAGTTCGCAGGCTGGCACTCAGTTCACTGAGCCACACCAGCCAGGGCTAAACTTTAATTGGCTTAAAAAATTACAAAGAATCCATTACTTTCCATAGCTATTCAGGGCTGCATGTCTCAGTTTCTCGGTGCAGAAACGTCAGTGTGAAAAGGAGAGACTTGGGGAGAAGCTAGAGCAAAGCAGAGGGGCACAGGGAGGCTTTGGGGTGAGGGGAGGAGTTGCAGAGAAGGACCAGTGGACATTTCTGTGGGGAAATCGAATGTCACTTTCATCTCGTCTTGTAAAGGCTCATCAGAACTTCCTCGCGCTGGCCAGTCACATCCCCTTATCACTTTTCCAGCCAGCTTTGAGAATCCGAGTGTTGGACGGAGAACTGATAAGGGTATGTGACTGACACTCACAGCCCCCAGAGGCCCAAGGGTCACCTGCGTGTTGGGGACACCTGATGCTCCTGCTCTGGATGCCCAAGGACAGCAGGGGGCTTGAGGAGGAGGGTGCCCCAGGCATCGGGGGCCCAGTCCTTGCTCTCTGCCCCAGAATGTTGGAGCCACCTTTGGGTTTTGTGCTCAGTGAAGCCTCTACTTGGTTCACAATTCTCTCTGCGACTGGTGTAGGGTCTCCCCTGCAAGGGCGGAGCTCAGGTGGTGGGGGGCACTTATTCTTGAGGCTTTCTTGTAATTTTTGAGAGGTGGTTAAAGAGGCCAAAGGGCTTTGGAGTTTTTGGCAATCTTAAAAAAAAAAAAAGGCAGGAATTTCCATCTGATTTGAGTGAAAGTTTATTTCAGGCGTTTTCTTCAGCAAATGATGGATACTCTCTAAACCCAGTTTATAGGAACCATATGTTAGGATAGAATGCCTCATGGCACTAACTGAACTTACAGTCTTTTTGTTGCATTAGGGATAGTTATTTATTATGCCACTGATTCAGAATGATCTTTTAGACTCATAAGTGACCATAGCGAACTCAGTACATGCCTGCTGAGTTGGCCAATGGCAGAGGTTGAGTGGCAGGTAAGCAGGTCTAGCTACATCTATGCGTGAGGTGGGGTCAGTTGTGATGCTCTCATGACCGCAGGTGCTCCTGCTTCCTGGGCCGTGAACACAGGTTACACACAGTGGACCAATCTCAGCTGAACAGGCACTTTTTTTCTTAGTTAAGTGTTGAGTTCCTTAAAGAATAAAGTAGAGTTTTAAAGGTAGATTAAAATGCTGCATTCAGTCCGTGGTTCTCCCCCTTAGCTGCATGCTGGCTTCACCTGGGCATTATGAGTGACCCAGACGTGCAGCCCAGGATGTCCGAGTCTGTGGGAAGAGCGGGCTGGGAGCGGAGTGAGAGTATGAGCCGTGTCCCGGGGTGCTCCTGAGGCCCCTCCCTGCTCTGGTGCGGCCGTGTGCCTCCCGGGCTGCCCGACAAGATGCCCGCACGAGGTCCCCAGAGGTTCTGCCTTTGCTGGTCTGGGTGTGGCATTGTTGCTGGGCCCAGATGACTGACCCTGGTGTGCAGCTGTGATACCCCCTGACGGATATGGGGGTCCGAGTGCCCAGTTTCTAGTTCTCACCCCTGGTATGACTCCAGGTAAATATGCAGCCTTTCCTATGTTTCCTTTTATGTTAAACGGAACCTGTGTGCAGTGGGTGAGTGATGTCTGTTTAGCACCCTTCCTTCCCAAAAGGTGGCTGAGGTCCCTCATTCTTTCACAAGGTTGCAGTTACTCAACGTGACCAGACCCGGAGTCTCCACTGCTAAGCAGGAGAGTGGAGAGGGCCCAGAAGGACACACAGTGGGCTGGCAGGGGCTGCCGGAGGGCAGAGACCCAGCCAGCTGCTTGGGACAGAAAGAGGCCAGGGAGGGGCTGGCTGGCTGCATGGGGGAGTGGCCGTGTGAAATGGGACCCGGAGCCCCCATCCTCCCGTGGGACCTGTGGTGCTGGAGCTGCCCCGTGGTCACCTGGTGAGATGCCACTGTTGGGCTCAAAGGGGCAGAAGCAGAGCATTTATCTCTGTGATCAGTTCTCCAGGGTTGTAGTTCGTTTTCACGGTTCTCATAACTGTGCAGTGTGTTTCTAATTTTTTTTTGGATGCGTTTGAAGCTGTGCATGTGGAGAGACAGACAGCTTGTATTTACCTTTGGGCTGCAAGAGTGTCAATGATTAAGAGTACAGCTCTCGTTTATTTAAGACTTACTGGGACATCTCTGTGCAAAGCCCTTTAAAATATTAATAACTCTTTAATTCACTTTTAAATTATGTCACTTAATGGTCACACCCACAGTTTGAACTCAGCACTACTCTTATGTCCACTTGTTATTGGGGACACTGGGGTCTGAAGAGGCCAGTTAGCATGCCCAGTCACATAGTAGGGGGCAGAGTCAGAGTCAGGACCCAGGACTGTCAGGCCCTGTGGGTGCCGTGCTCCCTCCCTGCACTGCCCTGGTTGGCCGGGGGCACATGGTGCAGTTGGACCCTGGTGTGCACATGTGGGACAGGCCTGAGGCGGGATGGACCTTTTTACCTGCAAACATCAGCTGATCCCCAGGCCTGAGGAGCAGGTTTTGGGGTCATACACATTTTTCAGATGAGAACACTTAATCCTGAGGACACATAGCTGCGAAGTGGGGGGAGCGAGTCCAGCTTTTCCAGGTCCAAGGTCCACCCTCCTCTCCAGCTCAGCCTGTAGGGACTGGCAGGGCACTCGGTGGTAGGGGGGATGGGGTGGCTCTCAAGGCCTGTATGTGAGTGACAGCCCCACACACTCATGGGCACAGATGCAGGGTCGACCCACACGGCCCACCCTCCATGAAACGCAGCCTTGAGAGAGTTGGGTTTGTGAATTACATTCCCAAGAGGAGAAGATGTGTGGCCATGTCTCTGTCCTCAGGACACATTCACCGCCACACGCAGACTCAATGTCCATGGCAGCACTGATGAACCTCCTGCAGTGTTAGAGCCTGTGGTGTACACCCACGTACAGGCCCAGGGGGATCTGGTGCTGGACTCAGCCTCAGCTTCCCCGTTCCTGTCACTGCACAGCTGGCCTGGGGTCAGGGAGCGGAGGCCTCTGCAAGGCACTGTCTGCAGGGGCCCGCTGGGGCATGCAGGCACCTCTGCCCCCTTCTCCGGGGCTGCTGCCTGATTGCCCATGAAAAGGAGGCTTACTTCTGGCGGGAAACCCCTGAGGCAGCGGGATTTCAGAGTGAGTAAGCAATTCCAGGGCATTAAGGGGAATGCAGGCTCATCTGGAGCACACAAAGCTGCCGGGCTTAGAGTGAAGAGGAGGAGGGAGCCTGGGCTCACTCCGGGGCCAGGCATGCAGCCTCAAATTAAATCCCTGGAGGAGAACATCCTCATCTTTATGGATGGCTGCAGGAAGAGTCTGCCTTTCATAAGGGAACCAGGGACAGCAAAGCCAGCTGCAGGAAATGCCCTTCATCCTGGATGGAGATCAAAGCAGTGCAGATCTGAGGCCCCTCCGGCCCCCACCCCTCACCCCATGCAACCTCTGGGTGAACTGGGTGAAGGGCCCATGTCTGTGGTCCCTGACGTCCATCCTGGCCGGGAGACAGCAGTAGGCAGCAACGCCTGTCACTCCCCAGTTCACAGACCACTCACATGTTTTTTGCTTTGTTCAGTTTGAGTGATGAGGAAGTTTTACTGATGAGGAAACCAAAGCCCACAGAGGCCTCTGTCCCCACCCAAATCACAGGGCCATCGAGCAGCACCATAGGCCTCTAGTTCAGCATGCCCGAGACCTGCCCCCTCTCCAGGGCACTGAGTCTCCTGCAGCACCAGCCGGCAGCCCCCAGGGCACGTCAGTGTGTGTTTGTCTGCACAGACAGACGGAGAAAGTGAGATTCAGCAGGGAGGGGCGCCACATGGGTTAGCCCAGTACCGGTCACAGGTCAGACTGACAGGTAATACCAGTGAATGGGCCCTGTGCTCTCTCCTTGGCCCCCCAGGTCAGGGGGGCAGACAACCAGAAAAAGAATCACCGTGACAGCGGCTGGCCAGCCCCTGCATCTTGCTCCTCAGCACTCTGGCGCCACGGGCAGGCTGGAAGCCAGCACAGCTCGAAGACCCTGCCCTCCCTTGCCCCTGTGGGTGGAGGCAGGGGCTTGGAGGAGCCGCCCGCTTGCTGAGGCTCCCTGCCCATCCAGCATGTTGCCCCTGCAAGGGCCCTGGCACATCGATGGGAAAGTGCCACCTCCATCCAGGGAGCAAGTTCCCCGGCAGTGCGCACACAGCTCATGCTTGCTGGAAACGTCTTGGGCCCTGACAAAATCCTGCTGGGGACATGGGATGTATAAATTTGAGGCATTTCCCTCCAAGGGCAGGAAGGCGGACTGCCTCCAGATCTAATCTTGGGTCCCTAATTCAGAGTCCTTTGCCCAGTCTGTTGTAGGAAACAGCTGAGCCTGCAACAGGGAAAAACGGACGTGAGCAACCAGTGGTGCAGCGCAGCACCAGGCACGGGTGGGCACTGACAGCTTTAGCTGTGGTGACACGTCACTGCCAACTTCCAGTGACTGGGCTGCATTGCTCTGCAGGTGCCTGGCCCACCTCTTCTGTCACCAGCAACTCATACCCAGGCCTCAGCCTCTCATCCTACCCCAGCTGGTGTGGCCCCTGCTGGCCTCAGCAGCAGGACAGCAGGCTCTGCCCTGAGGCTCATCTCTGGTCACACCTGTGGTCATGTGTGCACCTCGCTGTCCTGCGTCCAGGTGTTAGCAAGCTCTGGAGCCAGCTGGTTGTCATCAGCAAGACTGGTTTGTAGGGCGGTCATTAATACATACGTTAGGGTGTGAACACAGAAGGCATTCCTCCGCTCTCCCGGTAACGGTCCTGTTATGGCGGAGGCCTCTCTGTCTGGGTAGCAGCCTCCCTCTTGGTGGCTGAGCGTACTCCAGACAGTTCAGTCTCCCGCGATGTGAACAGCTCTGCTCTGCTCGTTTTTGCAGTGTTGGCCTCACATCTGTGTGCAGCCCTTCTCTGTCCCCTCAGGGTAGCTGAGACTTCAGTGCGGAGGGCTTGGGATGGAGGCTGGAGGTTGGTGGGGCGAGCGGCGGGGCAGCTGTCCTTGCAGCAGCTTCTCTAGGCTGTGTCCCTCTTGTGACCGCACCCAGCGGGGTCTATTGGTGCTGAAGAGGTCGGCCTTGAACACCAGCCTGCCTACTGGTTTCCCCCAAGTGATTGGGGTTCCCCCCCCCACTGTAGTGGTCCCCCCTTTTAGTTACCAGCTGGTTGCTGAAGCAGGGGTGAGATGAAGCAGGCATCCCACTCTCGAGGGGTCCAGGTGGGGAGGAGCAAAGGCACATACTCGGTGGACAGCACAGGAGGCCAAATACTTGAAGAAGCTTCCAGAGACTGCACAGGTGCCACTGGGCCTCTTCCCTGCTCAGAATATCACAGCTGCCCCCACTAATCACAGGACACAGTCTAGACTCCTTGGCTCCTCAAGGCCTGGACTGCTCTTCTCCCTTTCCTGTGTGTTTTTCTGAAGTATCACGTCTGCGCACACACTCAAGCACTGAAGCGCGCAGCTTCGTGAACCTGCGTGCTCACACAGGCGTGTGCCACTAGGCTGGGGTACATCGTGAGGGCAGAGTGAATGGGACTTGGTTGTCACCTCTTGTCCCCACCCTCCCATGACCCTGCTCCACCACTTTTTAATTAGGCTAAAGTGATGTGGTGTAAACAGAGATGCTCACAGCTAATGCGGGCTGTTTCCTTGCTGTATTTTGGTTATTTTTCTAAATTTGGGGGAAAAACACACAACATGAGACCCACACTCAACCATTTTTCCAGTGCAGAGTCCGGCATTGCTCACCACACACCAGGACTCGTTCCCGGCGTTATGAGCAGAGCTCTGTGAGCACCGGGCAGCCATGCTCTGCGGTCTGCTCCTGTGCGTGGGGCTGCTTTAGTTTCTCACATGGGCACAGTGCTTGTCCTTCTGCTAAGTCCTGCTTACTCACCCAGCACAGTGCCCTCCGAGTTCTTCCACGGGGTAGCGAACTGCCGGACTCCTTCTTGAAGGCTGCATACTGTTGTGTTGTCTGTGTGTCCATGACACTTTATCTGTCCATCTGCTGGTGGACACATGGGCTGTTTCTGCCTCGGGCCCTCCCAAGTTCCTGGGGGCAGCACTACAGTGAACCTGGGGGTCCAGATGCCTCTTTGAAATCCTGTTTTCCATTCTCTGGGATCAATACCCAGAAATGGGATTACCAGATCATATCATAGTTCTACTTCTAAGTTTTTGAGGATCCCCATATTCTTTACCAGAGTAGCCGTGTCATTTACAATCCTACCAACAGTGCACAAGAATTCCAATTCCTCCACATCTTCGCCAACTTGTATTTCCTGCCTTTTTTTGTAATGGCCACCCTAACACAGGTGAGGCGAGAACACTGTGGTTCTGATTTGTGTCTCTCTGTTGGTTAGTGGCATTGAGCATCTTTTTGTATGCCTATTGGTCATCTATCTGTGTGTCCTCCTTTGAGAGTTATCTACTCGGGTCCTCTGTCCACTTTGTAACTGGGTTATTGGTGTTTTTGCTACTGAGTTGTAGGAGTTCCTTATGCTCATTTTTGCACTGTACTACTGTCTTCTTGAAATACCCTCTCAGCCATCGAGGGAACTGACAGGAGGTGATGAGAGGTCACATGACCAGCGGCGAGGCTCCTCGCTGAAGCACAGGGCAGCTCGAGCAGGCCTTCATGGGGCAGAGGCCAGTGGGGAGAGGCCGCTCTGGTCCTGGGGCTCCGCCCATGCTCACAGGTGGTAGGGGTTGGGCAGTGGGGGTTGGGTCCCGGAGCAGGACATTCTCCCTGCTGCTGATGTGCTGGTTTGTAGAAGGAGGGCAGCAGGTTGGAGGAGGGATGACACAGAAACTGTGATGATACCTTTGATCCCTTGAAAATAAATGCTGTGTGAGAGGGATGTGTGAAGTTCTCAGAGGAGCACCGGGCTGTAGGCTGGGCAGCGGGTCGGGGGCACGGGCTGGAGGTGGGTCCACAGCCGTGGATGCCGGGGTGGCTCCCTTCTCCACCCAGCCTGGTGAGCTGGCCCCTGAGACGACCGTCCAGGAAGCTTTCTGGTGTGAGGCCAACCTCTCAGGATGGGAGAGCCCTGACACCAGTGAGGACGGTCTTCTGTGTCACGGCTTGAGGAGAAGGTTTCTCAGGGCATTTGGGGAAGGAGCAAGGGAGAGGCAGTATCTGAGGGCTGGTGCGGGAGGACCGCCTCATAAAGGGGAAGTACAGGTTATGCAGATAATGTTTTCTTGTGAGCATTTAACCTTTTCTGATTGTAAAGGGAAACACAGGTTCATTGTAGAACATTGGGAAAGACAGAAAATAAAAAGGAGAATGTAAAGATGTCCTACGTGTTATGTCCTAGGGGTAACCGCTGTGGACGTTTTGGCGTCTGTCTTCCTGTGTTTTGATTAGGATCATAGCCTCTGGAACCAGATAAACTTCCAGCTTCAATGATGCTTTTCCCTGCCCTCCCAAAGCTTTCCCTGGGGCTCTGGGAGCTGTGTGTCCACCATGAAGCAATCATGAGTGATAGTTCCCAGAGGTTTCTGGGGCACCCACTTGTGGGACTGCACTTCCTGGCTCCCTTGCAGCCTGGTGGGACTGCGGCGGAAGGGCAGTGACAGTGTAGTGTCCAGGCTGAAGCTGTAGGTCGGCGACACAGGACTCTAGAGCGGGGTGGCTTTGGGAAAGCTGCTTAGCTTTCTGTGCTGATTTTTCTTTCTGTGTAAAGTGGGGATAATGATGATGTCTACTTTGTAGTGTTTTTGGAAGGATTAAATGAGTGTGTAAGTCCATGGGCAGTGTCCTGGCCCCTACACAGGTCCAGTACATGTTACTGATCATCCATTCTGTTGTGATCATTGGTCACAGACAGTCGTTCAGGGACCTCACTCAGAGGTCACTGGTGGTGAGAGTCAGGAGCAGCTTCCTGTCCCATGAGACTGCTGTCCAGGGAGTGCTGCTTCGTAGGTAAAAATGTCTTGGGTCCCAGGCTGATGGTGGTAACCCGTCTGCTCCATGACAGGAGAATGAGCTGGGACCAAGGGTGAGTGGGGGGAGTCCTTGGCCCCGCTCTGGGCTGGGTTGGTACAGCAAGCCCACCTGCCTGTCCTCCAGGGTGGCCGTGATTCTGTGTCTCTGCTGCTCTAGCTGATGTTGCGCTGGGCTGGCTGGGTTATTTTTGGAGTGGTTCTGTTACAGTTTCACCTGAGTGCAGGGAAAAGCTTAACAAACGTCTCTCTTGACGTGCAGTATGCCTGCCTTGCAGCATGTCTCCTGGTGCAACAGGGCCACTAATTAGAAGCCAAGTGCCCGCTTTCCTGCTGAAGGAAACGCCAGGTTCTAAGAACACTCCGTGGTTAGGCACACACTCTTTCCTGCCCAGACAGCACTAGCAGCCTCGTCACCAGTCTTCCTGCATCAGATCCCTGTGTGGCCTGTCCTCCACGTTGCTCCTGTGGAACTGCTCTTTCTCTGCTCAGAAGACTTCAGTAGTTTCCTGTTATGTGGCCTGGGAGCTGAGGGATGGAGGAAGGGGAAGTCCTGCTCACGTTACTCCAGCGACTGTCTCATTCTGTTCCCACAGCTTCGGCTCTATGGGTTCAGGGTCTTGATTGCTGGCCAGAAGGCATGATTCCACCAGGCTGTGACAGGGGCCATGACATTTCACAGTGTGGCTGCTGCCTGGTTTCTCGGGTCTGTGTGCCAACAGGGAATGACAAAGACCTTGTGATTTCACTTACACACAGAAGTGAAAGAATAAAATAAATGAGCAATCAGAACAAATGGACTCATAGACACAGAGAACAGACTGATGGTTGCCAGATGGCAGTGGGGCTGGGGGCTGGGTGGGAAAGGGGAGGGACTGAGAGCACAGACCAGCAGTTAGGGAACAGTCCTGGGAGGGGGAGCACAGCATGGGGAACAGTCAGTAATACCGTGAAAACTGTGTGTGGTGCTGGCAGGTACTGGAATTACTGGGGGAAGCCACTTTGTAAAGTGTACGATTGTCTCACTGCGGTGCCATGCACCTGGCACTGATATAAAAGAACATCAAGACTTCTGCCAAGATGGAGGCATAGGTGGATACGCCGTGCTTCCTCACACAACCAAGTTTAGAGACAACTAAATATTAGCAACAGAAAACACAGCCAGAACACAGAAAATTGAACTTTTCGGAAGTCCGATAACAACAAATTCTTCAGCCTGACTGGTAAGGGGCGAAACCAGCAGCTGGTGGAGCGGGGTAGCACAGCAAAACTCAGTCAGACAGACTCAGGCGCGCGGAATCCAGGTGCAGGGTTGGACCTAGTGAGAGACCCAGCGACCGTGGGGAAACAGCGAGGGAGCAGGGCTGCGGGTTGACTGTGGTCACGCATTCATGCGCGGATAGACAAGCGAGGAACTGGGCGATTGGACCGGGACCCAGCGGGTCCCCGTGGTGAGCAGCAGTGGAGGGCGCCGCCATTTCCCTGCTCTGAACCCACCTCCACATACAGCGTCACAACCCAGCGACCTGGGAGTCCAAGGCTCCACTCCTCATACTTAACGGGTGCGAACAGACCAAAAATGGCTCAAGAAGATCTCAAAGCACCAGAGCCTATAAATCTAAGCAATGAAGAAATAGCAAAACTCTCAGACGCACAGTTTAAAACACTGGTGATCAGGATCCTCACAGAACTGGTTGATTATAGCCACAAATTAGAGAAACATATGAAGGCGAAACTAATTGAAATGAATGAAAATGCACAGGAAACCAATAGTGATGAAAAGGAAACTGGGGCTCAAATCAATGGGGTGGACCAGAAGAAAGTAAATAATGGCCAAACAGAAAAGAGTGAAGAAGCAAGAATTCAAAAAAATGAGGAGAGGCTTAGGAACCTCCAGGACATCTTTAAACGCTTCAACATCCGAATTATAGGGGTACCAGAAGGGGGAAAGAAACAGCCACCAGTGGAAAACTTATTTGAACAAATAATAAAGGAGAATTTCCCCAATCTGGAAAAGGAAATAGACTTCTAGGAAATCCAGGAAGCTCAAGAGAGTCCCAAGGAAGTTGGACCCAAGAAGAAACACACCAAGGCACATCATCATTACATTAGCCAAGATTAAATGAAGGAGAGAATCCTAGAAGCAGCAAGAGATAAGGGGACAGTCACCTACAAAGGAGTTCCCATCAGACTGTCAGCGGATTTCTCAAAAGAGACCTTACAGGCAAGAAGGGGCTGGAAAGAAGAATTCCAAGTCATGAAAACCAAGGACCCACAATCAAGATTGCTCTATCCAGGAAAGTTTTCATTTAGAATGGAAGGACAGATAAAGTGCTTCTCAGATAAGATCAAATTCAAGGAGTTCATCATCACCAAGCCCTTATTATATGAAATGTTAAAGGGACTTACCTAAGAAAAAGAAGATAAAAAAGATGAACAGTGAAAGGACAGCAAACTTACAGTTATTAACAACCACACCTAAAACAAAAGCAAACTAAAAGGACAGCTAGATCAGGAGTGGAAACATAGAAATGAAGATCTCAAGGAGGGTTAGCAACAGGGGAGTGGGAGGAGGAGAAGGGGGGAGAAGGTACAGAAAATAAGTAGCATAGACAGTAGATAGAAAATAGATGGGGGGGCAAGAATAGTATGGGAAATATAGAATCTAAAGAACAAGAAAAAAAAGATAAAAAGAAAAAAAAGAACTTGAGACACATGGTCATAAACTAAAGGGGGGTAATGGTGGGGACAGGGGTGGTAGGGTGGAGGGGAATGAAGGGGGGAATAAAACAACTGTAATGGCATAATCAATAAAAATAATAAATTAATAAAAAAGAACATCGAATGCCAACTGCATCAGAAAAAGAGTGGGGCGACCTAGACAGCAGATGGAGGGCTTGATGGGCACCAGGCGTGGCTCGAGGGCTGTTTGAGCTGTGGGACTGAGACTCAGTTCCAGCTCAGCGTTTCTTTCTTCCCAGTCCTGCCTCCTTCGACTCCTACAGGTGTGGTCCTCAGGTGCACAGACCCGCAGCCTCTGTCTCCAGAGGAGATAGTCCAGAGGACTGGGCCACCTGCCCTGCTGCAGTCCTTCAGGCTGCGCCTGGGGCTTGGACGGGAGGGGTGGGACTCCGTTGTGTGCACGAGGAGTGGAAATCTGGTAAAGCCTGGGTACTACAAGACCATGGAGCCACTGTACTAGCCACGAATGGCTCCTCTCCGAGTGTCTGTATTTTTGTAGTCACTGCTGTTTTGGGTTTTTGCTATATGCGACTGAACATTGATTCTGGTACAGATACCCAAGTCCGGATGGGGAGTGGGCACTTGAATACATGTGTCTGGGTCTGGGAGGTGGGCGTCTGGAGCTACTGGTGTTCACTTGAGAGACAAGGCCTGAAAGCCACCGGACAGACACACACAGAGAAGAGGGACAGGCTGAGGACAGACACCTGGAGCATGCCGACCCTTGGAGGGTGGAAGAGACCACTGTCTCCCGATGAGGAGACCACGTCAGATCTGCCACTGAGGAGGGAAACCCTGGTGTTCAGTGCTGGAAGCTAAGGGCTGAACCACTGAAGGCTGTTCGGCAGAGGCAGTTTGAGCTCCATGGGTTCCTAGCACTGGCCTGATGAAAGACTTGTAAGAGGGCCCCCCAGGCCCTCCATGGCCACTGCCTGCCCTAGACATGGTGCCCCCATAGTGCCAAACTCAGCGCCTCCTCAACGCCTCTGAGCTGCCAATGCCCAGGGCGCAGGGGCTCATTTGCCAGGAGCGCCTCTGCCCCGTCACGGGGCCGACTTCTCATCCAGTCCTACTCAGCTCTGCTGTCATTCCTCCAGGAAGCCTTCCTTGACTCCTCTCCCCTCCCGGCCTCCCATACAGGGTCAGAGCCGCCTTTGTGGACAGCCATCAGGCCCCTGTCACAGGGCTGACAACACTGCTTTATACATGGCACCGTCTTCCACAGTGCGCTGTGACAGAGTGAGACAGTCATCTCGATGCCATGTGCACTACATGGAACCCAATAGAAGCCCCACCAATGAGGAAAAAGCTTATTGCAATTTATGTCGCTCATTTCAATTTCTTCATCTCTTATTCGTGGCACCTTAGAGGTGATTGGCTGCTTCAGGATGAAGGCAGACATCTCTGTCCCAGCCACTGGCTTCCAGAAGCTCATTGAAGTGGGTGATAAACCAAACTTGGTACAGTTTAGAGAAGTGTGTGGCTGCAGAAGTTGCCGCCGATGCTCTGGGTGAGGAATGGAAGGGGCATGTGGTTCGAATCAGCTGCGGGAAGGATAGACATGGTTTCTCCATGCAGCAGGGGTTTGGACTCATGGCCGTGTCCGCCTGTGCTGAGCAAGGTACTGCTGTTATGGACCGAGGAGGACTGGGCAGAGAGAGAGTGCCCGTCCGTGTGCTCCACCTGCTCCCTGCGAACAAGGAGAAGGAAGGTATCTCAGTCTCACTGATAGCACTTTGTCTCGTCCCCTGGGGCCCAAAGAGGTGGCAGAATCAGCAAACTTTTCATTCTCTAAAGAAGACGATGTCCACCAGTATGTGGTGAGAAAGACCCCAAAGACGGTGAGAAATTTGTGACCAGAGCCCCTGAGATTCAGTGTCTTGTTGCTCCTCGTGTCCTGCAGCAGAAACCTCGGCCTGCGGCTCTTGAGAAACAATGTACAGAGAAAAATAAAAACAAGACGGCACAGAATATGCTAAGCTTTTGGCTGAGAGAATGAAAGAATCCAAAGGAAATGCCGGGAACAGTTTGCCAGGAAACAGGCTGTCCTCTCTGAGAGCTTCTGTCTTTCAGTTCGAGTCCAATCAGAAATGAGATTTTCTTTTTTTTATTTTTTTTTTTTTTTTTTTTTTTTTTTTTTTTTTTTTTTTTTTTTTTTTTTTACTTTTTTTCTCTCCTCCCCCCCTCTTTCCCTTCAACTTCCTTCCCCTCCCCCACCATTTCCCCCTTTTGTTCATGAACATGTGTCTCAATTTCTTTAGATTCTGATTTCCCCTACTATTCTTACCCCTCCCCCTATCTATTTTCTATCTACTGTCTATGCTACTTATTTTCTGTACCTTCTCCCCCTTCCCTCCTCCCACTCCCCTATTGCTAACCCTCCCTGAGATCTTCATTTCTATGGTTCTGCTCCTGATCTAGCTATCCTCTTAGTTTGCTTTTGTTTTAGGTGTGGTTCTTAATAACTGTGAGTTTGCTGTCCTTTCACTGTTCGTCTTTTTTATCTTCTTTTTCTTAGGTAAGTCCCTTTAACATTTCATATAATAAGGGCTTGGTGATGATGAACTCCTTGAATTTGGTCTTATCTGAGAAGCACTTTATCTGTCCTTCCATTCTAAATGAAAGTTTTGCTGGGTAGAGCAATCTTGGTTGTAGATCTTTGGTTTCCATGACTTGGAATACCTCTTTCCAGCCCCTTCTTGCCTGTAAGGTCTCTTTTGAGAAATCAGCTGACAGTCTGATGGGAACTCCTTTGTAGGTGACTGTCCCTTAGCTCTTGCTGCTTCTAAGATTCTCTCCTTCATTTTAATCTTGGCTAATGTAATTAATGATGTGCCTTGGTGTGTTCCTTCTTGAGTCCAACTTCTTTGGGACTCTCTGAGCTTCCTGGATTTCTTGGAAGTCTATTTCCTTTGCCATCTTGGGGAAATTCTCCTTTATTATTTGTTCAAATAATTTTTCAACTGGTGGTTGTGCCTTTCCCCCTTCTGGTACCCCTATAATTCGGATGTTGGAACGTTTAAAGATGTCCTGGAGGTTCCTAATCTTCTCCTTATTTTTCTGAATTCTTATTTCTTCATTCCTTTCTGTTTGACCATTTTTTTCTTCCTTCTGGTTCTCTCCCTTTGATTTGAGTCCCAATTTTCTTTCCATTACTATTGGATTCTTTTGTATCCCCATTCATTTCAATTAATTTAGCTTCCATATGTTTCTCTAATTTGTGGCTAAAGTCAACCAGTTCTGTAAGGATCCTTATAACCAGTGTTTTGAACTGTGCATCTGAAAGACTGGCTTATTTCTTCATCACTTAGGTCTATCGGTTCTGGGGCTCTGAGTTGTCCTAGAGCCATTTTTGGTCTGTCTCCTTCGCTGCGTGTTAAGTATGGTTGGGCCTTCCTCCTCGTGTAAACAGAAATGAGATTTTCTAAGATTAGCAAATAAATAGCATCAAAAAACTTTCTTTTTCTCCTTAGGAATCCCATAGTAAATCCCTTTTTGAGGCTATCCCATGCATCTACCTATTTATTTAAAATGTCTGATACACAAAAGCTCTTTGGAAGCCACAACTGGCAGGTGCATTGAAGGGGTGTTGCCAGGGTCAGGGTTAGGGAGTGGCTGCTGTGGCCGCCTCTGAGCTCCCTGGTGAGGCTCCTTTCCTAGTTGTGCCCCTGGCTGACGGGAGACCTGCAGGCTTGCTCCTCATTCCTGTTGCAAGAGCACGTACATGCAGTTTTCTCTCTCGCACACCCACACCCTCAGAACCTCTTCTTTGGAGCAGCACGCTGTGCCTCCCACTGCAGGCAGGTGTCGGCGCTAATCTTAATTTGGAAACAATCACTACAAATTGGATTTCTATTCAGCACCTCCCACACCTCTCTATTAACTCCCGTGCGTTAACAAATACCAAAATACTTATGTGAAAATATTTCTCCCAGGGAGAGCACTGTTTCCTGTTCCAGGTTTCTCTGTTTGGTGCCGTCTGATAGGAGTAGACTATAGATTTGATTATAACGCTTCTGAAGCCTGACATCTCTCTGTCAGACGTGGCGTAGCACCCAGTGCAGGGATCGAGAGGCGACAGCTGTGGGGAGAGGGTGGCATCTACAGGAACATACAGCATCCTCCTCCATAAACTCGATACAGGGCAGCAACAAATACACTGGTTGTGTTCAGATAAATGAAGGATTGTAGCTTCCGACTGTAAGTTTGAAGGCATCATCAGAGATGGAAGTTTCTAGAGTTCAGAGCAGGGTTTTCTCCACTGCTGAGAAGCAGCGTGTTTGTCATGTGTCTCAGTCTGAACCTCTGTTTGAAGGGAACAGGTCGGGGTGGGTGGGAGGGAGCCCAGGAGAAAGGTGTGGGATGTGTGGCTGGATCAGGGGTCCTCAGCGGGGGGTTCTGTCTTTCGGGGCATGTGTGGCATTGTCTGGCTGGGTAGGGAGGTTGGTGCTCATGGTGACGCCCTGTTGTCCCTGGGGTTCCCTTGTTTAGAGGCCCAAGGCTCCAGGCCATGTAGCTGTTACTGCCCTGCCCTGTGGGGACCTTGCAGGTGGGCCGGCCACCCCCCTTGTAGCTCCTGCCGCCCCCCCCTGTCTCCGTTGGGTCTCTTCCTCCTGTTCGTTGCCGGAGCTGTCGCTCAGCCCTCAGTTGTCCCCGCAGCCGCAGTTGCTGTCTTTCCCCGAGTGTGGAGTTTGCTCATGGCGGGGTGAGCTCAGTGTCCTCCTGCCCTGTCCCATTTGGACATCTCCCCAGTTCCTTCCCGGAAGTCTAATGGGGAGCATTTAGAAGCACCTTGTCGTTGTGTCTGATCCCTGTCCTGTGCCACCACATGGGACTTGGGGGAGGACGAGTAGCTGCCGCCCTGTCCCAGCGTGCCTCTCTCTCTCTCCCCCTCTCATCTGGGGCAGGGGGTCTGCTGTGACTGATGGGACTGGATCGTGCCTCTCATCCCCTCCTGCACGTGGGCCTGTGCTCCCCCCTGCCCTGTTCTTCCCTCCCTGCTGGCCCCTCAGGCTGCCCTCTCAGGGAGGCAGAGGAGGGGCAGAGTGTTTTCCTACACTGGCTGTTTCTCAAGTAGGTTTGACTCAGAAGCACTAATGTGCCACTTGGGCATATTTTGGGGTGGCCACCTGAGCCCTCCTAGTTGACTTGCCTAGTTCCCCCCCACTTCCTGGTGGGGGCTGGTGGTTGTACTGGCTGACCAGGGTGGTGGCTGGCTATTGCTCACGGCTTCAGCAGGCATGAGCGGAGTCCGGCCCTGGGAACCTCCTGTGTGTGGCCCTGTTCTGGATGCGATGACACTGACAACAACCATCACCGCTTGGGGGACTGTGAGGGGCCGGTGCCGATGGGTGTGCTGGGCTGCTGATCAGCCGCTCCCCTCCCCCAGGACTCCAGAACTGTCTGCAGCTGCCAGCCCAGCCCTTGCCTCCCTCCAGGTACGAGAAAGCCCATTAGTGAGCATCTCTTGAAAACAATCATCTTAATTTGAGAAAGCTCAATTGAAGTTGATCCCTATCTCTAGATGAGAAAAGCTAGTAAAGCAAAAGCGCTGGCTGGGGAACTCCGCAAATGGGTGTCTGCAACTCAGGACAAGGCTCTCTCCATATTTCTGTAAAAGGTGGGTGTTGAGCTCCCTGAGCCATCAAGACCCAGCCTGGCCAGGCTGGGCACACGAGTCTAGTGGACACAGACGAATCAGGGCTTCCTAGTGCTGTGCATCAGAAATTCTAAAAGATGCTCCAAGACAGGAATTCATCATGATCATTTTCAAGATTGATACACTCACTCAGTCCCTACAGAGGAGACATCCCC
This sequence comes from Artibeus jamaicensis, assembly GCF_021234435.1. NCBI lineage: Eukaryota > Metazoa > Chordata > Mammalia > Chiroptera > Phyllostomidae > Artibeus > Artibeus jamaicensis. Next base: position 57,070 of record NW_026522049.1, on the reverse strand, counting down.
TAAAAGTTAAGCCTCAGGCAAACAGGGGCCCCCTGCGGAGTCTAGTGGGAGGTGCATGTGATAGCTGCAGGGTGAGGGGCACCTGGAGGGGCAGGGAGGCCAGGAGGCCGGGAGGGGCTGCCCTGAATGTCTGGCTCTGTCTGCCAGCTTACAGCTCTCCCGCACGACCTGCTGGGCCCACCTCTCTCTGCACAGGGAAATCTGCCAACTCCCTAGGATGGATGAACCCCTGTTGTAAGGGGCACCTGTCCCGGGAGGCAGTGTGTCCTGTGGCTCATTCTTCACGGCTGCAGGAGCTCTCCCGGTGTCTGCTGAACTCCTCAGCTTGTGTCTGCACTATTTTTAACTGGCTGTCGCCATGGCAGCATGACAACCACTGGGAAAGATGTAGCCTTTCTCACAGCATTCAAGATGGGGCTGCCTTCTCCTCTCCCTTAATCCCCTGTGCTCCAGGGCTCAGGTAATCTGTACTGCATCCCTGCCTGCCCCGGGGGGGGGGGGGAAGCCAGAGCTGGGACCTCACCCCATGCTCCTTCATAGGCAAGGAGGGATTTTAATAAGATGCAAGCAAAAAGACCACCTCCCTTCATGAGTCTGCTGTGGGGTCGCACAAGGTTATTGGTGCATGAACTTACCCTGCCTGCTGCACATCTTCTCTGCACCCCCTGCTGCCCCTTGCCCCCAGTTCATGGGCTGGGCCTGACAGCACTCTGTGGTGTCCACAGTCTGGAAGCACGGATGGCACCTGCACTTAGTGGCAGGCTGACCACGTCCTTAAGGACCTTCCAGACTTTCCGGAGCCCCAGCAGCACCAGGCCCAGGGCCTGCCCTCAGGCAGAGGCGGTGCTGACGCCTGATGCCCGCAGGGAACTCCCTCTGTCTCTTACTGCACTGTGGCTGCATCCCTGCATCGCTGCCTGATCTTTACATCCTCCAGGATGGAGACTTCATGTCATTTGTACCACAGCACCCTGCGCCAGGCCCCACAAATGGGTGGACCCTTGGCCAGTGGTTGCTGAGGGAGGAGAGGAAGGAAGGAATGCGTGCAGGGCTGGTGCAGCGTGCAAGTGCAATGTGACGATTTATGACAGGAAGTCTGTATTTGGTCCTCATCTCTGCTGCTGGCACTAAGCTCCTAGAGCCTTTGGAATTTCCTAAGTGCTGAGGCTGATAAAGGTGTCTTTTGTTGAGGGACTTTTGGGTTCAGTCACCAGTGACAGATGATGTAATCGATCATGCTTGTGCAGCGAAGCCTCTGTAGAAACCCGAAGGGGCTGGGGTCTGAGAGCTTCCAGGTCAGAGGACACGTGCAGACGTGAGGAGAGTGCCAGCCCTGGGCATCCCTCCTTCTGGCTGTTCCTGATTGTACCCTTTTATAACGAGCTGTCATCTAATGAGGAGGGTGTTTCTCTGAGCTCTGCAAGCCGCTCCAGCATGTGAACGGGACCTGATATGGGGCCAGCACAGCCTCCAGCCTGTAGCTAGCTGGGCAGAGGTGCAGCTGGCAGCCTGGACTGGGGGGTTGGCGTCTGTAATGTGTGTGTGGGGGGAGCGGCTGGGGACAGTCTTGTGGGACTGAGCCCTTCACTTGGCAGGTCTGCGCAGGCTGGAAATTTGCCCGCCAGGAATCACCTTTGGGAGATGAGAAGGGTTTTTAGACAAAATTATTTTGAAGCTGCGGGGCTCTCATCAGGCCCAGAGGCACAGGCTCATGGCGTTTAAGTGGGCTAGCTGAGCAAGGGCGCTCCTTGGAGGGACCTGCTGGCACTGGCTCTGTTTCGGCATCTCAGAGGGACGTGGGTGATCATGAGTGACACCAGGCAGAGCAGCCATTCAGGGACATGTATTTTGGCTGAAATATTGTCTGGGTATTTTTATAAAGTACTTCTATTCTGACAAGGTGAAACAGCTTCTGAAGGAGCCTATGGAAGCAGGTGAGAAGGGGGACAGTGGTGATGATGCTGTGCCAACTTCTGTTGCTGCCTTCAACACAGTGTCTGCAGGGGGAGGCAGTAAAGTGCCGGAGCAGGGCAGGCAGCAGGAACTCAGTTGGGAGCTTACTGCCCCTGCTGGTTTTCCTGCTTTTTTCATTTTCCCCAAAGGACAGGATCTTGCTCAACGTTAAATCTTACTAAGACTTATGCCCCGATCAAGTCTTACTAAGAAAATTGGGAAAAGAGGCCCCAAATAGCCAATGTGAGGAATAAATAGCAAATGAGATATGACTGCAAAGAAGAAAATGTACACATTTGCCTCTCATTGGCAAATGTTTTTAAAAATAGTATTGCATGAGGGTGTGCTGTGGACTGACGCAGTGGTGCCATGTATCAGAGAGCAATCTGGCAATGTCTATTCAAAGCCTACATGTTGACTGAGAAATGTAACTTTTGGGTATTTATTTAAAGGAAATAATCACCAGATTGGGTAGGATGGGAAATGGGAAGGGGAGGAAACCCATATAAATAATAGATGAATGATAAGTTATCTCTGTTTTTTAAAAGCTTTATTTAAAAGACCTTAGGTGCAATATTAAAAACAATACAGCCAGCTGGAGCGAGAACCCACGGACAGCCCCAGATGGTCCCAGGGCGTGGAGCCTGGGCACAGAACAAGGAGGGGTTTGGTTGGGGGGGAGGGAAGAAAGGCTACCCACCAAAATGAATAGGCAGAACAAGTCATTTATATAGGAAACATCTGGCTGAACTGAAGATCCAGGGGAGATGAGAAGTCCCCCCTTTTTTAAAAAAATGTCCTGTGCTGGGGATAGGGGAGGTTGGCCTCCTGGGGAGAAATGAGCAGGCCTCACCCCACCCACACTCATCCCGTGACTTATTTCACTCCACGTGATGCCTTTTAGGTTTATCCATGTTGGCACAAATGGCAAGATTTTTTTTTTTTATGGCCGAGTCATACTCCATTGTGTGTGTATGGACCACATCTTCTTTATCCGCCTGTCCATTGACGGGCACTTGGGTTGCTTCTATATTTTGGCTGTTGTAAATAATGCTGCAATGAACGCTAATATTTTGAAAGGAATTTTTGAGCAGTAGTTCCAAACAGTGGGCTTAAAATATTCAGTAAACTGTGTTGTACACAGGTGAGCTGTCATTCAGGCTTCATTGTGCCGTTTGTAGAGAACAGGTGGAGTAGATTTAGCCTAATTCTTTAGGGCCGTAGGATTTTCAGAATAACAAATGAGCATTGGCTTCAACTTAAAGCCCCAGGCTGCATTAGCCCCTAACATGAGAGTCAACCTGTCCTTCGAAGCTCGGAAGCTGGGCAATGCCTTCCCCTCTCCAGCTATGAAAGTCTTAGATGAGAAGACTCCCTGCAGTGAAAAGCTGTGCCATCCACATGGGAAGTCCATTGTTTAGTGTAGCTGCCTTCATTAGTTACCTTAGTTAGATCACCTGGGTAACTTGCTGCAGCTTCTACATGGGCATTGGCTGCTTTACCTTGTACTTGCATGTTATGGAGATACATGTCTCCATAACAGATGTAGACACCTTTTTAAAAAATTTTTTTTATTGATTATGCTGTTACAGTTGTTCTATTCCCCCTTTCATTCCCCTCCACCCTACCCCCCCCATGCCCACCATTACCCCCCCTTTAGTTTATGATCATGTGTCTCAAGTCCTTTAGATTCTGTATTTCCCATGCTATTCTTGTCCCCCATCTATTTTCTATCTACTGTCTATGCTACTTATTTTCTGTACCTTCTCCCCCTTCTCCTCTTCCCACTCCCCTGTTGCTAACCCTCCTTGAGATCTTCATTTCTATGTTTCCACTCCTGATCTAGCTGTCCTTTTAGTTTGCTTTTGTTTTAGGTGTGGTTGTTAATAACTGTGAGTTTGTTGTCCTTTCACTGTTCATGTTTCTTTAACTTCTTTTTCTTAGATAAGTCCCTTTAACATTTCATATAATAAGGGCTTGGTGATGATGAACTCCTTGAATTTGATCTTATCTGAGAAGCACCTTATCTTTCCTTCCATTCTAAATGAAAGTTTTGCTGGATAGAGCAATCTTGGTTGTAGGTCTTTGGATTTCATGACTTGAAATACTTCTTTCCAGCCCCTTCTTGCCTGTAAGGTCTCTTTTGAGAAATCCACTGACAGTCTGATGGGGACTCCTTTGTAGGTGACTGTCCCCTTAGCTCTTGCTGCTTCTAGGATTCTCTCCTTCATTTTAATTTTGGCTAATGTAATGATGATGTGCCTTGGTGTGTTCCTTCTTGGGTCCAACTTCTTTGGGACTGTCTGAGCTTCCTGGATTTCCTGGAAGTCTATTTCCTTTGCCAGATTGGGGAAATTCTCCTTTATTATTTGTTCAAATAAGTTTTCCACTGGTGGCTGTGCCTTTCCCCCTTCTGGTACCCCTATAATTCGGATGTTGGAGCGTTTAAAGATGTCCTGGAAGTTCCTAAGACTCTCCTCATTTCTTTGAATTCTTGCTTCTTCACTCTTTTCTGTTTGGCCATTATTTGCTTTCTTCTGGTCCACTCCATTGATTTGAGTCCCAGTTTCCTTTTCATTGCTATTGGTGTCCTGTGCAATTCCATTCATTTCAAATAGTTTAGCCTTCATATATTTGTCTAATTTGTCAGTATAATCAACCAGTTCTGTGAGGATTCTGATGACCAGTGTTTTAAACTGTGCGTCTGAGAGTTTTGCTATTTCTTCATTGCTTAGATCTATGGGCTCTGGGGCTTTGAGATATTCTTGCGACATTTTTGTTCTGTTCGTGCCCTTTAAGTGTGAGAAGCGGTGCCTTGGACTCCCAGGTTGCTGGGTTGTGACGTGTATGTGGGGGCGTGGCCAGAGTGGGGAAATGGCGACCCCCTCTGCTGTTTCTCACAGCTGGGTGAGGATTAGCGTCTTAGGTGGTTCACCTGGGCCGGGCCACTCAGAGTCGCTGGGTTATGACGCTGTGTGTGGAGGTGGGGTCAGAGCAGGGAAATGGCGGCGCTCTCCCTGCCGCTTGCTGCGGGGACCCGCCCTGCCCGGTCCAACGGCCCACTCCCTCTCCTGTCCGCCCACGCACAAATGCGCCACCACAATCAACACCCAGCACCGCTCCCCGCTGTCTCCCCCGCGGTCGCTCGCCTAGTTGCTCGCTCGGTCGCTCACTAGGTCCAACCCTGCGCCTGGATTCCGCATGGTTGAATCCGTCCGACGAGTTTTCCTGTGCAACCCCGTTTCACCAGCCGCTGGTTTCGCCCCTTACCTAAGGTCAGGCTGAAGAATTTGTTGTTAACGGACTTCCGAAAAGTTCAATTTTCTGTGTTCTGGCTGTGTTTTCTGTTGCTAATATTTAGTTGTCTCTAAACTTGGTTGTGTGAGAAGGCACGGCACATCCACCTGTGCCTCCATCTTGGCGGAAGTCCTGTAGACACCTTTTTGTAAGTGATACTGAGGACACACTAAGTGATAAAGCAAATTACAGAACAGTATTTATGCTTTTAAGAGATCAATAAATTTGATACTCCTCTGGCATGTTTGGTTAAAAAATTGGAGATCAGGAGGGAGAAAACAAATACTAGGAATAAAGGGTACAAGGACAGTTTTAGAGAAGAGGAGAATTTATAAAGCAGTATTGTATAGTATATTTGTATAATAAGGTGATTCTTTGAGCTTGTGAATTGGAACTTATAAATGAGATGGACTACTTTCTAGGAAAATGTAAGTGACTAAAATTGACTCAAGATGAAGCAGGACATTCTTTTTTGGGGTAGGAAACCTGAAATCCATGTGTGCCTATATATTTGGATTTTACAGGTTTCTGGTTTGCAAATGCAGGGTCCCTCTGGGGAGCTGACTAGTAGTGGAAGGATGCCTGGAGCCAGGGCAGAGGGGGCCACTCACTTTCCACGTCCTGTAGCGCCAGGTGCTTGGGATTGTGTGGATTACTCTTGTCAGAAGGGAAACGAAGATCGTTGGTGAGGGACTCGGGGGAAGTCCTGGGAGTAAGTAGGAGGCGTGCTAACAGGTGTCTTGAAACCAGCACCGATACCCACATTTTTGGTCTTTCTGTCACACTCATCCACTCTTCTTTTCCTCTCTTTCCTCCACTGCGAACAGACATTGACATTTGAGGGTGCAGAAGGAAAGGAGTCCCCAGTTCAAACCCCTGCCCCAGTCTGGGACCTGCAGCACAGACTTTGTGAGCACCCCCTACTGGTCCTTACCCAAGGGGCACTGCCTGTGTCTGCACCCACCCTCTGGGGCTCTACGAGGCTTGAGCTGAGTTGTGAAGCCAGTCTGTTCCTGGGAGCAGGGGCTGAGGGGCTGGGGCAGGGCAGGCGCCTTTCCCACAGCTGCAGGTAGCCACCTCCCACCCCTGAGGCGCCCGCTCCTTCCTTCCGGCACACGCCCCACACAACCCTCTCACATCTAGGCTGGAGAGATGCTCTCGGGCGCCAGAGTGCAGCAGCGTCTCAGCAGCAGAGCCAAAGAAGGGGCTGAAGGACTAGGACTTTGCAGGACCTGCAAACCAGAACTGAGATGGCTTCTGATCTTTCTTCCTCTTTAAAAAAAAAGACAAAACTCCCTTGTTCCCACTGCAACTTGGAGGAGCAAGAAGTGATTCAAGCCACTGATGCAGAGGTTTTATTACGAAGCTTGAGGAAGTTCTGGCAGCCCTAGTTCCCAGCACCAGTTCAGCCTGGCAGTGCCCTCGGGTAGCCAGTTGGCAGCTGGGTGGGGCTTCCACATGACCCCTGGCTGCCTTTGGACTAATGACACTACCCGTGGCCAAAACCCAGGTGGCCTTGCTTTGTGAGCATCCCCAAGGTAAGCATACCCCAGAGATCTCTAATGATCACCTGGGTGGGACCTCAAGCTCCCAAGAAGTCAGTCCATGCTGTTTAGACACAGGCAACAGTGGGGGACTGGCAGGAGAGCCTGTTTCTATTACAGGAGGTTGTGGGAGAAGGGGTGGGAGGTGGAATTAATTTTTCTTTGCATTGATGTGTGGGGATAAGGTGCATGGGGTCCTGAATTTTTGTAGGAAATGGTTACAGAGAAGGGCTGGGTGATAGGTGTCTGAATTTCTGTGGGGATTGTTAGGGGAGCAAAGTCTAAATTTTTGCAAGAAACCTGTGAAGAACTAGCGGTAAGAGGTTATGATCCTGAAAATGTGCAAGAAACTATAAAGAGTATGAATGGACCTGAGCATTTCGGAGAAATGATGGGAGAAGTACTTATGGCCCTGGTGTCACCTGCCCCGCCCCAGTGCTCAGCCTTCTCTAAGAGGCCCACGGACATGCAACGGTGGCTGCGCCCAGAGCCTGAGGCGCTCAGCACCTCGGACAGCACCCCAGCACCCAGGACCTCGGCACCTCGGACAGCATCCGGGACCCTGCAAGGTGCTCAGTGAGCGCAGCCGTCTGGGTTCCATTACCTTGGAGTCCAGAGAAAGCTCTGGAATCGCCAAAACACAGGTGGAGCCCAGCTTCGGATCCTCTTCCAGCTGCTTCCCGTGAATGCAGCAGGACCAGGCGGAGTATGAAAATAACCCCTGAGCTGTGAATATCACAGCTGAACGGTGTGGCCTGCTGGATTTTTTTTTAAAGATTTTATTTATTTATCTTTAGAGGGGAAGGGGGGAAGGAGAGAGGGAGAGAAACATCAATGTGTGGTTGCCTTTCGTGCGTCCCCTACTGGGAACTGGTCTGTAGGGAACCGGCCTGTAACTGAGGCATGTCCCCTGACTGGGAATCGAACCTCGATCGTGTGGTTTGCAGGCCCGTGCTCAATCCACTGAGCTACACCAGCCAGGGCTTTTTTTTTAAAAAAGATTTTATTTATGCCTGCTGGATTTTGAAAGGTGAACCCACATCCCTTCAACAGCTAGCATTTATGGAGTGCTCATCATGTACCAAAGCCCTGTGCTGAGCGCCTACGTGGTTACTTCCTCGTTACAGCTCACCACAGTCTTGTGTGCTGTCACCCCCACATTACAGACTAGAACACGGAAGTAAGAGCTTGGCTGTCCAAGTTTACACAACCATCAAATGGTGGAGCTGTGCTCCTCACTCCACACCAGCCTGTAGCTCTTGGAAGTCGTGTCTGAGAGGAATTCCTTCTGTGAAACAGCTCTGAATGTGGGATCAGAGGAATTGAGTTTGCATCAAGGCTGTTCTACTTACAAACTTCTGCTTTTGCGCAAAATTACTTAACACTTCTGAACTTCAGGCTCCACCCTAGCATAACAAATGCTTTCCTTGCAGAAATGTCAGGGGAGGGTGGTCAGAGCTCATGATGTGGACAGACTCAGAGAACTTTGAACTGTAGCTGGGTGGAGGCAAGACAGCAGGGAGCAGGTGGTTGGAAGAGAGGGAGGGCTGACAGTGAGCACTAGTGGCACCGTGGGATGTGGGGGTGGGGGCGGGGGGCTGGGTGGTGCGGAGCTGGGCTCAGAGCTAGGATTCTGGGTGCACCAAACTCAATATAAGTATCCAGTAGTTTTTAACAGGACTTTGTAGAGTGTTCACATGTTGCTTATTATTCGATCCTGATCACCCTCTCTTCTTTGTAAGATAGAACTGGAGTTCTATTTATTTGGCAAAATGATGCTTGCATCCACTTACTCAGCCGCCTAGTAGGGGGCCAGGATAGAATCCAGGTGTTCTGCCTCTGTGCCCTGTGACCCCTCCACCACGACCAGTGTTCCTGCAGGAGCTGGGGTCACAGAGCAATCACAACACTGAGAGACATTTAGATCTCACTGTGAGTACATACGGGGTCGGGCCATGTGAACCTGATTATTTTTCTGACCATTATTGTACCCACAGAAACAGCACCATCATATGAGTCAGCCTAATACATGTTCATTGCTTATATTTTATTTTGTTCCACAAAGAATTTAAAGCAATTTACAAAGATCCTCAAGTTACAGGGTTTATGTATATTAGAAGTAGTTGAGAAAAGAGAAGAAGAGCAAGATTAAGGCCATAGCCAGAAATAAAACAAATGCAAAGTGTGCATATTACAAAGTCCTAGAAACTTGCTCTGGGTCACTGAGTATGATAGAGTATCTAGTCCTTGTTTTTGGAGATTTGAGGAGTTTTACAGACATTTGCAGAAGTCTGTTGTTCTTCTTCTTTTGCCTAATTTTTATTTTAGGTCAAATATAAGGGAGCACAATGGGGAAGAAACCAAGAAAACTTCACTCACTTCTCAGTTACTCTTCTTCTGAAATACGGGTAAAAACCACTTTAGGGTTGCAATTTTTAAAGATAAAGACATGGTGCCCAGCCCTGCTGGTGTAGCTCAGTGGACTGAGCGTGGGCTGTGAACCAAAGGGTTGCTGGTTCTATCCCCAGTCAGGGCACATGCCTGGGATTCGGGCCAGGTTCCCAGTGGGGGCCATGTGAGAGGCAACCACACATTGATGTTTCTCTCCCTCCCTTTCTCCCTCCCTTCCCCCTCTCTGAAAATACATAATAAATAAGTAAAATCTAAAAAAAAACCACACACAAAAAAACCCATGGTACCCAGAGCAACCAAAAGGATGGGATTCCAAAATTCTGGGCAGGTGTCAGCTCTTTTCGATCAGAATTCCCTTCCCTCCAACAAGCTCAGACACCTTGAACATCAGCTGGTCTTCCCAGCATTAGGTTTCTTCACATCTCTCCTCTGCAATGCCAGTTAGGAGATGACTTCCCACATCAAAGTGAGTTAGATCTTGGTCAACTTACATTCGATGGCTCGTTATTCTGCCTTTCAAACCTCTCTCCCGCCGGAGGTTCTCTTAACCTCCTCACTTGGGTGGTCCCGACTGTCTTGTTGCTTAGAGGCTCCTGGCTGCTCTTCGATCTTGACCTCTGTATATCTCTTTGTCCTCAGCACCTGGTGTGGAGGAGACGCCCAGTGCGTGTTGGGTGGAGAATGGAAGAATGAACAGGTGAAGAAGTAATGCTGGTGTTTCAGTCAAGGCTTACCTAATCATAAATAACAGAAGTTACTAGCTAAGTTACAGTAAACGAAGACGTGCTAGCTCATTGACAGGCTTTCTAGCATGTTCACAGACCCCAGAGGGAGCTCAGCCTCTGAAGAGAGGGGGACCCTCTCCAGCTCTCACCTCGGCTTCTCAGCATGTTTGCTTCAGTCTTCTCCCTGGAACGCCAGCTTTTCTGCAAATGTGGCCGGCCCACAAGTGCGGCCTTGTCCCCCCAGTTCCTGATGCTTCAGTTCCCATGAGCAGTCCAGGATAACTGGCGTTTCTGTCTCAGTTCCAGATTCCAGCCGAGGCTGAGCCAGCTGTGCACATGGGGCAGGTCAGATAGTGCAGACGCACCTGCTGCAGGCTGACCACCATGGGTGGGTAGGTGTTAGAGGAGGGGGGTCACCGTGAGCTGTCAGAAAACCTCAAGTCCCCCACTGGTCTCTGGGTGGCCATGGGCAAGCCTGTTCTTTACTGTTGGCTTACGTTTCTTCATCTGTTAATCAGGGGACAGGTCTTCTCGAGGGGACATTTGATGTTCCAAAGAAGGCAGCTGGCATCAGCCTGGGGCAAAAGCATACATGTTAACACTTCATTGTGTCATAAACCCCCAGAAAGTAGGAATGAGAGGAAATGAAAGTGTGGCACGGAAAGAGAGAGAACAAATAAAGGGGCACATTGTCAAAGAGCCACTGCTTGGCGACCAGGACACGGGTGGCTCAGCCTGTGGCTGAGACATGTGTGACAGCACCACACACAGCACAGCAGGATAACGCGTCATCTGTCTACATCTCCTTCCCTCCTTTCCTGTCTTCGTCCTCCCTTGCCCCATCTTTTCCTCTCCTCCACTTTTGAATGATCACACAGCTGATGAGGGCAACGGCATTCATGCCTCTGGGAACTCAGGGTTCTGGGGAGGAAGCTGACCTACACGGGACAGCATCAGTGCTCCAGTGGAGAAGGCTGCAAAGCATTAAGAAACCCAGGGGATACAACACCCATTTTATCTTTTGGGGTGTGTGTTTGGGGGGGTATGGGAATGAATGTGCAAAGGTGCTGTGTGGTGTCCCAGTGCATGAATAGACTGTCTTCTGTGTTCTGTTCATGATGGGCTGTTTCTAGTTTTTTAAATATATTTTATTGATTATGCTATTACAGTTGTTCCATTTTTCCCCCTTCACTCTCCTCTACCCTGCCCACCCCCTCCCACTTACATTCCCCCCCTTTATGTCCATGGGTCATACATATAAGTTTTTTGGCTTCTACTTTTCCCATAGTATTCTTACCCTCCCCCTGTCTATTTTTCTGCCAACCATCTATGCTACTTATTCTCTGTATCTTTTCTCCCTTTCTCCCCCTCCCACTCCCCTGTTGATAACCCTCCATGTGATCTGCATTTCCGTGGTTCTGTTCCTGTTCTAGTTTGCTGTTTGTTTTTGTTTTAGATGTTGTTGTTAATAACTGAGTTTGCTGTCATTTTACTGTACATATTTTTATCTTCTTTTTCTTAGATAAATTCCTTTAACATTTCACATAACAAAGGTTTGGTGATGATGAACTCTTTTAACTTGACCTTATCTGAGAAGCACTTTATCTGCCCTTCCATTCTAAATGAAAGCTTTGCTGGGTAGAGCAATCTTGGATGTAGGTCCTTGCCTTTCATGACTTGAAATACTTCTTTCCAGTCCCTTCTTGCCTGCAAGGTCTCCTTTGAGAAATCAGCTGACAGTCTGATGGGAACTCCTTTGTAGGTGACTGTCCCCTTATCTCTTGCTGCTTCTAGGATTCTCTCCTTCATTTCAGCCTTGGCTAATGTAATGATGATGTGCCTTGGTGTGTTCCTACTTGAGTCCAACTTCTTTGGGACTCTCTGAGCTTCCTCGATTTCCTGGAAGTCTATTTCCTTTGCCAGATTGGGGAAGTTCTCCTTTATTATTTGTTCAAATAACTTTTTCACTTGTTGCTTTTCCTCTTCTTCTGGTACCCCTATAATTCTGATGTTGGAACATTTAAAGATGTCCTGGAGATTCCTAAGCCTCTCCTAATTTTTTTTTGAATTCTTGTTTCTTCATTCTTTTCTGATTGGATGTTTCTTTGTTCTTTCTGGTCCACTCCCTTGATTTGAGTCCCAGTTTCCTTCCCATCACTGTTGATTCCCTGTACATTTTGCTTTATTCCACTTTGCGTAGCCTTTGTTTTCCATATAATTTGTGACCAAATTCAATCAATTTTGTGAGCATCCTGATCACCAGTGTTTTGAACTGTGCATCTGATAGGTTGGCTACCTCTTCATTGCATAATTGTATTTTTTCTGGAGCTTTGATCTGTTCTTTCGTTAGGGCCATTTTTTTTGTCTTGATGCACTGTCATGTATAAGGGGTAGAGCCTTAGGTGTTCACCTGGGTGGGGAAGCCCACGTTTCTGCGTTGCAACGCTGTGTAGTGGGGAGGGGTCCAAGATGAAACAATGGTGCTTGCTCCGCTCTCTGTTGGATTTCAGTCCCTTCTCCCATATCCCCCAAGCAAATTGAGCCTTTCTGGTGCTGATTCCCAGTTAGGTGGGCTTGTGTATGTTCTAGGGCCCTATGGATTGCTCTAGTGAACTCTCCTGTGAGTCTGGGAGTTTCTCCTGCTGCCGCCTCAACTCCCACAGACGTTTTCAATTGAGGCGTTGTTTCCCTGTGCTGGGACCCTGGGTTGTGTGGTCTGTCTCGCTCCTCCTGGTTTATCTGCACGTGAATGTGGGACCACCGCTCCGCCAGCTGCCACTGTGCTGCCAGTCCTCTCCGCCCAGCTCCCCGGCTCCGTCCCTCCTACGTGTGTGGATGAATGTTTCTTCTTTAACTCCTGGGTCGTCGGACTTCCATACAGTTTGGTTTTCTGGAAGTTCCGGTTGTTTTTTGTTTTTAAATTGTTGTTGTCCTTCTCATTGTTTGAGGAGGCACAGTGTGTCTGCCTATGCCTTCATCTTGGCCAGAAGTCCTGGTAATTCATTTGAACATGAATTCCCCTTGGCTATATATTAGATATTGAATATCTCCCATTAATCAGATTATGTTAATTTGTTATCCCAGCTGTTAGAACTTAGAAGGATGACAAAAGTAATTTTTTAATTTCCCACAGTATTGGTGAACTGGCCATGTGACATTCATGGTCGGGACACTAATTTCTGGAAAGTGCAGCCTCTGAGAGATCATGGACTTCTGGCAACAGTAAGCATTATTATTATTTTTTGCTCTGTCAGCCTTTTTGGTGTATTTCAGCAGGACTTGGTATCATTTAGTGCTGGGAGTTATTTTCTTTTCTTGTACATTTGCATTGGCATGAAAAACTATTTCTGAGGCCAGCTGCTCGGACTTAGAGAGTCAAGAATCGGTGCTTTATTGGCGCCTGGCTCTGTTTACATTGTGAGGACTTGGTTCTGCTCCTGCATCTGGCAAGTGGGCTCCATTGTCCAGCTTCAGCTCTGGAGTCTGGCTCTGGGGTCCTGGTTCCAGATATGGGTTCTGTCTCCTGTGTTCATGGCCTGGGGTTGAATCTGTATCTGTGTGTCTGGGATCTGGAGTCTCTTTGGTGCAGCTTCGAGTCCTGGGTGGGTGTGTGGGGTTCATGTGCAGCTCTGGCTCTTATCTCTGATATGTGGAATCTGGTGTCCAGGGTTCTCTGTCAGTCTCTGGTGTCGAGTGTCTGGCATTCAGGGTTGATTGTCTGGTTTGGGTCGTGGGGACAGTCTTGGGATTGGGGATGGGGTCTGGGGTTCAGTTTTTGGTTCTGGGTCTGTTCTGGGGCCGAGGTTCTGGAGTCTAGGGCCTGTGTCTGGTCCTGAGTCTGTCTGTGACATCTGGTGTCTGTGATGGTCATTGGCTCCAAGTCAATGCCAGCAGGAGTTCCAGAGTTGGGGTGTGGGGAAGAAGGAAACTCTGTTTAGTGTAAGTAGCTCCGTTTTGGTACTAATGGGTGTGAGTGCTTCATGGCTGTTAGAAGCTCAGTGTTGTTCCAGGTGAATCATGAAGCAGCACCTGTGTGGGTCAGCCCAGTGCTGCTGCTGCTTAGTTGTGAAGTGTCTTGGCTGTGAGGGGGCCCTGGAGTGAGGCAGCCCCAGGGCAAGTTCCCCCTCAGGCTGTGCTGCCCAGCAGGGCTCTGCTCATTCAGGTCTGGTCCTGTCATTTCCTCTCTGCTCAGCCGCATTTGCACACAAAGAAGCCACTTTGGAAAAGGGGCCCCTCTGAGTGAGGAGATCAGCTGGGGAAGCAGAGGAAAGGCCTCTGGTGTTGTTTCCACAACAGTCTAGGTTATTATTGCTCTTAAATTATGCCAAGTTTTCCTCTTGTACTGTTTTTTTTTAACCCAAACTGAGACTGCCTTTTTTGTGGCAGCTTACTTAAATTATACAGAAAAATAAAAATGAATTCAACATCCCACCCAAACAGGTAGTAGCTGCTATTGTTTTACATACATACCCTTCCAGACACCTCTCCTTGCCTATTTCCATTCTTCTACTCTCTCTGGATTTAATTTATTTTTCTGGGCTTGTAATATGGAGGTGAAACATATGAATTTTGAACTGTTTCCCCCTAATGTGCAGATTTATCACTGTGTTTTCCCATAGGTTTTTAGTGTATTATTTTAAATATTATTTAGTTGAAATGATTTTTTAACTCCAATTGTGAATCATTTGGAGGGATATTTAGAAGTGTATTTAATAACTTCCAAATGTAAGAATTTTCTGGTGACCTTTACAACTGATTTCTAAGTTATCTACAGTGAGAGCCAGAAACTTCATGTAATTTCAATCCTTTGAATATTGTTTGAAACTTCATCACAATATGGTCAATGTAAAAAAAGTTCCAAGCGAGCATCTCTGCTGTTACTTCGTGGTCATTTTGGGAATAACACCTTAGGGCAGGTCAGCAGGAAAGATGTGCATAGTCAGTTATCAGTGGATGCTGAATCCAATTTGCTGCTCATGGTGTTTCTTACATCCTTACTGAATTTTCGGGGGTGGTCTCTTGTTTCTGAAAGTGGAATGCTGTATTCTCATGAGGTTTGGTAAATCTATTATGAGTATACATTTTTGTTTGTGTCTCTGTTCTATATAATTTAAGTTTATGACATTGTTTATGAATTTGGATCTTCCTGGTCAGCTAAACTTATTGATATGAAGTGCCCTTCATCTCTAGTCATGCTTGTTACCTTGAAGTCCATTGCATGTTAGTATGTAATTTTCCTGTGGTTTATGTTTGCATAGTAGAGGGTGGGGCAAAAGTAGGTTTAGAGTTGTGAGGACAAGAAACAAAGTTTATTGTTGTGTTATTGTTTAATAATTATGACATTGTCCATGTGAACAACTGTAAAGCTGCTTTTGCACCATCCTGTGTGTCTTTTTTCATTCTTTTACTTTCTATGTTTTTTCACCCCATGTTTTAGGTCATTCATATTTTCTCCCAGTTTGTGTCTTGTCCTTTTATTATCTGAACTTTTTCAGAGTATTGTTCAATTTTATAAAGTATTCATTATCAATGTATTGCTTCATTACACTGCATGTCCACCAGTGTACCTGATTTCTGGCTGGTTTTGTTTAAATGGACCACTAAAAATCAAACCTACAGATGAGGGGCGGGGTCTAAGGTCAGAGGCAGGACTGGGCTGGAGGTGAGAGGGGGCCACAGATTGGGTGGGGCTAGTGGGAGGGAAATTTAGGCTGGCAGGTGTGAGGGGCGGGCCGTTCTGGTGGAGAGATGAACAACTACACATACTAGAGGTTAGATGCTGCCGGCTGCTGGTCTCCATGGTCACCAGGTGATGCTCACAGCCTAACTGTGATGCAAGTAATGCAGTCCAGGGGCAGGAGGTGAGCTGTGTTTGGGGGGGAGGGGCAGATACAGCCACCCTGGGGGGGGCAGGAAAGGGGGGCCAGACTGTTTCTGGGGTACATGTCTCAGGTCCAATTTAGCTAATTCCTGTGAGACCACTTTTTTTATTTATCTAGATTATATTTCAGTTATAGATAACTTTGGTAAATAGATATACAAAGATAGCCATTTTTTAACCCCAGAAGAAGATGATATTTTTTTAATATATATATTTTTATTTTATTGATTACGCCATTACATTTGTTCTATTTCACCCCATTCATTCCCCTCTACCCTCCATACCCCTCCCCCACCATTGCCCCCTTTAGTTCATGAACACGTGCCTCAAGTTCTTTAGATTCTATATTTCCCCTACTATTCTTACCCTCCCCCCTGTCTATTTTCTATCTACTATCTATGCTACTTATATTCTGTACCTTCTCCCCGCTTCTCCTTCTCCCACTCCCCTGTTGCTAACCCTCCACGTGATCTTCATTTCTATGGTTCGCTCCTGATCTAGCTGTCCTCTTAGTTTGCTTTTGTTTTAGGTGTGGTTGTTAATAACTGTAAGTTTGCTGTCCTTTCACTGTTCGTCTATTTTATCTTCTTTTTCTTAGGTAAGTCCCTTTAACATTTCATATAATAAGGGCTTGGTGATGATGAACTCCTTCAATTTGATCTTATCTGAGAAGCACTTTATCTGCCCTTCCATTCTAAATGAAAGCTTTGCTGGATAGAGCAATCTTGGTTGTCTGTCTTTGGTTTTCATGACTTGGAATTCTTCTTTCCAGCCCCTTCTTGCCTGTAAGGTCTCTTTTGAGAAATCAGCTGACAGTCTGATGGGGACTCCTTTGTAGGTGACTGTCCCCTTATCTCTTGCTGCTTCTAGGATTCTCTCCTTCATTTAATCTTGGCTAATGTAATTATAATGTGCCTTGGTGTGTTTCTTTTTGGGTACAACTTCTTTGGGACTCTGAGCTTCCTGCATTTCCTGGAAGTCTATTTTCTTTGCCAGATTGGGGAAGTTCTTTATTATTTGTTCAAATAAGTTTTCCACTGGTGGCTGTTTCTTTCCCCCTTCTGGTACCCCTATAATTCGGATGTTGAAGTGTTTAAAGATGTCCTGGAGGTTCCTAAGCCTCTCCTCATTTTTTTGAATTCTTTTTTCTTCATATTTTTCTGTTTGGTCATTTTTTCCTTCCTTCTGTTCTGCTCCCTTGATTTGAGTCCCCGTTTCCTTTTCATCACTACTGGTTTCCTGTGCAATTCCATTCATTTCAATTAGTTTAGCCTTCATATGTTTCTCTAATTTGTGAGTAAAATCAACCAGTTCTGTGAGCATCCTGATCACCAGTGTTTTGAACTGTGCATCTGAAAGTTTGGCTATTTCTCTGTCGCTTAGATTTATTGGTTCTGGGGCTCTGAGTTGTTCTTGAGCCATGTTTTGATCTGTTTGTGCCTGTTACGTATGAGGAGAGACGTTTTAGGTGTTCACCAGGGCGGGGCCACCCAGGTCGCTGGTTTGTGATGCTGTATGTTGGGGTGGGGTCAGAGAGGGAGCAATAGTGGTCCTCTCCGCTTGCCCCCGCCTGTTTATCCGAGTGCAAATGTGTTAGCCCACCACCCTGTGCTGGAGCTTGCGTGGTCTGTCTCAATGCTTGTCTCTTCATTGGTTTATCTGTGCGCAAATGCGTGACCTCAGACAGCCAGCCGCACCGCGCCTTCCCTGTGTCCACCCATAGCTAGCCCGCACCTGGGATCTGCGCCCTCGGCTGCCTGTGTGCTGCCCGGGTCGGGGGATCTTTTTTGCCCAACCCGCTCCGCTGCTGGCTTCACCCCTCTTACCAGTTTAGCTGAGCGGTTTGTTGTTTTCGGACTCTGTATTGTTCGATTTTCTGTGGTTTGGTTGTGTTTATTGTTGTTAAAACTTTCTTGTTTTTAGATTTGGTTGTGCGAGGAAGCAAGGTGTTTCCACCTGTGCCTCCATCTTGGCGGAAATCCTCGAAGATGATATTTTTCATTTGTTAAAGTTTCTGTTATTGCATAGCAATTTCCAATTTCATTCATACAGATCCTGTACATTGTTATGTTTATTCCCCATTTTTTACCTGTTTTGTTGTTACTGAGTCTTTAAAAAAATTATATATTTAACTTACCATTTCTACATATTTATTTCTGCATGTTATTTTCCCGTCACTGCACTGAATTCTATTTGTAGTACTTTTCTGTTGATTCTCATGAGTTACGAGGGTAAACATGCTATCATGCAATAATGATCATTACATGGTTGTAGGTGTAGGTGACCTAGAAATAGTTAAAGCTTGAAAGAAAACAAGAAGTGAGGTAATGTGAGGAGCTAGAAAAATTGCTTTGTTAGTCATGAATATATTAATCACTAAAAAAATAGTAACATCCTTCTTAGCATTTTAAATCAGTTTAGGGTCTGGAAGCATGGTGTCCAGAAATCAGAAGTATTTTGTGACAGGCAATGTGCCCCGGGTAGGTTATCTGAGGAACACGGAATGTAACCAATGTCCACATTTTCAAAGAGGAGAACTTGAGCTGGTGAAATCTGGAATCTTAACAGAATAAGATTCTTTGTTCTAAGTAACATCATGAATCAGTTATTAAAGTGATGTATGCGCAATGGAAAGAAGCAGGGATCCTCAGATGACTACTCTGTGTAATCACAGTGTGTTATGGTGGACAGATCTTCCTTTGCCTCCTGACCTATTGCCCAGGACACTTCTCCCCAACATTTGCAAGATGGCTGGTATTTTTTATTCTTTAAGTTTTACCTTCTGTGCTTCCTGTTTCCAGAAAGGCAACCTTTGAAATCTAGGATGCAAAGGGACATGCTGCTGGTATTCCAATGGAGTCTTCATGATACAGAGTAGGGTTTCTCATTCTCAGCACGGTGGACGTTTTGGGCCAGAGGATTCATTCTCCTGGGGGATTGTCCTCTGCTTTGTAGGTGCTTATTAGCATCCAGTACTTCTATTCACCATCAACACCCTCACTTCCTTTCCCCTCAGGACAATCTAAAATGGCTCAGTACATTTCCTGAAGTCCCCTTGGGGGGCAGAAATTACCTTTGGTTGAGAAACCGTTTGAAGCTTTTATAGTTTTTGAAACCAGAAGGGTCTTGGTCTAGTGTGCAGTATTTTTATTATTTTTCTATGTAAATTATTTTCCACTCTGTGATTTATTTTGGGAAGGTGTTTAGAAGTGTATTTTAAAACATCTAAATGTAGGGACTTTCTAGTTACCTTGTGACTGATTTTCAGATTAATGGCAAAGAGAGCAATAAGCATAGTTTGTGAGACATTTTTAAACCTGCTTTATAGCTAAATGTAGTTATTTAAAAAATTTTTAAAGTGTGCTTGAAAAGCATTTTTAATTTACTTTGTTGCTGCTTAACTTAAACAATGAGAAAAATTTTAATAAAAATTCTACCCCAAGAGTTAAAAAGAACGACCATCAATTTATGTATATACACTTGCAGATATGCTGATGTGAACGTTTCTGCCTAGTTTCTCTGGATTTCATTTACTATTTTAGGTTATAATTATGGGCACAAAACTTGCATATTTTCAGCTTTTATTTTTGATACTGTGCATGTAAGGGCAGAATTGTTTTTCATAGGTTTTGGTATGTAGTATGTTTATCCTCATTCAGTTTATTTTGTAATTCAAATTATTTTATTTTGTGGTTATTTAGAAGTGTATTACATAACTACCAAATATAAGGACTTTCCAGTCACTCAGTTGTAGTGAATTCTAGTTTCACTACAATGAGAGCAGCTACAGAAACATACTGTATATGATTTCGATGCTGGGATTGTTGTTGAAACTGGCTTTTTATTGGCTTGGCCAAAAAATAAAAACTTTTGGGAAGATGGAATAATGGAGATGCCTCACAGATTGCAGAAATAAGTGGGAAAAAACGGTGAATACATTGTTCAATGAAATTATTGGTGAAAACGAAAAATGTTTCTTTCGTTGTGTCTTTACCTAAAAATCGAATGAACATTTTGGCCAAATAGTAGTGTTCCAAGTGTGCATCTCTGGTGCCATCTCGTGGGCCTTTTGGGAATAACATGTTAGTGGCAGGTGAGCGGGAAAAGTGGTTGACTGTAGTAGAGTACCAATCAATGTTGATTGTAATGTTATTTAGACGTGTATTTGGCAACTTTTATATATTAGGACTAACCAGTTAACCTTTTCTCCCTGATTTCTATATTAACATCAGTGACAGAAAGAAACAAACTGTATATAAATTCAATCCTTTGAAATTTGTTAAAAGTTGCCTTACTACAGGATGGTCCCTTTGAAAAGTGTCCCAAGTGTGGCCCTCTGCTGCCATGTCATGTGTCACTTGGGAATAACTGCTCTGTGCAGTCTGAAAGGTTTTCCTTAGGCTCCTCTGAGAAAGAAATGCCAGTCGCCACAAAGTCAGGCAGTAAAGAGCTTTATTGGGGTTTGCGCTCCCAGGTGAGGTTCCCCAGTCCACAGAGTGGGGTTGGGGAAGTCACTGCGCAAATAGGGAAAATGGTAGGGTTTTATTTTCATTGGCTTCCTGTGGGAGCTGAGGATTGGTCCCCTCTGAACAAAGCGGCAATACATCATTGGTGGTTTTTTCCTCGGACTCAGGTTGCTACATGGATATCTGTTTTGGCAAAGCCCACACTTCTGTCTCTCTGGTTTGACATCAGCTGTCTTTTCCAGATTGTAGTCTGGCCGCCATTTTTATTGTAGTCCAGCCGCCATTTCATCCTACCCTGCCCATCCTGACACAGACCAGCAGGAAAAGTCATTGATTATAGTGAATTATCTACTAAGGGTTCTTGGAATGTTATTTGACAAGTGGCTTTCATTAAATTCAAATAAAAGGACTTTCTAGTTACCTTCTGTTTCTGACCTTAGTAGCAATGAGGACAACTCATGTATTTTTTATAATTTCAGTTTTTTGAAGTTTGTTAAAAACTAACAGATGGCACAATATGATAATATCCAAAGTGTTATGTGTGCATCTGCTGTTATCCTGGAATGACACCTTAGTGCAGGTTGGCAAGAAAGGTGGTCAGCTGTAGTGAATGATGTATGAATGTTGAACGAATGTTAGTCATGGATGTTATTACTTTCACGTAAACAGACTTTGTAGTTCATTTTTCCTTCTCTCCCCTATGTACAACAGCGGTGTCTTTGCATCAGGAAACTAGGTGCCTCTCATGGGCTAGACCTGTGTTCATGTTTCAACTGTGTCTACATCTTTGTGGTCCAATATCCCGTGTGCGTCAACATCCTGTCAGCATCAATGTCCCTTTCGTGTTCACGTCCGTGCCATGCTAATGTCCCAGCCTTGTCGAAATCGTGATTGTGTATCTAGGTCCGCTCTGCCTTGATGTCCTGGCTGTGCTGCCATGTTGTCTGTGTTTGTGTCCCTTCCACATCACTGTCCTGTGTGTGTTAATGTCGAGGTCCTGTTGCTGTGTTGCCTGTATTTCAACATCCCATCTGCCTTGATGTCCCCGCTGTGCCGCTGTCCCACCTGCGTAGATTTCTTGGCTGTGCTACTTTCTTATCTTTGTCGATGTCCCAGTTTTCTTGGTGTCCCAGCTATACCTCTGTATCGTCTGCATCGATGTCTCAACTGAGTCAGTATGTGAGCTGTGCCACTGTCCTTTCTGTGTATGTGTCTTGGTGGTGTCAATGTCCTGGCTGTGCCTTTGTCTTCCTGCATTGATGTCCCAACTGCACTGGGATAAGCTCCCATATCCCAGCCGCCTGATGTCCCGGTGGCATTGAGGTCTTGACTGGGTCATTGTCTCACCTATGTGGCTATGGCTCACCTCCTCACTGTGGCTTCATGGTCACCTGCCTTGGGCTCACAGGTCCTGCTGCCCACCACCAGCTGCAGGCCAAGGCAGATGGTCTGCAATGAACTGGACAGGGACACTCAGTCCTTTGTCCCCCTGTGGGTGATGCAAGGCCCTCCTGGCAGCTGGTCGCTCTCTCAGGCCGTGTCTGCTGCTGTTGCCACAAGGTTTAACAGTTTAAATGAACTAACCTATTTTCAACTGAATGATTACATTGATGAAATTATGAAAAGTTTATTAATTTAGCTTTTGTGCTGCAGTTTGTGGGATTGCCTAACAAAAAGTAACTTTCCATGAATGCTGCATTTTTCATAAATTTCCTATCACCGGTCTTACTTCTCTAAGACCCTGTTTCCCCATACTCCCAAAGGTCCTATGTACCTGATATCACCTAATTGTCTCGTATTCATTTGTACTTGTGCACATATTAAATGTTGAATATCTTGTATTGTTCTGATTATGTTATTTTGATTATTATCCCACAGGTGTTGGAGCCAACAAGATTTGTGGAAAATAATCCCTTTTTAATCCCTCACAGTTTTGAAAAGCTGGTACTGTGGACCAAATGGTGAGACAGTGCTAACTCCTGAACCTGTTGCAGCTGAGAGATCATGGACGTCTGCCCTCCAAGGTCAGCATCCTTTTTATTCACTCTGTGTTTGGCCCAGTCATTGTTGCTGGGTTTGGCAAGATTTTGAAGTTTGCATTTAGAGAGACGTAAGTTTTATCTTATTGGATCACAGGGTTGTTTAGAATGGGAGGATCCAGTTCAGCTCCTGCCTGTGGCCTCTGGCAAGGGGGCCCCGGTGTCTGGCTTCAACTCCAAATTCTGGCCATAGCATCCTGGTTACAGATCAGCATTCTGGTTAGAGATCTGTGTCTTGTGTCCAGGGTCTGTGCTTCAGAGTCAAAATGTATTCAGTTGTGTGTCTACCCTGGGTTCACATGCGAGGTTCACGTGCAGATAAACATTTAGGCTTTGGTGTATGGAATCTGGCATTACAAGGGTCCGATGTCAATCCCTGCCATCTGGTCTTTGACCTTTGGACTTCATGGTCTGGCTCAGATTAGGGCACATGGCTTTGGGTTTGAGGCTTTGGGCCTGGAGTCCAGGTTTTGGTTTGGGTCCACTCCGGGGTCTAGCTTTTGGAGTCAAAGGTCTGTGTCCAGGATCCTGAGTTTGGTTCTGGTGTCTGGTGTGTGTCAAGAGATGATCTTTGTGTGAAATCAGTGCCAATATGAGTCCCCAAGTGTATGTATGGAGTTGAGACAGGTTAATTAAAAATGTAGGATAATTCCTTGGTAGTGGAATGGGAAAACTGAGCTTGATAGCTAAATAAGGCCTAGCAATTCATAGCTGGGTAATAAATCCGAGGATCTTACCTTCCCTGACCAAGGGCATTGGAGAGCAAATGGTTCAGACATTCCAGACCACGCAGGCGAAGACCCACCTCAGTCCCAGCCCTTCTCTGGTGACTTTTCTTAAGGAGAAATTCATCAGAGAAGGATGCTGATCACTCTGTGTGCTCACTTTGTTACATCAGCACATCAAAGGGCACCCCTGGAAAGCTGAGTATTCTGTGCAAAGGACTCTTCTAAGACCTCCTCTAAAGTCCTCAACATTAGAAAACAGGTAAAACCCTAAAGATAAAGGACCCAGTATGCACTGTTCGTTGAGCACAGATGCGCCTTCCCTTCTCTTCTTTGCTGTGTATCTTCCCTTTTTCCCTCCTTATCTCCAGAGGTCCCTAAGACTGGCAGCCAGGGGAGCCATGGGCAGTGGCAGCTTGTCCAGGGCTGACTCCCTGATCCTGTCTCCAGGCACCTTCTTTGTGTCTAACTTTTCTGTTTCCCAAGAAGCAGTTCCGCCTGTGCTCACTCTTATTGCTGTGGGCCTCTTCACAGAGAAGGGCCTCTTCTCTGTGAAGCCCTTTCTTTGTTTCACTGTCATTAGATTTAATATAGAAACTCTCAAAATTCCCCAGCTGTGTGTTGTGAAATTTTCACTGCAGGAAGTCAAGAATACACACATGAGTCCTTGCCAGGGCAAACCCACCTTGGGTCCAATACCTTTTCAGTGACAGAATAACCAAATTTTGTGTACCAGTGGATGGACATTTGAATGCTTTCTACCTTTCAGTTGTTGTTAACAGTGCTGTTATGAATAATCCTGTATTGTTATAACAAACATGAATAATTGTGTTTCTTAGAATAGCTGTCTTCAATTTCTCAGGTATATATTTCAAAGTAGAGTTATTGAACACAGTAGGGTATTTGTTTTGAGGAAATGCCAAATCAGTTTATAAAACATCTGCAATATTTTACATTTACAAAGGAAATGGTCATTCTAATTTTTGTTTGTGAGTATAAACTTTTATCAGTTTTGCTTTCGCATTATTGCCTTTGTAGTTGTGGAAGGGGTATTGCACCGTGACTTAGCCATTGAATGTTTTTTCTTTTTTACTACTCATATGAATGTCTTCTCTTTAGAAGGGAGTATTCAAGCTCTTTAAAAATATTGATGTCTGTCTGTCTGGTGTGGCTCAGTGGACTGAGTGTCGGCCTGTGAATCAGAGGGTCACCAGTTTGATTCCCAGTCAGGGCACATGCCTGGGTTGCATGCAGGCCTCCAGTAGGGGGTGTGTGAGAGGCAACCACACATTGATGTTTCCTTCCCTCTCTTTCTCCCTCCCTCCCCTCTCTAAAAATAAGTAAATATAATGTTTAAAATAATATTGGTGTTTCTTCATTGATGAGTCATATAGTTCTTTGTTGTGGAAGAAAGAGTCTGATCGGAAGTATAATGTGAAACCATTCACTTCAATTCTGTGGGTGGTGTTACTCTGCAAATAGCTTCTTCTGCTACCCAGACTTTTTTAATCAGGAGGACATCACGTTTACTCATTTACTTTCACCAATTTTTCTTTCAAAGCGTATGCCTTGTTATGCCAGCAGCAGCCTCATGTATCTCATGTCTAACGTGCATCATCATTGCATCATTTGATCTAATATAGCTTTTTTTTTTTTTACAGAAACCTACTTTATGGTTTTAGACTTGAGATGATTACATTTCAAGGGGTTTACAGGTTTAAATAGGAGGACACGCTGTTCTCAGTGGTATGATGTCCAGAGTCAGGCATCTGGAGTCAGGGACAGGCTTTGGACTCCCAGTCTGCTCTCTGGTGCATGACATAATTTGGGGTTAGGATTAAAGGTTGGGGTTGTGGTGGATGCCATGACTTGTCTTTAACTTCATTTGAAACCATCCTGTTGGACTGTATCATGATGCGTGTCCTATTGGTATGTGATAAAAAAATGTCACCACAAGTGGTGAGTGTATGGTTGGCCATTTTCACAGTGAAGATGCATGCAGATAAGCAACATTCTTGGTCTTTTTTGGCATTGTCATTTCAAGGAAGATACAAGTGCAAGGGTAAGGCAAGCAAAGATCTCTGGTGTGTGTGGAGAAGATGCTGTGACTGACAGAACGTGTCCGAAGTGGATTGCAAAGTTTCATGCTGGAGATTTCTCCCGCAGGCAGGGCAGGTGCAGTGGAGAGCCCTCAATGGCAGACACTCACTGAGGACAGATCATGTCATGGCAGGTGGGAGACAGGCAACATGTTCACTATATCATAATTAGGCTTCAAAAATCATTTGAACCAATTTGGTTATGTTAATCACTTTGCCATTTGGGATGTACAGGAGTTCAGTGGGATGGTGGGGGACCCTTCATGAGTGGATTTCCACAAGTGGTTCTTCACTGAGACCATGTCTCAGGAAAATGTTTCATTTCCATGAAGATTGTGTGTGTTGAGGGAGGATGAATCTTTGCTATTTGAGAATAATGTGGAATGGGAGAGATTGAGGGGAAAGAAAGGAATCACCACTTGTCCCTCCTAAGGGCAGTCTTTATCCAAAGGAGGTGATGGTGACCTTGTGGTGAATTTGGGAGGGAGTCCTGCAGTAGGAGCTCATTTTGGAAAGCCAGCAGGTTACTAGCAACAGGTATTGCTCCTTGTTATACAAACTGAAAGCTCCACCCGCGGGAAAGAGTCGAATTTGTCAGCAGAAGATGAAGAAGGTTATAGGTGAGAGAGCACATTTGTCTTTGTTGACCAGGGAAAACGGTTCCAGCCTGGCTGCGCAGTGCTGATCCCTCCACAGTACTCAGAGACCTTGCTCCTTCCCATGGCCATTTAGTTCATCTCTGAATTTTTCTTTATGGAGAGAAATTTCCATTCTCTGGAAGACTGCAGAAGACACCTGGAAGAGTTCTCTGCTCCAAAAGAGAACAATGTTGTGGGATTATGGAATGGTGAAATCATATGAAGGTGGCAGAGGGAAGGGGAAGAAAATGGTGATGACATTGTGCAGTTCTGTTGTGGGGGGACAGTGAAAAGTGTGCCCGTCTTTGCATCTTAGGGTAAAAAGCTAAGGAACATTTCAGCCAGGCCATTAGTAGAATGTGCATTGCACCTGTCTGTCTCTGCTGCCATCTCGTGGTCATTTTGGGAAATGATGCCTTATTGCAGGTTTGCAGGAAAAGTGGGTATAGTGTATCTAGGAATGTGAAATCCAACGTTATTTAGATGTGCATTTCATCACTTTTAAAAATAAGGAATTCTTAGTAAACCTTTGTTACTGATTTCTAGGTTGCCTGCAATCAGTGCCAACAATAAGCTTTACATTTCAATTTTTTGAGGTTTGTTGAAACTTGCTTTACAGTACAGTATGATCAGTGAAAAAACGTTCCAAGTATATCTCTCTTCTGCCATCTGGTGTTCACGTTGGGAAAACAGCTTGGTGCAGATCAGTAGGAAATGCTGGGTATAGTGGATCATCCCTAAATGTTGAATCCAATTTTGCTGCTCATATTCAGTTTATTTTTTTTAAGATTTTTAAATTTATTGTTAGAGAGGGGGTTAGGGGAGGGAGAGAAACATTTATGTGTTGATCTGTGTAAGAGATGCATGGATTGGTTTCCTCTC
Organism: Artibeus jamaicensis; assembly: GCF_021234435.1. Taxonomy (NCBI): domain Eukaryota; kingdom Metazoa; phylum Chordata; class Mammalia; order Chiroptera; family Phyllostomidae; genus Artibeus; species Artibeus jamaicensis. The sequence goes on along the minus strand of NW_026522049.1, from coordinate 30,409 downwards.
ACCCCAAACTGAGAATCTGGCCCAAAACCCAGCTATGTGCCCTGACTGGGACTTCAACCATGACTGTTTGGTTCGCAAGCCTGTGCTCAGTCTGCTGATCCACACCAGCCAGGACTCGTGTGAAGTTTTTTATATCTCTTACAGGGTTTTGGGGGAGGGAGGTAAACAAAGGTGTAAGTTTGATCCCTGGTCAAGCCTCATACAAGACTCAAGCAATGGCTCTGACTGGTGTGGCTCAGTGGGCTGGGCACCTGCCTGCAAACCAAATGGTTGCCAGTTCCATTCCCAGAGCATTTACCTGGGTTTGAGGCAGGAGATGGTCAGGAGGAAACTTTGGAGGTGCTCCAGGGCTAAGAGAAAGGACATCGATACAGGACAGAGACCCTGTTCTAAGACCAGTTGTTCTTGCTTTCTGGAAAAGCACTGAATCATGGAGAATCATAACTGCACCTGCACAGAAGATGCTATAAATAGCATTATAATAAATCAGCCTTGTGGGACCCCCTTCCCTGGTGGTCAGTCAAGGAAGAACATGGGAGACCATATGTATAGTAGCTTTAAAGTAATAGAACTACTTGTACATGGGCAATAAAACCCTGCCAAAACTAGCCAAGAAGTATCACTGTGTAGGTATAGAATCCCTCTAGCTCCTGAAATCACTCTGTTTGGAGTCACCCTGCTCCCATGTTCTGTGGAGTGTACTATCACTTAATAAATCTGCTCTCCAACTGTCTGCTAGAAACTCTTTGTGTTCTGTTCAATTCTTTGTTTGCAATCATCAAGAACCCGGTTACCTGTGCCAGGTTGTGGGCCAGGTTGACAGTTGGGACCATGTGAGAGGCAAATGAAGAATTTCCAAATGAAAAATAAATCAATAAATTTTTAAAAAGTAAACAAAACAAACACAATTTCTATGTGGATCTGTATGTATTAATGGACCCTGTATTCTTTTCCTTCAATCTGTCTATTCATAGGTCATTCATCCACTGTTGTACTTAATGTAGCTTCATAATACAATACACCTTTTAGTTCTTCCTTATTTTAACAGGTAAACTTAAATTGAGCTTGTTTTACTTTAAAAAGTTTTGCTGAGCCCTGGCCAATGTGGCTCAGTTTGCTGCAGCATTGTCCTGTTAGGGAGGATAGATAGCAAACTAAGGAAAGGAGGAGGAGGCAGACATGTCTCACCCACTGCGTCAGCCGTCCTGAGCCTGATCTGATAACAGTGCCAGGTGTTCGGATCATTACGAGAAACACATGGTAGCATGGGAGGAGGGAATTCTAGGTATTTTAATTATGTGTATTGTTTCCACTCTCTGGAAAAGAAAGCTCTGGAAAAGAAAGCCTTGGAATTAAACTGTGTGTTAATTCCAAGGTCTGGTTGGTAGGTGGGAGGGTGTCCACAGTGCCCCCAAAAGAAGCCCACAAGGCAACTTTGGTTATTTGTCTACCTCTGGTCACCATCTGTTTTATAAGGGAGTACCTAATGTTTACAGAAAACCTGTAAATAATTTTGGGTAACTGCCCCAGCTTCAACTGGCTTCTGTCACATATTTGTTTTACAAGAGGACAAATGGGGTCTGGAGTGAGATAAGGATTCAGGCTAACAGACCCCCACACATACCTAAGTTTGGGTAGTCACGTCCCCTGTGGAAGCTGGCACCACCTTTACCCACCAGTTGATATGTAACTTCTTCACTCCCATCCTGCCAACTACCTAATTCCTCAGGACCAAGGACCCAAGGCTCTTGCCACTCTTGTCCTTGCCTGTTGCCACCCTTACCAGAATCTACGCCTCTCACCCCCACCTCGGCAAAGCCTGTTCTCTTCCATGAGAACGTATCACTAGTAAACCCTGCTTGCTCATGAATAGACTGGCTGATCTGTAATTCTTTACTGTGTCAGCAAGGAGAGCTGAGTTTCTCCCATAACAATTCCATAAACTGAAAGGTTGTAGTTCAAGCTCTAGTCAGGGCACAGGCCTAGGTTGTGGGTTTGGTCCCCAGTGGGGAGACAACCCTTTGATGTTTCTCTTTCACATCAGTGTTTCTCTCCCTTCCCTTCCCTTCTCCATGAAATCAATAAGCATGTCCTCAGGTGAGGAATAAAATTTTTTTTGCTGATATTTTAATCTAGATCATATTACATTTATAGGTAACTGTGGGAAAGGAGATCATTATATATTTTTCTCTACAAGAGCATGCTGTTACTTTCCTGTTGTTCAAGTGTCTTTTTGAAAAAAAGATTTTATTTACTTTAGAGAGGGGATGGGAAGGGGAAAGAGAGAAAGAGAAAAAAAAACACCTATTAGTTGCATCTCACATGCCCCCAGCTGGGGACTGAACCCTCAATTCAGGCACATGCCTGGATTGGTAATCGAGCCAGTGACCTTTAGATCTGTGGCACGGAGATCATCCTTCCAGGTCATGGGGGTGGGTGTCCCCCTTTGGTGAACCCACTAAAGCAATAATGGGGTCTGTCATGCTTAGGTCTCCCTCATGTGGGAGAGGGTATGGTGGGGTCCTCACTAAATGTTTGACATCTCTGTGTGTTGAACTCGGCTCTGGTTGTAAGAAAATTTGGGTGACCTCCGGGAGCTGTTGGCACCCTTCCTTATGCTTATGCAGATGTAGATGTTTACCCCGTTCTCACCTTGAGTCTTGCTGGACTCCTACCATTGGGTCCACGGGAATTTTGTGCTCCTGGGCCATTGTGAACAGGTGGCCAGAAATGACCAACATTGTGCATGTCTGTTATTCCATCAGAGTTCACAAACAAGTTCAAAGATACAATAAGTAATAATTTCGAGATGGTGTCAGTGGTGTATTAAACTCTGTGGGGCCCAGGTACAAGGAGAGTGCATTACAGAAGCTGCTGCCTTGTGAGCTTCATGAATGCCATGTGCAGATTGGGTGCACCTGTCACAGGAGAAACTCAGTTCTTCTTGCCGACGTAGTAAGGGATTACAGATCAGCAAGTGTATTAGTGTGCAAACAGGGTTTGTTAGTGACACATTCTCATGGAAGAGGACAGGTCTGGCTGAGGTGAGGGTGAAAGGCAAGAGCTCAGGTGGCAAAGCACCAGGCTCTTTGTCCTGAGGACTTACATAGTTGGTGGGATGCGGGGCAGGAATTTACATATTGATTTTTGGTAAAAGTGGTGCCGACTTTCAAGGGGATGGACTACCCAAACACAGGTATGTGGGGGGTTGTTAGCCTGAATCCTTATCTTGCTTCAGACCCCACTTGGCCATCTTGTAAAATAGATCCATGACAGGAGACAGTTTAAGTTGAGGCAGGTACCCAAAGTTACCAATGGCCTCTTTCTTTCTTTTTTTTTTTTAAAAAGGTTTTATTTATTTATCTTTAGAGGGGAAGGGAAGGAGAGAGGGAGAGAAACATCAATGTATGGTTGCCTTTCGTGCGTCCCCTGCTGGGAACTGGCCTGCAGGGAACCTGCCTGCAACCCTGACATGTGCCCTGACTGGGAATCGAACCGCGATTGTCTGGTTCGCAGGCCCGTGCTCCAATGGCCTCTTTCTGTAAGCACTAGGGACACTCTCATAAAACAGATAGTGGACAGAGGCAAGGAATTAACCAAATTTGTTTTATGGGTCCTTTCCTTGAGTGCTGTAGACCCCCTCCCATCTTCTAGGCCTTGGAATGAATACAGTTTGAAAGCCTTTCTTTCCCGGGTATTGGAAACAATACCCAGAATTTCAACATGTTAGCATGGTGTTTCTTGTGATGCTGGAACATCTGGCAATGGAATTGGACCAGGCGTTGGACTGCTGAGTCAGTGGGTGACACGTCTTCCTCGCCCTCCCTGTCTTGGCTCACCGTCTATCCCACCTAACACCCCAGTGCAGACAGGTGCTGTTTCAGTGTCAGTTCTCAGCAAGGGGTGGGTGAGGGTCTTGTTTCACAGGCCACTCTCAGTACTACCTGCCTGTGTTGAGGAGGCTCTGAGGATGCCCAGGCCCAGTGAGAGGGTGATTGGGAGGGAGGCACATTCCCAACCTCATGTTTCCTTCTCAGGGCAGCTCAGTCTGTGTGGGGAAAGCAGTGGGGTCTACTCAAATTCTGAATTTGGTTAAACACCCTTGTCCTAATCTTCCTTTGTCCAGCACTAAAGACCAGGAAGACACGGGCACCGAAGGTTGTTCGGTAGGACTTGCGATCTCAGGGATCCTCTTGCCAGATTCTGTCTGTGCTGACTCAACTTTGAATATCAAACCACAAGGCTGAAGTTCCCATTTCCATTGAACTGACTAGGAAGCAGGCAGAGAGTTGAGAATCTTGCCTTACATCACACAGCTGGAGAAGACAGAGCCGAGACTCACACCCACTATGGACTGATATGGAATCTGTATGCTGTGCACCAGGAAATGCTGACCCTGAAAAGGCAGCAAGGAGAGTGAGGAAGACCAAGTGCCCAGACTGAGCAGCTCACGTCCATGCACAAGCATCCATCTCTCCCGGCCATTCACCTCTGAGGCTCCAGAGGTTGTAGGAAACCAGAAGAAGCAAGAGAAGCCAAGGCAGGAGGGGTAGGGAGCTGATTAGGAGAAAAGGCCCCCTGTCCAGGAGTCTGGCGAATTCCCTTCTCTGGTGAGTCTGTCTCAGATCCCTCTCTCTGGGCAGTAACCAACATAGACTGATTCCAGATTTATACATTACCAGAAGTTGAATATCTGTGGCTGAGAGTATGAGTTCTTTGTGCCTTTTCAGGAACCCTCTGATTTCAGTGATGGGGAAAATGAGGGATGTGTATGGAGACAAAATGTTTAAGAATAGTTCAAAAAACCATGAAGGAGATTGGTGCTGACATCCCCATATCACTATGGAACTGTTTGTCCATTTCATCTGTTGTCATGAAACTGGAGGGTTCCTTTAACCAGTTACTTCTGTACTAATTACAGTCTTGGAGAATTGTAGTTCCTCAGTGTGCCTTCTGATGTCCTATGAGATGTCCTATGAGATGTGATTGCTGTCTAAAGCCTCTCCCACACTCCCTGCAAACATAGAGCTTCTCCCCAGAGTGTGTCCTCTGGTGTTTGATGAGATGTGACTTCTGTGTAAAGCCTCGCCCACAGTCCCCGCAAACATAGGGCTTCTCTCCAGAGTGTGTCCTCTGGTGTGTGATGAGAACTGACTTCCAGGTAAAACCTTGCCCACACTCCCTGCAAACATAGGGCTTCTCCCCTGAGTGTGTCCTCTGGTGTTTGATGAGATATGACTTCTGCGTAAAGCCTCGCCCACAGTCCCTGCAAACATAGGGCTTCTCCCCAGAGTGTGTCCTCTGGTGTGTGATGAGAACTGACTTCCAGGTAAAACCTTGCCCGCACTCCCTGCAAACATAGGGCTTCTCCCCTGAGTGTGTCCTCTGGTGTTTGATGAGATATGACTTCTGCGTAAAGCCTCGCCCACACTCCCTGCAAATATAGGGCTTCTCCCCTGAGTGTGTTCTCTGGTGTTTAATGAGACATGACTTGCGTGTAAAGCCTCGCCTGCACTCCATGCAAACATAGGGCTTGTCCCCAGAGTGTGTCCTCTGATGTGTGATGAGATGTGACTGCTGTGTAAAGCCTTGCCCACAGTCCCTGCAAACATAGAGCTTCTCCCCAGAGTGTGTCTTCTGGTGTTTGATGAGATGTGACTTCTGTTTAAAGCCTCGCCCACAGTCCCTGCAAACATAGGGCTTCTCCCCTGAGTGTATCCTCTGGTGTGTGATAAGAACCGACTTCCAGGTAAAACCTCGCCCACACTCCCTGCAAACATAGGGCTTCTCCCCTGAGTGTGTTCTCTGGTGTTGGATGAGATATGACTTGTGTGTAAAGCCTCTCCTGCACTCCATGCAAACATAGGGCTTCTCCCCAGAGTGTGTCCTCTGGTGTGTGATGAGAACTGACTTCCACGGAAAGCCTCGCCCACATTCCCTGCAAACATAGGGCTTCTCCCCAGAGTGTGTCTTCTGATGTCTGATGAGACCTGACTTGCATGTAAAGCCTCGCCTGCACTCCATGCAAACATAGGGCTTCTCCCCTGAGTGTGTCCCCTGGTGTGTGATGAGATGTGACCTATCATTTAAGCCTTGCCAACATCCTCCATGCTTGATTGTTCTTGACATTCGTCCTTTCACAAGTAACTTGCCTGTGCCCTCTGGACTCTCTTTCTGGCTTCTGTGGGGCTCTTCCTCCATCATTCTCTCATACTCACTAGAGCTCCTCATTCGTTCTTTGGAAGGTTGGGAAAAGGGTCTTGAGATTCTCCTCTGACTGGTCCTTTTTAGCAAAAGTTTGGACCTTTCTTTGAGCTCTTGACCTTCAGCTTTATCATTCCAGCTGTGCGTACTAGTATGTTGCTGCTGATTCTGATGCTCTGGACAGGGCTCCTTTTTGTGGAGGTGTTTTCTTGCAGATGTTCCCAGGAGAATCTGAGAGGGATGATTGAGTTTCACGTGTTGGCTGAGGAATTTCTGACTGGAGAAGGCCAGAGAGCAGGAGGGACATGGGTGCACCTCTGGCTTTGGTTCCACTGAAAGAGAAAGGTTTGGTCAGGGCAGATGTTGGTAAGAATGCCTGGGCCGCGGGCATTCCTGCCCCATGAATCCTTCTTACTGTGGTAATAACACAACCTTTTCCCCCCAGTGTCCACTCACCATCTATTTTACTTTTGAGTTTTATGCAGTGCATCTTCCTCAGAAATCTAGAAAGCCCACACGAAGGGTCTTTTCTAATATTGCCCAGACTAGGGACTTTTGAGGAGGATGAGAGGCCATTTCACTCCCCGTGTGGATGGAACTGCAGTGACCTTTCCCATCTATAGGTATCTTCTAAGTCATATTAAAGAGAAAAACCACAGGCCCCACCTAGGAATTGCTTCTCTCAGTTTTCCAAAATAGTAAAATGAAATGTCCTTCAAACCAAATATTTATGCTTCATCTCATTCAGTGTTAGCCCATTTCAAATACACTAAGAAGACCTGTTTCAAAATATTTCGCCCAGCCCTGGCTGGTGTAGCTCAGTGTATTGAGCTTGGGCCTGCAAACCAAAGAACTGTGGTTCGATTCCCAGTCAGGGCACACGCCTAGGTTGCAGGCCAGTTCCCAGCGGGGGGACACATGAGAGGCAACTGTACATTGATATTTCTCTTCCTCTCCCCTCTGAAGATAAATGAATAAAATACTTAAAAAAAATTTCAACCACATTTCTTATACACCTGACTACTGTTCCTTTCTGGCCAACCCACCATGCTCTCTCACTTGGAGATGAAGTAATATGAGGGGATTCCCCACTGGAGTTTATTTTCTAAAAATTAACAAAGCATAATCAGAACAGAGAACACACCACTCTATAGCTGACGACTGCACACTTTCACTCAGAAAAGTCCCCAGTGTCTCCTCTGGGATCATTGGCACTGCATCTCCGGGCTGCCAAGCATCTGTCTGATCTCTGTTCTTACCCTCTGTGCTGAGACAAGACCCAAGTTACCCTCAGTGAATTCAACGCCGCACATCTTTCCTTCCCTGCACTAGCTGCTCCCTCTGCCTGGGATCCTCTGCCCGCAGGTATTTTTGTAAATGTTGTCTCCTGAGGGGCCCTTCCCGGACCACCTGCCACAGCACACCTCCCCTCACACTGATCCCCAGGCACTTGTCCTGGATTAGTTTTCTCCAAAGCACTGACTGCTGTGTGGTGTTATGCACACGTAAGCATGTGTGCCCAGGTTTCCCTCCTTCACCCGTCAGCTCCTCAAGAGCAGTGATTCTGATCCTCACATTAACCTGTATTTCCAGGTCCCAGGATGCTGTGCACCACAGAGTAGGATCTCTCATGATAATTCACTGAAATGATGAATGAATGTGCCCTGCCTGAATGGTGTGGCTTGATGGGTTGGGTGTTGTCTGAAAACTGAAAGGTCCCAAGTTCAATTCCAGTCAGGAATCGAACGAACATGCCAGGGTTGTGGGCCAGTTGGAGGTGTGCCATAAACAACCGGTTGTTTCCCTTGCACATTAATTTTTCTTTCTCCCTCTTTTCCATTCTCTGTAAAAATAAATAAAATTTTGTTTAAAAACCCAGGCAGATGCCCCAACTGGGAATCAAACTGGTGACTCTTTAGTTCACAGGCCAGCACTCCATCCTCTGAGCCACACCAGGCAGGACAGAATCTTTAAAAAATAATGAATGCCTACAAACAAAAATGTTTTATTTGGAAGTATGAAGGAAAATTAAGAAGAAACAGCTATAAAAGTGTCAGAAAAACAGCCTTGGTGAGAGAACTGGTTAGTGCTTGAAAACTTTTGTTTAGCCTCTCAGTCTTTCAGCACTATATGCGGCTGTGTATTTTGTTCATGAATTAAAAAAAAATATGAAAATTTTGCCTAAGAGTGAAAGGCATATGAATGAATTGTGAATTTCTGAAGCATCTGAGTTGAAACTTTACTGACTTCAGAGTGGATTTTACTCCACTTAAGAGTTGGATCATAAGTGTTTCTACAGAGAATTCTTTCTTTTCTTTCTGTTTTGAAGAACAGTGGTACCTACCTCTTCTGGCCATGAGCTCTCTCTTCCACTTGCTGCCCCACTTGCTGCCCAGCTCCTGGCCATACTCATCCCCGCACCAGACCAGCAGCTCATGGCCTGGCCTGACGACCCGGCAGGTTCGGTAGAAAATCTGCCTGTGGTACTGAAAGGCCACCAGGTTCTGCTCTTCATCATTCCGGGCACAGTTCACAAACCTAGGATTGAGGCAGAAGGAGGAAAAGAAAACCACAGTGTGAGTTCCCACTACCTGTTACATCCATGTCCACCTCCTCACTGATTCTTAAGGCCCTCAGGCTCTGGTGTTGCCCACTGCCCGTAATGCTTCCAGGGAATCTTTGTTCAGTGTCTGAGCATCTGCCAGCATGTCATGTGAATTGTTATGTCCAAGTCCTGCTTGCAGTGTTCATCCTGCCTATTACTATTTCCTAATACTCAGTTCTAGATGTAACCTCCACCATAATTGGCCATAATATCCAGTGGTCTCTGGCTGCTCCAAACTCTAAATCAAGTTGTTTCATACCACAGAACCTGGTGCTTGATCTAGGGCTCTGCTTCTGAATTAGCTCACTAATTTTCCAGTACTTAGCACACATGTGTTTTCTCTGAAGAGGCCTTTCTCCAACTGCCCTACACTTTATGTAGGATACCATTCACTTGCCTGACCAAGGTTACCATAAAAAATTGGAGGCCTTTTTGTCTTAGTAAAATAGAACAGAACAATAGTAGTTGATTCACATTCTATTATCCCTGATAAAAGAGAGCCCCTCTCAGGAAAGAAGCCCATGACCATTGCTCTGCAGGCCTCAGAGCCCAGCTTTAGTTAGAAGTGAGGCTGGGATGGTCTGCTGTCCTCACAGGTTTAGGCCATCCTTGGTTTGTGCTATTTTGACAGTGTGCACTTCTTGAAAATTATAGTTAAATGCTTCTAAAGGCAATTGTTTTATGTCTGTCTGTGAGAAGTCCTCCGTGTGGATATAAGTTGTATGATCGGTTTAAGTAATGTGTTCATTCATCTAAACTGAAACACACTAAGTGCTTAATTAATGTTCATTTGATAAAGTGTAGTCCAGTGTTCCTGGTGAATCTAGGCTCTTCAAGGTCCTTTCCAGAGCCCAAGCTGTGTCCAGTAGAGAGCTTTATATTTTGAGGACATAAGTTATACTTTTTTTCTAAATGTCCCCTGAAATGAGAGAACACTGTATGGAGAAAAAGAGGGGAAAAAAGGACTAAGGGAGACCACTGAGGGAGGCATGATGAGAGGGACAGATATATGGGCTCGTGGGGGATGAGAGTCCCCTTTGGTACTCAGGGACCTGTTGACCTTACCTCATCCAGTTGGCCCAGGATTTATCCTTTCCATCCACATACTCATAGCAGTTTCTCCCTCTGGCGATCTGTGTTTCAGAAAAGAAATTAAAGACCTTTTATTTATTTTGTTTGGGGAGGTAATAGAAGAATTATTTTACTCCACTGTCATCAAAGCTCTTTCCACCTTCATGGGGATTCAAGTGCCAGTTGTGACCACATGATATTTTTCTTATTCATCATCTACACACCTGAGTTTATCTCTCCAATCAGAGTAGGAGCCCCACAAGGGAGATGCCACTCCTTTGTGTCTACACCACTTTGCTCCCACTTACCTTCTGATCCTTAAACAGGAGCTCTGTGTTCATGTGAAGTCCAGTCAGTACACAGAGCTGCCTATATTGTTCCCTCCATGTCTAGCATGTAGGAGGTGAGGTCCCTCCAATCCTCAGAAGGAATGTGGGAAGCCAGAGGACAGTGGAAGAGGTAAATAGTTCTCACCAGCCAGGAGTATCTGCTCTTGGCTGCCTCTTCATCTTCTGTGATGTGTCCTTCATAAGGGCCAAAGTACAGACCCACTGGCAAATCAGCTGCCTCATTCCACACTCCAAGCCCAGCCTCAGGGATGCTGGACGGCCCGATTCTCAACCCAGGGGGCAGGGTGAGGGCTGAGCGGTGGGGATGCCCCTTGTCCACTGCATTGTCCTTTACAAATGTAGGGGGCCCATGTACAGCACAGCTGTCGATGAAGAAGTTCTGACACTTCTCACAATCTGGAGACGAGAGCAACAGGGGTTAGGGAAGGTATAGCGCATGTTCCTGGACACAAAGAGCTTTAGAGGGAGTCCTGCACTGACATCATTGAGACTCAATCCTGTACTCAAGGCCACTAGAGGAGGGGAATGATTTGGGGACCAAAGGACTAGATGAAATTATTGTATCATAATATACTTCTTAGTGTGGGTCACTTACAAAGGTAGTCATCATCCTGGGGCTCGTTGATATCTTGGTACACATGGCCCTTTATTTCTCGTAGGTTGTACATCTTCACATCCATTTCCTTTCTCTTGAGTTCTGAGTTGGAGAAGGCCAGGTGAGCAAGGCTGGTGTGGTGTGGAGTGTTAGTTCTCATTTTATTGTATAACATACAATCTGCTCTCATCAAATGATCACCTGTCCTTTTGCATACTCTGGTATTTTACTCCATTAACTATTGGTTCAGAAGATGAAGACTCCACACTAACTACAGATGACTGATTCAGTTTTAGTTTCTAGATCTTCCCATTACTAGGTTTATTTGCCAACCTGTAATCATTCATAAAATATTTATTGAGTGCACTTTATGTGTTAGGCATTGAGTAAAGGCCTGGGCACACAACACCAGTACAGTGTGGTTGCTGTTATCACAGATGGATTTATTGGAAAAGTTGTATGTGTCAACTGTTTAGGATTTGCCCAAAGGTCCAGTGGTAACTTTAGTCTCAGCTCAGCCCAGCTTAAATCCAGGTCCATCCACAGTCCACCTCACATACCTAGGTCATACTTATCAGCCCTTCTGTAGGCCTTAGAAGAACTTAAGTTTCCAAATTACTTTTTCTTACCTGATTTTCGTCTAGTGTGCTTTCCAAAGGCACATACTTCTCCAGGAGGGGACACTGGTGGTTGGGCCTGCTCTGAGTCACTTGCAGTCATCAAATTTGCTGTTCCTGACAATTCCTTCAAACTGTATTCATTGCTTAATGGTATCTTGGATGTTGCCTTCAATATATGAGTCACATATTAAAAGATAACATGTCCTTAATTTTTAAGGCTTATGTTACATTTTACATGCATGTCTTTAATACTTCAACCCTTGGAAATATCTAGGGAGTATGAATATTAGAGGGGATAGGGCCAATGTAGGTAACGAATCCAAGATTAGAACTCATGCTTTATTGCTCTTTTCTTTCAACTGTCTATAATAGAAAGTGAAGGATATTAGGAAGAAAATAAAGAAATGGTTGGCAGAAACATATCTAGAGAGTAAATAAAATGGTGATAAAATTTGCAATACCTTAGAAAGAACATTTGTACTTAGATTAGCTGGTTCCCACCAATTCTGTTTGACTAAGGCTGTATCAGTAGCTAGTTGTCTTCATTTTCATGATCTATAACATGCTAATTTTCAATGTTACGGTAAATGTGCAATTAAATAATGCTCACCAAAGTGTTCTGTGAATTGTGTAATATAACATGAATGTGAGATTATAGTCCTGCTATCAATTTACCCCTCAGGTCTCTCTATATTTAAAATCCCACAGAAATTGCCTTCAGTGTTCACTGATCATCTTCTAATTTAATTTGTAATTGTGAAATCATTCATTCAGCAAACATTCGGGGGCCCTCAGGGGCCCTGATATGGGCCTGTGACTTCAGAGAAGTCTCAGGTATGGACCAGCCTCTCAAAGAGCTCACAACGGAAAGGAAGGTGGGTTGAACAAATGATTCTAAATAGGATGAGAGTGGCCTCATTGGAACTCAAAGAAGCTGTTATTTCACCCTATAGGAAAGGGCATTTGAAACAGTTACAGATGGATGAGTTTCTATAGAAGAGTGTGTAACCTATATGGAGGCCTTAAGTCATTTTATTATTTGTTGTTTCTCAATCATCAGACCTGAAGCTCCTCAGGGGTGGGAGATGTTTTTTTTTTTATTAGAGTGGGAGGCCGTGATCTTGGACATTTTACATTCTTCTTCATCTGGGACCATCCACTATGCAAGCTGCCTACACATCGTACACTTTCCTTATTCAGAGGGTATTAGTGCATCTCTCTCTTCAGTATAGCAGAGAAGAACTTTGGCTGAAACCGTCAGTCAGATGAATGATATAATGGCATATGGATAAGACAATGTAAAATTTAGAAACTATGACAGTTTATTTTTCTAATTTTTAAAAAGATTTTGTTCATTTTCTTGAGAGAAGGGAAGGGAGGGAGAAAGAGGGAGAGAGAGAAACATTAATGTAAGAGAAACACTGATTACTCGCCTTTCATATACACCCCAACCTGTGGAAGCTGACCCACAACCCAGGCATGCGCCCTGACCAGGAATCAAACCGGTGATCTTTTGCTTTGCAGCATGACAACCAACTGGTCACGGTGGTGAGGGCAAAACTCTCAAAGTTTTAATGAGTTTGTAAGTGTTTTAGAGAAGCAAATATGGGTTAGACTGCACTACCCCTGATACTGTGATCTTAGACATATAATCAAACATTTCTGTATCTCTGAAAGCTCACTTTCCTCATCGTAAATGGAGACAGTTATATAGTATGTACCTCATCGGGTTGTTGTAATGTTTCAGTGAGTTTATTCACATAGAATTCTTAAATGAAACAAATGGTAGTTATTATTGTTGCTGTAGTTAACTATTAAGATGATGATGAGCCCTGGCTGGTTGGCTCAGTGGATTGCGTACTGGCCTGCAGACTGAAAGGTCACCAGTTCCATTCCCTGTCAGGGCACACGCCTGGGTTGCGGTTCAGGTTCCCTACTTGGGGGTGGGTGGGTGGCAACCCATACAGGTGTGTCTCGCACATGCTGCTCTCCCTCACTTTCTGCCTCCTTCCCCCCTCTCTAAAATGTCAATACATAAAATCTTTAATAAAAGATGGTAATATCGGACAATGTGTTGAAGAGACCAGGAAAGGAAGTCAGCAGTTCCTAGGATACTTTCGGCATTTTCCTACTCTTACTTGCCTTTCTATCTGTGGGGAAAATTTTGTCAACAGGATTTGGGAAATACTCACCTTCTTATGTTTACTGTGTTCCGTTCTGAAGGCCACCCAAGACGGTTTCACTGAAAGATGATGAGAAATCAGTGTTTTCATTGGTAATGTTTCCAAAATCTGGAGATTCTTATTAGGGACACAGAATTCTGAATGAGAGTAGTCCAGGAACAATCCCAGGATGAAAATGTTTTCCGAGGTATCATTAAGGCCTATCTATGCTTCTGTTGGGGCCATCCACTAATTTCATTAGAATGATTAAAAAAATAGACAAAGTGTCATCTATGCTTCACCCTATGTTCATAAAGCATCTATTATCATTTATTAAAAGATACATTGGCCTCTCCTGACAAAAATGTAATAAAAGTAACTGCACAGAAACTCCATGACTTCAACATAACCCTTTCTCCATCCTGTTTTCTTCATTCAAACTGGCCTTGTCGGGCTAAGGGCACCACGACCACCTCGCCTCCTTTCTCTGGTATCCTCCCCCCTGTGCACATACTGGCCATCTATACCCTTCCTTAATCATTAGACTCTGGTCAGCATCAACAGTCTGATGACCACAGAAACAGAATTCTAGTCAAGCTGAATATCACATCTTGGCTTCAGCTGTGTTTCAATCCCAGACCCATGAAAGTGGACTGACCCTATCCACTGAACACTTGTGATACTAGGCTGAAGGGCACCATAGCCGACATCAGGAAATGATACAATGATCAACACTCCTGACCCTGGCCCTCCCCCCAGCTCCCGTAATCACCGTGTTAATACTGTTCCCCGTCGGTCTCCATGTAGGCCATCGGGCAGCCAGGTGTAGGGACACTCCTCACTTGCCGGACCTTCCTCCCTCTCTTGCGATGACTATTCTGAATTAGTTAATTCTTATTCACTTCTATGTTCTTATACATTTACTGCTTATTAGTGTATCTGTAAGTATATGATTATGTTGCATGCTTGAAAGTTTACAGGAATAGCCCCTCATACATTCTGTTCTGCATCTTGCTTGTTCGCTGCACAAGCAAACCCTGTTCCCTGGTTATGTCCTGAGATGCAGCCTGACCTAAACCAGGTCCGTGTCAGAAGGGCAGCTCTGGTTCCTCCTGCCCCTCACCTTGCTGCCTCAGAGCCCATTCTTCATCGGAGTCCTCAGGGTCCTCCTCCTGGAGCTCGGTGGCCTGCCTGCGGTGACACAGGACAGTTGGTGGAGGGGCCCTGAGACCTGGAAAGAGACAAAACCTTTGTCCTGAAAGCAGAGCTTGCATTAGGAACAAGCTCCAGGAAGCCCGTGTGACCAGCTCCAATGAGATGGGAGAGTCTACAAGGAGTTGCTGTGAGCACTGCACCGTCAGCACCAGCCCTGCTCTGACATAAGGAGCAAATGCCCCCCTGATCGGTGTCCTTGTAGGAGGGAGCAGCAGGTGGATGGAGCCGTCTGACCCGGAGCCAGCCTGGCAGCTTGTCTGGTCACCAGGCTCCTCCTGCCCAGCGCCTGCGTACTAGCTACCTAGGCTGGTGAGCCTGTCGAAGTTCCTCTTCACGTTCAGACCTTTCTCCTGATCTCCCATCTCTGCCCACTCCTCCCTGGAGAAGTAGAGGGAAGCGTCTTTCAAAGCTTCTTCGGCCTGGAGAGGAGAGTGGAAACATCAGTAACTCAGTGAAGAGAGTGAGAACGTGCGTGGCCCCCGGGTGCAGGGAGCAGGCGGGGCCTCTGTGGTCCCTGTGCAGCAAGCCCTGAGCCGTGTCTGGATTGAGTTCCGGTTCCCTGGGCGGCTGTTCCTCCCCGTGCGTCCCGGGGCGGCTGCTCTCACTCTGGGCCTTCTCCCACTTCCCCGAGGGGCCCTGCCTCCCGGAGTCCCGTCTCTCACACCAGCCCTCTGCACCCGCATGTTGAAACCAGAAAAATAGGGAATAAAATAGGGACTGCCTTATAAAGAGATTTGGCCTGGAGGAACAAGGAACTTAGAGCAGAAACCACAAGGAAGTTAAGAAAGAACATAGGGAGTGGAGAAGGCGGAACTACAAAACCAATGGGGCTGAACAAGTAGAGGACCACCTGTTCAAGTGTCTAGGTTAATATTTTTCCATTACTCAAAACCCAGAAAACTTAGGTCATGCTTGCGCCACCCGAGTAGCCAGTAGCTAACAGCCACATTTGCTTCTATACAATGCTTGCTTGCTCGCGTCTATAAAAAGACTTAGCTGTAAGTGCTTAGGGCGGCTCTCCTTTGCAGCTCTTATGAGCACCGTGTCTCTGGACATTCTGAGGGTCTGCCCCTGCGCAGGTTAAAACTTTGGCCAATAAAATAACATTTCTGAATCCTGAAAGTGTCTGACAATTTGTCTCTGGCGTTGGTGGAGGCAACACCGCACAGCCAGGGTCACCACCAGGGCCGGGAGTCTGCGGAGCTCTGTCCCCAGCCCTGTCCCCACG
The DNA here is from genome assembly GCF_021234435.1 of Artibeus jamaicensis. Taxonomy (NCBI): domain Eukaryota; kingdom Metazoa; phylum Chordata; class Mammalia; order Chiroptera; family Phyllostomidae; genus Artibeus; species Artibeus jamaicensis. The sequence goes on along the minus strand of NW_026522049.1, from coordinate 14,359 downwards.
CTCCCCACCGGCCCCCCAGCTCACCTGAGGTGTCCCCCCATTCGCCCCGCTGCTCCCTCAGGGCTGTGCTGCGGGCCCCTGTCGGGGTTCATGGTGTCTCAGCCCCGAGTCTGAGGCGCCTGTGGAAGGAAAAGGCGCTGAGAGGGCCGAACGCCTTTCTCCCGGCGGCGGGCCTCCAGGTCCCCGGGAGAGGGGGACGCGGGGCCCTGCGGGAGGAGGGGCTGGACGGCCTGGGGCGTCTTCTGGGCTGAGGACACTGACGGCCGGGGGGAGGATCAGACCCCTGCGGCTGAGGAGATTTGGGGCGTCTCATCGAGGGGGCTTCAGGGTCCCCACCACTGAGTTAGTTTCCAGGACGACGGCATTTAGCGTCTCTGAGTTTGGGGAGATTTGGTCTTTCCGGGCGAGCTGCAGGTGGGGTGCCCCGAGCCGAGAGGAACTGGGGTTTTCGGGCTGTTTGGGAGTCTAGGCGTTCGGAGTTAGGAGATGTGGGGTCCTCCGGGTTGGCGCACGCGGGTTCCTCGATGCTGAAGGGATTTGGGGCCCCTCAGGATGAGGGCACTTGGGGTCTCTTAGGTTGGACTTTGAAGGTCTCCCGGCTTACCGGTCAGTCTCTCGGGGACCCGGTCACGCCGCCCACCTCCGTGGAGCTCCTCTCAGAGCTGCGGGGCTTCCGGCCATGGGGGTGCGGGGGAGGGTCCATTCTGGATAGCGGCCAATCAGTGCTGGGACCCTGGTCCCAGCCCACCAATGGGCGGTCAGAAGAAGCTGAGAGGGCGGGGCAGAGGGGGCTGAGGCCCCTGGGTTCCCGACTGGTCAGCGAAAGACCCGTCCCGCGGGGATTGGCAACCCTGGGTCCCCTGAGCGCCAGTCACGCAGCTTGCAGGTCCAAGGCTCGTTGTCCCTCCGCTGGTGAGGAATCCATCTCGCAGGAGCTGGGAACTCCGAGCCAGGCAGGACCTTAGGGTGGACGTGGGCCTCCTGCCTCCTGCCAAAGTGTCTTTGTTCCACCAGACTGTGGTCAGGATCCCCAAATTACATCTAGACCCGTCCGTGCCCCCCACTCCCCACTTTGAGCTAGAGCTGCATAAGCAGTGAGGACGCGGGAAAGACTGCATTGCATTCCGTGGAAACTTAAGTCAGTAAATTCTGACCACGCAATTCATAGACACAAAATGAGTCCCAGAGGGCTCAAGTATTTAAACGCAACAAACGACATAATAAATGCACTGGACAACACACTGGGAGAATTTCACATCTCAAGGAAGTGGCATTATGAGCAATATGTGTGTTTAAGTAACTCAGGTGTAAAAACCTTTCAGAAATAGGAAGATGAAATAAAACCAAGCAAAATTAAATAAATTTAGAAATACTGGAAAAACCTACAAGTATTTTGCATGAAAGTAACATCAAATTTGACTACAGGGGTCCATAGAGCAGGGTCAGTTTAGCTGCTACTGGCTTTCATGGGATAAAGTGGAAAGTGTTTCTGGTCCTTACCTCGTTTTGAGCCCATAAATATAACTTGATTTCCATGGATGGCAAATAAGCCAACTAAGTATTACTGTGAAATTGCTTAAAGGGAAACCTCACTAAAGTGGACTTGGGGCTCAGTGTGGCTGCTGTCACACAACATCACCCAGGGTCAATTACGGGAAAAATTGTCACAGGCCTTAACATCAAGATGTATTGTGTGCTCCCAGTGTTACAGGATAATGAGGCAATCAGACGCTGAGGGATTCTGGAGTACGAGGTTTATTAATGTGCACGGGCCCAGAGGAGTCAGCCTCCAAATTCTGAGCCCCGAACAAAGGATTCTTGGGGTTTATGTAGTCTATGGGGTCTTCCTGTCTACGTAGCAAAGCAGGATACAGAAGCGGAATTAGGAAGTTAGTTCTAGCTATGTGGCAGTGATATGGGAAGCTTTGAAGAACCTTTGTTTAACCTTTATTTGCCCAGGCCCCAGGCGCCCTAGGGAGAATGATGGGGCTGTCTGGGATAACTAAACAACGGTGCATTTAGCTAGGGCTCAGATTAGCACCCCTGCTATTAAGAACTAACTTTTGAGTTTAGCCTTTGTACTTTACTTTCGCCTTGTAGCTGAGACTGACTTCTGTATTCCTGCTTCTGTATCTTGCTTTACTGCCCCGAAGGCTATATAAACCCCAAGAATCCTTTGTTCGGGACTCAGAATTTGGAGACTGACTCCTCTGAGAGCACGTGCACGTTAATAAACCTCGTACTCCAGAAACCCTCGGTGTCTGGTTGCTTCATTTTCCTGCAACAGCAGAAGCAGAGTACAAAGGCTAAATGTGAAAATCAGTTCTAACTGTGGAGGTGCTAGCCCTAGCCCTTGTGACTATCCTGCTGTTTGCTTTTCCCAGATGGCCTTATCACTCTCCCAGAGCGCTTGGGGTTTGGGTGAACAAAGGTTTTCCAAAGCTTCCCACATCACCAGGAGAAACTGACTCCCCAGCAACTCAGCCAGAGTGAAACCATCATCACCCTGATGGTTTCCTCCAGTGCACTTTCTGTTGAAATGATCCCTCCCACTCCCTCCCTTTCTCTATGTAACATGACGTTCCTCTCTTTTACTTATGGATCTTTCCAATGACTTTTGCTACAGCTTGCTTGTCCTAAAGTGCATTTTTTTTTACTGTTTCTGAATAAACCCCTTATCTGCTGGTAAAACAACTGACTGCTATGTTTTTAACGTAGTGTGATGGCCCATATGGGGATCCATAGGACTCCTGACATCTCTGAGGCTGATGAGCAAGCAGGTGCAGTGCCCTTGCTCTGAAAGACTTGGGGAAGGCTCTCCAGTGATTATTTTGAGAGTAGCCATCCAGAAACAACATCCTCATACCCCCCGATTCAGAAATTTCACTTTTCAAAATTTTCTCCTAGTAGCCCTGGCCCGATAGTTCAGTTGGTGAGAGTGTCCTGCCTCTATGCCAAGGTGGTCAGTTCATTCTCCAATTAGGGCACATACAAGAAGCAACCAATGAATGAATACATAAGCGGAACAACTAACTCTCTTTCAAATTAATAAATGCAATGAAAAGAAAAGCATTAAAAAATTTCCCTACTTATCCTTCTCTGTGTATGAAATGAAGTATGTTTAATATATTTTATATAACATATATAATAACAGATATAATTTTAAAGTTTTCAGTAGAAGAGAATTTGTTAAATTATGGTTCGCTCACATTATGAAATATAGAACATTAAAAATGGGTGAGAATATATGATATTTCATTAAAGGAATAAAACCTAATGAGGTGGTTCTAATGGATTTTAAAAGAGAATAACTTCTTTTTTTAAATTAATTTATTTTTTATTGATTATGCCATTACAGTTGCTCTATTCCCCCCTTCATTCCCCTCCACCCTACACCCCCATCCCCACCATTACCCCCCTTTAGTTTATGACCATGTGTCTCAAGTTCTTTAGACTCTATATTTCCCATACTATTCTTGCTCCCCCCATCTATTTTCTATCTACTGTCTATGCTACTTATTTTCTGTACCTTCTCCCCCCTTCTCCTCCTCCCAGTCCCCTGTTGCTAACCCTCCTTGAGATCTTCATTTCTATGTTTCCACTCCTGATCTAGCTGTCCTTTTAGTTTGCTTTTGTTTTAGGTGTGGTTGTTAATAACTGTGAGTTTGTTGTCCTTTCACTGTTCATGTTTTTTTTAAACTTCTTTTTCTTAGGTAAGTCCCTTTAACATTTCATATAATAAGGGCTTGGTGATGATGAACTCCTTGAATTTGATCTTATCTGAGAAGCACTTTATCTGTCCTTCCATTCTAAATGAAAGTTTTGCTGGATAGAGCAATCTTGGTTGTAGGTCTTTAGATTTCATGACTTGGAATACTTCTTTCCAGCCCCTTCTTGCCTGTAAGGTCTCTTTTGAGAAATCCCCTGACAGTCTGATGGGAACTACTTTGTAGGTGACTGTCCCCTTACCTCTTGCTGCTTCTAGGATTCTCTCCTTCATTTTAATCTTGGCTAATGTAATGATGATGTGCCTTGGTGTGTTTCTTCTTGGGTCCAACTTCTTTGGGACTCTCTGAGCTTCCTGGATTTCCTGGAAGTCTACTTCCTTTGCCAGATTGGGGAAATTCTCCTTTATTATTTGTTCAAATAAGTTTTCCCTTGGTGGCTGTTCCTTTCCCCCTTCTGGTACCCCTATAATTCGGATGTTGAAGCGTTTAAAGATGTCCTGGAGGTTCCTAAGCCTCTCCTCCTTTTTTGGAATTCTTGCTTCTTGACTCTTTTCTGTTTGGCCATTATTTACTTTCTTCTGGTCCACTCCATTGATTTGAGTCCCAGTTTCCTTTTCATCGCTATTGGTTTCCTGTGCATTTTCATTCATTTCAATTAGTTTTGCCTTCATATGTTTCTCTAATTTGTGGCTATAATCAACCAGTTCTGTGAGGATCCTGATCACCAGTGTTTTAAACTGTGCGTCTGAGAGTTTTACTATTTCTTTGTCGCTTAGATTTATAGGCTCTGGTGCTTTGAGATCTTCTTGAGCCATTTTTGGTCTGTTCGCGCCCGTTAAGTATGAGGAGGGGAGCCTTGGACTCCCAGGTTGCTGGGTTGTGACGCTGTATGTGGAGGTGGGGTCAGGGCAGGGAAATGGCGGCGCCCACCACTGCCGCTCGCTGTGGGGACCCTCTGGGTCCCGGTCCAATCGCCCACTCCCTCGCTTGTCTATCCACACACAAATGTGCGACCACAGTCAACCCGCAGCCCTGCTCCCTCGCTGTTTCCCCGCGGTCGCTGGGTCGCTCACTAGGTCCAACCCTGAGCCTGGGTTCCGAGCGCCTGAGTCCGTCTGACCGAGTTTTCCTGTGCAACCCCGCTCCACCAGCTGCTGGTTTCGCCCCGTACCGGTCAGGCTGAAGAATTTGTTGTTAACAGACTTCCGAAAAGTTCAATTTTCTGTGTTCTGGCTGTGTTTTCTGTTGCTAATATTTAGTTGTCTCTAAACTTGGTTGTGTGAGAAGGCACCGCGTCTCCACCTATGCCTCCATCTTGGCGGAAGTCTGAGAATAACTTCTAAGTAATGTTATTATGTGCGAAAAGTATCCTGCAAAACAGAGTATCTTAAAAAAAAAAACAACTCAGGCAGAGGACATGCAGAGGACAGACACAGGGACAATGCGCCGGGATCAGGGCCTGGGCAACGTGGAGGGGAAAACTTGCTTTTCCTTCATGTCATTTGGAATGTTATGTTATTTATTTTCTTCTTTACTTAAATCTATCTATAGTTATTTTTTGTAGGTAAAAGAATGGATGAGAAGTAGTTGGTTCTATATGTATGTGTTTAAAAGTGACTCAACAGAAATTCCGCACATCCTCGTTACATCTAGTGGCCCGTGCTGCCTTCCTTATCTGAATAGCACCTTGACCACCCAAAGTGTCCGATTTGCATCCAAAGCCCTATTCCAGCAGGAATATTTCCATAGTACAAAATATACAGTGTTACACAGTTACTGTTTGAGAGGTGAAAACCTCTCATTGTTTTCATTTATTATGAAAACAATGAATTTTATATTTATGTATTGGATCCATGTGTCCCAAGCGTGCACCTCTGCTGCCATCTCGTGGGAATTTGGGGGAATTACATCTTAGTACAGGTCAGCAGGAAAACCGGTTGATTATAGTGGAATATCAGTGACTGTCGATTTTTTTAAAACACCGTTTCGAGGTACAAGTCTCAGGTCCTAATGTCAGCGAGCAGTTCCTTGGGGTCACTTTCTATGAGCACATCATCTAGACCAGGCACTGGATTTGGGAGTGCACCATTGGTTCTTTTCCTTGATTGTATCTTTAAATTACTCTTTGTGTATAAAAAAGAGCAATTTATTTCTGCACATTATCTACCACACAATTTTCTAAATTGTATTATATATAATAATTTTAAGTTGATGTTCTTGCATTGTCAAGGTAAATAAAATATTATACAATAATAAAATTATGTTAGCTTAGCTGTATAAAGCATGAAAAAATCGTTAAACCTTAGAATAAAACATGAAGACAAGTTAAACATCTGTTAGTTATAAGTTCATTAATAATTAAATAAAATAGTAATATGATGCTTAGCATTGTAAGTGAGTTCAGGACCTGGAGCAGTGGTGTTTTAGAAATCAGAAGTATTTTGTAAGTAAAATTGTGCCCCTTGTAGGTTATCTGAGGAACTCACAATGTGGCAAATGTCCACATTTTCAAAAAAGAGAACATTTGATGGTGAGTTATAGAATCTAAAAGAGTAAGATTGTAGATTCTAAGTAATTTTAAGAAATGATTATTGCAAAGTGATTTATGGACAGTGAAAAGGGACAGTGACCCTTAGTGCTGTGGTTTATCACAGTGTGGTACAGTGTCTTAAGGTGTCATATCTTCCTTGGCTTCTGAGTTTTCATGGGTGTCTTCTTAGCCAAGGACATTCCCCTCCAGTCTTTGCAACATGGCTGGCATTTGTATTTATTTATTTTGCTGTTGTTCTTTAGCTCTCAGCCTCCAGGTTGCCTGTCCAGAGGGAGGCGTGATTTCAGACCTAGGGTGCAAAGTCACATGCTGTTTGTATTCTAATGGACTCTCCATCCTGCTCCATAGAGAGTAGGGTTTCTCATTGCTGTGGATAATATTTTCTCCTGGGGGATTTTTCTACACATTGTAGGTGCTTTATTAGTAATTCTTACCTCTGTTCAGTGTGTGCCAGTAACTCCCACCTTAACCCCACCCCAAGGACAGTGTGAATGGTCTCCATACAATGTGTCAAATGTCCCCTTGGAGGAAAAGTCAACCTTAGGTTGAAAACCACTGAATTTGAAGCTGTTATCATCTTTGGAACCTGAGGGATCTGTCCTTGGTAAGAAGTGTTTTTGCTAGCATTCCATGCAAATTATTTTCTAACTGCAATTGTGAGTTATTTTTGGGGGGTGGTTACTTAGAAGTATATTTCATAATTTGTAAATATAAGTGCTTTCTAGTTATGTGTTGTTACTGATTTCTTGATTAATGGCAGTGAAAGCAAAAAATATATACATGTTTATATATACACATCTATGTGTGTATATACATATATAAATATATATAAAAATATAAATATATATAAATTTCAGTCCTTTAAAGTTTGTTTGGAACTTGCTTTAGACCACATTATGGTCAGTTTTAAAAAAAATTCCCAGGGTGCTTGGAAAGCATCTGTAATTTGCAGTTTTGGGGTGCAGTGAAGTACTTATGCACACTGAATGCCATTTTTTCTCATGTTATTTTAAAAATATTTTTACTATTTTTGTGGGCTTTATTGGCTCTGAAACAGAATCTGAATGATAGAAGTTGGTTAAATCTCCTATTATGATAGTTAATTTGTGTATTTTTTCCATGCAGCTCTGTTTCATATAACTTAGAGTTTATGTTATTAAGTGAATAAAAATTTGGAACTAACTGGTACATTGAACTTACTGATATGAAATACTTGTCTTGATTTGTAGTAGTGGTTCATTTTTTTGCCTTCAAGTCTACTGTCTGTTATATAGTTTTCATGTGGTTCATGTTTGTATAGTATATTTTCCCCCTTCTTTCACTTTAGATCTCTTGGTATGTTTTAGATAGTGCTACAGGAAAATGAAGCAACCAGACACTGAGGGATTCTGGAGTACTAGGTTTATTAACGTGCACAGACGCAGAGGAGTCAATCTCCAAATTTTGATCCCTGAACAAAGGATTCTTGGGGTTTATATAGTCTACGGGGTCTTCCTGTCTACGTAGCAAAGCGGGATACAGAAGTGGAATTCGGAAGTTAGTTCTAGCTACGTGGCAGAAGCAAAGTACAAAGGCTAAATGTGAAAATTAGTTCTAACTGCAGGGGTGCTAGCCCTAGCCCTTGTGACTATCCTGCTATTTGCTTTTCCCAGACGGCCCTATCGTTCGTTCTCCCAGGGCGCTTGGGATTTGGGTGAACAAAGGTCTTCCAAAGCTTCCCACTTCAATAGCTCTCAGCAATTTATGTTAGTGATGAGTGGCTATTGAAATCAGTTAAAGAATTGATTTTGGTGGAGGATGTAATATAGGGGGCCCCACATTTTTCCCATTCAGTTGTTCTAACACCTTTTATTACATCTCAGATATTTGTGATATTTGAGATATTTGTGATGTCTGTATTTTTCCACAGATCTAAGGATAGATCTTTGTTGTAGAGAATGACCACGGCACCTCACATCATTGCTGCCCCATTTATGCTCTTCTGTGGGTTAGGGTTTCTGACTTTCTCCTGTGCGTGAGGTTGTCCTGGCTGTGTATGTTTTACATTTGACTATTTTTATTTGCTAATCTGTGTCATACCTGTTGAATTATTAGAGCAGCCCAAAGATTCTTGAGGTTCCAGGAAAGGTTGTTTCCCCACCATGTAAGCAAGCAGTCAGGTATTTAATATGAGGTGAATTTGGGGAGTACATGCATGTCACCATTTACTTAAGTAAGATTTAACAATTTAAGTGAAGTAACTGATTCTCAAAACTGAATGACTATGTCAGTGAAATAGGGAACAATGTACTAATGTAGCTCTTGGATATAAAACTTCTATGTGAAGTATCAGGGGCGGTCATGAGAGGGCCAGCATTTTGCACTTGGCATGTTGATGTGAAACTGGCCATTAAGAAAGGGGACACTGAGAAATTCTTTAGGATTGTCATCTCATTTCTTCCTAAGAGATTTAGTTGCCACAGTTTGGTTTAGGAAGAAAGCTTCAGCACAATCACCTCAGCTTCAGACAGTAAGACTCCTAGCAAGAGCTTGTTGACCCTCTTACTGTACTCCTTGTGTCTTAAAGTTGTGGGATTTGCTCAACAGAAATCAACCTGGACGGTATGCTGCCTTCTTTTCTAAATTACCTGGATGTCCTCCACTTGACCTTTGAAATCTCAGACTCTGTTCTTCCATTTTTCAAAATTCCCCATGTACTCAGTATTACCTCATTATGTTTGGTATTCATTTTAACATGAATTTCCCTTGCCCATGTAGTAGATGTTGAATTCCTCCCATCAATCAGATTATGTGAATTTGATTGTTATTCCAGCTGTTAGAACTTAGAAGGTGTGACAAAAATAAATTTTTATTCCCTCACAGGTTTTGTAAGTCGGCCGTGTGACATTCATGGCCAGGACACTAACATCTGGAAAGTGCAGCCTCTGAGAGATCATGGACATCTCCCGGCAAGAGTAAGCATTATTATTATTTTTTGCTCTGTCAGCCTTTTTGGTCTATTTCTACAGGGCTTGGTATAATTTAGTAGTGCCGGGAGTTATTTTCTTCCATTGTACACCTACATTGCCATGAAAATCTTTTTGAGGCCAGCTGCTCGGACTTAGGGAGTCAAGAATCGGTGCTTTATTGGCTCCTGGCTCTGTTTACATTGTGAGGACTTGGTTCTGCTCCTGCATCTGGCAAGTGGGGTCCATTGTCCAGCTTCAGCTCTGGGGTCTGGCTGTGGGGTCCTGGTTCCAGATCTGGGTTCTGTCTCCTGGGTCTGTGTTCTGGGGTTGAATCTGTGTCTGTGTGTCTGGGATCTGGAGTCTCTTCGGGTCCGGCTTCGTTGATATGGGAAGCTTTGAAGAACCTTTGTTTAACCTTTATTTGCCCAGGCCCCAGGCACCCTGGGGAGAATGATGGGGCTGTCTGGGATAAGTAAACAACGGTGCATTAGCTAGGGCTCAGATTAGCACCCCTGCTGTTAAAAACTGACCTTCGAATTTAGCCTTTGTACTTTACTTTCGCCTCATAGCTGGGACTGACTTCTGCATTCCTGCTTCTGTATCTTGCTTTACTGCCCCGAAGGTCATGTAAACCCCAAGAATCCTTTGTTCGGGACTCAGAATTTGGAGACTGACTCCTCTGAGAGCACGTGCACGTTAATAAACCACTCGTACTCCAGAAACCCTCGGTGTCTGGTTGCTTTATTTTCCTGCAACATCGTGTCCTGGGTGGGTGTGTGTGGTCTATGTGCAGCTCTGACTCTTAGCTCTGATGTGTGGAATCTGGGGTCCAGCATTTGCTATCAGTCCCTGGTGTCTGGGGTCTGGCATTCAGGGTCCATGGTCTGGCCTGGGTCGTGGGGACAGTTTTGGGATGGGGGGCGGGGTCTGAGGTTCAGCTTTTGGTTCTGAGTCTGCTCTGGGGCCCAGGTTCTGGAGTCTAGGGCCTGTGTCTGGTTCTGAGTCTGTCTGTGACATCTGGTGTCTGTGAACTGATGGTCATTGGCTCCAAGTCAATGCCAGCAGGAGTTCCAGCGTTGGGGTATGGGGAAGAAGGAAACTCTGTTTAGTGCAAATAGCTCCGTTTTGGTACTAATGGGCGTGAGTGCAGCATGGCTGTTAGGAAGCTCAGTGTTGTTCAGGTGAATCATGAAGCAGCCCCTGTGTGGGTCAGCCCAATGCTGCTGCTGCTTAGTTGTGAATCGTCTTGGTTATGAGGGCCCCAGCCCAAAGTGAGGCAGCCCCAGGGTAAGTTCCCCCTCAGGCTGTGCTGCCCAGCAGGGCTCTGCTCATTCAGGTCTGATCTTGTCATTTCCTCTCTGCTCAGCTGCATTTGCACACAAAGAAGCACACTTTGGAAAAGGGGCCCCTCTGAGCGAGGAGATCGGGCTGGGAGAGCAGAGAAAAGGCCTGTGGTGTTGTTACCACAGTAGTCTAGGTTATTATTGCTCTTAAATTATGCCAAGTTTTCCTCTTGTACTTTTTTTTTTTTTTTACCCAAACTGAGAATGCTTTTTTCTTTGTGGCAGTTTACTTGAATTATACAGAAAAATAAAAATAAATTCAAAATCCCACCCAAACAGGTAATAGCTGCTATTGTTTTAAGTATATGTCCTTCCAGACATCTCTCCTTGCCTATTTCCTTCTTCTACTTTCTCTGGATTTAATTTATTTTTCTGGGTTTGTAATATGGGTGCAAAACATACGGATTTTCAACTGTTTCCCCCTAATGGGCAAATTTATACATTTTCCCATAGGTTTTTAAAGTATTTTGATATTATTCAGTTGAAATTATTTTTTAACTCCAATTGTGATTCATTTGGAGGAATTTCATAACTTCTAAATGTAAGAAGTTTCTGGTGACCTTTACAGCTAATTTCTAGATTATCTACAATAGGAGCCAGAAACTTCATGTAATTTTAATTTTTTGAAAAATTTGTGAAACTTCATTACAATGTGGTCAATATAAAAAAGTTCTAAGTGTGCATCTCTGCTGTCAGCTCGTAGTCATTTTGGGAATAACACCTTAGGGCAGTTCATTAGGAAAAGTTGTGCGTAGTGGGTTATCTGTGAATGCTGAATCCAATTTGTTGCTCATGGTGTTTCTTATATCCTCACTGAATTTTTTAAGGTGGTCTCTGAAAGGTTTTCCTTAGGCTCCTCTGAGAAAGAAATGCTAGTCAGCCACAAAGTCAGGCAATAAAGAGCTTTATTGGGGTTTTGTGTGCCCAGGCGAGGTTCCCTGGTCTGCAGAGTGGGGTTGGGGAAGTCGCCTTGCGAATAGGGAAAATGGCAGGGTTTTACTTTCATGGGCTCCCTGTGGGAGCTGGGGATTGGTCTCCTCCGGACAAAGCAGCATTTTCCTCTGACTCAGGTTGCTCTGCAGATAATCTGTTTTGGCAAAGCCCACACTTCCGGCTCTCTGGTTTGACGTCAGCCGTCTTTTCCGGATTGTAGTCTGGCCGCCATTTTTATTGTAGTCCAGTCGCCATGTTATCCTACCCTTCCCATCCTGACAGTCTCTTGTTTCTGAAACAGGTATGCTGTATTTCTGATGAGAGGGGTTTGTTAAATCTATTATGACTATACATTTTTGTTTGTGTCTCTGTTGTATATAATTTAAGTTTATGACATTGTTTATGCATTTGGATCTTCTTGGTAAAATAAACTCATTGATATGAAGTGCCCGTCATCTCTAGTCATGCTTGTTACCTTGAAGTCCACTGCATGTTATTATGTAATTTTCCTGTGGTTTATATTTGGATAGTAGAGGGTGGGGCAAAAGTAGGTTTAGAGTTGTGAGGACAAAAAACAAAGTTACGTTGTGTTATTATTTAAACATTATGACATTATTGTCTATGTGAATAACTGTAAAGCTGCTTTTGCACCATCCTGTGTGTCTTCTCTCATTCTTTCACTTTCGTTGTTTTTTCACCCCGTGTTTTACGTCATTCATATTTTCTCCCAATTTGTGTCTTGTCCTTTTTATTATCTGAACTTTTTCAGAGTATTCAATTTCATAAAGTATTCATTATCAATGTATTGCTTCATTACACTGAATGTCCACCAGCGTACCTGATTTCTGGCTGGTTTTGTTTAAATGGACCACTAAAAATCAAACCTACAGATGAGGGGCGGGGTCTAAGGTCAGAGGCAGGACTGGGCTGGAGGTGAAGGGGGCCACAGATTGGGTGGGGCTAGTGGGAGGGAAATTTAGGCTGGCAGGTGTGAGGGGCGGGCCGTTCTGGTGGAGAGATGAACAACTACACATACTAGAGGTTAGATGCTGCCGGCTGCTGGTCTCCATGGTCACCAGGTGATGCTCACAGCCTAACTGTGATGCAAGTAATGCAGTCCAGGGGCAGGAGGTGAGCTGTGTTTGGGGGGGAGGGGCAGATACAGCCACCCTGGGGGGGCAGGAAAGGGGGGCCAGACTGTTTCTGGGGTACATGTTTCAGGTACCATTTAACTACTTCCTGTGGGACCACTTTCTATGTTTATCTAGATATTTCTGTTGTGGATAACTTTGGTAAATGGATATACAAAGATAGTCATTTTTTAACCCCACAACAAGATGATATTTTTCATTTGTTCAAGTTTTGCTATTACATAGCAATTTCCAATTTCATTCATATAAATCCTGTACATTGTTGTCAAGTTTATTCCCAGGGTTTTCTTTTTTGCTACTCAATGTTCCCATTGAACATTTTTTCTTTTTTGCTACTCATATGAATGTCTTCTGTTTAGAAGGGAGTATTCAAGCTCTTTAAAAATATCGATGTCTGTCTGGCTGGTGTGGCTCAGTGGACTGAGTGCTGGCCTGTGAATCAAAGGGTCACCAGTTTGATTCCCAGTCAGGGCACATGCCTGGGTTGCAGGCAAGTCCCCAGTAAGGGGGGCATGTGAGAGGCAACCACGCACCGATGTTTCTTTCCCTCTGTTTCTACCTCCCTCCCCTTCTTTAAAAATAAATAAATAAAATGTTTAAAATAATATAGGTGTCTCTTCATCAATAAATCATACAGTTCTTTGTTGTGGAAGAAAGAGTCTGATCGGAAGTATAATGTGGAACCATTCACTTCAGTTCCATGGGTGGTCTTCTTACTCTGCAAATAGCTTCTCCTCCTACCTAGAATATTTCAATCAGGAGGACATCACATTTACTCATTTACTTTCATCAATTTTTCTTTCAAAGCGTATACCTCGTTATGCCAGCAGCAGCCTCATGTATCTCATGTCTAATGTGCATCATCATTGCATCATTTGTTTGATGTACTATAACTTTTTTATAGAAACCTGCTTTATGGTTTTAGACTTGAGATGATTACATTTCAAGGGGTTTACAGGTTTAAATAGGAGGACACACTGTTCTCAGTGGTATGATGTCAGAGTCAGGCATCTGGAGTCAGGGACAGGCTTTGGACTCCCAGTCTGCTGTCTGGTGTATAACATGGTTTGGGGTTGGGATTAGGGGTTGGGGTTGTGGTGGATGCTGACTTGTCTTAACTTCAGTTGAAACCATCCTGTTGCACTGTATCATGATGGGTGTCCTATAAGTATGTGATAAAAAAATGTCACCACAAGTGGTGAGTGTATGTTGCCATTTCACGTGAAGATGCATGCAGATAAGCAACATTTTTGGGCTTTGTCATTTCAAGGAAGATACAAGTGCAAGGGTAAGGCAAGAAAAGATCTCTGGTGTGTGTGGAGAAAGTGCTGTGACTGATGGAACGTGTCCGAGTGGATTGCAAAGTTTCATGCTGGAGATTTCTCCCGCAGGCGGGCAGACCAGTGACGTGGAAGCCCTCAACAGATGTTCCCTGAGGACAGATATGTCATGGCAGGCAGGAGACAGGCAATGAGTTCAAAGTGTCCTCATCAGCTTTGAAGATCATTTGCACCACTTGGTTTCATTCATCGCTTTGCCATTTGGGCTCCACAGGTTCAGCGGGATGGTGGGGGACCCTTTATGGGTGGATTTCCACATGGTTCTTCACTGAAACATAAGGAAAATGTTCCATTTCCAGAAATTGTGTGTGGAGGGGAGATGAATCTGTGGTTTTTGAGAATAATGTGGACTGGGAGAGATTGAG